>NC_060144.1:333508843-334758843 GCF_021461385.2 Schistocerca piceifrons
CTATCTGCATAGATGAATTAGAGTCTTCAAACCCAGCTGACATAATCTGCCTCTCTGAACATCATGTGACCACTGGTATAGAACTTTTAAGTGTTACAGCGTTTAGGTTAGCATCTCACTTTTGTAGATCAGAAATGGAGAAAGGAGGAGTTGCCACATTCATCAGGAACTGTCATAAATTTAAGAACATAGACATTCATAAATTTTGCCTAGAACAGCATGTGGAAGCATGTGCAACAGAATTAGAATTTCACAAAAAATCCTTCATAATATTAAGTGTATATTGAGCACCTGCAGGTAGCTTTAATCTGTTTGTAAACCACCTTGAAGCTGTACTGGCCCATTTAACAACCAAAAACAAAGAAATAGTGGTTGCTGGTGATTTCAATGTAGATTTCCTTAAAGACTCTCCCAATAAGAACTTATTTGAATTAGTAACACTATCATTCAACTTAATTCCCACTGTAAAGTTCCCCACTAGGATAGCCACTTGCTCACAAACAGCCATTGATAATATCTTTATAGAAAAGTCCAATGAACAAAATTATATTACAAATCCAATAGTCAATGGCCTCTCAGACCATGACATGCAGTTCCTTCTGTTAAATGTTAATACTGAACAGGATATAAAATCTGTTAAATCTGAGCTCAAGAGGGTAATCAGTAAGCCAAAAATTGATTATTTTAGGACACTCCTCAGAGTCATTCAGTGGACTGATGTTTACAGTGCTCATGGCATGAATGAAAAATATAACATTTTTGCTAATAAAGTGCTTACCTTATTCGAACACTGCTTTCCCCCAAAACTTACCAAGGTTAGAGCAAAGTCTACAAAGAAGCCATGGATTACTCGAGGAATAGGGGTATCTTGTAAAACAAAAAGAAAACTGTATCTGTCAATTCGAAACATTTCCAATGTTGATGCTATAGCACATTATAAGAAATACTGCAAAATATTAAAGACTGTAATACGGATGCCAAAGCAAATATATTACAAGGAAAAGATAGTCATATCAGATAACAAAATAAAGACAATATGGGATATGGTGAAGGAGGAGACCGGTAGAACCAGACATGAAGAGGAACAAATAGCATTAAGAGTAAATGATACATTGGTGACAGATGTGTATAGTGTTGCAGAACTTTTTAACAAACATTTTATAACTGTTACTGAAAAGATGGGGTTGTCAGGTTCGGAGGATGCTGCTATGGATTACCTTAGACCAGACACTTCAAGTAACTTCCATAATATGAATTTGACCCTCACTACCCCAACAGAAATAATGTCCATCATAAAATCTTTAAAATCAAAAACATCTAGTGGGTATGAGGAAATATCAACAAAGTTAATTAAAGAATGTGATTCTGAGCTAAGTAACATATTAAGTTATCTGTGTAACCAGTCGTTTATCAGTGGAATATTTCCTGAGTGGCTGAAATATGCTGAAGTTAAGCCAATGTTTAAGAAGGGAGATAAAGAAATAGCATCAAATTTCCGTCCAATTTCACTGTTGCCAGCATTCTCAAACATTTTCGAAAAAGTAATGTACAGTTGTCTTTATAACCATCTTATCTCAAATAACATACTGTCAAAGTCACAGTTTGGATTTCTAAAAGGTTCTGATATTGAGAAGGCTATCTACACTTACAGCGAAAATGTACTTAATTCATTAGACAAAAAATTGCAGGCAACTGGTATATTTTGTGATCTGTCAAAGGCATTTGACTGTGTAAATCACAATATCCTTTTAAGTAAACTAGAATATTATAGTGTAACGGGAAATGCTGCAAAATGGTTCAAATCTTATATCTCTGACAGGAAAAAAAGGGTGTTTATTAGGAAAGAGACATGTATCAAGCTATCAGGCATCATCCAACTGGGAACTAATTATATGTGGGGTCCGACAAGGTTCTATTTTGGGGCCCTTACTTTTTCTTGTGTATATCAATGACCTTTCATCAGTAACATTACCAGATGCCAAGTTTGTTTTGCTTGCCAATGATACAAACATTGCAATAAATAGCAAATCAAGTGTAGTCTTAGAAAGATCAGCCAATAAAATGTTTGTGGACATTAATCACTGGTTCCTAGCCAATTCTTTGTCACTAAACTTTGAAAAAACACACTACATGCAGTTCAGAACTTGTAAGGGGTGTCCCAAGAGTATATGTCTAACATATGATGACAAGAAGATACAAGAAGTGGACAGTGTTAAATCCTTGGGATTACAGTTTGATAATAAATTCAACTGGGAGGAGCACACCACAGAACTGCTGAAGCGTCTTAACAAATCTCTGTTTGCAATGCGAATTTTGTCAGACATAGGGGATATAAAAATGAAAAAGCTGGCATACTATGCTTAGTTTCATTCCATAATGTCATATGGGATTATTTTTTGGGGTAATTCATCAAGCCAAGCTAAAGTTTTCCTGGCACAAAAACGTGCAGTAAGAGTTATATGTGGCGTGAACTCAAGAACATCCTGCAGAAGCCTGTTTAGGGAACTAGGGATACTAACTACTGCTTCCCAATATATTTATTCCTTAATGAAATTTGTCATTAAAAATATATCACTTTTTCAAACCAACAGCTCAATTCATGGAATCAATACTAGAAATAAGAATAATCTTCACAAGGATTTAAAGTCACTTAGTCCTGTACAAAAAGGTGTGCATTATTCAGGAACACACATTTTCAATAACTTGCCAACAGCCATAAAAAGCTTAACAACCAATGAAATTCAGTTTAAGAGAAGCCTAAAGGATTTATTGGTGGCCAACTCCTTCTACTCCATTGATGAATTTCTTAGTAAAACCAACTGATTTGTATATAAGTACAACATAACTTCTGCACAATTTCAGTGCAGTAATGTATTCATTGAAAATATGTGTGTGTGTGTGTGTGTGTGTGTGTGTGTGTGTGTGTGTGTGTGTGTGTAAGTATAATCTAACTTCTGCACCATTTCAGTGCAGTAATGTGTTCATTGTAAATAAGTATTACAGTAGTTGTATTACATGTTTATTACCTTATAAATAAACAAAAAACTTTTTTATTTTAAATTCAGTTCATTAGTATTTGTAAAATGACTTTTAGTGTTCATTAAAAAATGACGATCATTCTACTTGGGACCTGTGGAATGGTACATTAGCTTACTTGTTTTAGTTGTCGTGTATTGTTGTTTTTCTGACTTGTTCCACATCCTGGAGGACCTCCTCACTACGGATCAATTGGAATGAAAGTAAATCTAATCTAAAAAAATCTAATCTATCAGTACCGGATATAAAGTACTTGTTAAATAGATTTGCCACACTATGCCCGTCGGTTACTAATGTGTCGTCTACCCTTAATGCTATTTGCTCCTGTTCCTTTCTGGTTCTACTAGTCTTCTCTTTCACTATATCCCATATTGTTTTTATGTTTTTTGTTCCCTGACATTGCTATCTTTTTCTCCTAGTGCATTTGTTTATATGTCTGAATTACTTTTTTTTTAATGTATTACAGTATTCCTTGTACTTAGCTAAATCATCAACATTGGAGCTATTCTTGGTCGACAGAGACATTTTCCTTTTTGTATTACAGGAAATCTTTATTCCTTGTGTAATCCATGGTTTTATTATAGACTTCTGTTTAATTTGAGCAACTTCTACATCTACATCTACATCCATACTCCGCAAGCTACCTGACGGTGTGGCGGAGGGTACCCTGAGTACCTCTATCGGTTCTCCCTTCTATTCCAGTCTCGCATTGTTCGTGGAAAGAAGGATTGTCGGTATGCTCCTGTGTGGGCTCTAATCTCTCTGATTTTATCCTCATGGTCTCTTCGCGAGATATACGTGGGAAGGAGCAATATACTGCTTGACTCTTCGGTGAAGGTATGTTCTCGAAACTTTAACAAAAGCCCGTACTGAGCTACTGAGCGTCTCTCCTACAGAGTCTTCCACTGGAGTTTATCTATCATCTCCGTAAAGCTTTCGCGATTACTAAATGATCTTGTAACGATCTTCTCTATCTCTTCTATCAACCCTATCTGGTATGGATCCCACACTGCTGAGCAGTATTCAAGCAGTGGGCGAACAAGTGTACTGTAACCTACTTCCTTTGTTTCCGGATTGCATTTCCTTAGGATTCTTCCAATGAATCTCAGTCTGGCATCTGCTTTACCGACGATCAACTTTATATGATCATTCCATTTTAAATCACTCCTAATGCGTACTCCCAGATAATTTATGGTATTAACTGCTTCCAGTTGCTGACCTGCTATTTTGTAGCTAAATGATAAATGATCTATCTTTCTGTGTTTTCGCAGCACATTACACCTGTCTACATTCAGATTCAATTGCCATTCCCTGCACCATGCGTCAATTCACTGCAGATCCTCCTGCATTTCAGTACAATTTTCCATTGTTACAACCTCTCGATACACCACAGCATCATCTGCCAAAAGCCTCAGTGAACTTCCGATGTCATCCACCAGGTCATTTATGTATATTGTGAATAGCAACGGTCCTATGACACTCCCCTGCGGCACACCTGAAATCACTCTTACTTCGGAAGACTTCTCTCCATTGAGAATGACATGCTGCGTTCTGTTATCTAGGAACTCTTCAATCCAATCACACAATTGGTCTGATAGTTCATACGCTCTTACTTTGTTCATTAAACGACTGTGGGGAACTGTATCGAACGCCTTGCAGAAGTCAAGAAACACAGCATCTACCTATGAACCCGTGTCTATGGCCCTCTGAGTATCGTGGACGAATAGTCCGAGCTGGGTTTCACAGGACCGTCTTTTTCGAAACCCATGCCGATTCCTACAGAGTAGATTTCTAGTCTCCAGAAAAGTCATTATACTCGAACATAATACGTGTTCCAAAATTCTACAACTGATCGACGTTAGAGATATAGGTCTATAGTTCTGCACATCTGTTCGACATCCCTTCTTGAAAACGGGGAAAACAGTTTCCAAACATGGTAGTGAGATTGTTCATGAATGTGTTATATTTTTCATTCCTGTCATGACCACTATAAACATCTTTCCAGTTCATATCTTTGAGCAGTTTTCTAAAACACTCAATTTTTGGTTGATTGACTACTCCCCTGTACTCAGATTTAGCAGTCTTGATAATCTGCTTAGAATTTACATCTAAAACAAGGAGCTGCATGTCATGGTCTGATAGTCCATTTATTACAGGTTTTATGATATGATTTTGTTCCTTTGATTTGTCTATAAAAATGTTATCAATGGCTGTCCTTGAGGATTTAGTGATACTAGTTGGAAAGTTTACAGTGTGAGTTAGATTGAAAAACAACATTACTAACTGCACAAAATGTTTACTGGAAGATTGCATTAGAAAATCTGTATTAAAGTCACCAGCAATCAAAACTCCTTTGTTTCTTCCTGTTAAATAACCCAAAAGAGCTTCTAGATGATTTATGAATAGATTATAATTTCCTGCAGGTGTTCAGAAAATAGTTATTATTATATAGGATCTGTTATGGAACTCTACTTCTGTTTCACATACTTCTAGATACTGCTCTAAACAGAATTTATTAATGTCAATGTTCTTGAATTTATGGCAGTTTTTAATAAATGTGGCAACTCCTCCTCCATCTATATCTACTCTGCAGAAGTAGGAAGCTAGCTTATATCCTGAAATGTCTAACATACCTATACCAGTGGTCACTTGATGTTCAGAGAGGCAGATTATGTCAATTTGGTTAGATGAATTCATTTCATCAATACAAATGAGTAGTTCATCAACTTTATTTCTGAGTCCCGGAATGTTCTGAATGTTCAGATAACTGATACTGCATACTAATGGGATTATAACTGCTTTGGCGAATATGAACTGGCAGTTTCTGATTACTTTGTGTTAAACATTGTTTAAATGGAGGCTAACAGAATTAACGGTAGACAGCCATAACATTGCAGGATTTACTGAAATTAGTAACTATTGTCGACGACTTTAAACACAGACAGTTTTACAGAGCAATGGATGAGCGAAACAGAAGGTTAAACTTATGGTAAAGCCCGCCTCTATACGGTGTCGCTTAGATTTAGTCAAACAGAATTTAGAAGAAATCAGTTGCATTAAATCATTTACAACTGACATATAAATTGCCAAAGCGAGCCAAGCGCTTAATTTCAGATGTGACAGGAAAATAAATAGCGGCAGAAGCCTACCAAATGTACAGACGGAATCAGCTAAGCCTGATGAGCCGCAACGGTAAATAAACAAGTGGCAAGCTAATTTTCACACAGGCGACTAGTTCGGAAGATAGCAAATGACAAGTAATACGGACAGGTCAGCTAACTAATCAAACCAAAATAGATGCGTTTTTCACACTGAATGTCGTCAGATCGATCAAAGCATTAAATAACGACTGATCTGTCCTGTAACACACACATATAGACAGAATGAAGCAGCACTCCAGTTAAATAAGAAATTAGTGCATAAAATAACTTTGACAAGCTCTGAAAGCGTTAAAATACAGGAGAGCAACTGGGCAACCAATAAACGTTAAATACTGTTCTAATGAAATGCCAAACCATCTGTGAGTTAAAGCTGCTTAGCACTGAATAAACACAGAAACACAAGACACAAAATAATACGTGAGTCATGTAGTTTGCAGTTAATCTTAACAGTAAGTTCCATGAATACTGCTTTAATAAAACATAATAGACTTTGAAGAAGAGTGACAAGCATGACATAAAAGAATCACGGCAGGTATACACAGACTTATATGAGAGAAAGCGCGTCTTGTGCACACGCTGCTCCGTAACGTGGCTTGTAGAGAACAAAATTTGAAATTTAATACATTCTTCTTCTTCTTCTTCTTCTTCTTCTTCTTCAGTAGCGCTACAGCCCTTGGTGAACCTTGACTTCTTCAACAATCTTTCTCCACACTTCTCGGTTATTTGCTGCTCTTTTCCACACACGGACTCCCGTACTGGTGATATCCATTATTACCTCGTCGATCCATCTTCTTCTAGGTCTCCCTTTTCGCCTAGCTGAATGGATCACACCTTTCACCATTTTGTTTGGAATTCTATCATCTGCCATTCTCTCAAAGAGTCCTAGTCGTCTTATTCGCTGTGATTTCACAAATTTTTCTATGTCCCTGCCTTATATTAACTGTTGTAACTCGGCATTGTAGCGTATTCTCCAGCCTTCTTCCTCCCTTATTGGCCCATAGATTTTGAGTAGTATTTTCCGCTCAATGGTTCTTAGTGCATTTTTATCGTGTTCTGTCAACGTCCATACCTCAGACCCGTATGTGATAACTGGGAGGACTAGGGAATTAAATATTAGCAGTTTTGTTTTTCTTGTAACAAGGCTATTTTTGAATAGTTGCATATTTGCAGAGTAAGCTCTATTTACTGCTTGTATTCATTCCCTTATACCCTTTCCAATACTGTTATCATTTGTTATTAGGGCTCCCAAGTAGTTAAAAGAGGACACTCCTTTGAAGCATTTGCCATTGATGTTTAGGTTTTTAGGGGTTCTTCTGGCCTCAGATTGTGACATTACCATATATTTTATTTTGTTTTCATTTACCATGAGGCCAATTTTTAAAGCTTCTGTTTCCAATGCCCGTATGTTTTTAGGAGTGTATTGGTATTTCATCCTACTATAGCAATGTCATCAGCGTATGCACATATCTGGCTAGTTTTCAGAAGTATGGTGTCTCTTCTGTTGATTTTATTTACTACACTATGCAGGACTATATTGAATAGGACAGTGGAGAGACTATCATCTTGCTTCACACCTTTATTGAAGTCAAAGCTTTGACTTGTTCTGCTAAGGACCTGTAATACATGTTCGCCACCAATGGCGAATACATGTCCAGAAAATCTACCAGACACAGGCGAGTATGAAAACACGAACGAGCACCTTTGGCTCACTACAGTGGACTGGAGGAACGACACAAACAGCAAGTACGCCCGAAAGAAACCAAAAATTGAGAACAAAGTCACTGCCCATCACAACCCATTACAAAAAAGGCCTCACCGTATATAGTCCCCAACAAGGGCATCCAACACTTCCCAGAGCAGGCTCGCATTCCTCAACAGTCGAGTAGCTGATAGGTGAACTCAAACCGGTATGATGGCGCCAGTTGCACTCCACGCGCCAGGCCGACACCTTCCAACTGTGTTCGGCCCAACAGAGCGCTCACACGTCCTCGATGGGCCAGAGACGAAGACAGGGCAGATACAGTCGATACTAGATCACCAAAGAAGTCGCGCACTCCCGAGGCATTGACATATTCCGTAAGGTTCAAATGGTTCAAATGGCTCTGAGCACTATGGGACTTAACTTATAAGGACAACAGTCCCCTACAACTTGGAACTAATTAAACCTAGCTAACCTAAGGACATCACACACATCCATGCCCGAGGCAGGAATCGAACCTGCGACCGGAGCGGTCACGCGGTTCCAGACTGTAGCGCCTACAACCGCTCGGCCACCCTGGCCGGCATTCAGTGAGGAATTACTTCCATATGGTCATACAGTAACAAGGAAGTTCTGCTGCGAAGGTTTCAGGAGACTGAGGGAAGACGTTAGGCGCACACTTCTTGAGAGATGGGAGAATAAAGAGAGGTGGCTATAGCGTGATAATGCACCTGCACACCCGTCGCTCGTTGCGAGAAATTCCTGGCAGAAAACAACATGGTAATTACCCCTCAACGTAACGTACTAGCCCTAGCGATTTCTTCCTCTTTGCGAAAATAAAATTTGCTGCGTTGTGGTCTGTCGTACACTTTAGCTACGAGGTTTGCTGGGCCTCAGCGTACTCCAACACTTAGAACATTGTAAGGTGCCGCTTGTCATTTTAGGTTCGGTAACATGGAGTCCTCTGATAGTAAACTTGTGATCTTAATCTGCATTTTTGATTAGAAATGGACAAAAGTGTGACAGTGTAACACTTAATCACTGATTCCTATTCTCCTTTTTACACATCCTCTGGTGATAGTGTTGTACACCATAAGTGCAATTGCCACACCGTGGTTAAAGCAGAATGAATTTTTGCGCTGAAAACAAGTGAAACAGTTTCTTTGAGATAACACAACGGACACAAGCAGCATAGTATGGCCTCACGGAAACAATGCTTAGTCGTACCTCATATATTTCTTAATGCATTGCCTGATGCATCTGAAAATGACCTACAATGCTTGAAGTAAACATTGAATTCAAACCTTTCGATTTATTATCAGTTAATTTTACATGAAGAAAATCTGAATTTCAACTCAAACAATGTTCTTAAATGCCGTTGTCTCTTACGAAATGAGGACTTGACAATAACTTAGCAGACCGTGATCAGCACTGGGGGCAGCCTCTACTGGAACAAGGGAAAGGATTTTATAAGCGTGTATGTGCTCCAACATTCTACAATAGAGATAAACATTGCTGAGGGCAAAGAACAAGAGAGAAAGATGCTGTTATTGATTTATAGAGATTCGTGGTGCTGATAAAATTACACTTCCGTTAACCGATTTGATCGGTACAAGAGCGGAGCGAGAGAGATACTAATGTTAGTTACAGCTATTGAAGCAAGAGGATGAACACACTGGTCAACCTAAAACAGAACGGTGTAAAGCATTTAGCTTACGACACGCGTGGCAATTCGTAAAGAGCTTGGTGCAGAGAACTGTGACTACTAGCAAGTTCCGAATGTGACTTACGTAACAGTACGCCAGCAAGCAGTTGCACAGCACCCCACCGTCGCTGCCTCGGGGCACAGTTGCTCAGCGAGTTCTCACCGGCCAGCAGCGTCTCCAACGCATCTGTAGACCAGCTCGTCCCGTCTTTAACTGGTTACCGGTCGCTCCTAAATACCCCCAAGAGGACGCACTTTTCGCCTCACATTCCATCCAGTCTCAGACCTAGCTTCAGGGCGCAGCGAAACGGTCTAATCGCCGGCCGGTGTGACCGTGCGGTTCTAGGCGCTTCAGTCTGGACCCGCATGACCGCTGTGGTCGCAGGTTCGAATCCTGCCTCGGGCATGGATGTGTGTGATGTCCTTAGGTTAGTTAGGTTTAAGTAGTTCTAAGTGCTAGGGGACTGATGACCATAGATGTTAAGTCCCATAGCGCTCAGAGCCATTTGAACCAAACAGTCTAATCGGTATGCGTCAGAAGCGTGCTTTACGGATCCCTTGTTCGCCCGTTTTCACCGTCAGATATTCTAGAAATATCCCTAACCTTCTACCACGAACTTCCAGCAACCAACGGAAACATTCGTCAACGAATTCAGTGGGAAAGATCGCCCCACCTACGCGCTCCAAGTCACGTACGTCGACACAGAGAGGGCTGGGGTCCTCTGCCACCATATCTGTTCTTGTTCTTCGATCCTCACCCCTGCTATGTCCGGCCCCGGTAGCTGAGTGGTCAGCGTGACGGAATGTCAATCCTAAGGTCCCGGGTTCGATTCCCGGCTGGGTCGGAGATTTTCTCCGCTCAGGGACTGGGTGTTGTGTTGTCCTAATCATCATCATTTCATCTCCATCGACGCGCAGGTCGCCGAAGTGGCGTCAAATCGAAAGACCTGCACCAGGCGAACGGTCTACCCGACGGGGGGCTTTAGCCACACGACATTTCATTTCATTTTACCCCTGCTATTGTTCTGTGCATTCCGACAGTTCAGCCCCCCGTTTCTAAGCTCGGGGACAGCAAAAAACCCGCCTTAGCGCACAGCCGAGCTAATAGAATGGATTGCATGCAAGACAGGGAGTGTTCATGAAATAGAGGCTGCTGATCGTAAAGGGAAAGTTAGGATTAAATGAAACACATACACTACAGATCACTTTCTACAGGCATTTGGCCGAGTAGTAAATGATAAAGATGGGATACAAAAACCGTAAAATACCGTACCTAGTTGATAGGATATACTCTAAGAGAAGATGTTCTCAAATATCTCTCAACATGTAGAAGTGACTATGATTTCTACTAAGACGGCTCTGACTAACACAATTAAAGAGCTACTCTTCAGAGTCAAAGTTCACACTATTTACTACGAAATCCTTATCCTTCCTTATATATAAAATTCCCTTGTCATAGTGTTAGTTGCCATACTCCTCCGAAACGGCTCGATCGATCCTGATGAAATTTTATGTGTATATTCGGTACGTCTGAGAATCGGTCGTAATCTATTTTTCATACCCCTAAGTGATAAGGGTGGTCCATCCCAAAAAACATTTTCCTGTTTCTGGACAGAACTTTTCAATTTTATTTTTTTATGATGTGGCTTACAAAATACATGCAACCCTAAATTTTCACCCTTCCAACACCTACCTCTATTTTTTAATAGAGATTTTAGTAATTTAATAATTTTCAACCCCGGTAGATAACTGATCAATATCACTTGATCAGTTATCCCCGCCAGGTGATAGTCTTTCACTATTCGATAGATAGGTAACTGAAGAAAACGTACCAAAAACAACGACTGGAATATCCCTCTCTGAATCGACGTAATTAGACCGAGAAGTTTAACTATGTAGCACGCGTCATTCGCTAAACCGACATTTAGGCCTAGCGCACATGCATCGATTTTTATCGTACGGAAATATATTGTACGATCAAATTTTTTTAGTGGAACAAAGAAGTTCCTACGCTCTCCTTCGTTCCTCTAAACGAATTTAATCATACAATATTTTTACGTACGATAAAAATCGGTGCGTGTGCACTTGGCCTTCTTCATAATGCTGGCAAACACGTTTCGACACGACACTGCCGCTATGTTTGTATGCTCATAGAGGAGCCGTGCATCGGCTGCAACTGTTAAACCTGCGCGATCTACCGTACAAACGCTACAACTAAGAGTGGCCTGTACTGCCGGTCTTCCCCCTAAGCCTTTTCTCACTCCCTGCACAGTTTTCGGCAATTATTATTGTTTGTGTCACGAGCTCCCGCCAATAACGGCTATTGTGTTACACGTATACATCAAAGTTCGCCGGTTATACATTGTGTTACACGTATACATTATTCTTACAGACTAGAGATAATTTATACGGTAAAACAACGTTTGCCGGATCAGCTATAAAATATAAAGATTTTCAGAGGCAGAACGAAGTTCGCCTGGTATAGCCGCGCATTTATGTAAGCTGCACGGCCTGACAAGCAGATCCGACTAGACTAGAGAGTAAACTGACAGATCCACTTCTGGCTCCGGCGGTCAGCCTTCTAGTTACGAACAGCGCCAGCGGACAACAGACTGCAACCAGTCTACCCCACGGCAGCCGCTCGTCCACCGGTTCATCGCTTTGCGAATGGACTTAGAACAATTTCTTGGAAGTATCTACTAACCGCTTAAGACTTTGATTCAGAATGGTACTTGTCAAATATTGTACCTGAGGGCGTATCTGTGCCCAACGACAATTTAGTATTATAGTTTTCTGATTTTTACGGGAATATCTTTGGAAATTTTGGGTAGCCTCTCTCATTGTGGCACGAGAATGTAATAAAGGACAGCAGGCCCAAATGAAACAGAACATGCGAATACCACTGTTGTTCCAGTTTGTAATAAATGAAATACTATTTATTAAATTTTAATTACGATGTACATAGTCTTCAAACGTTCGAAAATATACGGAATTTTATGTGCTTTAAAACAACTACGCAATCAGGGCCTCATACTCTTACACAACACTATTATATTCTGCTCAAACCTGCTAATGTTTCATTATCCCCGAACAAATATGTGGTACAGTCTGGGGCCCCTGATAGCAGATGACCCGTAGCATGTGCCACTTGGATAAGTCACCTCTGATTGCAGTCATTCGTGAACATATATGTCACGTCCATAGAACTTCGTATACATTGTTAGTGGCAAGACATGTATTTTGTGTGTACCATACCAAACAAAAGGCGAAGATATGTTCCTATATAAATCAACTTTAACTAAATATGAAACAAACGGACATAAATACTTTCATTGTTGACTCATCTCATAGTGTATGACTAAGACTAGTGACATTATTTCCAGAGGGATTTCGGGCCTTCATATTTAATTACTGCACACAGTGAACCCGTCTGTTATGACTGTGAGTGAAATATGCAGAGCATAGATGCTCGATAAGGTTCGAGGCAGTTAAATAGTGTTCGTCCTAATCCCCCGCCGCCTCCCTAAAGAGGCTATGCGAAGCAGTATGAACTGAGTTATGGTCTCGGTGGAAGACATCCTTGTTTGTAAACACAATTTGTATCTTGATGTGCTCCTAATTCGTTGGTATGTTTTTGTTTGACTAAAGACAGACATAGTATATCAACCTGAATACTGTGACACAGTGGCTCAAACCATCGCCTTCAATTTGTTTGCTATTCATGTCGACGGAAACAAGCTTGAGGATTGCCTCTACATATGTTCTCTACGAACATCCATTAGATGATTGGTGAAGGATGTGTGGTGACCAGAATTTAATTACCTCTTTCCTATTCTATCACCCATAAGAAATACCCGGTTATTTCAATGCTGAGTGTCGCGGTTTTGACGTACATCGCTGACGGAGCAAAAAAAAAAAAAAAAAAAAAAAAAAAAAAAATGGCTCTGAGCACTATGCGACTTATCTTCTGAGGTCATCAGTAGCCTAGAACTTAGAACTAATTAAACCTAACTAACCTAAGGACATCACACACATCCATGCCCGAGACAGAATTCGAACCTGCGACCGTAGCGGTCGTTCGGCTCCAGACTGTAGCGCCCAGAACCGCACGGCCACTCCGGTCGGCTGATGGGGCAAAAAAGAAGGGGTGGAACGTCTGTAACAGGAGGTGTGACAACCTTCCCATCTTGTGACACGTTCAAGGTGGCGTTTGGCATAACTGTGGCGAAATTTGGTGCCTGCGTGACATCGTTAAACCACTTTAAAGCTCAAATGAACTTCTGAGCTGCGACCTTTTTTTCACATTTGTCGACACCTTGCTGTGTGAAGGGTTGCTGAGGATGATGTTGCTGCGCACTACGCTTTTGAGCCATTACTGAGGACAGTTGTAGCACCTTTGGCCCAAATTTCAATCATATGCGTAGGAATGAGTGACAATTACGGGGTTTCGAAAACGAGATCTTTTAATTTTGTTGCGCATTGTAGACACAAGAATAGATCCAATGCTTCTGGTGTAGACGAATATAACACGCAATATTATAACATTAAATTTCAAATGTGGTACTGTAATTCAGCGTTCTAGTGTTTTGGAGAAAAATCTACATAAAATATCTACTTAAAAGTTCTTAAAAAATCTACATACTACTCTTTGGGCATCTCGTGCACAGATATATGCTCATTCGAAATAGATAAGGCACAATATGCTGCTTCTTTACTGTGCTATACCTCATTGCTACTTCACAAATTTTGAAATTTATAATTCCTGACTACATTATACTAGACAACCTACACCACACGGCACTGCAGTACACTACTGTACTTGGTATCAGAAGCAAAACCAGATTACCTCATTTTGCCAGGATTGTTAGCTCCTAACACGTTGGGACACCATTCTGGATTCAGAGGGGCCCTACTGTCATGCTACCCAAGGTCTAAAGATTGGGAGGTGGCAGTCAGGGTCTCAGGAAATCCATCCTGGACATCCCCGAGGCTCACGTCCTCGTTGTTTCCTGACTGTCGTTGTAGTTGGATGTTATGATACGTATCTCACGTTGTCAGGATGTGTGGCCTTCTATTGGTTGTCTCTCTACCGTGGAAGCGTGCTGTTTGTAAGCTTATATATTGGCTGTCAGCAAGTTATCTTGAGCCGCAGCTTCTTAATCCTTATTATGATGTAAACTGATGTGTTAGAAAATACATTCCTACACTGGTCTGTAATATTTTGTATTTTTTGGACACTAGCAGGCTATGTGGTCTGAGGTACTGATTGATCTACATTCGCAAATGTGTCTGCGGTGCGATGGCGTATTTTCAGCAACTAACTAGGATGTAGACCGTGCCCCATCAGTTAGTGTATTATTCCCTCTGTAAGAGAAAAGTCTTTTCCTCGATTTCTAGGAAATATGCGTCTGTGGATCCCATACATGATGATAAAAAATGTTTTATCCTAGGAAGGAACTGGTACGTCCTCTTCCGTGTTTCTTTCCTATCCGACGTTTCGTGTCATTTTCTATCAGTGAGTGCCTTTATTTCCTTTTGCGGTTTAGGTCTTATACCTGGTATCCTCTTCACCTTACCACATTCCCCAGTTCTGACTATTGAGACCCTCCCGTCCTTACGGCTACGGCCAGTGGCGTTGTTCTATACGCGTCTGTCGGGCGTAGGTGTAAACATCTTTACGCTCGCCGAAGAGCCTGTGCTGTCTTTACCTTTATTAGCTCTACGGGCGCATACGCTGACAACAACGATTAAGATTGCGTTGTGGTACGTCATTATTGCACTTACAAGACGAAGGCCTCGGATACGGCCAACTGATTCGACACAAATTCGGCAGATCGCTTATGTACAACCTAAAATGAAACTGTCTAAGATATTTTGGCTCAACACACCTCCGAAACTTCTACGACTACCCTTTACGTTGTCATCAGGTACACGCTGTTGAACGAAAGCAGCGCAGGCGTAGCGACCAAGACATTTGGCTGGGGAGCGGAGAATCCGTGTTAGATTCCCAAAAGTATTCTGCAGTTTTTTATTTGTACGTTTTTTTCTGTATCGAAATTGGTAGGGTTAATTAGGTAAGTAAATCAATAAGGAATAATGACAAGGTAGCCAAATAAATCCCTCAATCGACCTTGATGAATAACAAATTAAAATTATAAGCCGCATTGTATGAAAACAAATCCGAGTAACACTGCTGCGGATTTGTCACGAGGGACCATAGACGGCAAGCCACGCGTTGCATGTTTACAGTCAGACGCGGGGCAGAATGTTATTTCGAGGCTTCAAACTTGCAGTGTTTTTCTGGATATCCAGCGGGAATTGCCCACCCGCGAGGGTGGAATACATAGCATAATTCATGATTAGCAGTGAGCACCGATTTTTCAGGCGATGTTATCGTTATGCCTGGTACGCATCAAAGTTAACTCCTGTAAAACAAAAAAGTTAAATCCAAACCAAGTCTGTTTTCTGACGAATCTTCAGAAGGAACAATATAGTTACGCCATCGTTCGAATCCATTAGATTTTCTTGCTGTCGTGAGTATATTTGCTTTCACTGTTTACATGCCAGGTATCATTCATACACACAAATCAAAGAAAGTTGGCCGGCCATGTGGGCGAGCGGTTCTAGGCGCTACAGTCTGGAACCGCGAGACCGCTACGGTCGCAGGTTCGAATCCTGCCTCGGGCATGGATGTGTGTGATGTCCTTAGGTTAGTTAGGTTTAAGTAGTTCTAAGTTCTAGGGGACTGATGACCTCATATGTTAAGTCCCATAGTGCTCAGAGCCATTTGAACCATCAAAGAAAGTTTTGCATCACCTCGATTCCGAGAGTTCCGGAACGTGTACACAAAATTGGAATAGAGATCAACATAAACATCACTTCCAACCTTTTTATTGCTCAAGAAAACCACGCATTGCATGCTGTACCACCATAAAGCGACACTTTCAGAGGCGGTGGTCCAAATTGCTGTACACACCGGTACCTCTAACACCCAGTAGCACGTCCTCTTACATTTATGCATGCCTGTATTCGTCGTGGCAAACTGTCCACAAGTTATTCAAGGCACTGTTGGTCCAGATTGTCCCAGTCCTCAACGGCGATTCGGCGTAGATCCCTCAGAGTGGTTGGTGGGTTACGTCGTCCATAAACAGCCCTTTTCAATCTATCCCAGGCACGTTAGATAGGGTTCAGGTCTGGAGAACATGCTGGCCACTCTAGTCGAGCGATGTCGTTATCCTGAAGGAAGTCGTTCACAAGATGTGCACGATGGGGGCTCGAATTGTCGTCCATGAAGACGAATGCCTCGCCGATATGCTGCCGATATGGTTGCACCATCATTCGGAGGATGGCATTCACATATCGTACAGCCTTTACGGCGCGTTCCATGACCACCAGCGGCGTTCGTCGGCCCCACATAATGCCACCCCAAAACAGCACGGAACCTCCACCTTGCTGCATTTTCTGGACAGTGTGTCTAAGGCGTTCAGTCTGACCGGGTTGCCTCCAAACACGACTTCGACGATTGTCTGATTGAGAGCATATGCGACACTCATCGGTGAAGAGAACGTGCTGCCAATTCTGAGCGGTCCATTCGGCGTGTTGTTGGGCCCATCTGTACCGCTCTGCAGATTTTGTAGCCCGTGCCTAAATTCAAATGGCTCTGAGCACTATGAGACTTAACATCTGAGGTCATCGGTCCCGTAGAACTTAGAACTACTTAAATCTAACTAACCTAAGGACACCACACACATTCATGCCCGAGGCAGGATTCGAACCTGCAAGCGCAGCGGTCGTGCGGTTCCAGACTGTAGCGCCTAGAACCGCTCGGTCACTCCGGCCGGCTAGCCCGTGCCTAGAAAACTATCTTACCGATAAACGAAGGTTAAGTTTAATTATAGATAAATGTGAATTTAAATATTCTGTAAATGCTACAGATAATATTACGGCAAACTGCACAAAGTTGAAAAGAATCTTACCAAACATTTGTAACATCTAACCTGAGACTGATCAACCGAAAGCGGCCTCAAAATAACACGTTACCCATCCACAGCAGCGCCGCTGCAACCAGCGCCAGAAAACGCCGATAGGTTAACCTAGACAAGACTAGGATTGCATTTTACGTTTAAAAGGCCTGCTCACAGTGAAACAAGCTGTCGCACTTGTTTCAAAAATGGTTCAAATGGCTCTGAGCACTATGGGACTCAACTGCTGTGGTCATAAGTCCCCTAGAACTTAGAACTACTTAAACCTAACTAACCTAAGGACATCACACACATCCATGCCCGAGGCAGGATTCGAACCTGCGACCGTAGCGGTCGTGCGGTTCCAGACTGTAGCGCCTTTAACCGCTCTGCCACTCCGGCCGGCGCACTTGTTTCAAATTGGTTAGTTCTTGCGAAAGTATTCCGCTTCACATATTCCTTCTAAGTTCAAGGACTCCAATGCCTTCAGTGATCTACTGCTTGGCGCAAAAACATCTTTGCATATGTCTGCGATATAGAAAACGTGGGAGAAAGAACAGTTGTGGAAGTTCTCATTGTGGCAAGCAACTATCAAAGTACGCTTATGTTTCCATAGATACGGATAATGGATACCAATGTTCTCACTATAACGTAAACTACCTCTCTTAGCGTGGAGGTAACATGAAAAAGGCGTTATTGACAATGCAAAAATGTACTGATAGTCGCGGGGGAGAGGGGGGGAGGGAGTAATGAAGGACGTCAAGCCCTTTTGGCTTGCCACCCTTTCATTTTCATTGTGTATGAAGTTTATTTATGTACAGTATGTCGGTCAGTGTTATGAAATGAAAGTCATTGGGTACTGAGAGCCTCGACATCTTGTTGCCCTGGTTGTGTGATGGATTATTCCTCCATTTCTCTTTATTTTTCTGGGAGCTGTTTCGCTGCCATGTGGTACAGAGGAAGCACGTAACAGAGCGGTGTTCTCACCGGGCGAATTCTTAGAAGGAGCGGTACAGGTAACAAGCGGGGGTCTGATTTTACAGGCAGGACGCTGGACTGGCGCCCATGCCCCACTGCTAATGCCGCGCGGGTGCTCTTGTTCACTAGCCGTGTTGTTGTCCCTGCCTTACTCTCACAGCCGCCTGTACCGGGAGGAGTGGTTTGAGCGCCTGTCGGAGTTTCCTGGCTGGAGGGCCTACTATCTCAGTTTTATTTATGCAGACATTGTGAAAGTTTCTCTTTCAAGTAAAAGCGCATCTGGCGTGATGGGGAGGACATCAGACTGTTACCCACGTAGCTGGGACATTTCACTATGCCTTTTTGCCCTCTCATTCCTACTGGTTTCCTGTGCGCGCAAAATACTTGTATTCTGGTTACACGTCAAACTGTGACGTCAGTTGACGTAATGAGACGCCTCTAATTTTAGGCGGCAGGATGCCCGGAAAGAGCGTATGTTTCGCCCTATTGTAAAGCGTAGTCAGTCAGTAGGCCTTTAGTTCAATATTCCCAGCTTTAATTCTATCGATTTTAAATTGTTGATGGCCTCTGATTCAGTGTGTATCGGTGTATACCTATGTTTGAACAACAGATCTTCTAAATGTTTCCAGTTAAATAAATATGCTTGTGACCTTGAAATCGTCTATTATTTTAAGCCCAATCTTATCTAATTCACTTAATAATTTCTTATAAAATTTAGTGGGGTATTGAGTGTTTATTAATTTATGACAAGATCTCAAACCGAGACGCACTAATAGAACCAATTCAGATTAGTGGGCGTTGCATACACCGTCTGTAGATACTAAAGTAGTGAAATGATAATTAAATGGACACCCTAGCTGCAAACAGGCGTTGATGTACTTCATTGGGGACATGTTGAAAATGTGTGCTATGTAAGCAGGAAATCCCGGGTTCGAGTCCCGGTCGGGGCACACATTTGCAACATGTCCCCAATGAAGTACATCAATGCCTGTTTGCAGTTAGGGTGTCCATTTAATTATCATTTCATTTCTAGCAAAGCTGCATGGTCATCAACTGTAACTGTTCTTTCGGGAACAGATACTACCGTCGTATATACTAAAGTAGTGTTTCTTGAGGGTGGTATATTAAGTGGGGTACCCCAGTACAGAATTTAAAATCAGGCCGTCCAACACCGTCACCCCAGCCGGTATATTGCAAAGAGTTAACATACAGCAAGTGGTTATTACTATTTGTGTGAAATTACTCCTACATTTCATGGTGACACTTACCTTGTGGACCCAAGTGGCTACAAACGACATGAAGACAGTGAAGACCACACACAAAATAAGTGATTTTTTGGACAAAAATTGTTCGATTCTGTCAAAATTGTGTGTATTCTCAGTTCACTGTTTGCTTGTCTACTGGCATTTCTTAATGAATTTTTGCTTCAATATATAATCCCATACTGAATCACTGTAATTACTGTCATAATGAGCTTGTGATGCAGTTCTGGGTTTCACGTTTTTCGCCCGGCAATGTTACCAAAGATTGGCACAAGTGGTTTTTAAAATTTTCTTCTCAGTAGAGCAGCGACTGTTCTTCGTATACTTTTTAAACTTACTTATCACGGATTCGACACCTAATTTAGGATTATACACCTTACAAGAAACGCAAATAATATTTGAAACATCAAAAACTGGAAAGCACTGATACGTTAATAAGCTAAGTTCGTGACACTCTTCAGTAGCCATTTCTAACAGTTACTAATAAACGATTTTTAAGTATACTGACACTAAAATCTTCAGAGTATCGGGAGGTGATACACTGTACCCACAGCGCACGGCGCTATCATTACCAAGGATGAAGGGCGTACCTAACATTCCTTCCACTAGAAACAAATGATTTTCTGAAACCAACCTTTTCGATTATTATTTATCCCCACTTTTTGGTGTAAGCCTAACCGCATTCCTTCTTTTACTCGAATGCATCAATGAAGCAAAAGACTATTTGAGGCAAGATTAATTTTAGGTGAAGTACTTTTTGTTGATGCGTGCGACAAGAGGTCATCAAACTTCCAGTTCAAAAATTCAAACCAACGAAACTGTCAAAAGCTACCGAGCGGGATGACGCAGTGGTTAGCAAAAGGGACGCGCATTTGGTAGGAAAACGGTTCAGATCCCTGTTCCGCTTTCCAGATTTACGTTTTCCGTGATTTCCTTAAATCGTTCCAGGTAAAAGCCGGGATGTTTTCTTTGAAACGGCACGGCTGATTTCCTTCCCATCGTCCACAAATTACGAGCTTGTACTCATTGTCTAATGAATTCGATATCAACAGGACCTTAAAAACTGAACTTCTTTCCCTCCTTTTTGTCTACTCTTGTTAGTTGTTATGGAATTGTAGTTAGAACTTATTAGTTATTGTTTTGGTTGTACGCTGCAAAAATTTATTACTTAATGTGTATTCCGATAAAAGTAACTCAATGTACATAACTTTTAAACAAAAAAGAAACCTATTCTGAGGTCCGAGAAGTTCCCATCTCTTTCTTGACTTTGTACAGATGACAAAATAAATTTTTTAATTGTCATCCCTGATTTTGAAGATGGAGAAAAGAATTTTTGTGGTTGTTGTATTGTTTTGTTTCATTATTGCATTGTTTCATCTGGGAAGCGGACAGTAACGCCGTCGAGGAGCGATTAATGGCGTGTGTTTGGGTCCGCGAAAGTCCACAGATACAGAAAACAATGGCAGAGATAACTAGTGCGTTTAGGAACCGCTTTGGCAACAATCCACCTCGTAAAGCAGTCCCAGCTTGATTGAGGGAAAAGTGCTTTTGTTTCAGTCTGTGCCAAAGGCGGGCCGTGTAGACGGCGTAAAAAAACGCGAGTGAAATATTTACTGCCATCGCTCAGTCAACTGAGCAGTCTTCAGTGAAATGTATTCGCAAGAGAGCAACTGAACTTCAGGTAGCGCGGTCAGCGACGCATAATCACGTTAAAAATATTTGAAGGTGGAAGAGACTGAAACGACATTTGTGAATGAGGTATCTGACAATGACATGGGGCAGCGAGTTACGACCTGCCTTGCTTTGTTGATTCAATTTCCATATGCCGTGTTTCGCTCGAAAGTGCTGTTTCCTGACGAACTTCCAACACACCGAAGTTTACACAGGGGGAATGTTATTTTCTTTGCTAAGGAAAACCCCCGTTATTAACGAGGGGCGTGCAATAAGTAATCAAACACATTTTTCTGCAAGCAGGTTGGTTCTATTCAGGATAGCCTTACACCACATTATTCCCCACTGTTTTGGCTACAAAATCTCTGTTTTTCAACATTATCCAAGTTCAATGTGACAGCCTTACGCCGCCTTACTGGGAGGGCCTGGTCGACGTCGGAGCCATCGCTTGCTGCAGCAGTAACCTCCCCATTATCCACGTAGTGCTTCCCGCGGAGTGCATCCTTCACTGGACCTGCTGGAAGTCAGATGGTGCGAGTTGCGGGCGAAGAACTCAGCGGGCACACACCTTTGACTATTCCAACTGGTGGACGGGGATGTCGGCATTACCAATAGAGACGTCCAGTTGAGCAGCAACGTGTTTGATTGTTATCTGTCTACCAACTAAAGTGAGAGTGCCCACACGTTCTGGCATTGCAGAAGTCACACCCGTGTACGGCTGAGAGGTAGGTCAGAGATCGGACAGTTTTACGCTACCTTGTTGCGATGATGACATACGCGTCGCCAAACGACTCACCGAGCTTTTATTCACTTCCAGGTCTCTGTAGACATTCCGCAAGTGCCTATCAATATCTGCGATGTTCTGGTTTTCCTCCAAAAGGAACTCTGACACACGCTGTTTTTGAAGGCAACGTATAGCTTCGCCACCTGTTGGAATTTCATGTAACTGTAGGGACCAAAGTGGGAATAGTCCACGATGTCCCACAACAAATTCCGCATTGTTTCAACATAAATTAGTCGAGGAAAAATTCCTGTCCCGAAACTAGTCATCAGGTAAATAAAAAAAGTGAAATTTGCTGGTTTTCCGTTCTACCGAGAAAAAAAGAGTTGCATTACTTATTGATCGTCCCTTGTGCAACGATTAGAAGGGAAGTGCCTCACGTTGACATGGACTGATATGCCACCACGATGCCTATTTAGTTCATATTTTTTTTAGTCTTTAGGAGAGGAAATTATTATTTCCTCATGTTGCAGATTCCTCATTTTGCACGTGTGGTTAATACCTCGATTCGAAAGCAAGGGAATGATGAATCATGAGTGGTTGCAGCAGGATGGACTTCATGGATACTTTGCTATTTTGGTGTATAGGTCCTTGATCAACAATCCAAGGTCACTAGATCGGGTATGGTTCAATGTCATCTCCAGATCCACTGGAATGGTCATCACCAAGCCCAGACCATAGCAAGCCAGACAACACACTACGCATAAAATAAAGTGCCATGTAACTCATCTTGATTACGAGACGAAGAACTGCGAAAAAGTGTTAAAGTCTGAAGTATGACCCGTGAGATGTTCCACAAGATGTTAGAGGATATGGGGACGCATATGTCTGTGTGTAAGGCACAGTACTGCTCATACAGATTTGCTTAATACTTTTATGTGTATGTACTCCAATATAAAACACACTGTTTTAATATTAGAATAATTTGAAATTAACTGAGTCCGCTATTTCCCATAGCTGCTCTGAGATATGGAAGCGTGAGTTTAGGTTTGCTAAAGGATCTTTCTCAATTAATGATGAGCCAGCGCTGTCTGCATATTTTAGACGGTCACTCATTAATTGATGAAGGCACTCCCACCTTAATTATATGATCTGTAAGAGTATTTCTTGTATTGATATTCTGATAGAATCGCTGCGTGGTAACAGCATCTTACAGTCTAATACTTCAATTTACAATTGTTCACCGTTCATCTCTCGGTGTAAATTTTGCTAAAACTTTCGTACTTGGTCTCCAGGTTCTTATTGTCAGTACCGCAGTACCGAGTAGAAATTCGAATTCTTCGTATGTTTCGTTCAGTGAGGTTCTTTACCTTCTTCTTCTTAGGCGTTCTTTTCTTCCATCTTTCCCTCATTCGTTAGCCCTTTCTAATATTTCCACCCTTTACAGAACTCGCCCGTCCGCCTCTGTAGCCGACTGTTCAGCGCAGGTGGCTGCCATACGGAGGACGCATATTCAATACTAGGCGCTGCCGGGGAGTTTTCCTTGATGGGAGGACTGGATGGGATTAAGTCAACCTCATGATGGCACTTGAGGAACTACTCGAATGAGAAATGGCGGCTCGAAAGCCTACAAAGCCGACAACGGCGTGAACGCTCTGTGCTCACCCAACGCCCATCTATACCGTAATACCGCACGCAAGTCAGTCCATTGGCTGACGATGGCACGACGGTCGGTCGGTCCTAATTTGTCCGTCCTTGGTCAAAGCGGAGGAGCTTCGCTTTGCTTTTACAGAACAGGTATCCTCCGAGGTGAGTGCGCCCATGGCACGTACCCCAGCTGTGATACCCCCGAGAGAAGTGCTAATTATATTACGCGAACCGCAGACTCTCTGCCTCCACGCTCCCCTAATGCCCCCCCCTCCTCTCTCTCTCTCAGCGTGAGGTGCCTTCCGAGGCAACGCGAAGTGTAGTATCGACTACGCTCCCGTTTACAGCCTAATCATAGGTATCGACAAGGTGTAGGCAGGGGTTGGGAGAAAGGGCAGGAGGGAACATTTACCCCCTCCCATACAATTTTTTTTGTCGCTATAAAATTTTCACGAATTTCTAGGACTAGTATAAAACATCATATTTACCATTGTCTAACTCTACAGGAAATACTATGGGTTTAGTAAGCGTTATATAGCTTTGGGTTTACGGTTGTCTAGCCGTTGACGGGAAGATGTGCCGTTTGAGTGGCGCGGCGGAAGTGTTGGTGCTAACCTGCAGCCGAGGTGCATGCAATCCTTCACAGAACAGAGCCGAAACAGAGTCCCAATCTACTTCTATTCGCTTCATCATACAACCCTTATCGAGCTGCAAAAAGTGACAAGACCAGCAATCTGGCGCGCTGTCCGTCGCAGAGTCCCATCCCATTACAGTGCCATCTGTCCTCATACGCATAACGTACATTTTATGTAGAAGACCCCAGTTCCCAGATGGCCTCCCCTCCTTCCTACTGCACAACTTTACCGTAACGGTAGTTCGTTGGTAGACATACCGTTTACTGCGCTAGAAGACAATGCGGTACCTTTACGTGTCAGACTGGGGAGAAGAGAACTGCCTCTGTTTAGCAGTAGGCTGTCAGTCGGTTCTACCGACCAAGACTGAAAAACCCTTGTAAAGCGGAGAGGACGAAGACACTTTAAAAGGATATCTTTATTGATAAGACGAAACTAAAATAACACGTCCTTGAGTGGTAGGCGACGACGTGAAGACCTGTGACGTTACTGGGCCGACGCTGCCGGCGCGTAACGGCTCACGTGTTGCTGTTGAAGACCAGGACCAATTGAGGCACGGAGACGAGACTGCTGCTACTGCCAACCGGTAGTGCTGAAAGTGAACTGATGTTACGGGCGCACAGAACTGCTGGTCTGCCAACTTCACGCTTAGGACGTAACTGACTTCGCACAGTCCGGCGGTGGCCTGAAAAGTCGGGAGCAGTGAGACATCCGCGTGGCACGGCGAGGGCACGTCACCTGGTGCAGCAAAGTAGTGCCCTGCCGAACAGCACTCTCTTCTTCGACAGACGCCCACAGACGCTGTGGAGGCGATGTGCAATTCCCGTAGTAAACAGCCCACTCCATACAGGGAGAATATCTAGGTGCTTATGAGAGCCGTTCACGCTGGTCCTCCTGGTGGGGTGGCTGCCCGCACTGCTGCCTGGTGTGCGGAGGAATCGACTACTAGGGGGACATAGCAAAGACCTATTAGAGCGTGGTCTCAGGTTTCCTGCACTCATATAGTTGAACGCTGGGCCTGAACTATACTACACACAAGTACACTAAAAGTTTTGCTTCCAAAACACGTTTGTTCTTTAATTATTACACTGAAACCTGAAAATACGCTACTGGCCATTAAAACTGCTACACCACGAAGATGACGTGCTACAGACGCGAAATTTAACCGACAGGAAGAAGATGCTCTGATATGCAAATGATTAACTTTTCAAAGGTTGGCGCCGGTGGCGACACCTACAACGTGCTGACATGAGGAAAGTTTCCAACCGATTTCTCATACAGAAACAGCAGTTGACCAACGTTGCTTGGAGAAACGTTGTTGTGATGCCTCGTGTAAGGAGGAGAAATGCGTACCATCACGCTTCTGACTTCGATAAAGGTCGGATTGTAGCCTATCGCGATTGCGGTTTATCGTATCGTGACATTGCTGCTCGCCTTGGTCAAGATCCAATGACTGTTAGCAGAATATGGAATCGGTTGGTTCAGGAGAGTAATATGGAACCCCGTGCTGGATCCCAACGGCCTCGTATCACTAGCAGTCGAGATGATAGGCATCTTATCCGCATGGCTGTAACGGATCGTGCAGCCACGTCTCGATCCCTTAGTCAACAGATGGGGACGTTTGCAAGACAACAACCATCTGCACAAACAGTTCGACGACGTTTGCAGCAGCGTGGACTATCAGCTCGGAGACCATGGCTGCGGTTACCCTTGACGCTGCATCACAGCCAGGAGAGCCTGCGATGGTGAACTCAACGACG
Source organism: Schistocerca piceifrons (assembly GCF_021461385.2). Classification (NCBI taxonomy): domain Eukaryota; kingdom Metazoa; phylum Arthropoda; class Insecta; order Orthoptera; family Acrididae; genus Schistocerca; species Schistocerca piceifrons. The sequence continues at coordinate 333,535,077 of NC_060144.1, forward strand.
AACCTGGGTGCACGAGTGGCAAAACGTCATTTTTTCGGATGAATCCAGGTTCTGTTTACAGCATCAAGATGGTCGCATCCGTGTTTGGCGACATCGCGGTGAACGCACATTGGGAGCGTGTATTCGTCATCGCCGTGCCGGAGTATCACCCGGCGTGATGGTATGGGGTGCCATTGGTTACGCGTCTCGGTCACCTCTTGTTCGCACTGACGGCTCTTTGAACTGTGGACGTTACACATCAGATGTGTCAGGACCCGTGGCTCTACCCTTCATTCGATCCTTGCGAAACCCTACATTTCAGCAGGATAGTGCACGACCGCATGTTGCAGGTCCTGTACGGGCCTTTCTGGATACGGAAAATGTTCGACTGCTGCTCTGGCCAGCACATTCTCCAAATCTCTCACCAATTGAAAACCTCTGGTCAATGGTGGCCGAGCAACTGGCTCGTCACAATACGCCAGTCGCTACTCTTGATGAACTGTGGTACCGTGTTGAGAAGCCGCATGGGGAGCTGTACCTGTACACGCCGTCCAAGCTTTGTTTGACTCAATGCCCAGGCGTATCAAGGCCGTTATTACGGCCAGAGGTGGTTGTTCTGGGTACTGATTTCTCAGGATCTATGCACCCAAATTGCATTAAAATGTAATCACATGTCAGTTCTAGTACAATATATTTGTCCAATGAATATCCGTTTATCATCTGCATTTCTTCTTGGTGTAGCAGTTTTAAAGGCCAGTAGTGTACATTGAATAAGTAATGCAGTACATCTTTTTCTGAAAGCAGGCTTGTTTTATTCAGGATTCCAATACACCATATTATAAGCCAATCTTTTGCCTACAAAATCCTATTTTTCAGCATAATCTCCGTTCATTGCCATGGAGTTGCGCCCCATTACTGGAAGGGTCTGTATGCACGCATGGTACCACTCTATTGGTCGACGTTGAAGCCAACTTCTTGCTGCATGTATAACATCCCCATCATCCCAGGGAGTGCATACTTTATGGGCCAAACAGATGGAAGTCGGAAGGTGTGAGATACGAGCTGTAGGATGAATCAGGAAGAACAGTCCAGTGTAGTTTTGTGAGCTCCTCTCTGGTTCGCAGACTTGTGTGGCCAGTAGTGTAGTTGCAATACTGCAATAAAATAATCCAACGTTTCGATGAACGTGGTGAGACATGAAATTGTGTGAGCAAACTTAGTGTTATATCGGTTGTCCGAGAAGCAATGCTCAGTATCCAGGGATATTACAGGAAAAATGATTTGAAGCAAAGAAGACTCTTAATAAACATGTGCTCTTAAAAACATACGTTAATAGCTATGAGCACTTGTTCAGTAGAAGAGATGTGTTTCACAGTAGCGAAGATTAGCAAGCGCTCATGCATTTCAGAGACCATGTAAACTACACTATTTTGCTTCGAATGATCGTTCCTGTCACATCCCTGAGTAATGACCATAACTCTTCGGACACACTGTAGAAGGTATCGAAGTTGAACAAGCGTCGGTTTCTAAATTTTATCTCCTGTATTAATCAGTAAAACCTTTCACTGTTTATTTTTGTTGTAATCCAACTGGATTCTCTCTGTTATCCCGATATTTTTAATTTCGAGTTTCAAGTCAGCACTATTACTGGTACATCAAGAAGACTATGATCATGAATAGTATTTTGCTTTACTAGTTAATTCGTTGAATACGATGGATTTAATCAAATTAAGACGTAATTTCCTATTCCATTATAACAAAATAAATGTACTTCGCATATGCTGATGAGATTTCATTACCTAATGGTTATGTAGGTAATCTATCTTCAAAACTATATTGAACGTTTAACTATCAGCCTTTAGCTACGTAGATTTTGTGTCGACCCTACCGTCTAATAAACTTAGTTTTTGAGGCACTATACGCCGTCAAACTTAGCGAATCAGTTATATAAAAATTACTTATAATCTTTCCCGCTCTTGGATAAATTTCTGCGGACGTTCAGGAGCCTAACCATTTTTATTACAGCGCATGTTACGTTTGCAACTCAGTAGCGTTTTCGTGTTATTTACTCAGTATTTCATTTAAATTACTACGCTTGTCAGTATTTCACTCCGGGAGATATGTTTGCAAATGCGGCAAACGTACATTCCAACTACAACCGTACGTGGCATTCACCAGCTTGGGACGCGCCTCTTTGTGTTTGCAGCGAAATTCTGTGTTTGCAGTGCGTTCACGAGCATTGTTCGGACGATATTCACTCTTTCCTGTTTGTGTGTAGCAGCTGCTGCCCCCTGGGAAACCTCGCCAATGCGCGCCCGGTTACAGAAGTCCCGTTGTGAACGCTGTTAGTGGCAATGTGACATTACGGTCACGGCTTACGAAACAAGACATCGACCATGAGGTGACTTCTTGCACCTCTCCCATAATCGCCTAGACTTACTCATTCAAAACTGTTCCTTCTACATTTACTTTTACAACACTGAAAGTAGTAGGTGCGTTTTACTTTTTGGCCAACAAAAAACTGATAATAACCGAAGCAAAGACAGCATAAAAGACGGACTGACAACAGCATGAAAAGCATTTCTCAAAAAGAATGATTTTGGAATTTTTAAAATCATTGGAAGGAGTGGCAACCAAACAACTATTGAAGTTAGGGTGTAGAATCTGAGACTGGTGGCGTACCATTAGAATATCTAAAAAAATCATCCATACAATACCGAAGATTGCAAGAGCTGACAAGTGGGAGAATTATCGCATAATCAGCTTAACATCTGATGTATCTAAGTTGTTGACGAGAATAATATACGAAGAATGGAAAAGAAAGTTGAGGAATTGTTAGATGAACATCAGTTTGGCTTTAGAAGAGGTAAAGGCACCAGAGAGGCAGTTCTGACGTTATGCTTGATTGTGAAAGCAAGTCAGAAGAAACATAAAGGCACACTCATACGACTTGTTGACCAAACAAGGGGTCGAGTCGACAATGTAAAATTGTACTTATATTCGAAATTCTGAAAAAAGTGGAAGTAAGCTACAAGGAATCACGGGTAGTACAGTGTGTGCGAGAAAGAATAACAAGATTCGAAGACCAAGAACGACGAGCTCAGATTAAAAAGTATGTAAGAGAGAGACAAATTCATTTGTCCCTACTACTGAAAGTACACGTCCGAAAACAGAGACAAATAAAAAGAAAGATTCGATAGTGGGATTAAAATTCAGGGTGAAAGAACGATATTAGTGATGAGATTCGCTGATGGCATGCCTGTTCTCAGTGAAAGGGAGGATGAATTACACTAGCTGCTGAATGGAATGAACAGTCTCATGCGTTCAGAATGTGGAGTGAGAGTAAACGGTAGAAAGATGAAAGTACCAGATGAGGAGTAGAAGAGATGAGAACAGCGAGAAACTTACCTTCACAGACGGTGATAACGAAATAGGTGAATTTAAGGAATTCTGCTACCTTGGAATCAAAATAACCCATGACTCACCAAGCTAGGTAGACATAAAAAGCAGACTAGCAGAAGAAAAGACGGCATTTCTCGCCAAGTCTAGAGGTGTCAAATATAGACCTTAATTTGAGGAACACATTTTTGAGAATGTACGTTTGGAGCACAGTATTGTGTGGTAGAGAATCGAGGACCGGAAAAGAAGAGAATGAAGCGTTTGAGATGTGGTGCTACAGAAGAATGTTGAAAAATTAGGACTCTTAAGAGATAAGGTTCTCCGCAGAATCAGCGAAGAAAGGAATGTATGAAAATACTCTCAAGGGGAATGGACAGGATGACAAAATGGTTCAAATGGCTCTGAGCACTATGTGACTTAACTTCTGAGGTCATCAGTCTCCTAGAACTTAGAACTACTTAAACCTAACTAACCTAAGGACATCACACACATCCATGCCCGAGGCAGGATTCGAACCTGCGACCGTAGTGGTCGCGCGGTTCCAGACAGTAGCGCCTAGAACCGCTCGGCCACCCCGGCCGGCCAGGATGACAGGACATGTGTTAAGATATAAAGAAATAACTTCCACGGCACTAGAAGGAGCTGCAGAGGGTAAAAAGTTTAGGGAAAGACAGAGATTGGAAATTATCCAAAGAGTAACTGAGTACGTAGGGTGCAAGTATTAATCTGAGATGAAGAGACTGACACAGGAGAAGAGTTCGTGGCGTACCACATCAGACCAGCGAGAATATGACTAAAATATATCCAACTTTAGAATGCTGAAACGAGTATAAACCATTATCCTATATTTCGGTACCATTAAGTGAGGAGCGATAACACCTACAAATGATACTAGTATGATAGGTTTCATGAGGATCATCACATTTACTAACTTGTGTCAAATTAACAAACAAGACTGAGTGCAATATTAAAATTAAATAAGCAACTGTTTTGAAAAGTAAATTTTATTCAGCATGTAGTGAACGACAAAAGGTCATGCTTTACTCAAACCACTGTAACCCAAAAGCACCAGCTGAATTAATATTACTATGATATGTATAATAATATTGAGTTCTCTGCAAGTTCTGAAATATTAAGACACACAGAATCTAAGACGAGTTTTGAAGCTGGCAGGAAAATTTCTTTGAGAGCAGACACTTCACACATCAATTCTATTTTCTTTTAAATTTCGTAAAAAGGTAATTTATTTTATATTGCTGAGACGACAATCAGTTTTGTGAAAATAATAGCGTCAAGAATGGTTGATACCGCATTCATATACATTCAAAGAAATTTGATATGTGAAAGAAAATCTCCCGTAAGTTAGTACAAGTATAAATTAAAACGGCGCTAGCCTCAGGCTGCTTATTTTTATTTTAAACACATGTTTGTATGGCAGTACACCCCTTTAGCTAATGGGGGGAGAGACCTTTGAATACGTTTTATTAAACGCCAAGCTTCACTTAAGGGTGATCTGAGGTTGCGGTACGTTACGTAATCCTGCAATACTTTTAAATTTTACGAATGCCATACAGATATAGAGTGACAATTGGGCAAAAATATGTCCGTTGTCAGCTGTGAGTAATTTACAAGACGAGTACTATGCTATGAAGACATGTTTTGGTTTGTCAACGTTTATATTTCACATGGTTACAAAAAAATGTGTCCGCAAAAGTGAACCTCGGGATCAGAGACCTGGAATCGACTTTAGCTATTAAGTTCATGATATTACATTGATGACATCAACAGTAATATATATATATATATATATATATATATATATATATATATATATATATATATATATATGTGTGTGTGTGTGTGTGTGTGTGTGTGTGTTGTATTCTAAAACTGAACTGGTTTCTTGTCTTGAACATGTATGTGTGTGTTTTGTAATCCTGAATTGTATAAGTGGCTTAATTACGAAAACGCTGTCTGATAATAAGAGTTGCCAAACTATCTAAAACTGTATAACTGTACTTTAATTAACTTCTATCAAAGTAATTGGAAAATATGAAAATATAGAAACTACTCTGTGAAATTCTGTATTGTGCTGTGTAGTGACAAGCGCTACATTGCGTGATGGAAAAGTGCGTGACTTGCCGTTCCAACACAGAACTAACACAATAACAATGCTACATAAAATTACAAATCAAATTTTGAAATAATAAACTATCGAAAATGCTTCTATTAAAAAGTCCTGTAAATTTAGTTACACGAACTGACTAAATAACTTCAAACATTAAATGAAAGACGCACAAATAAAACACTGGACTCTAAGACTCAAAATGTCTGGATAGGAAACGAGATCTGAAATAAACTTTACCTCGAAAATTCGGTAATGCGCTAGACTGATGAACATTAAAATACGGCGCAGCAGCAAAACAACTAAAAGACAGAAAACACTGCGCAGTTCAATGCAAGGATATTCAGCTTTTCTAAGAATATGAAGCTGTGACTTTAGGGACTGTGTTTCGCGAAGTGGAATGCGGAGACACGCAATTAAAAATTCCATATCTTTGTGAGCAGGCGGAGGAGGATATTGTGCTTACTAAATGATGTAGAAGAGACTAGCAGTCAAAAAACTGTATTGAAACTCTGATTCTTTACCAACAGCAATCAACTTCACCTGTTCAGAATCGAAACTCTGAGAAACGCCCACTGAAATTTAATGATGAATGAGGCCTTGAAGAATTGAAGGCAGTTCTGCCAACAAACCCTACTCTCAGGTCCAAGAAGTTAAGTCACGTGACCCCTGCTCAGTGCATGGAATACGTTACGTAGTCAACGGGAGACAATGAAAGGCGAATTTCCCAGCTCCTTTTAGTAACCAGAACATATCGGCTAAGGAAGATAACTCCTAAAGAAAAGCATGGTCCTCCTAGAAACGGGGTTTAGCAGAATCTGTTACCCAACTCTCGGAAAACATCACTATTCCTGGTACCCAAAGGAGCCTCGGAAACAGGATGGTCTCAAAGGTCAATGATAAAGCTATGAAACAGGACAAAATATATTACCAAAATATATTACTCTGCCATGAAATTAGTTACTGAACTGGTTAAGGAATGGTGCTACTTGATCTTAGAGAGCAAGTTGTACGAGTAGATAACTTTGTTCAGTCACGTGTGAACAATGAAACTAACTAAATTGAAGCAGTAAAGAAAAATCCCATTAAAGCTTTCCCTATTTCAAACACGTAATAAATTACGTGCAAGCAAAGAATGCAGCGAGAAAATTTTCTGAAAATCTTCACACATCTTTACAAAATCACGTTTTCAGAAATGACATCCTCTGCATTTTTATCCCTGTGCTCTGTTAGCAATTTTCAGACTGTTCAGTAGTGTGACCAACACCCGACTCACTCTCATAATGCTAAACTGGTAACAACTGTGATATTGACAACCAATGATCAAATCGCTTGTATTCAGAACCTCTGTGGCGTGACATATTGACTGTTAAAGACTTCTATTTGAAAAAAGTATCCACTGTACAGATGTGAAGTATGACACTTCGAATAAAAACATAGCTCACATCAGTTTCACAGAATACCAAAAACAAGCCAGAAACCCTACACCATAAGTTGTATTTGTGGTATGCTGTGTTGAACGCGAATTGAGAATTCATTTTTACGGACGCCGCACCCTTCAACACTTGCATCGTTAATGAGACACAAACGGATTAGGAGCAAATACAAGCAGCAAACCATGGCCAGTTTCTTTTTTCAAACTTTTTCCGGATTACGCCCATGTACAAATGAATAACGGCAAATCAGTATAAGATTTAGTTTGTCTCGATTGCAAATTTATGCAGAATGATCGGGTTCGATTCATCAGGCAAAAATCTGCAGGTCATTAAAACTTCGTTACTCGGAGTATTTCATCAACTGCACAGTAAGAATATTCTGCGTCATTAAAACTGAGTAATACCTGATCAGTCCAAACCAGTCACTGTACATAAATTTGCTGTCAAGATTAATTTTCTATTGAAAATTAAGATCACTTTTTCCATAAACTTTTACAATGTTAGATATAAAAATAGCGGCAGTTTATTCTGTTATGCATATTTGGTCTTAATGTAATTGGTCTCCTTTCAGGCCCGAAACGTAGTGTGTGAACTCTAAATCTACACATACATATATACTCCGCTAGCCACCAAACGGTGTGTGGCGGAGGGCACAATTCGCGCCAAAGTCATATTTCCCCTCTCTATTCCACTCGCGGATCGCGCGAGGGAAAAACGACTGTCTGAACGCCTCAGTACGAGCTCTTATTTCCCTTATCTTTGAATGATGATCATTACGCGATTTCAAAGTTGGTGGTAAAGCTCTACATCCTCGGTGAAGATTGGATTTCGGAATTTAGAGAGCAGCCCCTTCTGTTTAGCGCGTCGTCTATCTGCAAGTGTTTCCCACTTCAAATTTTCTACGAGATTTGTAATGCTCTCGCGATGGCTAAATGAACCAGTCACGAATCTTGCCGCTCTTCTTTGGACCTCCTCAATCTCTTGAATCAGACCCAACTGGTAAGGGTCCCATACAGATGAACAATACTCTAAGACTTGACCAACTAACGTATTGTAAGCTATTTCCTTTGTTGAAGGACTGCATCGCTTCAGGATTCTACCAATAAACCGCAATCTAGAGTTCGCCTTACCCGTTACTTGTGTAATCTGATCATTCCATTTGAGATAATTTCGAATAGTCACACCCAGATTCTTGACTGATGTTACCGCTTCCAAAGACTGGGCATTTATTTTGTACTCGTACATTAATGGGGATTTTCCCTTTGCTATACGCAGTAGGTTACACTGGCAGTCATTACACCACGCATTTATTTTCTGCAAATCCTCATTGATTTGTTCACAACTTTCGTGTGATACTACTTTCCTGTAGACTACAGCATCATCGGCAAACAGTCTAAGGCCGCTGTCAATACCATCAACCAGATCGTTTATGTAAATCGTAAAAAGCAGAGAACCTATTACGCCGCCCCGGGGCACACCTGAAGTTACTCTTGTTTCTGTTGGAGTTACCCCGTTCAGGACGACATACTGCTCCCCGTCTGTTAAAAAACTTTCTATCCAACCGCAAATGTCATTGGATAGACCGTAAGCGCGCACTTTTTGTAGCAAGCAACAGTGCGGAACTGAGTCGAACGCCTTTCGAATGTCGAATAATATGACATCAACCTGGGAGCCGGTATCTAGAGCCTGTTGTATATCATGCACAAAGAGGGCCAGCTGTGTCTCGCATGACCGCTGCTTCCTAAAACCGTGCTGGTTTCTGCAGATGAGCTTCTCAGGGTCTAGAAAGGTCATTATGTCTGAACACAAAATATGTTCCATGATTCTACAACAAATCGATGCCAGTGAAATTGGCCAGTAATTATGTCCATCCGATTTTCTACCCTTTTTATAGACTGCTATGACCTGGGCCTTCTTCCAGTCCCGTGGAACTTTCCGCCGTTCCAATGATCTCTGATAGATGACGGATAAGAATGGTGCTATATTTGTAGGATAATCAACATAAAATCTTACGGGGATACCATCTGGGCCGGATGCCTTCCTGACGTCTAAGGATCTCGAACTCCATCGATAAGTTTCGGAGGGTGTTAGGGGATATTTTCTAAAAATTTTATTACAGGTGACGCCTGGTCTCCGGTGGCACCTTGTGCGCTGTATACCACTGGTCGTGCATAACGAAATACTTACAAAATATCCCTTCAAAGTCTACTAAACTTATCGGTGGACTTCCGGTTCTCTACCCTACATTATCTCGTTCACGTATATCATCGAAGTTGAGTGACTATAAGAGTCAAAATTTCTAGTCGTTGTGATGAATGACATCTTGACATCCAGCTCTAAATTCAGGAAGTTGTAATGAGCAGGAAAAACAAACCCGTAATATTCGAATACAATATTAGTAATGTCCTGCTTGACACAGTCATGTCGTTTAAATATTTGGGAGTAACGTTGCAGAGCGATATGAAATGGAATGTGCATGTGGATGGTAGGTTAGGCGAATGGTCGACTTCGGTTTACTGGGAGAATTTCAGGAAAGTGCGTTTCATCTACGAAGGAGACCGTTTACAGGACGGTTGTGGGACCTATTCTTGAATACTGCTCGAGTGTTTGGGATCAGCACCAGGTCGGATTAATGGAACACATCGAAGTGATTCAGTGGCGGGCTGCTAGATTTATTACCGGCAGGGGACAACATACAAGTATTACGGAGATGCTTCGGGAACTCAAATGGGAATCCCTGGAAGGTACGCGACATTCTTGCCGAGGTATAATTCTGAGAAAATTTAGGAACAGGCATTTGAATCTAACTGTAGAATGATTCTACAGCCGCCAAAATACATTTTTCGTAAGGACGACGAAGACAAGATACGAGAAATTAGAATTCATACAGCGACATACAGACAATCGTTTTTCCTTCGCTGTATTTGCGATTGGAGCAGGAAAGGAAATGACTAGTGGTGGTACCTGGTACCCTCCGCCATGCACCGTACGGTGGCTTGCCGTGTTTGTGTGTACATGTAGATAATTTTTTAGTTACATATCCTAACATTGTACCTTTATGTTATAAACAGATCTGGTGCTGTACTTTCTGCCTTAATATACGTTTTATTACTTGTAGTACGTGTTGACGTGTTGCACTACATGCGTGCGTACTATTAAGTTGGTGCATTAATTCGTAGCGTTTTTGTTTTGCATGTTGGTGTTCCGGTTGCTATCTCTTTGTTTATCGATTGTCATTTTTTATTTGTAGTTCACTGTTGCTATTTGAGTTTACGTATTGTCATTTTATCGTTTAAAGATTATGGGTGGAGCTGTGGACGCTAGAAAATGGAGTGCCAAGTGGAGAAATTGGAACATTACCGACAATTTCTTCTGCATGTGTTCAATAGATAGGTGACAACAGCGGAGGCAGCCGGAAACATTTTCGATGTGTATGGGGATAATGCCATCAGACAGCACATAGAAAGACAATGGGGCCGGCCGAAGTGGCCGTGCGGTTACAGGCGCTGCAGTCTGGAACCGCAAGACCGCTACGGTCGCAGGTTCGAATCCTGCCTCGGGCATGGATGTTTGTGATGTCCTTAGGTTAGTTAGGTTTAACTAGTTCTAAGTTCTAGGGGACTAATGACCTCAGCAGTTGAGTCCCATAGTGCTCAGAGCCATTTGAGCCACCACACTCCAGGCCTCCAAGACAATGGTTTTCTCGTTTTAAGGAGGATCATTTTGACATTACTGACTCTCCACATTCAGAAAGACATTCCGGGTTTGATGAAGATCGTTTAAACGCATTTATCCGGAATGATCAACGTGACTGTACTCGAGAACTAGCAAATTGATAAACTGTGATCATTCCACCAACGTGCGAAATTTTCATGCGGTGGGGAAGGTTCAAAAATTGAGTGTACGGGCACCTCATGCTCTAAGCCAAAATCACCAAAATCATATATGCGTGTCTGCTTGCTCGTGAACAATACCGATTATTCCTATCCTGTATCGTTACTGGTGACGAGAAGACCTGCCCACAATCACAGAACATGTCATGGATTTCACGGAACAGCGACGGTGTGGTGTACTACGAATCTCTTCCTCGAAGTTTAAGCATCAGTGCTGACATCTTTTGTCAACAACGGAGATGTCTTGCAGACGTAATCCAGGAACGACGATGATGAAGACTGCGTGAAGTGATGCTACTCCACGATAACTCCCTCTCGCATGTGCTGGACTGACACAAAATACTGCACAGGAAATACAGGAATGGGGTTGAGAAGTCATTTCGCACTTGCTTTGTTAATCTGATCTTCCGCCCTCAAGTTTTCGCCTTTTTCGCTCTCTGTCGAACAGCCTTCAAGGAACTTCCTTCCCGAATGAAAATGCGCTGCAAACAGCGCTCGTCGAGTTATTCGCCAAATTATTTTTACAGTCGTGGAATTGAAAACTTACCACAGCCTATTGGCAGACAGTAATGAGAAACTATTATTGATGACTGAAGTCTCTGATAGGTCTTTGTGTTGGGTCTATTAGACTTGTGGAAAAACGCTACAAACTTTTGCACCAAATCCGCCAAAATCAGATCGCTCTTTGGGGGGCAGGCGACACTACTGTGATTCAATCATAAGAGAATCCACTGAACTTAATACACTGAAGGATCTTATTAACGGCGAGCCGGGGTACCGCCTCAGTAAGTCTGTGAACCATGCGTCAGTGAGCGGAAAAAACCCACCGGATCGTAGAGCTTAATCTGAGAATCGAAAAGCAAAGATGCAGCAGATGTCAAGAATGCTCGGGATGCTGCAGTGAGCGACAGCCGAGCCGGGAGAGAACGCAGGGCCCGACTGCGGGGGTGTGGTATAACTTGCGGTGGGCACGGGGGGGAGGGGGAGTGGGGTTAACCGCGGGTAAAAGCTCTGTCTGTTGACGGAATATTGCGTATGTTCGCATGTATCCAATGACGATCCGGCCGTTAGCCCAATAACTTTATGATCGTCTCCGAAACGAAATGTTCGATTTAATTGAACTGGGAACAGAGTATTTTCTGTCTGGCAGTGATCTTAACGTTCCAATTTTGGCTTCAAAATTCCACCATATCGTTATGGCCTAAATTGTAAAGCCTGGCCCGGTCGTTGGGACAGGTGAAGCACTGACCAGGACGCTTCAAGGGCTGCTGACCGAAACATTATGACCACTTGCCCAACAGCATGTTTGTCCATCTTTGGAACGCAACACAGCAATGATTCTGCGTGCGACGTATTCGACAAGTCCTTTCTTCCAGAAATGCTAGTTCTACAAGGTTCGCAGGAGAGCTTCTCTGAAGCTAGGAAGGTAGGAGACGAGATACTGGCGGAAGTAAAGCTGTGAGGACGGGTCGCGAGTCGTGCTTGAGTAGTTCACTTGCCCGCGAAAGGCAAAGGTCCCGAGTTCGAGTCGCGGTCCGGCATACAGTTTTAATCGGCCAGCAAGTTTCAAGCCCTTAGTAGGATTCCAGAAGAATGTGGTGAACTGGGCAGCGAATCGATACGTCGCGTCACGCTCTCAACAGCATTCACCTATGGCCAGAGGGCGTGACTGGCGGCCGACCGGCCTCGCCGACAGTTGCCTCGGTCTCTTAGAATTCGGTAGTGGACTGGGAGGTCGGCCGAGGAGCACAGCTGGGAGTGGTGTCCGAGTTTCACTCGGAGTTGGCTCGAGTGCCCTCATATTCTGGATCCGTGGTTCGTCGTCGCAACCCCTCGTGTTGCACGCGAAGTGTGCTGGCCGTGCCGACTTGTACAGGTCAGAGTAGGGCCGGCTGCAAGCAGTAAAGCACATCAACGGCGAGCGTGCCGAGTGCAATGTGCTGCTGAACGCTCACAAACGAGTGCGATTTGTGATCATGGAACGTGGGCAACAACGTGGTATACGCGATCGCAGTGTGCTCCAGCGGCAGTTGTCGGCTGTATCTGGCTCACAAATCACACTGTTTGCGAAATGAACGGGTGTAAAATTCTTGTATCTGATCTATTAACAAATACATTTCCTCCCTTGTCAGGTTCTTCCGTCTGTAGTATACATAAATAAAAACTTCAATATCCGTGAAAATGCTATAAATCAAAAAGGAAAGTATCATGTCCAGTCAATAAGTGCATCGGCTTATAAACATTCCATTACTAATACAGTGATACAAGTTTTCAAAAGTTCCCCCACATGAAGCAAAAATTAGTTCATCATTCTCACTTTTTAGTAAAACTCTTCGTTCATTCTTATAAGATCACTGTTCCTATTCAGCATCAGAATCTTTACAACATACAAAATACAAAACTTAAAAGAAGAAAGGGCAAAATATCTTACTTCAAGTAGTGCAAACTGTCCTATAGATTAAGCCAATAGGACAAACTCACTCCTCAAAAAGAGCGCAAGTATATTTATAGAACATAGACTACTATGGTATATGGACGCGAACCGCCATCAGTTCACGCATTACCGTCTGAATCTGTGACGTTACTGGCTACCTTAAACTAACAACCATGGTGTAAATACTATGCCTAGTGTATTACGATCTCCTGAGAGCTTTAATCATAGCTGTGTTACTAACTTCTAACATGTGTGGGACTGGTTCTGATCTATCTTCCTACCACAGTTGTGCAACGACGCTCTGTGTGTGTTTTAGGAATTTTGTGTTTAACCTACGGCCTGCAAGGTAGGAAGATTCCATCTCACACACATAGATTTCGGAAGAGTACAGCAGTGCGGACAGTGATGTAATCAGACAGTGATCTCACTGTCAATTCCACTACGCTCCCTGTGAAGGGTTCAGTAGTAACTATATGTTAGCAAAAAATGGAAATCTTAGATCTTAGAACATAGCAATGTTAACAAAATTACGTAGAGAACTGTAAAATATTGACACTGGGTGTTCACAATTGAGAAGCGAATTTCTATTATAAAGTTCTTTAATGGTAAGATAGTTGATGACTATGTCTGGGGATCGATAAAAATACAAACAAATTAAATACATGTTGGACCAGAGATATCAATTACGCTAAAATGCACAATAAAAATACCCAAAACTGAATGGGGGGCGGTAAAGAGGAATCAAAAAGAAATACACAGTCAAAACAATTCAACAAACTCATAGTATAAAGCACTCTACTGTGGCGGTCAGTGCTTTTCGTTAGATCAGATATCTCGCGTTTCTGCTTTAATTAAGCCCGACAATTGTGAATATTTTTAACTACAGTTCATGACCGAATGTACAAAAAGATTAGGAAACACGGAGACGATGCAGTTCTGAGTGTCAATTGAATAGCACTGGTGTAGCATGAGCGCGTGTGATTACCTTACGCTGACGGCGGGAGTGGTGGCTGTCGTTGCGAGTTGTGAACCTGAGAATCTATTCTAAATCTCTCTCGACTGTAAACATCACTCTGATACATTTCCTATGTCTTCGGTGAAGCCGAGACTCCTGGTTATTCCATGGCTAAGTTAATTGGCATGGTACACGCTGTTTGCCTGGAATAGTGAGTACATCATTGCCTTCAGATCGTTCGCAAGAATTAAATGTCAGTGCTCGGTGCGTTTCTCCTTACGACTTAAGACGAGTCTGTGAACGAGTGTTCACATAATGACTCTCGCAATCGTCTCAGCATGGCGCTTGTCGCCTTCATCAAACACTCGACGATTTTCTGCAAGAGAAGAAGCGAATTACTATGTCTGCAATTTGCCTATATCAGATCTGGTTGCCACATCTTTTTCTGGCCAGTCAGAGCGTTCGTACTTGTTATTACTCCACCCACTAGATTTTTTTGTAGCCTATCACAGGCATCGTTTCTTCCGTAGGGCAGAGTTTAACTTCTGCTATGTAATACTGAGATAAACAGTTTTTTCTTTCATTCGAGTTTTAACACAGGTGGCTACACTGAGTCACCAATGTTTTGACTTAGGTTTCTCTCGACGTTTTAACTGGCACCTCCCGCCACGTTCCTGTACAAAGGCTTTCCGAAGAGTCATCGTTAAAAGCAGTGACAAGTGTCGGCTTTTACCGACGGCGTACACAGTGGCACTGGTGTATCATTGTGACCACTAGGTGTCCCATGATGAGGGTTTCAGCTACGCGGGGTGGTTGTGTCGTCGTAAAATTCTCCTTCCCTCATAACTATGTCTCATAGCTAGGGTCGGGGAAATTACTCGCATGCAATTACTAGTGTGAGTGTTAGTGGTTTATATTCACGAAATACCAGCTTGTTTATTGGATAAAACTCGTACAATTTCACGTAACTATGTCGTGTGACATATCGAGTTAACCGGAACCATTTCAGGAATCCAATGTCTTTGTTTGATATCTTACAAACTGAAAGTTAATTATGACAAATTATACCAAGAAAAATGCGTTTTGATGGATCCTCAATGTGCCATTGCCTGCAAACGGCATACTCTCATGATACGGTACACACGTTACAGTAATTCCTTAACCACGAATATGACGTTATTTTATTACGAAGACTCATACAATTAACGGAGGGCTTTTGACAGATTCTCAGTTTTCAGATGTTCAGAAACGGTCTGTATACATGTGGGCTTCAGCTGAAAGCCAATAAGGCATATCGTGACTCTGTACTGAAGCGAGATGGCGTGCATGTGACGTAGGTGGCGTTCTGCCATCTCACTGGTCAAAGTTTAAACCACATTGAGAAAATCTGACATTCTAGATATCGCTCTGCACGTTCTGAAAGACTCCCCAACATGCTATTTTAGTCAGAAACTCGGCACGCTCAACACTCAATGTTAGAATGCACGGTTAGTTTGCCGACGGCTTAAGCCGCCTTCTTTTTACCGCCTTAGCAATGTTCATGTGGACAGCAGCTAGCAGAGAGGGAAGCCTACCACTGAGGGAAGGCGGCTCTCACGCAGAAGTCGGCTTGCGCCTTCTAGCACGTTGCTGGATTTTGTTACTGGTGTATATGTGTTGGAAACTTCCTGGTGATTAACGTCGTTGTGTCGCATGTTGCGAGTTCAGTGGTTTTAACCAAAGGTTCTGTTCATTCTGCTTGTCTGGTTCCTGGCTGGTTTAGGTCCGATCTTCTAGGACCGGACAAGCATATTTTAGAAAGTTAAATTGTGTGCGGTGCAGTCAGCCTCTCTTAGTATTCTTGTTTTTGTAATTATGTTTTTCAGAACTGTTCTCTTTTAAGTTCTGTGGTTCATAAAACAGTTCTGCAGTGCACTCCCCGCTTGTGCTTCGTTTTTATGGGCTGTCTAATCAGAGAAATTTGTGAATTAATTCTGCTCCCTTCTCATGTGTTGACGGGAGCTGCCTTTTGCTTGGCAAAGTAACTCAGTGTACAGAAATCTCAAACTGTTGTTTATACGGCGAAATGGGTGCACATGTAATGAGTGTTGGCATTTACCTCACTTGTTGAAGAACTTGATTTTTCCGACCTATTATTTTTCATGTTGCTTGAATGCCTGTTCGCTCTTTATTTAATCTGTAGACATTAGAGTGTTACGCTAATTCAGGCTGCGTCCTGCAGTTGAAATCGTTTAGGTTCAAAGTCAAGTTTAAGTACTTTTTCAAAATTTCTTGTCAAGTGTTAAGCTTTGTTTAAGTGCGTTTGTTCTTTAAACCTCGGATATGATGCTGTTAAATTTTGGTGCGTTTGGATTTATACCATCTGATTTCGTTGGTTATTATCTCGAGGCGCACGGTTTGCTCGCCGTTTAGAACACACATGAGCCACTGGATATTGATTGCATTCAATTTAAATTTAATTGTTTTTAGAGACAAGTCTCTTTTGGTCAATGGAAACACTAAGGGGTAAATTTGATCACTTGTTAGCACACACGCTTTGATGTTATTTAGTGTCTGTGTTTTAGAATGAGATGGTGTCTCAGTTCCTTGACCTATCTGGTATGTGAAGCGTCTCGATTAGCCGGTAGCGTCAGAACTGAAACTTATTCCGTTTGACCTCAGTTCACATTTTTCAGTGTATTGTTAACTTTTATACATCTTCAAGAAAATTATTCCTTGTAATAAAGTGTATTTAAAATTTATTTGTGTCACCAATGGTGTTCAAGCCTTACGAGATGCGACAATAAAGTAATGAGACTGATGTGAAAAAAAATGTTGCTTACCGTTTTAGCCAAGTCTCCTTCAAAGTAGTTCCCTTCTAATTGCGCAAACTTTTCCCACCGCTTCTGCCGTTGATGGTAACATTTCTGGAACCCATCTTCTGTAAGATCCTCCAAGAGCCTCGTCACAGCTTTTTGGACATCTTGTGTTGTTTGAAAACGGTGTCCATTGACCGCCGTTTTGACTCTTGGAAATAGAAAAAAGTCGCACGGAGCGATATCTGGTGAATAAGGTGGCTGTGGTAGTACTGAAATCTGTTTTGAGGTTAAAAATTGCTGTACCGACAGAGCAGTGTGGGATGGCGCGTTATCGTGATGCAGAATCCAATTGTCAGCAATGTTGGCATGGACACGAAGAACTCTTTTACGAAGTCTTTCTAAAATTTCTTTATAGTAATATTGGTTAACTGTTTGTCCAGGAGGCACCCACTCTTTATGAACAATTCCCTTGGAATCAAAGAAGCACACAAGCATGCATTTTACTTTTGACTTTGACATGCGAGCTTTTTTGGTCTCTTGAGCTCTTGACATAACCTCCTCTCCAAAAGCCTTCTGAAGCTTACCGTAAGTTGTTGTTGCGTTTTCACCCAATTTAACGCAAAAAGAAATGGCATACCGTTGCGCAATATTATGCGGTTCCATTTCCGTGACGAGAGACACAAACACGTGTTAACTTATTACAGCACAGCTCACGAGTGAGCAGTTACTCAAAATTTTTAAATAAGAATGAATCTTTGTCTCCCACAAACCGAAGCTAAATTTGCTAATTATAGGGTTTATAAAACG
This sequence comes from Schistocerca piceifrons, assembly GCF_021461385.2. Lineage (NCBI taxonomy): Eukaryota > Metazoa > Arthropoda > Insecta > Orthoptera > Acrididae > Schistocerca > Schistocerca piceifrons. The sequence continues at coordinate 333,552,903 of NC_060144.1, forward strand.
TCCTCCTTGATTGTAACAACACAGAAGATATTCCAAGATAACAGTTGAAGAACATACCAATATCAGCGACAAACTGCATTAGTTGCATCGATGTGCTACTTGGACTAGAAGCAACTTATAGACCAAGGCCAAAGATATTGTGCCTACGCAAGCCTGCAGGGTTGCCACATCTTGCAAAGAAAGTCAGTCTCATTACTTTACTGTCGCACCTCGTATTTTCCCAGTCCTTCCATCCCCAAGGCAACCAAGCGCTAGGCCGCATTTCATGTGCCAGCAGATGTCTACGCACAGGTCATGCAATTCCCGTAAATTACAGGACGGTGGCTAGTGGACGCTGAAGTGGAGCTCTCATCACAGGATCACCGTCCTGCTCCTCAAACCACTGCAGCATGAGTCTGGTACTGTGACACAGACAGTTATCCTGCTAGACGTTGACACTGCCGTCAGTGAAGACACCAAACGTGAAGAGATGAAAGTGATAGTCTGTTTAACTGAGATCAATTCTCACGGCATTTCCTTCATACTAGTTTGTGAGTTGCTGTGAGGCCAATTTTATCCTATTTAGAGTCATAGTGTATTATGTGTGGTTAAATAAACAACTTGTAACTTCGAGGACTTTCAGTTCATCTAAAGAAAATATGAATTGCTTAGCTATCTCATGTAATGCTTTCTCTTCCTGTGATGAGTGTCGCTGCGACCGAAACCGCTGAAGAATAAAGGATAATTCGTTCGAGTGGTGGCGAGACTGCAGTTCTTCAAGTTTCTGGCAACTGTAGCAAGTCACTTCACTAAAATACACGCTCAAGTCACACTGATGTGACCACCGCCTACGTTCGATGTCAACGTGCAATAAATACTCACAGACGGCAGGTGGCAGCATTAGCAGTGGAGGGTATATAAAGCATGCCAGGGGGGACGCGGAAAATAGTGCAGTCATTAATTATAACAACGGAGCGATTTATCTGACCTCAAAAAGAACATGATCACTGGCTTCGGGGCCAATGGTAGAAGGATTTCCGAAATAAGTAAGTTTGCAAGCTGTTCGTGTGCTGCTTTGGTTAAATCATATGGTGCATGGCCGAATGGCGCTGTCCAAAATTGGCGTCGAGCTAACTGTCATGCACCACAGGCCATAGATGACAGAGGTGAAAGACTGCTGTGATGTGTGTGTACAAATAGACGTGAAATTGTTGAGCAATTGCCCATCCACATGAACCAAGGGGCTGTCTCCTCAACGACCGTTCAGCGAACGTTGCTGCATAAGGGCCTCCGCAGTAGGCCCCTGGTTCATACACCCACGCTAACTGCTGTTCATCGGCGATTAAGGCTGGCGTTTGCACGCCAATATGTACATGAGTGGCAACTGGGACCTTTTCAGATGAATCACATTTTATTCGTACAGTGAGAAATGTCTAGAAGCAGGCACCCTGCAACAGTCGTCGGAGGGGTCCATGCCGGAGGAGGGAGCATTATCGTCTGGGGAAGGTTTGCGTGACATTACCTCAGTGAACTCGTCATTCTAGAAGACACAATGGATGAACACAAACATGCACCTATTCTTGGGGACCATGTCTACTCTTGAATGCAGTTTGTTTTTCCTCGACACGATGGCATCTACCAGCAGGACAATGCAATGTGTGTCACAGCTCGCAGTGTACGTGTATCATTCGAAGAGCACCAGCGTGAGTTTATCACAGTACCCTAGCCTCCCGATTCCCCGGATTTAAAACCAATCGCGAATCTATGAGAACGCCTCGATCGGGCTGTTCGTGCCATGGATCCTCAACCGAGAAACCTAGCGCAGCTGGTCACGGCCGTGGAGTCGACATGGATCCACATCCCTGTCGGTACCTCCCAGACTGACTCTCCTCCTGCCCGTCTCGCGGCTGTCCGCGCTGCAAAGGCTGGTTATTCGGGCATATGCCAGGTGTTCACATGAAGGTGACTGGACAGTGTATTAATGTTGATGTAGTCCAATGCTGTTATCGTGCCTTGCACTACTATCACAGATTCCATCAGAGTCCAGGTGAAGTCACCCATAGAATAATACTGCTCCCATCGGTCTGCATCCGTGGCAAGGTGTACGTTTCGAGCAGCTGTTCACCTAGGTGGCGGCTTATCCGGAAACGACCGTCGAACTGATGTAACAACACATGCGCTCCATCTGACGATGCGACACGTTTTCGTTGATCCACAGTCCAATCTTGATGGTCCCGTACCCAATGCAATTGTATCTGAGGACGCCATTGAGTCAACTTGGAAACACTTAGGGGTCGTAATGCTGCGGAGCCCCATATTCAACAATGTGCTATGAATGATGTGCGTCGAAACATTTATACCTGCACCAGCCATGCGCTCTATGGTCACTTATGCCAGAGATCGCCGCCTGTCCTGCTTTAAAGAATGGGCAAGCCTCCGACCTCCACATTGTGTGATGATTTGTGGTCGCCTACTCGTGGTTTTAGTGTCCTTCAACCACGTTACGTAGATGCCCACGACAGTAGCTCGCTATTAGCCGACCATCTTCGCCGTTTCCGAAATGCTCGTTCGTGGAAGCCGGACGATAGAAATTTGTTCTTTTTGAAAGTCGATTAAGTCAGTTCATTTTACAATTTTCTGTCCGTATCGTCTCTAGAAAGCTTCCCCATTTGCACCTGCTCCTACTCTGCGGCATTCATTTCCTGGTGGGAATTGGTCACAATGTTACGGCTTGTCAGCGCAAGGTGCCATGTTCGTTCGGGGGCGCTTCACGCACTACACGAATCGCATCCCAGTTCCCTGTCGCATTTACACAAAAAAAGAAAGAAGAGTGGTTTAAGAATCGTGCTCCTTCTTCTGCCACTGTAAACATGCTCTGTCATATCTGGAGTGTCATTCGTCCAGTTAGCATCACATAGAAACAATTAATACCCAGCAGAAGTCTATCACTGACATGGTTTATGTGGCAACAATGTGCTCCGTTCACTCAAGTGACGCCAACACAACTCGCTCACGTTCCATAATGGAGATTCTGCTGCTACTTCGTTTGAAGGATGTCAAAGATCAGAGAGCGGGTACTAAAACAAATACGTTATTTGACTGAAGACCTCCAATGTTTTGCTAATTATGCCGATTGACGGCTGAGGTGGAGTTCTTTAGAGTACTTGATAGAACGTTAACTGAAACGGAAAACAGATCTCTCATGCATCACACTGTTTCTTTTAAGTTTGGTGCCCGGAAGCGCCCTAAATGAATGCTCTATATTTAACGTTGAAATATCTGCAGCTGATGTTCCTGCAAATACAGCAAAGATATTGATACAGCAGGGCTAGATAACGAAATCGCTGCTTTCGAGTTCCAGGTGAAAGAGCTGATGAAAAGCATTAACACGGGTTTCCTGTTAGATACTTCAGAGTTTTTTTCTTCAAAGTGTAGGTGAAGAGATGTTTATCGAAATATTGAAATTACTTTGATACGAATTTGATAGTGCCGGCGACAGCAGCAACTTGTGAAAGCAGTTTCCGCAAATTAAAGACGAGAAAAGAGGTCAAATGTGAGTGGAATCAGACTCTGAAAATTTAGGTACGTTGTCGATAGAATACGACAGAGCAGCTGTACTCAACTTCAGTGACGTAATCCATGAATTTTCTTCTCTTAAAGCAAAGAAATACAAAGTTATAATAAACAGAATTCCTGGAAAGGAACTTTTATCAACTAATAATTATAGCCCTTTTTTATTTCTAACTAGCTGACAAATACAGCATTAGACTGGTTTTCATTCTGTCAATTGGCTATTAGGAATGAAAAAAAAAGATATGACATAATTCTGTAGGTACATTCAGCGGCATATGTGGGTACGGTCTGCTCCATATGTTGGGAATAGTCAGTAGCAAAGAAGTAATAAATTTAAACGTCAGGCACAATGCGGCAGGTTTTGACGCATCTCAATGTTTATGGCGTTATATATCTTGAACTGTGTGTGGTACCATGATATAATTTTGTAGGTACATGCAGCCTCGTATGTGTATAACGTCTGCGCAATTTACTGCAAATCGAGCATGTAGCACAGAAGTAAAAATTTAAAAGTCGTACATGATGCAGCAATTTTTCACACATCTCATTCAATATGACGTCATATCTTCAGCACTATGGTAGGTAGGTAGGTAGGAACTATGATAGTAGGGGGTATATGTACCAAGCTTGGTTGAAATCGTTCCGGTGGTTTAGGAGCAGATACAGATGCCCCTCGCACCCCCCCCCCCCCCCCCCACACACACACTCATGTATGGATTAATGATTTATGAAATTCCAATAATTTGTGAAGAGCTAATAAAATGATGATGATGTTTGGTTTGTGGGGCGCTCAACTGCGCAATTATCAGCGCAGTACAAATTCCCAAACTTTTCTCAGTCCAATCTCGCCATGTGCATGAATGATGATGAAATGATGACAATACAAACATCCAATCATCCCGAGGCAGGTGAAAATCCCTAACCCTGCAGCTAATAAAATGATATATTTAAATTGTTGTGTGTGATATTCTTTCGGTGACACCTAATTTTTATTATATTCACTTACAAAATTATAAAAGCGCTAAATCTGGGAAGAAAAAAATGCACAAATTAGTAGTGCTGGTGTGTGTGTGTGTGGGGGGGGGGGGGGGGGAGTAATCGCAGTTGTAGCATCTTTGCCCAGGGGCGCAGGATCATCTCCTCTGTGAGGTCCTGCGTGCATTAGGCCCCACCTGCGAAAACGCCGGCAGCCTTGGCGAGGAGGCAAGGCGTTCGTTGCGTGCAGGTAGTGCGTTCTCACTGGTGAATTCTGCTTTGTGAACAATACAAGAAGGGAGCTTTGTCCTTGAAGAAGGGCGCAGGCATTTGGCAAACCCTTGCAGGAACGCTCAGACCCAGCCACACGACGAACGCGCACTCCGTCCAGACACACGACCGCCCCCACCCCCAGCCAACACAAACCTAAATTCGCGGAGAAAATTAATACATTTATGAATGACTATAACCATAATGATATCTACAATCCTTCAGTTTGCAATATTCCGGAAAATATAAAACCCTCGATACGAAACAAAGGTAACGAAGAAAATCTCGCAGCTACTATTGGTCGAGAATATTTGTAAAGTGAAAATAATTTGAGACATAATACAGAGAAAAACTGACGATTATCTGACTACATCACTTGGCAGTGTGGTTTAAACGGTTAAAACGTTTTCATTGCAACTGGTAATTGAAACAGAAGAAAAAATGTTTGATCTGGTAAGTCAAGTGCAACAGAAATGAAGACTGTTAAAGAATCTTCAGGGCGGTTTCAGAGGAATCGACAGCTGGTAGAAAAAGCTATAAGAAATGTGAGAAGGGAGGAGTTTCTGTAGCAGCAGTTGTATCTGAAGCTGCCGATTACCCATTTACGTTAAAAATCGATGCAGTTAATCATTTATGTTGAAAATGAGTTCAATAAATTCTGTAATACGCTGTTCCATGTTAAAGTAAAATGAAGCGGGAACATCAATAATACAGAAAAACGGCTGCGACGGATTCATGACTGAAAATAGAAGAAAAAAGGTTTTATGGACATGTGTCCGGAAATGCTTGTTTGCCGCGGTAATTGGCTCTGACCAATGGCAGTTCCACTGACCACGTGCTGTGCGTTCCTTGTGTGTTACAGGCTGTGTGATTGACTCAGTGTACTGCAAGCAGCAGAATGGTCCGGTGTTCATGTCGGAAACAAGCTGAGATGGTGATTGTGTACGGCCAAACAGATGGAAACGGTCGAGAACCAGCACGGCTATTCCAAAACAAGTACCCTCGCAGACACCAACCACATCACACAAGATTTCAAGCCCTTTTTCGGCGTTTGGATGATGATGGGGTCCTTTCAGACAGACGCCCAAAAAGGACTTGAAATGTTGTGTGATATGGTTGGTGTCTGTGAGGGTACCTGTTTTGGAACAGCCGTGCTGCCTCTCGACTTGCTTGGCCGAACACAAATCACGATCTCGGCTTGTTCCCGACATGAGTACCGGAGCGTTCCGCTGCTTTCACTTCGCTGCTTCAGTCACACAGCCTGCAACACACAAGGAACACGCAGAACGTGGTCAGAGGAACTGTCATTGGTCAGAGCCACCTACCGTGGCAATGATGCATTTCCGGACTTATGCTCATAGGACCTTTTTTCCTCCATTTCCTGTCAGGAATCTTTTTGCAGTTTGTCGATTATATTAATGTTCACCCTGTATAATTATTAGGTGAAAACAACCGCACGTAGGGTAAAGTGACTAATAGTCTCTCCTTTGGTTCAACAGCCCTTCTGAATGACGGGCATTGTCTGCTTCGAAGGTAAACAGAGACATGTAAATTTCTCGTGTTATGCGATAATTCTGAGCTAAAAATAGGTTATCTTCCATTACATCTGAAAATAGAGTATTAAACTCTACACGATCATATCTTATGCTGTAGATGGTGTACACCCAAAATATTTTACGTCGTATTTTCTTCTTCTTTTTCTCTTACTAAAGCAGCACGCAACAAACGCTTCATCACTGTCACTTACTTCTTCAGTGTCCGCCCCAGTAGCTGAGTGGTCAGCGTGACGGATTGCCGTCCTCTGGGCCCGGGTTCGATTCCCGGCTAGGTCGGAGATTTTCTCCGCTCAGGGACTGGGTGTTGTGTTGTGTTCATCATCATTTCATCCCCATCCGGCGTGCAGGTCGCCCAATGTGGCGCCGAATGTAATGAGACCTGCGATATGGCGGCCGGACCTGCCCCGCGAGGGGCCTCCCGGCCAATGACGCCAAACGCTCATTTCCATTTTCCACTTCTTCAGTGTCACACGGTTCTATAGCGGAAGTCTGACCATCACGTTGTGCTGTAATTATGTTGAACACGCCACTCTTTTCATAAAGCCGAGACTGATTGCGCCCACGCGATCTATTCCAAAAAGATTATTTCAGAAGGCAACTCATGTATTCCTCATAACCTATATTATACGTAACATTCGTAAGAGTTGGTTATGATGTAACATAAAATGGCTGGAAATTGTTCGTCTCTTTTCTTATTGAGCCATTTACTTATATCTACTTTATCAGCGTCCTTCGTATGGTTAAAGATTTCGTATTTGGTTTCTCTTTTATAAATTATCTTCAGTTGTGCTGACATGTACTGGAAATCAGAACCACCTCTTATTCGCAATGACATAATAAGTTTTGTGGGGGACAGCTGCCATAGAGTAGTTCTAAAAAGCCTGCTAAGAGAAGACCTCGCATAAAATACACATCAACAAGTTCGATAATCCCAGAATGAGATTTTCACTCTGCAGCGGAGATAATACACTCCTGGAAATTGAAATAAGAACACCGTGAATTCATTGTCCCAGGAAGGGGAAACTTTATTGACACATTCCTGGGGTCAGATACATCACATGATCACACTGACAGAACCACAGGCACATAGACACAGGCAACAGAGCATGCACAATGTCAGCACTAGTACAGTGTATATCCACCTTTCGCAGCAATGCAGGCTGCTATTCTCCCATGGAGACGATCGTAGAGATGCTGGATGTAGTCCTGTGGAACGGCTTGCCATGCCATTTCCACCTGGCGCCTCAGTTGGACCAGCGTTCGTGCTGGACGTGCAGACCGCGTGAGACGACGCTTCATCCAGTCCCAAACATGCTCAATGGGGGACAGATCCGGAGATCTTGCTGGCCAGGGTAGTTGACTTACACCTTCTAGAGCACGTTGGGTGGCACGGGATACATGCGGACGTGCATTGTCCTGTTGGAACAGCAAGTTCCCTTGCCGGTCTAGGAATGGTAGAACGATGGGTTCGATGACGGTTTGGATGTACCGTGCACTATTCAGTGTCCCCTCGACGATCACCAGTGGTGTACGGCCAGTGTAGGAGATCGCTCCCCACACCATGATGCCGGGTGTTGGCCCTGTGTGCCTCGGTCGTATGCAGTCCTGATTGTGGCGCTCACCTGCACGGTGCCAAACACGCATACGACCATCATTGGCACCAAGGCAGAAGCGACTCTCATCGCTGAAGACGACACGTCTCCATTCGTCCCTCCATTCACGCCTGTCGCGACACCACTGGAGGCGGGCTGCACGATGTTGGGGTGTGAGCGGAAGACGACCTAACGGTGTGCGGGACCGTAGCCCAGCTTCATGGAGACGGTTGCGAATGGTCCTCGCCGATACCCCAGGAGCAACAGTGTCCCTAATTTGCTGGGAAGTAGCGGTGTGGTCCCCTACGGCACTGCGTAGGATCCTACGGTCTTGGCGTGCATCCGTGCGTCGCTGCGGTCCGGTCCCAGGTCGACGGGCACGTGCACCTTCCGCCGACCATTGGCGACAACATCGATGTACTGTGGAGACCTCACGCCCCACGTGTTGAGCAATTCGGCGGTACGCCCACCCGGCCTCCCGCGTGCCCACTATACGCCCTCGCTCAAAGTCCGTCAACTGCACATACGGTTCACGTCCACGCTGTCGCGGCATGCTACCAGTGTTAAAGACTGCGATGGAGCTCCGTATGCCACGGCAAACTGGTTGACACTGACGGCGGCGGTGCACAAATGCTGCGCAGCTAGCGCCATTCGACGGCCAACACCGCGGTTCCTGGTGTGTCCGCTGTGCCGTGCGTGTGATCATTGCTTGTACAGCCCTCTCGCAGTGTCCGGAGCAAGTATGGTGGGTCTGACACACCGGTGTCAATGTGTTCTTTTTTCCATTTCCAGGAGTGTATTTAGCATAGACGAAATACAAAAGCACTTTTGTTAACTCTGACCAAACGGAAACGTTAGACGAGCATCATGATGACGTTCTGTTCAATTTTTAATATGACGTTTTTCTTGTGATTTTTATTTTCTTGTTTTTTGCCTTTCCACATCTTTAAACCCGGCTCAATCAAAACATTATAAATACAATTTTCTTGTAACCTGAGCAGGCAATTTGTAAGGTATTCCCAGCGTCATTTGGATGCACTAACTATCTGTATTAATGGCCATCAACGTAATTGACATTCACACGATACTTTATTTCGGTCTTGAGACATATGGTAATAAAGACATAGGGGTTGTGCGGCGCCATGGGAATTACGCCAATAGCCAGAAAGACGCTGCACGAGACCCAACAATAAAAGCAACAGTCTCAGCTGAAGTGAGTGAGGGCGGTCATTTCTGGCAGTAGCACTTGCGTTGGCAATTGTCGGAAAGGTCTTAGCAGGCGCTTTGGCAAGCGGGCTTATGTTTACAAGATGGCGCTGCACTGTGTTCGCCTGATGTGAAGGCGACAGTACTGACTCACTGACGCAGCTGGACGTTTCGGTTGATCAGTGCATCGATCTCCTGTTGTTTTGGGCAAAACAACGGACTAAGACTGTTCGAAGTTTTTGTTTTTGATTTATATAATTAAAAGGTCACCTTTAATATTTAGGGTGTCCATAAGGAAAGATCAATTTTTCAACCGCTTTAGAAAGAGAACCACTGCTCAGAATGACGTCAAATTTGAGCAGAATGTCATTGGCGCAGGGGAAACGTCATGGGCAAAAGCCGGCAATTTTACCAATACACTGCGCTGTAAGCGTCTTAAATGAGGTCTGCGACAAATGACATACGAATCGTAATACGACGGCTGTGGTTCGAGTCGCGCGTTACACCATCAGTACTGTGCAACGTGCATGACCGCACAAGTTCGGCAGTCAACAGTTATTGCACTGTTAGTTAGGTAAGGCAACCAACCACGGCAAGGTCGTACCACATAGGATGAAAAAATCGGTTTCTAATTGTTCCGAGGCCAAAAGCAGCATAAAAAGCAATGTGACATCGTTTTTTAATTGTTCTAGGACCAAAAAGCGCATAAAAAGCATTATGGCACCGGTGTCTACTTGTCCTGTGGCCAAAAAACCGCATAAAATGATATCGATTAGTAATTGTCGTGAAACTGACGCAAGACATTCTCAGTATGCTATCCACTATTTTCTGTCACAATTTGAAATCGAGATACAGCATGTTCTACAACAGATCGGAGTGTCTCGGGCGTCACGTTCAGAATGCGTTGCGCAATGTGTGCCATCAATTCAGCTACGTTCGTAACTGGAGCACTGAGTACAACATCTATCAGGTAACCCCACAGCCAGAAGTCAGACAAATTAAGATCAAGTGATCTGGCCGTACAGGATATGTGCAATGTGCGGAGGAGCGCCAATCTTGATTGATAATGGTCCTAACCACACATTTACACTGTTCAAGGGTTGGAATGACGTTGGTGCGCGAAAGACACGCATAGCATTCACCAGTGACGGTACACTTAACAGGATCCACAAGATTAATCTCCTCGAAAAAATACGGCCTTTCCATAAACAATGCTGTCAACCCGCATCACACAGCCACTTTTGCAAAACGAAGTGGTAACGGTTGATGTGCGTGCGGATATTGCCCCTATTCGGCAGTTAAGCTTATTGACATGTCCTTGGAGATGGAAATGTCCTTCGTCTGTCCACAGAATGTTCCAAGGCCATTCATTATCCATTACCATTCAAGCATGGAATCCAGAGCAAACGTTTCCCTTGCTGGAAGATCAGGAGGAAGTAACTGCTGAACAATGGTGATTTTACATGGATAGCGATGCAGGAGGTTTTTTCGGATATTATGCACAGTGCTCGCAGGCATGTCCAACGTTCGGGCAATTCTCCGTGCACTGCGTGCTTGCACATCACCACTCAACCCCTCCTGCAATGCTCTGGCCATATCTTCGACAGACGACAGATCAACTGCTTTCCTCACTCCGCCACAATGCGATTCAAAAGAACCTGTATTTCCGAATTTTGTAATCATTTCCATCAGATCCTTAGCAGACATCGGAAAAGTGCTTGTTTCCATACCCCTGAGTGTTCGGAACTTCAGCAGGGCTATCGCAGAAAACTCACCGTTCTTGTAAAAGATGTTTCCAGCAGCGCGCGATCCTTCATGGAGCCAGACATATTGGGCGTCCCGGACACAGATTGAAGAGGAGCCGTGGGCCGTGCGTCGTCTGCTGACGTTCATGTACTGACACTTACAGCGCCAACTACTGGTCAAACTTCAGTTAAGTTTTTTTTTCCGTATTTCCCACTGCGTCAGTAATATGCTGTTTGAATTTGACGGCATTCTGAGCCGAGGTTCTCTTTCTACAACGTTATTATACTGCAAATTTAACTATGGACAACCTGTACATATCAAGTTTTGAACTGTCCATGCACAACAGACGCCTGCAAAATAAGTATATGGACTTGAGAATCTGCATTCCTGGTGGCTCGAGTTAACGCCTAATACACTACTGGACATTAAAATGGCTACACCAAGAAGAAATGCAGATGATAAACGGATATTCATTGGACAAATATATTACACTAGAACTGACATGTGATTACATTTTCACACAATTTGGATGCATAGATCCTGAGAAATCAGTACCCAGAACAACCACCTCTGGCCGTAATAACGGCCTTGATACGCCTGGGCTTTGAGTCAAACAGAGCTTGGATGGCGTGTACAGGTACAGCTGTCCATGCAGCTTCAACACGATACCACAGTTCATCAAGACTAGCGAATGCCGTATTGTGACACTGGCGTATTGTGACGAGCCAGTTGCTCGGCCACCATTGACCAGACGTTTAAAATTGGTGAGAGATCTGGAGAATGTGCCGGCCAGGGCAGCAGTCGAACATTTTCTGTATCCAGAAAGGCCCGCAGAGGATCTGCAACATGCAGTCGTGCATTATCCTGCTGAAATGTAGGGTTTCGCAGGGATCGAATGAAGATTAGAGCCACGGGTCGTAACACATCTGAAATGTAACGTCCACTGTTCAAAGTGCCGTCGATGCGAACAAGAGGTGACTGAGACGTGTAACCAATGGCACCCCATACCATCACGCCGGGTGATACACCAGTATGGCGATGACGAATACACGCTTCCAATGTGCGTTCACCGCGATGTCCCAAACACGGATGCGAACATCATGATGCTGTAAACAGAACCTGGATTCATCCTAAAAAATGGCGTTTTGCCATTCGTGCATCCAGGTTCGTTGTTGGGCACACCATCGCAGGCGCTCCTGTCTGTGATACAGCGTCAAGGGCAACCGCAGCCATGGTCTCCGAGCTGATAGTCCATGCTGCTGCAAACGTCGACAAACTGTTCGTGCAGATGGTTGTTGTCTTGCAAACGTCCCCATCTGTTGACTCAGGGATCGAGACGTGGCTGCACGATCCGTTACAGCCATGCGGATAAGACGACTGTCATCTCGACTGCTAGTGATACGAGGCCGTTGGGATCCAGCACGGCGTTCCGTATTACCCCCCTGAACCCACCGATTCTATATTCTGCTAACAGTCATTGGATCTCGACCAAGGGGAGCAGCAATGTCGCGATACGATAAACCGCAATCAGGAGTGACTACAATCCGACCTTTATCATAGTCGGAAACGTGATGGTACGCATATCTCCTTCTTACACGAGGCATGACAACAACGTTTCACCAGGCAACGCCGGTCAACTGCTGTTTGTGTATGAGAAATCGGTTGGAAACTTTCCTCATGTCAGCACGTTGTAGGTGTCGCCACCGGTGCTAACCTTGTGTGAATGCTCTGAAAAGCTAATCATTTGCATATAACAGCATCTTCTTCCTGTCGGTTAAATTTCGCGTCTGTAGCACGTCATCTTCGTTGTGTAGCAATTTTAATGGCCAGTAGTGTAAAATATAAAACTGGACAAGTGCGAATAAGCTTCACGCGAAGGGTTCTGTACAAAGTTAATAATATATATGGATAATAATTTCGTATTGCTCAATGGCCTGGTGCAAGTCTTTCAACTGGACGCCACTTCGGCGACTCGCGTGCTCCTAACGTACACCAATTATCCAAACGGGGAAAGAGGACGTGCAGTTTAATGTGGAATCCGAACTGTGTGTTGTTTCTGGCGGTTCCTCACGTTGTTGAGAGGTGAAGGTTAAGGTTAGGTTGAAACGAAGACTGAATAGTCCATGGTCGGACCGAGATTAGACCACGCGACCTCTCCTTCGCCAGACCCAACATATGTATAGATATAGGTTTTGATGAATAAGTTTATGACTTTCAAATATTGTGACGTACGTGGAAATACTTTTTAATTGCATTGACTTAGAAGTTTAAATTGTTTACACTGCCAAGGGATCGTAGACCTTAGTATGTGACATAAATTTCCTGTTGATTCCTCTAACTTTTCCTGCGAAAAGGGAGTCCTGACAGAGAGACGGACAGGCGGACGGCAATAAATAACAAAAAAAATTTTTTAATGTGATATCATTACAAATTAGCACTGTTTGGATTTTTTACCTACTTCTACTATTAAACGTTGCTCCTTACTCAGCGGTGTGATTTTTTAGCTGACCGGGAAGTACCCTATAGGTTTTGACGAGTGATTTTGAGCGTATCGAAGTATGGCAGATATAAAGCCGTATCTTCCGAGTGTATTGACGTAGCTGCTTAATTTTTTTCCCCTCTAAGTCGCTTTAGGCCTTGGTATTTGCTGTAAATTTCAGATTGATATCTGCGATAAAAAGGGTCTTAACAGTTGTACAGATAGACAGACGGACCACGAAGTGGTCCCGTAAGGGTGGCGTTTTTCCTGATTGAGGTAAGGAACCTCTTTTTTTTTGTTTTAGTTGTTTGATGCGGCCCGCCACAAACTCCTCTCTTGTGCCAACCTTTACATCTCAGGGGAGTTCGCTAATGTCTTAACAGAGGTACTACCAACCTGTAGCACATCATCTCAAATGTTTCGATTCTCTTCTGTTCCGGCTTTTCAACAATCCATGTATCACTGCCATACGATGTTCTGCTCCAGAAATTTCTTCCCCAGATTGAGGCCTATGTTTGATACCAGTAGACCTACCTCTATTGGCCAGGAATGCCCTTTTAGCCAGTACTAATTGCTTTTTATGTCGTCCTTGCCCCGTCCGTCATGCGTTATTTTATTGCCTAGGTAGCAGAATTCTGTAACTTCATACACTTCGTGATCACCAAGTATAATGGTAAGCTTCTCGCTGTTCTCATTTCTGTGCATCTCATTACTTTCATCTTTCTTCGATTTACTCTCAGTCCAGATGCAGTAGTCATTATACTGTTCATTCCATTCAGCAGATCATGTAATTTTTTTTCACTTCACTGAGGATAACAACGTCATCAGCGAACCTTATAATCTGATAATTGATATCCTTTCACCTTAAATTTTAATTCCACTCTTGAACCTCTCTTTTATTTCCATCATTGCTTCTTCGATGTACAGATTCAAAAGTAGGGGCGAAAGACTACATCCCTTTCTTAACCCCTTCTTAATCCGAGCCGTACGTTCTTGATGTTTCACTCTCATTATTCCTTCTCGACCCTTGTATTTGTTGTATATTAGCCATCTCTCCGTACAGCTTACCCCTGTTTTCCGCAGAATTTGGAACATTTGCACCAGTTTACATCGTCGAACGGTTTTTCCAGGTCAACAATCCTATGAACTTGTCTTGATTTTTCTTAGTCTTGTTACCAATATCAATCGCAACGTCAGAACTGCAGCTCTGGTGCCTTTACCTTTCCTAAAGCGTAATTGATTGTCATCTAATACATCCTCAATTTTATTTTTGATTTTTCTGTGTATTATTCTTTCCAGTAACTTAGCTCTATGAGCTGTTAAGATAACTGTGCTATAATTCTCTCACTTGGCACCTTTTGCAGTCTTCGATACCGTGTGGATATGTTTCCGAAAGTCAGATGGCATATCGCCAGACTCTTATGTTATACACAGCAAGGTGAATAGTTGTTTTATTCCCACTTCTCCCAATGATTTTAGAAATTCTGATGGAATGTTATTTATCCCCTCTGCCTTATTTGATCTTAAGTTTACAACAGCTATTTTAAATTATTTTTCTAATACTGGATCCCCTTCCTCTTCCCTATCGACTTATTTTTTTTCTTCTATCACGTCAGACATGTCTTCCCCCTCAGAGGCCTTCAGTGTACTCTTTCGACCCACCCACCCTCTAATCTGCATTTAACAATGAAATCCCCACTGCTGTCTTAATGTTATCATCTTTGACTTTCCTTCATGCTGAGTAAGTCTTTCTGAAAGTCATTTTTTCCGATTTCTTCACATGTTTCATGCAGCCATTTCACCTCAGCTTCGCTGCACTTTCTATTTATTTCATCCCTAATTCACTTGTATCTTAGTATGCCTGAATTTACCTGAACATGTTTGTACTTCCTTTTTCATCGATCAACTGAAGTATTTCTTCTGTTACTCTAAAAATAAGTTTTATTCCATTTTGACTTGAGCATAGTTGCTCTAAATTATGACTATTGCTTTTTAGAAATGTAATTTTACGATTTATTATAATATCATTCTAATGAAGACACCCTTTATAGGTGTCGAAACCTAGGTCAATGTAACTACCAGTTACGTGCAACCGGTTGGCTGTGTAATCCTATGTTGTAAATACGAACGTTCAGCTCCAAACAGTACACTGAAAGAACACGCGCCCTTGGTTGTTTCCTCTCTGCACTGTTAACGCTGGTCAGTGAAGGCACACCTCTCAAATACCGCGAATTGTGAGACGCTTTCGGCGTACTTCAGTGAACTCTTACCTTTACATCAACTACTGAGGAAAAGTCAGTTCGTTACAATGATATACCTCACTCATTTTAATCTTGTAACTCGCGGCATTGGACAATTTTTCCCGAACGGCTCAGGAGATTGAGCACCAATGTGTGGTGTCACCGCCAGACACCACACTTGCTAGGTGGTAGCTTTAAATCGGCCGCGGTCCATTAGTACATGTCGGACCCGCGTGTCGCCACTGTCAGTGATCGCAGACCGAGCGCCACCACACGGCAGGTCTAGAGAGACGTACTAGCACTCGCCCAGTTGTACGGACAACGTAGCTAGCGATGCACACTGACGAAGCCTCGCTCATTTGCAGAGCAGATAGTTAGAATACCCTTCAGCTAAGTCAATGGCTACGACCTAGCAAGGCGCCATTAGTAACATTGCATGTATCTAAAGAGTCTCACTTGTATCGCCACAATCTCCAGATGTACCACAAGGATGGATTAAAGTTAAGTATTCCAGCAGCTACGAACTTTTCTTTATAGCATTCATTACGTATCCTGTTTCAGACCTCACGCCATCCTGCTTTAGCTTAGCGCGTGCCTTTCGGCTTCCTCTCATTGTGTCTAGGCTGTCTTGTCTAGACACAACACAATGATTTGCCGTTGTACGGCTAGGCGAGCATTTAATCGGTCATCTACTAGTACGCTACTAGACCAAGTCCATGACACGAATGCAGCTGCACAACACAGAGGAGAAATGCGTGGCTCTAGTGTGCCAACGAAAGCCGAGTGCTGTGATGAATTCTCTTCTGGCACGCGACCCATTAGCGGTGAAATTAAAGTAGCCTTGTCCAACGTCCTTCACACAGGACTTCGCCACAGGCGTTTCTCTACAGACGCTCGTAACGTCTGAGACCAAGTGACAGCTGCAAACGCTATTACAAAGCCGCTGCGACTACTGTTGCTCGCGACAACGCAGAACTCTCCAGTCACGTAATGGGCAACTCACACACAGATACACACACAAACGCGCGCGCGTAGATTAAATTCTAGCTCTGTGCGAACTAACTTTTAAGTATTGTTGAGCCACAAGAGCTTTCATTTAGTTGTCTAAAGCGGACGTCGTATTGTAAATACAAACAGTGACTAAAAAACAAACTATCATAATTGCAGTAAGTGTATTTCTTACTGCAAAATATTCAGGATATAAATCAAAGATAATACGCGAAAAATCTGTACAACCTACTTCAACGTTAGATGAAGTCGCCAGTCGTAACATATGTGACCATTGTTGAAATAAGACACGTACTAAACTGGCCGACGTAACAAATAAACGACACTTGACATTCGATGAGATTGAGATCTGGATTCTTCACAGAAACACTTCTTAAATTTTACATTTGATTTTGAGGACAACTGTGTGCAATTTCTTTTTCGTCCACTACTCCGCTACCGTCAAGATGTATCTAATTCCAGATCAGAAACCGATGTTCGATGCTTATCACGAATGACAGATACTAAGAAGATACTGAAGTAAATGTTTTATATCCGCAAGTATGTACTGTATTGTAGATCTGCCTTTACGTTTCGTAAAATCAGTCAGGGAGTCCTGATTTTAAGCTCTCAGAAAAAAAGCGTCAAAATCGCCCAAACAAGAAGAAAGTCGAGAATTTGCACCTGATGTTTCAGTGGAAAATGACAAATTGTGCACGTGACGGCTATTTACCAATAACTAGCCCATCAGGAAGAGTGGGGTGAAGGGCTGTGCACGGATTAGAGATTGAAGGCACAGCGAGCATGTCATCCTACAAGTACGCGTTAAACGCTGCCTTAGAGACACACTGAACGACGGATTCATAGCATGAGAGCCACATAAAGTCTGTGATGCATAATAGTGGATAACACTAACCTTACACAGCATGTTAAACGGGAGTCAATATTAACCATGCTGTGCTTGGTGCTGTCATTGCTGCTACTTTCTACATTTTCATAAAATTTATACTACAGTGTTTTTAGTACCCTTTTATTTCCTACTTTCTCTGTACTTAAAATTCATCGTCATTGTGCAGTACCTCAGCTGAAAAGCTTCTAGTTTCTTCCCTAGTTATGTCACAGTTTCACTTCCGTACACTGCTGAGCTTGATGTAACTCTCAGAAATTCCTCCGTCTATTCCGTGTCGATTTTGGCAGACATACGGTTCTTTTCCTGTGAAAATCCTCTTCTCGCATCCTCTTGCTTCGATCATATTTTCTACATACTACTGACTCACTTCAATATGTTGTCCCTCGTACTTTTCATCACCTTCATCGTAGTTTCGTTTATATTCTACCATAAATGCTAGGTTGTTTGCAAGGCTTGGTATTACTATTCTTCCTTCACTTGTATTACCGTACTGTGAGTTTTGTTCGTCTACTTGAGCTTTTTCTCCATTCAAGCAAGAATGCATTGCTCATGAATTTGTCTTTCTTGACCTACTGTTGACTGTTGTAGTTCAGAATACTTGTTTTAGAGATGTTTTCCTTTGCGTTTTTCGCCTTAGCATGTATTCCTGAAGCTTTAAGTTTTCGATAGTACATGGAATTTACCGATAGTAAGAATTAATAGGACTCACAGTACTTTAATTCTCTGGAGGGTTACGAGAAGGTCAAGGTTCTCACAGTTTACTGTCTCATGAAGTTTGTTGGCTCATTGAGAATAAACATTTCGGCCATTAAGTACATTACCAGAAAAAGTATTAGTACACTTGGAAAGACGACGTCGATTTTGATTCGATGACGGCATATACCACCTGGGGGATAATAACTGTACTGATAATGGTTTCAACGTCGTCCGCGAACAGACTGCGTAGTGGTGCAGTTATAGTGTGTCATCTGTGTGTATCCTTTAAGAGGGAACGCTCACAGCTAGAAGGCTCAGTGTGGTGCAAACATGTGAAGCAAGAAGGCAATCGTGGCACTGAGACGCACTCGTGCTTCCTACAGCTAACTGAGCGAGTTTAAAGAGGGTCAGTTCGTGGCTTTCCAAGTGCTAGGATGGTTCTTTCGGAGAATTGCCATACAAACTGGACGTGCTGCGTCAGTTGTTCACCGATGCTGGTGTTAATGTTCACTTTAACATTCTGACACCCTGGCAGGGCTTCGAAATAATCGTCTTGGGGTTGAAGCTCTTTTTCCCGTGTTTGATTTAACAATACATATGTTTCTGATAAAGAATGTTCTTTACTGTTTGTATACATGCAACTATTAGTTTTTAAATCTTGATTACAGATATTTGAAAAAAAACACGTAAAATTACGAATTCGTACCTTTTTACCACATGGTGTGGTTTTTTTTATATATTGTGTTTCTGCGGTGACTGTTTTGTTTCACACAGTACATCAGAAAAAGTACATTGCGTTTCTACAGTGACTGTTTTGTTTCACACAATTCATCAGAAAAACCACACCATGTGGTAAAAAGGTATGAATTCATAATTTTACGTGTTTTTTCAACTATCTGTAATTACGATTTCAAAACTAATAGTTACATGTATATAAACAGTAAAAAACATTCTTTATCTTTAAAAGCCATAAAATAAAAGCCTACTGAGCTGGTGCAACTGCAGTGAAACAACTTTGGGTTATAAAACAAAATTGTGTTTTGCTAAAGGCGGACCCTATCCAAAAACATATGTATTCTGACACTCGTAGACAAGCTTTCGACGTCCACGCAGTAGATAATCTCGCCAGGATCGTCATGTTGTAAGTGCAGCAGTGGCAGATCGTAGAGTTACCACAGCACATATAAGAGGGCTTGTGAGCCCAGATGTGTCAACAAGATGTGTTGCGAACCGATTTTTAGCAATGGGACCGTGGGTACGCACACCTCTAGCCCGTCCTCCACTCACACCACAGCATCGACGTGCACAGCTCGACTGTTGCCATCAGAGGATGTAAGTAGGCTGTTTAGGTTTTTATGTTGGTAACGCCACGTAGCGCTCTGTTTGAAAATCACTGGATGTGCTGTGTGCAGTCTGTGGCTGGTTGGCATTGTTGTAATATTCGCTATTGTAGTGTTGGCCAGTTGGCTGTTAACAGCGCGTAGCGTTGCGCAGTTGGAGGTGAGCCGCCAGCAGTGGTGGATGTGGGGAGAGAGATGGCAGAGTTTTGAGAGCGGATGGTCTGGACGTGTATCCATCAGAGACAGTAAATTTGTAAGATTGGATGTCATGAACTGATATATATATATATTATGACTTTTGAACACTATTAAGGTAAATACAATGTTTCATTCATATGAAACGTCCCCTTAGAAAAATTAATGAATTACTGTGCTGATAAACCTCTTACATTATTTGATTTTCAAACAACTGAGCAAAACTGAACGTACTCAGACATTTCTGTCTTTACTTATTCTGATCAACACTAAACTGACACACAATATTTTTAGCGCAACGCAATCTCACTTTTAATAATCCCTACAAAAGAATGGCCCTGACTAACAATAACCTATACCTTTCATGAATCGCTTACCTCACAAAAATCTTCGTTACTCAAACTACTGCAATACAGCGGGTGCCAATACTGCCAGCTAAATAAAAGATTTTAACTACTGAAGGCAGTAACTACTGATAGGCATAGTTAGCAAATGAAAGATTTTGATAGTAAACAAACAATGTCAATCTCTGATGAGCCACTGGAGCTGCTGTGTCCGATCAGACAGCTTACGAGAATGTCCTTACAACCCAGACGTCCTGTTTAAGTATCCCATTTGACATGACATCTTGCAGCTCGCTTTCATTTCGTACATTCCCATATCAACTGGCAACTTTTTCACTAGCGAAATGTATTACTCACAGACGAAACCAGATATCTACGCAAAGTGATGCCCGTGTTCGTGTGCGGAGACCCGTGGTGAGCTCAACTTGTCCAATGTTGACCAGAAAGTCGCCAATTTTCGAGTTTCTGTGATGTTGTGGGGAGGCTTCAGTGTTGACAGCTATAAGGATCTTGTCGATGTCCATGGTCGCCTTGTTGGCAGGGAGTACACCGAACAGATCCTGTTGGATCGTGTGGTGGCTGCTGCATACGCTGGTGGTCCAGAATTCCCTCTAATGCCAGTGCCTATATGGCGAAGCCTGGATATTGCAGTAAAGACTGGCGGTGAGTCCCGACCTAAATCCCATCGTGCATATGTAGGACATCCCTGACAGATGTGTTCGCGGTCGTCTTATTCCACCACAGACTCTCCAAGAATCCTCTGGGCTCTCATCGAAGAATGGGGACAGATACTACAGCATGACCTCCGTAGACTTATACGGAGCATGACACTTAGGCGTCAGGCTCACGGAGGGTATACACGTTACTGAAGCCCTCAAAGTCCAATGAGAAGCACCCAAAATGACGGGATGAATGATTATTTCCACTTTGTTTCCGATACTTGTCGGTATTCTGATCTCTTTATATAAGCGATCGAGGATATAATGATCTGTTGTGTACTTAATTTGTGAAAGGTAAAGGTCTAATTTGACAACACACCCAGTCGTCAATTATTGCTCTGGGGAGTACGGCAGACGCCCAAAGTCGTCTTCCTCTAATTCTTATGAACAGTTATATACAGTTCTCAACTGTCTTCTAAAGAGAATCGACCTGACACTATATTTGACTATTAATCACTTTGCATCGAATTTCTAATCAGGTTTAGTTACACTTCCAGTAAGTTCTAAGTCCAATCGCTGAGCGATGAATGTGATGATTGAGCGCCCATCGTACTAGCTGGCAGGACGTCCGCCCCGGAAATCGGCCTGCTGACTCTCCAGTTGAACTCTAGTTGACTCTCCACTTCGCTCTGCTGTTGGTTGGCCGTGCAGCCCCCGAAATGCCCGCCGCGGGAGGATGCTGGGATGCGATCTACTTCTACCATGTGACCGGCGCAGAGAGCTAGTGCAGGAAAGGCGGACCATATTGTGGTATCGCCTTGCCGCACTCGCCTGCTGGCGAGGCAACCCCTCAAACTCCGCTGTAGTGCGTGAAACGTCTGCGCCCCTTGGACACAGCAATCTAATTCTTTTTGTGTGTACTTGAGTCGTAAAGGTCAATGTTTTCTTGGCCGTCGTTGGAAACTTACGATCATCAGTCCACTGCCTTTTAGTTGAAGTATTCATTGGAAAGGAGCTTTTTCTTATAAAGAACGAAATCGACAGTGGACGTTGTACGTAATAACAGTCACTGAAGATTGTACAGCCAGTCACACTTGATGGAACACAGAGGTCCAGTGAGTGAGTAGACTAGAGACAATATACGTGGTACTCGCTATAGTTTTCATGGAATCATATAGCCCTGACTTCCGTTTCTGATACTCTCTGATACTGATTCATTTTAAAATTCACTTTCTATCACTGTTTAAACGGACGCGAATTTATTTTATCCTAAAAAGACAAAGACTGTAACTGTATTTTTTAGTCTACGTTAACGGCCACAAAACATGGTTGAATCTAAAAACTAAAATTCAAATATTAACCTTACAACTGCTAAGCAAATCAAGATATCTTTTTAAGATCTATTCGGGTAAACATTCTTCAAATTGCCATGGAGATTCGGTTGTCTTGCATCGTAAAATAGCTGCATTATACAGCCCACATAGTGAACGTGTTGAAGATAAATGTAATGTAGATATCTCTTGAAACTTCCTGGCAGATTAAAACTGTGTGCAGGACCGAGACTCCAACTCGGGGCCTTTGGCTTCCGCGGGCAAGTGCTCTACCAACTGAGCTACCCAAACACGACTCACGCCCCGTCCTCACAGCTTTACTTCTGCCAATTCCTCATCTCCTACCTTCCAAACTTAACAGAAGCTCTCCTGCGAACCTTGCAGAACTAGCACTCCTGAAAAAAAGGATACTGCGGAGACATGGCTTAGCCACAGCCTGGAGGATGTTTCCAGAATGAGATTTTCACTCTGCAGCGGAATGTGCGCTGTTATGAAACTTCCTGGTAGATTAAAACTGTGTGCCGGACTGATACTCGAACTCAGGACCTTTGCCTAGTTTGCCTAGTTTGGAAGATGTTCTACCATCCTTTCCCTTCTTCTTGTCAGGGTTTTCCATGTATTCCTTTCCTCGTCGATTCTGCGGAGAACCTACTCATTCCCTGCCGTATCAGTCCACCTAATTTTCAACATTCTTCTGCAGCACCACATCTCAAATCCTTCTAGTCTCTTCTGTTCCGGTTTCCCCGCAGCCCATGTCTCACTGCCATACAATGCTGTGCTTCAAACGTGCATTTTTAAAAAATTTCTTTCGCAAATTAGGCTCTACGCATGATACTGGTAGACTTCTCTTGACCAGCCATACCATTTTGTCGAGTGCTAGTCTGCTCTTTATGTATTCCTAGCTCCGTCCGTAATGGGTTATTTTACTTCAAGGATAGCAGAATTCCTTAACTTCATCTACTATGTGATCAATTTTGATATTAAGTTTCTCGTTGTTCTTATTTTTCCTACTTCTCATTACTGACGTCTTTCTTCGATTTACTCTTAAACCATATTCTGTACTCTATCTATTCCTGTAACTCTTCTTCACTTTCACTGAGGATAGCAATGTCATCAGCAAATCTTATCACTGATATCCTTTCAACTGAAAGATAATTTTAAAACTAGGACAACCACAGCTAAAATTACACGATTGCGTGTTGGTTCATACAGTGAACACTTTTTTAAAATGCAGGTGTTAAAACTATTAAAACGAAACTGAATGAATTGTCCAATGGTCCGCTATAGCTGTATTTGTGCAGGTCACTTAAACACACAAAGCAACTTTTAGCTTGAATATTCTAGTGCAGACGTAAATGCTATGTCATAAGTTACAGAATGGGAACAGCTGTCGTGACTAGGTAAAGTTTTCAGCCCTCCTCAGTTAATAATCAATGATGACTGTCATCTCTCTGCTAAGTCGCGAACTGTACGGGTTCAGATTAAAATCTTGTCGGCCTACGTCAAGCAACAAAATTCTCCTCGAAGATGTTATTCAGGGACTACTGAACTGTCAAGCAACCTTTCAGCTGAATTTTGATCCCGCTCTTGAACCTTTCTTTTATTTTAGTTATTGATTCTTCGACATATAGATTAAACAGCAGGTGTGAAAGGCTACATCCCTGTCTTACAACCTTTTTAATCCGTGCACTTCGTTCTTGGTTTTCCTCTTTTATTGCTCCATCTTGGTTCTTGTACAAATTGTATATTACCCGTCTTTCCCTATAGTTCACCCCTACTTCTCTCAGGACTTCGAGCAAGTTGCACCATTTGACACTGTCGAACGCTTCTTCCAGGTCGACAAATTGTATGAAGATGCCGGCCGCGGTGGTCGTGCGGTTCTAGGCGCTCCAGTCCGGAGCCGCGCTGCTGCTACGGTCGCAGGTTCGAATCCTGCCTCGGGCATGGGTGTGTGTGATGTCCTTAGGTTAGTTAGGTTTAATTAGTTCTAAGTTCTAGGGGACTGATGACCACAGCAGTTGAGTCCCATAGTGCTCAGAGCCATTTTTTTGTATGAACATGTCTTGATTTTTCTTTAGTCTTGCCTCCACTATCAACCGCAACGTTAGAACTGCCTCTCTGATGCCTTTAACTTTCCTAAAGTCAAACTGTTCGTCATCTAACACATCCTCAAATTTCGTTTCCATTCTTCTGTATATTATTCTTGTAACCAGCTTGGATGCATCAGCTATTAGCCCATTATTAACTATTTTAGCTTTTTGGACGCATATATTTCATTTATTCTCTATAAGCAATGAAACTTTTATCGTAGAATGTTGTACCTGGAGGTTCAACTAACTGCTGTAATGCCAGCAAATTGACAAGCTATAATTTTTCTCTAATTAGATTACTTTAGGAAAGGAATTAATTTGCCTATTTTTTCTGACTTTCCACTTGGCTGACGGTAGTTTCTGTGCAACAATGAATTGTGATTTAGTTGTCTGGGTGTGTTTATGAACATACCAATGTTTATGTAACATTCAGTATATTTCATATTTCTTGAAGTGAGTGCTATATCAATTTATTATATGTGTCCCAGTTATGGGACAATGGCATGTTACATTATGACTCCTTTGCAGATGTGCCTATTTGGATACTTCGTATACAAAAAAATTACGGCCGGGCGGGGTAGCCGAGCGGTCTGGGGCGTTTTGCCACGGGTCGCGCAGCTTCCCCTTCCCCCGTCGGTGGGTCGAGTCTTCCCTCGGGCGCGCTCGCGCGCGCGTTTGTGTATGTGTGTATGTGTTGTTCTTAGCGCAGGTTAGTTTGATTAAGTAATTGGCAAGCCTAGGGACCGATGACCTCAGCAGTTTGGTCCCATAGGAACTTACCACAAATTTTCCACAAAAATTACTGTTTACGTTACTGAGATCTGCTTTCTTTACGTTGTATGATACTTTCTTCAGGGTTGGATGGTAGAATGAAATGTTCCGTCTCACATATTACGATTCCATTTGAAGAGATTGAAGAAAATTCACTGAACAATGGCTATATTGTACTAAATGTATCAAGTACTTAGAACTTATAACCACAAGGGATGAAGGTAATGTTACCGATTCACCGCCAGAAGCTAAGCGAAGAAAGCATTAGGATATGGACTGGAAAACACAAAATACACAAAACACAAATATAAGTGGTCTTCATGTGAAGCAACGTACATAAACACTAATGAACCAGGTAGTAACAACGAAGATTATGTTGCAGAATGTCTAGCAAATAAGACAGTGTCTCAGGTGTTTGAGAAATTTATCCCTGAGGAACTAGTGAATACTATTACAGAACAAAGCAAACTCTATGTTTGCCAACAGAACAACACAAATTTTCTTCCAGCCAAAGAAGCAGTATGTGCTAGGAGCAGGCGTTGATTACCGGATGAGCAGATATCACTTTGTAGGACAAGGATAAGATCAGAGAAGTGATGGTGGCATTATTCGCCGAGATAATTATCTGCGTAGTAAACATTACAGGCATACTACTTTTGAGTGGGTATCATAAGCTTTCCCATAGCAGTATGTAGCACAAAAAGTAACCATGTATACTTCAGCTGCTTGAGGTGCTAGTTGCGCAGCAACCTGTTCTACTGCACTGACAATGTCCGCACGTATCAAATAGCCAACCCAAATGTGAAGCTCTCACCTTTGGATGTGCGAACAACAGTAGTAATGTACCTTTCAAAGAAAACAGCATCAACACAGAAACACGGAGCACCACGAGGAAGCATAGTGATTGAAGGACTGGTGAGCAAAGATGTATAACTGGATCCAGGAAACTACTTTATTGTGTCAAGTAAGACACAGAAGAGATGTGTATTCTGCAAGACAAATTTTTCTTTCACTTATAAATCAGGGTATCAGATTAATATTGTAAAATAAAATAATAAAGTTTCAAATAGTATTGGGTTAAGCTGAATGTGCGACAATTCTCGCATTTGTCGGCTGTTGCAGTCTGGGGAACTATATCGATTATGTTTTTCCGATAGTGTTATATCACTAGTCTCGCACATTCTACACGCCAACGTGAATTAACATTTTGTTCCCGCATTCCCCAATGATTTGAGAAATTCCTATAGAATTTTACCCATCCCTTCTGCCTTTGTTTTCCAAAACTCTTCTGAATTCTGATTCTGTCTCTTCCCTATAGATTCCTGTTTCTACTGCTATCACGTCCTCAGATAAGTCCTTCCCATCATAAAGGTCTTCAATGAACTTTTCTGCCTATCCGCTCCCTCCTTGAGTTACTTGGCGACACCCTCTGGTAAATCCGCGTCCTTGAGAAGAGCCCTAGTCTTGTTCTCCACCCTCTTCGTGGGGTCAGCATTGATCTTCCTTTAAGATTCGTCATTTAGCAGTCTCTGCATCTTCTCAGTGTAGTCCTTATGGGAAAGAACAACCATAGCATTGCCTTTGCCAGCCAGTAAAACAACAACCTCAGGGCTCTGTCTCAGCTCTCGAATGGCTGCGGTGGTCTCGCGGTTCTAGGCGCGCAGTCCGGAACCGTGCGACTGCTACGGTCGCAGGTTCGAATCCTGCCTCGGGCATGGATGTGTGTGATGTCCTTAGGTTAGTTAGGTTTAAGTAGTTCTAAGTTCTAGGAGACTGATGACCACAGCAGCTGAGTCCCATAGTGCTCAGAGCCATTTGAACCATTTTTTTCTCCCTGCTGGTAATGTTCGACTTTATCGGTTTAGTTGTCGTCAGAGCACGGTACGTTTCCCAGCGTACTTCTTCAGCTGCTTGAGGTGCTAGTTGCGCAGCAACCTGTTCTACTGCACTGACAATGTCCGCAACCGCCGCGAACCTAGGTGTGGGAGCAAAATTAAGTCCCTTCTCCAAAACAGGAACTGCATCCCCAGTAGCATTTACCAGAGGGTGTCGCCAAGAAATTGACACCTCAAGGACCTGTGCCGCCGAGACTTTATGGACTCCCTAAAGTCCACATAGGAGGGGTGCCGTTACGCCCAATTGTGTCAGCAACATTAGGGCTCCTACATATTTGCTGGCCAAATACCTGACAGGATTACTAAGCCCTTATGTGGCAAGTGCACTCATCACGTTCGTAATTCTGTGGATTTCGTAAAACGTCTGGACAACTTCAAGCTGAAAGTCCCAGATATCTTGTTGAGTTTTGACGTTGTTTCATTATTCACCAGGGTGCCTCTACGACAGTCACTTGAGGTTATTGTGCAGAAACTCGACGAGAAGACGACTGACCTTTTCAGGCACGTTCTGACCTCCACTTATTTTCTCTTCAATGGAGAATACTATGAACAAAGAGGAGGAGTTGCAATGGGGAGCCCACTCTCGCATGTGGTCGCGAATTTCTATATGGAGTACCTCGAGGAGGAAGCTTTGGCGTCATCCAAATGGAAACCTACTTGTTTTCTCCGTTATGTGGATAACACGTTAGCGATCTGGTCCCATGGAAGGGACAAGGTCCTAGACTTCCTTACACACCTGAACTCCATACATCCGAACATCAAATTCTCTATGGAGACCGAAGCAGAAGGAAGATTACCATTCCTGGACGACATGGTCAAAAGAAGAGCGGATGGCACCCTGGGCCGCGAGGTATACAGGAAGAAAACTCACACCAACCTGTATTTGCAAGCGGATAGCTGCCATCACCCTTCGCAGAGGAATGGCGTGCTAAAAACACTGGTGCACAGGGCGCACACCATCTCTGACGCAGAGAATCTGCCCCCTGAGTTGGAACACCTCAAAACTGTATTCGGGAGAAACTGGTACTCGGAATGGCAGATAAGACGCGCTCTCCACCCCACATCTACAGTACAGCGTGTGGAGACGGAAGAAGTCACGGAAAAAGAGATAGCCACGGCCTATATACCGTATACTGGCGCACTATCGGGGAAAATAGGACGAATATTGAGGAAACACTGAGTACGAACTGTCTTTTACCCACCCAATAAAACACAAGAATCATTGGGAAGTGTCAAAGACGATCTCGGTTTGCGGAAGGCCGGCATATACCAGATTCCGTGTCAGTGTGGGAAGACCTATATTGGACAGACAGTGTGCACCATCAAAGATCGTTGCCGAGAACATCAGAGGCACTCAGTCGGCGGTCGCAGAGCACTGTTTGTCCGAAAATCACGAAATGGACTACCAACATACCAGGGTCTTAGCACAGACATCTAAATACTGGGACAGCGTCGTTAGAGAGGCCATCGAAATTCGTACCAGGGACGGACTCATCAACCGAGATTGCGGCTATAGCCTCAGCAAGGCATGGGAACGAGCAGTCTAATTAAAAAGACGCCCAGTAAATAAAACGAACGGACCACCAGGGCGGACGAGGCAATTACACCGACGCCACCACAAACGCCGACACCAGCGTCTCACTGACCGCTGACGCGCGGGCACGGACCACAGAGAGAACGCCTCGCGAGGGGAGGGGATTTAAGATGACCGCCCGCCCTTAGGAGCTCAGTTCGCCAGCGCACCTGACGATGGCGACATGTCTGATCGCCGAAATATTGTGCCCGTTGGACACTATGGACCGGCAGTACACCCTTGGGGGAGACGACGACTGTGTGGAGGTCATCCATGCGAGCCAATCGCAGAGACTCAGTTGTCCTTTGTCGGCTCCGCATTGGCCACACCCGGCTGACGCACAGTTATTTACTGCGTCGTGAGGACCCGCCTCTATGTCGCTGCGGGGCGGCTTTGACAGTGGCCCACGTTTTGTTGGCCTGTCCCCTTTTAGCTGCGGTCAGGCAGACATTTGCGCTGCCTGATACGCTCACTGCCCTTTTAACAGATGTCACTACCATGACAGGCTTAGTTTAGCGTTTTATTCGGGCAGCGGGCTTTTATCACTTAATCTAAGTGTTTGTCCTTTTTTGTGTTGAGTCTGGCGTTTAGCCTACGGTTTTAGACTGAGTTATTAGTGTGATCTCGGTGGTTGGCTCTTCCTTTTTTGTCTCTATGGTCGGCCAACCACTGTCATACTCTATGTCTGTTCTTTGTCTGAGTCTTTCTTGTCCTGTTATCTCCATTATTCGTTTTTACTCTGTGTGGGTGTTTTTAAGTTTTGGAAAAAGGGACCGATGACCGTAACAGTCTGGTCCCTTTAATCCCACAAACCAACCAACCAACACCCGTGGACTGTTCTAGCAAGTATAGTAGGGATTTTGCGTGACACAGTTTCGACAAGTCCTTGGTAGGTTTCCGGAGACCCCTACGCCGAGGTCACAGAATTGAAGAGAAAATCACATTTATTTCGTCACCATGTGTCAGCGTTGGCCCTCGTGACACCCACCTGGAGGACACTTTCAGCATCTTCAAGACGCGATGCAGACTTGGTTTCGCCACGTAAATGCTCATTATGTAGGCGATGTGTTTCACACTGAATCGGCAATTGTTTTTCGTTGTCACTAGGCGTTCGACATTGTCGCACCCAAGAACGCACACTCTTCACACTCGTGGCACGAACACGTCGCTCACTCATCTGAGGATGAATTTCTGTGTGTGTGGCACCACTCGAGTGGAGAAAACGGAAATTTCCTCGCCGTTTTTTAATGAAAGCGTCGCTATTTGTAGCAGCAAAATCACTAATTCTTTCTCGCCGGCAGAGTTTTGTATGCCGCTTACAGCTGTCATCGGTGCCACGCATTTACAAACAGTGTCACCATATTTTAAGCCAACGGTTCTTACTGACTGCTTCCAAACCTGAGAAAGAAAATCAGAAATGTTAGAGCACGTACGCGTCTCCCATACTGCATTCTTTATCAGCAACAAAAATAAAGTCGAAAATGGAAATATTTTGTACTTAAATAAAGGAAGTTGTAAACTGTTAGCTATTCTGGAGTCTAAATCATTGTACATTCTGTTTATAATCGAATGAAATATACCGAAAGAAACTTCAAAGTGGGAAAGCATACATCGTTACTTTTTGTGCTACATAGGTCATAAATGTTCAAAGAAAGTCACTTATCTCTAAACAAACCCCTGTTTGCTACCAATATCAATTAGGGTGATCATATCAGGCAAAATAGACGGTAAGTAGTCTCCAGGAATTCGTGGCGTTGTAACCGAACATAAAATCTTCCGGATTAAACCTTTCTTTAAAAATCTATTGGGATCTTGCTCGGGAGTCCTTTGGTATCTCAGGTTGGCTGCAGCCTCCACAGTGTCATCACTGTTATTGGCATCAATCATCATGAAAAAAAAAATGTAAGAAGCCATTGTGAGTGAACTATACGTAAAATGGACATTGCTCTAAGATTATACAAGTGGCAAATGTATTTGACACCTATAAAGATAATAATTTATAATGGTTTCTAACAATTTTATCTTTGTTGTTGACGTCACAGTAGTGGTGATGCCGCTCGGCTGTAATAGCAGTTACAATGCTGCTTGATGATGATCGTGTACCTTGAAAGTCGTAACGAGTCAAGGTTTGTCAGCAGCTCATGATTCTGTATAAGAACTGTTTTCTTAAAACATATATTGTTATGTTAATGGCTACTGATTGGAATTGGTAAGCTGTGGTATATGCGCACGTAAGAATCAATGTGAATTGTTTTGAGTGTCACGATAATATAGCCTTTTTTGTATTTAAATGCTTCAATTTAAAGCAGCGCTTCACAATATGCAAACACATTACATCTCTGTAGATATTAATTTTTGTCGCTGTGAGAGATATAAGACGCGAGGAGTGCCATTTAAGATCCCTCGCTTAAAACGTCTTAATGGAATTGTAAAGAGCTTTCTTACTGGGAAGCACGACGCTCCCCGATTCCTTTGAGCTCCCGTGTGGTATTGTCACCTCGATCAAATAAATCCGACACGAATTTGGATCTTCCCTTTGAACCTCGTCGGTATGTTCTCTCATTCCAGCCTGGAAATAACGCCGCTCTCCCGGGGACGCACTATAGAAGGCCCGAACGAGAATTTTGTACGCAGCATTTTCGGTAATAAACCTTGCGGTTCCAGAGTATCCACAGGCGTTTGCGGTTATCTTTCCTGTGCGCTTTACTTTGTAAGTTTTTGAACACTCTGTCGAAAATATTACCAAAAGTGAATGTAGGAAACTGATTTACCATTTATGATGCTTTATGTCTATTTCACACCATATTTTCTCCTATTTCTTTATCATCACCACTACCCTCAACATCATCATCATCATCATTTTCCACGATTTTCCAGGTTACTGTTGCATGCTTTCTATTGTCATCCACCTGCCCTGCGTAAGGGTGACGTCTCGATCTTTTTAAAACAAGAAAATAAAGTCTTTGTTCATTTACCATTCTTCCGGACAGGATGTACCGGTTTCGATTGCTGTAATCCCCCCATTTCTCCCTCCCTACCCCTCCCCCCAAACACAAACACACAATTATGATTACAGTCACAATTAAACCTTTCAATCGAGAATATTCTCATTTCCATTTTTTTATTTCAATGTATTTGCTAATAGAGCTTTTCGTAGGTGGTTGTCTATAACTGTTAAATGATTTGGAAAAAGCGTATTTGTGCCATCAGTGTATAATTTTAAATTTTACCTACGTACCTACAATTTTCTGTTTACCTACCTACCTACCTACCTTTGTATGGCTCATGTATGACGGAAATGTATGGTTAATCTAATAAGGAAGAATGCTTCTCTCCTTGAAGGTGATTATAACAATCGAAACCGGTACAGAATAAACACAAAACTGTACAGATGACGGCACAAATATGCTTTTCCCTAAGTATTTGCTAACTGTTCTTAATATTTCTCCCTAGCACAATCAGCAATCTTCAGTTTAAGAACGTTTGTCGGATTGGAGGTCATATCCTGTTGCCTCAGTTCAAACTTGGGATGAACACGGATTGCAAAATTTCTTTGACAGATGCATGGGAATTTTTCCTTTAAAACTTCACGGTAAATGATAACAGCCAAACAGTTGCAGGATAAAGATTTATTAAAATTCTTGACCACGGTTTCGGTATATCTAAATATACCTTCATCAGAAGTAAAATACACCTGAACAGGAAGACACCTTCATTAGCAAAAACTTAGCATCGGAACTGAGAAAGGAAAAACACTGTACCTTAAGTAACTGTAAAATTACCAGAATATTACAAGCACAAAAACTTTTAGTCACTTACTAAAATCACATCCTGCAGTGGAGGTACATAAAACAATTGTGCCAAAGGCGTCGTCAGTAGTTAAAACATCATCTCCATTTTTACAACATAATTATGGACAGAGGGTTGATGCGAACACAGCATAGCAGCATTACCTCGCCTGTAAACTAGCGTGAAGAGGGTGTGAAAGCCCTAGGGCAGACAGTTTCGCGGAGAGAGGGCACTTGTGGTATGCGCGACACACTCGCGCACATTTAAACCCATGGATACATACACATGCACATCAAAATTATTAATAGTTGTGCTCATTCAAACCTTCTGTCTTAATAAATAAAACATCAGAACCATTTAAAAACATCTACGTAAAATCGAAAATATGAAACCAATTTTACCTGTGTCCTAGCGTCAGGCAGATAAAGCTTGCGCTACGGAACACATCTGAGAGAGGGCACTAGTGTTATGCGCGAGAATCTCGCGTAACTTAAAAGGTAAAATACATACTAGCGAAAACAACCAAATTGTTAAAGTAAACCGAAACCATCTGTCGATGTGAATAAAAACGTGAGACTCATTTAACCACACATACACATCGAAAGCCACAAACAGCAAACATCAAAAATACGTAAAATCTCAACAAGACAGGAAAAGCGAATCTCACCAGCATCAACAGGCAAGAAAACTAACTTCTAGTCAAATGGCTCTGAGCACTATGGGACTTTACTTCCGTGGTCGTCAGTCCCCTAGAACTTAGAACTACTTAAACCTAACTAACCTAACGACATCACACACATCCATGCCCGAGGCAGGATTCGAACCTGCGACCGTAGCGGTAGCGCGGTTCCAGACTGAAGCGCCTAGAACCGCACGGCCACACCGGCCGGCTAACTTCTAGTCAGCCAGACTATATTACATTAGAGCAAGGAGAGGTTTGAAACTATCTAAAAAATTTTTGTTTCTAAGCCGCACCTGTTCATTAAGAATAAAACCATTTTTGAGATCGATGCTTGAAAATCTCTAATTCTTTGAGGAGGTCCAGTTTGTAACCCTTACTCGCTTCGTGAAGCAATTCTACGTCATCCAGCTTACGTGGCGTTTGCTGTAAGAGCCACAGATGTTCAGCAAACGTGGAATTATATACGTTTTCCTCATTTTTACCTAGCATGTGTTCTTTATACCTTACTTTACTGGGTCTACCTGTCTGTCCAGCAAGTCGTTACAAGTAATTTTGTAAGCTCCGGATTTAGTGTCAAGTTCTTCATGTGCCCCAATAGTATGAATCACTCTTTGTTTCATGCTATTATTTACGGAAAAGGCAACTCTGTAACCGTATTGTTTGTGTAATCTTTATCTTATAAGTCTGTAGTCTTTATCTTATAAGATACGTTCCCCAAAAATGGAATAGAAATAAAGTTATTACCCTCACTCTTTGTCGCCCTGTTATCTCCTTAGGTTGACCATTTTACAGCTGTTTTTTTCCTAATAATTTGTTCAATTAATTAGTGTCGTATCCATTGTTAGTAGCTAAAGGTTCTTTAAAAGTCTGCGCTGTGGACCCAAAAGGCTTTATGCTTTATGGCACGCTGATCCGTCTTTGAAACGCAGTGAATCAGCGATTCTTTGTGGAATGAAGTCTACAGGTCCTTCATATGTTTCCGGGGGCAGAAGGAGTGAACGAGAATACGGAACACAAAAAACAACATATTACCGTGCCTAATACGGGGTAGGAAAACCGCTGGCACTCAAAACAGCTTCCAGTCGTCTCGGTGTGGATAAACGCAGGTGCGGTATGGTTTTCGAGGGAATCTGATACCGTTCTTGCTGCAGAATACTAACAAGTTCAGGTAACGATGCTGGAGGTGGATAGTGATCACGAACGCTTCTCTCCAAAACAAATCGTAGACTCTCAATAAAATTAAGATCTGGTCACTGTGGTGGCCACAGGAGGTGCGACAGTGCGTCCTCGTGCTGATAAAAACGGTCACCGATGATGCGAGCTGTGTGAAAAGGGCCCTGTCGTTTTGGAATATAGAGAGAACATTGCTCCACGGGATGAACTTCATCAGCTAAAACGGTCACATAATTCTGGACAATAATACGCCCTTGCAGAGTACTAGTGGGACTACGATATGTACACCCAAATCTTCATCAAACCCCACTCCGTAAACTTGGCCAAGTTAGAAACAATGTGCAACAAGACCCATCCGGCCAAATTGACGTTCATCCATTGCTCCATAATCAGTTTCTGGCTTCGGCATCTAGTTTTCCTGTCTAAGGCATTTACATCACTGATGAATGGTTAGAGAATCGCAGCTGGATTTTCAATTCTCTTATTAAGAAGCTCCCTTCCTATTGGTTTAGCGCTGACACGGTTCGCGCGTGCAACATTCAGTTCTGCAGTGACTAGTACAACTATTGACCTCTTATTTTTCGTCATGTGCCTTGGAGTGGCACATTCACGATAGCCGGTGTCTTTGTAGCTTGGCGATGGCGTCGACTTGGGCCGAAAACCGAAGCTACAGAGTGGTGGTCAGTGTGAGGTGGCACGAGTGACGGCCGGTTTCTTCTGAGCACGCCCACTACGTATTACGTGGGAATTTGTCTGCTAGAGGCACTCGGTGGACGTTGGGACAGAGCGGGGATTATCCAGCTTTCATGGCTGGGCGTCTAGATGGAGATGTCGTGCAACTGTTGCCTGAGGCGGAGATTGTTGGATTTAGCAGGATAGCAGTATGCTGGGTGACCTATGGGCAACAAAGGATTAAGGCGGTACGTTTAAACACAGCCTGTTGTGGATATTACTGGTGAAACATCAGAATTCTGTTACCCAAGCTGCGTTAAAAGAAATTTTCTAATTCTTGTCAAGTGATGGTAATTTAATGTAATCGTTGGAAGCTAACATCCCATAGATGCTCACCTGCGGTTCCTCTTCGTCGAAATGTCTTGGCTCAAACTCGTCTAGGGGTTGAACCCGCACGCGTCGCATTACACGCCCTAAATTAGACACTTGTGACCCTTTGGTTAAATTGTCTGGCTGGTGGCAAAATTGCGAAATGGTATGAAATATTCAATGTTAATATAACATATAACAACAGTAATAATAATATCGGGAGCTAAATTAATGACCCATAAATGGTGTAGGCTACAGAGTTGCGATTTGGTTAGAATAATGTTTATTCAGAAAGCAAACTAAGAGCGAAACTAGTCGTATTTAGAATTACTATTACACGCGAGCGCATATCCATTTGGCACAGTTCGATCATTCACAATCTCATCGCAAATTACAAGTCCAATACTCCACCTCGTTAACAAGCGAAAAGTTAAGAGTTCACACCAGGTGCGCGCGGCTGCTCACCGCTCAGAGACTAAGTCCTGCGATACCACACGACGAGAAATTATTTAAGTCGTTTCATTTCCTAGCTGCCTAAAGACCGACCGTCCGCTTTAGAGTCTCAATCCGATCTGTACCCTTTGGTGTCCCCAGCCGAACTGTCCGCTTTCGCGTCTGCACCACCACTGTCCCTCTGACCGTCCCCGGCCACGTTTCCCGCGCGCCGAATACCTCGCTCAACTGACTAGCGCAGTTCCCTTTCCTTGAAGCCGTTCATCTGATTGGCTACAGCTTATTCTACAAATTTTACATTTTAACATATTTAAGTAATCAAAGCTTGACCACTTTCGCGTTCTAAATAAAATAACAATAATATCCTTTACATAATAAACGTTAAATTATTTTACATAAAAGCAATACAGTTTTCTTCTTAGCTTTCAATACCATGGCCAGTAGCGTTGCACCAATGTGCTTTCTGACAAATAAATAAAGAACAAAAGTAACTATTATGCACTAAACTTTACAATACATATTCTTTTACCTTTTGATTGAGTACGGCGTCATGCTGTCATCGTTCAATGTGTATTGTGTGAAGGAAATGACGATCTGATGCTCAACTGAAACTACTGATAGTTTAAATTTACTATATCTTTTAAACAAATGAAGTTACAGAGTTGATATTTACAACATTTGTCATTTTAATGATGCGCTTCTATATGAAATGTCAATCGTTAAGATGGACCAAAGCGTTCAGATTTCAGCATTCAGGTCTTTGTGACAAAACTTGTTAATTTCACTTTAACAGTAAATCCTAAACTATTATAGATGTGATCAATACTGATGTTTTATTGGGATCACCATGAAAATTTATGAGGGATGGTAGAATAAAATTACTGTGGCTTCATTCCCTGAATTACTACAGAATTATATATTCATAAATGTTTCCCTTTATGGCTGATCTTAGGTCCGCCATATTGAACACTGCTAGATCTCCTTCGTCACAAACGGCTTCTGAGGGGTTTCCCTGTGACGTAGGTTCTCATCTGTCTCACTCGCACTTACGCCTCATTCAGCACAATAGACGCCTGTGAATTTTCCCATCTCGTGAGGAATCGGCACTCTTTGTGGCACATTGTCCTGGACAACAGGCTTCGTTTCACAATTCCTGAAGGCTGACTCTTTCGGCCAAATACTTAAATGTGAAGGGTTTTTAATGCTACCTGACTGTAACAATACGTAAGTTGCTTTCATTGCCTGGCGTGCGAGGTGTGCACATAAATTGTACAAAATATTTTAATTACTGTTTCCTGGTTAGCAGAAAATTACGCCTTGTACTGATTTGTGGAAGTAATTATTATGGTTGTAAGGCTTTTTCAGGTCAAGTAGTTTCAAGTAAGTTTCAATTGTGTAAATGGTATTATGCTTTTATGGCTATTTGGTTAAGTAACCTCAAGTAAATTAAAATTTTAAAAGGAAGTACTTCTGTTTAGTTGCGAATTTCCATGAATAACTCCACTATCCTCACCTCTTTATTTCCTGGATCCCTGCCGGCCGAAGTGGCCTTGCGGTTCTAGGCACTGCAGTCTGGAACCGCGAGACCGCTACGGTCGCAGGTTCGAATCCTGCCTCGGGCATGGATGTGTGTGATGTCCTTAGGTTAGTTAGGTTTAACTAGCTCTAAGTTCTAGGGGACTCGTGACCTCTGAAGTTGAGTCCCATAGTGCTCAGAGCCATCTGAACCTCGGTCCCTACACGTCACCTTTGACCCCAGTTCCTTGTACACCAAATCCCTCAAATCGCTATTTAACACTACCTCTTTCAGCATCCTTTAAAGCCAAAACCCACTACCTCATTCCTCATACACGTGCCTAGCTATATCCTAATACGTAACTACTTCTTCTTTGAAAGAAAATTATCTGCAACACATCCATGAGCTCCTGCATGGCACCGTCGTATGTCAAACTTCACTACTGGCCATTAAAATTGCTACACCAAGAAGAAATGCAAATGATAAACGGGTATTCACTGGACAAATATGTTATACTAGAACTGACATGTGATTACATTTTCACACAATTTGGGTGCATAGATCCTGAGAAATCAGTATCCAGAACAACCACCTCTGGCCGTAATAACGGCCTTGATACGCCTGGGTTTTGAGTCAAACAGAGCTTGGATGGCGTGTACATGTACAGGTACCCATGCAGCTTCAACACGATAACACAGTTCATCAAGAGTAGTGACTGGCGTATTGTGACGAGCCAGTTGCTCGGCCACCATTGACCAGACGTTTAAAATTGGTGAGAGATCTGGAGAATGTGCCGGTCAGGGCAGCAGTCGAACATTTTCTGTATCCAGAAAGGCCCGCAGCGGATCTGCAACATGCAGCCGTGCATTATCCTGCTGAAATGTAGGATTTCGCAGGGATCGAATGAAGATTAGAGCCACGGGTCGTAACACATCTGAAATGTAACGTCCACTGTTCAAAGTGCCGTCAATGCGAACAAGAGGTGACTGAGACGTGTAACCAATGGCACCCCATACCATCACGCCGGGTGATACGCCAGTATGGCGATGACGAATACACGCTTCCAATGTGCGTTGACCGCGATGTCCCAAACACGGATGCGACCATCATGATGCTGTAAACAGAACCTGGATTCATCCTAAAAAATGACGTTTTGCCATTCGTGCAGCCAGGTTCATCGTTGAGTACACCATCGCAGGCGCTCTTGTCTGTGATACAGCGTCAAGGGCAACCGCAGCCATGGTCTCCGAGCTGATAGTCCGTGCTGCTGCAAACGTCGACGAAATGTTCGTGCAGAAGGTTGTTGGCTTGCAAACGTCCCCATCTGTTGACTCAGGGATCGAGGTGCGGCTGCACAATCCGTTACAGCCATGCGCATAAGATGCCTGTCATCTCGACTGCTAGTGATACGAGGCCGTTGGGATGCTGCACGGCGTTCCTTATTACCCTCCTGAACCCACCGATTCCATATTCTGCTAACAGTCATTGGATTTCGACCAAGTGGAGCAGCAATGTCGCGATACGATAAACCGCAATCAGGAGTGGCTACAATCCGACCTTTATCATAGTCGGAAACGTGATGGTACGCATTTCTCCTCCTTACACGAAGCATCACAACAACGTTTCACCAGGCAACGCCGGTCAACTGCTGTTTGTGTATGAGAAATCGGTTGGAAGCTTTCCTCATGTCAGCACGTTGTAGGTGTCGCCACTGGTGCCAACCTTGTGTGAATACTCTGAAAAGCTAATCATTTGCATATCATAGCATCTTCTTCCTGTCGGTTAAATTTCGCGTCTGTTGCATGTCACCGTCGTGGTGTAGCAATTTTAATGGCCGGTAGTGCATTTTTGGGCTGTCTTTAGGAGACCTTCCCAGCTTCCCAAAATCCCAAACCCCTTGTCTCCCTCAGATTCATTGATGACATCTTCATGATCTGGACTCAGTGCCAGGACGCTATTTTCGTTGCCTAAAAACCTCAGCACCTTCTGTCCTATACAGTTCTAAGTTAAGCGCTTCTGCTCAGTTCAGCGTACCACCTTCCTTTACGTGACCTCCTCCTCTCTGATAGCTCCATTCACACCGATGTCCACGTTAATCCACTAACCACCAACCTTGGAATTAGGGACATCCTATCCAAGATCCATCCCATCTCTCCCAAATTCATGTTCCTTTGCCCTTGTTTTACTTTTGTTAATGTTCATGTCATAATCTCTTTTCAAGAGACAATCCATTTTCCAACACATTCCTCGTTCCTAACAGAATTACAATGTTGGCCGAAACGTCAATATTTCATTTTTCTCCTTGAACTTTAGTTCTCTTTCTAAATTTCTTCTTCGTTTCCTTTACTGTTTTCTTAGTGTACAGACTGATTAATATCGGCGACAGGCTACAACACGGTCGTCATTACTCTTTTAACTTCACTATTGTTTCTAAACAACGTTTTTACACTGGACTCGCATTCGGGAGGACGACTGTTCAATCCCGCGTCCGGCCATCCTGATTTAGGTTTTTCGTGATTTCCCTAAATCGCTCCAGGCAAATGCCGGGATGGTTCCTTTCAAAGGGCACGGCCGACTTCCTTCCCCGTCCTTCCCTAATCCGATAAGACCGATGACCTCGCTGTCTGGTCTCCTTCCCCAAAACCAACCAACCAACGTTTTATTTACCACGACATGTAAAATCAATTATCGTGATTTTAGATGACTTCACAGACATTTTCTTAAAATGACGTCGAAGTACCTTTTGTGAGCGGTCTGGCTCTGAGTTGTCACTGGATGTATTATGGACACGTACTGCATCCACTAAGTCTGCTCTCAGCCGCCTGCCGATAACTCATCGTTCCCTATTTTTATTCCTGATATCATCTGAATTTCGAAGAGTGTATTCCATGCAACATTGTCAGTATGTTTCTCTACATTTACAAATGCAATAAATGTAGGGTTGAATATCTCCAGCATGCTAGATGTTATGGGACAGCAACTCTTACGAATTACGACGCAAAAAGACGACCAGACATGTGAATACTGTAGATGTTTATTTAGTAGGTTCCCGGCTTCTAGTTAAAATCCAATTTCGAACCAATCAAACTTTGAAAAGTTCGATGTACCTCCAAATACCGTAGTACTTCGGATGCATTTTTTAACTTTGCACGCCTTGGTTAAGTGAAATTGCACCATTGCGCAACGTATTTACGTTTGCTCCCCGGTTGTACCTGGCTACCCTCCTCCGCACAATGGCCCCACGCAGCGTTTCACAATAATCCCACTTCTTCAAGATGTGGCTACGTCTCCCTTGTCCCATTCAGATGCGGAAGAATCTCGACCATTCACAACGAGGAAGATCAGACCCTGCAGCTTTCGTCGTTGGGTTTTGAACTAGGTGGAAGTTGTTTCCACGTCCCGGTGACATCAAAAACGTCTATGACCCGAAGACCAATTCAAAGTGGCTTTTGTGACATCAGGCATGCAGCTGGCGTATTTTAGAAAATGCTATTAGAGCAGTTTTCTCACGAGTGTTTGTCTTGAGAAATTTCACCTCTTTGATCCGGGGAAGCAAAATTGGATACATCAAGCTACCACAGAATGGGAGCAGATCTGACAGTGCCAGTGATGGCCGTAATTGCCTCATTCAGACGCACATCAATCTCAGTAACATGAGCGTTGTTTTCCTGCGCTGAGTCACAACGTTCGGCAGTAGACTATTTCTGTCTATTTTGTGGAGTAGATTAACTTTTGAGGCAACCTTCTTTGACAGATTCGTGATGTGTCGTTTTAATGACAGCGACTGATCGAGGGTGATGCCCAAACATTTAGGAAAGTGATCGTGGGAAACTTTGATTCGATCAAATAGCATTTATAAGTTCCTGCATGCCTCTTTACTACGCAGATGGAACGCTATGCCTCTATTTTCCTTGTGTTTGAGTGGAATTTTCATTTGGAATAATGTTCATTCAGTATGGTGAGGCCACGTTAGAGCGTATTTGCAAAATGCTCGAAATCATTGTTTCGGCAAATTAACGCCAAGTCATCTGTATACCGGATTTTTCGCTATTGAACGCGGCCCGATGCACGTCCTATTGTGGTTTGCACAGTTTTCACGGAGTCGTCTTCCATGTTCCCCAGAAAACTTCTGAACCACATAGAGGAGATATAAGGAACTAAAATTCCACGTAAGTTGATACGATTTGTTGACCAAAGCGAAAGAAAGTGCAAAGAGAATATTGAGAGTACAGTTTCAGTGGAAGATACAATAAAGAAAACAAAATTGGCGTAAAGCACAAAAAAAGGATGACAGTCAAAGGAAATCGTAAAGCAAATTAAGGACAGTGGATCCCGAAAAATATGACTCAAGGAACTGGTCTTCGTGCTGTATTTCATGACAGCTTCTCTTGCGTATTTTGCCTCGCGTTATTCTCCCTTTCCTGTTAATTTCCGCAACTCCTAACCCTTTTTTGCGCGTATTTGTGAGCATGGCCGTCACTCTAATTCCATTTTCCCTTTCCTCTCCGAGATAATGGAAGGAATGCCCAGCGCAGCCACTGCTCTTCTGGTCGGCTAATTTACTGCATACTCTCTGACTTTTAAAGCACTCCTGGACAGCGAATTTCAATTTCGGTGTTCCTGAGCAAGTAACTGTAAGCGCTTGTAGTTAATTTCACTGGTTCTTGCTCAGTTATGAAAAAAGATAGGCTACTGCAAAATTTATAAACTATCATGCTGAATTTTGAGGAAATCTAGATGGACAAGTAGGAAAAGAGATTTTTGAAGATATGAACCACCAGTTAAAATTATCCGATGAAAGAGATTTAATATGATAGCATTTTCGGGTGAACGCTGTGTTTAGTGATTCTAAAACAAACAAAAGAAACCTTTCCTAGAAAAAACTAGGGATGATCCAGCCGCACAAATTAAATTAATGAAGTGATGTGGCAAATAAACGAATGAACTATAAGAAAAATGAGTCGTATCACAAAAATCAGTAGTAAATGGGCTATCTGATAATGACATACAGCATCTTATTTTAAATGTTGAAACATGTCAGCAATAAATATGAGTATAGGAGGGTAATAATCAGTCACAAATTGAGAATTTTTGGCGATTGCTCAAAGACATGTACTGGATAGATGTTTACAATACTTCCGAATCAAATGGAAAATGCAAAGCATTCATTAATAAACTTACTGGTTTCCCCTAAAGGTACCTCAAATCAAATAGAAATCTAAAAATAAACAATAATAATAAATAAAAGTATGATCTGGGACGAAAGAACACTATATCAACTACCTAGGAACATCTCTAATTAGCATTGTATTGCATTATAAAGAATGTTACAAAATACTGAAGCAAGTAATCCAGAAATCTAAGCTGCTTTATTATGAGAAAAAGATAACTACATTGGCAACAAAATAAAAACTATATGGAAAGTGGTGGAGACAGAGACAAGTAAGACCAGAGGGAAGAGGAACAGATATCTCTAAAAATAAATGAGATATTGGTAACAAGTACGTGTAGTGTTGCGAACCTCTTAAATAAATACTTTCTTTCTATTACCGACAGCTTGTGGTTACCAGGTTCAGTACACATGGAATATCTGAGACCAGTCTCTACAAGTAACTTCAGTAAAATGGAAATGACACCCTCTTTTGCCAAGGAAGTAACATCCATCACAAAATCCTTAAAATCAAAGGAATGTTGTGGTTATGATAACATATTAACGAAATTAAAGAGTGCTCATGTGAGTTGGGTTCGTCTTAAGTTATTTGTGTAATCAATCTCTCATCAGCCGATCATTTCCACACTGGCTAAAACATCCTGAAGTTAAGCCTCTTTACAAGAAGGGGATAAAGAGGTATTGTCAAACTATCGACCAATTTTACTTTTTCCGACTTTCTCAAAAATATTTGAAAAGTTTGCGTCAAGCATCTTCTCAAGCGTCTGACTACCAATAATGTGTTGTCCAAGTCGCTGTTTGGGCTCCTTAAGGTTTCCAGTATAGAGAAGGCTATTTATACATACTCTAAGAATATACTTAATTCATTAGATAACAAATTAGAGGTTGCTGTCATTTTTTATGACCTGTCAAAAGGCTGACTGTGTGAATCACAGCATTCTCTGAAGTAAATTGGAATATTGTGGGGTCTCTGGTAGTGTAGCGGAATAGTTCGAATCTTACGTAACTAACAGGAAAGAAATGGTTTTGCTGCGAAATAGCTGTGGAGTAAGCAATCACTCTTCATATGATTGGGAGTTAATTACATGTGGCGTTCCTCAACATTCCATCTTGGTTCCATTGCTTTTTCTTGGGTGCATCAATGACCTCTCGTCTGTTACACTGACACATGAAAATTTTGTTTGCAGACGATACAAACATTACAATAAATAGCAAGTCAAGTACAGATTTCGAAATGACTATTACTGAAATTTTCACTGACATTAATAAATGGTTTAAAGCTCATTCACTTTCATTAAAGTTTGAAAAGACTCTCTATATGCAGTTCAGAACTTGTAAGAGATTTCCTTCCAGCATGTGTACAACATTTGAAGACATGCAGATAGAAGAGGTAGACTGTTAAATTTCTGGGATTACAGTTCGACAATAAATTCAGTTGGAAAGGGCATCCATAGAATTGATGGAGCGCATAAACAAGTCTGTGTGATATCAGGTATAGGAGATATAAATAGAAAAAGACTTGCATACTTTCTATACTTTCATTCTGTTGGGTCATATGGGATCATATTCTGGAGTAACTCGTCAAACCGAGAAAAAGTTTTTAGAGTAAAAAAGTGTGTAATAAGACTCATTTGTGGTGTAAATTCAAGAACATCACTTAGAAAACTCTCCAAGGAACTGTGTTTCTAACTACTGCTTCTCAGTACATTTACTTCATAATGAAATTTGTTGCAAATAATGTGCCTGTTTTCAAGAAATAGCTCAACACTAGGAATAACAAAAATCTACATAAAGACCTAAAATCACT
Organism: Schistocerca piceifrons; assembly: GCF_021461385.2. Lineage (NCBI taxonomy): Eukaryota > Metazoa > Arthropoda > Insecta > Orthoptera > Acrididae > Schistocerca > Schistocerca piceifrons. The sequence continues at coordinate 333,596,941 of NC_060144.1, forward strand.
TACCTTGGTCCAAAATGCGGCCCAATACTCAGGAACACATATTTTCAATAAATATATAGCAGCCATTAAAAACTTGTTTTCAGATAAAGTAAAGTGTACACAGAGTTTGAAAAACGTTTTGGTAGGCAAGTCCTTCTGCTCAGTATGTGAATATCTTTATAGGGACTGTTAGACCAGCTTAAGTAAAAATGTATGTTAGATTTCAGTTTTGACAGCACTTGGCCACAACAGTCAAGATTAGGTATTTTGCGTATGATAAATTTATTAAAATGCGTAGATATGTTTCACTCTGACAGAGCATTACTTCTGTAAACATTAGCCCTTCCAGTATACTATAATGTATTCACATATCTTGACAATCTCCTGACAAATGATCAGCGAAGTGAGAATAATATTCAAATGTTATATGTTTTTTATGTTATACTTTCTGACATGTTCCACACCCACGAGAATCATCTCATTTTTGGGTATATGGAATGAAATCTGAATCTAATTTCTAATACAAATAATCTGTCCATGCTGAACTCACGTCTTCCTCACATCTGTGAATTACATGGCTAGCTCTGTGGGTAAGGGCATTACCCAAATAAGGCTAGGTCTCAGTTTAGAGTCTGGATCCAGCACACAGTTTCAATCTGCCAATAAGTTTCATTACAGAGCGCACATTACTATAGAGTGGAAGGTTCACTATGGAAGCAATGTAGATGTTTAAACCCAAACCTCTAATAATGAGTTCACAGACCTTCGTTCCTATATCAGAATTCTGCAGCAGACTTAATTTGCGCATTGCTTAATTTGTGCACGTTTTCACAGCATCACTTCGTATGTGATTTTTATACGAACATTTACGTGTCATACATCAATCAGTACACCGTGAACGAGTTCTCCGTTATCGTGTATTAGTGGTAGTTTTTGATAGTTTTCAGACGTCATTGCCCAAATCATAATCCTTACTCTTCACTGCCTGCCAAAAAAAGTGAAGCACCCGGAAAGTATGGACAAATGTAGGCTAAATGAAAATTGTTTTATCCTCAATTTCCAGTCAGGGATCCGTCCCTACAGTTTGTCGGTTTTATTAGTGTTCACCTGTATAAGGGTCCCAGTAGAAACTTTCTGACAACTAGATTCTCATCTAATTCTTCTGGAAACCTTGAACGCTTAATCTAGGACCTGTATAGAGCTCCCTCACATCCACGTTACAACATACGTTCAAAGTGGCCTCCAAGGGCTCGCAGGTGATGGGGATTGCAGCGGTTGTCGTGCAGGATACACACAATCCTATTTCGGCTTACACCACGTTAGAGGACCACTTGCCTGGAGGTTTCAGTATTCTGTCCGACGACTCCCTGCACGTTCCTCTGTCTGAAGATACCAATGTCACACGAATGTCCAAAAAGGGCTTGAAATGTTGTGTGATGTGGGTGGTGTCTGCGAAGATACTTGTTTTGGTACAGCCTTGCTGCCTCTCATCCTTTTCCATCTGCTTGGTCGTACAGGAACACCATCTCGGCTTGGTCCTGACACGTGTACTGGACCATTCTGCTGTAAGCACGCTGCGCCAATTATACCTCCTGCAACACACAAGGATCACACGACACGTGGTCAGAGGAACTTTCATCCATCAGCACAATCTACAGTAGCAACAATCCCGTTCTGAACACATACTTATAGGACCTTTTTACCTCCATATCCAGTCAGGAATCTGTCTGTGCAATTTGTCGGTTTTGTTAATGTTATCCTGTATTTATGAAACGCAGCAGCACGTCAGTATCACAGTAACGTACAATTCACGCAAAGCTTTCATTAAGCCAAGAACAGTTTTATTTTTTCGTTTAATAACGGGTATCCTGTCTATAGATATCACTCTAATATTGCGTAACGCCCAACTGCAGCCCCCATAATGGCCTAGGATCACAAGTTTCATCCACTACATACAGACGAACCTACTCATTGATGATTACCAAATCAGAAAGTATGCGTACTTCCATCTAAACTCGGCTATTGTACGAGCTGCATTCAAGTTCTAAGGCCTCCGATTTTTTTTCTCCAGACTGGAAAGAGATAGAAACATGCGCATTGTTTTAAAATGAGGCCGCGTTCATTGTCAATACGTCCCAGAGATGGCAGCACCGTACGGCAGATGGAATTTTACCGCCAGCGGCGAGAATGAGAACTGTTTTAAATACTTAAAATGGCGACGTTTTCCTTACTTGAACAGCGTGCAATCATTCGTTTTCTGAATTTGCGTGGTGTGAAACCAATTGAAATTCATCGACAGTTGAAGGAGACATGTGGTGATGGAGTTATGGATGTGTCGAAAGTGCGTTCGTGGGTGCGACAGTTTAATGAAGGCAGAACATCGTGTGACAACAAACCGAAACAACCTCGGGCTCGCACAAGCCGGCCTGACGACATGATCGAGAAAGTGGAGAGAATTGTTTTGGGGGATCGCTGAATGACTGTTGAACAGATCGCCTCCAGAGTTGGCATTTCTGTGGGTTCTGTGCACACAATCCTGCATGACGACCTGAAAATGCGAAAACTGTTATCCAGGTGGGTGCCACGAATGCTGACGGACGACCACATGGCTGCCCGTGTGGCATGTTGCCAAGCAATGTTGACGCGCAACGACAGCATGAATGGGACTTCCTTTTCGTCGGTTTGTGACAATGGATGAGACGTGGATGCCATTTTTCAATCCAGAAACAAAGCACCAGTCAGCTCAATGGAAGCACACAGATTCACTGGCACCAAAAAAATTTCGGGTAACCGCGAGTGCTGAAAAAATGATGGTGTCCATGTTCTGGGACAGCGAGGGCGTAATCCTTACCCATTGCGTTCCAAAGGGCACTACGGTAACAGGTGCATCCTACGAAAATGTTTTGAAGAACAAATTCCTTCCTGCACTGCAACAAAAACGTCCGGGAAGGGCTGCGCATGTGCTGTTTCACCAAGACAACGCACCCGCACATCGAGCTAACGTTACGCAACAGTTTCTTCATGATAACAACTTTGAAGTGATTCCTCATGCTCCCTACTCACCTGACCTGGCTCCGAATGACTTTTGGGTTTTTCCAACAATGAAAGATACTTTCCGTGGCCGTACATTCACCAGCCGTGTTGCTATTGCCTCAGCGATTTTCCAGTGGTCAAAACAGACTCCTAAAGAAGCCTTCGCCGCTGCCATGGAATCATGGCGTCAGCGTTGTGAAAAATGTGTACGTCTGCAGGGCGATTACGTCGAGAAGTAACGCCAGTTTCATCGATTTTGGGTGAGTAGTTAATTAGAGAAAAAATCGGAGGCCTTACAATTTGAATGCACCTCGTAGTCTTGGGAGCATCCGCAGCGTGAAAGACCTGGTCACTGCCTATTTTAAAATAAACATCATGGGTCACGTTCACAGTAATGTGAATGAGAGGGCTCAAATCTTGGTACGAAAAGCACATCAAAACATCACAAAAATACATCAGACCTGCACATACTGCAGTTTAAATGTCTCATTGGGCGGTCATGCTCTTGATGTCGATTTCAGGTCGAATCAATAATCTCTGCGTCATCCATGCACTGCCTTCCGTGGTGTGAATCCTTCATTGGTCAAACAGATGAAAAGGTGCAAGATCCGCGCCAATTGATGATGATGTTTGGTTTGTGGGGCGCTCAACTGCGCGGTTTCAGCTCCAGTACAAATTCACAACCTTTGCTCAGTCCAATGTCGCCGGTTTCATGAATGATGATGAAATGATGAGGACGACACAAACACCCAGTCATCTCGAGGCAGGTGAAATCCCTGACCCCGCCGGGAATCGAACCCGGGACTCCGTGCTCGGGAAGCGAGAACGCGACCTTGAGACCACGAGTTGCGGACTCCGGGCAGTTTAGAGGATGAGGAAAACAGCCCAATGGGCTCCTCTCGGGTGCGCAGAGACGTGTGTGGTCTTTCGTTGTCATGAAGAAGGTGAAGTTCGTTTACATTTTTGTGGCGACGAAAACGCTGAAGTCGTTTTTCTGTTTCCTGAGGGTAGCAAAATACACTTAAGAGTTCGTCTTAGCACCACGAGGGAGGACATCAAGCAGAATAACCCGTTCAGAGTCCGAGAAGCCTCTCGCTGTGACTTTACCGGCTAAGGTTGGGGCTTAGAACGTTTCATTGGGAGTTGAGGTGCTGTGGCGCCACTCCATGGGTTGCCGTTTTGTTTCCGGTTCGATGTAATGAACCCATGTTTGACAAATATTGTCATGACCACCATTGCAAGGCGCAAGCAATTCCGCACACAGGATTCTTGGTTGTTGTTTTTTCTGTTAGGCGGCGAGGAACCTATGGGGCACACACCTTTGGCGCCCAAATTGTTCGACAAATTTGTCAGCACTACCATCAGAAACGTTCAGCTATTCAGTGAGGTGTTTGATTGTGCACCATCGATCACCTTGAACGAGAATGTCCACAAATTGTAGCATTTAAGGAGTCACAGCTGCGTGCGGTCGGCTGGTAAGCGAGACATCGTACGGGTTTCCGCGACCTTGTTGCGATGATGACGGACGACTCGCCCAACGAATCACCGTGCTTTTGTTCACTGCTAGGCGTCCGTAGATATTGTGCGATGCTCTGGTTTACCGTCAAAAGAAACTAAATGATAGCTCCATGCTTGGAATTCATCTCCGTTAAAGACGCCAGTTTGAAGGCTACCTATAGCCCCGCCACCAACAGGAACATCACGAAATAATAAAGACTTATACGGGAGTATTCCACGATGTGCCACAACAAATTCTGCATTTGTTTCAACCGAAAATGGGGGAGAAGAAAGGTGTTGCATTACTTATTGAACGCCACGTCCAGACATGGTAGCTCCTTTCTGCCACGTCGACCAATTCTACTGCAGTTATTCCAGATAACCGACTGTGCAGACACACCATCTGACTGCCATGACTTACGTCAGCAGTTGCTGGTCACATAATCACCTGGTACCAGATCCACAGCACCTTCAGCTCTCCATTGCGTCAGTGGGCTCTATTAGCCATTTCTCTGGCCGTGGAGGATATCCCTACCAATAACTATATATCTAAACTGCGTTTAAAGGAATACGTCGTATGCTCGCAGCATCTAATGCTATCCATTGCACCGGCTGCAGTTTCTGTTTGTTGTGAAACATATCTTTTAGGTCCGTAAAAAGTATACATACCACAAAATAATGTTGTTTTAATGGTCTTTGGGAAGTTTGTTTATCACCAAAGCATACTCACTGTGTGCTGTAGAAGGTAATTCAGCTGCCTCTAGCGACGTCGTTGTATACAACCAGCAGTGTTATACCTTGCCTTCACAAACCATGTGCGAGATTTTAATATTCTCTCACTCACTACGTCCAAACTGTTAGTCTTAGAGAAGAAATGAACAGGACATTTCTGTAGAAAATTTATTGAGGTAAAATTATGTACTGGGGTATGTTTCCGCTGGAGGCGCGGTTTTGGAGCTGTTCAAGAAAAGAATATTAAAGCGACCTTCCCTTCAAATGCACCTCCGCCCCCATAGCCAACTCTCAGCAGTCAGGATTTCTAATACGTTGCTCGTAGCACTCTCTTCTACTACCGTACAAAAATTTGCGACTATACGTTCTGTTCCCGATATTCGAACTTTTTTGGCTTCTGTTGATAGGGCTCTGACGCCACCAGCATAGTCAGCTACTTCGTGAACATTTTAAATTTAAACGTGCTCCTTAGCAAAGTGAACGAAAAACGATTTTCGTAAAAGTTGTACTAAAATTAATCACGTTATCCCTTGCAAGCACGGTAGTTCCGCAGTCAGAAGCCCTAGCAAAGACAGCGATGTAATTGCTCATTTTATGCTGTTAAAATTCTTTTGTTCAGTAGTAAGAGGGAGTGCCATGAACAACCGTTGGGGGAATAGTTTGGGAGTGAAGATCACTTTTGTACGTTTTTCTTGAACAACTGGAAAAATACGGTCCTTAGCGAAACCGTATCCCAGTACAAAAATGTAACTACGTTAAAATTTCCTACACACAGATCCTGTTCATTATCCTGTAGGACTATTAGTTTGCGCGTAGCGAGCGACAGAATATGAAAATCTCGTGCGTCGTTTATGAAGGCCAGCTGCAACATTCCGGGTTGCATAAAACGACAGCGGTAGGACAGCTGAAGCACCCTGTCTACTGTGGAACGGAAGTTGTCTTCATCAGCCTTAAATGCCTCGCTTGAGGAGGACTGACAGGTGTCCGCTTGAAATATCGTGGAATGCGGTGAACGACGACAGGCTGCAAACCCAAAAATTAATTTTAACATTCAGTTCGCCGTGAAAATTTTAAAATTCACACTGAACTAGTTTCCCCATGATGCTTGGGAAGTACACTGAGGTGACAAAAGTCATGGGATACCTCCTAATATCATGTCGGACTACCTTTTACCAGGCGTAGTGAAGCAATTTGGCGTGGAAATCTCCTGCAGTCCCTATAGTCGCATATAACTGCGGAAATGTTGCCGATGAAGGATGTATGCGCGAACTGACCTCTCGATTATGTCCCATAAATGTTGGGATTCATGCCGCGCGATGTGGGTGGTCAAACCATTCATTCGAATTGTCCAGAATGTTCTTTAAAACCAATTGAGAATAATTGTGGCCCGGTGACATGTTGGGGAACATGAAGTTTATGAACGCCTCGAAATGGTCTCCAAGTAGCCGAAGACAACCATTTCCAGTCAGTCATCGGTTCAGGTGGACCAGAAGATCTAGGCCATTCCACGTTAACACAACTCACATCGTTATAGAGCCACCACCAGCGTGCACAGTACCTTGACGATTTGGATCCATGGCTTCGTGGGGTGTTCACCACACTCGAACCATATCACCAGCTATTACCAACAGAATTCGGGACTCATCTGACCAGGCTACGGTTTTCCAGTCGTCTATGGCCCAACCGATATGGTCACTAGCCCAGGAGAGGCGATGAAGCCGATGTCGTGCTGTTAGCAAAGAGCTTGCGTCGGTTGTCTGCTGCCAAAGACCATTAACGCCAAATTCCGCAGCATTGTCCTGTCGGATATGTTCGTCGTACCTCGCACATTGATTTCTGCCGTTATTTGACGCAATGTTGTTTGTCAGCACTGTCAACTTTACGCAGAAGCCGTAGGTCTCGGTCGTTAACTGAAGGCCGTCGGCCTCTGCGTCCTCTGTGGTTGGAGGTACTGTCTGGAATGTGGTATTTTGGACACACTCTTGATACTGTACATCTAGGAATATTTGAATTCCTTAATGGTGTTTGAAATGGGATGTCCCATGCTCCTAGCTTCAACTACCATTCAGTGTTCAGTCTATTAATTCCCTTCTATTAAACACTTCGCTGAGTCTCTACAAAAGATAAGGGATGAGGACGACGAATGTATGTCTGGTGAGCCTACTACAAACTGAAGATTGATTCAGTCTTTATTTTTCTCTAATAAAAAAATGGGGATACAAATCATTCATGTAATTACTTTTATTTCATTCAAGCCAGTATTGCGCCGTATTACGTATATTTAAGCAGAAGATCGGAATAGAGAAATGAAAAATAACTGCTATGACAAGAAAATTCCAACAATAAGAACCACGGTTTACTTAACGGTTGAAATACAGAATATGGTTGATTAGTAAATATGTTGAGGGGTGCAACCAGTTGTTCTGTCTATGATACTTGCTTTGGTGGCTCAAAATTAGCTGATATATTACTATCAGATTGACTTGAGGTCTCATCTCATCTTTGTAAGGTATAGGTATGTGAATAGAAACCGTGTCAGAAATTTCTGAAATACAAATTAGCATCTTAATGAAAAGAAACAAAATGCTAGATAGAATGGGTGACAAATCTGTCTCGTTAGTAAGCGGGAATTTCATATCACGTTACGGTCAGTGTGCGATAGCTTACTTGAACTGAGTTGCGTGAAACACGCTACACGAGAGATTGTGTCTCAAAGCAAACTCATAAAACACTTTCTCTCTCTCTCTCTCTCTCTCTCTCTCTCTCTCTCTCTCTCTCCCTCCCTCCCTCCCTCCCTCCCTCCCTCCCTCCCTCCCTCCCTCCCCCTTTTCTCTATCTCCCTCCCTCCCTCCCCCTTTTCTCTATCTCCCTCCCTCCCTCCCCCTTCTCTCTCTCTCTCTCTCTCTCTCTCTCTCTCTCTCTCTCTCTCTCTTTCACACACACACACACACACACACACACACACACACACTCACACTGTTTCTTACTTCTCGCCATTTCTTGCAGTCTGTACAGATACAGTTTCACAAAAGCTGTCAAGGACTAAATTGATGATACTAGGTATACAACTTTGCTTCTGCCGTTTTGTGATAGATGGCAGTCGCGGCAATTGGTGGTGAAAATGGTAGTTTGTAAGTGTCCATACGATAAGCTTAGACATTTGTAAACATAACACCATCAAAATAGTAGTCGATATGTGATTGCACCATAAAATTATGCTCGATTGAATATGTCAACGTACGAGCTCAGTTCTCGTAGTTTGCAGGACGTTTCAATTTTATGCTTTAACATGAATAAACGTGCGGCTGAAGCTCGTAAAATTTCGGGTAAGAGCCGTGGTGGGGCACCTATTAGTGAAAGATCATGTAGAGAATGGTTTCAACGCTTCAAGAAAGGAGATTTTGACGTCGAAGACCAGTATGACGGCGGAAGAGATGTTTTAGAAGCTACTTAAACCGACGGAACAACGACAAGAGATAGTTATCGAAAGAAATCGATGCGTTTGAGACGAGCACTGAAAGCCAAACGGCCATAAAACAGCGATAAACTTCATGAAAATGCTCGACCCCATGTCGCAACTTGGAAACGTTGAAATGGTAAGTCCTACTCCACCCACCATTTTTTCGAGACGTTACTCTGACTACCACCTTTTTCGATCGATGGCACGCACTTCCAGTGATATAAATAACAACAAAACTGAATAGGTTCATGGATTTCGTCAAAAGGCGCCCAGTTCTTCCACCGCGGGATTCTTATGCAGCCCAAAAGAACGCGTAAATAGTAGCCAGCGATGACCAATGTTTTAAATCTGAAATTATTTAAACATGTTTCACAATAAAGCCTGAAACTTCGAGAAAAAACGGCGGAAGCAAAGCTGTAGGGAGAAGTTTACTCGGAAGCAATACAAATGAGTATGATACGAGGCTTTCTCGGCGTATATGCTGCTCCCACGGTTTCCGGGTGTGCTGCCGGTCCACGGTATTTCGGCGAATAAACGTTTCGTGCTGATGGAATGCTGCGTCTGCTATATGCTGGAAGTATTTATGCTTGCCGGTCCACAGTTCGTACCACACCGGCGCCGTGCCGTGGTCGGTTGGTGGTAGTGTGGGGGAGGAGGAGGGGGGATGTGTGGCAGCGATGTTTACGGAGGGTGGTCTCATTTGTGTAACGTGCGCGTCTCCTCGCGTCCCGATGACGCGTTCCCCTTTGATGGAGCTTAGTATTGGCTTCCAAGCCTTGATCCGTAGGAGACCGTGCTACTGTTGAATAAATTATCAGCCACACGGGTTTCAATCACTTCTTTGTAAATAGTGTCCCAAAATTTATCGGTAGTAGGCAGGATTTTCGTTTGCTGATAATTTGATGTATGTTTATTTTCAATGTTGGGTTGCAGTAAGCGAATGTGGCTCTCATGTTCTGTACATGGAGCTTTGACTGTGCGGATCGTTTGCCCAATATAGGATTTTCCCGCATTCAGTCGGAACTAGATACTCCCGTCTTTTTTAGATTTTGACTGATAGCGTTATGTGGCGTTTTCGCAGTAGTCTGCCAATTTTTGGCGGTACATTGACAGCAAACGATATGAAAGTGGTATCCTTATCATCTTCGTCCGTGTTTTCGGCTTCTGTGTCGTCCTTGGAGCTCTTGCGTCCAGGGCTGTCCAAAGCCTTCGGTTAATGCATCTATACTCGTGGAAGGTGGATTGTAAGTGCTGCAGATCTGATGTTAGACTTTGCTCAGAGGAAAAACCGCCCCACTGCCACAGCGGCATGTCCCTTCGTCACCGAGCACGGCGCGGTGCCCGCGAAGCTGATTGACGGAACGATTATTCGCCGATTACATCCAGCAGTACAGCCGAGAACCTTGGAAGGAGCACAACTGATTACTAAACTTGACCATCAGCTACAAGCCCTATATTGCACCACAGCCTCACGACATGATACATCGCGCCTTACAGGCCCGATTTGTGCAAGGACAATGTTTTTGTCGTCTGTTACCTACCCTATCTGATTTGGAAATAAAGAGCTTGCGCTGTGAGAGCGATAATTTACAACGATTTTTATTAAAAATGAAACTCCTCCAGCTGTACTTAAGATTTCATATTTATTTGGCTACTAGTTTCGACGTTGCATCAACGCCATCTTCAGGCCCGTACACTTTGATGATATCGATTGAGTGTGGCTGAGTACTAGAAGTCCTCGGTGAGACCAATACGTGCTCCTCATGGATACACATTGATCTTAGAGTTTCGTTTTTAATTTATTTAGAAATAATTTTTTAAAATAAAATAAAAAACCAGAGTCTTAGTCTCAGGCAACACAATGTGAGCAGAGTACTGTACATGGCTGACTTGTACTTTACCAGCAGTGAGGCTAACTTGGACTATACGGAAGAGGTTGTACCGCAATACCTGGACTACCTTAAGTTAAGTAGCTTTCTGTTCTGGTTAGTAATAAAGAACCCTGTTAATATATGCGTGCAGTTGTGTTATAGAAAGAGGATACCGGCCACCAAACAACATCCTCGCCTTTCTTCCTATGGTGCATTCCTACAGTGACAACGAGACAACACAAAACAACGTAAGTGTATGTAACATGCTGTGCATGAAACCAACATTTAAAATTCAAAAACGGATGAAAAGTACACGTGTTAAAATTGGCAGAACAATGAAATTGTGTAACATGACGAATTCGTGAAGTCCAAATGGATGAGAAACCCAATATAATATACAAGCAGATCGGATATACAATATAACCGTTGTGTCTTTAACGAACATCTAATCAGAACATCTCTTCCGAACATCACGTCACACAATTACATAAAAAACAAACAAAAGAAAGAGACTTCACAAATGGTTTAGGGACATACGCGTGAGAGAATCTATTTAAGTCACTTGAATTTACATGTGCTTAACACAGAGACGGACTACGACTTCACACGTTCTGAAACAACTGATAACAAAAATAAAGGCCCAGTATAATGCACAAATTTCTATCCAAAAGATAATGCAAAACTACAAGATTCTACATAATTTCAGTGTCATCACGATTCCCAGTCATACGAATGCTCCCTGTTTGCAGCATTCTGACCATTCTGCCGATCGAATGTGTCAATATGAAATACGCAAGACAAAGATCTGAATACTGCTGCTATAGCGTGCTTACCATGGCAAAGGACGAGACGAGAGTATCTATGTACACTCCTGGAAATGGAAAAAAGAACACATTGACACCGGTGTGTCAGACCCACCATACTTGCTCCGGACACTGCGAGAGGGCTGTACAAGCAATGATCACACGCACGGCACAGCGGACACACCAGGAACCGCGGTGCTGGCCGTCGAATGGCGCTAGCTGCGCAGCATTTGTGCACCGCCGCCGTCAGTGTCAGCCAGTTTGCCGTGGCATACGGAGCTCCATCGCAGTCTTTAACACTGGTAGTATGCCGCGACAGCGTGGACGTGAACCGTATGTGCAGTTGACGGACTTTGAGCGAGGGCGTATAGTGGGCATGCGGGAGGCCGGGTGGACGTACCGCCGAATTGCTCAACACATGGGGCGTGAGGTCTCCACAGTACATCGATGTTGTCGCCAGTGGTCGGCGGAAGACGCACGTGCCCGTCGACCTGGGACCGGACCGCAGCGACGCACGGATGCACGCCAAGACCGTAGGATCCTACGCAGTGCCGTAGGGGACCGCACCGCCACTTCCCAGCAAATTAGGGACACTGTTGCTCCTGGGGTATCGGCGAGGACCATTCGCAACCGTCTCCATGAAGCTGGCCTACGGTCCCGCACACCGTTAGGCCGTCTTCCGCTCACGCCCCAACATCGTGCAGCCCGCCTCCAGTGGTGTCGCGACAGGCGTGAATGGAGGGACAAATGGAGACGTGTCGCCTTCAGCGATGAGAGTCGCTTCTGCCTTGGTGCCAATGATGGTCGTATGCGTGTTTGGCGCCGTGCAGGTGAGCGCCACAATCAGGACTGCATACGACCGAGGCACACAGGGCCAACACCCGGCATTATGGTGTGGGGAGCGATCTCCTACACTGGCCGTACACCACTGGTGATCGTCGAGGGGACACTGAATAGTGCACGGTACATCCAAACCGTCATCGAACCCATCGTTCTACCATTCCTAGACCGGCAAGGGAACTTGCTGTTCCAATGGGACAATGCACGTCCGCATGTATCCCGTGCCACCCAACGTGCTCTAGAAGGTGTAAGTCAACTACCCTGGCCAGCAAGATCTCCGGATCTGTCCCCCATTGAGCATGTTTGGGACTGGATGAAGCGTCGTCTCACGCGGTCTGCACGTCCAGCACGAACGCTGGTCCAACTGAGGCGCCAGGTGGAAATGGCATGGCAAGCCGTTCCAGAGGACTACATCCAGCATCTCTACGATCGTCTCCATGGGAGAATAGCAGCCTGCATTGCTGCGAAAGGTGGATATACACTGTACTAGTGCCGACATTGTGCATGCTCTGTTGCCTGTGTCTATGTGCCTGTGGTTCTGTCAGTGTGATCATGTGATGTATCTGACCCCAGGAATGTGTCAATAAAGTTTCCCCTTCCTGGGACAATGAATTCACGGTGTTCTTATTTCAATTTCCAGGAGTGTATTTCAAACAGTATAATGGAACCACGGAAACGATACGCAGCTAATGCTCTAAGTGGCCAGCTCCGATCAAAGCTTTAGCCTTGCCGTAAGAGATCCATGTACTCCGTTTTGGCAAAAATGAACTGTTCTTGTGAATACAGACGACTAGTGATTGACTGTGAATCGAAAAGTGGGTTACACCTACCGCACCTGCGCTCTGTCTGACAGGAGCTCGATACAAAGTGACCGTCTTCAACGTCTTTTAATCATCACATACACTGACGAAAAAAAAAAATCGCAGTACCAAAGAGGAGTTGGTCGACGTAAACGGAAGTTGGTAGGCGCATCTCTACATCTGGAAGATGATATCTGTTCAAATTTCGCACCAGTCGCATATGAGTGGCGCTGGTAGCGTCACTATGGGCACGCAAATCAGATTTGCTTTAGACACACGCTGTAAAGGTCGTGAGCGTTAGTTACCCTTGATTTTGGAGTTGGTGAGTTGATGATAGTCAAGATTGCCTTTAAGGTGACAAGGACACCATTGTCAACACACTGAACGAGGTCGTATAATAATATTACGGGAAGCAGGATATTCTTTCTGCAATACTGCAGAAACATTTGGCAGGAATGGAGCCACTGTACATGATTTCTGGCTGCTGCGGTCACCGAAAGGTACGGTTGCAAGAAGACGAGGCTCAAAACGGCCACGTGGCACTGTCGTTAGAGAAGACCACCGTCTTCGGCGTATGGGTCTGGCACGTAGTACTGCATCTGAAGCAGTAATTTTAGCAGCAGTTGGCGTCGCAGTGACACAAGAAATTGCTACAAAACGGTCAATTCAAGGACAGCTCAAAGCCGGATGCCAGTGTGCATTTTACCGACAAGAAGTCACGCCATTTGCGACTTCAGTAGTGCCAAGCGAGATCTCACTGGACGACAAGGTGGAGCTGTGTTGTGTTTCGTGCTGAAAACTGGTTCCGCCTCGGTGGCAGTGATGGCCGTGTGGTTAGAAGCAGACCAGCTGAGGGCCTGCAACCAAACTATCTGCATGGTAGACACACTGGACCTACACCTGAACGTATGGTCTGGGGTGTGATTTCGTATGCTAGCAGGAGCACTCTCTTGGTTACCCCACGCACCTTGACTGCAAGTTTGTTGGTGAATCGACCTGTCGTGCTGCCATTTATGAACAGCATCCCAGCTTTTTTTTCAGCAGGATAACGCTCGACCACATATCGCTGTTGATCGTGCTCTATAGAGCGCCGACAAGTTGCCGTGGCCTGTTCGATCACGAGTCGAGCGCATATCGGACATCATCGGACGACAATGCCAGCGTCGTCCACAAACACCATTAAACGTCCTTGTGTTGACCAACCAAGAGCAACAGTCATGGACCTCAATCGCACACACAGACATCTGGCACCTGCGCTACAGAGTGCATGTACGTTTGGAAGTCTGCATTCAACATTCTGTCAATTACATCGGTTACTAATGTACCAGAATTTCACGTTGACAATAGCTTATCTCGAGCTTAAATTAAATTGTGATCTTGCAATGTTAATCACTTAAATATATTACCTATACAAATGCATTCCCGAAATCTCATTGCTCTACATTAATTATTTTTTGATGTGTCGACTTTTTTCTGTCATTGTATTTGGGGTTATATTGAAAGGCTATATTTAACTTGAAATGGCAGTCTGTTTGAAATATTTGCTACTATGAGCGTCTTCAGATGCCTAAACACGTGACTGATACGTACTCATTTGGTATCAGAGGTTGTATTGTTAGCATAGCACGAGCGATAAGTGAATCGGCTGCAGAAAGGGACAGAATTGAGTTGCCACTAAGTAGGACTTGCTGAACAAAGAATGAAATGTTATTTGAGATGCTCCCTGATATGTAATTGACATTAGAGGGCTTTTGATACGAGTTTACAGAGAGGCGACACTTTTGGAAAAAGGTAATATGCATAGAGTTTTTATTTGCTGCAAGTATTAAGGGAGTAATTATTGTAAAGATTACATTGTGTTTAACAGTACCATCGTTTTGGCATCCAATGCGAATTATCAGTCATGTTTTCAGAATCTTAATGATTATTCTTCTTCACCTTGCGCCTTCAGTTAAAAATATTTCGTTGGAAAAGCAAAGAGTAAATTTTCCGTAATTTAAATTTTTTTGGTGTGTAACAATGCTGGAAGAAAATCATGTTTCATGTTAATGTGAGTAACTTTTCTGTCACTACAACGACTTCAAGATATTTTCAAAATACCCTTTTATTCATTTGGAAACGTTTCACTGAAGCTTATCCCCACTTGTTAGAATCAAAAGTATAACTTTACTGCACTGTCACAGCTTGCAGTATCGCGTGGACTGCTAGCTGCATTATTAGAAAGATAGCAAAATTGTTGTTTGTGAAAGCAGCCTGGAATAAAGCAAACGATATGGCAGTTGGCTGCGGAGAGATTTATTTCAAGCAGATGCAGTTCTGCACTTCATATACTTACGACTGAACAAGACAGAGGAGACATAAGTTACCCGTTGCATGGTAAGAAACAATTCTAGGGCGTAAACGAGTTTTTTGAGATGCAATTAGGAACTGTTTGCATTTGTAATATTTTCACATAAATTTAGTAGATGCATTTTTCCAATAGGTTATGGTCTCAATAGGCAACAGTTAGCCCTTGTGTGCGATTGTTTGACGAGGAAGCCATTCGATGTTTTATTGATAACCATTCTGTGTCCTGAACTTCATTTACAGATAGGAAGATTCTGTTTAAATTACCTGGTATCACACATCAAAAGTACCTTCCACAGTTAATCTTGATGTTCAAAAGTAGAGTAGTTAAGGCTGCTCCAGATCACAATACAAGGGCAACGCTGTAGTTAGCATTTAACAGTACTTGCTTTAAGAAACAACTGTAGAGCTAAACGAACTTTGTGAGATGAAATTAGGAACTGTTTTCATTTGCGAAATTTTCATATAAATTCAATACATGCGTTTTCCTATGAGGGCTTCAGGAGGCAACTGTTAGTTTTTGAGTGTTATTGTTCGATGAAGAAGCGATTCGGCGCATTACTGATAACAATTGTTCGTATTTAATTACGGTTACAGATAGTCAGATGCTATTTAGATTAATTGGCATCACATGCATCAAAAGTAGCTTACGTAGGTAATATTCATGTTCAGGGGCAGTGTAGATAAGGCTACTCTAGATCAAAATAGAAGGGCGGCACTGTAGCCGGAGTTTAAAAGTATTTGCTTTCACGTTGCTAACGAGAGGTTATGACAAACGCAATATCCAGTTACAAACTTCAAGTTTAAAGATTTCAATATGGCGCAGCGTTTATTCCAGGGTATGGTTATTACTGCGAATAGGAATAATGGGCAGTTCCAGTGATAAAGTTGTTAGGAAGGAAAGAAGATTAGCGTTTAACGTCCCATGGATGAGCAAGTTGTTAGGGACGGAGACAAAGCTCGAACTGGAGAGAGATGGGGAAGGAAATCGTTACTTTAAATGGTTTAGGGAAATCACGGAAAACGTAAGTATGGGTGAAAGGACAGGTATTCGAACCTCTGTACTCTCTAATACGAGTCGGGTGTCTTGGCCCTGTACCACTTCGCTTGACAGGGTTGGGAGAGCAACAACTGATAAGTTCACACAGTTTCTCACGGTTATTTTGGTCTAAAATTCTTTTGCCTCTTGTTTTCCGTCCTCGACCTGTCTGTTAATTCGCTCTTCTCTTAATTCATAGATTCATGACGATAATGCTGTTGCTGGTGTTGACGTTGTGTGCTTCAGATCAAAAACTTGTTCGAGGCACCCCCCGGTACTAGACTCGTTATTTCTGCATTAACTACTGCAGCCACATTAACCTGCTTCTTTCAATCAGACCCTGGGTTCTCTTTATTACAACTTTTAGGGCCTCAAACTTCCTTCAGTTCCCAACTTAACGACTACCATGTGTGGTGTCACCGCCAGACACCGCACTTGCTAGGTGGTAGATTAAATCGGCCGCGGTCCATTTAGTACATGTCGGACCCGCGTGTCGCCACTGTGTGATCGCAGACCTAGCGCCACCACAAGGCAGGTCTCGTGATACGAACAAGCACTCGCCCCAGTTGTACGGACGACCTAGCTAGCGACTAGATGTATGAAGCCTTTCTCTCTCATTAGCCGAGAGACAGAATAGCCTTCAGCTAAGTTAATGGCTACGAACTAGCAAGGCGCCATTAGCCTTACAGTGATTGTAATTAAAGTCTCCTGTGTATCGTCAAGAGCGATGTACCACAATGATTGATTAAAGATAAGTATTAATCCAGCTACGTACTTTTCTTCATAGCATTAATTACGTAGCCTGTTCCAGTACTCCACGCCCGTCTGCGTTAGTCTAGCGTGCATTTTCAGCCATCTCGATCTACAAGGTGTTGGCCCAGCTGCCGACACCTCACCATGCTTTTTAAGATGTCTGTGTGCTGTCTACTAACATGAACTGAAAGGTGTAAAAATGGAAACTTGCTGAAACATATATTTTTCTTTCTTTTGACTTTATACGTTTTGACGTAAAACAATTTTAATCGGACCTTGATCTCACTCAAGTCTCATAAGATACTGAAACAACAATTATTGCTTTCACGGAAAATTCATGTTTCTCTCTCTCTCTCTCTCTCTCTCTCTCTCTCTCTCTCTCTCTCTATATATATATATATATATATATATATATATATATATATATATATGACTGCGTGGAAACAAGTATTTGTCAACGATACATTTTAAGAAGTCTTTCTGCCACAGCAACATTATATGTGAACTGCAACAATTATTGTCTCAAAGGATAAAATTCTTAGACATAGGAAATCACCGTAAATAATAAGTGCACTCGACAATTTACCAAATGAATTACACAAATAGTGTTTTACCTTGCTTTAATAGCTTCTCTTTTATAGTGCTCAATGCAATAAATTTTACATCAATGCCTGTGCTCCTGACTTAACACTTACAAAAAAATGAACCATACAGCATAATGGCGTATTTCGTGAGATATTCTCCGAAGCATATACTGGAAGAAGTGAAGAAGAAGACCGAACAAGCTAAAAGTCACGTAAAAAGAGTCGAGAAACGCAGTAACTAATGATCGATAAAAATAGTAGGTATAGGTGTTCAAATAATATAGGTGTGAATTTCTACCCTTTTTTTTAGGTTGTGACGTTAAGCTCTTTTTCTCCCAGACTTGATTCAGTATCTGCTTGTTAGTTACCTGATTTACCCATACAACTGTCAGTTTTCTTCCAAAGCACCGTAATTCAAGAGCGTCTATTGATCGATTAATATCAGTACTTTTCGAATGGAACCTAGGTATTATGTGTAACTACAACCCTCGTGAACTTCCATGTAGCCGGCCGAAGTGGCCGTGCGGTTCTAGGCGCTGCAGTCTGGAGCCGCGAGACCGCTGCGGTCGCAGGTTCGAATCCTGCCTCGGGCATGGACGTGTGTGATGTCCTTAGGTTAGTTAGGTTTAACTGGTTCTAAGTTCTAGGGGACTAATGACCTCAGAAGTTGAGTCCCATAGTGCTCAGAGCCATTTGAACTTCCATGTAGGGATACACCACACTCACAACCAATATATTTCCGGAGGCTATGCAGTTCTGCTGTATGGTTTAATAATGATGGCATTCTCCTGGGTGAATTATTTTGCAGGTAAAATCGTGCCCCATTGGGGTCTCCAGTTGGGCGCAATTTTTCACCAGAATATATGTCGAAAGAAAGTAAAAGTTTAATAAAACGATGAGGCTTCAACATATACAGTTCTGCTGTATGGTTTAATAATGATGGCATTCTCGTGGGTGAAATACGCCGCAGGTAAAATCGTACCCCATTGCCTCTCTGTTTGGGGAATACTCAGGAGCAATTTTGTCCTCAGAATATATGTCGAGAGCAAACAAAAGTTTAATAATACGATGCGACCTCTACGTAGATTACTGCTACTTATGTTGTGTGGTTGCGTGAATGGTAACCATATACGAGTACAAGCATGTGGATTACTTCATGCCAGTTTAACGTTCGTTACCTACCGTCTTCTTGGTGTCGGAGGTTTAATGGCAAGCAGTGTGTTTACAATGCCAAAAAAATGTAGTGGAGTAGAAGTATTATGTTTTAAGTCGGCGATTGGATTTGTTCAGAATTAGTTATTTTTACACGTGTAGCTGCTGGTTGTTACTTTGCTTATGTATGTACCATTTGCGGTGAATAACGTATGTTCATAACTGAAAACAGAATCTGTTATTGTGAACGATGCTGGTCAGAGGCAACGGACGTACAGGTTCCTGTGTGAAAATATTATTGCTGAATTCAGTAATTAGAGGATGGTTCATTTCAAAGCAAGTAAGCGTCTGAAAGTAGTTTTCATGCTTTCCCTTAATCAGATTCCCAAATTACAGAACGGTTCCTTTGAAAAGGGTTGCCTATTTCGTTCGCCATCCTTATGAATTGGAGTTTATGCTCCATTACTAATGGTTGCATCGACGACAGGGCATTACCTTGTAATCTTCTGTTTTTTCAGAGTAACGCAAAAAATGAACAGCTTGTGGCAATTTCAACCACAGGAGGAAACGTTCCGTGTTGCCAGTATCCCGAGTCAGCGAGAATTTAAAGGTTATGCAACGGAAGGTGGGGCGGGTTTAATGGTACCAAATGGACGCGGTAGTTAGCGTGGAAGCGTCCCGGGTGGTCAGTTAAAGAGGAAACTGTGTCTGCCTGGTGCCAACAGTGTTCTGTGTTTCAGGCCGGCTATTTACACGTTAATTCATTGCTACAAAAAATGTACGGCAGTACTCATGGTAAACTGACAATGAAAAAACTGAAACATACTATCTACTATGCGTTTTATTAGCAAGTGTTTTGAGCCCTCCAGAACGTAAAGACGTAGGGAGCCCGCCTGTCGTGGTGCAGCGGTTATAGTCGCTGACTGAGTGCGTGTGGGTCACTGCTTCGATTCCCGACTACTGCCGTTACTTATGATTTGAGATTTGTAAATTGTGAGAGGTTGTGAGACTGCGTTAGGGAATACTGGAATCTGCCGAAACATTCTACGGATGTATAAATAAGAGCACTCTTTACTGAGCCAAACAGTTCGGCTTCGTCTGTACTTTGGCGAGTGCTTCCAGTATGGAGTGTTAGTTCTTGTTGGCGGTCTTGGTATCATAATGAGCAGTGGAGAGTTTTGTACCTTAGAACAATTGTCCGAATTTCACCTGTAACAAAGTGTAATAATTTTTTGTCTCACTTTTAAATGATATGATTAACTTTTTTCTGCTGCATCCTGTTTCTGAAATTCCAAAATTTACTCCGGAAAAGTAAGATTTTTCCAAATGTGCAAAAATGTTGCAAGGTACAACAAGATTATGTACCTAGAGGTAAGTATCCTAATTAAATTTATAAGTCTAGTGAGACGGGTGTTACGATTAATCAAGGAAAATACCCAGTTGGGAAACGGGGCCAAAATTAGTTGGTTACTGTCGAGTTGCAATTTACAATTTCTTTATTGATTACTTCAACCATTAAAAGTCATTTCTTTATCACTTGACCAGGAACAGATACAAAAAGCTAGTAGGCATGAGGGCCTTTTCAAAACAATTTACTTTACAGTTAACGGCCAAGCCATTTCACTTAAAACCGACTTTGATAAAACATTTGATAACAAATCAAAATTTTCCAAGTAATGAAATTAAAAACTTTACTTTGCCGTTAATAGCCAAGCCATTTTACTTAAAACAGACTTTGATAAAGCATTTAATAACAAAATTAAAACTTTCCAAGTAATGCAACTAAAAAAACGACCAATTTGCATACAATTTCGCCACCGAACGTGTAGGGAGCCAACTTCTTTTAAACTTTGGCACAACAAGATATTAAATTACAAGGGCTTGCTAACAGGGAGGCAGAACTAGCATTTTCAAAGGATGCCAAATAGATTAAAAGAATCAAAGTAAAGATACAGTCATTCACCTTTCACAATAACTAACAATTCTAAAGCCACGTAATTTTAAATCCCACCAATGAAAGGCAAACTCAACCTTTTTAAACAGTGGCCAAAAACAATTAGATTAAAATACAATCATTTAACATATTACAATAACTAACAACTTTAATACCATGTCCTGCCACCAAAATTTCCTGGTATAGAAATAATTAACCGACCGGGTGTAAGGGCGGCCACAACTGTCTCCCGAAGGATGCTCAGGCTAGAAGCGGACTAACAGACCACAACGCCCCACATTCAGCAATCACATCGACCTCACGCGAGGTCAGGGGAGGAGGAGGAATCAATCAGGAACCATAACCCCTGCGCAAAGATACACATCCTCCCAGGCAGTACTAATAAGAAGTCAAACGATCACTGTCTATAATTACACCGGCAACAGGGACAGGAAACCCGAACGCAGGAGGCCACAAGGCAGAAAAGACGCTGGTTGCACGAACCAAAATTCTTCAATTAACATGTAAACCTTTAACCATCTTAACTTGCAGTTTATCAGAGAAACAGCAGGTGAACTCCGATGCCAAGGTTCCTCACACCCGACCGTGTCCACGTCGCCAGCGCACCCAACAGGGCAGTCACCCAGCCACGCGCTCTGTCAACGGAGCCCTCGTCTTCTCTGCACCCACGGCGGCGAAATACCACTCCTCGGGTTAGGCGAGTTCCTAGCCATCATTCCCGCCTCCAGACGGAAAATTTAAAGACATCCGTTGCCGCTCTCGCCAAGTATTGACTCGGAACCACAGCCGTGGCTCCCGGGTGCTCACAGCAAGAGCTTACAGCCTTGTCCCGTCAACTCGTCCCACTCGTCTCACACCGCCAGGATGGACCACGCGGCTTCTCTGAACAACAGCCAACTCTCCACCGCCACGCCACGCCGCGGTCTCATCGTACGACATTCTTTAATTCCCGATTTTAAAAACCGACCGACCGACTCGTCACCGCTAGGCAACCAACGAGCCATCCCCCAAAAGATCTTATTCCCTTACACAAGGCTAACAGGAAGCAATGACTCGAAGATCAATAAGACCAGACACGCCGCCAGAGGGGAATCTCAACAGAATCGTACGCAGCATAACGATAAATATCAAAGAATCAATTAACGATGGAATGGAAGGACTCAGAACATTCTTTACAGCGCGATATATGTTGAGAGCCGGCACAGGCTCATCTAGTAATGGAGAAAACCTCGTCAATACCTTATTTAATAGTCTACATGTTACATTATTACTCTACTACACACAAACTATCAGTAAGTGAAATCAGATTAGGAAGTAGTATTATCAAAAATCAGTTACAAGTTATGTTTTGAGAAACAAGCTACTGGAAACTAATTAAAATTTCCTTTTCCAAGGCAGGTGAAAGTATTAAGGCGTTAAAAATACTCAGTTCATTTGCAAATATCACGTGTTCCATACTAGAAGACGTTCTTCTGTTCCAGGGCAGCCGCAAGACGGCGCACGAGCGACGAAGTCTGGCTTAAGCTTCCACGTGTTGTATAACTTGTCTTAAAAATATACAGAATTTTTATTCACCGTAAAACTCTGTATTCAAAAATTTTTGGAACACTGTTCCAGGAAAAAAGCAATGTTTATAGTAGAACTTATCTCAACGCTCATAGTCGTGATCGGATTAAAACAGTTTATTTTTATTCTAAAAATAAAAATACAGGGTGTTACAAAAAGGTACGGACAAACTTTCAGGAAACATTCTTCACACACAAAGAAAGAAAATATGTTATGTGGACATGCTTACTTTCCATGTTAGAGCTCATTTTATTACTTCTCTTCAAATCACATTAATCATGGAATGGAAACACACAGCAACAGAACGTACCAGCGTGACTTCAAACACTTTGTTACAGGAAATGTTCAAAATGTCCTCCGTTAACGAGGATACATGCCTCCACTCTCCGTCGCATGGAATCCCTGATGCACTGATGCAGCCCTGGAGAATGGCGTATTGTATCACAGCCGTCCACAATACGAGCACGAAGAGTCTCTACATTTGGTACCGGGGTTGCGTAGACAAGAGCTTTCAAATGCCCCCATAAATGAAAGTCAAGAGGGCTGAGGTCAGGAGAGCGTGGAGGCCTTGGAATTGGTTCACCTCTACCAATCCATCGGTCACCGAATCTGTTGTTGAGAAGCGTACGAACACTTCGACTGAAATGTGCAGGAGCTCCATCGTGCATCAACCACATGTTGTGTCGTACTTGTAAAGGCACATGTTCTGGCAGCACAGGTAGAGTATCCCGTATGAAATCATGATAACGTACTCCATTGAGCGTAGGTGGACGAAACTAAAATGAGCTGTAAAATGGAAATTAAGCGTTTCCGGACACATGTCCACATAACATCTTTTCTTTATTTGTGTGTGAGGAATGTTTCCTGAAAGTTTGGCCGTACCTTTTTGTAACACCCTGTATAAAAATATAATACAGTATATAATATATACACAATATAAAAATATATAAATAAAATCACATTTAAGTAGATTATTTTTACTTTTAGAATAAAAATAAACTACTTAAATGCGACTACTACTGCGTGTATTGAAATAAGTTACAACATAACTATGTAACTGAAAAATTTTCAGTATCTTTAAAATACTTTAACATACTACTGAGCAGTTAAATACGCAGCACTCGTAATATTCACACACCCCGCACAAAACACAACCTCACGTCTCACAATCAAAAAAACTGTACAAAATCCCGGAAACTGTTTGCGGCGGTATCTATAGCGCGTATCTTCATGTGATTCTAAAATCGATCGCTAGTTCGAAACACAGACCAGGAAATATCATGTGTTCATAGGCCTCCTCTCCTCTGGGTACAACACTCTCCTCCACCTGGTTCCGGATGCTACGTAACAATATATTTATTTTTCGTCTTCCAGCACATCGTCTCATTACAGTTTACTGCTTTCCTTCAGATTTTGAAGTTGTTTTTTTGTCACACTGTGAAGTAACGACAACATTTTACGTAATTACAACATAATATTTAAAATTATAGTGCAGCCTGCATACTGATATATTATAGTCGATACTAACTCGCGAAAGAAGCTTGGAAAAGTGTGTTACTGTCTTTCATCTTTAATATCTGAATGTTTTGTTTATTTGTATAAATCAGTAATTGAAATACAATGTGAGATAAGTTTCTATATGTGAAAGACTATTCAACTCACAGGGGAATTTTATTATATTAGATTCACATGTGTTCGAATCATCCAGGATTTTCTTTTGACGCGTTTTTTGATGACCATGACGCGCTTACAACGGGACCATACGAACGTCCCCGCACCCATTTGACAGGGAAACGACTAAAAATTCAACAAAAGTTATCACGTAGTCGTAACTCTCAATCCTTTTAGAGAAAGTCGAGTTTGAAAATTATAAATTGTTTATATGCTTTGTAGGGTCGCTGGTAGTATAGGAGTCCACTGCCGATCCAGCAGCACTTAGTTTTATGAGCGCGATGGCTTTGGATCGAATCTCGCCGCTGCTACCTTTCTTTTATTCTAACGTATTTCTAACATAAGATTTTGTGTGACTGTGTAGATTATCAGTATTTAGTGATTTAATTATTATTTTCCTAATCTTTATCACAAAAAAAGAAAAATTGTTTTCTTAAGGAGATTGGAAATAATAATGATACATGGCAACTTTCAAAGCATTACTCTCGTTTTATTTATATTATTGTATTAACATTTGTGAGAAGTTTAGTGTATAACCCACGTAGCACTGCACAAATCAGAATGGTACTGACTCTAGAAACATAAACAACTGTAATTATTGCGATGTACAGTACATGTAATGAATGCCGAAGTTTCCCATGTACACCGTGTTTTCAATGTGTCTATTGCAAGACGAATTTGGATTGCGTTTATAAACGGTTCTCGGTCGTCACTCAATTGGCGTCGTACCTCATATCGAGGCATATGACCTAATATTGGTGCAGATAGCTCACAGAAAAAGCTAGTACCGGCAGACAGATTAGATCCCACTATCTCTCGCTTATGAAACTAAGCGCCTCGGTTGCGTATTCCTTGAGTACTAGTGACCCTACAAAGTATACAGGCAAGCCTGAAACTTTAAAATTCTGTTTTTTCGAAAACGGTCGAGAGTTGCGTCTTCCTGTTTACATAATGTTCAAGACCTAGTCGTGCCCTGCACACCCTGGCAATATGAATCAGATCGGTGAGGGGAAGTTCGTATGGTCGCCTTGTTAGCGGGGAAAATCCGAACCGAACAGAAAGAGGCTAGGAAGCAGACAATGAAGTCGCGCTGTCCATGTGTTAAAGGGTGCAATGAAAATAATCAGCTGATTGCGTCAAAATTGTGATTAAAAGGTCAATGAAATGGTGTGGTGATGCTTTGCTCCATGTTAAGACGTATTTGTCGTGGATGTAAGAATTTCCAGACTTAAATTGCGGTGAATCGATTGCGCCGCAATTACGTCAAGAAAAATGACTGTGGAAGGCATAATGGCAGCCATAATTGTCTAATTATTAGATATGTGTAATATTGATCACCACCAATAATTACGACTCCTCAACTGCTACAAGACAAGAACTTCTATATATTCTCATATTTAGTAATGTGAAGGGAGTAACATTCATCTCAGTGCACGTGTTCAAACACTGAACATTTGTAACACCATCATGTGTTAATTATCAGTAATTTTCTGTTTTAATATTACCGCCAGACCCGTAAAATCCTGTTTCCTTGGTCATTTTACAAAGAACTGGTTAATAAAGTGGTCAATACAGTAAGCGTTAATGTGTGCGTCGGCTGTGGTCTGCTGGCAGCCCAACAGATTCTGGGAGCAGAAGATGAGTGGCTGTCGTTTGGCAGGGTTCACGGGCTCGCCAACTTAGAATTGCTTACCGGAGCAAAGAGGCTTATCCGAGGTTCATCCCTTTTGTCCCGAGATTTGTGTGTTTGTCAGGTTGGTGGTGAAAACGTTCCCTCTGGTCGCTTCCGTCTCAGCCAGGGGTTGCTAGGAGCTTTGTGCAGAGCAGGCACTCTTCTCCAGGCTGTTGGTGAGTACGGTTCGCAGCTCCTAAGTAAGGCTTCTAGTACTAATGACAAAGTAGGAGGTAGTGTTAATCGCAACTTTCCTATGATAAATTCGTTGGAATATTTAAGTCATTCAGCCTAACTGAAACCTTACGAATTTCTGCTCGGACTGTGGTACAGTTGGTTAATAACAGGTCATGATCGTGTTTAAAAATAGTTGTGGAGGAAATTGGCTTTGTTCCTTTGGGACATCGTAATGTGGAGCATCCACTATTGAACATGATTAGGAACAGCTAGTGAACTTATATCTCGTGCCAATGTGAGACTAATTGAGTGTTTTGCGTGAATGGTTTTATTTTTTTCCTATTTTTTGTGGTTTCTTGGTGATAGTATATGCTTGTGTTCGTATTGTACTACGGGTTTGGTAAACCATGTACGTTTCCGCTTCCTACTGCACACCGATAGGTTTTTCCAGTGCTAATTTAATCTGTTTTGTGCGGGATAAATTCGTTGAAACATCGGATTTTTGTGAATTAAGGCGAACTTTTGTAATGGTTTAATTCTTAACGGACCACGTGTACCTTGAATCATCGGAAGGTTTTCTGCTATGGTGATATAGTTTTCCGTTGTAGTGACAAATTCATTTTATAGTCGTTCCCCGAGAAAAGAAACGCTTCTTGTATTTGTGCTTTCCACTTAAATTCTGCTTTGAAACCATAAATGTGTGACCCATTTCACCACGTGGTGAACTGCGTTCTTTGCACGTGGGCGCAAGGCTTCTCATCTCATGTACTTACGCTGACCAAATCTTACAACGGAAATAAACCTATTTGCAAATTAGTGCATGTTTGTAAAGGTGGTCGGTTATTCCTGTGATCTTTCTCTGTCGTGTGAATCTATATTAAATGATTGAGAAGATGTTTCCAGTTTCCCCTTCCTCACCTTTTCCATTAATCACAACAGTTAAATTGTACAATATAATTTCACTTATCGAAAATAGATTGATGTAGTTCATGTTCAGGCACCAGCTAAGCGTACCCATAGGATATGCACGCTATTTCAAAAATCTTTGTTAACGAATAAATATGCCGCAAAGTATAATACTGTGTGTCCTGCTACTTCATTTGTTTCCATTGAATTCCAAATTTGAATTAATTCCAGTTCAGTCATTCTTGTATGTTAGGAAGGGCTTGGGCTGGTGGCGACCCTGTAAATTTTATTGTAAAAAAATTGTCTTTTGATGGTAGCTTAGCCGCAGATATTTGCCAAGTGTGGATGCAATTCGGTACTTAATATGGTTCGATTCACTCCATTATCATCGATAAGGTTACGACGTGTAGCTTACACCTACAAATAGAAATACACTCCTGGAAATGGAAAAAAGAACACATTGACACCGGTGTGTCAGACCCACCATACTTGCTACGGACACTGCGAGAGGGCTGTACAAGCAATGATCACACGCACGGCACAGCGGACACACCAGGAACCGCAGTGTTGGCCGTCGAATGGCGCTAGCTGCGCAGCATTTGTGCACCGCCACCGTCAATGTCAGCCAGTTTGCCGTGGCATACGGAGCTCCATCGCAGTCTTTAACACTGGTAGCATGCCGCGACAGCGTGCAGTTGACGGACTTTGAGCGAGAGCATATAGTGGGCATGCGGGAGGCCGGGTGGACGTACCGCCGAATTTCTCAACACGTGGGGCGTGAGGTCTCCACAGTACATCGATGTTGTCGCCAGTGGTTGGCGGAAGGTGCACGTGCCCGTCGACCTGGGACCGGACCGCAGCGACGCACGGATGCACGCCAAGACCGTAGGATCCTACGCAGTGCCGTAGGGGACCGCACCGCCACTTCCCAGCAAATGAGGGACACTGTTGCTCCTGGGGTATCGGCGAGGACCATTCGCAACCGTCTCCATGAAGCTGGGCTACGGTCCCGCACACCGTTAGGCCGTCTTCCGCTCACGCCCCAACATCGTGCAGCCCGCCTCCAGTGGTGTCGCGACAGGCGTGAATGGAGGGACGAATGGAGACGTGTCGTCTTCAGCGATGAGAGTCGCTTCTGCCTTGGTACCAATGATGGTCGTATGCGTGTTTGGCGCCGTGCAGGTGAGCGCCACAATCAGGACTGCATACGACCGGGGCACACAGGGCCAACACCCGGCATCATGGTGTGGGGAGCGATCTCCTACACTGGCCGTACACCACTGGTGATCGTCGAGGGGACACTGAATAGTGCACGGTACATCCAAACCGTCATCGAACCCATCGTTCTACTATTCCTAGACCGGCAAGGGAACTTGCTGTTCCAACAGGACAATGCACGTCCGCATGTATCCCGTGCCACCCAACGTGCTCTAGAAGGTGTAAGTCAACTACCCTGGCCAGCAAGATCTCCGGATCTGTCCCCCATTGAGCATGTTTGGGACTGGATGAAGCGTCGTCTCACGCGGTCTGCACGTCCAGCACGAACGCTGGTCCAACTGAGGCGCCAGGTGGAAATGGCATGGCAAGCCGTTCCACAGGACTACATCCAGCATCTCTACGATCGTCTCCATGGGAGAATAGCAGCCTGCATTGCTGCGAAAGGTGGATATACACTGTACTAGTGCCGACATTGTGCATGCTCTGTTGCCTGTGTCTATGTGCCTGTGGTTCTGTCAGTGTGATCATGTGATGTATCTGACCCCAGGAATGTGTCAATAAAGTTTCCCCTTCCTGGGACAATGAATTCACGGTGTTCTTATTTCAATTTCCAGGAGTGTAGCTCCAATTGTAGACCAGCGAACTAGTGGTTTACATAAGTAGCTTACAGTGGCTCGTGACGTCATTCTGTGCGTGTCATACGAGTTTTAAATGTTGATGACGACAGGACTCTTAACTCAGTTACCACTTAATATTTTGTTAAGTTACCCTGAATGCCTATTTTCTGTGAAATTCGATGATACAAAACGTAAATAAGATTCCATTCCAGAGAGCTGGTTCTGCTGTGCTTGCAACATTAGTTGTCTGCTATCAGAAGGGCAAGGGGCAAAGAAGGAAGAAAGTGCCCTGTGTGTATGAGCAACACGAGCTGCGAAGTCCCTGCGGCAGCCGTCAGCCGTCCAGTTCTTAGTTTGGTAAGAAGGGTAATGTTGGTGTTCAGACTGTAACTACAGTGCCAAATGATATGCATAGAAGCTGCTTCGACTTCTCTTGGCGCGGAGATAGTATGTATGTGCTCGCAAACAATGTTCATAAGCTATTAACTGAGGAAGGTAAATACAGTCAAACAAAATTACCTTATTTTGCTAGAATGAAAATATAATACATTATTGTTATGCAATCAAGCGATAGCGTTTTATCTGTGGAATAGGAAATTGCAGTTTCTGTCACCCATCTTCACAAGTTATATAAAAAAAGTAATATCAAAAAAATCCCTGAGATTAAAATTTTCCATAGTGACATACTGCCGTGCATTAGCGTAGGTAACCAAAGATATCACAAACTGACTCCCAGTCTTCATGAACTGTAAATACTGGTAAATAAGCAGAGTCTAATCTGTATAGTTGTATACTACTGAATGAAGACCAGTCAGTCTATGGAGAAATAATGGATTTTCACAGCATTTCGTAACGAATGCGCTTAGCTAAGGTGTAACAGTGTGGAAGAAACTTTGAAATGCGAGTAAATTAGGAAGATTACTAGTGGAAGGGTGAGGGGGTTGACGACAAGTAGATGGAGAACTTGAATAAAAGCAGGCATATGGAGGTATTTATTTCTTCCAGAAATTACCATGTTCATTCAAAATATTAATAATAAAAACAATTTCTTTCAAAATAAAGCAGAAAATGACAAAATATATTACAAGGGAGAGAAATCCTGACGTATCTGTATTGAAATGAGCAATCTTGAAAGTTATAAACTATAAAATAACACAGGATATTACACCAACTTTACTGGTATTCACCACAAAAGGTAAGCAATTTCCTACACTGTCTTGGAAATACTGCAGTATGACGACTTCTGAGGTGCAAATGAACTCTGCAGTCGACACATACCTGTGAAATTTAAAAACCTGTTGCCATATGAATACTGCATCAATGGAAACCCGCCTACCCTTCCGTGATTGGCCGTAGCCAGCTGACTTCATGGTGGATTCTGTGTGACACGCGTACTTCACCAACACTAATTCTCACAATCACTGTAAATATATATTTACGTATAATAAAAAGCAAAGAAAGCAGGAAATGTGAAATTCCGTATCACTGCAGAAAGTTCAAGACGGTGGAACACCTGTAAATATCACATGGATGAAGATAATGTCGGAAGATAAGCGTTTTTGCTTGACATTGAAGAATGTTGTGACGAAGCATTTAATGATAGAATTACTTTAATTATCTGCAAATCTTCTGCAATTACTAAAAGCTATTTACAAGATGGAGAAACAAAGTTATTGAGACATATAACTATGATAAGTTTTATACGTAAATTCAGCAACCGAATAATACATTTATTATTTCAATCTCTTTTTCAAATATATCCCGAGAGGAGAGGTTCTGTACAGTCAAGAATATCCAGTGAAAAGCACTTAGGTGTCAGAAATGGTGTGTCGTCTTCCCACGATGGCAAAGAATAAACCATTCTCCAATGGTGTAGTCCGTGTTAGTAATTAGAATGAACGACCACTTGCGTCACGACACTGTGGAAAGCGCCTTCTTTGCAGTTTCCTTGTGGGATGAAGTAAGTATAGTTGACGACATGGAACAGAGGCAATTCCTACAGAACCTCAGCTGTCCGCTCGCTTCATTGCTCTTAGTAAATCTTTCTCTCCGCTGTTGAAACGTTGTAGCTTTTCCATTATTTTCTTTTGATGTACGACAAGAAGCATTTTCCTATGTTTATACTTCTAGTTCATGGTAAGTGCTAAGCGTCGAAAACAATCAACTTAATAAACCTTTCACTTCATTGTTCAAACGTCATAGCTTTCATTAATTCGCTTAGATGACAGTCTATGACGAGACGCTACTTTAATGCAGTTAGTTTCCGACCCGCGTTATGGGCCGAAAACAATCTATACTACCAGATCAAAAGTATCTCGACACCTACTAGTGAACAACAATATCGGGTGCGTCCACCCTTGGCCATAAGATGGCTTGAACGCTGCTAGAGATGCTGGTGTCTCAATGTCTGTGAGTAACACGCAGGCCTTACAAAATTGTCGTGAGTAGCACATAGGCGTCCAAGAGAGATGACATTATAAATGTTAATTGTCTCCATCAGATACAAGCGCACGCTAGGTACTAACACAACTCCGGCTCTGTTCTTAACACTACAGGCCGCATCGCGAGATGGCGCTAGCAGAAGAGGCGCCAATGAACGTCACAGATCGCTTCATAACAGGCTCTGCGTGTGTGGTAACACACAACTGTATTAATATTTATAACTGTATTAACATTTATGTCATCTCTCTTGGACGCCTATGTGCTACTCACGACAATTTTGTAAGGCCTGCGTGTTATAGGCGACTATTAATATCACCATTGTTTGCCTTGATGTTGTATCCTGTATGTGTCCTAAGGTATGTAACTAAATTTATATGTATACATGTTATATAAGTGGAATCCAAGCCCACTTTTATAGTGTTTTCTGTCCTCCTTAGATCCGGTGTTGGCGGCTTTAGTGTCGCCGAAACCGGTAATCATGGAATAAAAAGAGTTCCTGCGATCTTGGCTACCAGTTTATTGCGTTATTAACATAATTACCACTTTTTAAACTTTTCCGTGCACACTGTGCTTCATAATATTTGTGTGGGACATATCGCCTCAGAATTAAATTAAGAAATGCATCATATTTCCGGGTTCTTAGAAATGAAACTTAATACAAAAACAGGTAATACAACGTCATAAACAAAACAGTTCAGTAGCTGATAGTCAACATGGCCAGAAGCAACGCGTGACACATTACGCGGCAGACAATCGTTAAGAAAAAAAAATGGTAGTGTTACTTTTACAGCACACAGTACTGCAATAGGAGCAATGTCGGCGACAACAACGACCATATCTCTGGGTGCATGTCTCTTCGCTGCTCATGTGTGTACAATGTGATTTTATTGTGAGAGTGCGTATGTGGTTTTGGTAATATCGTCAAAAATTCTTTCGTAGCTAATGTTTGTGAGAGTTGATCAGTATTTAGTCCTCTTTGTTGATACCACCGCTCAGAAACCGCTGGGATCATTAGTACATATACAACAGCTCCTCTAGAAAGACCAGTTCAAAATATCGGTACACATGTCTCAAAAAAGTGGGACTTCGAAGAAATTCAGATCCAACACTGAGGGAGTTGTTTCCTCGTTATAGACGAGTTACTTATTCTATGAGGTTTCGGTCTCCCTCTGCACGGCCATTTGTCAGATTTAACGATACCATTTTGGGGACTAAACACGATGTCCAACTGCAGTGGATTTCAGCTAGCTTTGTAATCGCCAATTTACTCGTTCGTCGATGACATATGACGATGGATGTGCTTAAACGAATTGCGTTTTCTGCTAATCAGATTAGGCCGAAATGTAATTTAAACTCATATCGTGGCTTTTTTGTAGCGCAAAAATGCAATGTTCCCGATTATCTCTGAAGCCAATAATCGGTTTGCTGAACCGCGCAAAAACAATTCGGCTTGTTTATATAATTTTGTCTTTCATTTTTGTTTTACACGAAATTGTAATCAGGGCCGGGAATTATTCGCAGCTATAAACATAAGTTAATAGCGCTTGTTTAAGTTTTAATTTCTGACTGACTGTAAAATATGGTGACCTTTAAGCTTTTTTGGGTCGTTTGGGACTTAATTTGAAATCTCTGTCTCTCATTGGATGCTAATAACGTCCATAAAAGTGGCCTACAGTATTTCTTCTTGTTTTGAAGAAAGTGCGGTTCGTCTTCTGTTTTGCAAGAAAGGAGGAAAGATTACCATGAAGTCATTTTGACAAACTAAACAGATTTTAGGAAACGAAGCTTTCTTTGTGTCACAAATATTAAGTGTTCGATCAGTTTTGATTGATGCCAGAGAGGCATGGACTTGTAACACGAAAACTACTGAAAACGAGTAGTGAGAAAGGATGACGAGGTCATAAGAGACAGACATACAAGTTCAGATTCGGAAAGGACGGAGAAAGAAGTCGACTGGCTCTTTTTAAAGGAACAATCACAGCATTTGCTGTAAGCGGTTTAGGGAAATCAGGGAAAACCTCAATGAGGGCGGGGGTCCTCTTAGATGCCAATCCAATGTTTAAAAATAGTGGCTAGATCTCAAAGTGTTAAGATAGTAAAGATTGTGAAGAAATGTGTTATAAATATAAAATATAATTTGCAGATTATAAAGATCGCTTAACCAATAACAAAGGCCAATATGGAACTATGAATATAATAAAAAGTGAGAAATATGAAATATATACTGTTGAGAAGATTAAAAAGGCTGTAAGTTCGCATAATAACAAAATTGTTTTAGAAAATAAAACAGGAATATTACCATCTAGTTATCATGTCACATTTAACAGCATGTATCTATTTAGATGTACTATTTGTACTTCTTTTCATGGCTTTGTAAATCACTTCTTTCCATTAATAGATTTAACTGTGTCTAATCAAATATTCCTTTAAACCTAAATAGTAAAAATATATTAACAAATCATCAAGTATTACAAATGTTTGAGATCAGTTATTAGTATTCTTTCATAAATATCACAGAATTTTTTACCTCTTTGTTTCAATTAGAAACCTTTGCGCATAACTGCGATTAGACATTCTGTAGAGACAGCATGTAAGCTGTTTACAAGAGAGAAAAAATGAAAACACTTAAAAATTCACTCTTCATATAATCATTTTCAACATTAAAATTGTAATCTACTAAAAAATCGTATATTGCAGAAGAAAATTCCCATTCATCAAAATCTTTAGATAGGGAAACGGATTCCTTAAAACTGCAGAACATGTTTTCATTACAGTTATAAATATGGGTTATGCAAGATGGCTATTAAATTATTTCATATTTTATACACCCATTTCTCGCACTACATGTACATGAGAATTTACTTTGTCAGCAGTATTTATTAATTAAAATTTGAATTAAATAACCTTCGAATTGCAAGACGAATACAGGGAACGAAATGAGTAGGTGTGACATTAGATTTCTTTACTATGTTTTACATACTGATATTTTACACATTTTACGTGTTTTGTATTTGAATACTTGTTTGTTTTACCTTAAGTTTAGAGATAAGTTGCTGAAAAAAATGGCTCTGAGCACTATGGGACTTAAACTTCTGAGGTCAGCACTCCCCTAGAACTTAAACCTAACTAACCTAAGGACATCACATATATCCGTGCCCGAGGCAGGAATCGAACCTACGACCGCAGCGGTCGCGCGGTTCCAGACTGTATCGCCTGGAACCGCTCGGCCACACCGGCCGGCTAAGTTGCTGAAATATGGAACTATGCTTCCATAATAAAAATGGAAAAAATTATGTGATTTGACAAGAAAGCAGTAAAGTAGATATAAAATATGGGAATTTGGTACTTTTTACAAAATTACACTAAGCTGTTTCTATGATTCACTGACTTAAATTGCATCCTACCAGTATTTTAATCAAAGAATACTACATTTTTGGGTATAATATTACACTTCTGAACATTTACAGAGTTAACAGGCTTTGTACCACTTTGAAATCTTATCAAGGTGGTAAACCAACGGTAAAACATCAGTGCACACGCCTATACGACTCTGATATGAGCCAGATCTTATCTAATTCACGAATTGGGATAAGGACTTTTGGTTCGGTATACTCGCCCACATACGTGTTGTTTGAAAGCGTTTTTGTATATATTGCTTGTTAAACACAGGATTCGTTCCTCATCTTCGTCTCATATTTCATAGCGCAAACTATTAAAAGATGAATATACACAGAAAGGACTCTGTGGAATTCATAGGTACGCAACACAGATCATTTAATTTTAAAGCATTCTTTCAAGGAGATATAACAAAGTTAGTCGCGAATCGTGGATGGCTCGGAACCGTTCATTTCATTGTCCTGTAGACAGGAACACTGGGCCGCGCTGGGTAGCCGCGCGGTCTCAGGCGCCTTGTCACGGTCCGGGCGGCTCCCCCCGTCGGAGGTTAGTCCTCGCTCGGGCATGGGTGTGTGTGTTGTCCATAGCGTAAGTTATAGTTAGATTAAGTAGTGTGTAGCCTTAGGGACCGATGATCTCAGCAGTTCGGTCACATAAGACCCTACCACAAATTTCCAAACAGGAACACTCGAACACTTCAGTGATGGCTATTTGAGAGAGATGTCAAGAAAAAATCTCGTGTGATTGCAAGAATGATTTTCTCTCCAGTGACATCAGGAACTGACGAAACAAAATCTACAATTACTTTCTCCATCGGTGTGATACGTTGCTCATGTTGAAAATAACACACCAGTTCAGACATCAGACACTCGTTGTTGCCTGCTCTAGTACTTAACACGTGCAGCTTTGAACGGCATTATCATTTCATTCTAGCGAAGCTGCTTGGTCATCAACGGTAACTGTTCTTTCGGGAACAAATAGTACCTTCATATATACTTTATAATTATATTAGTAAAACCGTCTGAGTGTAATTGCGTTATTATTATTTAATAGAAAATGCTTTTCTGTGTTTGTATTAAAGCTTGTGCGCTGGTGTAGTTTCGCTGGCAGTTGTTTTGTTCTCTATACATTTTTCATATGGACAGTGAGAGTTCAGTCATCTTTTTCGTGGTGTACATTTAGCCTATTTTCATAACTGTGTAAGCTACTTACTCTATTCTAAATGCAGATAATTCCGGTGCGAAACAAAACACTTCTCTTTTGAGTTCAATCTCTTTTTCCAGAACAAGGCAACTATACTCCCTTGATATCGCAGCAGTCGCTCATCCTGTAGTGATACCTAGAATTATTTTCAGACACATTACACAGAATGCTACATATTGTATTTGCTTATGTACGCCACAGTGTTGGAAAAAATATTAACTTCGCGCGACGTAAGATTTTTATTCACAGTGCATTATAATTGTTTGAGACACGTAAATAACTCGTTAACATACCGACACAATTTTTCCTGATTGTTGTGGCTGCGGCAGATAACGTAATGGGCACTTCGTGCCTTGTTAAGTGTTGCAGACTGATGAATAGGCTAATGTAAATTGAACTTATCGCTCACATAAATACTTCTAGACAAAATTTAATGCGTAGATTTCAAAAAATTTATGGAGTGCAGTAATTCATGACGTGTTGATTATTACGAAGGCCAATACGCCTGCACCATGTAGGGAATGGAACAACGTATGTCTTCCTGACTTCATCGACTATAAACCCTTAAAAAATTCGGTACAATGCTTTTAATTCGGTTAACGGAAAAAAGGATCGAAAATTAATTATAATCACCCTCACATTCCTTATTTTGAGGGTTGAATAGCTAACTGCAGCCTTGGAAGGTGTGACGCGTGCCCCCGGACTCGAACCGCGTGCTGTAGTCGACGCCGTAGAGCTGCTACTGCTACAGCTCTCACGGCAGAGTAGAGACACGATGCGATATAACGTCAGTCCCCGAAGATTAACGGGAGAAAAAAAACCTGAAAAACTTCCGAAAAGGCGTTCCTCGGGTAGTCGTCGTATCTCAATTACAAGTCCGCAGCGTTTCCACTTATGCGAACTCGTGTAATTGATGCTTTTTATTATTAATATTGTATTGTTAATTGACAGGATTTGCAGTAGTTATTAATTCTTCTCTCGTTCGTATAGCACACACCACTGACTGCGAGGAAATATTTTAGTTAACAGTTTTTTCTTACGCTGTTGTCTCGTTGCTACGGAATTGTTGTGCTGGTATGCATCGAGATCCAGAGATACTCTTTGATTCGCTCTTTGTAAGATTGCGTCGTAATACGAAAATATTTTAAAGTTCACTTCTCAACTAATGACGTGAATATTTGCACTTCAATGAAATAGTCTTTCATGAGTAGTCGTTGATTTAGTCGTTTATCAAACTATTTAATGATGTAGTCCACACCAGGTATTTAACTGGTAACGAACAGTTTATTATTACTTTGTCACTAAATACTTGTAACTCCCGCACCACACGCACACGGAATAGTTTAGTTAAGTCAGTCCGATTGAGTTATAGTTTCTTGGCAATTACTACAACTCAACACTTCAACGTAATTGTTTTATCTTCATGATGTCGTGTACTTGGGTCCTACTCAAGACTAAATGCGTGTATTCTTTCATAGAATGTTCACTTCTCCTTGAGGTCCAACTAATTTAAAGTCAAGTCCAATGTTCACTAATTCCGTTATTAGATTTCAATTAACCCGTAGAGCACGGTTAAATGAGTCTATCTGTTCCTGTCTCAGTTCATAAAATCAGTTTCTTAAGCCGTGAATCCAGTCACGCAACAAACACTTCTAAACTCGGAAACAATCTCGTCACGATTCGCAATCTCAATAATTCATATCAGAACTGCTCTCGTACGTCTGCACTGGATGAGTTCTAGCAAGCGACTTCTTCTGTATAAGAACATTGTAGGCGCATTGAATTTCTTCGTTGCGCTTACAACTCTCTTCCACATAAAAGTTATCTCTGATGACATTACTGTCGACTTAACTTTTGAGATATTAATTTCACATTTGTCACATGGATATTTGTCCATTGCTAAAATACGATGTTTCTTCTTTCTCTTTCGCTAACAAATATGCTCAGTGGTGTACAATGCAGTTGTTGACAAAACTCCTTCGTGTTAGCTCATCGGCAAAGATGTCGTAACTGCCAAGATAACTTTCCCTACTTCATGTTCTTTCTTAATTGACTTTAAGGTGGTCGTTGGGGCGTTACAAAGCCAATCCAAGAGCACACAGTGTCAATGCGTCGATGACAGTTTGACGAGGATAGTTCGTATCCTTAAAACCACCGCGTAATAGTGTCATGGACGCAGTGCTACTAGGTGCTTTAGCATCGTCTTTCAGGAAATAACGGAAGCCCTTTGGTTAGTTACTCGTTCTCTGAAAAAAAGAAAATGCAGTGTACTGATCACATACAGAAGTTATGGTCTGTTAGAGAAAAAAGATCGGTCCAGTAATTCATGGTACTCTAAGTGCACGCCGCAACCCTGTTTTCACATCATGCAGAGAATTTTCAAAACTGTGTAAGTAGGCTGTTTATGTTTTCTTATTGGTAACGCCACGTAGCGCTTTATATGAAAAATCACTGGCTGTGCTGTGTGCAGTCTGTGGGTAGTTTGCATTGTTGTCTGCCATTGTAGTGTTGGGCAGCGGCAGCTGGATGTGAACAGCGCATAGCGTTGCGCAGTTGGAGGTGAGCCGGCAGCAATGGTGGATGTGGGGAGAGAGATGGCGGAGTTTTGAAATTTTTAAAACTGGATGTCATGAACTGATATGTATATTATGAGTTTTCAACATTATTAAGGTAAATACATTGTTTGTTCTCTATTAAAATCTTTCATTTGCTAACTATGCCTATCAGTAGTTAGTGCCTTCAGTAGTTTGAATCTTTTATTTAGCTGGCAGTAGTGGCGCTCGCTGTATTGCAGTAGTTCGAGTAACGAAGATTTTCGTGAGGTAAGTGATTTAGTGATTTGTGAAAGGTATAGTTTAATGTTAGTCAGGGCCATTCTTTTGTAGGGAATTCTGAAAGTCAGATTGCGTTGCGCTAAAAAAAATACTGTGTGTCAGTTTAAGCACAGTCTTGTATAATTGTTCTAAGGGGACGTTTCAACTGCAACGTCGATTATACTGAGTTCATGTATCCCGACAAATGCGGTGATACTTCATCCGAAAGGAAGGCCATTTTAGGATCAGTCTCTCTTACATACACAGTCAGTTGTGGAACGTGTGTTTCAGGTTTGAACTTAGGATTAGGTCACTAGTCATTAGTATTCACCAGTTTAAGGAAAATATTCTAACAGCTGTCATAGTTTCTTAAAATAGGAAAACAGTTTTTAAGCAGACAGCTCATATCTATCTACATGTACATGGATACTCTGCAAATCACATTTAAGTGCCTGGCAGAGGGTTCATCGAACCACCTTCACAATTCTCTATATTTCAATGTCGTATAACGCGCGGAAAGAATGAACACCTATATCTTTCCGTACGAGCTCTGATTTCATTATTTTATCGTGGTGATAGTTCCTCCCTATGTAGATCGGTGTCAAAAAATATTTTGGTGAGTGGATTTCGTGAGAAGATTCCGTCCCAACGAAAAAACGCCTTTCTTTTAATGATTTCCAGCCCAAATCCTGTATCATTTTTGTGACACTCTCTACCATATTTTCTTAGTGCTCACCAGTTTAAGTAAAAGATTCCA
The DNA here is from genome assembly GCF_021461385.2 of Schistocerca piceifrons. Classification (NCBI taxonomy): domain Eukaryota; kingdom Metazoa; phylum Arthropoda; class Insecta; order Orthoptera; family Acrididae; genus Schistocerca; species Schistocerca piceifrons. Next base: position 333,636,222 of record NC_060144.1, read on the forward strand.
CAGCTGTCACAATATTTTAAAAAAGCAAAGACAGTTATTAAACAGACAGATCATATAGCTTCTTTTATTCACGAGTTTAAGAAGAAGTATTTTAATAGTTGTCGCAATTTTTGAAATAGCGAAACAATTACTAGCAGGGCAGCTGACACACTAAGTTGCTGTATACCAGCTCAAGTCACAACTGTGTTTCAAGAACACACCAATACTTGAGTACCAATGGTGTAAACTCAAAGAAAGGAAAGACCAGAAGCCAAGAAACACGTGCGAAATTACTTAGCTTAAAAGGCAAGGACGTCGTCCTTTGGTTCCGTAGGGGCAAATCAGTTCCAAATCGTCTCTGCAATCAGAACATAGGCATATGTACCATGCCTCTACTGACAGACATTGGTCTCCAGAACAGGCGATCGTAGTCGATGCAAAACAGGCTCGTGACCCTTCCAAAATACAACTGAATGCGTCCGCGAAACGCCAGTATGTCAACACAGAAGCTCACACTGCCGAGAGACGGCTCAAACGTCGACAGCGGAGCACCTCTCAAGAGAGCGTTTCATCTTCACGCCAAACCACGTCGACTCACATTGCTGTTCCACGTCCCTTCCCTCTTTCCCCAAGTCAGCACAGATGGCACCACCGGAAGCACTGCTCATCATCGAGGCAACGATGCCGAAGCAGAGCAGAAATCGGAAAGGGACAGAGCCACCACGGCTCAAGTTGTAGAAGTGATGTCGAGCAACAGAATCTAAACTGTCCAGTTGACGTACTGTCGTCTCTTTACAGAGTATTAGTTTGAATGTGGGCAGGGATTTATGAGAAAATGCCCCAAGGTACCAGAAGACCTTCATCACGCGCCTTTTAACTTTTTCTTCTTTGTGGTGATGTGGCGCCACCCATGGGTTGCTGTTTTGTTTCCGGTTCGAAGTGGTGAACCCATGTTTAATCGCCTGTGACAATGTTCGTCAAAAAATTGTCACGATCAGCCTCGTAATGCGGAAGTCCGCACAGATGGCCCTTCGTTGCTCTTTATGGGCTTCTATTAGGCTTCGAGAGACCCAGCAGACACCCAACTCTTGAGTATCCCAAACGGTGAACGAGTGTGTCAGCCCTACCAACAGAGACGTTCAGTTGTGTAGCGAGGTGTTTGATTCGATCACCTCGAATGAGAGTGTCCGCACGTTCTGTCATTGCAGGAGTTATAGCTGTTTTGCGGACCTTGTTGCGATGATGACAGACGCCTCGATCAACCACTCACCGCGCTTTTGTTCACAGCCAGGTCTCCGTAGACATACTGCAAGTGCCTGTAAATATCTGCGATGCTGTGGTTTTCCGCCAAAAGAAACTGATTGACAGCTACCTGCTTAGAACGCACCTCCGTTACAGACGCCATTTTGAAGGTTACGTATAGCGCCACTATCTATAGGAAATGAATGAAACTGAAATCGTAGAACCGTGATTATTCTACGATGTGCCAAAAAAAATTTTTTGTAATGGAAACTGGCCGAGAAAAAATGTATTGCATTACATATTGAACGCCGGTCGTATATATTCGATGATGTTTGGTTTGTGGCGCGCTCAACTGCGCGGTTATCAGCGCCCGTACAAATTCCCAACCTTTTTTCAGTCCTGTCTCGCCCTTTTCATGAATGATGATGAAGTGATGAGGACAACACAAACACGCAATCATCTCGAGGCAGGTGAAAATCCCAAACCCCGCCGGGAATCGAACCCGGTATATATTCGAAATGACTAGTGCAGAAATAACAGCAGAGGCGGTTTATCCTTGTAGTATGTGTAGCACATGCTACGGGACCAACGAAGTTGGAGGCGTCGCTACCAAACTGGTCAGTTTCATCCAGGGAAAATGAACTATTGGCAAACCTTAAACTGAAAACAAAAACACTGTTTACGATAACGCGAGATTATCATCTCCGTAAGTAATAGCGAATTGATGTTTTAAGAGGCTGAAGGATACATTTGTGCTAATTCTAAATGCTTAATGAGGTTTATTTGTAACTGTTTCCACTCTGTTGTGCTGTGGGTTAATATGAAGTTTTGCCATAATATTACTCTACAGCTCCCTCTAATACTATGGAAGTTATTCCCTAGTGTCTTAACAGATGACCTACTATCCTGTCCCTTCTTCTTGTCAGTGTTTTCCATATATTCCTTTCCTCGCTAATTCTGCGGAGAACCTTCTCATTACTTACCTTAACAATCCATCTAGTTTTCAACATTCCTCTGTAGCACCACATCTCAAATGAATCGATTCAGTAGACTTTTCTTCACCAGGAATGCCCTTTCTTTGCCAGGGATAATCTGCTCTTCGTGTTGTCCTTGACCCGTCCACAATGGGTTATTTTGCTGCCTAGGAAGCAGAATTCCTTAACTTCATCTACTTCATGATCACCAATTCTCGCTGATCTCATTTTTGCTACTTCTCATTACTTTCGTCTTTCTTTTCTTTACTCTCAATCCATGTTCTGTACGCATTGCACTGTTTACTCCGTTCAGCAGCTCCTGTAGTTCTTCTTTACCTTCACTGAGGAAAGCAATGTCATCAACGAAACTTATCATTGATATCGTTTCAGCCTTGAATTTTAACTCCAATCTTGAACCCATCTGTTATTTCCGTAATAGCTTCTTCGTTGTATAGACTAAACAGTAAGGACGAAAGTCTAATCCTTGTCTGACACCCTTTTTAATCCGCGCACATCGGTCTTGGTCTTCCCTCTTATTCTTTTCCCTCTTCGGTGTTGTACGTATTGTTTATTACACGTCCTTCCCCACAGCTTACCCCTAATTTTCTCAGAATTTCGAACACCTTGCACCATTTTACATTATAGAACGCTTTTTCCGGGTTGAAACATCCTATGAATGTGTCTTGAGTTATCTTCAGTCTTGCTTGAATTTTTCAAGCGCAACGTCAGAATTGCCTTTCTGGTGCCTTTAGCTTTCCTAAAGCCAAACTGTTTGTCATCTAACAGATCCTCAATTTTATTTTCCATTCTGCATGTTATTCTTGTCAGCAACTTGGATGCATGAGCTGTTGTAATGACTGTGCGATAATTCTCGCCCTTGTCGACTCTCGCAGTCTTCAGAATTATGTGGATGATGTTTTTCCGAAAGTCAGACGGTATATCGCCAGACTCATACAATCTACACACCAACGTAAATGTTCGTTTTGCTGGACTTTTCCCCAATGATTTTAGAAATTCTGTTGGGAACCTATCTATCCCTTCTGCCTTATTCGATCTAAAGTTTTCCCAACCTCTTTTAAATTTTGATTTTAATACTGGATCGCCTATAACTTCATCTATCACGTCATCAGACAAGTCGTCTCCTCATAGAGGCCTTAAGTATACTCTTCCCACGTATCCGCTCTCTCCTCTGCATTTAACAGTGGAGTTCCCATTGCACTCTTAATGTTATCACCCTTGGTTTTAATTTCACCGTATGATGTTTTGTCTTTTCTGTAAGCTGAGTCAGTCCTTCCGACAGTCATTTCTTTCTCGATTTTTTTCGCATTTTTCATGCAGCCATTTCGCCTTAGCTTGCCTGCACTTCCTGTTTATTTCATTCCTAATTGACATGTATTTATGTATTCCTCAATTTCCCGGAACATGTTTGAACTTCCTCCTTTCGTCAATCAACTGAAATATTTCATCTGTTACCCATGGCTTTTTTCTTTCCAGCTTTTGTGACTGCTATGTTTAGAGATGCCCATTCCTTGTCAACCGAACTGCCTATTGCAGCATCTATAGTTAGCCTCAGAAAACTTCAAAAGTATCTCTTCATTCATTAGTACTTCCATATCCCACTTGCTTGATAATTAATTCTTCCTGACTAGTCACTTAAACTTTGGCCTACTCTCCATCACAACTAAATTACGATCTGAGTCCAAATCTGCTGCAGGGTACGCCTTACCAGAATTTCTTAGTATCTAATTTCGTTATGTCTGCCTGACCATGATGTAATCTGAAATCTTCCCGCATGCCCGACCTTTTCCAAGTATACCTCCTCCTCTTGTGATTATTTAACAGAGTAATCGCTATTAGTAGCTGAAATTTATTGCAAAACTCAATTAGTTTTTCTCCTCTCTCGTTCCTAGTGCCAAGCCTACATTCTCCTGTAACCCTTTCTTCTTCTCCTACAACCGCATTCCAATCCCCCATGACTATTAGGTTTTCCTCTCCCTTTAAGTACTGAATTACCACGATCCTCATTTACTTTCTTTATCTCTTTATCTTCGGCTTGCAATGCCGGCACTTATACCTGAATTATTGCTGTCGGTGGTGCTTTGCTGTCGATTCTGATGAGAACAACCCTACCACTGTACTGCGCACAACGAATCCTTCTGCTGTTATTCCATTTTCTGCTGTTTTTAATATTATCCTACTCTCATCTGACCACAAATCCTTGTCTTCTTTCCATTTTACTTCACTTTCATTTATAGACTGAGCCTTAGTGTTTCCCTTTTCAGATTTTCTAGTTTCTCTGCCACGTTTAATCTTCTGACATTCCACGCCGTGACTGGGAGAAAGTTCTCCTTCAGTTGGTTATTCAATCTTTTTCTCGCGGTCACCTGGCCCTTAGGAGTCCCCTCCCGGAGATCCGAATGGGATAATAGTCCGGAATCTTTTGGCAATGGAGAGATCATCATGATTTTTTCCAGTTGTAAATAGGCTGTTTATGTGTTTGTGTGTTGGCAGCGCTATGTAGCAAATCTCTGACTGCGCTGTGTGCACTCTGTAAGAGACTGTCTGTGGCTGGTCGGACTTACAGTGAACAGCCAACAGTGATGGAGGTTGTAAGTGAGTAGTTACCACTAATGGAGGTTAGAGGTTTTAAGTGATAGCGAAAGCGGACGATATGGAGGTGTCTGACTTGGAGATTGAATATTATTCATGAGTATGTAATTTTTGGAACTGGATGTCACGGACGATAATATAATTTTTGAACTGGTTGTCACATTATTAAGGTAAAAAAATATGCATATTAGTACTTAGAGTCTTCAGTAGTTAGAATCTTTTATTTAGCTGCTGTATTGGCGCTTGCTGTATGGAAGTAGTAATGAAGACTTTTGTGACGTAAGCGACTTATGTAATGTATAGGTTATTTTTAGGATTGCTTCTTATTCAGGGCCATTCTTTTGTATTAATTATTTGAAGTCAGTTTATCATTTTTGAGCAGTCAGATTGCGTTGAGCTAGAATATTGTGGGTCAGTGCTGAAATGATAAAGAACAGCAAAGTGACGATAGCATTCAGTCTCACTCAGCAGTTTCAGAACACTGAGTAAGCATACAGCAGTTTCAGAATTAAATAACGTAGAAGTTTCACCGTCTCAGTGATTCCTATTTAAGTAAATATTTTTAAAGAAGTTTCACAGTTACAGACACATGTCCTGTGGATACACGCTATGTGTCCTTAATGCAGTGGTTTCTAAGGCATGCTGCATCCTCATGCCGTGATCATTGATGATTCTTTCACTTTTAGGCGCAGTTTCTCACCCCAAGGGTAAGAGAGTGACGTGAATCTGTCCGCTCTTCAGCCCTCTTTGACAAGGCCGTTGGCAAAATGAGGATGATTTCTTATGCCGGTAGGCTTCGGCCGCCACTGCGAATGATATTTATGAAGCAGTGGCGGGATTTGAACCCGAGACCGAGGACGTTTTAATTACTAACCAAAGTAGCCTGAAAATAGTTTGTTGATACAGTTACTGCCTCATCAAATGACGTAAGCGACTGATCGAAACAGATATGCTAAACCTGCGATTAGACTACGGATATCAGACTCACGAAACAGTTTCGCGGGGTTGTTTCACGGGGTCTTCACAGCGAAACGTGTTTCTCAGAGCTGTTTTGTGGTGGACCAAACCACTGCAGGTTCTAGGGAGTGAAACAATCTCACCTCTGTAGTTTTCTGTTGTGTTGACGTCGTTCCTAGTTGTATGCGAGACAGTGTACGAGTAGGAAATCATCCGCCCTATCTAATTTCAGGAAAGCTACTCGTATTTGTGGAATCCCACAGAAAAACTTCTAGTTCAGTCTGTACAGTTTGACGAGCAGCAACACGAAGACATCCAGCACAAACAAGATCGTAGTGCATCTTCTTCTGATACAGTCCTAAGAGATGGAAATACTTGTTCGAACTTTTCTCGCTGAGCCTCATTTGTTCTCATTAATTATCCCAAAAAAGTGTTTGAAACATGGGACTTAAGGAAGGCAGGATTTGGTGTGGACGGGGCCTTACTCAGTTACCGTTGGTTGCTCAGTTTTTTTTTCTTTTTTTAAATCACGTACACTTTATTTGAAACCAAATGCAAATGATGTTGACAATGAGGAACAATTAGCAAATTTGACTATTAAGACACAATGTCTAATAAAAAATTCTTAAACAAGTTGCACTCACGGCTGAAGGCCTTATTGACCAGAAATTCAAAGTATTTGCCGGCTGAAGATCTGGACAGAAAATTCTTAAGAACAGTTAAACTTCTCCAAGAGATACTGAAATATTAAAAAAAAAACACAATCTTGAAAATTTCACTATTAAGAGACAATATCTAATTAAAAATTCTCTAGACAAATTGCATTCACGGCCGAAGGCCATATTGACAAGAAATTCAAATTATTTGCAGCCTGAAGGCCCCAATAGTAATAACTCAGAAACAATTTAATGGCTGAAGGCCTGGATAACAATTCTTAAGAACAGTTAAACTGCTCCAAGAGACTCTAAAATATTAAAAAAACCGCTATCATCACAATGTGATAAAACCAAGAGAGAAGTGGGCCTCAGGCAGTGCTCCAAGGATCGGCCTGGAAAAAATCGCTCGTCTTCGTAACCGACGAGACAGGCAGCCAAGAGTTGTATTCACTTAACCGGATGGCAACTCAAACTAGTAACAGTTTAAACGCAGACCAACACTCTTGCAAAATCTACCTAGCGTCTGGAAAGCAACACAACTATGGAATAACCCAGGCAAGGCGGAACTTTCGGACAGCACTCTGTCTTCAGAATCCGGTGTTTAGAAAATCCAGAAGCAGAAGGAACCACTACGACCAAGGTAGTCCAAAACAACAAAATATCCTTACCGGACAGCAGCGGCAAGGTGAGGAAAAGTGCGCTGCCGCGAAAAGACGCTAACCTCCAGGGCAGGTAACTGGGGAGTTAGCGGCCACTAGACAGAAAAATACCGCTGGTTGAACTTCATGAATAAACACAACGAATTCGATGATTAATAGTAAGAAGTGGAGGATGGCTAACTAATATCACCAACTGTAAACACTCCACTCGTCGATCTTCGTCTCGGCGACCCTGTGAGCAGCAACACACGAACAAATGGCGTGATCTCAAAATGGTGGAGGTTTCACTACTGAGTCAATGTTCACTCAACTCAAACGTCCTGGGTCCTGTGGACAACGAGGTTGTGGCCCTCGCAACTACAGCCCCTCGATCCGGCAATGCCTGCATGCCGCCAGCGGTCCTGGCATGTCCTCACGCTGCCGGACCTCCCTCCAGCTCCATCCCAACCGAACTACCAACACACCCGACCCAGAAAACAATTGACATCCTTTCAAAGATAGTACCACGGTACTAGATATCGATAAACGCTGCTGCTGCCACTCATGGACAGACAGTGCTAGCAAATGTAGTGGTGCCAGTAAACACAAGAAGAAAACGAGACGCCACTATCCCTATTACACAATGCCAACCTACCAATGGCATCAACGCGAGCCGCACACGGCTCAATGTCTTTTAAAACGTATTGTTTCATATTATTTACTTTTATATGAAAAACTAGCTATTTTATCATTCTTAAAATAACGACACGATCGAGTTAAATTTATTACCGCCTATGTTCGATGTCAATGTGCGGTAACCACTCACAAACGACAGGTGGCAGCACTACCAGTAGAGGATATACAGGGTGAGTGACCCAACGTTACCGCTGGATATATTTCCTAAACCACATCAAATACTGACGAACCGATTCCACAGACCGAACGTGAGGAGAGGGGCTAGTGTAATTGTATAATACAAACCATACAAAGATGCACGGAAGTATGTTTTTTAACGCGTTTTTTTAAATGGAACCCCGTGAGTTTTGTTAGCACATCTGAACATATAAACACATACGTAATCAGTGCCGTTTGTTGCATTGTAAAAAGTTAATTACATCCGGAGATATTATAACCTAAAGTTGACGCTTGAGTACCACTCCGCCGCTGTTCGATCGTGTGTATCGGAGAGCACTGCAACATACATCGCGTTTCATTCTGTAGAAACGCGATGTATGTTGCAGTGCTCTCTGATACACACGATCGAACAGCGGAGGAGTGGTACTCAAGCGTCAACTTTAGGTTATAATATCTCCGGATGTAATTAACTTTTTACAATGCAACAAACGGCACTGATTACGTATTTGTTTATATGTTCAGATGTGCTAACAAAACTCACGGGGTTCCATTTACAAAAACGTAGGTTTGTGTTAAAAACATACTTCCATGCATCTTTGTATGGTCTGTATTATACAATTACACTAGCCCCTCTCCTCACGTTCGGTCTGTGGAATCGATTCGTCAGTATTTGATGTGGTTTACGAAATATATCCAGCGGTAACGTTAGGTGACTCACCCTGTATACAGGGTGTTACAAAAAGGTACCGTCAAACTTTCAGGAAACATTCCTCACACACAAATAAAGAGAAGATGTTATGTGGACATGTGTCCGGAAACGCTTAATTTCCATGTTAGAGCTCATTTTAGTTTCGTCAGTATGTACTGTACTTCCTCGATTCTGATGATCAAATTGTAAATTTTCACAATCAACATGTGTGGGCTGACGAGAATCCGCACGCAATTGTGCAATCACTTCATCAACACAGATTTTCTGTGAACGTTTGGGCAGGCATTGTTGGTGATGTCTTGGTTGGGCCCCATGTTCTTCCACCTACGCTCAATGGAGCACGTTATCATGATTTCATACGGGATACTCTACCTGTGCTGCTAGAACAAGTGCCTTTACAAGTACGACACAACATATGGTTCATGCACGATGGAGCTCCTGCACATTTCAGTCGAAGTGTTCGTACGCTTCTCAACAACAGATTCGGTGACCGATGGATTGGTAGAGGCGGACCAATTCCATGGCCTCCACGCTCTCCTGACCTCAACCCTCTTGACTTTCATTTATGGGGGCATTTGAAAGCTATTGTCTATGCAACCCCGGTACCAAATGTAGAGACTTTTCGTGCTCGTATTGTAGACGGCTGTGATACAATACGCCATTCTCCAGGGCTGCATCAACGCATCAGGGATTCCATGCGACGGAGGGTGGATGCATGTATCCTCGCTAACGGAGGACATTTTGAACATTTCCTGTCACAAAGTGTTTGAAGTCACGCTGGTACGTTCTGTTGCTGTGTGTTCCCATTCCATGATTAATGTGATTTGAGGAGAAGTAATAAAATGAGCTCTAACATGGAAAGTAAGCGTTTCCAGACACATGTCCACATAACATATTTTCTTTCTTTGTGTGTGAGGAATGTTTCTTGAAAGTTTGTCCGTACCTTTTTGTAACACCCTGTATAGCGTGTCGGAGGGACGCGGAAAATAGTGCAGTCATTGTTGTGATGCGGAAATGGGGCGATTTATCTGATGTCCAAAACGACACGATCATTGGCTTTCGGGCCAAGGGTGGAAGCATTTCGAAAACGGCTATGTTCTTAAACTATTTGCCTGCTGCCGTGATAGAAGTATGCCGTGCATGGCCAAATGGTACTGTCCGAAACTGGCGACGAGGCAACTGTGGCGCACCATGGGCCATAGATGACAGGGGTGAACGACGGCTGCGAAAATGCGTACGGGCGGACAGACGTGCAACCGTTGAGCAACTGACCGGCCAGATGGTTCAAACGGTTCAAATGGCTCTGACCACTATGGGACTTAACTGCTGAGGTCATCAGTTCCCTAGAACTTAGAACTACTTAAACCTAACTAACCTAAGGACATCACACACACCCATGCCCGAGGCAGGATTCGAACCTGCGACCGTAGCGGTCGCGCGGTTCCAGACTGTAGCGCCTAGAACCGCTCGACCACTCCGGCTGGCCTGACCGGCCAGATGAAATAAGGTATTGCGTTCAGGGTCCTTAACGAGAGTACGGTGAACGTCACTGCGTATGGGTCTCCGCGGCAGGTGCCTGGTTCATGCACTCATGCTGACTGGTGTTCATCGGCGACAAAGGCTGGAATCTGGAGGCCAGTACCGCAACTGAACGTTCACTGAGCGGCGACATGTGGCTCTTTAAGATGAATGACGTTTAATGCTCCATCGGACATGTGGCTGTTGTCATGTAAGGCGGGAAACACCAGAAAACAAACACCCTGCAACAATAATCATCGGAATGGTCTAGGCTGGAGGAGGAAGGGGTTGTTATGCTCTGGGTAATGTCTTCGTGGCGTTCCCAGAGAGATCTCGTCATTCTGGAAGGCACGCTGGATCAACACAAATGCTTCTAGTCTTGGGGGCCGTGTCCACCCCTACATTCCGTTTGTTTTTCCTCAGCACGGTTGCATCTACCAGCAAGAGAACGCAATTTCAAGAGTAAGATATCAAGAACTATCCTAGCGGTTTGTGATGAACTGATTGAGACACTAGAAGAATAGTCAAAGGTAAGAATTATTACTTATAATTTTATTTTTATTACCTATACTTTTTTGAATACTTTTTAGTCTGTTTTTGCAGGGCATACGTAAGGAAGATTTACTGTCGAGTCACAACAATATGATCACCTGTCAAAATTCGGAATAAACACCTTTTGCTGCGCATATCGCTGCGAGACGTGAAGAACGAGTGTCATTGAGGTTATGGAAGGTGTTGACAGGGATGTCAGCAAGCTGCGATAGGTTTCTCGGTTGAGGATCCATGTCGCCAACAGCCCGACCGAGGTGGTCCCCTAGATTCTGGACTGGGCTTAAATCGAAGGGATCTGATGGCCAGAGTAGCACGGTAAACTCATCTTGGTGCTCTTGGAACCACGCATGCACACAGCTACCAGTGTCAGGTTTTCACGTTAATTTGACTGGACACTAAATTTTCTTTCTGTATGTGCTGTAAATGCAAACTGAGAAGTATTGTCAAAAATGTAGATAATAAAAATAAAATTATAAGTAATATTTCTTACTTCCGATTATTCCTGTCTGTCTCAGTCAATTCATCACAAATTGCTTGGATAATTATTGATATCGCGTTGTTTGAAATTCTAATCGGAGATATTGTAGACATCTGTATGAACCACCTGTCACAGCGCCACAGCCAGCATTTCTCCATCGGTAACTGCTCGTTTCAGTTTTGTAACCATCTTTTTGATTTTCATATCTGTTAGTGACACAAGATGTTTGAAATCTTCTCCAGTCATACACGCAAAGTTCCTGATAGTATCTTCGGTGGCCTCCACTGCCATTTCCCACATAAGCTGTATTACATATGGTATCACTGACAATTCTGTATTTCACCAGCAGCGATCTCGTAACTTTTTTTATTTCAAACACAGTTCATCGAGTAAAACAGAAGTGATTTCAGGCGTTCCCGAAGGTAGTGTTATAGGCCCTTTGCTGTTTCTTATCTATATAAACGATTTGGGAGACAATCTGAACAGCCGTCTTCGGTTGTTTGCAGATGAGGCTGTCTTTTATCGACTAATAAAGTCATCAGAAGATCAAAACAAACTGCAAAACAATTTAGAAAAAAATATATGAATGGTGAGAAAAGTGGCAGTTGACCCTAAAAAACGAAAAGTGTGAGGTCATCCACATGAGTGCTAAAAGGAACTCGTTAAACTTCGGTTACACGATAAATCAGTCTAATCTAAAACCCGTAAATTCAACTAAATACCTAGGTATTACAATTACGAACAACTTAAATTGAAAAGAACACATAGAAAATGTTGTTCAAATGCGTGTGAAATCTTATAGGTCATCAGTCCCTAAGCTTACGCACTACTTAACCTAAATTATCCTGACAAACACACACACCCATGCCCGAGGGAGGACTCGAACCTCCACCGGGACCAGCCGCACAGGAAAATATTGTGGGGAAGGCTAACCAAAGGCTGCGTTTTATTGGCAGAACTGACCTACTAAGGAGACTGCCTACACTACGCTTGTCCGTCCTCTTTTAGAATATTGATGCGAGGTGTGGGATCCTTACCAGATAGGATGGTCCAAATGGCTCTGAGCACTATGGGACTCAACTGCTGTGGTCATAAGTCCCCTAGAACTTAGAACTACTTAAACCTAACTAACCTAAGGACAGCACACAACACCCAGCCATCACGAAGCAGAGAAAATCCCTGACCCCGCCGGGAATCGAACCCGGGAACCCGGGCTTGGGAAGCGAGAACGCTACCGCACCAGATAGGACTGACGGAGTACATCCAAAAAGTTCAAAGAAAGGCAGCACGTTTTGTATTATTGCGAAATATGGGAGAGAGTGTCACAGAAATGATACAGGATTTCAGCTGGAAATCATTAAAAGAAAGGCGTTTTTCGTTGGGACGGAATCTTCTCACGAAATCCAATCATCAACTTTCTCCTCGGAATGCGAAAATATTTTGTTGACACCGACCTACATAGGGCGGAACGATCACCACGATAAAATAAGGGAAATCAGAGCTCGTACGGAAAGATATAGGTGTTAATTCTTTCCGTGCGTTATACGTGATTGGAATAATAGAGAATTGTGAAGGTGGTTCGATGAACCCTCTGCCAGGCACTTAAATGTGATTTTCAGAGTATCCATATAGATGTAGATGTAGTAACGACGGCGAAAGCAGTTGCAGGATCTGGAGTTGCGACAGGTATGATGACATGGCTTACTCGTCCAAGACCACGGCTCATCCTTTCCGTGCCTGTTTCGTTTAACATTTCGCTCTGTGTAACTGGAAGGACGATACGTGTCTCGCGAAACAGCAGTGCACAGCCGTTTCATGAGGTAGGTCTCACGTAGCACAAACCCTAGAGTTCATTTTAATTAAGATTGTTGACGATGCGGTTCATTTAGAGCTGGGTTTTACGATTCTCGTTTACGTTCCTCTCACGAGTTTTAAATTCGACCAGTCCCTATACTGTAAATACTGCCAACCTGATTAGCGAGACAGCGCTGTGCATCGTGCAGCGAGTAGAGGAGTAGTGTGGGCCATCCCTGGAGCTTTCACGTTGGTCATTCCCAAAAAGAACAAGATGTCGCACGAAAAGCAGCGTTTCCCCTGCAGAACCGTTACTGCGAACTCATTTTGAATGTGATTGCTAGAATTATGTTTACAACCGATCGACCACTGTTTTCCGTGGCTGCATTCATGTATCTGTAGTTTTGTCATGATGACTGACAGTGAGTATCTAAGCTACTGTACATGCAATAACATCTACTGCTCTCACGTGTTTCCCTGCTCAGGTAAGGATAGCGCGTGATGCGTGCCTCTGTCCTCCTAGAGGTCTGCATTATCTCCGATTTTTACCGGCGAGTCCCGCTCGCCCCCTCTGGCTCTCGGGAGTACGCGGCGGAGCGTCCTCTTCCGCCGGCTGTGGGCAACCGATCACCAGCGCTCGGCCGAGTGCGCCAAACGCTCGGCCGGTCGCCAGTAACCGGTGGACTCAGTGCCAGCGAGCGGCGCTTCGTCACTCCTTGAGATCAGATGCCACCGCTTCACATTAACCACTCACTTATTTCTTTTACAAATGTCTTTCGTTGTTTACTACCAGTTCTATGACCTAAATATATGACTTGTATATGTTACATTTGATGTTTGTTAATATGTTGCCTTTGAGGTTATCATGTATTCCAGTAATTGTAACGTTAAAAACAGTAATGTCTGTATTTAGTATTTTGTTCCGTTCGGTAGACAAACGGAAACACAGTAGTCTAATCATCGACTATGTGTAGCCTATCTCCAAACTCGGCCACGTATACGTTGTACTAATATTAAATGCAGGATCGGGAAGGAATGACGGAGTTAAAAGTAATACTCACGAAATTTTGTTGCACAAACGTTAATTTCTGAACAAATTGTGACCTGTAAAAACGTTACAAGTGAATCATGACTATACAATTCGTTTTTCGTCATTGGTGCTCCCTGATACACAGGCGTCATTTGTGTTCCTGGAGCTATTACAACAGATGGCGGTTTGAACTTCTTCCTGTGAAGTCAATGAAAGTGGAATCATACATTCATACAGTTTGAGGAATGTTTCCTTCCTTGTGATGTTGTGAATACTTACGTAATTGTGATGGATCAATAAGAGATCATCCACCTTGTCTGATACCAGGCACGATCTTTTGCTGGACAGCAGGTGACCGGCCTGGCTAAAATTTCTCTCGCTGGTAGCACTAGTGGCAGGAATACAGAGAACTCTTCTGGCTACTACCGACAGCCTTGGAAATAACCCCGCGTGCGTTTTCCACCACTGCAAAATTTGTCCTTCGGCACAGCTACAGTCGGATTTGGAGAGCGAAAGGTACCTGTCGAGTTCATTGGTAGTAACAGTGAGTCCATCTTCGTCGTCCTCATCTGAACTCCAGTCCATCCTGGACTTTTTCATGGGAAGAACTTGGTCACTGTTTGCTTGAATGGACTCTAAACATGAATGAAAACATCCATAAGAGTCACCTTCAAATATGTATACACCATAGTTAGAATTACTTGTTACTAAACGACTATATTTACGGTGACATTTTATATATATCGCACAAATTATATTAAAACGCATTTTGGAATGTTTAAGCTGCGAAACCTTTCCCAAATATCACATTGTAGACGTAATAAATGTGGATCTAATGAAAGATGGCAGATTAGACAAACAAACATTCATTTACTAATTGGTTTCAGTGAATGAACCTTACCATTTACGGGCAGTTCCGAGTACAATCGTCGAACTTCAGCATACGCGGCTTGCTTTTCGTCTGCTGTGAGTTTCTTCAAATGACGCCGTGATGGCCACAGAACCGTGGCAACATAATGGATAGACTCAATTTTGCACTTCTCTGTGATGAAGTATGCTGCTCTCCTTTTTATTTTCGCCATGAGCTGAAAAGGAAACCCAATATACATAACTGCACTCTTATAATTCAACAGTTGTATAAAGGATCGTAACCTGTAGAAAGTGTTCTTACCTCGTTGTCACTGTCTATTGGTTCACAATGATGTAACAGACTCTTGTACCACGGCAGCACACGTTCCAGCGTTGTTATCTTTGCAGTTTCCAAATCCAAACTCGCTTCTTTAAAGGGGGTTAGAAAAGCGACAACGTCTCGTACGCACCCTTCTTGGAAGGTTTCTAAGAGTGTCGATTGCCCCCGGGATTCTAGTAGACCTCGAATATCGTCGATTCGACTTATGATGGAATTGAGCATTAACAGTATACTGTTCCACCGAGTTACAGCTTCTTGCTTCACAGAGTGCCGCAGATGCCCCGAGTGACCCGATCTCTTCAAATAGCCTACTATAGCTCTTGCTGATAGTAGACACGACAGGATTTCAGGGGCTTCGTCTTCTAAAAACGTCTCTTGAAATGTGTGACGAAGCGCAGTCATCAAGCAGTGATCAAAGCAAGGCAAACGGTCGTAAGATTCAAGTGCCTTCTTCATGTTGGCTCCTTAGTCGGTGACAAAGTAACATTTCGTAAGATCATTCTTGTCAATTCCTAACTCAAGCACCCGCTCTTCGATTTCGTGCCGTATGTTCTCTCCTGTCTTAGGTACGTCCGGAAACTCGGTTGTTATCAAGACAAGCGTTTCTAGCTGCCACTCATCATTCACATAATGCGACGTCACAGTCAAAAAATTTCTCTTCTTGTAGTTATCAGACCACAGATCAGCGTCTAAAGCGCACATTTTGTTCTTTAAGGCACATATTAGCTTGGGCAGCATTGTCACCCGTATTTTGTCTGCCTTTTCTTTAATATGCCGCGATACAGTTGTAGGGTGCGGAAGAACATCTTCTATACTGACTTTGCCGTAAGTGGCGCCAACATTGATGAGCTCCTGCGAATAAATCTTGATGCCAATCTTACTACAAGTATTTAACGGTAGCAAATCTATTCCACTCATACCGACCAACCTATCAACAACAACTGTCTTTATGCTACTTGGTACTGAAAGTGGCCGGTGAACTTCTGTTCCGCATTTACTTTTGCAGTGCCGAATCATACCTGTTGTGCTTGACTGGTACGAAAGTATGGTATCGCATGTGGTACATTGCACGAAACCAGCAGAAGCCTGCGTGACAGGATCCACTACAAGTGCAAACGATTTCCAAGCTTCACTTTTCGCCTCCTCTTGCGACATGTCTTTCTTCTCCAGGACTAATGAGCCGCTCCTAATTCTCTCCATAATACTTCTCTTCGTTTCATGAATGGAAGGTTTACGACCTATACTTGATTTATCCATAACACTGTTTGCGCTTCTCAAAGCCAGGTCGTCAACTGCGTGTACACACGGTTTCTAATGCGATTCGGCACCGTAGAGCGCGCGGCGGCTGTACTGTCACCGGCCGAGATTGTGAGTACGCTCGAGCGCCCGGCAGTGCTCGACAGTCCAACCGATAACCGAGAGGTGGAGGACAACCGGCCACGTGGTGCATTAGACGGCCACAGCCGTATCGCAGCGTGGGCCTTTCCCAGCCGTCGAGCAGCGGCACGAAACGGGAAATGCTCGAGTGGTTGTTTTCATCGAAATGCAGAGCTCTATGTCCTCCCCCTCTCCCCACCCACACTCCCTCCCTCCCTCCCTCCCTCCCTCCCTCCCCTCCCCTCCCCTCCCCTCCCCTCCCCTCCCCTCCCCCCCCAAGCTATTCCTACGCACTATAAGTCGGCATGCACAGCATCGATACAAAGTGCTAAGCATTGCGTACACAGGGGCATGCACAGTGCCATTGAAGTAGCTACACAACACTACTGCCCATTAAAATTGCTACAATAAGAAGAAATGCAGATGATAAACGGGTGTTCATTGAACAAATATATTATACTAGAACTGACATGTGATTACATTTTCACGCAATTTGGGTGCATAGATCCTCAGAAATCAGTACCCAGAACAACCACCTCTGGCCGTAATAACGGCCTTGATACGCCTGAGCATTGAGTCAAACAGAGGTTGGATGGCGTGTACGGGTACAGCTGCCCTTGCAGCTTCATCACGATACCACAGTTCATCAAGAGTAGTGACTGGCGTATTGTGACGAGCCAGTTGCTCGGCCACCATTGACCAGACGTTTTCAATTGGTGAGAGATGTGGAGAATGTGCTGGCCAGGCCAGCAGTCGAAAATTTTCTGTATCCAGAAAAGCCCGTACAGGACCTAGAACATGCGGTCGTGCATTATCCTGCTGAAATGTAGGGTTTCGCAGGGATCGAATGAAGGGTAGAGCCACGGGTCGTAACACACGTGAAATGTAACGTCTATTGTTCAAAGTTCCGTCAATGCGAACAAGAGGTAACCGAACGTGTAACCAATGGCACCCCATACCATCACGCCGGGTGCTTTGCCAGTATGGCGATGACGAATACACGCTTCCAATGTGCGTTCACCGCGATGTCGCCAAACACGGATGCGACCACAGGACCTGGATTCATCCGAAAAAATGACGTTTTTCCATCCGTGCACCCAGGTTCGTCGTTGAGTACAGCATCACAAGCGCTCCTGTCTGTGACGCAGCGTCAAGGGTAATCGCAGCCATGCTCTCCGAGAAGATAGTCCATGCTGCTGCAAACGTCGTCGAACTGTTCGTGCAGAGGGTTGTCGTCTTGCAAACGTCCACATCTGTTGACTCAGGGATCGAGACGTAGCTGTACGATCCGTTACAGCCATGCGGATAAGATGCCTGTCATCTGGACTACTAGTGGTACGAGGCCGTTGGGATCCAGCACGGCGTTCCGTAGTACCCTCCTGAAGCCACCGATTCCATATTCTGCTAACAGTCATTGGATCTCGACCAACGCGAGCAGCAATGTCGCGATACGATAAATCGCAATCGCGATAGGCTACAATCCGACCTTTATCAAAGTCGGAAACGTGATGCTACGCATATTTCCTCCTTACGCGAGGCATCACAACAACTTTTCACCAGGCAGCGCCGGTCAACTGCTGTTTGTGTATGAGAAATCGGGTGGAAACTTTCCTCATGTCAGCACGTTGTAGGTGTCACCACCGGCGCCAACCTTGTGTGAATGCTTCGTAAACCTAATCATTTGTATATCACATCATCTTCTTTCTGTCGGTTAAATTTCGCGAATGTAGCGCGTCATCTTCGTGGTGTTGCAATTTTAATGGCCAGTAGTGTATATACGACGTGTACATTATGCAACATGTAGTGGGGAAGTATGGATTCAGCATAAGGGCGTTATTCTTTACTTTGAATTGTATCACGTAGCACATATCCAACAAATGTCGTAAATGTGATGAAGATCAAAAGTCAGAGAGTAAATAGCTTTTATAAAGAATAAATGTTTTTCAGTAATTAATAACAAAGCGAAGAGCTTACAGTAGGCCCACTGTCATGGGAATCTGAACGACTTTCGCTTACAACTGTCGACTCGGTCGTTTCCGGATCGGGGCATCTTACGTCAATTTGATACATTTACTCTTCTCCATCATCCCTGAAAGTCTATAACACCATCACGGACTCACGCTGTACGGTGCTGCTAGCGGACGAAAATGTGGGCGCGTGTGGACGCGGCTAGCGCTCGGCCAGAATTGCAGATGCCAGCCGCGTAGCGCGCCAGACGCTGGTCACGTGACGGCCGGAGTTCTTACGTGACGACAATAAAGTCGGCCCGCCATCGCCATCGGCCGCCGGGACAGCTTATTGTTCAGACGCGGGAGTGGTCCGCGCACGTACCGCGACAGCCGCCGACCGCCACGTTCTCTGTGGGCAGACTACTGGCGTCGAACGGGCATCGAGGACCTCTCGTGCACAGACTCTGAAACTGGAATGGCGTGAATGTCGTCTTATGCTTTGTCAGGACGTTTTACAGGAGCGATAGTAGGACAGGAAACATTGATTATTGATAAGTCTCACAGTTTACTTCCTTCTCGAAGTGGCACGCATCACGCGCTCTCCTTACCTGAGCAGGGAGACACGTGAAGGCAGCTGATGTTACTGCATGTACAGTAGCTTACATACTCACGGTCGATCATCATGACAAAACTACTACAAAGACAGCAAACGCCAAAATATGAACTTGGTGTCAATTTGGATTTCAAAAGGATCCCTCACAGAATATGCTATTTTTAAATTTACGAAACGGACAATACCAAATTTAAATGACAAAGTATTGCCAACTGGTATTTTCTGTGACCTGTCACAAGCGTTAGATTGTGCAGTTTACAGTTTTCCTTTAGAGAAACTAAAAACTATACTATAACAGGTGTTATTCGTAATTAGTTATCGTCCTCGTCGGCCAGGGTGGCCGGGCGGTTCTAGGCGCTACCGTCTGGAACCGCGCGACCGCTACGGTCGCAGGTTCGAATCCTACCTCGGGCATGGATGTGTGTGGTGTCCTTAGGTTAGTTAGGTTTAACTAGTTCTAAGTTTTAGGAGACTGATGACCTCAGAAGTTAAGTCCCATAGCGCTCAGAGCCATTTGAACCAGTTATCGTCCTCTCTATCTAGAAGGATGCTGAATTGGGCATTAACAAATAAGGTGAATGTACACAACGGAACAGTTCTTCACAATGGGGAAAAATCAGTATGGGTGTACCGCGCGGATCTATATTGAATCCGCTCTTGTTCTTGTCATGTATAAGTGATCTGACAGCATGCATGAAAGAAGCAGAAGTAATTCTGATTGCTAATGATTGAAGTATTATAATAAACCTTAATGAAGAATTTTCCACGCTTGAGAGTGCAAATGGGCTTTGTTCGAATTTAGATAAAGCACGAAACATCCGTTTCTGCATTTCAGAAGACCCTTACATACCATTATAAATATTTCGTATTACACATATTCTTACAATGGGCTTTGTATGAATTTAGAAAGAACACCAAAAGTCTGTTTCTGCGTTCCAGAATATCATTACATAACATTGTAACTACTTCCATGGTACAGACCTTCTCAACCACCCATACTTCGAAATTTTTGAAGGTTTAGGAGATTAAAAAGTCAAAAATCTGGCTTACTTTTCCCAATGTCATACAATAACGTCTTATTGCATCATATTCTGGAGTAAGTTGTCACTGAGTAAATAAGTGTTTGCTACAAAAAAGTTTTTAACATTTGTAACAAGGGTGCTATACCCCGGGAGTACAAAGAGTTTCGAGATTCGGTTGGTAAAAAGTGGAGAAAAGTTAAGATGGTGGTTTTAATGCTTCAGGGGTTTTACAGAGTGTCTCCCCCACTTGAGCACAACGTACAGAATGTTTATACAACCATGCGAAACTGACAGGAGAGACCTTCTTTGGGATGTTGTTCAAATTGCGCACCACATCGACTTGTATCTGTTGTGCCGTTAAACCATTATCCACCATGTGAATTTCTGCACTTTATCGTTTTGTGGTAGGTTCACCTGTGATTATTTGTTCCAGAAAAGAATTGTCCACGTTTTGCACTTCGACCAAGTCGCGGTCAGCGCCCACGCGTCATTGTTTTTGTTCGGGAATCAAGGTGTGTGGGACATTACAACATACACACACTTTTCTCTCTCTGATAACGTCGTCGAGTGTACCTTGATAACTTGATTTAGAGATGTTGCCCCAATGCGATTTGTGAATACCGACGTTCTCAGACTACTGCCGCTCATCCACCGGTTAACACTGCCTACTCACAACTGACTGGTCGAATGAACGTCTGTTGTTTATAGAACACAACAGAAACATTCATAAATGTAACACTGTAAGGAAAGATGACTTTCATTATTCATCACTCGACATGACTTTCATTATTCATCACTTGACATTGGTGTGTCACAGAACAGAACGATGTATTGTGTTATAATGGAAAACTGACTCATTCCACACCACAGAGACATGTCGTAGCGAAGATCTGTGGAACTAAACTACACTAACCTGGGTATACTGGACAGAATAATCTGCAACACTTCTGCGAGCGATGTTATCATTGCCCATGCAAGTGTTTACCCCGTGGTATGCAAGCAGAGACCTGTTAAGCCACTACCCACAGCAACCTCGTACTACCGTCCAATTCATTATCTTCGGCATCGTGCAACACCCTGGAATATATACTCATGACCAGCTTACCATCAATTTAAGTACAAGCAACCTACTTCTGTAAGCATAATAGAACATCTGCTGTAATGGAAAATGATAATAATGATGGCCTTGGATTTAATCTGCTCATCAGCATTCTTACTAGGGATCGTTATGTACATGTCGTGGTCTTTATGATGTTTGTTCTCATAAGCGAAATCGCTGTGATGAAGTTCAGGAAAATATATGCTCACTAGCCAAAAGTATTGGTCACTCCATTACAAGGGCACACGGGCCACCTTGGAGTGCAGCAGATAGTAAAAAATTGGTATCAGGCGGTCCCACAGCTGACAGTAAAGTGATTTCTATAAGCCGGTCTGTTGTATCGAATGAGGGCAGTAAAGTGGGCCGACACGGAGAGTGACAGATTGACAGGTAAGCGCTATAGTATTTCTGTGTGTCCCCGACCACATCTTGAGTGAAGCTGCCAGAAATTTGGCTGTATCAGCGCGGGCTGTCCAGTGCGTCTACAGGAGGTGGTGTACCACTAGCAGCCGTCACAACAAAGACCTTAAGAATATCATAACCGTAAGACGAATATTGCGTCCTGTCAATGTCAATGGGCTTAGAACCCGATACAAACAGCGAAAGGAACCGCTTGGAAAACCCACTTTGAGTCCATTACGTCGCAAAAGGCCGTCACTCAGAGCAGCACATGAAGTTGCACAGATACAATCGGCACAATAACAGCGTCAACAATAAACCAGATAGTAACTGACTAGAGGCGTGTAGTGTGGTTCGACAAGTCGCTATATTGCTGCGTGTCTTGCCCGAACGGGCTGGACGTGACCCTCCGACCGCCGTGTTATCCTCTGCCAACGTTGTCGTCTGGATGCAGTATGGAGGGCATGGGATCAGCACACCGCTCTCCCGTCACTCTCAAGTTTCGTGATCTTGGAGCCGCTATTTCTCAGTGAAGTACCTCCTCAGTTGGCCTTATGAGGCTGTGTGCAACCAATTCCCCCCGCAAAGAAAAAAAATCCATGGTAGTATCGGGACTCGAACCCGATTGCTCTGCATAACAGCCAGACACACTGGCTATGGAGGCGAACCAGTCGCCGCATTGCCTATTGTCAAATGGTGCAATGAGCCGAGCACCATGGCCCAACCCACAGTGCATGGAGGGAGCAGTTCAGGCCGAATATGATTCTTTGAAGTTATTTGTAAGGTTATGGTTAGGTGGTTTCATATTCTATGATTGAACACAAGTGTGTAAGCTGTAATGACAATCTTGTCACGGAAATACACGCTTTTACACAGTTTACAATGTGACAATGTTAAGACAGTTATCAAAATGACGCATCTCATCCTCTGAAAGTGAACCAATCCTAAACACAACAGTATTAAATTTTAACTCTTAGAAAGTCAAATAAACGAAACACAACATTATTAAATTTTTGTACTAGAAATTTCTTTACAAAATTATTCTTACGATTACGTTATGATGTTGGCCAGTACTACGATAAATCATCCGATTCCGGTGCAAAGTTCGGTATTATTTTTAGGATGACAATCAAGTTTACAGAGGAGGGTTAGTTCTGTGACAAATTGAGCAATAGATTACCCAAGGTCGCTCGAGTTTACTGTGGATGCAAGCTGGTGAACCATCAAGTTTACTCCTCTGCACACGATATTTACCTTAGCTACAATGAGCTGTCGTCTGCCTGGCTGCTCTCGCCCTCTGAAATTCCTATAAAACTAATTAAACCTTTGATGAATTTTCCAGCAGAAACTCTCCCTATGTTTCTCGATATGCGAGGAAACATGAACTCAGACTATGGCGATATACACGCTCATGGCTGGAGCAGCATGCATTTTATAATGCCCTCTCAGTTCTCGCAAGAACGATTAAACGTGCTGGTTCGTTTCTCCACAGTTGGAGCGCAACAATGCTACAGCTAATTTCTGGATGGATGACAGCTGCTGTGAACGCAGTGTTCACACAAATTTCTCCCCTGCGTCGTACAGAGCGTTATGTGCTCCGTTCTGCACTAGGCGCCAGTTCAGAGAAGAGTCCACAAAAATTTCTGTCCTGTCTTTCTCACAGCTGAACTGTTTCCCCACCTGGGTTCTTTCGTTCTCCACGTCACAGCTTTTTTCCACCAATAGGAGCATTCCTCTTATTTTGTGGAAACTCTACCAATCACAAGGGTCCTACCATTAATCTGCGTAGAAATCTCGGCACTCCTTCCCAGTGCGTTTCCGCCAATCGGACGTTTTGTGCCCACCCCAGATGCCTAAAAAGTTACATATGTCTATCACGTGTGTACCATTCGCAATTCATGTGATCGAATGCGTCACTGGTTTTGTTCGTATCCATTTGGAATTCTGAAATGCAGTTTTCTAAAGCTTTTTCTGTCCTGCTCCTGGTGCCCTGGCCCGTTACTCTCTCTCCCGTCCGCGTCACCTGGTCAGTCAGTGTTGACTCTCGCCTGGGACGCCCCTTAAGTCGTTTCCGTAGTACCCCTTGTGGCGTGGCATTCACCTCTGCCCGCCCTTGCTTCCAACCCAAAACGTTTCCTCTCTCTGCTTGTTCCACCTTCTGCTCACAGACATGCATTATATAGGATCGGTATGTTAGTACCATCGATTGTCATCCCTTTTTGCAATACATACTGATAGGCAAATTTGCTCATTACCGCCGAACTAAGTTAGGTGTCATATTCACCTTCCCGTTGCGATGAATGAAGTTCTTCTGTAAGGTGCAAAACTGACGTTAATTTATTCTGCCACCTTACATATTCATACCACGAATTGGGTCCTCTCACCCATTTTACCGTGAACATCAACCAGCATGTTTATTTCAGCATTCTCGGTCGCCAATTGTTGCCACCTCTTCATCATTTTCACGAGGAGTACACTGTGCACACTCCCATTCATTCGTGTTCACATTGCTGCTTGCATATGATCCTGGACTGACAATCACCCAGCAACCATATGGCGCCTCAACTTAGCCGGTAAATCACCCAATGTTAATCACATAAAAATATCTGGTCTATTTGGAACAGAGTTTGAAACACTGAAGTCAACATCCCCACAATTTGGTAGCTCTATGGGTTGAAACCTTCAATGGATGTCTTGGTCACCCCAAGAAATTTGTGGACTCTCTTCCTCTCATAATTGAAACTCTAATCGTACCTAGAGGTGGCGTTACACGCTGTTCACGTGGTGTCACCTGGCTGGAGGACGAGGGGTGGGGGTGGGGGAGTGGAGGGGCATTTTATCTCAGAATGTCGGCCTACATAGCCAGAAGGGGGTGGTTTGTCACCGATAAAATGGAAGCATCAGTTAATTTGTCATTTATCAAAACCCATCTACAGTTACGAAAAAGTCTTTATGATACACTTAACTATGGTAGTTGAAATAATCAGTTCTTTATTTCCTCAATGGGTGTTAATTAGTGGTGAGCTTAGTATACGCTAAAGCTATATTACTGCAGTCTACAAATATTTCCTTGAAAAGTGAGATGATATACTTAAAAGATTGTCATTTTATAAAAGTGGAGGCTGGAGCAACATGGCTCGAAAACAGTGTATAAAGTATTATATGAATGCATCTTGAAATTTCTATTGCAGAGTACTGTTAGCGCAATAAAAGACATACCGTGTTTAAATAACGCTAAACTGTCTGGAAACTATATTGTTCTGAGCTGTTGGCATACTTGCGGTTCGAAAATTATCATAAAATGAGGTGAACAGAAACAGTTTCCAACTTTAAAAGAAATAACTGAGAACCGAAAAGCGAAATATGAAAATCATATTTATGTGGAATTCTACGTCTTGTTTGCTTTTGAACTTAGAGTTGGCATCTAGGTCATGCTTTTGTAACATAACAAAATAAGAATTTGGTGTTTCTATTCACTGCGCAGAGAGGGGTGAATGGAAACAGCAGTTTTTGTTGTATCCAGCCTACTCGTCAAATTTGGGGTGCCTAGAAAACCTGCTCTCTCGGATCGTTAGACAACAGTTGAAGCAAATCGTATCAGTCAGTTTTATTACAAAAGGAAATGATTACAATGCTTTACTTTCTGAGATATAGACTTGCTGCGAGCAAAAGGGGGCCGACAAACAAGAAATCCCGTCAGTACATACAATTCGGAATACAAGAGAAGCAACACAGTTCCTAAGTCGCTGCTATACAAGTGCCTATTCTTGATGCCGCTGTGGAAGTAGTAGTCTTCAACTGGGCCGTGGCCACGCGGCGCGGCGCTTATGTCCTCTTCGTGTAGAGGCCGCTGCCGTCGCGTTGTCGTCCTAGAGAAGGGTCGGTCAGCGTGCTATTGGTTGACATCTTCTTCACATCCCTCTCTCCTCTCTCGTTCCCGACTGGCGTGCCAGCGCTTGACTTTACGCCGGAACAGGCTTTTCATTCTGTTTTCGAAATAAAGATTATTATATCTCTATTTATTTTATTGTAACATCAAATTAACAGACTTGGTTTAGCCACTGACATCATTGTTTATTACTGATGTCTTTGAAGCTACAAGTCGTGCCCCAGTAGTAATGAAGAGCTTTCGAAAAACATTTCTTTGACTAAAACATGACTACTCATCTGTTAAAATTAACGTGTTTAATCGGCCTTGTTTTTTTTCAGAAAACAGCCAACATAACCTTTGCCTTCTAAATCAGATTTCACATGATACAATCTAAATGATATTATTCAATCACAATGATCTCCCAAGTTGCGAACAGTGTAAAGTCATTTTTAATTTCCATCGAATTTTTGTCTTCTTTTGAAGAAACACTTACGATTACTGTTTCTATTCACTCCACGAGTTCCATGAATGGACAACTCTACATTTTTAACTACCCAAAAAACAAGTCAGTTTATAGTATACCTAACAAAACATTTGTTTAACGAAATGGGAAAGCAAATTTGCTTACTATCTACCGAAATTAAAACAACCTCATTTAGATTAGTACTTGCAAATAAAGTTCGAAGTAGGCAAATTCAGCACTACATTCAGCGCTTGTCATAAAGTGTTCATGACATCAAGTGACAGAATCGCCAACTTTGAAATTCACAGTTTCTGGTGGTAGATCGATTCGTTACCAACTCAGACAAACCAATTTTTAAGTGATATTTCAATTTGTCTTCCGATGCGACTGCATAACTTTTTTTTGCAAGCTTTGTTTGTTTCTTTTTACTCCATTTTACCGAACAATTGTTGCAGTGCAGTGATACACGTTTGAAACAACATCTCACCCAAAAATTAAGTATGGGATTCAAACAAGCTAATATTTGGTCTGGTTATGGCCTTTGATTTTCACCATTACGTAACTACACAAGAAGGCATGGAAAAACCATGTAAAGTTATTCATTTCAAAACATTACGCTCCAAAACATATAAGAACGAAGGAAACTTTTTGTAAAACATTTTTCATAAAAATGTAATTTAAATGAGTGCAAGTCTGTGCAATGCTGATCAACAACGCCGATTTACCCACAACACAGCAAATGGAATGTAGCAGTAAGACATCAACAACAGAAACATGTTCACTTTTACATCCATCAGCACAGTCACGCTGCATTCAAATGCTAGCAATCTTACCACATTGATCATAAACGATTTGAACAATGCCATGTAGGTAAAGGCAATGTAGTAACAGAAAATATCTAGAGCTTTCATAGTGCAAGTTGCCAGTAGCAATTTAATATAACGTTTCATATAATTTTCAGATGCTAATAATGTGAATGTATTTCAGCTAATTTTTTTCTGATGTCAAATACCGATATAACAGTATCTCTTGATTTTCATTTTAGCTCAGGACAGAGAAACAGATTTTAGTTAAGTATAACTACGGACATGATGATGATGATGATGATGATGATGATGATGATGATTAGGTCCCATACTCCGAGGAGCGTAGGGAGCGATGCGAGAGACCCACACCGCCGACTAGGCAAGGTCGCAGCGGAGGTGGTTTCCCATCGCCTTCCTCCGACCGTAATGGGGATGAATGATGATTATGAAGACAACACAACAACACCCAGTCATCTCGAGGCAGCGAAAATCCCTGACCCTGCCGGGAATCGAAGCCGGGACCCTGGGCGCGGGAAGCGAGAACGCTACAGCAAGACGACGAGCTGCGGACTAACTACGGACATAAGCAACCTTAAAGTCCGTTTTTAATCACTGTATTTCATGTGTAATGTATATGAACTAACACAGTGGTCGATATCCATAACTTAATGAGGCACACCTGAAGTATAACAGTTCTTCAGCACGGTACCATATATGATTTACGTAGGAAGGTGAGTACTTCGTCAGTGAGTACTTTCGCGCTTGCTTAATCGTAATGCACCTTCAAGAGCGATGGTGCAGCTTTCTCCACACATATAATTCTGTTGTTATTGCCCATTATGAAATGCAGAGGACTCCGTCACATGTCCGCTCGCATACCGTGATAGCCACATTCCTACCCCAGCCGCCTGACCACCACGCAACAGTTATTTCAGAGGTGCTACAATGACTTATTAACTACTCGCAAAATAATGAATATAAACGCTTCCACTGCGGTGTAATATTTCCATGACAAATGATTCCATATGTAAAAAAATTAAAGAAAATCTGGATATGATAATTTACAAAAATTTAAATCTGCGTATTTCTAATAGTTAAGTGAATGGCCAACAGATGGCCCTACAGACTTGTCAACTCGTTTATACGGACAGCAATTACAGCAACCATAGTAAGGAAAAAAATGTCTACTGTATAGCGTTGGTATTAGAAGGGTACTGGAAAAATTTCACGAGAGTATTAATGTAATCATTCAAGCCACCAAAACCCAGAGACTTATGTAAAGAACTGATGCCAAGAGCGGGCTCTCATAAGCACTAAATTATTTACTGATCATTTTCTATTTAAATTTGAAGCTTAATTTGTTTTGTAATAAATTTACACTTATTTGTCTACCCATTTTCGTTTCTGTTGCTAACAATGTCTTCACTTGTTTAACATTTTTCTCCATCAGTCGTTTCATACCTACCGATACTACACTTCAGCACAAAAGAAACTGATATAGGCACGCGGATTCAAATACAAAGATATCTAAACAGGCAGAATACGGCACTTCGGTTGGCAACGCCTGTATAAGACAACATTGAACTGTTCATGACTGGAAACATGTTGACTGGTCGGACGAGTCTCCTTTCAAATTATATCGAGCGGATGGACGTATGTGGGTATGAAGACGACCTCATGAATCCATGGACACTGCATGTCAGCAGGGGACCGTTCAAGCCGGTGTAGATTCTGTAATAGCGTGGGGCGTGTGAAATTGGAGTGATATGGGACCCCTGATACGCCCAGATACGACTCTGACAGGTGAAACGTACGCAAGCATCCTGTCTGATCACCTGCACTCATTTATGTCTATTGTGCATTCTGCCGGATCTGGGCAATTCCAGCAGGACAATGCGACACCCCAAACGTCTAGAATTACTACAGAGTGGCTCAGGAACACTCTGGCCACCGAACTTCCCAGACATGAACATAATTGAGGATATCTGGGATGCCTTGCAATGTGCTGTTGAGAAGAGATCTCTAATCTCTCGTACTTTTACGGACTTATGGACAGCCCTGCAGGATTAATGGTGTGAATTCCCTCCAGCACAACTTCAGACATTAGTGGAGTCCATGCCACGTCGTGTTGCGGCATTTCTGTATGCTCACTGGGGCCCTACACGATACTAGGGAGGTGTACCAGTTCCTTTGGCACTTCAGTGTATTACCTCTGCCTTATTACTGATTGACCAAGACCTGCTGGCATCGTAATAAACCATCTTGACAGCTGATGAATGTCTTTACTATTGTTTATGTTATTATTTCCATTTGTTTATGTTTATTATTGGAAACTTTTTTATGTTTACACCACGAAGGTTACGTCAAATGCAATTAAAATTCTAGCTGTTTCAGAGTGAGCATAAACCAACGACTGACTGAAATAGGAAAAAGGAATATAGTAGAAGACGAATGGGTAACTTTGTGAGACGAAGTAGTGAAGACAGCAGAGAATCAAATAAGTAGAAAGACAAGCCCTAGTATAATTCCTTGGAAACCACCGGAGATACTGAACTGATGAAGGAAGAAAATATAAAAGTACAGCAAAAGAAGCAGGCAGAAGGGACAACACACGTCTAAAAATAAGACTGACAAAAAGTGTAGAGTGGCTAAGTAGAATGGTTAGAGGAGGAGGAGTAGATTAGTGTTTAGCGTCCCATCGACATCGAGGTCATTTTAGCTCAAGCTCGGATTGATGGGGAGGCGAAATCGGCTGTGCCCTTTCAAAGGAACCGTCCCAGTATTTGCCACAAGCGATTTAGGAAAACCACGGAAAACCTAAATCTGGATGATCGGCCGAGGGTTTGAGCCGTCGTGCTCCCGAATGCGAGTACGGTGTGCTGACCACTGAGAATGGTCAGAGGGCAAATGTAAGTTTATAGAAAGACGATTAAGTAGGAGAAAGACAGGTTGCAAAAGCATTTATTTCGATAACCGATTTCGGTAAGACTGCGTTACCATGTAATGTTTCTTTTAAACATGTAGTAACTTTATGAACTCAACACCTATTTATTTCTAGATTTTCTTCTGTAGCGACGGCAGTGCATTTATAATACATTACCAATAGGCATTTGCTTGTGATCGGTATCTAAATTTTGTCAAACGATTTACCTAGACATCAGGCAATAAATTTTATATGAAACGAAAGGGTATAGGTTCTTTCACTCAAGTACTCTTACTAATACACTATGAAATTATACTGTATCTGTGATATAAATTAAAACGATTTACGCCTCCATTCTATGCTTAGCCACAACATAAACCCACCCAGACATCGAGTGACACATTACTATGAATCTAGACATAATATTCTATTGATAGTTGTGTAATACCCTGGAGATACTAAAAGGTGTCAGATAGATTATATAATGGTAAGACAGAGATTTAGGAACCAGGTTTTAAATTGTAAGACGTTTCCAGGGGCAGATGTGGACTCTGACCACAATCTATTGGTTATGACCTGTAGATGAAAACTGAAGAAACTGCAAAAAGGTGGGAATTTAAGGAGATGGGACCTGGATAAACTGATAGAACCAGAGGTTGTAGAGAGTTTCAGGGAGAGCATAAGGGAACAATTGATAGGAATGGGGGAAAGAAATACAGTAGAAGAAGAATGGGTAGCTCTGAGGGATGAAGTAGTGAAGGCAGCAGACGATCAAGTAGGTAAAAAGAAGAGGGTTAGTAGAAATCCTTGGGTAACAGAAGAAATATTGAATTTAATTGATGAAAGGAGAAAATATAAAAATGCAGTAAATGAAGCAGGCAAAAAGGAATACAAACGTCTCAAAAATGAGATCGACAGGAAGTGCAAAATGGCTAAGCAGGGATGGCTAGAGGACAAATGTAAGGATGTAGAGGCTTATCTCACTAGGGGTAAGATAGATACTGCCTACAGGAAAATTAAAGAGACCTTTGGAGATAAGAGAACCACATGTATGAACATCAAGAGCTCAGATGGAAACCCAGTTCTAAGCAAAGAAGGGAAAGCAGAAAGGTGGAAGGAGTATATAGAGGGTCTATACAAGGGCGATGCACTTGAGGACAATATTATGGAAATGGAAGAGGATGTAGATGAAGATGAAATGGGAGATACGATACTGCGTGAAGAGTTTGACAGAGCACTGAAGGACCTGAGTCGAAACAAGGCCCCCGGAGTAGACAACATTCCATTGGAACTACTGACGGCCTTGGGAGAGCCAGTCCTGACAAAACTCTACCATCTGGTGAGCAAGATGTATGAAACAGGCGAAATACCCTCAGACTTCAAGAAGAATATAATAATTCCAATCCCAAAGAAAGCAGGTGTTGACAGATGTGAAAATTACCGAACAATCAGTTTAATAAGCCACAGCTGCAAAATACTAACACGAATTCTTTACAGACAAATGGAAAAACTAGTAGAAGCCGACCTCGGGGAAGATCAGTTTGGATTCCGTAGAAATACTGGAACACGTGAGGCAATACTGACCTTACGACTTATCTTAGAAGAAAGATTAAGGAAAGGCAAACCTACGTTTCTAGCATTTGTAGACTTAGAGAAAGCTTTTGACAATGTTGACTGGAATACTCTCTTTCAAATTCTAAAGGTGGCAGGGGTAAAATACAGGGAGCGAAAGGCTATTTACAACTTGTACAGAAACCAGATGGCAGTTATAAGAGTTGAGGGACATGAAAGGGAAGCAGTGGTTGGGAAGGGAGTAAGACAGGGTTGTAGCCTCTCCCCGATGTTATTCAATCTCTATATTGAGCAAGCAGTAAAGGAAACAAAAGAAAAATTTGGAGTAGGTATTAAAATCCATGGAGACGAAATAAAAACTTTGAGGTTCGCCGATGACACTGTAATTCTGGCAGAGACAGCAAAGGACTTGGAAGACCAGTTGAACGGAATGGATGGTGTCTTGAAGGGAGGATATAAGATGAACATCAACAAAAGCAAAACGAGGATAATGGAATGTAGTCGAGTTAAGTCGGGTGA
This sequence comes from Schistocerca piceifrons, assembly GCF_021461385.2. NCBI lineage: Eukaryota > Metazoa > Arthropoda > Insecta > Orthoptera > Acrididae > Schistocerca > Schistocerca piceifrons. The sequence goes on from NC_060144.1 coordinate 333,668,016, forward strand.
TGCTGAGGGTATTAGATTAGGAAATAAGACACTTAAAGTAGTAAAGGAGTTTTGCTATTTGGGGAGCAAAATAACTGATGATGGACGAAGTAGAGAGGATATAAAATGTAGACTGGCAATGGCAAGGAAAGCGTTTCTGAAGAAGAGAAATTTGTTAACATCGAGTATAGATTTAAGTGTCAGGAAGTTATTTCTGAAAGTATTTGTATGGAGTGTAGCCATGTATGGAAGTGAAACATGGACGGTAAATAGTTTGGACAAGAAGAGAATAGAAGCTTTTGAAATGTGGTGCTACAGAAGAATGCTGAAGATTAGATGGGTAGATCACATAACCAATGAGGAAGTATTGAATAGGATTGGGGAGAAGAGAAGTTTGTGGCACAACTTGACCAGAAGAAGGGATCGGTTGGTAGGACATGTTCTGAGGCATCGAGGTATCACCAATTTAGTATTGGAGGGCAGCGTGGAGGGTAAAAATCATAGGGGGAGACCAAGAGATGAATACACTAAGCAGATTCAGAAGGATGTAGGTTGCAGTAGGTACTGGGAGATGAAGAAGCTTGCACGGGATAGAGTAGCATGGAGAGCTGCATCAAACCAGTCTCAGGACTGAAGACCACAACAACAACAACAACAGTTGTGTAATATGTAATACTCCTTAATAAGTGAATATATTGCCATTTCTTGATATGGAATCTGAATACTTAGCAGATTTTATTTCTAAGTACGTTGTTTCAATCACAAACTTGACAATTTGGAACCTGTTTTATCGTTGTATGTTACAGAGTATGAGGAATGTGTGGCTTCGTTACTTGCTGGATCACGTCTTAAACTAATTACATAAACCAATTTTATATGTTAATAGAATGGAATCTTTTAAGAATTTCCTGATACTTTCTATGAAAATTTGTTATTTTAAGATAATTATGGTTTTTTATTTGGACTATGCATTGTATATAAATGTTTTTTTGAAAGCTGTCTTTTCAATTAGCATACGGACAATTACTAGGTATTGTACTCACATATTCACACCATTGCTTTACGGAAAACAATTCCTACACTCTGTCAGTAGACAATTGTTGTGTGATCATGAGCACTTGGATTCGACATACTGTCCTTACGTTTGTACATTCTCTTTATTTAAATTTGACATGTAGATAGCCAATGATTTTCATGATCTTCACATGGATGTTCATGATATGACACGATACAGAGCACAGGTGGAGGAGATTATGAGGATGTGTAGAGCGTAAGGTATGTAACTTTTCCATGTGTAGGGACAACTAATTTTCTGCATTGTTATACATAGCTTCTAACCTATTACCCTCCCAACTTAGTTGTATCCATTGCAGATCCGAAAATGGTATCGTAGTCTTACCGAAACTGGTTATCGGAATAAATGCTTTACTAGTGATCTTGTTCAAAAATAGCTCTGAGCACTATGGGACTTAACTTCTGAGGTCATTAGTCCCCTAGGCTTAGAACTACTTAAACCTAACTAACCTAAGGACGTCACACACATCCATGCCCGAGGCAGGATTCGAAACTGTGACCGTAGTGGTCACGCGGTTCCAGCTTGTAGCGCCTAGAACCGCTCGGCCACAAGGGCCGGCAGCAGTCTTGTCTTTTTGAAGTTTTTCTTGTGAATTTATTACACTGCAGATTGCTCCAGACTGGCACAATATCTACATCTACATCTACATGACTACTCTGCAATTCACAATTAAGTGCTTGGCAGAGGGTTCATCGAACCACAATCATACTATCTCTCTACCATTCCACTCCCGAACAGCGCGCGGGAAAAACGAACACCTAAACCTTTCTGTTCGAGCTCTGATTTATCTTATTTTATTTAGGTGATCATTCCTATCTATGTAGGTTGGGCTCAACAAAATATTTTCGCATTCGGAAGAGAAAGTTGGTGACTGAAATTTCGTAAATCGATCTTGCCGTGACAAAAACCGTCTTTGCTTTAACGACTTCCACCCCAACTCGCGTATCATATCTGCCACACTCTCTCCCCTATTACGTGATAATACAAAACGAGCTGCCGTTTTTTGCACCCTTTCGATGTCCTCCGTCAATCCCACCTGGTAAGGATCCCACACCGCGCAGCAATATTCTAACAGAGGACGAACGAGTGTAGTGTAAGCTGTCTCTTTAGTGGACTTGTTGCATCTTCTAAGTGTCCTGCCAATGAAACGCAACCTTTGGCTCGCCTTCCCCACAATATTATCTATGTGGTCTTTCCAACTGAAGTTGTTCGTAATTTTTACACCCAGGTACTTAGTTGAATTGACAGCCTTGAGAATTGTACTATTTATCGAGTAATCGAATTCCAACGGATTTCTTTTGGAACTCATGTGGATCACCTCACACTTTTCGTTATTTAGCGTCAACTGCCACCTGCCACACCATACAGCAATCTTTTCTAAATCGCTTTGCAACTGATACTGGTCTTCGGATGTCCTTACTAGACGGTAAATTACAGCATCATCTGCGAACAACCTAAGAGAACTGCTCAGATTGTCACCCAGGTGATTTATATAGATCAAGAACAGCAGAGGTCCCAGGACGCTTCCCTGGGGAACACCTGATATCACTTCAGTTTTACTCGGTGATTTGCCGTCTATTACTACGAACTGCGACCTTCCTGACAGGAAATCACGAATCCAGTCGCACAACTGAGACGATACTCCATTAGCCTGCAACTTGATTATAAGTCGCTTGTGTGGAACGGTGTCAAAAGCTTTCCGGAAATCTAGAAATACGGAATCAACTTGAGATCCCCTGTCAATAGCGGCCATTACTTCGTGCGAATAAAGAGCTAGCTGCGTTGCACAAGAACGATGTTTTCTGAAACCATGCTGATTACGTATCAATAGATCGTTCCCTTCGAGTTGATTCATAATGTTTGAATACAGTATATGCTCCAAAACCCTACTGCAAACCGACGTCAATGATATAGGTCGATAGTTCGATGGATTACTCCTGCTACCCTTCTTAAACACTGGTGCGACCTGCGCAATTTTCCAATCTGTAGGTACAGATCTATCGGTGAGCGAGCGGTTGTATATGATTGCTAAGCAGGGAGCTATTGTATCAGCGTAATCTGAAAGGAACCTAATCGGTATACAATTTGGACCTGAAGACTTGCCCGTATCAAGCGATTTGAGTTGCTTCGCAACCCCTAAGGTAACTACTTCTAAGAAACTCATGCTAGCAGCTGTTCGTGTTTCAAATTCTGGAATATTCCATTCGTCTTCCCTGGTGAAGGAATTTCGGAAAACTGCGTTCAATAACTCCGCTTTAGCGGCACAGTCGTCGGTAACAGGACCATCGGCACTGCGCAGCGAAGGTATTGACTGCGTCTTGCCGCTTGTGTACTTTACATACGACCAGAATTTCTTCGGATTTTCTACCAAATTTCGAGACAATGTTTCGTTGTGGAACCTATTAAAGGCATCTCGCATTGAATTCCGTGCCAAATTTCGCGCGTCTGTAAATTTTAGCCAATCTGCGGGATTTCGCGTTCTTCTGAACTTCGCACGCTTTCTCCGTTGCCTCTGCAACAGCGTTCGGACCTATTTTGTGTACCATCTCTTACCAATTTATGAGGTATGAATCTCTAAATTGCTGTTGTTACCATATCTTTGAATTTGAGCCACATCTCGTCTACATTTGCATAGTCAGTTCGGATGGAATGGAGATTGTCTCTTAGGAAGGCTTCTAGTGACACTTTATCCGCTTTTTAAAATAAAATTATTTTGCGTTTGTTTCTGGTGGATTTGGAAGAAACGGTATTGAGCCTAGCTACAACGACCTTGTGATCACTAATCCCTTTATCAGTCATGATGCTCCCTATCAGCTCTGGATTGTTTGTGGCTAAGAGGTCAAGTGTGTTTTCGCAACCATTTACAATTTGCGTGGGTTCGTGGACTAACTGCTCGAAATAATTTTCGGAGAAAGCATTTAGGACAATCTCGGAAGATGTTTTCTGCCTACCACCGGTTTTGAACAAGTATTTTTGCCAACATATCGAGGGAAGGTTGAAGTCCCCACCAACTATAACCGTATAAGTTGGGTATTTATTTGTTACGAAACTCAAATTTTCTCTGAATTGTTCAGCAACTATATCATCGGAGTCTGGGGGTCGGTAGAAGGAGCCAATTATTAACTTAATTTGGCTGTTAAGTATAACCTCCACCTATACCAAATCGCACAGAGTACCTACTTCGACTTCACTACAAGATAAACCACTACTGACAGACACAAACCCTCCACCACCAATTCTGCCTAACCTATCTTTCCTGAACACAGTCTGAGACTTCGTAAAAATTTCTGCAGAACTTATTACAGGCTTTAGCCAGCTTTCTGTACCTATAACGATTTCAGCTTCTGTGCTTTCTATTAGCGCTTGAAGCTCAGGGACTTTCCCAGCACAACTAAAACAATTTACAACTACAATTCAGACTGTTCCTTGATCCAAGCACGTCCTGTATTTGCCATGCACCGTTTGAGATTGCAGCCCACCTCGTACTTTCCCGAGGCCTTCTAACCTAAAATACCGTCCAGTCCGCGCCACACAGCCTCCGCTACCCGTGTAGCCGCCAGCTGAGTGTAGTGAACTCCTGACCTATTCAGCGGAACCCGAAACCACCCCATCCCTATGGCGCAAGTCACGGAATCTGCAGCCAACACGGTCGCAAAACCGTCTGAGCCTCTGATTCAGACCCTCCACCCGGCTCTGCACCATAGTCCGCAGTCGGTTCTGTCAACGATGCTGCAGATGGTGAGCTCTGCCTTCATCTCGTAAGCAAGACTGGCAGCCTTCGCCAAATCAAATAGCCACTGGAATCCAGAGAGAATTTCCTCAGATCCAAAGCGACACACGTCGTTAGTGCCGACATGTGCCACCACCTGTAGCTGGCTGCATCCTGTGCTGCATCCGGAAGGACCCATTCCACATCAGGAATGACTCCACGCGGAATGCACACGGAGTGCACACTGGATTTCTTCCCCTCCTTAGCCGCCATATCCCTAAGGGGCCCCATTAAGCGCCTAACATTGAAGCTCCCACCTACCAATAAGCCCACCCTCTGTGATTGCCCGGACCTTTAAAGCTGAGAATCATCCTCTGAAACAGGGCAGGCAGCTGCATCTGGCTCAGCCAGAGACAGTGCCTGAAACCTGTTTGCGAGACGCACCAGGGAGGCTTTCTGATCAGCCTCCGGGGACGTCTTTCGCTGCCTGCCACGCCTTGGAACGACCTCCCAATCAACCACAGGCGAGGGCTCAGTCCCACTGCGGGCAGCAACCGGGGCAACCACAGCGGCAGACCGATCTGGGGACAGACGGGACGAGGTTGACATCCCCGTGATCCCCAAGTCCGGCTCCCCACAGTGGTGCCCATTGGCAACAGCCTCAAGCTGCGCGACCGAAGTCAGCGCCGCTTGCAGCTGTGAGCGAAGGGATGCCAACTCAGCCCTCATCCGAACACAGCAATCACAGTCCCTGTCCATTCGAATCGATGTTGAACAACAGTTACTGAAACACGAGTTCGTGCCTAGATAACGCAAGGGAAACACGCAAAGAATGTATCAACTAACCTGTACAAATGCCTAACGACTGCGCTACAATCTGCCTGAATTTACGATTACAGTAACTAAAACTCGAAATTACACCTCCTATACGAAACTCACACGCAATTTAAATAAGAATCTACGAAGTAAACACTGAAGCGCGATGCTACAACCCTCAAATACTATAATATGCCCGAAATTTATGAATTAAACAATGCAAGTACCCAAAAACACGTAAAGAAATTAAGAATTAAACTATGTAACAAATAAGTAAGCTAGGGGTATACGACATGCTGCTGCAGCTGCTTATCCAACGGCGGCAGGGAGCACACTGGCTGTGACCAACCGACACTGGCCGTTCAAAACAAAAACAGAAGACAGACGACAACGCGAATTTACGCTATTCAGGTACTAAGGCGCGATGCTACAACTGTAAAATGCTATAATACGTCCGAAATTTAAGAATTAAACAATGCAAGTACCCAAAAACACGCAAAGAAATTAAGAATTAAACTATGCAACAAATAAGTAATCTAGGGGTATACGACTTGCTGCTGCAGCTGCTTATCCAACGGCGGCAGAAGATTTTTACAAATTTGAATAGAACATACTTTTAGAAATTACGAAGGCAATGGGGTAAAATGAAGGGAGCGAAAGGTTTTTTACAACCTTTACGAGACGACAGTTACAAAAGTCGAAGGGCATGAAAAGGAAGCAATGATAGAGAAGGGAGTGGGACAGGTTATAGCCTATCCCTGATGAAATTCAGTCTTTACATTGAGCAAGCAGTAAAGCAAAATAAAGAAAGAAAATTGAAAGAATTAAATTTCAGGGAAAGCTATCAAAATTTGGAGGTTTGAACAAAAAACTTAGAAGAGTAGTTGAAAAGACTGTACAGGAGGATATAAGATGAACTTTAACGAAAGCCAACCATGGGTAATGGAACAGAGTCTAATTAAAGCAGGTGATGCCGAGGGAATTAGATTGAGAAAGGGATCACTAAAATTAGTAGAAAAGTTTTGCTATTTGGGCAGTAAAATAACTGACACTGGCAGAAGTAGAGAGGATGTAAAATGCAGACTGGCAATGGCAAAGAAAATCGTTTCTGAAGAAGATAAATTTGTTAACCCCGAATATAGACTGAAGTGTTAAGAAGTCTTTTCTAAAGGTATTTATTTGGAGTGTAGCCTTGTACGAAAGTGAAACGTGGGCGATAAACACTACAGAGAAGAAGAGAATAAAAGATTTTGAATTATGGCATTAGAGAAAAATGATGAATGTTAAATGGATAGATTGAATTACAAACGAGGAAGAACCGAGTAGAATTGGGGAGAAAAGTTACTTGCGACATAAATTGAGTAGAGGAACGGATCTCTTGATAGGACACATCTTGAGACACCAAGGAATCATCTATTTAATGTTGGAGGGAAGTGTGGAGGGTAAAAATTATAGAGGGAGAGCAAAAGATGAATATAGAAAGTAGGTTCAAGGGGATGTAGGTTGCAGTAGTTATATGGTGATAAAGCGGCTTGCACAGGATAGAGTAACGTGGAGACCACAACACCAACACACTGGAAATTCTTAACATAGTCAATTCTTCTTTTAAAAAATTGTCGACCCACCTGTTCTGTTACAACATCTTAATAAAAAGTATGAGCCAATGTAGTGAGAGTTCATTGATATCCTGTCCTCAAAACTTTAGGTAGTGAGCCCGACACTTCCCAAAATTTCGAAATGCGTGTTACACTGCTGCCGTTGTCAGCCAAGCCAACGGTGCTCTTATGTCTGCTTATGAAGCACATGTAGTTAAAATATTTTGTAACTGAAGTGGTATTCCACAAGCTTCACGTATTGGTAGAACATCTTGCCGGAGGAGGAAACTGTGTGTTAACGGACAGTGCAGCGTTCTTAAGCTGGTGAGCATCTCTTCCTTCCATCGGTGTGAATGGCGTAAGATGTACCATGCCTGGATGGTCGACTTCACTAACGGCATTTTGTAGTTTTCATCTACAACCACGTGTCTTCCGTTGGTACATTATCCTCATCTCCTGCAACGAGACGGTAGGACGCGGAAGCATTGCACCTCTGATACACACTACATTGGCTCCTTTGTCAGCTGCACCATTTCCTCATACCTCGACATGTCTCCGTACCCTTGTCAGTCATTTGATTTTGGATCGATAGTATGAAAGTAACAGACTACCTGCAGCTAGTAGTAGACGAAGAGCCGACTTCTGGGTTTCGCGTGTTGCTAATTGTCCCCGCTGTGATATTATGGTACCACACATGGCGCAGTGTTGGCAAGACGTCACGGACGATAGAAATTATTGTACTGCCTTGGGGAGATTTTTAGGCTGCTGAGTTTAGTAAGAAAAATATTGAAGTAGACACTGCAGCACATCTTACAGCAGCACATTTTACGGTAGTGTCCACTTCCCCGGATAAACAGTTATAGAAGGAGGTGACAAAAGTCACGGGACGCCTCCTAATATCGTGTCAGATCTCCTTTTGTCCAGCGTAGTGCAGCAACTCGATATGGTATGGACTCAGCAAGTCGTTGGAAGTCCCCTGCAGAAAAAAATGAGCCCTACTGCCTCTAAAACTTTCCATAATTGCGAAAATGTTCCTGGTTCATTTTGTGCACGAACTGACCTCTCGATTATGTTCCATAAATGTTAGATGGGATTTATGTCATTTCCTCCAACTGTTCAAAATGTTCCTCAGACAAATCGCTAACGGTTGTAACCCAGTGACTGCGTACCGACATCCATAAAAATTTCGTCATCGTTTGCGAACATGAAGCCCATGAATGGCTGCGAAAAACTCCAAGTAGCCGAACATAACCATTTCCAGTCAGTGGTCGCTCCAGATGGACTAGAGGACCCAGTCCATTCTACGTAAACACAGCCCATACCGTTATGGAGCCATCAACAGCTTGCACAGTGACTCGTTGACAACTTGGGTCCATTGCTTCGTGGGGTCTGCGCCACACTCGAATCCTACCACCAGCTTTTCCCTACTGAAGTAGGGACTCATCTCACAAGGCCAAGGTTTTCCAGTCATCTAAGGTCCCACCGATTTGGTCACCAGCCCAGGAGAAGTGCTGCAGGCGATGTCGTACTATTAGCAAAGGCACTCCCCTCGGTCGTCTGCTGCCATAGCCCATTAAAGCTAAATTTAGCAGCACTGCACTAACGGGTAAGTCATCGAACGTGTCACACTGATTTCTGAGGTTATTTGACGCAGTGTTGCTTGTCTGTTAACACTGGCAACCCTTAACAACGTCGCTGCTCTCTTTTGTTTTGTGAAGGGCATCGGCAACCGTGCTGTCGTGGTGAGAGGTAATGCCTCAAATATGGTATTCTCAACACACTCTTGACAATGCAGATCGCAGAAGATTGAATTTCCTAACGATTTTCGAAATGAAATGTCCTATGCCTATAGCTCCAACTACCATTCCCCGTTCAAAGTCTGTTAATTCTCGTCATGCGGCCATGTCGCGTCGGAAACCTTTTGACATGAATCACCTGAGTACAAATGACAGCTCCGCCAAAGCAGTGCCCTTTTATACCTTGTGTACCCTATACCGCCGCCATCTGTATATATGCATGTCGCTATCCCATGACTACTGTCTCCTCAGTGTAATATTATTATTACTATTATGCGATATATGTTGTGTTAACATGAAAGTTTCTACCAATGTCTAACTATTCTTGATAGCTGATTACATTCTAAAATTATGACACATTTCAAAGACTTGATGGTAACCTCCGTGGAACAGGACCTGACCGAAGAGAAACTGGTAGACTTTGCTGTGTGGAAACTGTTCAGTTTGGAGAAGTAGTGTTACAGCAAATTGAAAATAGCCGCTGCACCAGTACACGATTGTTAGTCAAGAAGCTAATATACCCACAGTGCCAATGTGTGGAACGTCTTGCATGAGACGTGTATCTACTCATTTAAGTATCAGAAGTATCAGTGAGCAACGCGACTGAAACGCCTGGGCTAGCAGGGCAGAGCGGATTAGGATGTGGAAAGGGGCCAGAATAAGGTTTCTGTCAGTTGCACTCAAGATACAAACTTTATTTGTCCACACACACAATATTACAACCAGAATGGAAAACAGTCGAAGTTTTAATCGACCTCCTTTGATTAACTTTAGATCGGCTGAAGGCCACACTCAAAATACAAGTCGCAAGGCCTAAGCAAGAAATTGAAATACAAGGTTCTTCTGGAGGTTTCACCGAAAATATTTTCTAAATCTTTAATCGAACAGGCTGGAGGCCTTAGCAGTTTAATTTGAATGGAACTTGGCTAGAGGTCGCATATTAAGCAATAAGAAAAGTTTCAATCCAAAGGCAGAAGGTCGTATCTGAAAACACTGAAAGAAAAATTCGGCTGAAGGCCGATAGCAAGGCATCACAATCTTATGCCTGAAGAACCAGACAAGAACATTAATTTAAGAGATATTAAAACTCGACTGAAGGCCACACACCAACAAATAATTTAACGGCTTAAGCCCTAAAAGATTTGATGTAAAATTCGGCTGAAAGCCCCATATAAGGAACAAAAATCTTATACCTAAAGGACAAGACAGGAACATTAATTCACAATATATAAAAACTCGGCTGAAGGCCACACATTAACGAAATAACTAAAACAGGGAAGTTACTATGTAACAGAAACGGAACGGCGCTTAGAAGTTTCCAAGGGTCGGCCTGGAATTGTAACATTAACGTCCTTTTAGGCGAGACAGCCAGCCTGACCATCAATCTCTAAATTGGAAGGCAACCCAAACGACAGACAGTCCGAACCAACCAACTACCTGATTTCGGTCACCAGACCAACGGCACTACAACCAAAATGCCAGCGAGGCGAAGAGACCAGTAACACTCGTCTTCAGATATTGGTGTGTTAGTAAGCCAGGGCACAATAACTACTGACATACATGAACATCGCAACGGCTGTGGAACTAGACGCCGTGGCGGACAGCATCAACACGGTAAGAAAACACTCACTTACTGCTCTGTCTTAACCGACCAACTGGCTAGTGCAGTACGCAGGTAGCATTACAGGATTTAAAGCATTGCTCAGTCGAACTGACACAGGGTACACAGTGTTCGACGAAACACTGCGACAAGAAACTCGAACACTCGTAAAACGAATCACTGATTAACAATTAGTACAAATCACCGGCGGACGCACATACAGACACGAAGGACGGTCGGTGACGAAACACACGCCATCTGACCAGACGAACGACCAACAACCAACCAAGGTCATTGGCATTCAAACCATGTGTGTCCGCTGTCCGTCGGGAACTGGGAGACACGGCGATCCGGCCACACTGGCTCGGACCCAATCATGCAGAGGTAACTCTTCCCCATTGGCCACGACGTCTCCGCACAAGAAGGAACCGAGACACGTCCAGCAAGATGACCCAGTGACGAGGCCCAGAAACGGTCAAAAGAGCAAACACACGTCACCCAAAGAGGCGACCAACTCAACGACGGACCAACGGTCGATCCTGCTGCCATCTCCGTCCGTCGGACAGTTCATCCCGTGTCGCGAGCGGTCGGCGAGTACTGGCTGTCCGCGCCTCCCTAGCGCTCCATCCCCGACTGCTGCTACGTGACGACTGCTCTTCTGCCGCGTTCCAACTCCAACTTACTGACTTTCTTCGGACGGACGACGTCCCGGAGACACTGGTTCGGACTCAACCATGCAGAGGGAACACAACCGACATCTCTGCACAGGAAGGAACCGACCCAAACACACGTCGTCGATGAGACGACCGACCGAACGACCAACCAACGATCGTTCCCACTGATACTGGCTGTGCGGACCTCACTGGAGCTCCGTGTTCGACTGCACTGGTCCTGGGTCGCGACCGCCCTGCTGGGCCTTCTCCAGCTGACTTCCAGACACACGACGACACGGAAATACTATCGGTTGCCCAGAGATAGTACGACAGTGCACATATCGATACTCGCTGCTGCTGCCGCTCACGGGCAGGCAAGACAGCAATTCAGTGACACCAGTAACTGAAATTAAAATGACGAGGCGGCCGTACGGTAAAAACAAGATGTTAAATCAGGATGGCACGAACATGAGCCACGCACGGCTGAGCGTCTGCTTTGTTTTGCAACGGAACTTCTAGTGTAAATAGAATCATGAAGCTGTGACTTAGTGACGCTATGCCTTGTCATTAATAAATTAATGACCCATAACGAACTAAGGAAACACTGTCTGATTATTATAGTGCATGTAAATCGCGGATCTTAATAAATTGTAGGCATAGTATGAATAACTGAACACCAAAGAATATTAAAATCATTCGTAAGATTCTATCGAAATTACTAAGTTGTGACAGTGATCAACGTATAGTCGAACACTGCGCTGTGGGGAGCGATGCCCATTATGTAATCACAACATTCGGATTTAAAAAGGGAATAACTGGTAGCAATTCAACTTAGAGTTAGATGAATAAGGTTGCCGTTCAAAAGATTTGAATATGCATCAACTGACAGGTAATACTACTAACACAGAGGTAACACTCTATGCGGGATGAACATTTAATAAAATCGACAAGGTACAGGAACGGATTCCTGACTGGAAAAGGAGGAAAAAAGGTCCTATGAACATGTGTCCGGAAATGGCCGGTGTGCGTGCATGGAGAACAAATCATCCTGGAACAACAATACAGGGCTGTATCGTATCCACATCGCAACAGATGTTCAAAGTGGCCTCCGTGATATTGCAGGTGATAGGGATCGTAGCGATTGTCATGCAGGATACACATAACCGCAATTTGAATTACACCATATTGATGGGTCACTTGCCTGGAGCTTGTACTTTGGTTCGTCTCAATATCCTGTAGACCAGGGTCTTCCATATCTGGTGTACGCAAAGTCGGCCGCCGCCTTGCACGTTCGTTTGTCTCAAAGGACACATGATCACACAAACACCCAAAAAGGGCTTGAAATGTTGTGTGATGTAGCTGGTGTCTCTGAGGGTACTTATTTTGGTACAGCCTTGCTGTCTCTCAACCGCTTTCATCTGCTTGGCCATTCACGAATGCCATCTCGGCTTGTTCCCGACATGAACACCGAACCATCGTGCTGCTTTCAGTACGCCGCTTCAATCACACAGCCTGCAACACACAAGGAACACACGGCACGCGGTCAGAGGAACTTTCATTCGTCAGCGCCATCTACCGTGGCAACGATGCATTTGTGGAAGCATGTTGATAGGACATTTTTTCCTCAATCCGTCCCTGTAGTTTGTCGGTTTTATTAATGTCCACCCTGTATATTTCACCTTATGGAACATGTGCCAGTACAGTTTCGTCCAGCTGAAATTGAGGCCTACCTTCACAGCTGAATCTATCATGCAGAAGAAGGTGTATAATGTTATTAATTGGGGAAACCACCAAAGAACTGAAGTATTTATTGAACTTTCCAATGTGGAACCACTAGTTAGACAAAGGTGGTACATAGCAACACACGAACACGAAACGGCAGGTAACAAAACACGCCCCAACATGAACATACACTACTGGAGATTAAAACTGCTACACCACGAAGATCACGTGCTACAGACGCCAAATTTAACCAACAGCAAGGAGATGCTGTGATATGCAAATGATTAGCTTTTCAGAGCATTCACACAAGGTTGGCACCGGTGGTGACATCTACAACGTACTGACATGAGGAAAGTTTCCAACCAACTTCTCATACACAAACAGCAGTTGAACGGCATTGCCTGGTGAAACGTTGTTGTGATGCCTCGTGTAAGGAGGAGAAATGCGTACCATCACGTTTCTGACTCTGACAAAGGTCGGATTGTAGCCTATCGCGATTGCGGTTTATCGATCGCGACGTTGCTGCTCGCGTTGGTCGAGATCCAATGACTGTTAGCAGAATATGGAATCGGTGGGTTCAGGAGGGTAATACGGAACGCCGTGCTGGATCCCAACGGCCTTGCATCATTAGCAGTCGAGATGACAGGCATCTTATCCGCATGGCTGTAACGGATCGTGCAGCCACGTCTCGATGCCTTAGCGAACAGATGGGGACGTTTGCAAGGTGACAACCATGTGCACGAACAGTTCGACGACGTTTGCAGCAGCATGGACTATCAGCTCGGAGACCATGGCTGCGGTTATCCTTGACACTGAATCACAAACAGGAGCGCCTGCGATGGTGTACTCAACGACGAACCTGGGTGCACGAATGGTAAAACGTTATTTTTTTCGGATGAATCCAAGTTTCTGTTTAAAGCATCATGATGGTCGCATCCGTGTTTGGTGACATCGCGATGAACGCACATTGGAAGCGTGTATTCGTCATCGCCACACTGGCGTATCACCCGGCGTGATGGTATGAGGTGCCATTGGTTACACGTCTCGGTTACCTGTTGTTCGCATTGACGGCACTTTGAGCGGTGGACGTTACATTTCAGATGTGTTACGACCCGTGGCTCTACTCTTCATTCGATCCGTGTGAAACCCGACATTTCAGCAGGACAAAGCACGACCGCATGTTGCAGGTCCTGTAGGGGCCTTTCTGGATACAGAAAGTGTTCGACTGCTGCCCTGGCCAGCACATTCTCCAGATCTGTCGCCAATTGAAAACGTCTGGTCAATGGTGGCCGAGCAACTCGTTCGTCACAATACACCAGTCACTACTCTTGATGAACTGTGGTATCGTGTTGAAGCTGCATGGACGTTACATTTCAGATGTGTTACGACCCGTGACACGCCATCCAAGCTCTGTTTGACTCAATGCTCAGGCGTATCAAGGCCGTTATTACGGCCAGAGGTGGTTGTTCTGGGTTCTGATTTCTCAGGATCTATATACCCAAATTGCGTGAAAATGTAATCACATGTCAGTAGTAGTATAATATATTTGTCCAATGAATACCCGTTTATCATTTGCATTTCTTCTTGGTGTAGCAATTTTAATGATCAGTAGTGTATATTTCATAAATGACTCAGGGATTCAGAAATGAAAAGAAGTAGATTCAATTAAATCATATAATTGGTTTACACAACCCACTGGGCATCCGAAAGACACATGCACCTAACTCTCAAGTACAGTAATCACAAGGCCTCATATATAAAAAAGAACTAAAAAATGAGATAAACTGAAGAGAGATTGACTAAATTGAATGCGTTATGTTTCGGATTAAATGATGCAAAGACGTCTTCGTAACCTGCTCCAAGTCTACTGAATACCCTTACACCCAGAATTTCTGTAACACCAGGCGCATGGATACTACACGGTGGACCAGAAGCCACGATCGAAAATGTTTAATGATATTGTATTGAAACAAGAAGCAACATGAAATGCAAACAGGAACATGAAAAGACCCTCTGGCTCTAGCTAAAACTGTATTTAACAGAAAAAGTTTCTCGCCTGAAGCGAATAACACAAACTTTCTCTGCGCACTGACCATCATTCTCACCGCTGAGTTGGAGGTCGTTGAGGCTTGTCTTTCGTCCAAATATAAACATTACGAGACCGGGAGCTACGATACAAAGCACATTCATCTCTCATCGTTGCCTTACGGCGAGTCGCTAATGTTTGCAAAGCTGCAAGTAACTTTTTGCACGAATCACGTCGCGTATTCATGCGATGATCACTTAACTCATTTATGCTGTCGGGTTGAAATGAACGTTAATCTTTTCTCATCCAATGATGCATGGAGGTTCTGGGAATGTTCACCTCCGCTGACCACTTCCTGGTCGATTTTGCTGCTGAACGAAGGAATGATGAATTCATTATGGTAGTCAAATTTCTCGGGTCATCCATTGCATGGCGCCGCTGTCACAGACCCAGTTGACAGGTCTTTCCTTTCAATTTTCGTAGGTTAGCTTCCTTTGGGGCTTCTTTCTTGAAGTGAGTAAAAACATTTTCCTTAATTTCATGGGATGTTTCACTCGTTCATTTCTTTTCATGCAACCATACGCTAAGAAGAAGATGTACTTCAATTGTGAGTGTCTTGTAAACGCCATTATAACCCAAATTCTTATAACATTATCACCTTGGTAGCAAAACAGAACACGATCACATGCCGTAGCATTCGTCAGAACCATAAGCAAAACAACAAAATCGTGCGATATTTACATGGAGTGACGCCTGCATTGTTGTTATTTAATGCATAGTAATTATCAAATGCATTGTTATAATCTGAGTGGCCTCTACCAGAAGACAGAAGTACTATGTGGAGGGGACATTATTTTCAACTTAGAGTACATTTCCAGATGTATGCAATCGCAAAACCGTATTTTAAGTTACTTGAATACTTCCGGTCGTGACTTCTGGTCCACCTTTTACATTAATAACAAATTTAGCACACGATGTTAACGAAAAGTAGTCGCGGAATACAACAGAACTGAATGAATAGGAAATCTTGCACATGAGCAACCATTTCGAATAACTGCAAAGCGCAAAGCCCCCAGCGCCAGCGAGCAATACCTTTTAAAGCTATTCACAAGCATTCTCTCTTGACTGCGAGCTCGCTTAATGGCCGATCTCCCGGAAACTTGTGAATCTCGAAGACTCTACACTGCAAATATCGATACCAGTTCCAGTAACCTCTTTGCAAAGAATCAGGAAACATATGTTCACTTATTGTTGAAAAATTGAAAGTGGCCATTTAACAGACAACTTTCAACCTGACGACTTCCCCAGCTTGTGGAATTTTGCCAATGGCATCAACACCAAGTTATAAGCATCCCTTACTTCCAGACGCGTGTTTTGTTCACTGACGAGGCTGCTTCTACAGGTGAGGAAAATTCAAAAACTACGACAGCCATATCTGTGAGACGCAGAATCCTAAAGCAGTTCGTATGTTCCACCATTAACAAAGATTTTCCATAAATTTGTGGGCTGGTGTTGTTCATGATCATCTGATTGGGTCATAACTTCTGCATTAAACCTTCGATGGAGGCATTTAATGCATCTTTGTCCGTTAAGTGCTATCGGAAGTGGAGAATGTCTCGTTAGCAGTCAAACAAGGATTGTGGTTCCAGCATGATGGAGCCACACCACAGTTTGCCATTGAATGCGGAATGAGATGTTTAGAGTACAAGACTCCATTAATGCAAACAGACACCAATATTCATCACACTGTACTGTGAACACCGTCTCCGAACGATCCCAGCTTCAGACCCTCCATGGACCCCTAACAATGAAAACGTTGCATCTCTGACATTTTTTCACATAAAAAATTGTTTCTTCTTATCTCCTCTAAACAAAAACTTTGTATACGTAGTTTTCTTCACACTTCGTATGTACAATGTGGAAAAATGGAAACCCCTTTGATGTTACGCTAACAATAAAACAGACTGCGTCTAATGGAGCAAACCCCGATAAACAAGCAAAGTTCAGAAATGTACCGTTGTGGAGCTGTGACTCTGAAACGGCAGCCAATTACTGGCGAACACTTGCAAGTTTACCCAACAACTCTACAGAGGGCGGTGTGTCCAGCAGTGCGGTTTTGTTCGAGTGACGTAGTACCTGTCTGAAATTGCTTCACTGGTAGCAAATATTGAAACTACTCCTGAGAGCTGGCGAGGGCACGAAGTGGAGAAATCATGTCCCCTTCTGCAACCGACAAATACAGTCCGCAGAGCAAACTGTTCGTTTGCAATGCAGCGTATTCACCACATAAATTCCTTACATAAGTTGAAGGAGACATCTCCAAAGAAATCATCGCTAGTGATATGGTCTCAGAGCCAAAAAATCGTTTACAAAATAGACACAAAGATTCTTCAGTGTTCCATTAAGAAAACTTACGGGGTGAATAGTACGTACTGCATGGACATTGCACAAATACTTGAAATTTTTACTAATTTAAAAAAATATGGAGAAACGCCATTTTTACTGCTTATTTCAATAATAATTTGTTTTTGTGACCTACGTTTCGGGTTATTGCCCATTGTCTAGAAATACTAATAAAGATGTTGTTGTGCATAAACCTACAGACGTATAGTATCTAACTTTTTTAGTTACCCTACCCAGCCCCCTACGAACATGCTGCTTTTCAGTTATGATCCACCGTTGACTGTCAGTTCCAATGTTTACAACTGATTTTCAACAACACCTTCGCACAATCAAAACAATAGCTGTAAATAATAGACCGACAGGGGTTCAAATGATGGCCAGAAACTGATGCATGTTAGCATTTTTTGGCAAACTTCCGACCAAATTAGGCAATATTCTGAAGACAAAGAAATATTCATTGACCTACTGTACTATAGAGACCAAAGGCAAAAGTTTATTTAGTCACAAAGACAAGCAGTCCCCATTGAACAAAAGTGTAGTGCGTAAGACTAGTTGCAATTAATGTGGCTCATACTGCGTAGGAAACTTAAAAACACCACAGAACCGGAGAATTTGGAAGCTACGGAAAACAGACTCTACCTTTGTGCAGTACTGTCTGGAAACCAAACTCGGTTACGTATTATATGGAGAAACACTGCATCCTGGGCAGAAACTGTCACTGCTTGAAATACTACAGGTCAACAGACAGTACAAGAACCACCCTGAACAGATATTGAATGGACAATCAGACTTCAGTTATTCTCCCCTGTTTGATACTACCAAATATGACTGATTGTGGATTAAAATTTTGTTAAACTGTGCTCCACTATAAATCGCTGTGCCACTTCGTTATTTATTTTAGGATCCTATAATTATGAATGTCTTATTTTGTCATTTGGTATTAACAATTAAGTTCTCTGATTATTGTAATTTCTTTTCTGTACATTTGTACCATTATACCAAACATCATCTTCACCGGTATTGCTAGACAATGGGTTATTATCCGAAACCTAGGATACACAAATAAATAATTAGTGAAACAATTGGCAAAGAAGTACAGTTTACTATACATTAATGTTTCGTGAAGTAATCACAGTGGAACCAGTAGAAATTTATTTAAAAATACCCACAATAGTTGACAACTGAACAAAGCAACTTCTGTAGCGCTGCCTGTTTTGAATTATTTTTTGATTTCTTATAGTGGTTCTCAACGTATTTTGCCTTTTCATTTGTTGAGTTCCTTTTCCTACCAGCTCGCGCTTCTATCCTAGTGAATTGATTTAAATGTTGTTTTATTTTGGTTTTATAGTGCACACTTGCAACTGCTAGCTACCATTTCACTATTCAAGGATCGTGTCGACAAACTGACGGCCTCTATGCTATTTCTAGTACACATCTAGTTTATTTACGCTAGTAGTTACGTAAATTGTATAGAAGCGTCACTTTGAGAAGGCTTTCTATCACAATGATTTTTAAATTGTGAAGATATTTTAATCATGAATCTGAGATTTGACAGCTCCCTACACTAGTTAAAGAAAAGAAATAACAAATGCTTGCTTCTGAAAGTGAAAGAATGCTGTCGTGGTTGAGGAAAACAATATGCGTGTGACAAAAAAACGTCAGCAAACAAGAGCTACTAGTAATTGTTAAGGGAAATAAATCTATGCCACTGTACGTCGTTGAGAGATATTAAAAGAAGACGGATTTTCTGTTCTACAACCACGTCCCTACCTATGTCAACTGCATGCAATCGAATTTATTTGACACTTAATAAAACGACATATATCTATAAGAAACTTTTACGAGTCCTTTCAGCTGACATTATTCCATACATCTGATATTAAGGAGGTTCTGTAATTTCAGTAATTGTGTCTTCTCTTTAAGTTCATGGAAGATGTCTTATGGGCCGAAGGTGGACCAACACGTTATTGAATTGCTGAATTTCTGAAAGTATTTCTCTTGAATAAATCTTCAAATTTTCTGCAATTGTAGTAATTTGTTTGTATGGGCATGTACATCACATCTAACAGTTTAGGTCCCACTCGGATAGTTGCTTTGTGGTGCTTTTTTCGTCTTAGAGTGAACTTAGGAGTCATTTTGGGCCAACAGTGCGACTACAAAATCATGGATCGAACAGGCCAATAAAAAAACTGATGAATGTGAGAAAGTACCTCATGAGGTCAAACATCAGTTCGTGGGGGTGAAACCTGGACCTTAGAACCAAGTACTGGAACACTAGTTGAAATCTTTGAAACATATTTGTACGGTAATCTTTTACGTTCGCTCTGGATATTGAAAATATCAGTTGTCGAGCTTCTTCCTTGGCTGAAGATGCAAAAGGAATTTCTAGATATTATGAAACAAATGATTACACTACGCGCGGGTCGTTCTATGAAGGACGAGAGATATCAGTTATTACTACTGATTGTTGAAGGAAAATTGCATGGCAAAATGTCCATTGGATGAATGAGAAACTTCAAGCTGAAAAACATTCGAAGCCAGAACAATGGACTGATTTTCCAAGTACACGAAGAAAAGCGGACCAGAGACCGCTTTAAGCTGTTTTCCGCATTTTGAGCAATTTTTGTTGTTGCTTGACGTGAGGTTGTGTAGCACACTCAAATGCTATATAAAACACTCTGAAAAAAGTAAAAAAAAAATGCTACAAAGGAATTATCCAAATTGGTCGGAAATCGGTAGAAGAGACGCACTTTTACGGACAAACAGTGATTGCAACAATATTATGCAAGAAGTTATTCGGCTTGGTGTTGATTGATAGAGTTGTTAGATGTATGGCTGAGAGATATCGTACCAAATGCTGTCCTATTGGCGCGTTAGATCGTCAAAATCCCGAGATGGTTGGAGGACCCTGTCCATGATGCTCCAAACGTTCTCAGTTGAGGATAGATCTGGCGATCCTGCTGACCAATGCAGCATTTGGAAGCACGAAGACAAGCGGTAGAAACCCTCGCCGTGTGCGGGCAGCCATCATTTTGCTGAAGGACCGCTTGCCATGAAGGGCAACAAAAGGGGGCGTAGAATATCGTCGACGTACCGCTATGCTGTTAAGGCGTTGCGGTTGACAATCAAATGGTTGATGCTATGAAATGAAACGGCACCCCAGACCATCACTCCCGGTGGTCGGGCCGTACGGCGAGTGATAGTCAGGTTGGTATCCATCCGCTGTCAAGGGCAGGTCTTTGCTGGTCATCGGGGCGTAGTTCGAAGTGGGACTCATCACTGAAGACAACTGTACTGGAGATTGGAGGCCTGGATGACCAGCACGGACGTGTATGGAGATGCCTGACAGCGGTGCATTATGGGCAGGGCCCTTCAACCAGCTCTGGATTTTAAAGATCTAGTTTGACAGTTGGACTGAATGTGGCGCCATATCCGTAAGGAGGATATGAAACAATTCTTTTAATCAGTGTCAAGCCGAATAATTGCTTGCATATCAGTCATAGGTGGTCCAACGCGTTACTGACTTGCTCCAATTTGTGAAGCTCTTTCTCTTGAAAAAATCCTCCAGTTTTTCTGAAATTGTAATCATTTGTTTTTTGTCTGTACATTTACGTCAGATCTACTGATTTCCGTTTCATTCGGACAATATATCTGTGGTGCGTCTTTTTTTGTCTTAGTGTGTATCTTAGAGCTGGAGTGGCCGAGCGGTTCTAGGCGCTTCGGTCTGGAACCGCGCGACCACTACCGTCGCAGATTCGAATCCTGCGTCGGGCATGGATGTGTGTGATGTCCTTAGGTTAGTTAGGTTTAAGTAGATCTAAGTTCTAGGGGACTGATGACCTCAGATGTTAAGTCCCATAGTGCTCAGTGCCATTTGAACCATTTGTATCTTAGAGGTAATTTAAATATATTGTTAAGTATTCAGTTAAAAAATTTTAAGTAAAAATCTATATTTTTAGAACTGATTATATGACTTTTTAACGGTAAAGTCATACTTCGTGGGTCATGCAGAATCTTGTACCCTAAAACAGAGGAAGGTCTTTTACCATGGAACATGGGATATTTGCAAATGGTTTCGTTAATGTCTTATAGTCTTATATATATATATATGAGGATGGTATCTGATCTTTCGGACATATCCGAAAGAACATATACCATCTTCATATATATATATATATATATATATATATATATATAGTAAAGGCTCACCGGCCATTTGACCATCTTCTGTGCGGATGCACACACATTGCCTGAACTCTTACGGGAATCGGTAAGGCCGCGAGTAATGAATGTAATGGACAGGGGCACTACGAATAATATAGTGCGGGACAATAAGTTGGGAATGAGGGTCTCACGGGAGGCGTGCCAGAGATAAGGCCCAGCAGTCGCACTATCCTCTGTGTCATCGGTGGCTCTGATGGATAGCCGGCACGGTAGGTCAGCGAGTTCGGTCAGAGAGCTGATTGGCCTCTGTAATAAAAAACTGAGTGGAAGAATCAACAAAACGAACTTGACCGGATGTCATGTGACGTCCGAAACGACCAAACACATCGACCAACAACGAACAAAATGAAAAAAGAAGATGGATAGGCCGTCTGCCATATAAGCAGGAATCCCGGGTTCGAGTCCAGGTCAGGGCACACATTTTCAACTGTCCCCGTTGACGTATATCAACGCCTGTATGCAGCTAAGCGTATTCATTTCATTGTATTGACTTAACTGTAATTTCAAAATTAATTTAGCTTGTAATCGATGTTTGATCATTTTTATGCTTAATTTCATTTCACCTACAGATTATTGCTGTGTAGCACAGTGATTATGTAGGAGATGGACGAGTAAGTACAATACCAAGACTTTCCCGGCTGTAACACTTTTAAATTTCAATAGGCTATTTGTTCCAAGATACATGACCATGTTGTACCTTGGAACATGATTTTACGTGTAGAAAATTGTTTGTAATTTCAGAAAAAAATTGAAGCGCAGAAAAAATGAATGCCGTTGCTTAAAAATGGAATAAGAAAATATATTACGGAGCTGGCTATAGGCTGGCTATAGGCGAAAGTTTGAAGAGCTCCCCAAGGTACAACAATCTCCCACACTAACTTATAACGTGGAAACTTTTCGAAAACTGGGGAGAGCTCAGCGAGATGGGTGTTAATGGTTAGTAGGAAAACAGAGAAGTAGATAAGGGAAAAGACTGACATGGAAGATATATTTACGACGATAATGAAAATCTAGTGGAGCCGAGGCGGATGTGTAGGTAGGGGAATGCTTGGAAGATGGACCTAGGAAGTTCTTTGCTGGTTTCTATAAGATGAGAAAAGACAGTCGCCAACCTGATGGAAGGTACGAAGCTGACATCAGGAAACATCCAGAAGCAAAGGCAATATGCGTAAATGTCTGGAGGAAGCCTATATTTATGAAGCTTCGGAAAAATGAAGGTACGTACTTACATTTTTGTTTTCCTGCCGTCCTGCTACACATTGAAATCCCCACCCCAATGCATCGTAGCAGGCTGATAGACAAGTCAAAACAAACGCAGTCCACACTGAGGTGACATAAGTAATAGGACACCTCCTAATATCATGTCGGACCTCATCTTTCCCGACAGTGCAGCAGTTCGACATCGTATGGACTCAACAAATCGTTGTAATTCTTCTGCAGCAAAAATGAGCCACGTTGCCTCGACAGTCTTCCATAATTGCAAAAGTGCTGCCGCAGTATTTTGTGCATGAACTGACCTCTCGATTATGTTCCATAAGTGTTCGATGGTATCGATATCGGGCGATTTGGATGCCAAATAATTCGTTCGAACTGTACAGAATGTGCATTAAACCAATCACGAACAATTATGCCCCAGTGACAGGCGCAATGCCATCCATAAAAGTCCCATCATTGTTCAGGAATGCGAAGTCCATGAACGGCTGCAAATCTTTGATGATCAATTCAATTGGATCAGACGATCCAGTCCGTTCCTTGCAAATACAGCCCACACTATTATCGAGCCACCACTAGATTGCACAATGCCTTATTGACAACATGGGTCTATTACTTCATGGGGTCAACACCACACTCGAACCCTACCATCAGCTCTTATCTACTGAAATAGGGACTCATCTGACGAGACCTCGGTTTTCCAGTCGTCTAGCGTCCAACTGATATGGTCACGAGCCCAGGAGAGGTGCTGCAGGCGATGTCGTGCTGTCAGCAAAGATACTTCCGTCGGTCGTCTGCTGCCATAGCCCATTAACGCCAAATTTCGCCGCACTGTCCTAACGGATACGTTAGTGATACGTCCCACAGTGATTTTTGCGGGTATTTCAGGTGGTGTTGGTGGTCTGTCAGCGCAGGCAACTCTATGCAAACGTCGCTGCTCTCTGTCGTGATATGAAGGCCATCTACATCCATACTCCGCAAGCCACCCGACGGTGTGTAGCGGAGGGTACCTTGAGTAACTCTTTGGGTTCTCCCTTCTATTCCAGTCTCGTATTGTTCGTGGAAAGAAAGGTTCTCGGTATGCCTCTGTGTGGGCTCTAATCTCTCTGATTTTATGCTCATGGTCTCTTTGCGAGACATACGTAGGAGGGAGCAATATACTGCTTGACTCCTTGGTGAAGGTATGTTCTCGAAACTTCAACAAAAGCCCGTACCGAGCTACTGAGTGTCTTTCCGGCAGAGTCTTCCACTGGAGTTTATCTATCATCTCCGTAACGCTTTCGCGATTACTAAATGATCCTGTAACGAAGAACGCTGCACTCCGTTGGATCTTCTCTATCTGTTCTGTCAACCCCATCTGGCACGGATCTACATCTACATCTACATGAATACTCTGCAATTCACATTTAAGTGCTTGGCAGAGGGTTCATCGAACCACAATCATACTATCTCCCTACCATTCTACTCCCGAACACCGCGCGGGAAAAACGAACACCTAAACCTTTCTGTTCGAGCTCTGATTTCTCTTATTTTATTTTGATGATCATTCCTACCTATGTAGGTTGGGCTCAACAAAATATTTTCGCATTCGGAAGAGAAAGTTGGTGACTGAAATTTCGTAAATCGATCTTGCCGCGACAAAAACCGTCTTTGCTTTAACGACTTCCATCCCAACTCGCGTATCATATCTGCCACACTCTCTCCCCTATTACGTTATAATACAAAACGAGCTGCCCTTTTTTGCACCCTTTCGATGTCCTCCGTCAGTCCCACCTGGTAAGGATCCCACACCGCGCAACAATATTCTAACAGAGGACGAACGAGTATAGTGTATGCTGTCTCTTTAGTGGACTTGTTGCATCTTCTAAGTGTCCTGCCAATGAAACGCAACCTTTGGCTCGCCTTCCCCACAATATTATCTATGTGGTCTTTCCAACTGAAGTTGTTCGTAATTTTTACACCCAGGTACTTAGTTGAATTGACAGCCTTGAGAATTGTACTGTTTATCGAGTAATCGAATTCCAACGGATTTCTTTTGGAACTCATGTGGATCACCTCACACTTTTCGTTATTTGGCGTCAACTGCCACCTGCCACACCATGCAGCAATCTTTGGTTCAAATGGCTCTGAGCACTATGGGTCTTAACATCTATGGTCATCAGTCCCCTAGAACTTAGAACTACTTAAACCTAACTAACCTAAGGACATCACGCAATACCCAGTACAGCAAGCTTTTCTAAATCGCTTTGCAACTGATACTGGTCTTCGGATGACCTTACTAGACGGTAAATTACAGCATCATCTGCGAACAACCTAAGAGAACTCCTGAGATTGTCACCCAGGTCATTTCTATAGATCAGGAACAGCAGAGGTTCCAGGACGCATCCCGCCGCCTTTTCCGTGGTGAGAGGTAATGCTTGAAACTTGGTATTCTCGGCACACTCTTGACCCTGTAGATCTTGGAATACTGAATTCCTTAACGATTATCGAAATGTTATGTCCCATGCGTGTAGCTCCAACTATCTTTCAGCCTTCAAAGTCTGTTAGTTCCCGTCATGCGGCCATAATCAAGTCGGAAACCTATTCGCATGAATCAGCTGAGTACAAATGATACGTCCTTCAGTGCACTGCCCTTTTGTACAGGGTGGGCAAATAAAAATGGCACGGACTAGTGGACACGAGTTGACGTGGTTGTATGCAGATAAGAACACACCGTCACGCGCTCACCGCGTGTACGCCGGCCCGTGATCCACTTGTGTTCAGAGCGTAGGAGAGCTGTGTCAGTGTGAACAGAGCAGTGCAAAGAGGACGCTGGTACTCACAGAGGAGCAGCGGGTGTTTGTTGTGTAGAGTTACGAGACAACAATTGTGTTGTTTTCTGAGAAATTTAATGATGTGAAAGGGCAATTAAAGAGTGCCATACAACGCTTACTCCGAAAATGGCGTCAGACAGGATCTGTTTTGTTCTGAAACTTGCCCACACACCAGAAAATGTCGCTACAGTTCATCAGAAAATGCTTCAGAGTCCTACCAAATCAATCCGACGCCTGTCTCAAGAGACGGGGGTATCACTTCAGTCGTGCGGGACGAATGCTCCACTGGGCCAGCACATGCATCTCTACCGAGTGCCTGTTGCTGATGCATTAAGAGCAGCATATCCTCCTCAGCGCCTCGAGCTTTCTGAGTGACTGTTTGCTGAGATAACAATGATTGGTTTGGACATCCATCTGTTCTATATGGCCGGCCGGAGTGGCCGAGCGGTTCGAGGCGCTACAGTCTGGAGCCGCGCGACCGTTACGGTCGCAGGTTCGATCCTGCCTCGGGCGTGGATATGTGTGATGTCCTTAGGTTAGTTAGGTTTAAGTAGTTCTAAGTTCTAGGGGACTGATGACCACAGCAGTTAAGTTCCATAGTGCTCAGAGCCATTTGAACCATTTTTTTGTTCTATATGTCTGATGAAGCCTGGTTTCAACACATCCCACAGAATCACATGTTCCGTGCAGCAGAGAATCCGCATAATTTCCACGAAACACCGTTGCATGATCAGAAGGTTGCAGTTTGGTGTGCAGTGTTTGCACGCCGCATTATTGGCCCCATCTTCTTTCATCAGACCATGACTTTGGTGCCTTACACTGACAACATTTTGAAACCATTTGTGCCAGCATTAACGGAGGAGGAAAAGAGCTACAGTTACCTTGGAGTACTCGTACATCTTCATTCCTGACAGAGTTATTAGCAGAGGTCAGTCTGGTCACGGCCCTAGCTGTCCACCCAGGTTTCCTGATCTGTCGGTGTGCGATTGCTTTGTGTCGGAAGCCCTCAAGTCTAACGTGTGTAGCAACGAGTTTTATAGTCTTTAAGAACTGCAGCAGAACATTTTGTATGAGATTTTAGCAATTCAAGGAGTCCAGCTACTAGCCGCTTTCAGCGACATTCTGACCAGGGGCCAAAAGTGCCAAGAGATGGATGGTGGTCACTTCAACATCTGCTATAGCCAGGTTAGTATTTGTGCTGTGTTCCTTTGTATGGCTCTGAGCACTATGGGACTTAACTTCTGAGGTCATCAGTCTCCTAGAACTTAGAACTACTTCAACCTAACTAATCTAGGGACATCACACAAAACCATGTCCGAGGCAGGATTCGAACCTAGACTGTAGCGCCTAGAACCGCTCGGCCACTCCGGTCTGTGTGTTTGTCTGGGATTTTTGCTGGCCTGTGCCCGTACGATTTCCCGTTTCCTCGCCCGGGCGTCGTACGTAAAGTTTAAGGTGAGTGAATTTTGGTAG
The DNA here is from genome assembly GCF_021461385.2 of Schistocerca piceifrons. Classification (NCBI taxonomy): domain Eukaryota; kingdom Metazoa; phylum Arthropoda; class Insecta; order Orthoptera; family Acrididae; genus Schistocerca; species Schistocerca piceifrons. The sequence goes on from NC_060144.1 coordinate 333,695,112, forward strand.
TTCCCATCCAGTGGTTCGTTGGGCCCCGTGACGAAATGGTTTTTTGCACCCTGCCTGTCCTATCTCCCTGGCTTCAGGTTTGCTCCGCTGTGCCCGTGCGCGAGTGTGTATGTGGGCGACGGTGATCGTTTCCTGACTTGTTTACCCTTTCTTGCCGACTTCTCTGCACAGACTGCCGAATCTGTAATTTGGTCTATGCCATGTTATAGTTGCTTCAAGTTAGTTCGCACACCCCCCTTGGTAATGACATCTTCCCACCTATGAGATTGAATGATGTTTTGAACTATTGTAAGCTGACGGTTGTCGCCGTGTGTGTTAAATTTTAACTTATGGCTCTGAGCACTATGGGATTTAACAGCTGTGGTCATCAGTCCCCTAGAACTTAGAACTACTTAAACCTAACTAACCTAAGGACAGCACACAACACCCAGCCATCACGAGGCAGAGAAAATCCCTGACCCCGCCGGGAATCGAACCCGGGAACCCGGGCGTGGGAAGCGAGAACGCTACCGCACGACCACGAGATGCGGGCTTTTAACTTATATTTGAGTTTTGGTCTAATTGTATTTTGTCAACTGAGCTAATTTTATCTTGCCGACTGCTGCGATGTCAGAAATGTTAAAATCTAGCCTTGGGCTCCTTGTGAATTTGTATGTTGATGACTCATGCAGCATTTTAGTGTAATGATTTATCTTTTACATTTCGGGGAAATTTTATCTTGGCAAATCCTTGGGGTTATATTGTGCAACTTGTGTCTATGATCTACGGAAATGTTGGGGTTGATTGCACTTTCTCGTTAGGCCTATCACTTATCGTTTTACTAAAGGCATTAAGAGTTATTTGTTGAAAGTTTTTTTTTTTAAATTTTAACAAATATAAATTTAATCTTACCTGTGAAGCCATATTTGTGGAGAGTTGTTATTTAAATTTCATTGTCTTCCCAGCTTGCCCTTTGCCACTGTATTAAAAGTGTTTGTTGTTTTGATTAATCGCAGTTGCTTACCTTAAAGAACTAAAGCTGATTTTGAAAGATTAAGAATTAGTGTAACTGTTCACTCCAGTAAAGCCACCCTGTTAAAAGAAAAATATTGGTGCTACCATTTGTTTCCCCCTTGTCCCCCTTCCACGGCTCAAAATCAACAAATTCTTTTCATGTAATGCTAACAACAATTTTTCTTATCGTAAAACTGGTACATCGAAAACATCGATATTTTACCACCGACAAATTGTAAGTATATATAACCGACGCTTCATCGAAAAGTCGATAGAGCGATATTTCAGAAAATTTTGTAACCTCCCCCTGCAGGCGCTGCAGTGGACACTAACGCTAACTGTTCAGCCACTGTGCTGGTGAGAGGGGAGAGCGAGAAGGAGAGAGGAGATGAAGGCGAAAGAGAGAAAGAGAGAGAAGGAATGAGAGGGAAGGAGCCAGAGAGAAGTATAGAGAGAGAGAGAAAGAGAGAGAGACAAGGAGGGAGAGAGGGAGAGAGAGAGAGAGAGAGAGAGAGAGGCTACGGTCCATGGCCACGGCTTGACCCGATCGCAGTCGTGCTGAAGTGCCCCAAGCGCATTCAAGTGCCGCAGCGCGCAGGAAAACTTCTTCCGTCGAAAACCGCTTTTGTAAAGGGCGAGTTGCCGTCTACGTCCACACTCACGCAGGCCAAGTGCTTTCACGTTAGAAAAACCACTGAGGGCACTCTAAATGTTCCGCAGTGTTTGTGTTAAGCAATTTTGACGGCAGTAATGACGGTTTCCCTACACACTGCTGCACAACTACTTGGTTAAAAATAAAAAATAAAACGAAAAAAAAAATTCTCTTAGAATTCGCTGATCTACAGCCGCACGTTTAAACAAAGACGCTCAATGACCGAACTCACTTCATCACTTTGCGTGACCGCGACCTGAATGGTCGGGTTGCTCATTACCCACGTAGTTTGCCTTTTGTCTCAAGTGCGCTGCAGTTCGGTGACAAATTACTTGATATTCGTCATGAAATACCTAATAACGTATCCTGATTTATACACAAGTTCTTAAAGTTAATCTTTTTTAAATGACACACCAAACAGGGTATTTTGCTCTGTGGTTGATGTTATTAACTTGTTTTATCGATGTTGATAGTGATAAAACTATTTTTATTGGCCGGGTGGTGTGGACTAGCGGTTCTAGGCGCTTTAGTCTGGAATCGCGCGACCGCTACGGTCGCTGGTTCGAATCCTGGCTCAGGCATGGATGTGTGCGATGTCCTTAGGTTAATTAGGTTTAAGTAGTTCTAAGTTCTAGGGGACTGATGACCTCAGACGTTAAGTCCCATAGTGCTCAGAGCCATTTGAACCATATTTGTATAGCAGTTGCGTATCTCCCCAACAGCATTTTAGGGCTTACGAAAAATGTGCTATTCAAGTCAGCAACGAAACTTACCACATAAAAATGTAAGACTCAAGCATGTCGTCACAGTGCAAGTTCATCTCCATTGGATAGCGGGGTGGCTAATACACTGTGTCCCCGGGCTTAATATTGCATTCATTTATTAACGATTTTTGGAGTGGTGATACTGGGATCGAGAGGCGTGCGTACACTTTGATCATAATTTAACATTTTTTTCGCTTAAAATAATGTTACACACAAGTTCTCTACCAGCAGAAGTGGTGTATAGATTAACATTGTACTTTACTAATAATTAAGAGAACAACAAGCCATAATCATTAAAATGGTATGAAAGAACTTCCTTAAAAGTTGGCCAACCGTGACACAGACATTTAAAAAGCTTTCTAATAATATACAAATTAGTTTTACGCCAATGAATCTTATTAAAACTAAATAAACTTCAGCCAGGTCTGAGCATGGAGAATATTAATCGAACGCAGCCAAACAAGAAATGAACTCGTACCAATTACTGATATTCTAAAACATCAAGAGATGGTTTAAAGACCAGATAAAATTTTCTTAGACTGAGCGCTAAGTATCGGCCACTAACACCGGCCTCACCTGTTGGATTACAGAATTTCACTCGCTCATAAATCACAAAACACGGAAAGTAATACATTCATTATGTGATGCAACACAAGGTCGTAAGTCAGAAAGTCACAGTGAAACTGCTTCCACCCCATGCATGAACAACTCTCCCTCAGTACACGATGCAGTAGCTTGTCAGTAACAAGTGCTCTGCGCACTCAATACACGGGCCCACTCGCAATCGGAACGGGACGTATAGCCAAGTGTGGCCGCACCATCTTTCTCATTCGCGCAATATGGCGAAATTGATCGGTACGTAAGAGAAATTCTTGTGTTGCCGGGAGTGCAGTGCTGCTCGTCCAGTCCGGGAAGCGCCCTCCCACCAGTTGCGGCCGCCGGGTCCATTGTTCCAGCAGATCTGTCGCCACACCAAAGTCGGCAATGCACATCGATGCCACAGAAACTGGTAACATCTCGCTGCAGTCCACACTGTCAACTGGTAGAGGCTGAAGAAAAGACACGCCTTCTCTCTCGGCATGTCGCGCGGGATTAGCCGAGCGGTCTGGGGCGCTGCAGTCGTGGACTGTGCGGCTGGTCCCAGTGGAGGTTCGAGTCCTTCCTAGGGCATGGTTGTGTGTGTTTGTCCTTACGTTAATTTAAGTTAAGTAGTGTGTAAGCTTAGGGACTGATGACCTTCGCTGTTAAGTCCCATAAGATTTCACACTTTTTTTTTTTTTTGTAACTACTTCCATGGTACAGACCTTCTCAACCACCCACACTTCGAAATTTTTGAAGGTTTAGGAGATTAAAAAGTCAAAAATCTGGCTTACTTTTCCCAATGTCATACAATAACGTCTTATTGCATCATATTCTGGAGTAAGTTGTCACTGAGTAAATAAGTGTTTGCTACAAAAAAGTTTTTAACATTTGTAACAAGGGTGCTATACCCCGGGAGTACAAAGAGTTTCGAGATTCGGTTGGTAAAAAGTGGAGAAAAGTTAAGATGGTGGTTTTAATGCTTCAGGGGTTTTACAGAGTGTCTCCCCCACTTGAGCACAACGTACAGAATGTTTATACAACCATGCGAAACTGACAGGAGAGACCTTCTTTGGGATGTTGTTCAAATTGCGCACCACATCGACTTGTATCTGTTGTGCCGTTAAACCATTATCCACCATGTGAATTTCTGCACTTTATCGTTTTGTGGTAGGTTCACCTGTGATTATTTGTTCCAGAAAAGAATTGTCCACATTTTGCACTTCGACCAAGTCGCGGTCAGCGCCCACGCGTCATTGTTTTTGTTCGGGAATCAAGGTGTGTGGGACATTACAACATACACACACTTTTCTCTCTCTGATAACGTCGTCGAGTGTACCTTGATAACTTGATTTAGAGATGTTGCCCCAATGCGATTTGTGAATACCGACGTTCTCAGACTACTGCCGCTCATCCACCGGTTAACACTGCCTACTCACAACTGACTGGTCGAATGAACGTCTGTTGTTTATAGAACACAACAGAAACATTCATAAATGTAACACTGTAAGGAAAGATGACTTTCATTATTCATCACTCGACATGACTTTCATTATTCATCACTTGACATTGGTGTGTCACAGAACAGAACGATGTATTGTGTTATAATGGAAAACTGACTCATTCCACACCACAGAGACATGTCGTAGCGAAGATCTGTGGAACTAAACTACACTAACCTGGGTCTACTGGACAGAATAATCTGCAACACTTCTGCGAGCGATGTTATCATTGCCCATGCAAGTGTTTACCCCGTGGTATGCAAGCAGAGACCTGTTAAGCCACTACCCACAGCAACCTCGTACTACCGTCCAATTCATTATCTTCGGCATCGTGCAACACCCTGGAATATATACTCATGACCAGCTTACCATCAATTTAAGTACAAGCAACCTACTTCTGTAAGCATAATAGAACATCTGCTGTAATGGAAAATGATAATAATGATGGCCTTGGATTTAATCTGCTCATCAGCATTCTTACTAGGGATCGTTATGTACATGTCGTGGTCTTTATGATGTTTGTTCTCATAAGCGAAATCGCTGTGATGAAGTTCAGGAAAATATATGCTCACTAGCCAAAAGTATTGGTCACTCCATTACAAGGGCACACGGGCCACCTTGGAGTGCAGCAGATAGTAAAAAATTGGTATCAGGCGGTCCCACAGCTGACAGTAAAGTGATTTCTATAAGCCGGTCTGTTGTATCGAATGAGGGCAGTAAAGTGGGCCGACACGGAGAGTGACAGATTGACAGGTAAGCGCTATAGTATTTCTGTGTGTCCCCGACCACATCTTGAGTGAAGCTGCCAGAAATTTGGCTGTATCAGCGCGGGCTGTCCAGTGCGTCTACAGGAGGTGGTGTACCACTAGCAGCCGTCACAACAAAGACCTTAAGATTATCATAACCGTAAGACGAATATTGCGTCCTGTCAATGTCAATGGGCTTAGAACCCGATACAAACAGCGAAAGGAACCGCTTGGAAAACCCACTTTGAGTCCATTACGTCGCAAAAGGCCGTCACTCAGAGCAGCACATGAAGTTGCACAGATACAATCGGCACAATAACAGCGTCAACAATAAACCAGATAGTAACTGACTAGAGGCGTGTAGTGTGGTTCGACAAGTCGCTATATTGCTGCGTGTCTTGCCCGAACGGGCTGGACGTGACCCTCCGACCGCCGTGTTATCCTCTGCCAACGTTGTCGTCTGGATGCAGTATGGAGGGCATGGGATCAGCACACCGCTCTCCCGTCACTCTCAAGTTTCGTGATCTTGGAGCCGCTATTTCTCAGTGAAGTACCTCCTCAGTTGGCCTTATGAGGCTGTGTGCAACCAATTCCCCCCGCAAAGAAAAAAAATCCATGGTAGTATCGGGACTCGAACCCGATTGCTCTGCATAACAGCCAGACACACTGGCTATGGAGGCGAACCAGTCGCCGCATTGCCTATTGTCAAATGGTGCAATGAGCCGAGCACCATGGCCCAACCCACAGTGCATGGAGGGAGCAGTTCAGGCCGAATATGATTCTTTGAAGTTATTTGTAAGGTTATGGTTAGGTGGTTTCATATTCTATGATTGAACACAAGTGTGTAAGCTGTAATGACAATCTTGTCACGGAAATACACGCTTTTACACAGTTTACAATGTGACAATGTTAAGACAGTTATCAAAATGACGCATCTCATCCTCTGAAAGTGAACCAATCCTAAACACAACAGTATTAAATTTTAACTCTTAGAAAGTCAAATAAACGAAACACAACATTATTAAATTTTTGTACTAGAAATTTCTTTACAAAATTATTCTTACGATTACGTTATGATGTTGGCCAGTACTACGATAAATCATCCGATTCCGGTGCAAAGTTCGGTATTATTTTTAGGATGACAATCAAGTTTACAGAGGAGGGTTAGTTCTGTGACAAATTGAGCAATAGATTACCCAAGGTCGCTCGAGTTTACTGTGGATGCAAGCTGGTGAACCATCAAGTTTACTCCTCTGCACACGATATTTACCTTAGCTACAATGAGCTGTCGTCTGCCTGGCTGCTCTCGCCCTCTGAAATTCCTATAAAACTAATTAAACCTTTGATGAATTTTCCAGCAGAAACTCTCCCTATGTTTCTCGATATGCGAGGAAACATGAACTCAGACTATGGCGATATACACGCTCATGGCTGGAGCAGCATGCATTTTATAATGCCCTCTCAGTTCTCGCAAGAACGATTAAACGTGCTGGTTCGTTTCTCCACAGTTGGAGCGCAACAATGCTACAGCTAATTTCTGGATGGATGACAGCTGCTGTGAACGCAGTGTTCACACAAATTTCTCCCCTGCGTCGTACAGAGCGTTATGTGCTCCGTTCTGCACTAGGCGCCAGTTCAGAGAAGAGTCCACAAAAATTTCTGTCCTGTCTTTCTCACAGCTGAACTGTTTCCCCACCTGGGTTCTTTCGTTCTCCACGTCACAGCTTTTTTCCACCAATAGGAGCATTCCTCTTATTTTGTGGAAACTCTACCAATCACAAGGGTCCTACCATTAATCTGCGTAGAAATCTCGGCACTCCTTCCCAGTGCGTTTCCGCCAATCGGACGTTTTGTGCCCACCCCAGATGCCTAAAAAGTTACATATGTCTATCACGTGTGTACCATTCGCAATTCATGTGATCGAATGCGTCACTGGTTTTGTTCGTATCCATTTGGAATTCTGAAATGCAGTTTTCTAAAGCTTTTTCTGTCCTGCTCCTGGTGGCCTGGCCCGTTACTCTCTCTCCCGTCCGAGTCACCTGGTCAGTCAGTGTTGACTCTCGCCTGGGACGCCCCTTAAGTCGTTTCCGTAGTACCCCTTGTGGCGTGGCATTCACCTCTGCCCGCCCTTGCTTCCAACCCAAAACGTTTCCTCTCTCTGCTTGTTCCACCTTCTGCTCACAGACATGCATTATATAGGATCGGTATGTTAGTACCATCGATTGTCATCCCTTTTTGCAATACATACTGATAGGCAAATTTGCTCATTACCGCCGAACTAAGTTAGGTGTCATATTCACCTTCCCGTTGCGATGAATGAAGTTCTTCTGTAAGGTGCAAAACTGACGTTAATTTATTCTGCCACCTTACATATTCATACCACGAATTGGGTCCTCTCACCCATTTTACCGTGAACATCAACCAGCATGTTTATTTCAGCATTCTCGGTCGCCAATTGTTGCCACCTCTTCATCATTTTCACGAGGAGTACACTGTGCACACTCCCATTCATTCGTGTTCACATTGCTGCTTGCATATGGTCCTGGACTGACAATCACCCAGCAACCATATGGCGCCTCAACTTAGCCGGTAAATCACCCAATGTTAATCACATAAAAATATCTGGTCTATTTGGAACAGAGTTTGAAACACTGAAGTCAACATCCCCACAATTTGGTAGCTCTATGGGTTGAAACCTTCAATGGATGTCTTGGTCACCCCAAGAAATTTGTGGACTCTCTTCCTCTCATAATTGAAACTCTAATCGTACCTAGAGGTGGCGTTACACGCTGTTCACGTGGTGTCACCTGGCTGGAGGACGAGGGGTGGGGGGTGGGGGAGTGGAGGGGCATTTTATCTCAGAATGTCGGCCTACATAGCCAGAAGGGGGTGGTTTGTCACCGATAAAATGGAAGCATCAGTTAATTTGTCATTTATCAAAACCCATCTACAGTTACGAAAAAGTCTTTATGATACACTTAACTATGGTAGTTGAAATAATCAGTTCTTTATTTCCTCAATGGGTGTTAATTAGTGGTGAGCTTAGTATACGCTAAAGCTATATTACTGCAGTCTACAAATATTTCCTTGAAAAGTGAGATGATATACTTAAAAGATTGTCATTTTATAAAAGTGGAGGCTGGAGCAACATGGCTCGAAAACAGTGTATAAAGTATTATATGAATGCATCTTGAAATTTCTATTGCAGAGTACTGTTAGCGCAATAAAAGACATACCGTGTATAAATAACGCTGAACTGTCTGGAAACTATATTGTTCTGAGCTGTTGGCATACTTGCGGTTCGAAAATTATCATAAAATGAGGTGAACAGAAACAGTTTCCAACTTTAAAAGAAATAACTGAGAACCGAAAAGCGAAATATGAAAATCAAATTTATGTGGAATTCTACGTCTTGTTTGCTTTTGAACTTAGATTTGGCATCTAGGTCATGCTTTTGTAACATAACAAAATAAGAATTTGGTGTTTCTATTCACTGCGCAGAGAGGGGTGAATGGAAACAGCAGTTTTTGTTGTATCCAGCTTACTCGTCAAATTTGGGGTGCCTAGAAAACCTGCTTTCTCGGATCGTTAGACAACAGTTGAGGCAAATCGTATCAGTCAGTTTTATTACAAAAGGAACTGGTTACAATGCTTTACTTTCTGAGATACAGACTTGCTGCGAGCAAAGGAGGGCCGACAAACAAGAAGTCCCGTCAGTACATACAATTCGGAATACAAGAGAAGCAACACAGTTCCTAAGTCGCTGCTATACAAGTGCCTATTCTTGATGCCGCTGTGGAAGTAGTAGTCTTCAACTGGGCCGTGGCCACGCGGCGCGGCGCTTATGTCCTCTTCGTGTAGAGGCCGCTGCCGTCGCGTTGTCGTCCTAGAGAGGGGTCATTCAGCGCCCTCTCTGCTCCCTCGTTCCCGACTGGCGTGCCGGCGCTTCACTTTACGCCGGAACAGGTTTTTCATTCTGTTTTCGAAATAAAGATTATTATATCTCTATTTATTTTATTGTAACATCAAATTAACAGACTTGGTTTAGCCACTGGCGTCATTGTTTATTACTGATGTCTTTGAAGCTACAAGTCGTGCCCCAGTAGTAATGAAGAGCTTTCGAAAAACATTTCTTTGACTAAAACATGACTACTCATCTGTTAACGTGTTTAATCGGCCTTGTTTTTTTTTCAGAAAACAGCCAACATAACCTTCGCATTCTAAATCAGATTTCACATGATACAATCTAAATGATATTATTCAATCACAATGATCTCCCAAGTTGCGAACAGTGTCAAGTCATTTTTAATTTCCATCGAATTATTGGTCTTCTTTTGAAGAAACACTTAACGATTACTGTTTCTATTCACTCCACAAGTCCCATGAATGGACAATTCTACTTTTTTTCATCCACCCGAAAAACAAGTTGGATTATAGTATACCTAACAAAACATTTGTTTAACGAAATGGGAAAGCAAATTTGCTTACTATCTACCTTAATTAAAACAACCTCATTTAGATTAGCACTTGCAAATAAAGTTCGAAGTAGGCAAATTCAGCACCACATTCAGTGCTTGTCATAAAGTGTTCTTGACATCAAGAGACAGAATCGCCAACTTTGAAATTCACAGTTTCTGTGGGAGATCGATTCGTTACCAACTCAGACAAACCAATTTTTAAGTGAAATTTCAATTTGTCGTCCGATGCAACTGCGTATTTTTTTTTTTTTTTTGCAAGCTTTGTTTGTTTCTATTTACTCTATTTTACCGAACAATTGTTGCAGTGCAGTGATACACGTTTGAAACAACATCTCATCCAAAAATTAAGTATGGGATTCAAACAAGCTAATGTTTGGTCTGGTTATGGCCTTTGATTTTCACCATTACGTAACTACACAACAAGACATAGAAAAACCATGTAAAGTTATTCATTTCAAAACATTACGCTCCAAAACATATAAGAACGAAGGAAACTTTTTGTAAAACGTTTTTCATAAAAATGTAATTTAAATGAGTACAAGTCTGTGCAATGCTGATCAACAACGCAGATTTACCCACAATACAGCAAATGGAATGTAGCAGTAAGACATAAAGAACAGAAACATGTTCACTTTTACATCCATCAGCACAGTCACGCTGCATTCAAATGCTAGCAATCGTATCACATTGATCATAAATGATTTGAACAATGCCATGTAGGTAAAGGCAATGTAGTAACAGAAAATATCTAGAGCTTTCATAGTGCAAGTTGCCAGTAGCAATTTAATATAACGTTTCATATAATTTTCAGATGCTAATAATGTGAATGTATTTCAGCTAATTTTTTTCTGATGTCAAATACCGATATAACAGTATCTCTTGATTTTCATTTTAGCTCAGGACAGAGAAACAGATTTTAGTTAAGTATAACTACGGACATGATGATGATGATGATGATGATGATTAGGTCCCATACTCCGAGGAGCGTAGTGAGCGATGCGAGAGACCCACACCGCCGACTAGGCAAGGTCGCAGCGGAGGTGGTTTCCCATCGCCTTCCTCCGACCGTAATGGGGATGAATGATGATTATGAAGACAACACAACAACACCCAGTCATCTCGAGGCAGCGAAAATCCCTGACCCTGCCGGGAATCGAAGCCGGGACCCTGGGCGCGGGAAGCGAGAACGCTACAGCAAGACGACGAGCTGCGGACTAACTACGGACATAAGCCACCTTAAAGTCCGTTTTTAATCACTGTATTTCATGTGTAATGTATATGAACTAACACAGTGGTCGATATCCATAACTTAATGAGGCACACCTGAAGTATAACAGTTCTTCAGCACGGTACCATATATGATTTACGTAGGAAGGTGAGTACTTCGTCAGTGAGTACTTTCGCGCTTGCTTAATCGTAATGCACCTTCAAGAGCGATGGTGCAGCTTTCTCCACACATATAATTCTGTTGTTATTGCCCATTATGAAATGCAGAGGACTCCGTCACATGTCCGCTCGCATACCGTGATAGCCACATTCCTACCCCAGCCGCCTGACCACCACGCAACAGTTATTTCAGAGGTGCTACAATGACTTATTAACTACTCGCAAAATAATGAATATAAACGCTTCCACTGCGGTGTAATATTTCCATGACAAATGATTCCATATGTAAAAAAATTAAAGAAAATCTGGATATGATAATTTACAAAAATTTAAATCTGCGTATTTCTAATAGTTAAGTGAATGGCCAACAGATGGCCCTACAGACTTGTCAACTCGTTTATACGGACAGCAATTACAGCAACCATAGTAAGGAAAAAAATGTCTACTGTATAGCGTTGGTATTAGAAGGGTACTGGAAAAATTTCACGAGAGTATTAATGTAATCATTCAAGCCACCAAAACCCAGAGACTTATGTAAAGAACTGATGCCAAGAGCGGGCTCTCATAAGCACTAAATTATGTACTGATCATTTTCTATTTAAATTTGAAGCTTAATTTGTTTTGTAATAAATTTACACTTATTTGTCTACCCATTTTCGTTTCTGTTGCTAACAATGTCTTCACTTGTTTAACATTTTTCTCCATCAGTCGTTTCATACCTACCGATACTACACTTCAGCACAAAAGAAACTGATATAGGCACGCGGATTCAAATACAAAGATATCTAAACAGGCAGAATACGGCACTTCGGTTGGCAACGCCTGTATAAGACAACATTGAACTGTTCATGACTGGAAACATGTTGACTGGTCGGACGAGTCTCCTTTCAAATTATATCGAGCGGATGGACGTATGTGGGTATGAAGACGACCTCATGAATCCATGGACACTGCATGTCAGCAGGGGACCGTTCAAGCCGGTGTAGATTCTGTAATAGCGTGGGGCGTGTGAAATTGGAGTGATATGGGACCCCTGATACGCCCAGATACGACTCTGACAGGTGAAACGTACGCAAGCATCCTGTCTGATCACCTGCACTCATTTATGTCTATTGTGCATTCTGCCGGATCTGGGCAATTCCAGCAGGACAATGCGACACCCCACACGTCTAGAATTACTACAGAGTGGCTCAGGAACACTCTGGCCACCGAACTTCCCAGACATGAACATAATTGAGGATATCTGGGATGCCTTGCAATGTGCTGTTGAGAAGAGATCTCTAATCTCTCGTACTTTTACGGACTTATGGACAGCCCTGCAGGATTAATGGTGTGAATTCCCTCCAGCACAACTTCAGGCATTAGTGGAGTCCATGCCACGTCGTGTTGCGGCATTTCTGCATGCTCACTGGGGCCCTACACGATACTAGGGAGGTGTACCAGTTCCTTTGGCACTTCAGTGTATTACCTCTGCCTTATTACTGATTGACCAAGACCTGCTGGCATCGTAATAAACCATCTTGACAGCTGATAAATGTCTTTATTATTGTTTATGTTATTATTTCCATTTGTTTATGTTTATTATTGGAAACTTTTTTATGTTTACACCACGAAGGTTACGTCAAATGCAATTAAAATTCTAGCTGTTTCAGAGTGAGCATAAACCAACGACTGACTGAAATAGGAAAAAGGAATATAGTAGAAGACGAATGGGTAACTTAGTGAGACGAAGTAGTGAAGACAGCAGAGAATCAAATAAGTAGAAAGACAAGCCCTAGTATAATTCCTTGGAAACCACCGGAGATACTGAACTGATGAAGGAAGAAAATATAAAAGTACAGCAAAAGAAGCAGGCAGAAGGGACAACACACGTCTAAAAATAAGACTGACAAAAAGTGTAGAGTGGCTAAGTAGAATGGTAGGAGTAGATTAGTGTTTAGCGTCCCATCGACATCGAGGTCATTTTAGCTCAAGCTCGGATTGATGGGGAGGCGAAATCGGCTGTGCCCTTTCAAAGGAACCGTCCCAGTATTTGCCACAAGCGATTTAGGAAAACCACGGAAAACCTAAATCTGGATGATCGGCCGAGGGTTTGAGCCGTCGTGCTCCCGAATGCGAGTACGGTGTGCAGACCACTGAGAATGGTTAGAGGGCAAATGTAAGTTTATAGAAAGACGATTAAGTAGGAGAAAGACAGGTTGCAAAAGCATTTATTTCGATAACCGATTTCGGTAAGACTGCGTTACCATGTAATGTTTCTTTTAAACATGTAGTAACTTTATGAACTCAACACCTATTTATTTCTAGATTTTCTTCTGTAGCGACGGCAGTGCATTTATAATACATTACCAATAGGCATTTGCTTGTGATCGGTATCTAAATTTTGTCAAACGATTTACCTAGACATCAGGCAATAAATTTTATATGAAACGAAAGGGTATAGGTTCTTTCACTCAAGTACTCTTACTAATACACTATGAAGTTATACTGTATCTGTGATATAAATTAAAACGATTTACGCCTCCATTCTATGCTTAGCCACAACATAAACCCACCCAGACATCGAGTGACACATTACTATGAATCTAGACATAATATTCTATTGATAGTTGTGTAATACCCTGGAGATACTAAAAGGTGTCAGATAGATTATATAATGGTAAGACAGAGATTTAGGAACCAGGTTTTAAATTGTAAGACGTTTCCAGGGGCAGATGTGGACTCTGACCACAATCTATTGGTTATGACCTGTAGATGAAAACTGAAGAAACTGCAAAAAGGTGGGAATTTAAGGAGATGGGACCTGGATAAACTGATAGAACCAGAGGTTGTAGAGAGTTTCAGGGAGAGCATAAGGGAACAATTGATAGGAATGGGGGAAAGAAATACAGTAGAAGAAGAATGGGTAGCTCTGAGGGATGAAGTAGTGAAGGCAGCAGACGATCAAGTAGGTAAAAAGAAGAGGGTTAGTAGAAATCCTTGGGTAACAGAAGAAATATTGAATTTAATTGATGAAAGGAGAAAATATAAAAATGCAGTAAATGAAGCAGGCAAAAAGGAATACAAACGTCTCAAAAATGAGATCGACAGGAAGTGCAAAATGGCTAAGCAGGGATGGCTAGAGGACAAATGTAAGGATGTAGAGGCTTATCTCACTAGGGGTAAGATAGATACTGCCTACAGGAAAATTAAAGAGACCTTTGGAGATAAGAGAACCACATGTATGAACATCAAGAGCTCAGATGGAAACCCAGTTCTAAGCAAAGAAGGGAAAGCAGAAAGGTGGAAGGAGTATATAGAGGGTCTATACAAGGGCGATGCACTTGAGGACAATATTATGGAAATGGAAGAGGATGTAGATGAAGATGAAATGGGAGATACGATACTGCGTGAAGAGTTTGACAGAGCACTGAAGGACCTGAGTCGAAACAAGGCCCCCGGAGTAGACAACATTTCATTGGAACTACTGACGGCCTTGGGAGAGCCAGTCCTGACAAAACTCTACCATCTGGTGAGCAAGATGTATGAAACAGGCGAAATACCCTCAGACTTCAAGAAGAATATAATAATTCCAATCCCAAAGAAAGCAGGTGTTGACAGATGTGAAAATTACCGAACAATCAGTTTAATAAGCCACAGCTGCAAAATACTAACACGAATTCTTTACAGACAAATGGAAAAACTAGTAGAAGCCGACCTCGGGGAAGATCAGTTTGGATTCCGTAGAAATACTGGAACACGTGAGGCAATACTGACCTTACGGCTTATCTTAGAAGAAAGATTAAGGAAAGGCAAACCTACGTTTCTAGCATTTGTAGACTTAGAGAAAGCTTTTGACAATGTTGACTGGAATACTCTCTTTCAAATTCTAAAGGTGGCAGGGGTAAAATACAGGGAGCGAAAGGCTATTTACAACTTGTACAGAAACCAGATGGCAGTTATAAGAGTTGAGGGACATGAAAGGGAAGCAGTGGTTGGGAAGGGAGTAAGACAGGGTTGTAGCCTCTCCCCGACGTTATTCAATCTCTATATTGAGCAAGCAGTAAAGGAAACAAAAGAAAAATTTGGAGTAGGTATTAAAATCCATGGAGACGAAATAAAAACTTTGAGGTTCGCCGATGACACTGTAATTCTGGCAGAGACAGCAAAGGACTTGGAAGACCAGTTGAACGGAATGGATGGTGTCTTGAAGGGATGATATAAGATGAACATCAACAAAAGCAAAACGAGGATAATGGAATGTAGTCGAGTTAAGTCGGGTGATGCTGAGGGTATTAGATTAGGAAATGAGACACTTAAAGTAGTAAAGGAGTTTTGCTATTTGGGGAGCAAAATAACTGATGATGGACGAAGTAGAGAGGATATAAAATGTAGACTGGCAATGGCAAGGAAAGCGTTTCTGAAGAAGAGAAATTTGTTAACATCGAGTATAGATTTAAGTGTCAGGAAGTTATTTCTGAAAGTATTTGTATGGAGTGTAGCCATGTATGGAAGTGAAACATGGACGGTAAATAGTTTGGACAAGAAGAGAATAGAAGCTTTTGAAATGTGGTGCTACAGAAGAATGCTGAAGATTAGATGGGTAGATCACATAACCAATGAGGAAGTATTGAATAGGATTGGGGAGAAGAGAAGTTTGTGGCACAACTTGACCAGAAGAAGGGATCGGTTGGTAGGACATGTTCTGAGGCATCGAGGTATCACCAATTTAGTATTGGAGGGCAGCGTGGAGGGTAAAAATCATAGGGGGAGACCAAGAGATGAATACACTAAGCAGATTCAGAAGGATGTAGGTTGCAGTAGGTACTGGGAGATGAAGAAGCTTGCACGGGATAGAGTAGCATGGAGAGCTGCATCAAACCAGTCTCAGGACTGAAGACCACAACAACAACAACAACAGTTGTGTAATATGTAATACTCCTTAATAAGTGAATATATTGCCATTTCTTGATATGGAATCTGAATACTTAGCAGATTTTATTTCTAAGTACGTTGTTTCAATCACAAACTTGACAATTTGGAACCTGTTTTATCGTTGTATGTTACAGAGTATGAGGAATGTGTGGCTTCGTTACTTGCTGGATCACGTCTTAAACTAATTACATAAACCAATTTTATATGTTAATAGAATGGAATCTTTTAAGAATTTCCTGATACTTTCTATGAAAATTTGTTATTTTAAGATAATTATGGTTTTTTATTTGGACTATGCATTGTATATAAATGTTTTTTTGAAAGCTGTCTTTTCAATTAGCATACGGACAATTACTTGGTATTGTACTCACATATTCACACCTTTGCTTTACGGAAAACAATTCCTACACTCTGTCTGTAGACAATTGTTGTGTGATCATGAGCACTTGGATTCGACATACTGTCCTTACGTTTGTACATTCTCTTTATTTAAATTTGACATGTAGATAGCCAATGATTTTCATGATCTTCACATGGATGTTCATGATATGACACGATACAGAGCACAGGTGGAGGAGATTATGAGGATGTGTAGAGCGTAAGGTATGTAACTTTTCCATGTGTAGGGACAACTAATTTTCTGCATTGTTATACATAGCTTCTAACCTATTACCCTCCCAACTTAGTTGTATCCATTGCAGATCCGAAAATGGTATCGTAGTCTTACCGAAACTGGTTATCGGAATAAATGCTTTACTAGTGATCTTGTTCAAAAATAGCTCTGAGCACTATGGGACTTAGTCCCCTAGACTTAGAACTACTTAAACCTAACTAACCTAAGGACGTCACACACATCCATGCCCGAGGCAGGATTCGAAACTGTGACCGTAGTGGTCACGCGGTTCCAGCTTGTAGCGCCTAGAACCGCTCGGCCACAAGGGCCGGCAGCAATCTTGTCTTTTTGAAGTTTTTCTTGTGAATTTATTACACTGTAGATTGCTCCAGACTGGCACAATATCTACATCTACATCTACATGACTACTCTGCAATTCACAATTAAGTGCTTGGCAGAGGGTTCATCGAACCACAATCATACTATCTCTCTACCATTCCACTCCCGAACAGCGCGCGGGAAAAACGAACACCTAAACCTTTCTGTTCGAGCTCTGATTTCTCTTATTTTATTTAGGTGATCATTCCTATCTATGTAGGTTGGGCTCAACAAAATATTTTCGCATTCGGAAGAGAAAGTTGGTGACTGAAATTTCGTAAATCGATCTTGCCGCGACGAAAACCGTCTTTGCTTTAACGACTTCCACCCCAACTCGCGTATCATATCTGCCACACTCTCTCCCCTATTACGTGATAATACAAAACGAGCTGCCGTTTTTTGCACCCTTTCGATGTCCTCCGTCAATCCCACCTGGTAAGGATCCCACACCGCGCAGCAATATTCTAACAGAGGACGAACGAGTGTAGTGTAAGCTGTCTCTTTAGTGGACTTGTTGCATCTTCTAAGTGTCCTGCCAATGAAACGCAACCTTTGGCTCGCCTGCCCCACAATATTATCTATGTGGTCTTTCCAACTGAAGTTGTTCGTAATTTTTACACCCAGGTACTTAGTTGAATTGACAGCCTTGAGAATTGTACTATTTATCGAGTAATCGAATTCCAACGGATTTCTTTTGGAACTCATGTGGATCACCTCACACTTTTCGTTATTTAGCGTCAACTGCCACCTGCCACACCATACAGCAATCTTTTCTAAATCGCTTTGCAACTGATACTGGTCTTCGGATGTCCTTACTAGACGGTAAATTACAGCATCATCTGCGAACAACCTAAGAGAACTGCTCAGATTGTCACCCAGGTGATTTATATAGATCAGGAACAGCAGAGGTCCCAGGACGCTTCCCTGGGGAACACCTGATATCACTTCAGTTTTACTCGGTGATTTGCCGTCTATTACTACGAACTGCGACCTTCCTGACAGGAAATCACGAATCCAGTCGCACAACTGAGACGATACTCCATTAGCCTGCAACTTGATTATAAGTCGCTTGTGTGGAACGGTGTCAAAAGCTTTCCGGAAATCTTGAAATACGGAATCAACTTGAGATCCCCTGTCAATAGCGGCCATTACTTCGTGCGAATAAAGAGCTAGCTGCGTTGCACAAGAACGATGTTTTCTGAAACCATGCTGATTACGTATCAATAGATCGTTCCCTTCGAGTTGATTCATAATGTTTGAATACAGTATATGCTCCAAAACCCTACTGCAAACCGACGTCAATGATATAGGTCGATAGTTCGATGGATTACTCCTGCTACCCTTCTTAAACACTGGTGCGACCTGCGCAATTTTCCAATCTGTAGGTACAGATCTATCGGTGAGCGAGCGGTTGTATATGATTGCTAAGCAGGGAGCTATTGTATCAGCGTAATCTGAAAGGAACCTAATCGGTATACAATTTGGACCTGAAGACTTGCCCGTATCAAGCGATTTGAGTTGCTTCGCAACCCCTAAGGTAACTACTTCTAAGAAACTCATGCTAGCAGCTGTTCGTGTTTCAAATTCTGGAATATTCCATTCGTCTTCCCTGGTGAAGGAATTTCGGAAAACTGCGTTCAATAACTCCGCTTTAGCGGCACAGTCGTCGGTAACAGGACCATCGGCACTGCGCAGCGAAGGTATTGACTGCGTCTTGCCGCTTGTGTACTTTACATACGACCAGAATTTCTTCGGATTTTCTACCAAATTTCGAGACAATGTTTCGTTGTGGAACCTATTAAAGGCATCTCGCATTGAATTCCGTGCCAAATTTCGCGCGTCTGTAAATTTTAGCCAATCTGCGGGATTTCGCGTTCTTCTGAACTTCGCACGCTTTCTCCGTTGCCTCTGCAACAGCGTTCGGACCTATTTTGTGTACCATCTCTTACCAATTTATGAGGTATGAATCTCTAAATTGCTGTTGTTACCATATCTTTGAATTTGAGCCACATCTCGTCTACATTTGCATAGTCAGTTCGGATGGAATGGAGATTGTCTCTTAGGAAGGCTTCTAGTGACACTTTATCCGCTTTTTAAAATAAAATTATTTTGCGTTTGTTTCTGGTGGATTTGGAAGAACCGGTATTGAGCCTAGCTACAACGACCTTGTGATCACTAATCCCTTTATCAGTCATGATGCTCCCTATCAGCTCTGGATTGTTTGTGGGTAAGAGGTCAAGTGTGTTTTCGCAACCATTTACAATTTGCGTGGGTTCGTGGACTAACTGCTCGAAATAATTTTCGGAGAAAGCATTTAGGACAATCTCGGAAGATGTTTTCTGCCTACCACCGGTTTTGAACAAGTATTTTTGCCAACATATCGAGGGAAGGTTGAAGTCCCCACCAACTATAACCGTATAAGTTGGGTATTTATTTGTTACGAAACTCAAATTTTCTCTGAATTGTTCAGCAACTATATCATCGGAGTCTGGGGGTCGGTAGAAGGAGCCAATTATTAACTTAATTTGGCTGTTAAGTATAACCTCCACCTATACCAAATCGCACAGAGTACCTACTTCGACTTCACTACAAGATAAACCACTACTGACAGACACAAACCCTCCACCACCAATTCTGCCTAACCTACCTTTCCTGAACACAGTCTGAGACTTCGTAAAAATTTCTGCAGAACTTATTACAGGCTTTAGCCAGCTTTCTGTACCTATAACGATTTCAGCTTCTGTGCTTTCTATTAGCGCTTGAAGCTCAGGGACTTTCCCAGCACAACTAAAACAATTTACAACTACAATTCAGACTGTTCCTTGATCCAAGCACGTCCTGTATTTGCCATGCACCGTTTGAGATTGCAGCCCACCCCGTACTTTCCCGAGGCCTTCTAACCTAAAATACCGTCCAGTCCGCGCCACACAGCCTCCGCTACCCGTGTAGCCGCCAGCTGAGTGTAGTGAACTCCTGACCTATTCAGCGGAACCCGAAACCACCCCATCCCTATGGCGCAAGTCACGGAATCTGCAGCCAACACGGTCGCAAAACCGTCTGAGCCTCTGATTCAGACCCTCCACCCGGCTCTGCACCATAGTCCGCAGTCGGTTCTGTCAACGATGCTGCAGATGGTGAGCTCTGCCTTCATCTCGTAAGCAAGACTGGCAGCCTTCGCCAAATCAAATAGCCACTGGAATCCAGAGAGAATTTCCTCAGATCCAAAGCGACACACGTCGTTAGTGCCGACATGTGCCACCACCTGTAGCTGGCTGCATCCTGTGCTGCATCCGGAAGGACCCATTCCACATCAGGAATGACTCCACGCGGAATGCACACGGAGTGCACACTGGATTTCTTCCCCTCCTTAGCCGCCATATCCCTAAGGGGCCCCATTACGCGCCTAACATTGAAGCTCCCACCTACCAATAAGCCCACCCTCTGTGATTGCCCGGACCTTTAAAGCTGAGAATCATCCTCTGAAACAGGGCAGGCAGCTGCATCTGGCTCAGCCAGAGACAGTGCCTGAAACCTGTTTGCGAGACGCACCAGGGAGGCTTTCTGATCAGCCTCCGGGGACGTCTTTCGCTGCCTGCCACGCCTTGGAACGACCTCCCAATCAACCACAGGCGAGGGCTCAGTCCCACTGCGGGCAGCAACCGGGGCAACCACAGCGGCAGACCGATCTGGGGACAGACGGGACGAGGTTGACATCCCCGTGATCCCCAAGTCCGGCTCCCCACAGTGGTGCCCATTGGCAACAGCCTCAAGCTGCGCGACCGAAGTCAGCGCCGCTTGCAGCTGTGAGCGAAGGGATGCCAACTCAGCCCTCATCCGAACACAGCAATCACAGTCCCTGTCCATTCGAATCGATGTTGAACAACAGTTACTGAAACACGAGTTCGTGCCTAGATAACGCAAGGGAAACACGCAAAGAATGTATCAACTAACCTGTACAAATGCCTAACGACTGCGCTACAATCTGCCTGAATTTACGATTACAGTAACTAAAACTCGAAATTACACCTCCTATACGAAACTCACACGCAATTTAAATAAGAATCTACGAAGTAAACACTGAAGCGCGATGCTACAACCCTCAAATACTATAATATGCCCGAAATTTATGAATTAAACAATGCAAGTACCCAAAAACACGTAAAGAAATTAAGAATTAAACTATGTAACAAATAAGTAAGCTAGGGGTATACGACATGCTGCTGCAGCTGCTTATCCAACGGCGGCAGGGAGCACACTGGCTGTGACCAACCGACACTGGCCGTTCAAAACAAAAACAGAAGACAGACGACAACGCGAATTTACGCTATTCAGGTACTAAGGCGCGATGCTACAACTGTAAAATGCTATAATACGTCCGAAATTTAAGAATTAAACAATGCAAGTACCCAAAAACACGCAAAGAAATTAAGAATTAAACTATGCAACAAATAAGTAATCTAGGGGTATACGCCTTGCTGCTGCAGCTGCTTATCCAACGGCGGCAGAAGATTTTTACAAATTTGAATAGAACATACTTTTAGAAATTACGAAGGCAATGGGGTAAAATGAAGGGAGCGAAAGGTTTTTTACAACCTTTACGAGACGACAGTTACAAAAGTCGAAGGGCATGAAAAGGAAGCAATGATAGAGAAGGGAGTGGGACAGGTTATAGCCTATCCCTGATGAAATTCAGTCTTTACATTGAGCAAGCAGTAAAGCAAAATAAAGAAAGAAAATTGAAAGAATTAAATTTCAGGGAAAGCTATCAAAATTTGGAGGTTTGAACAAAAAACTTAGAAGAGTAGTTGAAAAGACTGTACAGGAGGATATAAGATGAACTTTAACGAAAGCCAACCATGGGTAATGGAACAGAGTCTAATTAAAGCAGGTGATGCCGAGGGAATTAGATTGAGAAAGGGATCACTAAAATTAGTAGAAAAGTTTTGCTATTTGGGCAGTAAAATAACTGACACTGGCAGAAGTAGAGAGGATGTAAAATGCAGACTGGCAATGGCAAAGAAAATCGTTTCTGAAGAAGATAAATTTGTTAACCCCGAATATAGACTGAAGTGTTAAGAAGTCTTTTCTAAAGGTATTTATTTGGAGTGTAGCCTTGTACGAAAGTGAAACGTGGGCGATAAACACTACAGAGAAGAAGAGAATAAAAGATTTTGAATTATGGCATTAGAGAAAAATGATGAATGTTAAATGGATAGATTGAATTACAAACGAGGAAGAACCGAGTAGAATTGGGGAGAAAAGTTACTTGCGACATAAATTGAGTAGAGGAACGGATCTCTTGATAGGACACATCTTGAGACACCAAGGAATCATCTATTTAATGTTGGAGGGAAGTGTGGAGGGTAAAAATTATAGAGGGAGAGCAAAAGATGAATATAGAAAGTAGGTTCAAGGGGATGTAGGTTGCAGTAGTTATATGGTGATAAAGCGGCTTGCACAGGATAGAGTAACGTGGAGACCACAACACCAACACACTGGAAATTCTTAACATAGTCAATTCTTCTTTTAAAAAATTGTCGACCCACCTGTTCTGTTACAACATCTTAATAAAAAGTATGAGCCAATGTAGTGAGAGTTCATTGATATCCTGTCCTCAAAACTTTAGGTAGTGAGCCCGACACTTCCCAAAATTTCGAAATGCGTGTTACACTGCTGCCGTTGTCAGCCAAGCCAACGGTGCTCTTATGTCTGCTTATGAAGCACATGTAGTTAAAATATTTTGTAACTGAAGTGGTATTCCACAAGCTTCACGTATTGGTAGAACATCTTGCCGGAGGAGGAAACTGTGTGTTAACGGACAGTGCAGCGTTCTTAAGCTGGTGAGCATCTCTTCCTTCCATCGGTGTGAATGGCGTAAGATGTACCATGCCTGGATGGTCGACTTCACTAACGGCATTTTGTAGTTTTCATCTACAACCACGTGTCTTCCGTTGGTACATTATCCTCATCTCCTGCAACGAGACGGTAGGACGCGGAAGCATTGCACCTCTGATACACACTACATTGGCTCCTTTGTCAGCTGCACCATTTCCTCATACCTCGACATGTCTCCGTACCCTTGTCAGTCATTTGATTTTGGATCGATAGTATGAAAGTAACAGACTACCTGCAGCTAGTAGTAGACGAAGAGCCGACTTCTGGGTTTCGCGTGTTGCTAATTGTCCCCGCTGTGATATTATGGTACCACACATGGCGCAGTGTTGGCAAGACGTCACGGACGATAGAAATTATTGTACTGCCTTGGGGAGATTTTTAGGCTGCTGAGTTTAGTAAGAAAAATATTGAAGTAGACACTGCAGCACATCTTACAGCAGCACATTTTACGGTAGTGTCCACTTCCCCGGATAAACAGTTATAGAAGGAGGTGACAAAAGTCACGGGACGCCTCCTAATATCGTGTCAGATCTCCTTTTGTCCAGCGTAGTGCAGCAACTCGATATGGTATGGACTCAGCAAGTCGTTGGAAGTCCCCTGCAGAAAAAAATGAGCCCTACTGCCTCTAAAACTTTCCATAATTGCGAAAATGTTCCTGGTTCATTTTGTGCACGAACTGACCTCTCGATTATGTTCCATAAATGTTAGATGGGATTTATGTCATTTCCTCCAACTGTTCAAAATGTTCCTCAGACAAATCGCTAACGGTTGTAACCCAGTGACTGCGTACCGACATCCATAAAAATTTCGTCATCGTTTGCGAACATGAAGCCCATGAATGGCTGCGAAAAACTCCAAGTAGCCGAACATAACCATTTCCAGTCAGTGGTCGCTCCAGATGGACTAGAGGACCCAGTCCATTCTACGTAAACACAGCCCATACCGTTATGGAGCCATCAACAGCTTGCACAGTGACTCGTTGACAACTTGGGTCCATTGCTTCGTGGGGTCTGCGCCACACTCGAATCCTACCACCAGCTTTTCCCTACTGAAGTAGGGACTCATCTCACAAGGCCAAGGTTTTCCAGTCATCTAAGGTCCCACCGATTTGGTCACCAGCCCAGGAGAAGTGCTGCAGGCGATGTCGTACTATTAGCAAAGGCACTCCCCTCGGTCGTCTGCTGCCATAGCCCATTAAAGCTAAATTTAGCAGCACTGCACTAACGGGTAAGTCATCGAACGTGTCACACTGATTTCTGAGGTTATTTGACGCAGTGTTGCTTGTCTGTTAACACTGGCAACCCTTAACAACGTCGCTGCTCTCTTTTGTTTTGTGAAGGGCATCGGCAACCGTGCTGTCGTGGTGAGAGGTAATGCCTCAAATATGGTATTCTCAACACACTCTTGACAATGCAGATCGCAGAAGATTGAATTTCCTAACGATTTTCGAAATGAAATGTCCTATGCCTATAGCTCCAACTACCATTCCCCGTTCAAAGTCTGTTAATTCTCGTCATGCGGCCATGTCGCGTCGGAAACCTTTTGACATGAATCACCTGAGTACAAATGACAGCTCCGCCAAAGCAGTGCCCTTTTATACCTTGTGTACCCTATACCGCCGCCATCTGTATATATGCATGTCGCTATCCCATGACTACTGTCTCCTCAGTGTAATATTATTATTACTATTATGCGATATATGTTGTGTTAACATGAAAGTTTCTACCAATGTCTAACTATTCTTGATAGCTGATTACATTCTAAAATTATGACACATTTCAAAGACTTGATGGTAACCTCCGTGGAACAGGACCTGACCGAAGAGAAACTGGTAGACTTTGCTGTGTGGAAACTGTTCAGTTTGGAGAAGTAGTGTTACAGCAAATTGAAAATAGCCGCTGCACCAGTACACGATTGTTAGTCAAGAAGCTAATATACCCACAGTGCCAATGTGTGGAACGTCTTGCATGAGACGTGTATCTACTCATTTAAGTATCAGAAGTATCAGTGAGCAACGCGACTGAAACGCCTGGGCTAGCAGGGCAGAGCGGATTAGGATGTGGAAAGGGGCCAGAATAAGGTTTCTGTCAGTTGCACTCAAGATACAAACTTTATTTGTCCACACACACAATATTACAACCAGAATGGAAAACAGTCGAAGTTTTAATCGACCTCCTTTGATTAACTTTAGATCGGCTGAAGGCCACACTCAAAATACAAGTCGCAAGGCCTAAGCAAGAAATTGAAATACAAGGTTCTTCTGGAGGTTTCACCGAAAATATTTTCTAAATCTTTAATCGAACAGGCTGGAGGCCTTAGCAGTTTAATTTGAATGGAACTTGGCTAGAGGTCGCATATTAAGCAATAAGAAAAGTTTCAATCCAAAGGCAGAAGGTCGTATCTGAAAACACTGAAAGAAAAATTCGGCTGAAGGCCGATAGCAAGGCATCACAATCTTATGCCTGAAGAACCAGACAAGAACATTAATTTAAGAGATATTAAAACTCGACTGAAGGCCACACACCAACAAATAATTTAACGGCTTAAGCCCTAAAAGATTTGATGTAAAATTCGGCTGAAAGCCCCATATAAGGAACAAAAATCTTATACCTAAAGGACAAGACAGGAACATTAATTCACAATATATAAAAACTCGGCTGAAGGCCACACATTAACGAAATAACTAAAACAGGGAAGTTACTATGTAACAGAAACGGAACGGCGCTTAGAAGTTTCCAAGGGTCGGCCTGGAATTGTAACATTAACGTCCTTTTAGGCGAGACAGCCAGCCTGACCATCAATCTCTAAATTGGAAGGCAACCCAAACGACAGACAGTCCGAACCAACCAACTACCTGATTTCGGTCACCAGACCAACGGCACTACAACCAAAATGCCAGCGAGGCGAAGAGACCAGTAACACTCGTCTTCAGATATTGGTGTGTTAGTAAGCCAGGGCACAATAACTACTGACATACATGAACATCGCAACGGCTGTGGAACTAGACGCCGTGGCGGACAGCATCAACACGGTAAGAAAACACTCACTTACTGCTCTGTCTTAACCGACCAACTGGCTAGTGCAGTACGCAGGTAGCATTACAGGATTTAAAGCATTGCTCAGTCGAACTGACACAGGGTACACAGTGTTCGACGAAACACTGCGACAAGAAACTCGAACACTCGTAAAACGAATCACTGATTAACAATTAGTACAAATCACCGGCGGACGCACATACAGACACGAAGGACGGTCGGTGACGAAACACACGCCATCTGACCAGACGAACGACCAACAACCAACCAAGGTCATTGGCATTCAAACCATGTGTGTCCGCTGTCCGTCGGGAACTGGGAGACACGGCGATCCGGCCACACTGGCTCGGACCCAATCATGCAGAGGTAACTCTTCCCCATTGGCCACGACGTCTCCGCACAAGAAGGAACCGAGACACGTCCAGCAAGATGACCCAGTGACGAGGCCCAGAAACGGTCAAAAGAGCAAACACACGTCACCCAAAGAGGCGACCAACTCAACGACGGACCAACGGTCGATCCTGCTGCCATCTCCGTCCGTCGGACAGTTCATCCCGTGTCGCGAGCGGTCGGCGAGTACTGGCTGTCCGCGCCTCCCTAGCGCTCCATCCCCGACTGCTGCTACGTGACGACTGCTCTTCTGCCGCGTTCCAACTCCAACTTACTGACTTTCTTCGGACGGACGACGTCCCGGAGACACTGGTTCGGACTCAACCATGCAGAGGGAACACAACCGACATCTCTGCACAGGAAGGAACCGACCCAAACACACGTCGTCGATGAGACGACCGACCGAACGACCAACCAACGATCGTTCCCACTGATACTGGCTGTGCGGACCTCACTGGAGCTCCGTGTTCGACTGCACTGGTCCTGGGTCGCGACCGCCCTGCTGGGCCTTCTCCAGCTGACTTCCAGACACACGACGACACGGAAATACTATCGGTTGCCCAGAGATAGTACGACAGTGCACATATCGATACTCGCTGCTGCTGCCGCTCACGGGCAGGCAAGACAGCAATTCAGTGACACCAGTAACTGAAATTAAAATGACGAGGCGGCCGTACGGTAAAAACAAGATGTTAAATCAGGATGGCACGAACATGAGCCACGCACGGCTGAGCGTCTGCTTTGTTTTGCAACGGAACTTCTAGTGTAAATAGAATCATGAAGCTGTGACTTAGTGACGCTATGCCTTGTCATTAATAAATTAATGACCCATAACGAACTAAGGAAACACTGTCTGATTATTATAGTGCATGTAAATCGCGGATCTTAATAAATTGTAGGCATAGTATGAATAACTGAACACCAAAGAATATTAAAATCATTCGTAAGATTCTATCGAAATTACTAAGTTGTGACAGTGATCAACGTATAGTCGAACACTGCGCTGTGGGGAGCGATGCCCATTATGTAATCACAACATTCGGATTTAAAAAGGGAATAACTGGTAGCAATTCAACTTAGAGTTAGATGAATAAGGTTGCCGTTCAAAAGATTTGAATATGCATCAACTGACAGGTAATACTACTAACACAGAGGTAACACTCTATGCGGGATGAACATTTAATAAAATCGACAAGGTACAGGAACGGATTCCTGACTGGAAAAGGAGGAAAAAAGGTCCTATGAACATGTGTCCGGAAATGGCCGGTGTGCGTGCATGGAGAACAAATCATCCTGGAACAACAATACAGGGCTGTATCGTATCCACATCGCAACAGATGTTCAAAGTGGCCTCCGTGATATTGCAGGTGATAGGGATCGTAGCGATTGTCATGCAGGATACACATAACCGCAATTTGAATTACACCATATTGATGGGTCACTTGCCTGGAGCTTGTACTTTGGTTCGTCTCAATATCCTGTAGACCAGGGTCTTCCATATCTGGTGTACGCAAAGTCGGCCGCCGCCTTGCACGTTCGTTTGTCTCAAAGGACACATGATCACACAAACACCCAAAAAGGGCTTGAAATGTTGTGTGATGTAGCTGGTGTCTCTGAGGGTACTTATTTTGGTACAGCCTTGCTGTCTCTCAACCGCTTTCATCTGCTTGGCCATTCACGAATGCCATCTCGGCTTGTTCCCGACATGAACACCGAACCATCGTGCTGCTTTCAGTACGCCGCTTCAATCACACAGCCTGCAACACACAAGGAACACACGGCACGCGGTCAGAGGAACTTTCATTCGTCAGCGCCATCTACCGTGGCAACGATGCATTTGTGGAAGCATGTTGATAGGACATTTTTTCCTCAATCCGTCCCTGTAGTTTGTCGGTTTTATTAATGTCCACCCTGTATATTTCACCTTATGGAACATGTGCCAGTACAGTTTCGTCCAGCTGAAATTGAGGCCTACCTTCACAGCTGAATCTATCATGCAGAAGAAGGTGTATAATGTTATTAATTGGGGAAACCACCAAAGAACTGAAGTATTTATTGAACTTTCCAATGTGGAACCACTAGTTAGACAAAGGTGGTACATAGCAACACACGAACACGAAACGGCAGGTAACAAAACACGCCCCAACATGAACATACACTACTGGAGATTAAAACTGCTACACCACGAAGATCACGTGCTACAGACGCCAAATTTAACCAACAGCAAGGAGATGCTGTGATATGCAAATGATTAGCTTTTCAGAGCATTCACACAAGGTTGGCACCGGTGGTGACATCTACAACGTACTGACATGAGGAAAGTTTCCAACCAACTTCTCATACACAAACAGCAGTTGAACGGCATTGCCTGGTGAAACGTTGTTGTGATGCCTCGTGTAAGGAGGAGAAATGCGTACCATCACGTTTCTGACTCTGACAAAGGTCGGATTGTAGCCTATCGCGATTGCGGTTTATCGATCGCGACGTTGCTGCTCGCGTTGGTCGAGATCCAATGACTGTTAGCAGAATATGGAATCGGTGGGTTCAGGAGGGTAATACGGAACGCCGTGCTGGATCCCAACGGCCTTGCATCATTAGCAGTCGAGATGACAGGCATCTTATCCGCATGGCTGTAACGGATCGTGCAGCCACGTCTCGATGCCTTAGCGAACAGATGGGGACGTTTGCAAGGTGACAACCATGTGCACGAACAGTTCGACGACGTTTGCAGCAGCATGGACTATCAGCTCGGAGACCATGGCTGCGGTTATCCTTGACACTGAATCACAAACAGGAGCGCCTGCGATGGTGTACTCAACGACGAACCTGGGTGCACGAATGGTAAAACGTTATTTTTTTCGGATGAATCCAAGTTTCTGTTTAAAGCATCATGATGGTCGCATCCGTGTTTGGTGACATCGCGATGAACGCACATTGGAAGCGTGTATTCGTCATCGCCACACTGGCGTATCACCCGGCGTGATGGTATGAGGTGCCATTGGTTACACGTCTCGGTTACCTGTTGTTCGCATTGACGGCACTTTGAGCGGTGGACGTTACATTTCAGATGTGTTACGACCCGTGGCTCTACTCTTCATTCGATCCGTGTGAAACCCGACATTTCAGCAGGACAAAGCACGACCGCATGTTGCAGGTCCTGTAGGGGCCTTTCTGGATACAGAAAGTGTTCGACTGCTGCCCTGGCCAGCACATTCTCCAGATCTGTCGCCAATTGAAAACGTCTGGTCAATGGTGGCCGAGCAACTCGTTCGTCACAATACACCAGTCACTACTCTTGATGAACTGTGGTATCGTGTTGAAGCTGCATGGACGTTACATTTCAGATGTGTTACGACCCGTGACACGCCATCCAAGCTCTGTTTGACTCAATGCTCAGGCGTATCAAGGCCGTTATTACGGCCAGAGGTGGTTGTTCTGGGTTCTGATTTCTCAGGATCTATATACCCAAATTGCGTGAAAATGTAATCACATGTCAGTAGTAGTATAATATATTTGTCCAATGAATACCCGTTTATCATTTGCATTTCTTCTTGGTGTAGCAATTTTAATGATCAGTAGTGTATATTTCATAAATGACTCAGGGATTCAGAAATGAAAAGAAGTAGATTCAATTAAATCATATAATTGGTTTACACAACCCACTGGGCATCCGAAAGACACATGCACCTAACTCTCAAGTACAGTAATCACAAGGCCTCATATATAAAAAAGAACTAAAAAATGAGATAAACTGAAGAGAGATTGACTAAATTGAATGCGTTATGTTTCGGATTAAATGATGCAAAGACGTCTTCGTAACCTGCTCCAAGTCTACTGAATACCCTTACACCCAGAATTTCTGTAACACCAGGCGCATGGATACTACACGGTGGACCAGAAGCCACGATCGAAAATGTTTAATGATATTGTATTGAAACAAGAAGCAACATGAAATGCAAACAGGAACATGAAAAGACCCTCTGGCTCTAGCTAAAACTGTATTTAACAGAAAAAGTTTCTCGCCTGAAGCGAATAACACAAACTTTCTCTGCGCACTGACCATCATTCTCACCGCTGAGTTGGAGGTCGTTGAGGCTTGTCTTTCGTCCAAATATAAACATTACGAGACCGGGAGCTACGATACAAAGCACATTCATCTCTCATCGTTGCCTTACGGCGAGTCGCTAATGTTTGCAAAGCTGCAAGTAACTTTTTGCACGAATCACGTCGCGTATTCATGCGATGATCACTTAACTCATTTATGCTGTCGGGTTGAAATGAACGTTAATCTTTTCTCATCCAATGATGCATGGAGGTTCTGGGAATGTTCACCTCCGCTGACCACTTCCTGGTCGATTTTGCTGCTGAACGAAGGAATGATGAATTCATTATGGTAGTCAAATTTCTCGGGTCATCCATTGCATGGCGCCGCTGTCACAGACCCAGTTGACAGGTCTTTCCTTTCAATTTTCGTAGGTTAGCTTCCTTTGGGGCTTCTTTCTTGAAGTGAGTAAAAACATTTTCCTTAATTTCATGGGATGTTTCACTCGTTCATTTCTTTTCATGCAACCATACGCTAAGAAGAAGATGTACTTCAATTGTGAGTGTCTTGTAAACGCCATTATAACCCAAATTCTTATAACATTATCACCTTGGTAGCAAAACAGAACACGATCACATGCCGTAGCATTCGTCAGAACCATAAGCAAAACAACAAAATCGTGCGATATTTACATGGAGTGACGCCTGCATTGTTGTTATTTAATGCATAGTAATTATCAAATGCATTGTTATAATCTGAGTGGCCTCTACCAGAAGACAGAAGTACTATGTGGAGGGGACATTATTTTCAACTTAGAGTACATTTCCAGATGTATGCAATCGCAAAACCGTATTTTAAGTTACTTGAATACTTCCGGTCGTGACTTCTGGTCCACCTTTTACATTAATAACAAATTTAGCACACGATGTTAACGAAAAGTAGTCGCGGAATACAACAGAACTGAATGAATAGGAAATCTTGCACATGAGCAACCATTTCGAATAACTGCAAAGCGCAAAGCCCCCAGCGCCAGCGAGCAATACCTTTTAAAGCTATTCACAAGCATTCTCTCTTGACTGCGAGCTCGCTTAATGGCCGATCTCCCGGAAACTTGTGAATCTCGAAGACTCTACACTGCAAATATCGATACCAGTTCCAGTAACCTCTTTGCAAAGAATCAGGAAACATATGTTCACTTATTGTTGAAAAATTGAAAGTGGCCATTTAACAGACAACTTTCAACCTGACGACTTCCCCAGCTTGTGGAATTTTGCCAATGGCATCAACACCAAGTTATAAGCATCCCTTACTTCCAGACGCGTGTTTTGTTCACTGACGAGGCTGCTTCTACAGGTGAGGAAAATTCAAAAACTACGACAGCCATATCTGTGAGACGCAGAATCCTAAAGCAGTTCGTATGTTCCACCATTAACAAAGATTTTCCATAAATTTGTGGGCTGGTGTTGTTCATGATCATCTGATTGGGTCATAACTTCTGCATTAAACCTTCGATGGAGGCATTTAATGCATCTTTGTCCGTTAAGTGCTATCGGAAGTGGAGAATGTCTCGTTAGCAGTCAAACAAGGATTGTGGTTCCAGCATGATGGAGCCACACCACAGTTTGCCATTGAATGCGGAATGAGATGTTTAGAGTACAAGACTCCATTAATGCAAACAGACACCAATATTCATCACACTGTACTGTGAACACCGTCTCCGAACGATCCCAGCTTCAGACCCTCCATGGACCCCTAACAATGAAAACGTTGCATCTCTGACATTTTTTCACATAAAAAATTGTTTCTTCTTATCTCCTCTAAACAAAAACTTTGTATACGTAGTTTTCTTCACACTTCGTATGTACAATGTGGAAAAATGGAAACCCCTTTGATGTTACGCTAACAATAAAACAGACTGCGTCTAATGGAGCAAACCCCGATAAACAAGCAAAGTTCAGAAATGTACCGTTGTGGAGCTGTGACTCTGAAACGGCAGCCAATTACTGGCGAACACTTGCAAGTTTACCCAACAACTCTACAGAGGGCGGTGTGTCCAGCAGTGCGGTTTTGTTCGAGTGACGTAGTACCTGTCTGAAATTGCTTCACTGGTAGCAAATATTGAAACTACTCCTGAGAGCTGGCGAGGGCACGAAGTGGAGAAATCATGTCCCCTTCTGCAACCGACAAATACAGTCCGCAGAGCAAACTGTTCGTTTGCAATGCAGCGTATTCACCACATAAATTCCTTACATAAGTTGAAGGAGACATCTCCAAAGAAATCATCGCTAGTGATATGGTCTCAGAGCCAAAAAATCGTTTACAAAATAGACACAAAGATTCTTCAGTGTTCCATTAAGAAAACTTACGGGGTGAATAGTACGTACTGCATGGACATTGCACAAATACTTGAAATTTTTACTAATTTAAAAAAATATGGAGAAACGCCATTTTTACTGCTTATTTCAATAATAATTTGTTTTTGTGACCTACGTTTCGGGTTATTGCCCATTGTCTAGAAATACTAATAAAGATGTTGTTGTGCATAAACCTACAGACGTATAGTATCTAACTTTTTTAGTTACCCTACCCAGCCCCCTACGAACATGCTGCTTTTCAGTTATGATCCACCGTTGACTGTCAGTTCCAATGTTTACAACTGATTTTCAACAACACCTTCGCACAATCAAAACAATAGCTGTAAATAATAGACCGACAGGGGTTCAAATGATGGCCAGAAACTGATGCATGTTAGCATTTTTTGGCAAACTTCCGACCAAATTAGGCAATATTCTGAAGACAAAGAAATATTCATTGACCTACTGTACTATAGAGACCAAAGGCAAAAGTTTATTTAGTCACAAAGACAAGCAGTCCCCATTGAACAAAAGTGTAGTGCGTAAGACTAGTTGCAATTAATGTGGCTCATACTGCGTAGGAAACTTAAAAACACCACAGAACCGGAGAATTTGGAAGCTACGGAAAACAGACTCTACCTTTGTGCAGTACTGTCTGGAAACCAAACTCGGTTACGTATTATATGGAGAAACACTGCATCCTGGGCAGAAACTGTCACTGCTTGAAATACTACAGGTCAACAGACAGTACAAGAACCACCCTGAACAGATATTGAATGGACAATCAGACTTCAGTTATTCTCCCCTGTTTGATACTACCAAATATGACTGATTGTGGATTAAAATTTTGTTAAACTGTGCTCCACTATAAATCGCTGTGCCACTTCGTTATTTATTTTAGGATCCTATAATTATGAATGTCTTATTTTGTCATTTGGTATTAACAATTAAGTTCTCTGATTATTGTAATTTCTTTTCTGTACATTTGTACCATTATACCAAACATCATCTTCACCGGTATTGCTAGACAATGGGTTATTATCCGAAACCTAGGATACACAAATAAATAATTAGTGAAACAATTGGCAAAGAAGTACAGTTTACTATACATTAATGTTTCGTGAAGTAATCACAGTGGAACCAGTAGAAATTTATTTAAAAATACCCACAATAGTTGACAACTGAACA
Source organism: Schistocerca piceifrons (assembly GCF_021461385.2). Taxonomy (NCBI): domain Eukaryota; kingdom Metazoa; phylum Arthropoda; class Insecta; order Orthoptera; family Acrididae; genus Schistocerca; species Schistocerca piceifrons. Next base: position 333,729,021 of record NC_060144.1, read on the forward strand.
AAGCAACTTCTGTAGCGCTGCCTGTTTTGAATTATTTTTTGATTTCTTATAGTGGTTCTCAACGTATTTTGCCTTTTCATTTGTTGAGTTCCTTTTCCTACCAGCTCGCGCTTCTATCCTAGTGAATTGATTTAAATGTTGTTTTATTTTGGTTTTATAGTGCACACTTGCAACTGCTAGCTACCATTTCACTATTCAAGGATCGTGTCGACAAACTGACGGCCTCTATGCTATTTCTAGTACACATCTAGTTTATTTACGCTAGTAGTTACGTAAATTGTATAGAAGCGTCACTTTGAGAAGGCTTTCTATCACAATGATTTTTAAATTGTGAAGATATTTTAATCATGAATCTGAGATTTGACAGCTCCCTACACTAGTTAAAGAAAAGAAATAACAAATGCTTGCTTCTGAAAGTGAAAGAATGCTGTCGTGGTTGAGGAAAACAATATGCGTGTGACAAAAAAACGTCAGCAAACAAGAGCTACTAGTAATTGTTAAGGGAAATAAATCTATGCCACTGTACGTCGTTGAGAGATATTAAAAGAAGACGGATTTTCTGTTCTACAACCACGTCCCTACCTATGTCAACTGCATGCAATCGAATTTATTTGACACTTAATAAAACGACATATATCTATAAGAAACTTTTACGAGTCCTTTCAGCTGACATTATTCCATACATCTGATATTAAGGAGGTTCTGTAATTTCAGTAATTGTGTCTTCTCTTTAAGTTCATGGAAGATGTCTTATGGGCCGAAGGTGGACCAACACGTTATTGAATTGCTGAATTTCTGAAAGTATTTCTCTTGAATAAATCTTCAAATTTTCTGCAATTGTAGTAATTTGTTTGTATGGGCATGTACATCACATCTAACAGTTTAGGTCCCACTCGGATAGTTGCTTTGTGGTGCTTTTTTCGTCTTAGAGTGAACTTAGGAGTCATTTTGGGCCAACAGTGCGACTACAAAATCATGGATCGAACAGGCCAATAAAAAAACTGATGAATGTGAGAAAGTACCTCATGAGGTCAAACATCAGTTCGTGGGGGTGAAACCTGGACCTTAGAACCAAGTACTGGAACACTAGTTGAAATCTTTGAAACATATTTGTACGGTAATCTTTTACGTTCGCTCTGGATATTGAAAATATCAGTTGTCGAGCTTCTTCCTTGGCTGAAGATGCAAAAGGAATTTCTAGATATTATGAAACAAATGATTACACTACGCGCGGGTCGTTCTATGAAGGACGAGAGATATCAGTTATTACTACTGATTGTTGAAGGAAAATTGCATGGCAAAATGTCCATTGGATGAATGAGAAACTTCAAGCTGAAAAACATTCGAAGCCAGAACAATGGACTGATTTTCCAAGTACACGAAGAAAAGCGGACCAGAGACCGCTTTAAGCTGTTTTCCGCATTTTGAGCAATTTTTGTTGTTGCTTGACGTGAGGTTGTGTAGCACACTCAAATGCTATATAAAACACTCTGAAAAAAGTAAAAAAAAAATGCTACAAAGGAATTATCCAAATTGGTCGGAAATCGGTAGAAGAGACGCACTTTTACGGACAAACAGTGATTGCAACAATATTATGCAAGAAGTTATTCGGCTTGGTGTTGATTGATAGAGTTGTTAGATGTATGGCTGAGAGATATCGTACCAAATGCTGTCCTATTGGCGCGTTAGATCGTCAAAATCCCGAGATGGTTGGAGGACCCTGTCCATGATGCTCCAAACGTTCTCAGTTGAGGATAGATCTGGCGATCCTGCTGACCAATGCAGCATTTGGAAGCACGAAGACAAGCGGTAGAAACCCTCGCCGTGTGCGGGCAGCCATCATTTTGCTGAAGGACCGCTTGCCATGAAGGGCAACAAAAGGGGGCGTAGAATATCGTCGACGTACCGCTATGCTGTTAAGGCGTTGCGGTTGACAATCAAATGGTTGATGCTATGAAATGAAACGGCACCCCAGACCATCACTCCCGGTGGTCGGGCCGTACGGCGAGTGATAGTCAGGTTGGTATCCATCCGCTGTCAAGGGCAGGTCTTTGCTGGTCATCGGGGCGTAGTTCGAAGTGGGACTCATCACTGAAGACAACTGTACTGGAGATTGGAGGCCTGGATGACCAGCACGGACGTGTATGGAGATGCCTGACAGCGGTGCATTATGGGCAGGGCCCTTCAACCAGCTCTGGATTTTAAAGATCTAGTTTGACAGTTGGACTGAATGTGGCGCCATATCCGTAAGGAGGATATGAAACAATTCTTTTAATCAGTGTCAAGCCGAATAATTGCTTGCATATCAGTCATAGGTGGTCCAACGCGTTACTGACTTGCTCCAATTTGTGAAGCTCTTTCTCTTGAAAAAATCCTCCAGTTTTTCTGAAATTGTAATCATTTGTTTTTTGTCTGTACATTTACGTCAGATCTACTGATTTCCGTTTCATTCGGACAATATATCTGTGGTGCGTCTTTTTTTGTCTTAGTGTGTATCTTAGAGCTGGAGTGGCCGAGCGGTTCTAGGCGCTTCGGTCTGGAACCGCGCGACCACTACCGTCGCAGATTCGAATCCTGCGTCGGGCATGGATGTGTGTGATGTCCTTAGGTTAGTTAGGTTTAAGTAGATCTAAGTTCTAGGGGACTGATGACCTCAGATGTTAAGTCCCATAGTGCTCAGTGCCATTTGAACCATTTGTATCTTAGAGGTAATTTAAATATATTGTTAAGTATTCAGTTAAAAAATTTTAAGTAAAAATCTATATTTTTAGAACTGATTATATGACTTTTTAACGGTAAAGTCATACTTCGTGGGTCATGCAGAATCTTGTACCCTAAAACAGAGGAAGGTCTTTTACCATGGAACATGGGATATTTGCAAATGGTTTCGTTAATGTCTTATAGTCTTATATATATATATATGAGGATGGTATCTGATCTTTCGGACATATCCGAAAGAACATATACCATCTTCATATATATATATATATATATATATATATATATATAGTAAAGGCTCACCGGCCATTTGACCATCTTCTGTGCGGATGCACACACATTGCCTGAACTCTTACGGGAATCGGTAAGGCCGCGAGTAATGAATGTAATGGACAGGGGCACTACGAATAATATAGTGCGGGACAATAAGTTGGGAATGAGGGTCTCACGGGAGGCGTGCCAGAGATAAGGCCCAGCAGTCGCACTATCCTCTGTGTCATCGGTGGCTCTGATGGATAGCCGGCACGGTAGGTCAGCGAGTTCGGTCAGAGAGCTGATTGGCCTCTGTAATAAAAAACTGAGTGGAAGAATCAACAAAACGAACTTGACCGGATGTCATGTGACGTCCGAAACGACCAAACACATCGACCAACAACGAACAAAATGAAAAAAGAAGATGGATAGGCCGTCTGCCATATAAGCAGGAATCCCGGGTTCGAGTCCAGGTCAGGGCACACATTTTCAACTGTCCCCGTTGACGTATATCAACGCCTGTATGCAGCTAAGCGTATTCATTTCATTGTATTGACTTAACTGTAATTTCAAAATTAATTTAGCTTGTAATCGATGTTTGATCATTTTTATGCTTAATTTCATTTCACCTACAGATTATTGCTGTGTAGCACAGTGATTATGTAGGAGATGGACGAGTAAGTACAATACCAAGACTTTCCCGGCTGTAACACTTTTAAATTTCAATAGGCTATTTGTTCCAAGATACATGACCATGTTGTACCTTGGAACATGATTTTACGTGTAGAAAATTGTTTGTAATTTCAGAAAAAAATTGAAGCGCAGAAAAAATGAATGCCGTTGCTTAAAAATGGAATAAGAAAATATATTACGGAGCTGGCTATAGGCTGGCTATAGGCGAAAGTTTGAAGAGCTCCCCAAGGTACAACAATCTCCCACACTAACTTATAACGTGGAAACTTTTCGAAAACTGGGGAGAGCTCAGCGAGATGGGTGTTAATGGTTAGTAGGAAAACAGAGAAGTAGATAAGGGAAAAGACTGACATGGAAGATATATTTACGACGATAATGAAAATCTAGTGGAGCCGAGGCGGATGTGTAGGTAGGGGAATGCTTGGAAGATGGACCTAGGAAGTTCTTTGCTGGTTTCTATAAGATGAGAAAAGACAGTCGCCAACCTGATGGAAGGTACGAAGCTGACATCAGGAAACATCCAGAAGCAAAGGCAATATGCGTAAATGTCTGGAGGAAGCCTATATTTATGAAGCTTCGGAAAAATGAAGGTACGTACTTACATTTTTGTTTTCCTGCCGTCCTGCTACACATTGAAATCCCCACCCCAATGCATCGTAGCAGGCTGATAGACAAGTCAAAACAAACGCAGTCCACACTGAGGTGACATAAGTAATAGGACACCTCCTAATATCATGTCGGACCTCATCTTTCCCGACAGTGCAGCAGTTCGACATCGTATGGACTCAACAAATCGTTGTAATTCTTCTGCAGCAAAAATGAGCCACGTTGCCTCGACAGTCTTCCATAATTGCAAAAGTGCTGCCGCAGTATTTTGTGCATGAACTGACCTCTCGATTATGTTCCATAAGTGTTCGATGGTATCGATATCGGGCGATTTGGATGCCAAATAATTCGTTCGAACTGTACAGAATGTGCATTAAACCAATCACGAACAATTATGCCCCAGTGACAGGCGCAATGCCATCCATAAAAGTCCCATCATTGTTCAGGAATGCGAAGTCCATGAACGGCTGCAAATCTTTGATGATCAATTCAATTGGATCAGACGATCCAGTCCGTTCCTTGCAAATACAGCCCACACTATTATCGAGCCACCACTAGATTGCACAATGCCTTATTGACAACATGGGTCTATTACTTCATGGGGTCAACACCACACTCGAACCCTACCATCAGCTCTTATCTACTGAAATAGGGACTCATCTGACGAGACCTCGGTTTTCCAGTCGTCTAGCGTCCAACTGATATGGTCACGAGCCCAGGAGAGGTGCTGCAGGCGATGTCGTGCTGTCAGCAAAGATACTTCCGTCGGTCGTCTGCTGCCATAGCCCATTAACGCCAAATTTCGCCGCACTGTCCTAACGGATACGTTAGTGATACGTCCCACAGTGATTTTTGCGGGTATTTCAGGTGGTGTTGGTGGTCTGTCAGCGCAGGCAACTCTATGCAAACGTCGCTGCTCTCTGTCGTGATATGAAGGCCATCTACATCCATACTCCGCAAGCCACCCGACGGTGTGTAGCGGAGGGTACCTTGAGTAACTCTTTGGGTTCTCCCTTCTATTCCAGTCTCGTATTGTTCGTGGAAAGAAAGGTTCTCGGTATGCCTCTGTGTGGGCTCTAATCTCTCTGATTTTATGCTCATGGTCTCTTTGCGAGACATACGTAGGAGGGAGCAATATACTGCTTGACTCCTTGGTGAAGGTATGTTCTCGAAACTTCAACAAAAGCCCGTACCGAGCTACTGAGTGTCTTTCCGGCAGAGTCTTCCACTGGAGTTTATCTATCATCTCCGTAACGCTTTCGCGATTACTAAATGATCCTGTAACGAAGAACGCTGCACTCCGTTGGATCTTCTCTATCTGTTCTGTCAACCCCATCTGGCACGGATCTACATCTACATCTACATGAATACTCTGCAATTCACATTTAAGTGCTTGGCAGAGGGTTCATCGAACCACAATCATACTATCTCCCTACCATTCTACTCCCGAACACCGCGCGGGAAAAACGAACACCTAAACCTTTCTGTTCGAGCTCTGATTTCTCTTATTTTATTTTGATGATCATTCCTACCTATGTAGGTTGGGCTCAACAAAATATTTTCGCATTCGGAAGAGAAAGTTGGTGACTGAAATTTCGTAAATCGATCTTGCCGCGACAAAAACCGTCTTTGCTTTAACGACTTCCATCCCAACTCGCGTATCATATCTGCCACACTCTCTCCCCTATTACGTTATAATACAAAACGAGCTGCCCTTTTTTGCACCCTTTCGATGTCCTCCGTCAGTCCCACCTGGTAAGGATCCCACACCGCGCAACAATATTCTAACAGAGGACGAACGAGTATAGTGTATGCTGTCTCTTTAGTGGACTTGTTGCATCTTCTAAGTGTCCTGCCAATGAAACGCAACCTTTGGCTCGCCTTCCCCACAATATTATCTATGTGGTCTTTCCAACTGAAGTTGTTCGTAATTTTTACACCCAGGTACTTAGTTGAATTGACAGCCTTGAGAATTGTACTGTTTATCGAGTAATCGAATTCCAACGGATTTCTTTTGGAACTCATGTGGATCACCTCACACTTTTCGTTATTTGGCGTCAACTGCCACCTGCCACACCATGCAGCAATCTTTGGTTCAAATGGCTCTGAGCACTATGGGTCTTAACATCTATGGTCATCAGTCCCCTAGAACTTAGAACTACTTAAACCTAACTAACCTAAGGACATCACGCAATACCCAGTACAGCAAGCTTTTCTAAATCGCTTTGCAACTGATACTGGTCTTCGGATGACCTTACTAGACGGTAAATTACAGCATCATCTGCGAACAACCTAAGAGAACTCCTGAGATTGTCACCCAGGTCATTTCTATAGATCAGGAACAGCAGAGGTTCCAGGACGCATCCCGCCGCCTTTTCCGTGGTGAGAGGTAATGCTTGAAACTTGGTATTCTCGGCACACTCTTGACCCTGTAGATCTTGGAATACTGAATTCCTTAACGATTATCGAAATGTTATGTCCCATGCGTGTAGCTCCAACTATCTTTCAGCCTTCAAAGTCTGTTAGTTCCCGTCATGCGGCCATAATCAAGTCGGAAACCTATTCGCATGAATCAGCTGAGTACAAATGATACGTCCTTCAGTGCACTGCCCTTTTGTACAGGGTGGGCAAATAAAAATGGCACGGACTAGTGGACACGAGTTGACGTGGTTGTATGCAGATAAGAACACACCGTCACGCGCTCACCGCGTGTACGCCGGCCCGTGATCCACTTGTGTTCAGAGCGTAGGAGAGCTGTGTCAGTGTGAACAGAGCAGTGCAAAGAGGACGCTGGTACTCACAGAGGAGCAGCGGGTGTTTGTTGTGTAGAGTTACGAGACAACAATTGTGTTGTTTTCTGAGAAATTTAATGATGTGAAAGGGCAATTAAAGAGTGCCATACAACGCTTACTCCGAAAATGGCGTCAGACAGGATCTGTTTTGTTCTGAAACTTGCCCACACACCAGAAAATGTCGCTACAGTTCATCAGAAAATGCTTCAGAGTCCTACCAAATCAATCCGACGCCTGTCTCAAGAGACGGGGGTATCACTTCAGTCGTGCGGGACGAATGCTCCACTGGGCCAGCACATGCATCTCTACCGAGTGCCTGTTGCTGATGCATTAAGAGCAGCATATCCTCCTCAGCGCCTCGAGCTTTCTGAGTGACTGTTTGCTGAGATAACAATGATTGGTTTGGACATCCATCTGTTCTATATGGCCGGCCGGAGTGGCCGAGCGGTTCGAGGCGCTACAGTCTGGAGCCGCGCGACCGTTACGGTCGCAGGTTCGATCCTGCCTCGGGCGTGGATATGTGTGATGTCCTTAGGTTAGTTAGGTTTAAGTAGTTCTAAGTTCTAGGGGACTGATGACCACAGCAGTTAAGTTCCATAGTGCTCAGAGCCATTTGAACCATTTTTTTGTTCTATATGTCTGATGAAGCCTGGTTTCAACACATCCCACAGAATCACATGTTCCGTGCAGCAGAGAATCCGCATAATTTCCACGAAACACCGTTGCATGATCAGAAGGTTGCAGTTTGGTGTGCAGTGTTTGCACGCCGCATTATTGGCCCCATCTTCTTTCATCAGACCATGACTTTGGTGCCTTACACTGACAACATTTTGAAACCATTTGTGCCAGCATTAACGGAGGAGGAAAAGAGCTACAGTTACCTTGGAGTACTCGTACATCTTCATTCCTGACAGAGTTATTAGCAGAGGTCAGTCTGGTCACGGCCCTAGCTGTCCACCCAGGTTTCCTGATCTGTCGGTGTGCGATTGCTTTGTGTCGGAAGCCCTCAAGTCTAACGTGTGTAGCAACGAGTTTTATAGTCTTTAAGAACTGCAGCAGAACATTTTGTATGAGATTTTAGCAATTCAAGGAGTCCAGCTACTAGCCGCTTTCAGCGACATTCTGACCAGGGGCCAAAAGTGCCAAGAGATGGATGGTGGTCACTTCAACATCTGCTATAGCCAGGTTAGTATTTGTGCTGTGTTCCTTTGTATGGCTCTGAGCACTATGGGACTTAACTTCTGAGGTCATCAGTCTCCTAGAACTTAGAACTACTTCAACCTAACTAATCTAGGGACATCACACAAAACCATGTCCGAGGCAGGATTCGAACCTAGACTGTAGCGCCTAGAACCGCTCGGCCACTCCGGTCTGTGTGTTTGTCTGGGATTTTTGCTGGCCTGTGCCCGTACGATTTCCCGTTTCCTCGCCCGGGCGTCGTACGTAAAGTTTAAGGTGAGTGAATTTTGGTAGTTCCCATCCAGTGGTTCGTTGGGCCCCGTGACGAAATGGTTTTTTGCACCCTGCCTGTCCTATCTCCCTGGCTTCAGGTTTGCTCCGCTGTGCCCGTGCGCGAGTGTGTATGTGGGCGACGGTGATCGTTTCCTGACTTGTTTACCCTTTCTTGCCGACTTCTCTGCACAGACTGCCGAATCTGTAATTTGGTCTATGCCATGTTATAGTTGCTTCAAGTTAGTTCGCACACCCCCCTTGGTAATGACATCTTCCCACCTATGAGATTGAATGATGTTTTGAACTATTGTAAGCTGACGGTTGTCGCCGTGTGTGTTAAATTTTAACTTATGGCTCTGAGCACTATGGGATTTAACAGCTGTGGTCATCAGTCCCCTAGAACTTAGAACTACTTAAACCTAACTAACCTAAGGACAGCACACAACACCCAGCCATCACGAGGCAGAGAAAATCCCTGACCCCGCCGGGAATCGAACCCGGGAACCCGGGCGTGGGAAGCGAGAACGCTACCGCACGACCACGAGATGCGGGCTTTTAACTTATATTTGAGTTTTGGTCTAATTGTATTTTGTCAACTGAGCTAATTTTATCTTGCCGACTGCTGCGATGTCAGAAATGTTAAAATCTAGCCTTGGGCTCCTTGTGAATTTGTATGTTGATGACTCATGCAGCATTTTAGTGTAATGATTTATCTTTTACATTTCGGGGAAATTTTATCTTGGCAAATCCTTGGGGTTATATTGTGCAACTTGTGTCTATGATCTACGGAAATGTTGGGGTTGATTGCACTTTCTCGTTAGGCCTATCACTTATCGTTTTACTAAAGGCATTAAGAGTTATTTGTTGAAAGTTTTTTTTTTTAAATTTTAACAAATATAAATTTAATCTTACCTGTGAAGCCATATTTGTGGAGAGTTGTTATTTAAATTTCATTGTCTTCCCAGCTTGCCCTTTGCCACTGTATTAAAAGTGTTTGTTGTTTTGATTAATCGCAGTTGCTTACCTTAAAGAACTAAAGCTGATTTTGAAAGATTAAGAATTAGTGTAACTGTTCACTCCAGTAAAGCCACCCTGTTAAAAGAAAAATATTGGTGCTACCATTTGTTTCCCCCTTGTCCCCCTTCCACGGCTCAAAATCAACAAATTCTTTTCATGTAATGCTAACAACAATTTTTCTTATCGTAAAACTGGTACATCGAAAACATCGATATTTTACCACCGACAAATTGTAAGTATATATAACCGACGCTTCATCGAAAAGTCGATAGAGCGATATTTCAGAAAATTTTGTAACCTCCCCCTGCAGGCGCTGCAGTGGACACTAACGCTAACTGTTCAGCCACTGTGCTGGTGAGAGGGGAGAGCGAGAAGGAGAGAGGAGATGAAGGCGAAAGAGAGAAAGAGAGAGAAGGAATGAGAGGGAAGGAGCCAGAGAGAAGTATAGAGAGAGAGAGAAAGAGAGAGAGACAAGGAGGGAGAGAGGGAGAGAGAGAGAGAGAGAGAGAGAGAGGCTACGGTCCATGGCCACGGCTTGACCCGATCGCAGTCGTGCTGAAGTGCCCCAAGCGCATTCAAGTGCCGCAGCGCGCAGGAAAACTTCTTCCGTCGAAAACCGCTTTTGTAAAGGGCGAGTTGCCGTCTACGTCCACACTCACGCAGGCCAAGTGCTTTCACGTTAGAAAAACCACTGAGGGCACTCTAAATGTTCCGCAGTGTTTGTGTTAAGCAATTTTGACGGCAGTAATGACGGTTTCCCTACACACTGCTGCACAACTACTTGGTTAAAAATAAAAAATAAAACGAAAAAAAAAATTCTCTTAGAATTCGCTGATCTACAGCCGCACGTTTAAACAAAGACGCTCAATGACCGAACTCACTTCATCACTTTGCGTGACCGCGACCTGAATGGTCGGGTTGCTCATTACCCACGTAGTTTGCCTTTTGTCTCAAGTGCGCTGCAGTTCGGTGACAAATTACTTGATATTCGTCATGAAATACCTAATAACGTATCCTGATTTATACACAAGTTCTTAAAGTTAATCTTTTTTAAATGACACACCAAACAGGGTATTTTGCTCTGTGGTTGATGTTATTAACTTGTTTTATCGATGTTGATAGTGATAAAACTATTTTTATTGGCCGGGTGGTGTGGACTAGCGGTTCTAGGCGCTTTAGTCTGGAATCGCGCGACCGCTACGGTCGCTGGTTCGAATCCTGGCTCAGGCATGGATGTGTGCGATGTCCTTAGGTTAATTAGGTTTAAGTAGTTCTAAGTTCTAGGGGACTGATGACCTCAGACGTTAAGTCCCATAGTGCTCAGAGCCATTTGAACCATATTTGTATAGCAGTTGCGTATCTCCCCAACAGCATTTTAGGGCTTACGAAAAATGTGCTATTCAAGTCAGCAACGAAACTTACCACATAAAAATGTAAGACTCAAGCATGTCGTCACAGTGCAAGTTCATCTCCATTGGATAGCGGGGTGGCTAATACACTGTGTCCCCGGGCTTAATATTGCATTCATTTATTAACGATTTTTGGAGTGGTGATACTGGGATCGAGAGGCGTGCGTACACTTTGATCATAATTTAACATTTTTTTCGCTTAAAATAATGTTACACACAAGTTCTCTACCAGCAGAAGTGGTGTATAGATTAACATTGTACTTTACTAATAATTAAGAGAACAACAAGCCATAATCATTAAAATGGTATGAAAGAACTTCCTTAAAAGTTGGCCAACCGTGACACAGACATTTAAAAAGCTTTCTAATAATATACAAATTAGTTTTACGCCAATGAATCTTATTAAAACTAAATAAACTTCAGCCAGGTCTGAGCATGGAGAATATTAATCGAACGCAGCCAAACAAGAAATGAACTCGTACCAATTACTGATATTCTAAAACATCAAGAGATGGTTTAAAGACCAGATAAAATTTTCTTAGACTGAGCGCTAAGTATCGGCCACTAACACCGGCCTCACCTGTTGGATTACAGAATTTCACTCGCTCATAAATCACAAAACACGGAAAGTAATACATTCATTATGTGATGCAACACAAGGTCGTAAGTCAGAAAGTCACAGTGAAACTGCTTCCACCCCATGCATGAACAACTCTCCCTCAGTACACGATGCAGTAGCTTGTCAGTAACAAGTGCTCTGCGCACTCAATACACGGGCCCACTCGCAATCGGAACGGGACGTATAGCCAAGTGTGGCCGCACCATCTTTCTCATTCGCGCAATATGGCGAAATTGATCGGTACGTAAGAGAAATTCTTGTGTTGCCGGGAGTGCAGTGCTGCTCGTCCAGTCCGGGAAGCGCCCTCCCACCAGTTGCGGCCGCCGGGTCCATTGTTCCAGCAGATCTGTCGCCACACCAAAGTCGGCAATGCACATCGATGCCACAGAAACTGGTAACATCTCGCTGCAGTCCACACTGTCAACTGGTAGAGGCTGAAGAAAAGACACGCCTTCTCTCTCGGCATGTCGCGCGGGATTAGCCGAGCGGTCTGGGGCGCTGCAGTCGTGGACTGTGCGGCTGGTCCCAGTGGAGGTTCGAGTCCTTCCTAGGGCATGGTTGTGTGTGTTTGTCCTTACGTTAATTTAAGTTAAGTAGTGTGTAAGCTTAGGGACTGATGACCTTCGCTGTTAAGTCCCATAAGATTTCACACTTTTTTTTTTTTTTGTAACTACTTCCATGGTACAGACCTTCTCAACCACCCACACTTCGAAATTTTTGAAGGTTTAGGAGATTAAAAAGTCAAAAATCTGGCTTACTTTTCCCAATGTCATACAATAACGTCTTATTGCATCATATTCTGGAGTAAGTTGTCACTGAGTAAATAAGTGTTTGCTACAAAAAAGTTTTTAACATTTGTAACAAGGGTGCTATACCCCGGGAGTACAAAGAGTTTCGAGATTCGGTTGGTAAAAAGTGGAGAAAAGTTAAGATGGTGGTTTTAATGCTTCAGGGGTTTTACAGAGTGTCTCCCCCACTTGAGCACAACGTACAGAATGTTTATACAACCATGCGAAACTGACAGGAGAGACCTTCTTTGGGATGTTGTTCAAATTGCGCACCACATCGACTTGTATCTGTTGTGCCGTTAAACCATTATCCACCATGTGAATTTCTGCACTTTATCGTTTTGTGGTAGGTTCACCTGTGATTATTTGTTCCAGAAAAGAATTGTCCACATTTTGCACTTCGACCAAGTCGCGGTCAGCGCCCACGCGTCATTGTTTTTGTTCGGGAATCAAGGTGTGTGGGACATTACAACATACACACACTTTTCTCTCTCTGATAACGTCGTCGAGTGTACCTTGATAACTTGATTTAGAGATGTTGCCCCAATGCGATTTGTGAATACCGACGTTCTCAGACTACTGCCGCTCATCCACCGGTTAACACTGCCTACTCACAACTGACTGGTCGAATGAACGTCTGTTGTTTATAGAACACAACAGAAACATTCATAAATGTAACACTGTAAGGAAAGATGACTTTCATTATTCATCACTCGACATGACTTTCATTATTCATCACTTGACATTGGTGTGTCACAGAACAGAACGATGTATTGTGTTATAATGGAAAACTGACTCATTCCACACCACAGAGACATGTCGTAGCGAAGATCTGTGGAACTAAACTACACTAACCTGGGTCTACTGGACAGAATAATCTGCAACACTTCTGCGAGCGATGTTATCATTGCCCATGCAAGTGTTTACCCCGTGGTATGCAAGCAGAGACCTGTTAAGCCACTACCCACAGCAACCTCGTACTACCGTCCAATTCATTATCTTCGGCATCGTGCAACACCCTGGAATATATACTCATGACCAGCTTACCATCAATTTAAGTACAAGCAACCTACTTCTGTAAGCATAATAGAACATCTGCTGTAATGGAAAATGATAATAATGATGGCCTTGGATTTAATCTGCTCATCAGCATTCTTACTAGGGATCGTTATGTACATGTCGTGGTCTTTATGATGTTTGTTCTCATAAGCGAAATCGCTGTGATGAAGTTCAGGAAAATATATGCTCACTAGCCAAAAGTATTGGTCACTCCATTACAAGGGCACACGGGCCACCTTGGAGTGCAGCAGATAGTAAAAAATTGGTATCAGGCGGTCCCACAGCTGACAGTAAAGTGATTTCTATAAGCCGGTCTGTTGTATCGAATGAGGGCAGTAAAGTGGGCCGACACGGAGAGTGACAGATTGACAGGTAAGCGCTATAGTATTTCTGTGTGTCCCCGACCACATCTTGAGTGAAGCTGCCAGAAATTTGGCTGTATCAGCGCGGGCTGTCCAGTGCGTCTACAGGAGGTGGTGTACCACTAGCAGCCGTCACAACAAAGACCTTAAGATTATCATAACCGTAAGACGAATATTGCGTCCTGTCAATGTCAATGGGCTTAGAACCCGATACAAACAGCGAAAGGAACCGCTTGGAAAACCCACTTTGAGTCCATTACGTCGCAAAAGGCCGTCACTCAGAGCAGCACATGAAGTTGCACAGATACAATCGGCACAATAACAGCGTCAACAATAAACCAGATAGTAACTGACTAGAGGCGTGTAGTGTGGTTCGACAAGTCGCTATATTGCTGCGTGTCTTGCCCGAACGGGCTGGACGTGACCCTCCGACCGCCGTGTTATCCTCTGCCAACGTTGTCGTCTGGATGCAGTATGGAGGGCATGGGATCAGCACACCGCTCTCCCGTCACTCTCAAGTTTCGTGATCTTGGAGCCGCTATTTCTCAGTGAAGTACCTCCTCAGTTGGCCTTATGAGGCTGTGTGCAACCAATTCCCCCCGCAAAGAAAAAAAATCCATGGTAGTATCGGGACTCGAACCCGATTGCTCTGCATAACAGCCAGACACACTGGCTATGGAGGCGAACCAGTCGCCGCATTGCCTATTGTCAAATGGTGCAATGAGCCGAGCACCATGGCCCAACCCACAGTGCATGGAGGGAGCAGTTCAGGCCGAATATGATTCTTTGAAGTTATTTGTAAGGTTATGGTTAGGTGGTTTCATATTCTATGATTGAACACAAGTGTGTAAGCTGTAATGACAATCTTGTCACGGAAATACACGCTTTTACACAGTTTACAATGTGACAATGTTAAGACAGTTATCAAAATGACGCATCTCATCCTCTGAAAGTGAACCAATCCTAAACACAACAGTATTAAATTTTAACTCTTAGAAAGTCAAATAAACGAAACACAACATTATTAAATTTTTGTACTAGAAATTTCTTTACAAAATTATTCTTACGATTACGTTATGATGTTGGCCAGTACTACGATAAATCATCCGATTCCGGTGCAAAGTTCGGTATTATTTTTAGGATGACAATCAAGTTTACAGAGGAGGGTTAGTTCTGTGACAAATTGAGCAATAGATTACCCAAGGTCGCTCGAGTTTACTGTGGATGCAAGCTGGTGAACCATCAAGTTTACTCCTCTGCACACGATATTTACCTTAGCTACAATGAGCTGTCGTCTGCCTGGCTGCTCTCGCCCTCTGAAATTCCTATAAAACTAATTAAACCTTTGATGAATTTTCCAGCAGAAACTCTCCCTATGTTTCTCGATATGCGAGGAAACATGAACTCAGACTATGGCGATATACACGCTCATGGCTGGAGCAGCATGCATTTTATAATGCCCTCTCAGTTCTCGCAAGAACGATTAAACGTGCTGGTTCGTTTCTCCACAGTTGGAGCGCAACAATGCTACAGCTAATTTCTGGATGGATGACAGCTGCTGTGAACGCAGTGTTCACACAAATTTCTCCCCTGCGTCGTACAGAGCGTTATGTGCTCCGTTCTGCACTAGGCGCCAGTTCAGAGAAGAGTCCACAAAAATTTCTGTCCTGTCTTTCTCACAGCTGAACTGTTTCCCCACCTGGGTTCTTTCGTTCTCCACGTCACAGCTTTTTTCCACCAATAGGAGCATTCCTCTTATTTTGTGGAAACTCTACCAATCACAAGGGTCCTACCATTAATCTGCGTAGAAATCTCGGCACTCCTTCCCAGTGCGTTTCCGCCAATCGGACGTTTTGTGCCCACCCCAGATGCCTAAAAAGTTACATATGTCTATCACGTGTGTACCATTCGCAATTCATGTGATCGAATGCGTCACTGGTTTTGTTCGTATCCATTTGGAATTCTGAAATGCAGTTTTCTAAAGCTTTTTCTGTCCTGCTCCTGGTGGCCTGGCCCGTTACTCTCTCTCCCGTCCGAGTCACCTGGTCAGTCAGTGTTGACTCTCGCCTGGGACGCCCCTTAAGTCGTTTCCGTAGTACCCCTTGTGGCGTGGCATTCACCTCTGCCCGCCCTTGCTTCCAACCCAAAACGTTTCCTCTCTCTGCTTGTTCCACCTTCTGCTCACAGACATGCATTATATAGGATCGGTATGTTAGTACCATCGATTGTCATCCCTTTTTGCAATACATACTGATAGGCAAATTTGCTCATTACCGCCGAACTAAGTTAGGTGTCATATTCACCTTCCCGTTGCGATGAATGAAGTTCTTCTGTAAGGTGCAAAACTGACGTTAATTTATTCTGCCACCTTACATATTCATACCACGAATTGGGTCCTCTCACCCATTTTACCGTGAACATCAACCAGCATGTTTATTTCAGCATTCTCGGTCGCCAATTGTTGCCACCTCTTCATCATTTTCACGAGGAGTACACTGTGCACACTCCCATTCATTCGTGTTCACATTGCTGCTTGCATATGGTCCTGGACTGACAATCACCCAGCAACCATATGGCGCCTCAACTTAGCCGGTAAATCACCCAATGTTAATCACATAAAAATATCTGGTCTATTTGGAACAGAGTTTGAAACACTGAAGTCAACATCCCCACAATTTGGTAGCTCTATGGGTTGAAACCTTCAATGGATGTCTTGGTCACCCCAAGAAATTTGTGGACTCTCTTCCTCTCATAATTGAAACTCTAATCGTACCTAGAGGTGGCGTTACACGCTGTTCACGTGGTGTCACCTGGCTGGAGGACGAGGGGTGGGGGGTGGGGGAGTGGAGGGGCATTTTATCTCAGAATGTCGGCCTACATAGCCAGAAGGGGGTGGTTTGTCACCGATAAAATGGAAGCATCAGTTAATTTGTCATTTATCAAAACCCATCTACAGTTACGAAAAAGTCTTTATGATACACTTAACTATGGTAGTTGAAATAATCAGTTCTTTATTTCCTCAATGGGTGTTAATTAGTGGTGAGCTTAGTATACGCTAAAGCTATATTACTGCAGTCTACAAATATTTCCTTGAAAAGTGAGATGATATACTTAAAAGATTGTCATTTTATAAAAGTGGAGGCTGGAGCAACATGGCTCGAAAACAGTGTATAAAGTATTATATGAATGCATCTTGAAATTTCTATTGCAGAGTACTGTTAGCGCAATAAAAGACATACCGTGTATAAATAACGCTGAACTGTCTGGAAACTATATTGTTCTGAGCTGTTGGCATACTTGCGGTTCGAAAATTATCATAAAATGAGGTGAACAGAAACAGTTTCCAACTTTAAAAGAAATAACTGAGAACCGAAAAGCGAAATATGAAAATCAAATTTATGTGGAATTCTACGTCTTGTTTGCTTTTGAACTTAGATTTGGCATCTAGGTCATGCTTTTGTAACATAACAAAATAAGAATTTGGTGTTTCTATTCACTGCGCAGAGAGGGGTGAATGGAAACAGCAGTTTTTGTTGTATCCAGCTTACTCGTCAAATTTGGGGTGCCTAGAAAACCTGCTTTCTCGGATCGTTAGACAACAGTTGAGGCAAATCGTATCAGTCAGTTTTATTACAAAAGGAACTGGTTACAATGCTTTACTTTCTGAGATACAGACTTGCTGCGAGCAAAGGAGGGCCGACAAACAAGAAGTCCCGTCAGTACATACAATTCGGAATACAAGAGAAGCAACACAGTTCCTAAGTCGCTGCTATACAAGTGCCTATTCTTGATGCCGCTGTGGAAGTAGTAGTCTTCAACTGGGCCGTGGCCACGCGGCGCGGCGCTTATGTCCTCTTCGTGTAGAGGCCGCTGCCGTCGCGTTGTCGTCCTAGAGAGGGGTCATTCAGCGCCCTCTCTGCTCCCTCGTTCCCGACTGGCGTGCCGGCGCTTCACTTTACGCCGGAACAGGTTTTTCATTCTGTTTTCGAAATAAAGATTATTATATCTCTATTTATTTTATTGTAACATCAAATTAACAGACTTGGTTTAGCCACTGGCGTCATTGTTTATTACTGATGTCTTTGAAGCTACAAGTCGTGCCCCAGTAGTAATGAAGAGCTTTCGAAAAACATTTCTTTGACTAAAACATGACTACTCATCTGTTAACGTGTTTAATCGGCCTTGTTTTTTTTTCAGAAAACAGCCAACATAACCTTCGCATTCTAAATCAGATTTCACATGATACAATCTAAATGATATTATTCAATCACAATGATCTCCCAAGTTGCGAACAGTGTCAAGTCATTTTTAATTTCCATCGAATTATTGGTCTTCTTTTGAAGAAACACTTAACGATTACTGTTTCTATTCACTCCACAAGTCCCATGAATGGACAATTCTACTTTTTTTCATCCACCCGAAAAACAAGTTGGATTATAGTATACCTAACAAAACATTTGTTTAACGAAATGGGAAAGCAAATTTGCTTACTATCTACCTTAATTAAAACAACCTCATTTAGATTAGCACTTGCAAATAAAGTTCGAAGTAGGCAAATTCAGCACCACATTCAGTGCTTGTCATAAAGTGTTCTTGACATCAAGAGACAGAATCGCCAACTTTGAAATTCACAGTTTCTGTGGGAGATCGATTCGTTACCAACTCAGACAAACCAATTTTTAAGTGAAATTTCAATTTGTCGTCCGATGCAACTGCGTATTTTTTTTTTTTTTTTGCAAGCTTTGTTTGTTTCTATTTACTCTATTTTACCGAACAATTGTTGCAGTGCAGTGATACACGTTTGAAACAACATCTCATCCAAAAATTAAGTATGGGATTCAAACAAGCTAATGTTTGGTCTGGTTATGGCCTTTGATTTTCACCATTACGTAACTACACAACAAGACATAGAAAAACCATGTAAAGTTATTCATTTCAAAACATTACGCTCCAAAACATATAAGAACGAAGGAAACTTTTTGTAAAACGTTTTTCATAAAAATGTAATTTAAATGAGTACAAGTCTGTGCAATGCTGATCAACAACGCAGATTTACCCACAATACAGCAAATGGAATGTAGCAGTAAGACATAAAGAACAGAAACATGTTCACTTTTACATCCATCAGCACAGTCACGCTGCATTCAAATGCTAGCAATCGTATCACATTGATCATAAATGATTTGAACAATGCCATGTAGGTAAAGGCAATGTAGTAACAGAAAATATCTAGAGCTTTCATAGTGCAAGTTGCCAGTAGCAATTTAATATAACGTTTCATATAATTTTCAGATGCTAATAATGTGAATGTATTTCAGCTAATTTTTTTCTGATGTCAAATACCGATATAACAGTATCTCTTGATTTTCATTTTAGCTCAGGACAGAGAAACAGATTTTAGTTAAGTATAACTACGGACATGATGATGATGATGATGATGATGATTAGGTCCCATACTCCGAGGAGCGTAGTGAGCGATGCGAGAGACCCACACCGCCGACTAGGCAAGGTCGCAGCGGAGGTGGTTTCCCATCGCCTTCCTCCGACCGTAATGGGGATGAATGATGATTATGAAGACAACACAACAACACCCAGTCATCTCGAGGCAGCGAAAATCCCTGACCCTCCCGGGAATCGAAGCCGGGACCCTGGGCGCGGGAAGCGAGAACGCTACAGCAAGACGACGAGCTGCGGACTAACTACGGACATAAGCCACCTTAAAGTCCGTTTTTAATCACTGTATTTCATGTGTAATGTATATGAACTAACACAGTGGTCGATATCCATAACTTAATGAGGCACACCTGAAGTATAACAGTTCTTCAGCACGGTACCATATATGATTTACGTAGGAAGGTGAGTACTTCGTCAGTGAGTACTTTCGCGCTTGCTTAATCGTAATGCACCTTCAAGAGCGATGGTGCAGCTTTCTCCACACATATAATTCTGTTGTTATTGCCCATTATGAAATGCAGAGGACTCCGTCACATGTCCGCTCGCATACCGTGATAGCCACATTCCTACCCCAGCCGCCTGACCACCACGCAACAGTTATTTCAGAGGTGCTACAATGACTTATTAACTACTCGCAAAATAATGAATATAAACGCTTCCACTGCGGTGTAATATTTCCATGACAAATGATTCCATATGTAAAAAAATTAAAGAAAATCTGGATATGATAATTTACAAAAATTTAAATCTGCGTATTTCTAATAGTTAAGTGAATGGCCAACAGATGGCCCTACAGACTTGTCAACTCGTTTATACGGACAGCAATTACAGCAACCATAGTAAGGAAAAAAATGTCTACTGTATAGCGTTGGTATTAGAAGGGTACTGGAAAAATTTCACGAGAGTATTAATGTAATCATTCAAGCCACCAAAACCCAGAGACTTATGTAAAGAACTGATGCCAAGAGCGGGCTCTCATAAGCACTAAATTATGTACTGATCATTTTCTATTTAAATTTGAAGCTTAATTTGTTTTGTAATAAATTTACACTTATTTGTCTACCCATTTTCGTTTCTGTTGCTAACAATGTCTTCACTTGTTTAACATTTTTCTCCATCAGTCGTTTCATACCTACCGATACTACACTTCAGCACAAAAGAAACTGATATAGGCACGCGGATTCAAATACAAAGATATCTAAACAGGCAGAATACGGCACTTCGGTTGGCAACGCCTGTATAAGACAACATTGAACTGTTCATGACTGGAAACATGTTGACTGGTCGGACGAGTCTCCTTTCAAATTATATCGAGCGGATGGACGTATGTGGGTATGAAGACGACCTCATGAATCCATGGACACTGCATGTCAGCAGGGGACCGTTCAAGCCGGTGTAGATTCTGTAATAGCGTGGGGCGTGTGAAATTGGAGTGATATGGGACCCCTGATACGCCCAGATACGACTCTGACAGGTGAAACGTACGCAAGCATCCTGTCTGATCACCTGCACTCATTTATGTCTATTGTGCATTCTGCCGGATCTGGGCAATTCCAGCAGGACAATGCGACACCCCACACGTCTAGAATTACTACAGAGTGGCTCAGGAACACTCTGGCCACCGAACTTCCCAGACATGAACATAATTGAGGATATCTGGGATGCCTTGCAATGTGCTGTTGAGAAGAGATCTCTAATCTCTCGTACTTTTACGGACTTATGGACAGCCCTGCAGGATTAATGGTGTGAATTCCCTCCAGCACAACTTCAGGCATTAGTGGAGTCCATGCCACGTCGTGTTGCGGCATTTCTGCATGCTCACTGGGGCCCTACACGATACTAGGGAGGTGTACCAGTTCCTTTGGCACTTCAGTGTATTACCTCTGCCTTATTACTGATTGACCAAGACCTGCTGGCATCGTAATAAACCATCTTGACAGCTGATAAATGTCTTTATTATTGTTTATGTTATTATTTCCATTTGTTTATGTTTATTATTGGAAACTTTTTTATGTTTACACCACGAAGGTTACGTCAAATGCAATTAAAATTCTAGCTGTTTCAGAGTGAGCATAAACCAACGACTGACTGAAATAGGAAAAAGGAATATAGTAGAAGACGAATGGGTAACTTAGTGAGACGAAGTAGTGAAGACAGCAGAGAATCAAATAAGTAGAAAGACAAGCCCTAGTATAATTCCTTGGAAACCACCGGAGATACTGAACTGATGAAGGAAGAAAATATAAAAGTACAGCAAAAGAAGCAGGCAGAAGGGACAACACACGTCTAAAAATAAGACTGACAAAAAGTGTAGAGTGGCTAAGTAGAATGGTAGGAGTAGATTAGTGTTTAGCGTCCCATCGACATCGAGGTCATTTTAGCTCAAGCTCGGATTGATGGGGAGGCGAAATCGGCTGTGCCCTTTCAAAGGAACCGTCCCAGTATTTGCCACAAGCGATTTAGGAAAACCACGGAAAACCTAAATCTGGATGATCGGCCGAGGGTTTGAGCCGTCGTGCTCCCGAATGCGAGTACGGTGTGCAGACCACTGAGAATGGTTAGAGGGCAAATGTAAGTTTATAGAAAGACGATTAAGTAGGAGAAAGACAGGTTGCAAAAGCATTTATTTCGATAACCGATTTCGGTAAGACTGCGTTACCATGTAATGTTTCTTTTAAACATGTAGTAACTTTATGAACTCAACACCTATTTATTTCTAGATTTTCTTCTGTAGCGACGGCAGTGCATTTATAATACATTACCAATAGGCATTTGCTTGTGATCGGTATCTAAATTTTGTCAAACGATTTACCTAGACATCAGGCAATAAATTTTATATGAAACGAAAGGGTATAGGTTCTTTCACTCAAGTACTCTTACTAATACACTATGAAGTTATACTGTATCTGTGATATAAATTAAAACGATTTACGCCTCCATTCTATGCTTAGCCACAACATAAACCCACCCAGACATCGAGTGACACATTACTATGAATCTAGACATAATATTCTATTGATAGTTGTGTAATACCCTGGAGATACTAAAAGGTGTCAGATAGATTATATAATGGTAAGACAGAGATTTAGGAACCAGGTTTTAAATTGTAAGACGTTTCCAGGGGCAGATGTGGACTCTGACCACAATCTATTGGTTATGACCTGTAGATGAAAACTGAAGAAACTGCAAAAAGGTGGGAATTTAAGGAGATGGGACCTGGATAAACTGATAGAACCAGAGGTTGTAGAGAGTTTCAGGGAGAGCATAAGGGAACAATTGATAGGAATGGGGGAAAGAAATACAGTAGAAGAAGAATGGGTAGCTCTGAGGGATGAAGTAGTGAAGGCAGCAGACGATCAAGTAGGTAAAAAGAAGAGGGTTAGTAGAAATCCTTGGGTAACAGAAGAAATATTGAATTTAATTGATGAAAGGAGAAAATATAAAAATGCAGTAAATGAAGCAGGCAAAAAGGAATACAAACGTCTCAAAAATGAGATCGACAGGAAGTGCAAAATGGCTAAGCAGGGATGGCTAGAGGACAAATGTAAGGATGTAGAGGCTTATCTCACTAGGGGTAAGATAGATACTGCCTACAGGAAAATTAAAGAGACCTTTGGAGATAAGAGAACCACATGTATGAACATCAAGAGCTCAGATGGAAACCCAGTTCTAAGCAAAGAAGGGAAAGCAGAAAGGTGGAAGGAGTATATAGAGGGTCTATACAAGGGCGATGCACTTGAGGACAATATTATGGAAATGGAAGAGGATGTAGATGAAGATGAAATGGGAGATACGATACTGCGTGAAGAGTTTGACAGAGCACTGAAGGACCTGAGTCGAAACAAGGCCCCCGGAGTAGACAACATTTCATTGGAACTACTGACGGCCTTGGGAGAGCCAGTCCTGACAAAACTCTACCATCTGGTGAGCAAGATGTATGAAACAGGCGAAATACCCTCAGACTTCAAGAAGAATATAATAATTCCAATCCCAAAGAAAGCAGGTGTTGACAGATGTGAAAATTACCGAACAATCAGTTTAATAAGCCACAGCTGCAAAATACTAACACGAATTCTTTACAGACAAATGGAAAAACTAGTAGAAGCCGACCTCGGGGAAGATCAGTTTGGATTCCGTAGAAATACTGGAACACGTGAGGCAATACTGACCTTACGGCTTATCTTAGAAGAAAGATTAAGGAAAGGCAAACCTACGTTTCTAGCATTTGTAGACTTAGAGAAAGCTTTTGACAATGTTGACTGGAATACTCTCTTTCAAATTCTAAAGGTGGCAGGGGTAAAATACAGGGAGCGAAAGGCTATTTACAACTTGTACAGAAACCAGATGGCAGTTATAAGAGTTGAGGGACATGAAAGGGAAGCAGTGGTTGGGAAGGGAGTAAGACAGGGTTGTAGCCTCTCCCCGACGTTATTCAATCTCTATATTGAGCAAGCAGTAAAGGAAACAAAAGAAAAATTTGGAGTAGGTATTAAAATCCATGGAGACGAAATAAAAACTTTGAGGTTCGCCGATGACACTGTAATTCTGGCAGAGACAGCAAAGGACTTGGAAGACCAGTTGAACGGAATGGATGGTGTCTTGAAGGGATGATATAAGATGAACATCAACAAAAGCAAAACGAGGATAATGGAATGTAGTCGAGTTAAGTCGGGTGATGCTGAGGGTATTAGATTAGGAAATGAGACACTTAAAGTAGTAAAGGAGTTTTGCTATTTGGGGAGCAAAATAACTGATGATGGACGAAGTAGAGAGGATATAAAATGTAGACTGGCAATGGCAAGGAAAGCGTTTCTGAAGAAGAGAAATTTGTTAACATCGAGTATAGATTTAAGTGTCAGGAAGTTATTTCTGAAAGTATTTGTATGGAGTGTAGCCATGTATGGAAGTGAAACATGGACGGTAAATAGTTTGGACAAGAAGAGAATAGAAGCTTTTGAAATGTGGTGCTACAGAAGAATGCTGAAGATTAGATGGGTAGATCACATAACCAATGAGGAAGTATTGAATAGGATTGGGGAGAAGAGAAGTTTGTGGCACAACTTGACCAGAAGAAGGGATCGGTTGGTAGGACATGTTCTGAGGCATCGAGGTATCACCAATTTAGTATTGGAGGGCAGCGTGGAGGGTAAAAATCATAGGGGGAGACCAAGAGATGAATACACTAAGCAGATTCAGAAGGATGTAGGTTGCAGTAGGTACTGGGAGATGAAGAAGCTTGCACGGGATAGAGTAGCATGGAGAGCTGCATCAAACCAGTCTCAGGACTGAAGACCACAACAACAACAACAACAGTTGTGTAATATGTAATACTCCTTAATAAGTGAATATATTGCCATTTCTTGATATGGAATCTGAATACTTAGCAGATTTTATTTCTAAGTACGTTGTTTCAATCACAAACTTGACAATTTGGAACCTGTTTTATCGTTGTATGTTACAGAGTATGAGGAATGTGTGGCTTCGTTACTTGCTGGATCACGTCTTAAACTAATTACATAAACCAATTTTATATGTTAATAGAATGGAATCTTTTAAGAATTTCCTGATACTTTCTATGAAAATTTGTTATTTTAAGATAATTATGGTTTTTTATTTGGACTATGCATTGTATATAAATGTTTTTTTGAAAGCTGTCTTTTCAATTAGCATACGGACAATTACTTGGTATTGTACTCACATATTCACACCTTTGCTTTACGGAAAACAATTCCTACACTCTGTCTGTAGACAATTGTTGTGTGATCATGAGCACTTGGATTCGACATACTGTCCTTACGTTTGTACATTCTCTTTATTTAAATTTGACATGTAGATAGCCAATGATTTTCATGATCTTCACATGGATGTTCATGATATGACACGATACAGAGCACAGGTGGAGGAGATTATGAGGATGTGTAGAGCGTAAGGTATGTAACTTTTCCATGTGTAGGGACAACTAATTTTCTGCATTGTTATACATAGCTTCTAACCTATTACCCTCCCAACTTAGTTGTATCCATTGCAGATCCGAAAATGGTATCGTAGTCTTACCGAAACTGGTTATCGGAATAAATGCTTTACTAGTGATCTTGTTCAAAAATAGCTCTGAGCACTATGGGACTTAGTCCCCTAGACTTAGAACTACTTAAACCTAACTAACCTAAGGACGTCACACACATCCATGCCCGAGGCAGGATTCGAAACTGTGACCGTAGTGGTCACGCGGTTCCAGCTTGTAGCGCCTAGAACCGCTCGGCCACAAGGGCCGGCAGCAATCTTGTCTTTTTGAAGTTTTTCTTGTGAATTTATTACACTGTAGATTGCTCCAGACTGGCACAATATCTACATCTACATCTACATGACTACTCTGCAATTCACAATTAAGTGCTTGGCAGAGGGTTCATCGAACCACAATCATACTATCTCTCTACCATTCCACTCCCGAACAGCGCGCGGGAAAAACGAACACCTAAACCTTTCTGTTCGAGCTCTGATTTCTCTTATTTTATTTAGGTGATCATTCCTATCTATGTAGGTTGGGCTCAACAAAATATTTTCGCATTCGGAAGAGAAAGTTGGTGACTGAAATTTCGTAAATCGATCTTGCCGCGACGAAAACCGTCTTTGCTTTAACGACTTCCACCCCAACTCGCGTATCATATCTGCCACACTCTCTCCCCTATTACGTGATAATACAAAACGAGCTGCCGTTTTTTGCACCCTTTCGATGTCCTCCGTCAATCCCACCTGGTAAGGATCCCACACCGCGCAGCAATATTCTAACAGAGGACGAACGAGTGTAGTGTAAGCTGTCTCTTTAGTGGACTTGTTGCATCTTCTAAGTGTCCTGCCAATGAAACGCAACCTTTGGCTCGCCTGCCCCACAATATTATCTATGTGGTCTTTCCAACTGAAGTTGTTCGTAATTTTTACACCCAGGTACTTAGTTGAATTGACAGCCTTGAGAATTGTACTATTTATCGAGTAATCGAATTCCAACGGATTTCTTTTGGAACTCATGTGGATCACCTCACACTTTTCGTTATTTAGCGTCAACTGCCACCTGCCACACCATACAGCAATCTTTTCTAAATCGCTTTGCAACTGATACTGGTCTTCGGATGTCCTTACTAGACGGTAAATTACAGCATCATCTGCGAACAACCTAAGAGAACTGCTCAGATTGTCACCCAGGTGATTTATATAGATCAGGAACAGCAGAGGTCCCAGGACGCTTCCCTGGGGAACACCTGATATCACTTCAGTTTTACTCGGTGATTTGCCGTCTATTACTACGAACTGCGACCTTCCTGACAGGAAATCACGAATCCAGTCGCACAACTGAGACGATACTCCATTAGCCTGCAACTTGATTATAAGTCGCTTGTGTGGAACGGTGTCAAAAGCTTTCCGGAAATCTTGAAATACGGAATCAACTTGAGATCCCCTGTCAATAGCGGCCATTACTTCGTGCGAATAAAGAGCTAGCTGCGTTGCACAAGAACGATGTTTTCTGAAACCATGCTGATTACGTATCAATAGATCGTTCCCTTCGAGTTGATTCATAATGTTTGAATACAGTATATGCTCCAAAACCCTACTGCAAACCGACGTCAATGATATAGGTCGATAGTTCGATGGATTACTCCTGCTACCCTTCTTAAACACTGGTGCGACCTGCGCAATTTTCCAATCTGTAGGTACAGATCTATCGGTGAGCGAGCGGTTGTATATGATTGCTAAGCAGGGAGCTATTGTATCAGCGTAATCTGAAAGGAACCTAATCGGTATACAATTTGGACCTGAAGACTTGCCCGTATCAAGCGATTTGAGTTGCTTCGCAACCCCTAAGGTAACTACTTCTAAGAAACTCATGCTAGCAGCTGTTCGTGTTTCAAATTCTGGAATATTCCATTCGTCTTCCCTGGTGAAGGAATTTCGGAAAACTGCGTTCAATAACTCCGCTTTAGCGGCACAGTCGTCGGTAACAGGACCATCGGCACTGCGCAGCGAAGGTATTGACTGCGTCTTGCCGCTTGTGTACTTTACATACGACCAGAATTTCTTCGGATTTTCTACCAAATTTCGAGACAATGTTTCGTTGTGGAACCTATTAAAGGCATCTCGCATTGAATTCCGTGCCAAATTTCGCGCGTCTGTAAATTTTAGCCAATCTGCGGGATTTCGCGTTCTTCTGAACTTCGCACGCTTTCTCCGTTGCCTCTGCAACAGCGTTCGGACCTATTTTGTGTACCATCTCTTACCAATTTATGAGGTATGAATCTCTAAATTGCTGTTGTTACCATATCTTTGAATTTGAGCCACATCTCGTCTACATTTGCATAGTCAGTTCGGATGGAATGGAGATTGTCTCTTAGGAAGGCTTCTAGTGACACTTTATCCGCTTTTTAAAATAAAATTATTTTGCGTTTGTTTCTGGTGGATTTGGAAGAACCGGTATTGAGCCTAGCTACAACGACCTTGTGATCACTAATCCCTTTATCAGTCATGATGCTCCCTATCAGCTCTGGATTGTTTGTGGGTAAGAGGTCAAGTGTGTTTTCGCAACCATTTACAATTTGCGTGGGTTCGTGGACTAACTGCTCGAAATAATTTTCGGAGAAAGCATTTAGGACAATCTCGGAAGATGTTTTCTGCCTACCACCGGTTTTGAACAAGTATTTTTGCCAACATATCGAGGGAAGGTTGAAGTCCCCACCAACTATAACCGTATAAGTTGGGTATTTATTTGTTACGAAACTCAAATTTTCTCTGAATTGTTCAGCAACTATATCATCGGAGTCTGGGGGTCGGTAGAAGGAGCCAATTATTAACTTAATTTGGCTGTTAAGTATAACCTCCACCTATACCAAATCGCACAGAGTACCTACTTCGACTTCACTACAAGATAAACCACTACTGACAGACACAAACCCTCCACCACCAATTCTGCCTAACCTACCTTTCCTGAACACAGTCTGAGACTTCGTAAAAATTTCTGCAGAACTTATTACAGGCTTTAGCCAGCTTTCTGTACCTATAACGATTTCAGCTTCTGTGCTTTCTATTAGCGCTTGAAGCTCAGGGACTTTCCCAGCACAACTAAAACAATTTACAACTACAATTCAGACTGTTCCTTGATCCAAGCACGTCCTGTATTTGCCATGCACCGTTTGAGATTGCAGCCCACCCCGTACTTTCCCGAGGCCTTCTAACCTAAAATACCGTCCAGTCCGCGCCACACAGCCTCCGCTACCCGTGTAGCCGCCAGCTGAGTGTAGTGAACTCCTGACCTATTCAGCGGAACCCGAAACCACCCCATCCCTATGGCGCAAGTCACGGAATCTGCAGCCAACACGGTCGCAAAACCGTCTGAGCCTCTGATTCAGACCCTCCACCCGGCTCTGCACCATAGTCCGCAGTCGGTTCTGTCAACGATGCTGCAGATGGTGAGCTCTGCCTTCATCTCGTAAGCAAGACTGGCAGCCTTCGCCAAATCAAATAGCCACTGGAATCCAGAGAGAATTTCCTCAGATCCAAAGCGACACACGTCGTTAGTGCCGACATGTGCCACCACCTGTAGCTGGCTGCATCCTGTGCTGCATCCGGAAGGACCCATTCCACATCAGGAATGACTCCACGCGGAATGCACACGGAGTGCACACTGGATTTCTTCCCCTCCTTAGCCGCCATATCCCTAAGGGGCCCCATTACGCGCCTAACATTGAAGCTCCCACCTACCAATAAGCCCACCCTCTGTGATTGCCCGGACCTTTAAAGCTGAGAATCATCCTCTGAAACAGGGCAGGCAGCTGCATCTGGCTCAGCCAGAGACAGTGCCTGAAACCTGTTTGCGAGACGCACCAGGGAGGCTTTCTGATCAGCCTCCGGGGACGTCTTTCGCTGCCTGCCACGCCTTGGAACGACCTCCCAATCAACCACAGGCGAGGGCTCAGTCCCACTGCGGGCAGCAACCGGGGCAACCACAGCGGCAGACCGATCTGGGGACAGACGGGACGAGGTTGACATCCCCGTGATCCCCAAGTCCGGCTCCCCACAGTGGTGCCCATTGGCAACAGCCTCAAGCTGCGCGACCGAAGTCAGCGCCGCTTGCAGCTGTGAGCGAAGGGATGCCAACTCAGCCCTCATCCGAACACAGCAATCACAGTCCCTGTCCATTCGAATCGATGTTGAACAACAGTTACTGAAACACGAGTTCGTGCCTAGATAACGCAAGGGAAACACGCAAAGAATGTATCAACTAACCTGTACAAATGCCTAACGACTGCGCTACAATCTGCCTGAATTTACGATTACAGTAACTAAAACTCGAAATTACACCTCCTATACGAAACTCACACGCAATTTAAATAAGAATCTACGAAGTAAACACTGAAGCGCGATGCTACAACCCTCAAATACTATAATATGCCCGAAATTTATGAATTAAACAATGCAAGTACCCAAAAACACGTAAAGAAATTAAGAATTAAACTATGTAACAAATAAGTAAGCTAGGGGTATACGACATGCTGCTGCAGCTGCTTATCCAACGGCGGCAGGGAGCACACTGGCTGTGACCAACCGACACTGGCCGTTCAAAACAAAAACAGAAGACAGACGACAACGCGAATTTACGCTATTCAGGTACTAAGGCGCGATGCTACAACTGTAAAATGCTATAATACGTCCGAAATTTAAGAATTAAACAATGCAAGTACCCAAAAACACGCAAAGAAATTAAGAATTAAACTATGCAACAAATAAGTAATCTAGGGGTATACGCCTTGCTGCTGCAGCTGCTTATCCAACGGCGGCAGAAGATTTTTACAAATTTGAATAGAACATACTTTTAGAAATTACGAAGGCAATGGGGTAAAATGAAGGGAGCGAAAGGTTTTTTACAACCTTTACGAGACGACAGTTACAAAAGTCGAAGGGCATGAAAAGGAAGCAATGATAGAGAAGGGAGTGGGACAGGTTATAGCCTATCCCTGATGAAATTCAGTCTTTACATTGAGCAAGCAGTAAAGCAAAATAAAGAAAGAAAATTGAAAGAATTAAATTTCAGGGAAAGCTATCAAAATTTGGAGGTTTGAACAAAAAACTTAGAAGAGTAGTTGAAAAGACTGTACAGGAGGATATAAGATGAACTTTAACGAAAGCCAACCATGGGTAATGGAACAGAGTCTAATTAAAGCAGGTGATGCCGAGGGAATTAGATTGAGAAAGGGATCACTAAAATTAGTAGAAAAGTTTTGCTATTTGGGCAGTAAAATAACTGACACTGGCAGAAGTAGAGAGGATGTAAAATGCAGACTGGCAATGGCAAAGAAAATCGTTTCTGAAGAAGATAAATTTGTTAACCCCGAATATAGACTGAAGTGTTAAGAAGTCTTTTCTAAAGGTATTTATTTGGAGTGTAGCCTTGTACGAAAGTGAAACGTGGGCGATAAACACTACAGAGAAGAAGAGAATAAAAGATTTTGAATTATGGCATTAGAGAAAAATGATGAATGTTAAATGGATAGATTGAATTACAAACGAGGAAGAACCGAGTAGAATTGGGGAGAAAAGTTACTTGCGACATAAATTGAGTAGAGGAACGGATCTCTTGATAGGACACATCTTGAGACACCAAGGAATCATCTATTTAATGTTGGAGGGAAGTGTGGAGGGTAAAAATTATAGAGGGAGAGCAAAAGATGAATATAGAAAGTAGGTTCAAGGGGATGTAGGTTGCAGTAGTTATATGGTGATAAAGCGGCTTGCACAGGATAGAGTAACGTGGAGACCACAACACCAACACACTGGAAATTCTTAACATAGTCAATTCTTCTTTTAAAAAATTGTCGACCCACCTGTTCTGTTACAACATCTTAATAAAAAGTATGAGCCAATGTAGTGAGAGTTCATTGATATCCTGTCCTCAAAACTTTAGGTAGTGAGCCCGACACTTCCCAAAATTTCGAAATGCGTGTTACACTGCTGCCGTTGTCAGCCAAGCCAACGGTGCTCTTATGTCTGCTTATGAAGCACATGTAGTTAAAATATTTTGTAACTGAAGTGGTATTCCACAAGCTTCACGTATTGGTAGAACATCTTGCCGGAGGAGGAAACTGTGTGTTAACGGACAGTGCAGCGTTCTTAAGCTGGTGAGCATCTCTTCCTTCCATCGGTGTGAATGGCGTAAGATGTACCATGCCTGGATGGTCGACTTCACTAACGGCATTTTGTAGTTTTCATCTACAACCACGTGTCTTCCGTTGGTACATTATCCTCATCTCCTGCAACGAGACGGTAGGACGCGGAAGCATTGCACCTCTGATACACACTACATTGGCTCCTTTGTCAGCTGCACCATTTCCTCATACCTCGACATGTCTCCGTACCCTTGTCAGTCATTTGATTTTGGATCGATAGTATGAAAGTAACAGACTACCTGCAGCTAGTAGTAGACGAAGAGCCGACTTCTGGGTTTCGCGTGTTGCTAATTGTCCCCGCTGTGATATTATGGTACCACACATGGCGCAGTGTTGGCAAGACGTCACGGACGATAGAAATTATTGTACTGCCTTGGGGAGATTTTTAGGCTGCTGAGTTTAGTAAGAAAAATATTGAAGTAGACACTGCAGCACATCTTACAGCAGCACATTTTACGGTAGTGTCCACTTCCCCGGATAAACAGTTATAGAAGGAGGTGACAAAAGTCACGGGACGCCTCCTAATATCGTGTCAGATCTCCTTTTGTCCAGCGTAGTGCAGCAACTCGATATGGTATGGACTCAGCAAGTCGTTGGAAGTCCCCTGCAGAAAAAAATGAGCCCTACTGCCTCTAAAACTTTCCATAATTGCGAAAATGTTCCTGGTTCATTTTGTGCACGAACTGACCTCTCGATTATGTTCCATAAATGTTAGATGGGATTTATGTCATTTCCTCCAACTGTTCAAAATGTTCCTCAGACAAATCGCTAACGGTTGTAACCCAGTGACTGCGTACCGACATCCATAAAAATTTCGTCATCGTTTGCGAACATGAAGCCCATGAATGGCTGCGAAAAACTCCAAGTAGCCGAACATAACCATTTCCAGTCAGTGGTCGCTCCAGATGGACTAGAGGACCCAGTCCATTCTACGTAAACACAGCCCATACCGTTATGGAGCCATCAACAGCTTGCACAGTGACTCGTTGACAACTTGGGTCCATTGCTTCGTGGGGTCTGCGCCACACTCGAATCCTACCACCAGCTTTTCCCTACTGAAGTAGGGACTCATCTCACAAGGCCAAGGTTTTCCAGTCATCTAAGGTCCCACCGATTTGGTCACCAGCCCAGGAGAAGTGCTGCAGGCGATGTCGTACTATTAGCAAAGGCACTCCCCTCGGTCGTCTGCTGCCATAGCCCATTAAAGCTAAATTTAGCAGCACTGCACTAACGGGTAAGTCATCGAACGTGTCACACTGATTTCTGAGGTTATTTGACGCAGTGTTGCTTGTCTGTTAACACTGGCAACCCTTAACAACGTCGCTGCTCTCTTTTGTTTTGTGAAGGGCATCGGCAACCGTGCTGTCGTGGTGAGAGGTAATGCCTCAAATATGGTATTCTCAACACACTCTTGACAATGCAGATCGCAGAAGATTGAATTTCCTAACGATTTTCGAAATGAAATGTCCTATGCCTATAGCTCCAACTACCATTCCCCGTTCAAAGTCTGTTAATTCTCGTCATGCGGCCATGTCGCGTCGGAAACCTTTTGACATGAATCACCTGAGTACAAATGACAGCTCCGCCAAAGCAGTGCCCTTTTATACCTTGTGTACCCTATACCGCCGCCATCTGTATATATGCATGTCGCTATCCCATGACTACTGTCTCCTCAGTGTAATATTATTATTACTATTATGCGATATATGTTGTGTTAACATGAAAGTTTCTACCAATGTCTAACTATTCTTGATAGCTGATTACATTCTAAAATTATGACACATTTCAAAGACTTGATGGTAACCTCCGTGGAACAGGACCTGACCGAAGAGAAACTGGTAGACTTTGCTGTGTGGAAACTGTTCAGTTTGGAGAAGTAGTGTTACAGCAAATTGAAAATAGCCGCTGCACCAGTACACGATTGTTAGTCAAGAAGCTAATATACCCACAGTGCCAATGTGTGGAACGTCTTGCATGAGACGTGTATCTACTCATTTAAGTATCAGAAGTATCAGTGAGCAACGCGACTGAAACGCCTGGGCTAGCAGGGCAGAGCGGATTAGGATGTGGAAAGGGGCCAGAATAAGGTTTCTGTCAGTTGCACTCAAGATACAAACTTTATTTGTCCACACACACAATATTACAACCAGAATGGAAAACAGTCGAAGTTTTAATCGACCTCCTTTGATTAACTTTAGATCGGCTGAAGGCCACACTCAAAATACAAGTCGCAAGGCCTAAGCAAGAAATTGAAATACAAGGTTCTTCTGGAGGTTTCACCGAAAATATTTTCTAAATCTTTAATCGAACAGGCTGGAGGCCTTAGCAGTTTAATTTGAATGGAACTTGGCTAGAGGTCGCATATTAAGCAATAAGAAAAGTTTCAATCCAAAGGCAGAAGGTCGTATCTGAAAACACTGAAAGAAAAATTCGGCTGAAGGCCGATAGCAAGGCATCACAATCTTATGCCTGAAGAACCAGACAAGAACATTAATTTAAGAGATATTAAAACTCGACTGAAGGCCACACACCAACAAATAATTTAACGGCTTAAGCCCTAAAAGATTTGATGTAAAATTCGGCTGAAAGCCCCATATAAGGAACAAAAATCTTATACCTAAAGGACAAGACAGGAACATTAATTCACAATATATAAAAACTCGGCTGAAGGCCACACATTAACGAAATAACTAAAACAGGGAAGTTACTATGTAACAGAAACGGAACGGCGCTTAGAAGTTTCCAAGGGTCGGCCTGGAATTGTAACATTAACGTCCTTTTAGGCGAGACAGCCAGCCTGACCATCAATCTCTAAATTGGAAGGCAACCCAAACGACAGACAGTCCGAACCAACCAACTACCTGATTTCGGTCACCAGACCAACGGCACTACAACCAAAATGCCAGCGAGGCGAAGAGACCAGTAACACTCGTCTTCAGATATTGGTGTGTTAGTAAGCCAGGGCACAATAACTACTGACATACATGAACATCGCAACGGCTGTGGAACTAGACGCCGTGGCGGACAGCATCAACACGGTAAGAAAACACTCACTTACTGCTCTGTCTTAACCGACCAACTGGCTAGTGCAGTACGCAGGTAGCATTACAGGATTTAAAGCATTGCTCAGTCGAACTGACACAGGGTACACAGTGTTCGACGAAACACTGCGACAAGAAACTCGAACACTCGTAAAACGAATCACTGATTAACAATTAGTACAAATCACCGGCGGACGCACATACAGACACGAAGGACGGTCGGTGACGAAACACACGCCATCTGACCAGACGAACGACCAACAACCAACCAAGGTCATTGGCATTCAAACCATGTGTGTCCGCTGTCCGTCGGGAACTGGGAGACACGGCGATCCGGCCACACTGGCTCGGACCCAATCATGCAGAGGTAACTCTTCCCCATTGGCCACGACGTCTCCGCACAAGAAGGAACCGAGACACGTCCAGCAAGATGACCCAGTGACGAGGCCCAGAAACGGTCAAAAGAGCAAACACACGTCACCCAAAGAGGCGACCAACTCAACGACGGACCAACGGTCGATCCTGCTGCCATCTCCGTCCGTCGGACAGTTCATCCCGTGTCGCGAGCGGTCGGCGAGTACTGGCTGTCCGCGCCTCCCTAGCGCTCCATCCCCGACTGCTGCTACGTGACGACTGCTCTTCTGCCGCGTTCCAACTCCAACTTACTGACTTTCTTCGGACGGACGACGTCCCGGAGACACTGGTTCGGACTCAACCATGCAGAGGGAACACAACCGACATCTCTGCACAGGAAGGAACCGACCCAAACACACGTCGTCGATGAGACGACCGACCGAACGACCAACCAACGATCGTTCCCACTGATACTGGCTGTGCGGACCTCACTGGAGCTCCGTGTTCGACTGCACTGGTCCTGGGTCGCGACCGCCCTGCTGGGCCTTCTCCAGCTGACTTCCAGACACACGACGACACGGAAATACTATCGGTTGCCCAGAGATAGTACGACAGTGCACATATCGATACTCGCTGCTGCTGCCGCTCACGGGCAGGCAAGACAGCAATTCAGTGACACCAGTAACTGAAATTAAAATGACGAGGCGGCCGTACGGTAAAAACAAGATGTTAAATCAGGATGGCACGAACATGAGCCACGCACGGCTGAGCGTCTGCTTTGTTTTGCAACGGAACTTCTAGTGTAAATAGAATCATGAAGCTGTGACTTAGTGACGCTATGCCTTGTCATTAATAAATTAATGACCCATAACGAACTAAGGAAACACTGTCTGATTATTATAGTGCATGTAAATCGCGGATCTTAATAAATTGTAGGCATAGTATGAATAACTGAACACCAAAGAATATTAAAATCATTCGTAAGATTCTATCGAAATTACTAAGTTGTGACAGTGATCAACGTATAGTCGAACACTGCGCTGTGGGGAGCGATGCCCATTATGTAATCACAACATTCGGATTTAAAAAGGGAATAACTGGTAGCAATTCAACTTAGAGTTAGATGAATAAGGTTGCCGTTCAAAAGATTTGAATATGCATCAACTGACAGGTAATACTACTAACACAGAGGTAACACTCTATGCGGGATGAACATTTAATAAAATCGACAAGGTACAGGAACGGATTCCTGACTGGAAAAGGAGGAAAAAAGGTCCTATGAACATGTGTCCGGAAATGGCCGGTGTGCGTGCATGGAGAACAAATCATCCTGGAACAACAATACAGGGCTGTATCGTATCCACATCGCAACAGATGTTCAAAGTGGCCTCCGTGATATTGCAGGTGATAGGGATCGTAGCGATTGTCATGCAGGATACACATAACCGCAATTTGAATTACACCATATTGATGGGTCACTTGCCTGGAGCTTGTACTTTGGTTCGTCTCAATATCCTGTAGACCAGGGTCTTCCATATCTGGTGTACGCAAAGTCGGCCGCCGCCTTGCACGTTCGTTTGTCTCAAAGGACACATGATCACACAAACACCCAAAAAGGGCTTGAAATGTTGTGTGATGTAGCTGGTGTCTCTGAGGGTACTTATTTTGGTACAGCCTTGCTGTCTCTCAACCGCTTTCATCTGCTTGGCCATTCACGAATGCCATCTCGGCTTGTTCCCGACATGAACACCGAACCATCGTGCTGCTTTCAGTACGCCGCTTCAATCACACAGCCTGCAACACACAAGGAACACACGGCACGCGGTCAGAGGAACTTTCATTCGTCAGCGCCATCTACCGTGGCAACGATGCATTTGTGGAAGCATGTTGATAGGACATTTTTTCCTCAATCCGTCCCTGTAGTTTGTCGGTTTTATTAATGTCCACCCTGTATATTTCACCTTATGGAACATGTGCCAGTACAGTTTCGTCCAGCTGAAATTGAGGCCTACCTTCACAGCTGAATCTATCATGCAGAAGAAGGTGTATAATGTTATTAATTGGGGAAACCACCAAAGAACTGAAGTATTTATTGAACTTTCCAATGTGGAACCACTAGTTAGACAAAGGTGGTACATAGCAACACACGAACACGAAACGGCAGGTAACAAAACACGCCCCAACATGAACATACACTACTGGAGATTAAAACTGCTACACCACGAAGATCACGTGCTACAGACGCCAAATTTAACCAACAGCAAGGAGATGCTGTGATATGCAAATGATTAGCTTTTCAGAGCATTCACACAAGGTTGGCACCGGTGGTGACATCTACAACGTACTGACATGAGGAAAGTTTCCAACCAACTTCTCATACACAAACAGCAGTTGAACGGCATTGCCTGGTGAAACGTTGTTGTGATGCCTCGTGTAAGGAGGAGAAATGCGTACCATCACGTTTCTGACTCTGACAAAGGTCGGATTGTAGCCTATCGCGATTGCGGTTTATCGATCGCGACGTTGCTGCTCGCGTTGGTCGAGATCCAATGACTGTTAGCAGAATATGGAATCGGTGGGTTCAGGAGGGTAATACGGAACGCCGTGCTGGATCCCAACGGCCTTGCATCATTAGCAGTCGAGATGACAGGCATCTTATCCGCATGGCTGTAACGGATCGTGCAGCCACGTCTCGATGCCTTAGCGAACAGATGGGGACGTTTGCAAGGTGACAACCATGTGCACGAACAGTTCGACGACGTTTGCAGCAGCATGGACTATCAGCTCGGAGACCATGGCTGCGGTTATCCTTGACACTGAATCACAAACAGGAGCGCCTGCGATGGTGTACTCAACGACGAACCTGGGTGCACGAATGGTAAAACGTTATTTTTTTCGGATGAATCCAAGTTTCTGTTTAAAGCATCATGATGGTCGCATCCGTATTTGGTGACATCGCGATGAACGCACATTGGAAGCGTGTATTCGTCATCGCCACACTGGCGTATCACCCGGCGTGATGGTATGAGGTGCCATTGGTTACACGTCTCGGTTACCTGTTGTTCGCATTGACGGCACTTTGAGCGGTGGACGTTACATTTCAGATGTGTTACGACCCGTGGCTCTACTCTTCATTCGATCCGTGTGAAACCCGACATTTCAGCAGGACAAAGCACGACCGCATGTTGCAGGTCCTGTAGGGGCCTTTCTGGATACAGAAAGTGTTCGACTGCTGCCCTGGCCAGCACATTCTCCAGATCTGTCGCCAATTGAAAACGTCTGGTCAATGGTGGCCGAGCAACTCGTTCGTCACAATACACCAGTCACTACTCTTGATGAACTGTGGTATCGTGTTGAAGCTGCATGGACGTTACATTTCAGATGTGTTACGACCCGTGACACGCCATCCAAGCTCTGTTTGACTCAATGCTCAGGCGTATCAAGGCCGTTATTACGGCCAGAGGTGGTTGTTCTGGGTTCTGATTTCTCAGGATCTATATACCCAAATTGCGTGAAAATGTAATCACATGTCAGTAGTAGTATAATATATTTGTCCAATGAATACCCGTTTATCATTTGCATTTCTTCTTGGTGTAGCAATTTTAATGATCAGTAGTGTATATTTCATAAATGACTCAGGGATTCAGAAATGAAAAGAAGTAGATTCAATTAAATCATATAATTGGTTTACACAACCCACTGGGCATCCGAAAGACACATGCACCTAACTCTCAAGTACAGTAATCACAAGGCCTCATATATAAAAAAGAACTAAAAAATGAGATAAACTGAAGAGAGATTGACTAAATTGAATGCGTTATGTTTCGGATTAAATGATGCAAAGACGTCTTCGTAACCTGCTCCAAGTCTACTGAATACCCTTACACCCAGAATTTCTGTAACACCAGGCGCATGGATACTACACGGTGGACCAGAAGCCACGATCGAAAATGTTTAATGATATTGTATTGAAACAAGAAGCAACATGAAATGCAAACAGGAACATGAAAAGACCCTCTGGCTCTAGCTAAAACTGTATTTAACAGAAAAAGTTTCTCGCCTGAAGCGAATAACACAAACTTTCTCTGCGCACTGACCATCATTCTCACCGCTGAGTTGGAGGTCGTTGAGGCTTGTCTTTCGTCCAAATATAAACATTACGAGACCGGGAGCTACGATACAAAGCACATTCATCTCTCATCGTTGCCTTACGGCGAGTCGCTAATGTTTGCAAAGCTGCAAGTAACTTTTTGCACGAATCACGTCGCGTATTCATGCGATGATCACTTAACTCATTTATGCTGTCGGGTTGAAATGAACGTTAATCTTTTCTCATCCAATGATGCATGGAGGTTCTGGGAATGTTCACCTCCGCTGACCACTTCCTGGTCGATTTTGCTGCTGAACGAAGGAATGATGAATTCATTATGGTAGTCAAATTTCTCGGGTCATCCATTGCATGGCGCCGCTGTCACAGACCCAGTTGACAGGTCTTTCCTTTCAATTTTCGTAGGTTAGCTTCCTTTGGGGCTTCTTTCTTGAAGTGAGTAAAAACATTTTCCTTAATTTCATGGGATGTTTCACTCGTTCATTTCTTTTCATGCAACCATACGCTAAGAAGAAGATGTACTTCAATTGTGAGTGTCTTGTAAACGCCATTATAACCCAAATTCTTATAACATTATCACCTTGGTAGCAAAACAGAACACGATCACATGCCGTAGCATTCGTCAGAACCATAAGCAAAACAACAAAATCGTGCGATATTTACATGGAGTGACGCCTGCATTGTTGTTATTTAATGCATAGTAATTATCAAATGCATTGTTATAATCTGAGTGGCCTCTACCAGAAGACAGAAGTACTATGTGGAGGGGACATTATTTTCAACTTAGAGTACATTTCCAGATGTATGCAATCGCAAAACCGTATTTTAAGTTACTTGAATACTTCCGGTCGTGACTTCTGGTCCACCTTTTACATTAATAACAAATTTAGCACACGATGTTAACGAAAAGTAGTCGCGGAATACAACAGAACTGAATGAATAGGAAATCTTGCACATGAGCAACCATTTCGAATAACTGCAAAGCGCAAAGCCCCCAGCGCCAGCGAGCAATACCTTTTAAAGCTATTCACAAGCATTCTCTCTTGACTGCGAGCTCGCTTAATGGCCGATCTCCCGGAAACTTGTGAATCTCGAAGACTCTACACTGCAAATATCGATACCAGTTCCAGTAACCTCTTTGCAAAGAATCAGGAAACATATGTTCACTTATTGTTGAAAAATTGAAAGTGGCCATTTAACAGACAACTTTCAACCTGACGACTTCCCCAGCTTGTGGAATTTTGCCAATGGCATCAACACCAAGTTATAAGCATCCCTTACTTCCAGACGCGTGTTTTGTTCACTGACGAGGCTGCTTCTACAGGTGAGGAAAATTCAAAAACTACGACAGCCATATCTGTGAGACGCAGAATCCTAAAGCAGTTCGTATGTTCCACCATTAACAAAGATTTTCCATAAATTTGTGGGCTGGTGTTGTTCATGATCATCTGATTGGGTCATAACTTCTGCATTAAACCTTCGATGGAGGCATTTAATGCATCTTTGTCCGTTAAGTGCTATCGGAAGTGGAGAATGTCTCGTTAGCAGTCAAACAAGGATTGTGGTTCCAGCATGATGGAGCCACACCACAGTTTGCCATTGAATGCGGAATGAGATGTTTAGAGTACAAGACTCCATTAATGCAAACAGACACCAATATTCATCACACTGTACTGTGAACACCGTCTCC
Organism: Schistocerca piceifrons; assembly: GCF_021461385.2. Classification (NCBI taxonomy): domain Eukaryota; kingdom Metazoa; phylum Arthropoda; class Insecta; order Orthoptera; family Acrididae; genus Schistocerca; species Schistocerca piceifrons. The sequence goes on from NC_060144.1 coordinate 333,769,641, forward strand.
GAACGATCCCAGCTTCAGACCCTCCATGGACCCCTAACAATGAAAACGTTGCATCTCTGACATTTTTTCACATAAAAAATTGTTTCTTCTTATCTCCTCTAAACAAAAACTTTGTATACGTAGTTTTCTTCACACTTCGTATGTACAATGTGGAAAAATGGAAACCCCTTTGATGTTACGCTAACAATAAAACAGACTGCGTCTAATGGAGCAAACCCCGATAAACAAGCAAAGTTCAGAAATGTACCGTTGTGGAGCTGTGACTCTGAAACGGCAGCCAATTACTGGCGAACACTTGCAAGTTTACCCAACAACTCTACAGAGGGCGGTGTGTCCAGCAGTGCGGTTTTGTTCGAGTGACGTAGTACCTGTCTGAAATTGCTTCACTGGTAGCAAATATTGAAACTACTCCTGAGAGCTGGCGAGGGCACGAAGTGGAGAAATCATGTCCCCTTCTGCAACCGACAAATACAGTCCGCAGAGCAAACTGTTCGTTTGCAATGCAGCGTATTCACCACATAAATTCCTTACATAAGTTGAAGGAGACATCTCCAAAGAAATCATCGCTAGTGATATGGTCTCAGAGCCAAAAAATCGTTTACAAAATAGACACAAAGATTCTTCAGTGTTCCATTAAGAAAACTTACGGGGTGAATAGTACGTACTGCATGGACATTGCACAAATACTTGAAATTTTTACTAATTTAAAAAAATATGGAGAAACGCCATTTTTACTGCTTATTTCAATAATAATTTGTTTTTGTGACCTACGTTTCGGGTTATTGCCCATTGTCTAGAAATACTAATAAAGATGTTGTTGTGCATAAACCTACAGACGTATAGTATCTAACTTTTTTAGTTACCCTACCCAGCCCCCTACGAACATGCTGCTTTTCAGTTATGATCCACCGTTGACTGTCAGTTCCAATGTTTACAACTGATTTTCAACAACACCTTCGCACAATCAAAACAATAGCTGTAAATAATAGACCGACAGGGGTTCAAATGATGGCCAGAAACTGATGCATGTTAGCATTTTTTGGCAAACTTCCGACCAAATTAGGCAATATTCTGAAGACAAAGAAATATTCATTGACCTACTGTACTATAGAGACCAAAGGCAAAAGTTTATTTAGTCACAAAGACAAGCAGTCCCCATTGAACAAAAGTGTAGTGCGTAAGACTAGTTGCAATTAATGTGGCTCATACTGCGTAGGAAACTTAAAAACACCACAGAACCGGAGAATTTGGAAGCTACGGAAAACAGACTCTACCTTTGTGCAGTACTGTCTGGAAACCAAACTCGGTTACGTATTATATGGAGAAACACTGCATCCTGGGCAGAAACTGTCACTGCTTGAAATACTACAGGTCAACAGACAGTACAAGAACCACCCTGAACAGATATTGAATGGACAATCAGACTTCAGTTATTCTCCCCTGTTTGATACTACCAAATATGACTGATTGTGGATTAAAATTTTGTTAAACTGTGCTCCACTATAAATCGCTGTGCCACTTCGTTATTTATTTTAGGATCCTATAATTATGAATGTCTTATTTTGTCATTTGGTATTAACAATTAAGTTCTCTGATTATTGTAATTTCTTTTCTGTACATTTGTACCATTATACCAAACATCATCTTCACCGGTATTGCTAGACAATGGGTTATTATCCGAAACCTAGGATACACAAATAAATAATTAGTGAAACAATTGGCAAAGAAGTACAGTTTACTATACATTAATGTTTCGTGAAGTAATCACAGTGGAACCAGTAGAAATTTATTTAAAAATACCCACAATAGTTGACAACTGAACAAAGCAACTTCTGTAGCGCTGCCTGTTTTGAATTATTTTTTGATTTCTTATAGTGGTTCTCAACGTATTTTGCCTTTTCATTTGTTGAGTTCCTTTTCCTACCAGCTCGCGCTTCTATCCTAGTGAATTGATTTAAATGTTGTTTTATTTTGGTTTTATAGTGCACACTTGCAACTGCTAGCTACCATTTCACTATTCAAGGATCGTGTCGACAAACTGACGGCCTCTATGCTATTTCTAGTACACATCTAGTTTATTTACGCTAGTAGTTACGTAAATTGTATAGAAGCGTCACTTTGAGAAGGCTTTCTATCACAATGATTTTTAAATTGTGAAGATATTTTAATCATGAATCTGAGATTTGACAGCTCCCTACACTAGTTAAAGAAAAGAAATAACAAATGCTTGCTTCTGAAAGTGAAAGAATGCTGTCGTGGTTGAGGAAAACAATATGCGTGTGACAAAAAAACGTCAGCAAACAAGAGCTACTAGTAATTGTTAAGGGAAATAAATCTATGCCACTGTACGTCGTTGAGAGATATTAAAAGAAGACGGATTTTCTGTTCTACAACCACGTCCCTACCTATGTCAACTGCATGCAATCGAATTTATTTGACACTTAATAAAACGACATATATCTATAAGAAACTTTTACGAGTCCTTTCAGCTGACATTATTCCATACATCTGATATTAAGGAGGTTCTGTAATTTCAGTAATTGTGTCTTCTCTTTAAGTTCATGGAAGATGTCTTATGGGCCGAAGGTGGACCAACACGTTATTGAATTGCTGAATTTCTGAAAGTATTTCTCTTGAATAAATCTTCAAATTTTCTGCAATTGTAGTAATTTGTTTGTATGGGCATGTACATCACATCTAACAGTTTAGGTCCCACTCGGATAGTTGCTTTGTGGTGCTTTTTTCGTCTTAGAGTGAACTTAGGAGTCATTTTGGGCCAACAGTGCGACTACAAAATCATGGATCGAACAGGCCAATAAAAAAACTGATGAATGTGAGAAAGTACCTCATGAGGTCAAACATCAGTTCGTGGGGGTGAAACCTGGACCTTAGAACCAAGTACTGGAACACTAGTTGAAATCTTTGAAACATATTTGTACGGTAATCTTTTACGTTCGCTCTGGATATTGAAAATATCAGTTGTCGAGCTTCTTCCTTGGCTGAAGATGCAAAAGGAATTTCTAGATATTATGAAACAAATGATTACACTACGCGCGGGTCGTTCTATGAAGGACGAGAGATATCAGTTATTACTACTGATTGTTGAAGGAAAATTGCATGGCAAAATGTCCATTGGATGAATGAGAAACTTCAAGCTGAAAAACATTCGAAGCCAGAACAATGGACTGATTTTCCAAGTACACGAAGAAAAGCGGACCAGAGACCGCTTTAAGCTGTTTTCCGCATTTTGAGCAATTTTTGTTGTTGCTTGACGTGAGGTTGTGTAGCACACTCAAATGCTATATAAAACACTCTGAAAAAAGTAAAAAAAAAATGCTACAAAGGAATTATCCAAATTGGTCGGAAATCGGTAGAAGAGACGCACTTTTACGGACAAACAGTGATTGCAACAATATTATGCAAGAAGTTATTCGGCTTGGTGTTGATTGATAGAGTTGTTAGATGTATGGCTGAGAGATATCGTACCAAATGCTGTCCTATTGGCGCGTTAGATCGTCAAAATCCCGAGATGGTTGGAGGACCCTGTCCATGATGCTCCAAACGTTCTCAGTTGAGGATAGATCTGGCGATCCTGCTGACCAATGCAGCATTTGGAAGCACGAAGACAAGCGGTAGAAACCCTCGCCGTGTGCGGGCAGCCATCATTTTGCTGAAGGACCGCTTGCCATGAAGGGCAACAAAAGGGGGCGTAGAATATCGTCGACGTACCGCTATGCTGTTAAGGCGTTGCGGTTGACAATCAAATGGTTGATGCTATGAAATGAAACGGCACCCCAGACCATCACTCCCGGTGGTCGGGCCGTACGGCGAGTGATAGTCAGGTTGGTATCCATCCGCTGTCAAGGGCAGGTCTTTGCTGGTCATCGGGGCGTAGTTCGAAGTGGGACTCATCACTGAAGACAACTGTACTGGAGATTGGAGGCCTGGATGACCAGCACGGACGTGTATGGAGATGCCTGACAGCGGTGCATTATGGGCAGGGCCCTTCAACCAGCTCTGGATTTTAAAGATCTAGTTTGACAGTTGGACTGAATGTGGCGCCATATCCGTAAGGAGGATATGAAACAATTCTTTTAATCAGTGTCAAGCCGAATAATTGCTTGCATATCAGTCATAGGTGGTCCAACGCGTTACTGACTTGCTCCAATTTGTGAAGCTCTTTCTCTTGAAAAAATCCTCCAGTTTTTCTGAAATTGTAATCATTTGTTTTTTGTCTGTACATTTACGTCAGATCTACTGATTTCCGTTTCATTCGGACAATATATCTGTGGTGCGTCTTTTTTTGTCTTAGTGTGTATCTTAGAGCTGGAGTGGCCGAGCGGTTCTAGGCGCTTCGGTCTGGAACCGCGCGACCACTACCGTCGCAGATTCGAATCCTGCGTCGGGCATGGATGTGTGTGATGTCCTTAGGTTAGTTAGGTTTAAGTAGATCTAAGTTCTAGGGGACTGATGACCTCAGATGTTAAGTCCCATAGTGCTCAGTGCCATTTGAACCATTTGTATCTTAGAGGTAATTTAAATATATTGTTAAGTATTCAGTTAAAAAATTTTAAGTAAAAATCTATATTTTTAGAACTGATTATATGACTTTTTAACGGTAAAGTCATACTTCGTGGGTCATGCAGAATCTTGTACCCTAAAACAGAGGAAGGTCTTTTACCATGGAACATGGGATATTTGCAAATGGTTTCGTTAATGTCTTATAGTCTTATATATATATATATGAGGATGGTATCTGATCTTTCGGACATATCCGAAAGAACATATACCATCTTCATATATATATATATATATATATATATATATAGTAAAGGCTCACCGGCCATTTGACCATCTTCTGTGCGGATGCACACACATTGCCTGAACTCTTACGGGAATCGGTAAGGCCGCGAGTAATGAATGTAATGGACAGGGGCACTACGAATAATATAGTGCGGGACAATAAGTTGGGAATGAGGGTCTCACGGGAGGCGTGCCAGAGATAAGGCCCAGCAGTCGCACTATCCTCTGTGTCATCGGTGGCTCTGATGGATAGCCGGCACGGTAGGTCAGCGAGTTCGGTCAGAGAGCTGATTGGCCTCTGTAATAAAAAACTGAGTGGAAGAATCAACAAAACGAACTTGACCGGATGTCATGTGACGTCCGAAACGACCAAACACATCGACCAACAACGAACAAAATGAAAAAAGAAGATGGATAGGCCGTCTGCCATATAAGCAGGAATCCCGGGTTCGAGTCCAGGTCAGGGCACACATTTTCAACTGTCCCCGTTGACGTATATCAACGCCTGTATGCAGCTAAGCGTATTCATTTCATTGTATTGACTTAACTGTAATTTCAAAATTAATTTAGCTTGTAATCGATGTTTGATCATTTTTATGCTTAATTTCATTTCACCTACAGATTATTGCTGTGTAGCACAGTGATTATGTAGGAGATGGACGAGTAAGTACAATACCAAGACTTTCCCGGCTGTAACACTTTTAAATTTCAATAGGCTATTTGTTCCAAGATACATGACCATGTTGTACCTTGGAACATGATTTTACGTGTAGAAAATTGTTTGTAATTTCAGAAAAAAATTGAAGCGCAGAAAAAATGAATGCCGTTGCTTAAAAATGGAATAAGAAAATATATTACGGAGCTGGCTATAGGCTGGCTATAGGCGAAAGTTTGAAGAGCTCCCCAAGGTACAACAATCTCCCACACTAACTTATAACGTGGAAACTTTTCGAAAACTGGGGAGAGCTCAGCGAGATGGGTGTTAATGGTTAGTAGGAAAACAGAGAAGTAGATAAGGGAAAAGACTGACATGGAAGATATATTTACGACGATAATGAAAATCTAGTGGAGCCGAGGCGGATGTGTAGGTAGGGGAATGCTTGGAAGATGGACCTAGGAAGTTCTTTGCTGGTTTCTATAAGATGAGAAAAGACAGTCGCCAACCTGATGGAAGGTACGAAGCTGACATCAGGAAACATCCAGAAGCAAAGGCAATATGCGTAAATGTCTGGAGGAAGCCTATATTTATGAAGTTTCGGAAAAATGAAGGTACGTACTTACATTTTTGTTTTCCTGCCGTCCTGCTACACATTGAAATCCCCACCCCAATGCATCGTAGCAGGCTGATAGACAAGTCAAAACAAACGCAGTCCACACTGAGGTGACATAAGTAATAGGACACCTCCTAATATCATGTCGGACCTCATCTTTCCCGACAGTGCAGCAGTTCGACATCGTATGGACTCAACAAATCGTTGTAATTCTTCTGCAGCAAAAATGAGCCACGTTGCCTCGACAGTCTTCCATAATTGCAAAAGTGCTGCCGCAGTATTTTGTGCATGAACTGACCTCTCGATTATGTTCCATAAGTGTTCGATGGTATCGATATCGGGCGATTTGGATGCCAAATAATTCGTTCGAACTGTACAGAATGTGCATTAAACCAATCACGAACAATTATGCCCCAGTGACAGGCGCAATGCCATCCATAAAAGTCCCATCATTGTTCAGGAATGCGAAGTCCATGAACGGCTGCAAATCTTTGATGATCAATTCAATTGGATCAGACGATCCAGTCCGTTCCTTGCAAATACAGCCCACACTATTATCGAGCCACCACTAGATTGCACAATGCCTTATTGACAACATGGGTCTATTACTTCATGGGGTCAACACCACACTCGAACCCTACCATCAGCTCTTATCTACTGAAATAGGGACTCATCTGACGAGACCTCGGTTTTCCAGTCGTCTAGCGTCCAACTGATATGGTCACGAGCCCAGGAGAGGTGCTGCAGGCGATGTCGTGCTGTCAGCAAAGATACTTCCGTCGGTCGTCTGCTGCCATAGCCCATTAACGCCAAATTTCGCCGCACTGTCCTAACGGATACGTTAGTGATACGTCCCACAGTGATTTTTGCGGGTATTTCAGGTGGTGTTGGTGGTCTGTCAGCGCAGGCAACTCTATGCAAACGTCGCTGCTCTCTGTCGTGATATGAAGGCCATCTACATCCATACTCCGCAAGCCACCCGACGGTGTGTAGCGGAGGGTACCTTGAGTAACTCTTTGGGTTCTCCCTTCTATTCCAGTCTCGTATTGTTCGTGGAAAGAAAGGTTCTCGGTATGCCTCTGTGTGGGCTCTAATCTCTCTGATTTTATGCTCATGGTCTCTTTGCGAGACATACGTAGGAGGGAGCAATATACTGCTTGACTCCTTGGTGAAGGTATGTTCTCGAAACTTCAACAAAAGCCCGTACCGAGCTACTGAGTGTCTTTCCGGCAGAGTCTTCCACTGGAGTTTATCTATCATCTCCGTAACGCTTTCGCGATTACTAAATGATCCTGTAACGAAGAACGCTGCACTCCGTTGGATCTTCTCTATCTGTTCTGTCAACCCCATCTGGCACGGATCTACATCTACATCTACATGAATACTCTGCAATTCACATTTAAGTGCTTGGCAGAGGGTTCATCGAACCACAATCATACTATCTCCCTACCATTCTACTCCCGAACACCGCGCGGGAAAAACGAACACCTAAACCTTTCTGTTCGAGCTCTGATTTCTCTTATTTTATTTTGATGATCATTCCTACCTATGTAGGTTGGGCTCAACAAAATATTTTCGCATTCGGAAGAGAAAGTTGGTGACTGAAATTTCGTAAATCGATCTTGCCGCGACAAAAACCGTCTTTGCTTTAACGACTTCCATCCCAACTCGCGTATCATATCTGCCACACTCTCTCCCCTATTACGTTATAATACAAAACGAGCTGCCCTTTTTTGCACCCTTTCGATGTCCTCCGTCAGTCCCACCTGGTAAGGATCCCACACCGCGCAACAATATTCTAACAGAGGACGAACGAGTATAGTGTATGCTGTCTCTTTAGTGGACTTGTTGCATCTTCTAAGTGTCCTGCCAATGAAACGCAACCTTTGGCTCGCCTTCCCCACAATATTATCTATGTGGTCTTTCCAACTGAAGTTGTTCGTAATTTTTACACCCAGGTACTTAGTTGAATTGACAGCCTTGAGAATTGTACTGTTTATCGAGTAATCGAATTCCAACGGATTTCTTTTGGAACTCATGTGGATCACCTCACACTTTTCGTTATTTGGCGTCAACTGCCACCTGCCACGCCATGCAGCAATCTTTGGTTCAAATGGCTCTGAGCACTATGGGTCTTAACATCTATGGTCATCAGTCCCCTAGAACTTAGAACTACTTAAACCTAACTAACCTAAGGACATCACGCAATACCCAGTACAGCAAGCTTTTCTAAATCGCTTTGCAACTGATACTGGTCTTCGGATGACCTTACTAGACGGTAAATTACAGCATCATCTGCGAACAACCTAAGAGAACTCCTGAGATTGTCACCCAGGTCATTTCTATAGATCAGGAACAGCAGAGGTTCCAGGACGCATCCCGCCGCCTTTTCCGTGGTGAGAGGTAATGCTTGAAACTTGGTATTCTCGGCACACTCTTGACCCTGTAGATCTTGGAATACTGAATTCCTTAACGATTATCGAAATGTTATGTCCCATGCGTGTAGCTCCAACTATCTTTCAGCCTTCAAAGTCTGTTAGTTCCCGTCATGCGGCCATAATCAAGTCGGAAACCTATTCGCATGAATCAGCTGAGTACAAATGATACGTCCTTCAGTGCACTGCCCTTTTGTACAGGGTGGGCAAATAAAAATGGCACGGACTAGTGGACACGAGTTGACGTGGTTGTATGCAGATAAGAACACACCGTCACGCGCTCACCGCGTGTACGCCGGCCCGTGATCCACTTGTGTTCAGAGCGTAGGAGAGCTGTGTCAGTGTGAACAGAGCAGTGCAAAGAGGACGCTGGTACTCACAGAGGAGCAGCGGGTGTTTGTTGTGTAGAGTTACGAGACAACAATTGTGTTGTTTTCTGAGAAATTTAATGATGTGAAAGGGCAATTAAAGAGTGCCATACAACGCTTACTCCGAAAATGGCGTCAGACAGGATCTGTTTTGTTCTGAAACTTGCCCACACACCAGAAAATGTCGCTAGAGTTCATCAGAAAATGCTTCAGAGTCCTACCAAATCAATCCGACGCCTGTCTCAAGAGACGGGGGTATCACTTCAGTCGTGCGGGACGAATGCTCCACTGGGCCAGCACATGCATCTCTACCGAGTGCCTGTTGCTGATGCATTAAGAGCAGCATATCCTCCTCAGCGCCTCGAGCTTTCTGAGTGACTGTTTGCTGAGATAACAATGATTGGTTTGGACATCCATCTGTTCTATATGGCCGGCCGGAGTGGCCGAGCGGTTCGAGGCGCTACAGTCTGGAGCCGCGCGACCGTTACGGTCGCAGGTTCGATCCTGCCTCGGGCGTGGATATGTGTGATGTCCTTAGGTTAGTTAGGTTTAAGTAGTTCTAAGTTCTAGGGGACTGATGACCACAGCAGTTAAGTTCCATAGTGCTCAGAGCCATTTGAACCATTTTTTTGTTCTATATGTCTGATGAAGCCTGGTTTCAACACATCCCACAGAATCACATGTTCCGTGCAGCAGAGAATCCGCATAATTTCCACGAAACACCGTTGCATGATCAGAAGGTTGCAGTTTGGTGTGCAGTGTTTGCACGCCGCATTATTGGCCCCATCTTCTTTCATCAGACCATGACTTTGGTGCCTTACACTGACAACATTTTGAAACCATTTGTGCCAGCATTAACGGAGGAGGAAAAGAGCTACAGTTACCTTGGAGTACTCGTACATCTTCATTCCTGACAGAGTTATTAGCAGAGGTCAGTCTGGTCACGGCCCTAGCTGTCCACCCAGGTTTCCTGATCTGTCGGTGTGCGATTGCTTTGTGTCGGAAGCCCTCAAGTCTAACGTGTGTAGCAACGAGTTTTATAGTCTTTAAGAACTGCAGCAGAACATTTTGTATGAGATTTTAGCAATTCAAGGAGTCCAGCTACTAGCCGCTTTCAGCGACATTCTGACCAGGGGCCAAAAGTGCCAAGAGATGGATGGTGGTCACTTCAACATCTGCTATAGCCAGGTTAGTATTTGTGCTGTGTTCCTTTGTATGGCTCTGAGCACTATGGGACTTAACTTCTGAGGTCATCAGTCTCCTAGAACTTAGAACTACTTCAACCTAACTAATCTAGGGACATCACACAAAACCATGTCCGAGGCTGAATTCGAACCTAGACTGTAGCGCCTAGAACCGCTCGGCCATTCCGGTCTGTGTGTTTGTCTGGGATTTTTGCTGGCCTGTGCCCGTACGATTTCCCGTTTCCTCGCCCGGGCGTCGTACGTAAAGTTTAAGGTGAGTGAATTTTGGTAGTTCCCATCCAGTGGTTCGTTGGGCCCCGTGACGAAATGGTTTTTTGCACCCTGCCTGTCCTATCTCCCTGGCTTCAGGTTTGCTCCGCTGTGCCCGTGCGCGAGTGTGTATGTGGGCGACGGTGATCGTTTCCTGACTTGTTTACCCTTTCTTGCCGACTTCTCTGCACAGACTGCCGAATCTGTAATTTGGTCTATGCCATGTTATAGTTGCTTCAAGTTAGTTCGCACACCCCCCTTGGTAATGACATCTTCCCACCTATGAGATTGAATGATGTTTTGAACTATTGTAAGCTGACGGTTGTCGCCGTGTGTGTTAAATTTTAACTTATGGCTCTGAGCACTATGGGATTTAACAGCTGTGGTCATCAGTCCCCTAGAACTTAGAACTACTTAAACCTAACTAACCTAAGGACAGCACACAACACCCAGCCATCACGAGGCAGAGAAAATCCCTGACCCCGCCGGGAATCGAACCCGGGAACCCGGGCGTGGGAAGCGAGAACGCTACCGCACGACCACGAGATGCGGGCTTTTAACTTATATTTGAGTTTTGGTCTAATTGTATTTTGTCAACTGAGCTAATTTTATCTTGCCGACTGCTGCGATGTCAGAAATGTTAAAATCTAGCCTTGGGCTCCTTGTGAATTTGTATGTTGATGACTCATGCAGCATTTTAGTGTAATGATTTATCTTTTACATTTCGGGGAAATTTTATCTTGGCAAATCCTTGGGGTTATATTGTGCAACTTGTGTCTATGATCTACGGAAATGTTGGGGTTGATTGCACTTTCTCGTTAGGCCTATCACTTATCGTTTTACTAAAGGCATTAAGAGTTATTTGTTGAAAGTTTTTTTTTTTAAATTTTAACAAATATAAATTTAATCTTACCTGTGAAGCCATATTTGTGGAGAGTTGTTATTTAAATTTCATTGTCTTCCCAGCTTGCCCTTTGCCACTGTATTAAAAGTGTTTGTTGTTTTGATTAATCGCAGTTGCTTACCTTAAAGAACTAAAGCTGATTTTGAAAGATTAAGAATTAGTGTAACTGTTCACTCCAGTAAAGCCACCCTGTTAAAAGAAAAATATTGGTGCTACCATTTGTTTCCCCCTTGTCCCCCTTCCACGGCTCAAAATCAACAAATTCTTTTCATGTAATGCTAACAACAATTTTTCTTATCGTAAAACTGGTACATCGAAAACATCGATATTTTACCACCGACAAATTGTAAGTATATATAACCGACGCTTCATCGAAAAGTCGATAGAGCGATATTTCAGAAAATTTTGTAACCTCCCCCTGCAGGCGCTGCAGTGGACACTAACGCTAACTGTTCAGCCACTGTGCTGGTGAGAGGGGAGAGCGAGAAGGAGAGAGGAGATGAAGGCGAAAGAGAGAAAGAGAGAGAAGGAATGAGAGGGAAGGAGCCAGAGAGAAGTATAGAGAGAGAGAGAAAGAGAGAGAGACAAGGAGGGAGAGAGGGAGAGAGAGAGAGAGAGAGAGAGAGAGGCTACGGTCCATGGCCACGGCTTGACCCGATCGCAGTCGTGCTGAAGTGCCCCAAGCGCATTCAAGTGCCGCAGCGCGCAGGAAAACTTCTTCCGTCGAAAACCGCTTTTGTAAAGGGCGAGTTGTCGTCTACGTCCACACTCACGCAGGCCAAGTGTTTTCACGTTAGAAAAACCACTGAGGGCACTCTAAATGTTCCGCAGTGTTTGTGTTAAGCAATTTTGACGGCAGTAATGACGGTTTCCCTACACACTGCTGCACAACTACTTGGTTAAAAATAAAAAATAAAACGAAAAAAAAAATTCTCTTAGAATTCGCTGATCTACAGCCGCACGTTTAAACAAAGACGCTCAATGACCGAACTCACTTCATCACTTTGCGTGACCGCGACCTGAATGGTCGGGTTGCTCATTACCCACGTAGTTTGCCTTTTGTCTCAAGTGCGCTGCAGTTCGGTGACAAATTACTTGATATTCGTCATGAAATACCTAATAACGTATCCTGATTTATACACAAGTTCTTAAAGTTAATCTTTTTTAAATGACACACCAAACAGGGTATTTTGCTCTGTGGTTGATGTTATTAACTTGTTTTATCGATGTTGATAGTGATAAAACTATTTTTATTGGCCGGGTGGTGTGGACTAGCGGTTCTAGGCGCTTTAGTCTGGAATCGCGCGACCGCTACGGTCGCTGGTTCGAATCCTGGCTCAGGCATGGATGTGTGCGATGTCCTTAGGTTAATTAGGTTTAAGTAGTTCTAAGTTCTAGGGGACTGATGACCTCAGACGTTAAGTCCCATAGTGCTCAGAGCCATTTGAACCATATTTGTATAGCAGTTGCGTATCTCCCCAACAGCATTTTAGGGCTTACGAAAAATGTGCTATTCAAGTCAGCAACGAAACTTACCACATAAAAATGTAAGACTCAAGCATGTCGTCACAGTGCAAGTTCATCTCCATTGGATAGCGGGGTGGCTAATACACTGTGTCCCCGGGCTTAATATTGCATTCATTTATTAACGATTTTTGGAGTGGTGATACTGGGATCGAGAGGCGTGCGTACACTTTGATCATAATTTAACATTTTTTTCGCTTAAAATAATGTTACACACAAGTTCTCTACCAGCAGAAGTGGTGTATAGATTAACATTGTACTTTACTAATAATTAAGAGAACAACAAGCCATAATCATTAAAATGGTATGAAAGAACTTCCTTAAAAGTTGGCCAACCGTGACACAGACATTTAAAAAGCTTTCTAATAATATACAAATTAGTTTTACGCCAATGAATCTTATTAAAACTAAATAAACTTCAGCCAGGTCTGAGCATGGAGAATATTAATCGAACGCAGCCAAACAAGAAATGAACTCGTACCAATTACTGATATTCTAAAACATCAAGAGATGGTTTAAAGACCAGATAAAATTTTCTTAGACTGAGCGCTAAGTATCGGCCACTAACACCGGCCTCACCTGTTGGATTACAGAATTTCACTCGCTCATAAATCACAAAACACGGAAAGTAATACATTCATTATGTGATGCAACACAAGGTCGTAAGTCAGAAAGTCACAGTGAAACTGCTTCCACCCCATGCATGAACAACTCTCCCTCAGTACACGATGCAGTAGCTTGTCAGTAACAAGTGCTCTGCGCACTCAATACACGGGCCCACTCGCAATCGGAACGGGACGTATAGCCAAGTGTGGCCGCACCATCTTTCTCATTCGCGCAATATGGCGAAATTGATCGGTACGTAAGAGAAATTCTTGTGTTGCCGGGAGTGCAGTGCTGCTCGTCCAGTCCGGGAAGCGCCCTCCCACCAGTTGCGGCCGCCGGGTCCATTGTTCCAGCAGATCTGTCGCCACACCAAAGTCGGCAATGCACATCGATGCCACAGAAACTGGTAACATCTCGCTGCAGTCCACACTGTCAACTGGTAGAGGCTGAAGAAAAGACACGCCTTCTCTCTCGGCATGTCGCGCGGGATTAGCCGAGCGGTCTGGGGCGCTGCAGTCGTGGACTGTGCGGCTGGTCCCAGTGGAGGTTCGAGTCCTTCCTAGGGCATGGTTGTGTGTGTTTGTCCTTACGTTAATTTAAGTTAAGTAGTGTGTAAGCTTAGGGACTGATGACCTTCGCTGTTAAGTCCCATAAGATTTCACACTTTTTTTTTTTTTTTTTAAGTCCGCATGTCCTGTGAAGGCTCTAGTTATGAAAATTCCGATTGCTTAACAGTTACAGATTCATACCAGTCACCATGAGCGGAGACAAGATCTAAAAATAATAACTATGCTTATCATGATAGTCGAAATTAAGATTCATGACATTACGTAGAGTGTGAAATTCCAGTACCTCTTCAGATCTAGTGAACTTCTCAAAATTTCTCCTTCGAAAGTTCCCCTCATTTTCCATCCTTGTGTTAAATAATCACTGGTATTTACTGGCAGTTCTATGAATCTGAGAATCTCTCCTAACCTTAATTACATGTCCCATAACAATCTGTCACTACAGACAATGAATGTGCGGTTTGTTAAGTTCATTTGACAGATTGTTTAAAAAAAATTGGTTACTCGCATCACTAAACAGTAAAAGCATGTGTAAGGTAGAACTGTGGAAACTCGATACATCGGGGAAATGCATCGATATCGTTGACAGACTTTAAACGATTTCCTCTGTCGTCAAAGTCAGGAGCACCATTAGACCATGTGGTACCTAGCTGGCCGAATTGTCAGCACGAAGTCAAGGAGCTTCCGCTACGACATTATGTTGAACATTATTAGTGATGCATGGAGATGGGTACTGGGTGCTGAAAGACTACAGAAAAAATAAGCTAACGTGCGGAACACAGGAAGGCCCATAACCTGTTTGCCCAGAAACTTCACTGAGGGACGAGGGGTCTATACAACCGAATGCTTGTCTAGGCTTGTGGGTAGATACTGGGCCGTTTCCAAGTAAACGACGGTCAAATTTTTCGACTACTTTATGCGCCTTTTAGCGAGATAGTAGTCCAACCGAAGCGGTGGCACTGTGGCTAGCGTCGCTGCTTCGCAATTTTGAGCCCCCGTGTTCGAAACCCGATTATTATTTTTGTTTTCGTTTCTTATTTATCTACCCATGTTCGTAGAAGACTACTAAACGAATGTTTTCCAGTGCATACTGAAATAACGTTGTCCTTACTCGTCTACTAATTGTATGTCTGATGACTGAATAATAAGAAAAAATGAGAAAATTATTTAAAATTATTTTAGCTGGTATTCCTGTAGCCTATCTTGATTCACAGTCAACTGCAAGCGGCAGTTTTCGGAAAAGTGATACTTTATGAATAGTTTGCTTCAAAATTATTGTCAAGGCGTTATCTTCAATAGTGTTAAAGACGTTTCATTCTCGAGTGAGATTCGCACGAAGAAATGTGACTGTGGCGAATATGTCTTCGCTTGATGCTCGTGGTGTTCGGAATTTCAGTGTATCGAATGTTTTCGCGATCGGTATGACCCAGGAGAATGCAGCACATTTTCCTTAAGAGTAAACAGAAGAATAAAAGATAAGAATTGTTATAAGAATGAGTTATAGGAATATGAGAATTTAAAAAGAAGATGACCCTTGAACATACCATACATATATACAGGGTGGTTCATCTTAAGCTTCGCATGAGATTATCTCGAAAACTATTCATCGGGTAAAAATAGTGGGTAAAACAAGTTCGTAAGCTCAAAGGGGAACATCAAATGATACTACACGTGACCTCCAGCCAACTTTTAAATCTGAAATGGAAACACCCATTTTTATTGCAGATTCGCATTCTCCATAAAAAAGTAATTAAGTTTTGTCTGAAATATTTTAAAATATGCATGCATGGAACACAGTTGTTAGTTTTGTATCCTCTTGATTCTGATAAGCTGTGAAGACAATTGTTAATGAGAAATCGGTAGTTTTCTGCCATTAATCTTAGCTGAATGTAGTGGAATTGTTAAGAGGAAGGAATCAAATACAAGATACCTGGTGAGACGCAAATCAAATTGTATCGGCTACTTTTTCATTAATTAGTCATCCAGGTTTCCGTTACGATGGTACGGGCTTAGTAGGACGCTGCGGACCAGCCCATTACACGGTCTACATTATTTCACGCCTTCCCTATAAGAGGTTCCATCTTCACTGCTCGGATCCACATTGGACACTGCGGAGTCCCTCCGACTGACGACTAATCTTTATTCACCAATCGCCAGACACTACCATTAATGTACACTTGCATAGAGTTGATGCAGCTAGAAGTGGTAGCTCTGTGTATTAATTTTTGCACACTAAATGTCCGAGAATGATATAAAAATTTAATGATATTCCTGCCTACTCTAATGTATATGCACAATACGGAAATTTTTGTTATTTTCTGTCCTTCATAATGTTGAAATTTTAGTAGGCAGCCATGTATAAGACATGACAGACAACCAGCCGCAATATGAGTGCATTTATTCACGATTAGTTTCGATTATTCATCTTCCGGTCGACTACATGATATCAGTATTATCTGGTTGCGAATATGTGCAGTTACTTTATGACCTCTTGTCTTCTGTTTCCAACTGTTCTATTTAATTTTCCGTGCTAATTACTTGTGGAATGAAAGACCGATGGTGTCCCTTGTCATGATAAAAACTGTGCTGCGATGTTGTTGATCGCTCCAGAAGCTTTGATGCAGATTGGATATGTTTTACGAATAGGACCAAATGTATTAGCGAGAATTTCACCACCACCGTAGACAGCATACCCGCAACTCCCACTTGTTCAACTACATTAAGATCACTCCAGCTGAGGTTGTTGTATGATGAGTGAGTGCTGTTAGCGTAGCAAATTCGTGGTGGAGGTGCGCAAAGTGATAATCACCGTCCGCTGGTGTTGTCTGCCTGTAAAATCAAGAGCGAGAGAACAAGTTCTCAGCCTGCTCACCCAGGTTCGTCACAGACTATTTCTCAAAGCTGTACCAGCTCTGTCGCAGTGCACGCATTAAATCTATGGCCACGAAGTGTACAGACATGCCAGGGCAGCATTTAGTTTTTTAGATAATGGCTTTAGCACCTTACAGAATACAAAAGATGATTCCTTCACCCGTAATAGCACTTCATAGGTTAAATTATATTAACATAGGAACGAAAGTTAGGATTCATATATCTGAGCATTGGCTGGATCGCGTCATGCCTTGTTTTTCATAATTGGTTGCAGTCCAGTGGTGTCTTATTTCTTCTTCAGTTACCGCCATAACGTTGCTGTCTTCTCTCCGTGAGTGGTAGCAGCAGCATGTATTGATACTAGTACTGCTGTACTATCTTTGGTGTGGCGGATATATTTTCCGGGTGTGCTGTGTGGGGCAGTTGGTCGGTTGGGGCAGAGCAGCGAGGAAGTCTCTGTGGCGCGTCGTCAGACTGTAGCCGCTGGCGGCGTGCATGCGCGGTTGGAGATGTGAGGCGCTTCTTGCGAGGGTTACGAAGTTCGTCGCCCATGGATCCTGGACACTAAAGTTGAGTGCTCACTTAACCTTCTATCAAGCCTGAACTTCTATCACATCTCTTCATTTGATCCTGGTTGTCGCTTTCTGGGAGATTCCCGCGAGCAACAACGTGTATTCATTGAAATCGGCTAGAATTTCAGCCATCTTCCTGTGTCGTGTTTAACTTAATTTAATTCATTCCTTCATTAATGAAGTGTACCAGCGGTATCTTCTGCCTGACGCTCCGGTAACGTTGACGCTCCGGTAACCTGCCCTGGTCGCTGACGTAGTTTCGGGCAGTGTATTTTCCTCGTCGTGTTGATGCTGTCCAGCATGGCGTGTAGTTCTACAGCTGAGGTGTTGTTGGTAGAGTTGGGTGTTTATTCTGACTTGGCTGGATTGGGCACCAGTATCCAGGACGTTATGTTATTGACATCTTGTTGTCGTTTTGCTGGTAGGGTGGAGCAGAACTGAACTTGTAGGTTGGTTCGTCGGCTGACTTTCAGTTGGGTTGCCTTCTGATTAAGAGGGTGTCAGTATGGTTGCCTGTCTCATCTAAACGTGCGTTAGTGTTACCTTCCCAGGCAGACCCCTCGAAACTTCTGAGCGCCGCTCCTTGTGTTTTACATAGTGATTTCCCTTTTAGTCTTAAGTACTCTGTGTGGCCTTCAGCCAAGTTTTAGTTTATTAAAATTGCAAGGCTTTACTTCTTAGACCCTAAGC
Organism: Schistocerca piceifrons; assembly: GCF_021461385.2. Classification (NCBI taxonomy): domain Eukaryota; kingdom Metazoa; phylum Arthropoda; class Insecta; order Orthoptera; family Acrididae; genus Schistocerca; species Schistocerca piceifrons. Next base: position 333,787,705 of record NC_060144.1, read on the forward strand.
TGTAAAAAAAATTGTTTAATGTTTGTTATGTGGCCTTCAGCCGAGTTTTCAGACTTTTCAAATCAAAAGATGAAAAATTTTGTCTAGCCGTGAAGCCGTAAGAAATATTTTCTAGTTTCTATGTGGCCTTCAGCCGAGTTTTCCAGCTTAAATAAAAATTGGAAATTACTTTGTCTGGGCTTTAAGCCGTGAGATTGTTTGGGCTCCGCATGTGGCCTTGAGTCGAGTTTTATGTGAAGCATTTTTGGATAAAGCCTTTAGTCTATTTTAGTTGAAATTTAGAGGCTCTTCCCTTTAGGCTTTAAGCCGTAAAATTGTTTTCTGCATGGCGTGTGGCCTTTAGCCGAGTTTTAATCTCTCTTAAACTAAAAATTCAAAATCCTTGTCTTGCCCTTAAGTCATAAGATTGCTATTCTTTAGTATGAGGCCTTCAGCCGAGTTTTACACGAAATATTTTAAGATTGAAAGCTCTTTTTCCTAGGCCTTAAGCCGTTAAATTGTTTTTTTGATATGCGGCCTTCAGCCCAGTTTTCCGCCTATTTAGATTAACATTGAAAATCTTTGTCTCGGCCCTAAGCCGTAACACTGTTCTTGATTAACGTGAAGCATTCAGCCGAGTTCTATGGAAAAAATTAAAGCTAAGGCTTTCAGCCAATTTATATTGAAGATAAAATTTTTTTTCTAAAGAAGTGAAACCTCCAGAATAACTCAGTTCCTTGCTTAGGCCTTGTGCCTTGGGTTTTCGATGTGGCCTTCAGCCGATCTAAATTAAATCAAAGGAGGTCTTTCGTTAAAACCTTGAGAGTTTTTGATTCTTGCTTGTGTGTTTTAAGAAATAAAGTTTATATGTTGAGTGCAATTACAGTGACTTATTTTGGGCCCTTTCCACAAATATAACTTCATCTGCTCTGTCCTGCTATCCCAAGGATCTCAATATCACTACAAATATAGAACCTAATACCCGTTCATCTGAATGCATGTTCGTCTGATATCTTCTCCTAAAACAATGAACATTTCCGATATAAATTTGAACATCATGTAGTGCAATTATTCTGTAGACTTAAAGGCTTAATTTTATTTTTTGTTGGTGCTGAGAGTTAGATTTCTTTGAAGGGCTGTATTGAGACGCAGCAATTCCTTTTACGCGACGAGTGTTTAAACAGTAATGATGAATTTGCAATTTCGTGTGTTGTATTAGTCCGATTCGCACCACATTTTTGCAGTTGTGTTGGTAAAAATGTCTGAAATGTATCCGTACAATGTTAGGAATATTGGATGTTTAGTCTATTGTTAAATGTCAGGAAGGTTGCAGGTGCTTTGATAGTATCAGTTATTAATTATTTTGTATAAAAATGGATTAGAGAATTTTTTAAAAAATTGTCATAAGAACGGAATAAAGGACATCAAAGTTTTAGAAATGTTAAATATTGCTTTCGGTGTGTTTGATGCTCGAAAAACAAGAGTTTACGGGTGGTATAAGCACTTAGAACAAGGCTGTGAGTATGTTGAAGACAACGAGCGACCTTAACACCTTGGCATATCATTAGCTTATGAAATTGTGGCGAAAGTGAATGAAATGACTGTGAAAGATCATCATATCGCAGTGACGATGATGATTTTGGCATATCACGTGGCTTGTGCCATGAAACTGTTATGGATGTTTCAGGTAAATTTGCTTCGAAATTGTTCGGTTTTGGAGAAAAACAGCGTCGAATCCATGTTGCTCAGAAGTCACCAGATGAAATATAGAGGGGTGTAGAACTATTGAAACGAGCCGTAGCAACTGACGAAACATAAGTTGAATAAAATGCGATGAAACTGCACGAGCAGAGTCAACGTAAATCACCGCACACTGCACTACTCTTTCGGACAGGAAAAGGGCAACTGATTTTGTGTGTGCCTGTAGGGCAGTTGCAGGGTCGTTCCTGGGTTCCCCCACCAAGAGCGCTGAGTTTGCCGACATACTATAATTTTGACTGCGACGGGCTTGTGTGACCTGGAGCGCGGACGGATCAGGCTGCCGTGGCGTGCGCCTGTAAGCCGGCAACCGTGCATGCGCGCAGGTCGGACCACTCCAGGGAAATCAGGCGCAGCTTAGCCGGCACCGACCTTGACCAGAGCGCGCCCCACGTGCTGTTCCACGTAGCTGGAGGGCGGCCGGTGCAGTCCACCGTAAAGCCAGGCGACTGTGAACTCAGCTTACTGCGAGTTCGTCTGCAAATTGCAGCAACAGTTTAATAACTGGGAGAGGTTTAGCGTTGCACAATATCAGCACCGTTACTCGAACCCAGCTTGCTCGAACCTAGGAGTCAGCGTTTTAATCATTTTGGACGAAATTTTCGTTTAAAAAAAATGCATGACCACAACGATATTTAGCTTTTTATTGCTACCGGTTTCGGAACTGTACCTTCATCTCGGTGTCTGTGCGAAACAAAGCCAGAAACAAAGAAACGCACAAAACCAAATTAATTGTGTTAGTGGTATATAAAGTAATACAAAAATTAATTATTATTCACGATATGTGGTCTATCAATATGCAATGCACTTAATACCTCTGCCGTCTACACTGTTACTCATATACTGGAAATGAAATGGTATCTTAGTACAAAAGATGGTGTGACCCATTAGAACTGACCGTCATCTACGTGTACACATCTCAAAAAATTTACATCTACGTCTACATGATTATTTTGCAGTTCTCAATTAAGTGCCTGGCAGAGGGTTCATCGGACCACCTTTCGCACTCTGAAGACGAAGTTGGTGTGTGAAATTTTATGAAAAGTTCCTGCTGCAGCGGAAAAGGCCTTTGCTTTAATGTCTGTCACGCATTAGTGCGTCATATCCATGGTACTCTCTCCCTTGTTTTGCAATAATACCAATGGAGCTGCCCGTCTTTGAACTTTTTCGACGTTCAAGGATAAGAATCAAAGATGTAAAAACAAAACGAAGAATTCACTTTGGCTGATTATCTGTTGTCTATATATATATTTCATTTTGTGTAAGAAAGAAGGAAGTACAAAAACGTTCCGTTAAGTTCAGAAATACAGATATACAAGTCACTTAGGAACGACATAAATAGGAAGCGCAGGGAAGCTAAGGCGAAATGGCTGCATGAAAAATGTGAAGAAAACGAAAAATAAATGATTGTCGGAAGCACTGACTCAGCAAGTCAAAACAACCTTTGGTAAAATTAAAAGCAAGAGTGATAACATTAAGAGCGCAATGGGAACTCCACTATTAAATGTAGAGGACAGAGCGGATAGGTGAAAAAAAGTACACTGAAGTCCTTTACGAGGGGGAAGACTTGTCTTATGCTATAAGAAGCAGGAGTTGATATAGAGGACATAGGGGATCCAGTACTAGAATCAGAATTCAAAAGAGCTTTCAAAGACTTATGATCGAATAAGGCAGAAGGGACAGATAAGGCAGAAGGGATAGATAAAATTCCATCAGAATTTCTAAAATCATTGGGAAATTTGGAAACAAAATATTAATGTGTAGAATGTATTAGCATGGCAGTATAGCAAAATGGTTCAAATGGCTCTGAGCACTATGGGACTTAACTACTCAGGTCATCAGTCCCCTAGAACTTAGAACTACTTAAACCTAACTAATCTAAGGACATGACACACATCCATGCCCGAGGCAGGATTCGAACCTGCGACCATAGCGGTCACGCGGTTCCAAACTGAAGCGCTTAGAACCGCACGGCCGCAGTATAGCATCTGACTTTCGGAAAAAAAACATAATTCACACAGTTCCGAAGATTGAAAAAGCTGACAAGAGCAAGAATTATCGAACAATCAACTTAACAGCTCACGCATCCACGTTTCTGACAAGAATAGTATACGGAAAAATGGAAAAGAAAAGTGAAAATCTGTGAGGTACCTATCTGTTTGGCTCTAGGAAAGGTAAAGGCACAAGAGAGGCAATTGTGACGTTGCGTTTGACAATGGAAGCAAGACTAAAGAAAAATCAAGACACGATCATAGGATCTGTCGACCTGGAAAGAGCGTTGGACACTGTAAAATCGTGTAATATGTTCAAACTTTTGAGAAAAATAGGAGTAAGCTGTAGGGAAAGACGGTTAATATACAATATGTACAAGAGCCTAGAGCGTATAATGATATTGGAAGACCAAGAACGAAGTGCTCGGATTAAAAGTAGTGTAAAATATGGTTGTAGTCTTCCGGCCCTACTGTTCGGTCTGTAAATCGGGCATAAAAGAAAGGTTCAAGTTCGGAATTAAAATTCGGGGAGAAAGGATGTCAGTGATAAAATTTGTTGATGACATTACTATCCTGAGCGAAAGTGAAGAAGAATTATGGGATCTACTGAACGGAATGAAGAGTCTAATGAATACAGAATATTGACTGAGAGTAAACCAAAGAGAGGCTAAAGTAATGAGAAGTAGCAGAAATAAGAGCAGCGAGGAAACATCGGGACTTATGATCACGAAATAGTTGAAAAATGAAACGTCGTGTGGTTAGGGCCTCCCGTCGGGTAGACCGGTCGCCTGGTGCAAGTCTTTTGAGTTGACGCCACTTCGGTGACTTGGGTGTCGATGGGAATGATTTGATGGTGAAGACAACACAACACTCAGTCCCTGAGCAGAGAAAATCTCCGATTCAGCCCGGAATCGAACCCGGGCCCCTTTGCGCAGCATTGTACCGCACTGACCACTCGGCTATCGAGGCGGCCACGAAGTAGATGAAATTAAGGAATCCTGCTCCCTAGGCAGCAAAATAACATATCACTGACGGAGCAAGGAGAACGTGAAAAGCAGACTAGTAATGGCAAAAAGGACATTACTGCCCAAGAGAAATCAACAAGTTTGAAACATATGTCTTAATTTGAGGAAGAAATTTCTGAGTTTCTTCGTTCGGAGAATAGCGTTGTATGATATTGAAACTTGGACTATGGAAAAACCGGAAAAGGGGAAAATCGAAACATTTGAGACGTGGTGCTACAGAGTGATGCTGAAAATTAGGTGGAATTGTAAGATAAGGAATGAGGAAATTCTCCGGAGAATCGGCAAGGAAAGGAGTATGTGAAAAACACTTACAAAAAGAAGGGAGAGGGTGGTAGGACATGTCTTAAGACATCACAGAATAACTTGGTGCTAGAGGGAGCTGTAGAGGGTAAAAGCTGTAGAGGAAGACAGAGACTGGAATACACCCAGCAAATAATTGGGAGCTTTAGGAGAGGTAAAGACACAAGAGAGGCAATTCTGACGTTGCGATTGATAATGGAAGCAAGACTAAAGAAAAATCAGGACACGTTCATAGGATCTGTCGACCTGGAAAAAGAGTTCGACAGTGTAAAAACAGGAGAGGAATTCGTGAAAAGCCGCGTAAAATCAGTCATAACACTGATGCCTCAAGAAAACTGTGTAACTACCATGCCTAAAGAAATTAAAATTAATATATAAACAGAGGTACAGGAAACACCAGATAATTGAAAATGAGAAGGATGAGAGTAATTGCAATTGTTGGACTGGTTGGTGGAAGGATATGCGAGAAGCACAAAAAGTTATAATACAACACGTCAATAATTAATTATCAATGTGCAAAATGATGTAAAGCGAGCGCTGATTGTAGGAGGTCGAGCTGAAGTATTTAAAACTAACGGCTACAGAGAAAGAATGTCACGGTTTCGGAAGTTTTATGTAAAACGTGCTGTGGAAGGAGGAAAATATATTTAATGACGTTGTGAGGGCATAGGACGTCTTATTCGTTGTGCTTAATAATCTATAAATGATCAACTATTTGCTTAAATATAATCTGTGTGTACGAAATTTTATGAATGAAATCGGAGTCTGCGAGCAGTTAATCTCTATCGCGTCTGCACATTCCACCATACATTGTTTTACATACACTGCTGGAAAAAAATTAGTACACACATTTAGAGTTTGCCAATTCACTCAAGATTTATTGTTGGAACAGTTGCGGGCTTTCAAATGAAATGATGAAATGTAGTGGTGGTGGTGGTGGCCCTCAACTACGTACCCTCCGACTCAGAGTTGCAATATTGAAAGTTTTGGCTGGTTTCGTTGTCTAGGGGCTGTGATACGTAGTTGCCGCATTATAGGTTAAATACTGCTGAGTCTACAGTATACGATAAGAATACACACATGAATCGAATGGTCGAAGGTTTCTGTCACTCGGCAATTGCGAATTATGAATGTTACATATAAATTTGTAAATGAAAGACTACAATTAAATAAAATCTGCAGGTACTATCTTAACGACTTTAAATCATGAGTACGATAGTATAAGTACTTCTGAGAATGCGGTATATTTCTGAAAAAGACTTATTGGTGTCGATGGTCCAGCAATTAAATAAAATATAAGTTGAATAACAGGTAAACAATAGATTCCTACTTCACATAATTGGTTATGAACGACAACATAGCTCACGAGATATTCACTTCTAAACACATGCTACGTCTTCACTGTAGAAACCTCGGAAATCTCACAAGTTCACATGTCCGCACTCCGAAGTATTTCTATCTCTCGCAACCACGCGCAAACCGCTCCACACTCCAAGTCTCTCTCGCCACCGTGCGTTCCTCGCACCGTACCCAGCACTCCCGTGTCCTGTGCCGTAATGCCGCATTGCTCAGAACTACCTCGTGTCCTCTCCGGAAACGATGCTCCTCCCCAACCTCCATACGTCCCTCTTAGTAACGAGTGCTCTGATTGGCTAGAGCGCTCCCTCCATGTCTCCAAACGAACGTGCACTCACAAACATATTGAAACACATACGAAATACTGGACTTACATTTCAATAACTTGAAATTAAATAAATATTCCTACGGCTGCACCACAAACACGCTCTAACACATATCATTAAATACATAAACAAATTAAATAAACGACTGGGTGTTGTGTGCTGTCCTTAGGTTAGTTAGGTTTAAGTAGTTCTAAGTTCTAGGGGACTGATGACCATAGATGTTAAGTCCCATAGTGCTCAGAGCCATTTGAACCAAATTAAATAAACATATATCAAAGGAATAGCAATAAAAGGTAAGCCAGTAGCCAAATGTTTCCGTGCTTTCTAAAACACAGTAAATATTTAACAAATTTCTTCATGAATAGTATATATCGGATATAAACAAAGACATAGATGAATAAATATATTTAAAATCATGCTGCTACCGTTTCTTTGTGTAACTGTGGAGTACTTATGGCCTGACACGATCGATAGTAATAGGCCGCTTTGACCTCCAATAACTCATGTATTATTTACGTTACATGCCTGTAATTCATACCAATGTAGGTTTACACTAATAGCTTTCTAAAGGCATGTATATCGACGAAATCGGATGAACCTTTTAGATTTTGGAAATTCGTTGCAGGGTGTTACTTGTACAATTTATCGTCAGATAAACATTAAACTAATAAATATATTGAAAATCTGATTACACCATCAGAATCGTCGTGCAAATAATGGTAATGTATATGTTTCTTTTTGAGGTATCACGATTCATCTGGCTACTATTAATTTCTATGCGAACTGTGAAATGTCTGCCATTAAGCTTTCACAAAGTCCGCCATTTTTGGCACTCCCATCGTGTCTCCTTCGACACAGCGCCACAATGGAATTCCCAGCCACGCACTGGGGTTACCCCTCTCGCCCGGCTAACGTTCGGCACCACGCGTTTGCTGCCGGGCTCCGACTGACCGAGCGGCCCGTGCGGCCATGCCAACTCCGAACTTAAAATATTTTCGGGGCGTCACGGTTCGCCCGTTACCTCACACAGTACATATGAAGTACACGAAATGATTACATTTACAGATCAATAGCACAGCGGTTCTGAGGCGCCAGGTATCGACTCATGCTGATGGTAGTACACGGTGTAGCCTCCACAACAGGCAATGGAGGCGATGACTCTGGCATCCATTGGAACGTACAGATGGCGAATAGTATATTGGGATAAGTTACGCCACGCCTGCTCGACCCGTTCATGTAGTTCCACAAGACTTGCTGGTTGGCGAGTGTTGGAGTCACATCTCATCCCATCGTATCTCACAAGTGTTCGGTTGGAGACAAGTCCGGCGATTATGATAGTCAGCGAAGTTTCTGCACGTCTTGCAGAGCACGCTGAGTTTCACGTACAGTGTGTCAGCGACCACATCACCTTCCTGTTACAAGAACAGCAAAAGAACGGGTCTAATATCATTCTGCATGTACCGAGCGCTGGTTAGCGTCCCGTCCAGAAGAATTGAAAGTGAACAGGTTGTAGCTTATCAAGCCCCAGACCACAAGGCCGGGGGAGGGGCCAGCGTGTCTTGGACAAATGCTCTCTACGAGACAGCGCCCAGAAGCTTTACTTCGTACATTTAAAGGACCATCACTTGCGTGCAGACAGAACCTGCTTTCATCGCTGAAGAGCACGGCGCAACGTTTCATCTTCCAGGCGATCCTCTGATGGCACCGCTCTGGCCTTGCACGCCGATGCTGTGGTGTGAGTGGAAGACGGGATAGAGCTGTGTGTGCCCACGGCCCCACTGCTAATAACCAGTTCGCAACAGTTCGTGCTGCCACGTCTGGGCTCATGACTCCTCTTATCTGAACTGTTGGGTTGGGGTTGGGTTGTTTGGGGAAGGAGACCAGACAGCGAGGTCATCGGTCGCATCAGACTAGGGAAGGATGGGGAAGGAAGTCGGCCGTGCCCTTTCAAAGGAACCATCCCGGCATTTGCCTGGAGCGATTTAGGGAAATCACGGAAAACCTAAATCAGGATGGCCGGATGCGGGATTGAACCGTCGTCCTCCAGAATGCGAGTCCAGTGTCTAACCACTGCGCCACCTCGCTCGGTGTATCTGAATTGTGGTAGCTGTATGATCTGCCACTCCTGCCCTTACAGTACGACGATCTTGGCGGGTGTCTGTACTCTGTTGACGTCCACAACTTCGTCTAGAGCGTGAGAATGTTTGAGTGACCACTGATACGAGAATCGCTGCACAGCTGATGCAGTACGTCCAACTTGCGTGGCAGTGCTCTGAAAGTACCATCCCGTCTCTCCGAAGGCACAATTTGATCCCTTTCAAACTAGCTCATTTGGTTGTACGAAGCACGATTGCGTCTCCGAGACTTAGTTGTCTGCTTGTTTTATACGTTGGTACCACATTTAGCCTTCTGGCTGTGATTATCCCTCTTGAAGGATAGACACACATGGTTCTGGTAGCTATGACACTACTCTACCTACTGGCAGATGATGTTGAATCTATTATCAGTACATCTATCCTCAAGTGGCATATGCCGTCACCGGAACAAAATCGATCCCGTCTTTCCAGGTGTAGTATTTTTTTCAAGAAATGTATATTCTATTTCCAGGAACTGTTGTATTACCGGTGCAGCAACTCACCAATATTGGAACTTCGTCAACAATTTTAACGACGTTTTATGAGTCATTCAAGAAAGAGGAATCGCCAGACCGGATACAGCCTCAGATATTGTAGCAACACTCGCTGTCTTCACAACACGAAGTGGGCACAACTTATTTCCATAAATTTTTGATCATAGAAAACATAATAAGTATAAGGGAGCCAAAAATAGAAAAATTGAGTCACGTGTGCATTCATACTGTAAGAAGCAATAATATTTTCAACAAATTTTCCTCTGATATTCAATGAAACGAATCATTTTAGAAGTGTCGCTGGCAAAAATACTCGAACGATTGGTATATTGACGTAGCAGCTAGGGAATAATGTGTTTTAAAAGAATGATTGCAGAGTACACAAAAAGTTTATCTTTGCCTCTAGCTTTGTGCTATGTAATAGCCTATTCTACCCAGTGTTGAAATTGTTTGGATCAGACAGCAGGGGAGACAGTTGTGGCGGGCCGTATCAAACCAGTCAGAAGGCTGATGCCCATAAAACGCATAACCACTCTGTTGAGGGCAACTATTTAAAAATTATGACAAATTTTGCAGGGGTCGTTACGTTCATGAATTTTGTGTGTGCGCTGTGAATACAATTTTGCCACCGAAGTAACGATACATAGCGGGATAACATTAGCAAGGAAGTACAATAGGATAAAGTAAAATATTGATACTATTATAAATTAGCGTGTACTCCCGTTCAGAGTAAAGGTTGTCTCAATCACTACGTCACGTAGCATATTACTGAACTGTACTTCTCTTCTTTCGCTTACTTTAATTCCATAATGTCTACGGTATAATTTTTTTCGTTAATTCTTCGAGAAAAGCTTAAGATCTTAGGGTGTGAAAACGTAGAATACGAATTATTTGTGGTGTGATTTCAAGAACGACGTTCGGATATCTGTTCGAAGAACTGGGGATATTAAATACTGCATCTCAATATACTTATTCCTTAATGAAACTTGTTCCAACCAATACAGCACTTCGTTCAATCAACTCATTTCATTGGATTAGTAGAGAAATAAGATTAATCTACGTCAAGAGTTAAAATCACTACTTTGGTACTGAACGTGTCTGTTATTAAGGAATAGACATTTTCAATAACTCACCGGCAACCATGAACACTTTAACTTCCAATAAAGTTCTGTTTAGGTAGAGCTAAATGTTCATATCAAATGTGTGTGAAATCTTATGGGACTTAACTGCTAAGGTCATCAGTCCCTAAGCTTACACACTTCTTAACCTAAATTATCCTAAGGACAAACACACACACCCATGCCCGAGGGAGGACTCGAACCTCCGTTGGGGTCAGCAGCACAGTCCATGACTGCAGCGCCTCTGACCGCTCGGCTAATCCCGCGCGGCAGAGCTTAATGGATTTATTTGTTACCAACAGCTTCTACTCCATAAACGAATTCCTTAATAGGACCGACTAATGTATTATCATTAACAGTATCAAATAAATTGACTGTTATGTAAAAGTTGGCATCTTCAGTGGAGTATTGTGATCAGTGTAAATAAATATTGCAACCTAATTTTTTGTTTGATGACGCGTGGCTACAACAGCTTGAGAATTATGATATGCATCTGAGTATATTGTACACTTACATTTTTTTTGTGACAAGTTTGTTGTTACCTCTTAAATGGAAATATATTTAACTTGTTTTGGCGTACTCCACTTGGATGACGACCATACCATTTAGGCTCTTTGGAACAGAACTTAGGAACTATTTCATTAATTGTAAATAGGCGTGATGATTCAGCTGCCTCTGCCGTTTTCGTTTTATGCAACCCACAATTTTATATCTGGCCTTCAAAAACCATGAGTGGGGTTTTCTCTCTCTCACTACGGGCAAATTATTAGTCCTACGAAAAAAAAAAAAAAAAACGAATTGGATTTCTTGTTGGAAATTTAATGTAGTTAAATTTTATACAAGGACACGTTTTCTCTGGACGCCACAGTTTTCGAGTTATTCAAGAAAAACGTATAAAAGTAACTTTCAAACGCGTCTTTACCTCCACATTCATCCCTCACCAGGCGGGATTTCTATTACGTTATTCGTGGCACTCCCTCCCATCATTGTACAAAAATTTCCAGTTACATGAACTATTCCCGATATTCGATCCATTTTTGGTCTGTATTCATTGGAATATTACGCCACCACCATAGTTGGCTGTTTCGTTTATATTATTAATTTAAACGAGTTCGTGAGGGTAACTAATGAAAAAAGACTTTTGTAAAAGTTGCACTAAAATTGATTATGTTGATAATTCGATTGCAGTAGTTTCGTAGTCAGAAGGCTTGACGAATTCAGAGATGTAATTGTTTATTTTATATTCTTAAAATTGACAAAATTGCTAGGTAAAATTTATGCAAACGTCAATTTTACAATGTGTCCGTGTTCGACTGAGCTGATAGTGAAGTGAGGCCAAATGGAGACCAAAAAAATCGAACATGGGAAATAATTTGTATAGTGCCATGAACAACATTCTAGAAATCCTAACGGGCGTGAGTTGAGTGTGGGAGTGAGGCTGCTTTTGTGTTTTTCTTCAGTAACTCGAAAACGACGACTTCTAGCGAAAACGTATCCTGATATAAAATTTAACTACACCAACTTCCTACAAAAGAGCTTCTGTTCATTTCTTCCCTCGGACTAATAGTTTACATATAGCGAGCGAGAGAATTAAAAAAATCTCGAGCCTGGTTTTTTAAGGCGAGATATAACATTGGGGGTTGCATAAAATGACAGCTGTAAGGGCAGCTGAATCGGCTCCATATAATGTATTCTTGTTTTATGTCGTGTTCTACATCTTTGAGGGTCTCCTCACTGTGGATCTGTGGAACTGCATTTCTATTATAGTCTAAATGAGAGGGAAGACCTGTTTCTTTTGAGTACGTGGAATCAAATTCCCGTCTCGTCATGCAGGTCGGATTCTCTGTGACTGCCCTAAATCGCCAAGGGTCAATTCTGGGATGGTTCTTTTCAACCTAGCAAGGCTGATTCTGTTTCTACGCCTGACCAATTCGAGTGCATGCTCCGCCTCTAATGACTTTGCCGTCGACTGCACGTGAATCCGCAACTTCCATTCCGTTTATACTTTGGAACGTTTTATCGACAAAGTATGTAATACTAGCTATTCACTAGGCTTTATAGTTCTTTTGTTTCCTTAACGGTATTTCATCTTTATTAATTACAATATTATGGCTCTCTTGTTCAGTTATACCGTAGTCATTAAAATAGGTTCTTGACAAGAATAAGGCTTCGTTGATAAGGCTCTCTTGTTCAGTTATACCGTAGTCATTAAAATAGGTTCTTGACAAGAATAAGGCTTCGTTGATAAGGTATCTGCGTTGTTATATACTTGCAGGCAGGAGAAATGTTGGAAGACTATCAAGACACGACAGTAGTTAGTTTGGCTTCTGATGAAAGAGTTGGTTAGCAACTTCTGCAACTTTGGCTTCTGGTGAAATAGTTGGTTAGCAACTTCTGCAACTTTGAGTGGTAACTTACAGTACACTATGTTAGAACGCCGAGAATATCTTATAGCACTAAATAAAAATTTGTAGAATAGCTATCCCCACAGTGAAGTTCATTATAATATTATGTAATACACGCTATACACAAAAAACGACGCACTACGATGCAATTATGCAAACTGGTCACTAATTTATATTCATACACACATCGATGGAGAATGCGAAATTCTAAACCTAGGCGGGCGATGCCTGAATGTGTGTTGCTGCAGCGAAATTCACCGCCTAACAGCCAAGGATAGTAAACAGAGGAAGTGTCGACACCGGGGCATAAAATCTCTGCGAATTTCATTTCGTGCACACAGTGCGACAGTAACTATGCCCCGCAGACAGTCGCGTGAACGGTGTACGCAAATGTCGCCATTTGAGAGAAGACCGGGGACTTAGGAACGAGAGGCTTCGTCCCGCCGTAGCCCTAAGTGGTTCACAACCCCACAACAGGCCACAGCAGTCCACACACCTCACCGCCGCCCCACTCCGAACCCAGGGTTACTGTGCGGTTTGCGCATTTAATTCATGGCTTCAATAACCTTATTTCTTTTTATGGTTTCACATGCTGCTTTAAAATCAATAAATATATGTTGCGTTTCTATATTCTATTCCCCTGTTTTTTTTCAGTATCTGTATCAGTTGGATATTTGGTCAATAAATTGTTGATTTACTAGATCTAATGTCTGTCTGATATCTCCCAAATGCTTTGCCTGCAGAAGATTTTACACAGGTACAAAGCAGGGAGAAAAAGATTTTATAGGAAATTTTTTTTACGTAATGTTTGATAGTGTAATTCCCCTGTAGTTTGTACATTCCAGGATGTCCCCTTTCATATGTATAGCATACATCACATCAATATTCCAATCATCCGAGATGACTTTTTGCGTCCTTACATCTGAGATCAGGGCGTGCATGCACTAACCAGATGTTCTCCACTATACTTAACAAGCTCAGCTGGAAGGTTGTCAATGCCAGTTGACTTATTGTTGGATAGTTTCTTTATTGCTTGCTGAATCTGCATCGAGGGCATCCGATTCTGCTTTTCTTCTACTTGTTGGTTTTCAGTTAGTTCTCATGCTTGAACATTCTCTGTGTATAATAATTCCTTAAAGTACTCTGCCCAACGGTGGAACACTCCTTCGTGTGAGATAGCATTAGTTCACCATTTTTCTCTCTGCATTGTGTTGTTTCTTGTTGAGATTCCATTCTAAGGTTATTGACCTTTGCGTAGAATTTCCTGCTTTCATTAGCGTGATTCAATGTCCTGCAAATGTCTTTCGAAAAATCTTCTCTCCTTTGCTTTCATAATCCACTTTTCTGCACGCGTTTTTTCTGTATAGTCATCCACAAGCATTCTTATTCTTCCGGCCTGCATCTTTTTATTTGCTTCATTTATTGTTCTTGTTGCCTCCTCACAACCTTGTCAACCCATTCATTCCTTTTGGTCTGTTGCTTCATACCAATTAGTTCCTCTGCAGGAACTTGTATTTCATTTCTAATGTTATTCCAGTGCTCATTTACGTTATGAGTATACTAGTAGTTCTGCAGTGTTTCTGTCAATCTATTTTCCTAATTAATAGTTAGGCGTTCGGCCTTCCTTGGGTGTTTAAGTTCTGAGGTATCATACTTATTTAGTCTTTCTCCTTTAACTTTATGTGCATTTGAAATTCTCAGTGTAATTTGTGCTATGAGGAGGATTACCTACAGCACCTCTGAAATTACGGCAATCTAGTACGTCGGAGCTATGCCTGGTATCTATTAATAGATGATCAATCTGGTTCCTAGTATTGTTGTCTAGTGACACCCAGGTCATTTTCTGTACATTCTTATGCTGGAACCACGAGCTAAAACTTTCATGTTAAGTAATGCTGCAAAATTATCAGGCGGAGTCCATTGTTATTACTCTCCTTATGGAGGCTGTCTTCACCGACGGTAGGGAAAAAGACCCGCTCATGCCCCACCTTGACGTTCATATCTCCTATCACCGTTTGTATATCATTTTTGGACACTGACAATAAGCCTGCTCCAGTTCCTCATAGAAGATCTGCTTGTCTTCTGCTGTCTTCTCATCAGTAGGGGCATTTGCATTTAAGAGACTGTTGTTAAAGAATTTCCCCTTGGGGCTTACTGCTTTAAATCCTATCTAGTTGTTCAGTGCGTTAGTTGACTACTAATCCAACATCAAATATGTGTTCAGTGATATGGCTGCTATAGTACATGGCACACTGCTGTTTCTGGGAGGTACCATGTCCAGTCCATCTGATCCCTCCACCTGGTATAGTTTCACTGTTTCAATCAGGCTTCAAAGGACTCCAGCTCTATATAACGTCTGTAAATTTCACGATCCAGTTCTCATATTGCTTAGATAACAACAAATTGATGTTAATAAAAGAAACATACAAAAATTTCTATGTTTGTGCTAATGTATTAAATTCAACGGTTTTTGACTTACACACAAATAGCTAAGCATCGACGGAAGAATCAGTTAACATAACAAATTAGTGTTGCAAGTACATTTTCTTCGGATTTAGGCGACACAGCCTAATTCAAATAATCAGTCAAATTAATTACGGTATATTACGTTCTTTGCTGTGTTTGTTGCTGGAGAGCTGTTAAGATTACTGTGCACGTCAGTAGGAAGTGATCACGGATTGGATCGTAATTAAGCTATAAAGGGTAGGAATAATACAAGAGGACTTATGGCGATAAAAATGAGTGTGGATAATATATGATTCTCTGTGTCGCAACTATTCACACTCCTAGCCCGCTTGTTAAGAGTTTAATAGCACTCATGTTTTTCGTAAGGTATAAACCAAAGGCACCAACTCACGAGAAACATTTCCAGAAACAAAAGAAATATGCACGCCGCGTGTGTCGCCACGGCTGTGGTTGACAGTAATTCCCGGTGTAGATTGTGTGCTTCAAGAGCAAAGTAGCGCGCTCCCAGCATGCGATTTGCTCATCAGGACCGAAAATGAACTTTCTCGCGTCTTCAGCATTCGTACTGAGGTCGCTGTGTCACGCGACATTTGCGAGCAACACGCGTGTTCTGTCTCCCTGTAGCACAAGTGAAACTCAAAAATTTACTCTGTCTAGTAAAAGACTTTATTTGATTTTAGGCGAAAATTTCTGCCGAGTTTATTGCAACCGGCGAACATACGTATAATAGCAGTGATACAAAGCGGCCTCGTTTTCATTGGGGAAGGTGTCCGACGCCGAATTTATCGACAGATCGTAAAGGATGACGACCGCTAACGCAATACATTTATGAAAATCCAGTACACGCGCGTTTGTTTGTTGGAGGTTATTAATTTCTGATAAGCCCAGCGCACAGTTGTTGTGCAGTTGAGAAATAATAAAACAGATGGGTATGTTTATTGAAATGTATATCTCTCGTACTGGAATAATTAATCAAGCTCTCCCGGAAGGGGGTGTCAAATGTACAATAAGCGTTAAAAGTTCACAATGTTTGCGAATGGACCGGTGCTAACTGCACTGGTGTGTATATATAAGCACACAGGAGCCCAAAACCTAGGAATGGTTTAATAACCCTCTTATTCTCCGCTGTTACAGAAACATGTATGAATACAGGGTGCGGCAAAAAAGTCTTACTATTTTTAGTTGATAAGCACCTCTCTTATCACACAGTCAACATTCTGTGATACGTATGCTATTTAAGAGCCATGAAAAGGAAGCCCATAAAACAAAGCCTTTGAACATGACAACGTCCAAGTGGTGTCCGCTTTTAACTCAAAGTGTGATTGCAAAGCTATCGCAAACAGTTAAGTTTAAAAACTTACAAATTGGCAACAATAAGAAAGTGTTGGGAGCAAATGATGTCACTGCCGTTCTGTTGCGAGGGTGAGGCTATTGGAGTGGTCGGAGTGTGAGCAGTCCCGATGGCGATCATAGTAGTTGCTGGGTGATTTTCTGATATGCGTTCAAGGTGTGACTATGCATTTGGAATAAGGCAATACGGGAAGAATTTTTATTGGCTGCGAGCGCTATTTGTAAAGCTAATACAAGCTGCTTCGAGCACATTTAACCTTCCGCGAATTATTGTAATGTAAAGACCAATTTCCGATCAACAAGGTAGACTTTGGCATCCATTTAAAAATTTACCAATCAGGGTATTGATGACCATTCGTCATCTCCCACAGTTAAATCATTTTAGAGGGAAAGTAATGAGAAATTTTTGTGTGCGCAGAGTTCTTCAGTTTCCGCGTGAAGTAGTTTCATTGTTTGTGACCACACTGGAAGAAGTTTATAGTTCTACGTCTACATCTACTTCCACATACATACTCCGCAAGCCACCGTGCGGCGCGTGGTAGTAGGTACCATATACCACCACTAGTTATTTCCATTCCCGTTCCAGTCGCAAACGAAGCGAGGGAAAAACGTTTGTCTGTGTCTCTCCGTATGAGTCCTAACTTCTAGTATCACATCTGCGTGACCCTTACTTGAAATGTATGTTGGCTGCAGTAGAATAGTTCCGCAGTTAGCTTCAAATGCCATTCTTAAATTTTCTCAATTGTGTTCCTCGAAAAGAACGTCCTCTTCTCTCTAGGGATTCTCTTTAGAGTTGTTCAGACCTATCGCTAACAAATCTGGCAGCTCGACTCTGAATTCATTCAATACCGTCCTTTAACGTGACCTGGTGCCGATCCCAAACAATCGATGAATACTCAAGAATAGGTTGTACGGGGGTTGTTCAATAAAGAATGACCATAATTTTTTTTGAAACATACCTTTACTCATCCTCATAATTTTGATGGTCCTTCTCAAAGTAGCTTCCCATGAATACGATGCACTTGTCCCAGTGTTTCTGCCAGTCTTCAAACACATGCTGGAAACCATTTTTTGAGAGGTCCTTCAAAATCGCCTCCGCAGCTTTCACTACTACTTCTGATGATTGATAATGCCTCCCACGAAGGCGTTTCTTCATGTTAGGGATTAGAAGAAAGTCATGTGGGACTAAATCCGGACTATAGGGATGGTGAGGGATGCAGTTCACGTTGATTTTTGCAAGATATTCAGCAACAACATTGGCAAGAGGCGGCCGCACATTATCGTGGTACAGCATCCAGCCTGCTTCACGAAAATGTAATCTCTTGCGCCTGATATGGACTTGCAATGTTTTCAGGTCATTCCTGTAGTAATGTCCAGTTACTGATGTGTGTGCAGGTACAACATGCTGATAAACCATTCCATGAATATCAAAGAATGAGATGACCATCACTTACCCAGCAAAAGCAACCACTTTTGTTTTTTGGCAGGTTGGTGATCGAGGAGATTTCCACACTCAGCTTTGCTGTTTGCTCTCAGGATCAAAATGATGTAGCCAAGTTTCATCAGCGGTGATTACATTTGAAAGAAATTCCGGATCTTCCTCTGCATCAACTTTATCTGCATGCAGACTTGCACTTGAATGTCCTTTTGTTCGGGAATCAACAGTCTTGGAACCCATCGCTCGCAAACACGTGTCATGTGTAATTTTTCTGTCACCAACGTGTGGATGGCACCCAATGAAGTGTTCATTATTTCAGAAAGTGATCTTAAGGTAGTGCGTCGATCCTGTCTCACAATGATAGCAGCAGTGTCGATATTTTCTTACGTAAGAGCAATAACTGGAGCACCGGGTCCACCTTCCTTTGAAATTGATTGTCTACCCTCTTTAAACATTTTAAACCACCTTCGAGCTGTGCTGTAGGGAAGAACAGACACTCTATAGGCCTCCTGTAACATTGTATAGGCCTCAGCTGAAGATTTATTGAGACGAAAGCAGAATTTAAAAGCCGCATATTATTCCTCGCGTGTTACCTCAATTGCAGCGTGGGCGATACTGAACATGTCTGACCTTGCCTGCGTCTTACAGGTGGGAACCAAGAGTCCCAACAGTGAAACTACCAAGGCATGTTT
This sequence comes from Schistocerca piceifrons, assembly GCF_021461385.2. Classification (NCBI taxonomy): domain Eukaryota; kingdom Metazoa; phylum Arthropoda; class Insecta; order Orthoptera; family Acrididae; genus Schistocerca; species Schistocerca piceifrons. The sequence continues at coordinate 333,806,538 of NC_060144.1, forward strand.
GTTGCACATTAAGCTAACAGATACCATAATATTAAATTTTAGCGCGAGAAATTATGACCATAAAAAATTATGACCATTCTTTATTGAACAGCCGTCGTACTAGCGTCCTATATGCGATCTCACTTACAAATGAACCAGACTTCACCAACGTTCTGCCAATAAGCCGAAGTAAACGATTCGCCTTCCCTATCGCACTCCTTCCACGCTCCTTCTATTTCACGTCGCCTTGCAACGGTTCGCCCAGATACTTAAACGACGAGAGTGTATCAAGCAGGATACTAGTAATGCTGTATCTAAACATTATAGGTTGTTTTTCCTATTCATCCGTACTGATTTATATTTTTCTACATTTAGAGCTAGCTGCCCTTCATCACACGAACTACGAATTTTGTTTAACTCAGTTTGTATCCTCCTACAGTCACTCAGCTTCGACACCTTCCCGAACACCACAGCAGCATCAGCATACAACAGCAGAACTCTGTCCAAGCTGTCCGCCAGATCATTTACGTATAAAGAAAATAATAGAGGTCCTATCACACTTTCCTGGGGCATGCCTGAGTATACCCTTGTCTCTCATGAACAAGGACATCATACTGGGTTCTATTACTTAAGAAATCTTCAGTCCATCCATATATTTGAGAACCTATTCTGTATGCTCGTATCTTCGTTAATAGTGTGAAGTGGGGCACCGTGTAATATAGTTTTCAGGAACCAAGAAATATGGAATCTGCCTGTTGCCTTTCATTCACAGGTCTCTGCATACATGCGAGAAAAGGGAAAGCTGAATTTCGCACGAGCGATACTTTCTAAAACCGTGCTGATTCGTGGACGTAAGCTTTTCGGTCTCTAGGAAATCTATTATATTCGAACTCAGAATATATTCAAGAATTATACGGCAAATCGGTTCTAAGTATACTGGTCTGTAATTTTGCGAGTCCGTTCCGGGTCCGCTTTTATCTTTCTTATATATGAAGGGCTTATTTCAATAGCGATAGAAGTCTATTACCTCCACTTTTCTGCCTATAGAGCTTCTGAAATTAATGATCCAAACAAACAGAAAGAAAGGTTCATCTCCAGAAAGAAGCCATATGCCTGAATATTTGTGGTATCTCAACTGCAGATTTTTCAGCGCTCATTTTAGTACTCTCCATCTCAAAATGAACAAAAATGGACTTGTACCACTATTGAAATAGGCCCTTCATATAGAAGTCACCTGCGCTTCCTTCCAGTCGCTTGGGACTTTGTGCTGGGCGAGAGATTAAGGTAAATGCAAGCTAAGTAAAAGGCCACTGCCCTTTGTAGAAACTAAATTGTAATTCCATCTGGACCTGGCGGTTTATTTGTTTTCAACTCTTTCCTTTGTTTCTTTAACCCAGGGATGCTTATTGCTAGGTCGCCCATACAAGACTGTGTGCGATGGTCAAACGACGGTATGTTTGTACGATTCTCCAGCGTAAACGATTTCTTAAACTCAAAATTTGAAACTTCTTCTTTCGTTTTGCTATGTTCAACTCCCACACTGCTCTGGTCAACGAGTGACAAGATGGAAGCCCTAGACCCGCTTAGCGTTTGAAACGTCCCCTTTGAACAATTTTACACGACTGTGCTTAACCTGACACACAATATTTTGTTAGCGCAACGCAATCTGACTTTCAAAATTCCCTACAAAAGAATGGCCCTGACTAACATTAAACTATACCTTTCGCAAATCACTTACCTCACAAAAATCTCCGCTGCTCAAGCTACTGCAATACAGCGAGCGCCACTACTGCCAGCTAAATAAAAGATTCAAACTATGGAAGGCACTAACTACTGATAGGGATAGTTAGCAAATGAAAGATATTAATAGAGAACAAGCAATGTATTTACCTTGATATCATCATGTATAAATATACCAGTTCATGACAAATTACAAATCTCCGGCATCTCTCTCCCCACATCCACCACTGCTGGCGGCTCACCTCCAACTGCCCAACGCTACGCGCTGTTCACATCCAGCTGCCGCTGCCCAACACTACAATGGCGAGTATTACAACAATGCAAAGCAGCCACAGACTGCACACAGCACAGCCAGTGATTTTCATATTGAGCGCTACGTAACGTTGCCAATAAGAAAACATAAACAGCCTACTTACATAGAGAAAACATAAACAGCCTACTTACATAGCCCCCATGCTCCCCACAAAAATTTTTACAAATTGGATGGGGCAGTGGCCAATACAGATTTGAAAAAAATTTTTCATAATTACAATAACAAAGAAATCAAATGCACACACTTATTGATATTATGTTGGTCAAAAGCTCAAATTTTCTCACAGTCCATAAAGACAGTCCTAATCGTACATAACAGGAGAATAGCAGTGTTTTTCTCAAAGTCTGAGCAGTAAAAGAAAATGCACACGGAAGTAGTGGATTTCCATGTAGTCTTGAAGAAGAATTGTTGTCCTTCCAATGGAAAGACAGTGCTGACTCTTGATATGCATACAGGTAATGGGCCACAACAGAGCAAACCCACAGCAGAGTCAGTCGAAATTTTGAAGAGTATTGGTAGGTAGGTCATCACAGAACAGACCCACTGTAGTCCTGGTAGAGATTACGGTATTGGTGGGCCACCAGAGGTGCAGACTCACTGCAGTCCTTGTAGAAATAATGGCATGGTGGGTCATCAAATATGTAGACCCACTGTAGTCCTTGTAGAGATAATGGTATTGGTGGGCCACCAGAGGTGCAGACCCACTGTAGTCCTTGTAGAGATGGCCAGCAGCCATCTGTTACGATTGTGCAGGTGCACATTCACCATCAAAGAGTCTTGCAGAGAATATAGCAAGTCCATAAACCACCACTTGTGCACTCACAACGTTTTTGGAATTGTCCTTAGAACCAGCAATGCTGTTATCCAGTCCCTTGCTGAATCATTAACACACGTGCAAACACTATCAGTCCCTACTTCTCACATATTGTCCATATACTATGACCAACAGAAACGTGTGCAGTGAAATGTAACTAACAAGTTAATAATATCATGAACTGGTGACAATTACAATTTTATAACATAAGAATACAATAACAAAGGTACAAAATACATCATTGAAAAACATAACAATATAGATAACATTTGTAGTAAAACAGGCGTTACAAAAGAATTGAAATAGACATATACGTCAGTGTTACAGGAATTATGAGATAAGTAGATACATAAAATATCAGAATAACTTTTGGAACATCAACTTTATACATGAGCACTTAAACAGAATGAATAATGTCTAACATCTTTACAAAGTAAATAACATATTATTAATGCCAATTATATTTGAGGATAACAGTATTCCTCATCATAGTGAATGTAGCTTAATATTAAAAGAAGAAAAAAATTCTATGAAACTACACAGAGACAGGAAGAAAACAAATACACAAGGGTACACAAACATATAGTGGGATAACACAAAAGGAAAGGACAGGGTTCGTTTTCAGTGTAACATTTGGTACTGCAGTCCAACCTAAAACTTCATATATCTTTCCTTTTATTTCATCCGTTGTTTCCACCAAAAAAATTCTATCTAAGCATGCTTTCTGTATTTAAATGTTCACACATTTCGTACCTCAACATTTATTTCCAAGAAAATCCTACCTAAACCTGTTTTCTCAATGCATTTCTTCCAATTCATCGCAACTCATTCTCTTAGAGGCTACCCCCTCTTAACCTAACTTAAATCTACTGAGCTCAGATGCTAAACTAAGGGACGAGGCAATGCAGCATCACATAACAAATCAACACAAACAGCAATGCAAAAAAATGCAAATTGGCAAAGCTAGCAGCATAAATGAGCAAAAGTCAAATTCAATAACACTATGCCTGGCAAACAGCAGCAACTTATACCTAAACATGACATAGCGCAAGCAGAAAAAAATATTACACTAAAATGGCCATGTCTAATACCTATGTCACATCTTAACATTAGAGTGATGCATCACAATTTATTCTACAAAAGAAATTACCAAGTACTTGAGAAGAAAATTATGAATGCAGTTACTGGTATTAGTCCCTTCTTATTGTTCTCTCCATTCCAAGAGCTCCGTTTTCGAAGAATGTGGATCAGAAAATAATTATTTAATAAATCTGTTGACAGAAAGTGTTCACATTAGCAAATGCATTTAATTTTATTTTATGAAACCAATGCTGCAACACAGCTGGAAAACAGATGTCAAATGAAATAAGCAATTACGCAAACCAAAGCATAAAAACATCATTCAATAGCTATGTGGCATTTCGTAAGTTAGTAGAAATTCTCTTAACTCTCTTAGAAAGACGCTTGTCATAATCAGGTGTGCAGATGTAAAAATATTTCTCGTCATTTCATTAGGCATTTCAGTAAATATCATAAATTACGAGCTCCACATTATACTTTCAACAAGGAAATGTCAATACTGAGGATAATGGCCTTCCCTTTTTTTTTCTACCTGTGCTTCCGGAAAGGCTAATGGCTTTTTTTTTTCGGGCGGCTGTCGCCCAGGTGGGTGCCCGCGACGCATTATGTGCAGGTGGTCACTTAACTTTCTTACGGAAATATTTACGACACCAGCTTCCGCTACGGTGACAGTCGCATATAAAAATATTTCACAGGTCAAGAATTAGCGTTGCAAATCTGTAGAAACAAAATGCTATTGATATAACAGTGTCCAAAAAATTTTCATCTGCATTGTAATACATTCACGAATATACACACACATTTCATAACTCTTAAAGTACGTTTCTTGGTTTCCAACATCCTTTTCATAAATCAGAGTCCCTAAACACTACTCATTATTCTTTACCTCATTATACATATACATATTCGTCGACACTTCTTCAATATTTCATCATGAGAAATACGTAGCATAATAAACATTCCTCAACAACATAATACACATCGTCGTCGTAATAATAACATCATAACACCTCAGTCAAATCTCAAAATCGTCGTAACTTCCTCCAATAATTTCTAAGCCTAAAAAAATTCTCTGCTCATGTCAAAAGTGTCAGCTGCCTCAAACGTACTTTAAAAATCATGATCTCATACCAAATACATCATTCAAAGCTCTCATAGTATCACAATGATTCCAAAAAAAATATGAACAGTTTTCAAAGTACAGACAAAATACAGTTTCATAAGTGTGAAGTTATCCAACTGTATAATTGCGTAAACATGTGTCACTGATGTAGTAAAATAAATGTTTGTCTCTCTCAGTTACATGATCAGATAGCTGTGTAATTTGTGTGTTAGAGAAATATGGTACCGATGTGTAAAGATGTATAAGCAAATACCATATTAGCTAGGGTTCCTTGTGGTTGCCACACACATGGTACACAAAGTAAGCGTGTACCCCCTGAGGATTTATGTAATTATACCCTCAGGTGTTACAGATTACAGCAATGAAATGAAATATATCACGGAAAACTTTCTTTGTAATTCAAAAATCTTGAAAAATAAATGGCTTAAGTACAAAATCTCTCAAATGCGTGTCCTGTAGCGCTAAATGTGCGTCTTGCTGTAAGATAATTCTGTGGAAGTGTCGTACTTATCGTCCTCCGAAAGCCAAGTTCTGCAGAAGTCAATGTACTTACCTCATGATAAACAAAAGTGAAATGCTTTACGTATAGATATCTTAGTTATTACGCTTATTGCCGTGATGAAGAAAGTACTGTGCTGTAACGTATTGTTGTGCTACGGAAAAGACAATCTCATTGTTGCTGTACCACAAAAGTTACTACTAAAACATGTTTTACTTTCCAGAAGAATTCAGAAAAACTGTGCAGATATAAAACAGATACACTGCAAAAGCAACATTGTAAATTGTCACTCATTAGTAGCGTCGTGATAAAACCGTGTAGCTGTCACATAAACTAACCTCTGTGTCATCTGGTATCTCTCAGAAAGCACATTAATTCAGAATGTATTTTCAAATAAACCAAAATGTTGCATTAAAATCTCATTAGCAGTACTGGTAAATGTTCTAAGTATGTGAGCCTTATAGTCGTTACGTAATTGTGCAACAAACAAGCAAGAATGTACACACACAATAACACTGTGACGTCTGTTCACTATAACAATGCATTCGTCATTTCTGTTTAAATAAGTTCTCTTGGTTCTTGATTGGATATTGTACTTCAAACATTGTTGTATGTTAACAGTTTCTTAAGCATACTAGTAACGTGAAGTGAAACGTTTTATGGCAAAGACAAAGTTAAAAGGCAGATTATCTGTCAATAAATGGTTTTACATGAGAAATGTGGTGTAAACCTTTACTCTTCATAGTACTCAGAGTTTGAACTTGAATGCAATTGTCAGGCGGTATACGTCGGTAAAGAATACTGGAATTTTTCTCAAGGTTAGCGTCTATGTTATTTTTCTCTGAGCCACCAGGCGCACGCGGCTGCCTGCTGTACGAGTCATTGTCTGTCTCTTTGTTGGCGCGCGTCGTTATTGGGATTAGGAGGCCTAACTTCTACAAATTCACCTCCTCGAGAGGGCCCTGCTCTGTTTGAAGCTCGCCAGTTCTGATACAATTCAGGTCTGTCGTTACGATCATATCGTCTGTCGTCATGTCGGTGGGTTCCGTAGTTTCTTCCTTGTCCGTCACATGGTGGAGAATTTCTCCCTGAATCGTAACTGTGCGCCGAACTGTTGCGTCTGAAGTTATTCTGTCTCCCTTGATAGTATTTATTTTGGTTCCCATATTGTCTGTTTCTCTTATTGTCTCTGTGATAGTCATTACCACGGAGAGGTGATCTTTCCCTGTAGTTATTACTACTCTGCCAACGGTTGTCATACGGGTGGTGTCTGGTTTGGTCACGATTTGTGTTGTGAGAATAGCCTTGTCGTGTCAAGTTATTACTTCTTTCATCGCGGAATTGCGACGGATGTGACCTGTAATTGTTGTGTTCCTGGTTTCGCGTTCCGCGATTGTCAGTGTCAATTTCTAATTCTTGTAACAGTCCCTGAAATGCTTCAATGTCGTCTTTGCAACGCCCTGCCAAAATAATGTGTCGTAAATGTTCAGGTAATTTGATTAAGCAAATGCGGATGAGTTCTGAGGGGCTGTATGGGTTTGACAGGTACTGATTCTTGTGCAACATGTCTTCAAAATATTTCACAAGACTGGAAAATTCAGATTGTTCGAAATGTTTCATCATTATGATGCCATGTTTTACGCGGTCTTGTGTGGCTTGAGACCAATATGCTGAGAGGAAGGCATGGTAAAATTCTCCTTCACTGTGGCAATCGTGAATGACCGATCGCATTCTTACAGCTGGTTCATTCTCTAAGTAGCCACACATAAATTCTAATCTGTGCTCCAATGACCAGTTGGGAGGAAAACGATGAGAGAATTGATGGAGCCATGCTTGTGGATGAATGTCGTTGCCAGAATTCTTAAACGTTTTGAATTTACGTGTAGTAATGAACAGCTTATAGTCAAAATCATCGTGTCGGCGAGTAGCATATCGGTCATTGTTACGTCGTGTCGGCGGTTCCATCTCAAAATTCGGTGTACCTTGCCAATTTCTTTCATAATTACCGAAATGCCCTGTGTTATTATTTTGTGGCTTTTGCGTATTTCTAAGTTCCTCTTCCCGTGTTGGAGCGCGAGTGTCCTCTGAAATACGTAATTCTTGTATTACCTGTGTCAGCTGATCTTGTACTTCCCGGATTTCTCTTTGGTGTTGTGTATTAATTTGATTCTGATTTTGTTTGAATTTTCTTATTTGTTCATACTCTTCTGTGTCAGTGAAGGCTACGGGTCTTGTGTCATTCAGATCATCATCTACCTTTGTAGATAAGTTAGTGAATTGATCCGAAAGTTCGGCTACTTTCTCCGATAGTGTACTTATTTCCTCAGCGTGTTTTTCTGAACCAAGTTTCAGAGTATCTACTTTGTCCTTTAAGTTTTCCTGAGCTTTTGCAAGTTGCGTAACCGAATCGGTAGATGCAACTGAGTCAAATTTAGCCCACAAGGTCTCATGATTTTCATGAACAATGGTTTGCAGCTCTTTTATGGCTGCTTCGTGATTCTGTAATGCATTTTCATGCCGCGAAAAAATAGGTTGAAAATGCTCACAAATTTGTGTTTTTACGTCATTACAGACTTTTTGACATTTCGATTCAATGTTATGTAACTCAGTAGTTAAATCTTCACGCGTTTGTTCAAGAGTTTGTTCCAATGAGTCTAACTTTTGAAGCTGTTGCTGTGTTTGTCTCTGGTGTTGTTCCATTGTGTCTAACTTTTTAAGATTTTGTTCCACTGTGTCTAACTTTTTAAGATTTTGTCCCATTTGTTTCTGATTTTGTTCAAGTGTTGTGTCTAACTTTTGTAGCTTTTGTCCCATTTGTTGCATTAACTGTAATAACAATGCACTGGTGTCTGAAACATGTTCCTCAGTGCTTTTCGGCAGTGAATTTGCACCGGCAACATTGACATTTTGACATGCAGAAAATGTGTCTTGACTTATTTGAGAAAACGGCGAGAACCCAAAACCTGAGTCTACAGTATTCGCAAAATTGTGTCCTGACATTCCCGATTCCTGAGGAAAGCTGTTGCCGACCGATCGATCGATAATGCGTCCCTCTTCACTAATTGTTTCACTGTCCACGCCATTGTTTGCCGCCTGCTCCATTTCCCTATGAACAGTTACCAAATTACTACTTTGAACATCAGCTAATTCATTACTCGGTGGCGCTAACACACTGCTTTCATTTACACTGTCATTTCTCAGTTTACTTTGGAGCCTAGTATTACGTTTTTCACACGCCATTATTGTCACAGTATTTCACACGACAACACAGAAAAACACAATTTGAAGATCAAAAATAAGAGAACACATTAACATAGCACTGAAAATAATATCTAGTTAATTGCAGCTGCGAAATACTTGGTGCAAATCTACATGCATGCCACAACTGTTTTACTGTACAACAATGAAAGACTGCAACTACAAAGGAGATTTTCTCTACAATTACGCGCTAGCAATAAACAAAATCTACACTAATTACACAAACTACAAGAAAAAATCAGAAGATTCCAGTGAGGTATCCTCGGCTAAGGGTCGACACATGAAACGTCCCCTTTGAACAATTTTACACGACTGTGCTTAACCTGACACACAATATTTTGTTAGCGCAACGCAATCTGACTTTCAAAATTCCCTACAAAAGAATGGCCCTGACTAACATTAAACTATACCTTTCGCAAATCACTTACCTCACAAAAATCTCCGCTGCTCAAGCTACTGCAATACAGCGAGCGCCACTACTGCCAGCTAAATAAAAGATTCAAACTATGGAAGGCACTAACTACTGATAGGGATAGTTAGCAAATGAAAGATATTAATAGAGAACAAACAATGTATTTACCTTGATATCATCATGTATAAATCTACCAGTTCATGACAAATTACAAATCTCCGCCATCTCTCTCCCCACATCCACCACTGCTGGCGGCTCACCTCCAACTGCCCAACGCTACGCGCTGTTCACATCCAGCTGCCGCTGCCCAACACTACAATGGCGAGTATTACAACAATGCAAAGCAGCCACAGACTGCACACAGCACAGCCAGTGATTTTCATATTGAGCGCTACGTAACGTTGCCAATAAGAAAACATAAACAGCCTACTTACATAGAGAAAACATAAACAGCCTACTTACATAGCAGAGAACATAAACAGCCTACTTACATAGAGAAAACATAAACAGCCTACTTACACGTTTTTACATAGAACCAGAATTTTCTCGGGTTCTCGGCCAGTTCTTCTGCTAAGGTATGACGGTGGTAGTTGTATGCACGCTCTTTTCACAGTGTCTCTGCTAATCTTAGGCTGTCGCCATTTCCGCGTTCTCTTTTGAACCGAGAGTGCAATAGCCTTCGTCAGTATTTCCTTATTTCGTTGTTAGGCCACCGTGGGTATTTTCCGTCCTTAATCCACTAACTAGGCACATACTTGTCCAGAGCACCAGTTACAGTCCGTTTAAATTATGTCCATCGTTCTGGGGCTTTAGATGTCAGGTCATTGTCTAAGTGGGATGCTAAGAACTTCTGATCTGTTCTTTCCAGCAAAAACAGTCACCTAGTCTTCTCGATTGAATTATTAACTTTGGTAAACATAGTCGCTATTACTACATCACGATCACTAATAAAAAAAAAACTACTCCCGAACAGGCCATGTAGGTCCAACAGCACCGTCCGGCCGCCGTGTCGTCCTCAGCCATAGTCGTGGCTAGATGCGGATATGGAGCATGGTCACTAATACCTGTCTCTAACTGACGCCATTGATAAGTCCGGCCTGTTTGTAGCTACGAGGTCAAAGATGTATCAATCGCGTGTGCGCTGTCGAACTATCTGATCAAGACAGTTTTGGGAAAAGTGTTCAGAATCACTTCGCAAGAATATTTGTCTGTACCCCTACAATGAATCCATGGAGGTGGCAATCTATATTAGATTTAAGTCGCTTCGACCTAGTATTGTACGATCGGGCTATTTACGTGCTACTGACCGTATAATTTCTTGGAATGATGTAGAAATGTCACGGGGGAATCTGGTGACAAGTTAAAACCTCAAACAATTAACTTGGTTTCACCTAGGCTTGTTCAACCTCAATAAAAACAATATTTTCATTTCTATGCTGCGTCCGTAAAAGTATGTCTTAAGAGAATTCAGTCTTTTCCACTCCTTAGTTTCGAGTCCAGACCTCACAGCTATGCCGTGTCACACTCAGAATACATGCTTTCAAAAATCTAGTCCCAGTTTTTAGAGTGGAACTTTTTTAGGTCAGTATCCTTTTACTTTTTCTGAAGCCCAGTTTTGCTTGGAAATCGTTCTTCCTACTTGTTTCTTTTATTTCTAGTGATCTTTTCTAAATAATACAATGAATCAAATTTTTGCAGAAACTTGGCACATACACTAGGGGTGTCGCTTTCCCTCCTCTGTCACGAATGTCATTTTTGATTTATATTCGTTTATTTTCATGTTATATTTCTTTTTCAGTGACTTCACCCACCCTGTCTAACGCGGTTTCAGTTAAAACATCTGTGCCATCATTATATGTCAGAATATCTGTATCTTAGCGTACCTGTTCTTTTGCCATGTGTTATTACTTCAAGTATTTCTCTAGCTCCTTAAAATACATCCTCTATATGTGGAATCTTGGCCGTATAAGAATACAACATAATTACGAATTAATTAACTCTGTAATTTTCATCTCCCCCCATGAACCATGGACCTTGCCGTTGGTGGGGAGGCTTGCGTGCCTCAGCGATACAGATAGCCGTACCGTAGTTGCAACCACAACGGAGGGGTATCTGTTGAGAGGCCAGACAAACGTGTGGTTCCTGAAGAGGGGCAGCAGCCTTTTCAGTAGTTGCAGGGGCAACAGTCTGGATGATTGACTGATCTGGCCTTGTAACAATAACCAAAACGGCCTTGCTGTGCTGGTACTGCGAACGGCTGAAAGCAAGGGGAAACTACAGCCGTAATTTTTCCCGAGGGCATGCAGCTTTACTGTATGATCAAATGATGGTGGCGTCCTCTTGGGTAAAATATTCCGGAGGTAAAATAGTCCCCCATTCGGATCTCCGGGCGGGGACTACTCAAGAGGATGTCGTTATCAGGAGAAAGAAAACTGGCGTTCTACGGATCGGAGCGTGGAATGTCAGATCCCTTAATCGGGCAGGTAGGTTAGAAAATTTAAAAAGGGAAATGGAGAGGTTAAAGTTAGATATAGTGGGAATTAGTAAAGTTCGGTGGCAGGAGGAACAAGACTTATGGTCAGGTGACTACAGGGTTATAAACACCAAATCAAATAGTGGTAATGCAGGAGTAGGTTTAATAGTGAATAGGAAAATAGGAATGAGGGTAAGCTACTACAAACAGCATAGTGAACGCATTATTGTGGCCAAGATAGATACGAAGCCCACACCTACTACAGTAGTACAAGTTTATATGACAACTAACTCTGCAGATGATGAAGAAATTGAAGAAATGTATGATGAAATAAAAGAAATTATTCAGATAGTGAAGGGAGACGAAAATTTAATAGTCATGGGTGACTGGAATTCGAGTGTAGGAAAAGGGAGAGAAGGAAACGTAGTAGGTGAATATGGATTGGGGCTAAGAAATGAAAGAGGAAGCCGCCTGGTAGAATTTTGCACAGAGCACAACATAATCATAGCTAACACTTGGTTTAAGAATCATGAAAGAAGGTTGTATACATGGAAGAACCATGGTGATACTAAAAGGTATCAGATAGATTATATAATGGTAAGACAGAGATTCAGGAACCAGGTTTTAAATTGTAAGACATTTCCAGGGGCAGATGTGGACTCTGACCACAATCTATTGGTTATGACCTGTAGATTAAAACTGAAGAAACTGCAAAAAGGTGGGAATTTAAGGAGATGGGACCTGGATAAACTGAAAGAACCAGAGGTTGTACAGGGTTTCAGGGAGAGCATAAGGGAACAATTGACAGGAATGGGGGAAAGAAATACAGTAGAAGAAGAATGGGTAGCTTTGAGGGATGAAGTAGTGAAGGCAGCAGAGGATCAAGTAGGTAAAAGGACGAGGGCTAGTAGAAATCGTTGGGTAACAGAAGAAATGTTGAATTTAATTGATGAAAGGAGAAAATATAAAAATGCAGTAAATGAAGCAGGCAAAAAGGAATACAAACGTCTCAAAAATGATATCGACAGGAAGTGCAAAATGGCTAAGCCGGGATGGCTAGAGGACAAATGTAAGGATGTAGAGGCTTATCTCACTAGGGGTAGGATAGATACTGCCTACAGGAAAATTAAAGAGACCTTTGGAGATAAGAGAACCACTTGTATGAATATCAAGAGCTCAGATGGAAACCCAGTTCTAAGCAAAGAAGGGAAAGCAGAGAGGTGGAAGGAGTATATAGAGGGTCTATACAAGGGCGATGTACTTGAGGACAATATTATGGAAATGGAAGAGGATGTAGATGAAGATGAAATGGCAGATACGATACTGCGTGAAGAGTTTGACAGAGCACTGAAAGACCTGAGTCGAAACAAGGCCCCGGGAGTAGACAACATTCCATTGGAACTGCTGACGGCCTTGGGAGAGCCAGTCCTGACAAAACTCTACCATCTGGTGAGCAAGATGTATGAAACAGGCGAAATACCCTCAGACTTCAAGAAGAATATAATAATTCCAATCCCAAAGAAAACAGGTGTTGACAGATGTGAAAATTACCGAACAATCAGTTTAATAAGCCACAGCTGCAAAATACTAACACGAATTCTTTACAGACGAATGGAAAAACTAGTAGAAGCCGATCTCGGGGAAGATCAGTTTGGATTCCGTAGAAACACTGGAACCCGTGAGACAATACTGACCTTACGACTTATCTTAGAAGAAAGATTAAGGAAAGGCAAACCTACGTTTCTAGCATTTGTAGACTTAGAGAAAGCTTTTGACAATGTTAACTGGAATACTCTCTTTCAAATTCTGAAGGTGGCAGGGGTAAAATACAGGGAGCGAAAAGCTATTTACAATTTGTATAGAAACCAGATGGCAGTTATAAGAGTCAAGGGACATGAAAGGGGGAGCAGTGGTTGGGAAGGGAGTAAGACAGGGTTGTAGCCTCTCCCCGATGTTATTCAATCTGTATATTGAGCAAGCAGTAAAGGAAACAAAAGAAAAATTCGGTGTAGGTATTAAAATCCATGGAGACGAAATAAAAACTTTGAGGTTCGCCGATGACATTGTAATTCTGTCAGAGACAGCAAAGGACTTGGAAGAGCAGTTGAATGGAATGGACAGTGTCTTGAAAGGAGGATATAAGATGAACATCAACAAAAGCAAAACGAGGATAATGGAATGTAGTCTAATTAAGTCGGGTGATGCTGAGGGAATTAGATTAGGAAATGAGGCACTTAAAGTAGTAAAGGAGTTTTGCTATTTGGGGAGCAAAATAACTGATGATGGTCGAAGTAGAGAGGATATAAAATGTAGGCTGGCAATGGCAAGGAAAGCGTTTCTGAAGAAGAGAAATTTGTTAACATCCAGTATTGATTTAAGTGTCAGGAAGTCATTTCTGAAAGTATTCGTATGGAGTGTAGCCATGTATGGAAGTGAAACATGGACGATAAATAATTTGGACAAGAAGAGAATAGAAGCTTTTGAAATGTGGTGCTACAGAAGAATGCTGAAGATTAGATGGGTAGATCACATAACTAATGAGGAAGTGTTGAATAGGATTGGGGAGAAGAGAAGTTTGTGGCACAACTTGACCAGAAGAAGGGATCGGTTGGTAGGACATGTTCTGAGGCATCAAGGGATCACCAATTTAGTATTGGAGGGCAGCGTGGAGGGTAAAAATCGTAGAGGGAGACCAAGAGATGAATACACTAAGCAGATTCAGAAGGATGTAGGTTGCAGTAGGTACTGGGAGATGAAGGGGCTTGCACAGGATAGAGTAGCATGGAGAGCTGCATCAAACCAGTCTCAGGACTGAAGACCACAACAACAACAACAATTTTCATCTTACGCCACGTATGTGCTTTCCTTCTTTTGTTAATGTATGTAACTTACAAAACGGTAATGTTTTTATGAAGTACCACTGGATAATGATATTGTAAAACTTTGTGACAGGAGAGAGAGAGAGAGAGAGAGAGAGAGAGAGAGAGAGAGAGAGAGAGAGAGGTAGTGAAGTATGGACGCATTGTGGCGACGCTAAAGGACATTATGGAGGTTGTATTGTCGAAACGGTGGGTACATGAATGAGTTAGTACATATCTGTAGCAGTATAAAGCATGCGAGAGAATTATTGGTAATTATAGAACTCGAAGAAGAGTACTGTGTGGACAATGTTATTAAAAGTTGCTTGTTATTGAAGAAGAGCCTGCTGCCATTAATTACTGCCGCATAATGTATTACGTCGCACCACAGTAAGACAAAGGCCTTTAGTTTATTGGTTACGTTTACTACTTGCAGCGTCGTATTTTGAAGTTATTGTGTTTTGTTGAACTGTCATTGAAGGTTATCCTATTCCACTAACCATCATTTCGTTCTTATCCTTTCACCATTATTTCCGAGTGAATCATAACTGAAGAAGATAATGCCATTTCAGCTGAGAGAAATATTACTGATTTTGTCTTGAATTGAATTAAGTCAGTAATAATTAACTAAAACTCATTGTGCATTGTAGTACTCATACTGTAATCTTTTACTAACTAAGTATAACCGTGAAAAATATAAATAACTTTAATTTACCGGTAAATTAATGTCAATATTCAATTTTGACAAAAGTGATTTTTACAATTTTGTTGTTTGTTTGACTTTCATAAACTGACATTGCAGATGTGTTAGCTGTTAAATAATGATGTCATTAAGCACTTTCTTGAAGAAACAAACAGAGATTGGTCGTAGGTATTTGCTTCACAAAACCTGACGGCAGGTAGCATTACAGCGAGTGACGTTGCTCAATACACGTCATGTCATGTGTTGCTAATAGATAATCATTAAGTTTGATTAATTACTAAGGCTTACAATCCAATATTAATTAACTTTAAATCATTTTATCATTCGTGGCTGTTTAGTTAAAGCTAGAGTGTGTGCAATTTTGATACACACTTGCGATTATGTAAACAATTTCAGATTCACTTCAGCAACTAACAATTATTAATTTTAGACAATTTTTAAGCTACGATTATAATTTATTATTCCACAACGAAATCTCGTATAATGTCAGTTACATATTGAAAAGTGTAGAGCTATCTAAAGTGTAGTATTTAATTGCTTAAGAAATTTTTTTCCCGATTGTTGTCATGCATGAAAGAGTCAGTGTGACAGCGACCAAGTTTTAATCTTCTTGCACTCTTTCGGTTAGCATTATTCTTCGGAATCGATCTTTTTCCTGTAAAATACTAGGTAACACAGGTCTTTAAATTGTTAATATTCCGAAGAGTGCGGGTAGCTTATAACCATATTCCTTTCAGAATCTATGCTTCTCGTCCTGAAAGCCCACTAGTAATAACCACCTCATTTTGTAAAGATTCCAAGCCTGTTGTCGGTCTCTGCGGTATTCAGTACCTCGAAAATTTTTCCCACTTCCCGTTATCAAGTCATACGACAAGTGAAAGGAATTGCGGCCTTAGAGTTCTCGTGTGTGTGTGTGTGTGTGTGTGTGTGTGTGTGTGTGTGTGTGTGTGTGTGTGAGTGAGTGAGTGAGTGAGTGAGTGAGAGAGAGAGAGAGAGAGAGAGAGAGAGAGAGAGAGACAGACAGAGATAGAGAGACTATGACTGTTCTCTTATGCTGTCACAGCATCATCCATTACGTCAATGACTGTCAATTTCAAAACAGTGAACTTATATTTCAATTGAACTCATAGTGAAATTGAAGAATTTATGGCTGAGAAATGTGCCAAAAATTAGTATGGTGTAAAGTTTGATATTTATTGTCATTATTATTCAGTTGTACTATGCAAATGTCGCCATTAAAGTTTCCATATTTATTACATTTTCCTAACCCCCTTGCAGAGCACCATGTGTTGGGACTTTTTGCAGTTTCCTCCTTTGTGCCACTGCAGCATTCATGAAATTAGATGTAGATTACTTGGTTTTGCATGTGCATAATGCATTGGTGCACTGAATTATAGCACTATGGAAAAATCTAGCATTAATGCAAAACGAGCATGGAAAGAACTGCGGCAATTACGAACTGTCTAACAGCGTGAGGCCATCCGTGTACGTAATTCGGTCACACGCGCTTTGCGAGAGTCGTGTCGACAAATATTGTACGTATAGCTGATAAAAGACTACCAAGCCTCAATCGGGACGGTGTTATCATTAAATGTAGGATTTTTATGTGTAGTACGGCAGAATGTTACTATCCATAAGCCATTTAATTTGTTGTTGTAGTGGACGCAAGAGGTAAACGAAACAATTTACGAGGTGAGCGCTATATGTGGTGCAGTGTTTTGTACTTCGATGGTTCATTGCTTCCACTTAGTATCCCAGCATTTCGTATATTGGTGGTAGTGTAACTCATTTGGTTAAAGATAACTGAGTTACACATAATCAATAATCAGTACTTAATAAAACCGTCCGTCTAAAAAGTTCCGAGAATGATTTTTTTCCTGGAGCGTAACTACTGTGGAAGCTTGAATAACAGTTGTAAACAACAGAAGTGTTTTCGACTAGTCAGTTGTGTGCAGGCAGTGTTAAGTAGTGTACGTGCGTCTATAGTGCTTCAAAGCTGTTAGGATACAAATCACATTGGAGCAACATTTTATTTTTATTTATTTAACCTGACCTGATTATGCTCATCAGACCCTCACTTACATCGGATGAGGGTTTCACGAACACAGTAACTTTTTTACATCATAACTTATTTACCTAAGAAATAACAATTTTAATATCACAAATAGTATTAAAATAGTTTGACTGTCTGACATTTCAGTGTAAGTGAATAATACTAACTGTGAGCTATCAAAGTTAATACTGGCAGCTGCTGCACTAACCGTGATAATAATAATAATAATGGTAGTGGCAGGCATGAAAAGAATTATATTTGTACAAAATAAAAGTTTTCATATATAGCGAGTTCTGGTGAAAAGAAATTTGAGGAGAGTACATTAGCTAAGAATACTTGAAAATGAGGACTGTTTGGTTGTAAAGAAGGATGTGCAAAGGTAACGAGTGAGAACAGCGTTATTAGATAGTCATTAACTATCTTCTGAAGCTGGAGAATTATTCAGTTCTGTAATACGATGCGGAAGGTTATTCCAGACTCGGGTTCCTGCTATTGAGGGGTCTATAAAGCGAGTGAACGGTGGAATAGGAGAAAGGATTTTGCTCTGATGGGAGCAGGTGTTTCTGTCACGTTGTTTAGACAAGGACGTTAAGGTATAGGAGAGAAGTGAAGGGCAGTGTTTATTGATAAGCCAGTAGACGGCATGGATAGTAAAGAATACGGAAATCTCTGTACTTGTTTGCATGCAACCAGGATAGCTGTGCATATGATGGTGAAATATGACCAAGGAGTTGAACGTCACAGATATAACGGACCCAGGCATTCATAACCAGTTCGAGGCGCTGTGGGCTTCCCTGAGAAACGCCTTGCAGGATAAAGTTGCTGTAATCAATGACTGTAAGTATAAATGTTTGTGCAAGTTTCTTTTTCAGGTCAAGAGGTAAGAGCTTTTTATATTTTTGTAGGGCGTGTAGAGATGCTGCTGCATTCTTGCATGTTGCTGTTACCTGATCAGTCATACTTAGATTTTCATCTGTTATTACTCCTAGACTTTTGCTGAAGGAGAGAAGTTGAGATTTGCCCCATTTCGGGCTAATTATCCTAGAATGGCCAACCAGTGCCTCCTAGGTTCTGGATGGGTTGCGATGTAACACCGATATTGCACACTGGTCAATACTGAGATTATCTATAGCTGTCTTTAAGTTTATGGGATTCGCACTTACTGGAGGTCATCAGCATAAGTGTGGTATCTGAAGTAGGACGATACTGATGACACATCATTTACGCACAATGAAAAGAGTACGTAGGATCTAATACTGAAACCTGGGGTTGCAGGTCATGTGAAGTACGGATTCAGTTCTTCGGCTGGGAAAATGGGGTCACCTGCAGCTTTTACTTTGTCTATATCAAGACCAGCAGGCTCTTCCATAGGACAACTAGTCTATGTCTGTTGTCGGTTAATGTATGGGCACGCCTGAGTTTTGCATTTCTCCGTTGAACTTTTGCATGTAAGCAATATGATTTTCAGATGTGGGGCCTAGTTTGAATTTCCGATGTGCAGCATGTCAGAGATTCATGAGCTGTTTTACGAGGGCTGTTCAGAAAGTAGGGAACGTTTTGGCATTAAAAAAACTAAGTAATAGAAATACATTTTATTTTATACATCTGAAAGAGCGACTGACATACTACTTTTCCACATAGTCACCAAACACATTGAGGCACTTATAGCTGTGGACAAGCTTTGAAAGACCTTCGTGGTAAAATTCTGCCGCCTGCGACTTCAGCCAGTGAGTCATGCCTGCCTGGAGTTCCGCGTCGTCATCAAAGCTTTTGAGTGACAATTTCAAACAACAAAGCCCGTGAAATTTCTGGAAACGAAAGCGAAAGGGACGTTTTTCACTAATCGTTTCATCAACTTCAGCGACAAGATCGTCAGTCACAATGCTCGGACGTCCACTCTTCTCTTCATCATGAACGTTGGTTCAACCATTTTTAAACCGAATGCACCATTTCCGGACGGAACATTCACTCATTACGTTGTTTCCATACACTTCGCACATTTCACGATAAGTTTCTATAGCTTTTAGGATTTTTGCCAACAAAAACCGTATCACAGACCGCACCTCACAACTGGCGGGATTTTCGATTGCAACGCACATTTCAAATTCGAATATCGAAAAAACCAGACGCGCAGAGACGTTCCTGCTGTCACCGATGGATGCCGACTGAGCTGCCGAGCACGCACGTACCAAAATATGCGCGATCGGCGCGCGCCTTGCGGCGTCAGACGGAAACGTTCCCTACTTCCAGAATAGCCCTCGTAGTTCTTCCGTTAGCCAAAGTGCAGGTTTTCTTCTTACTTTCCCGGTCTTTAGGGAAGCATATTTGTCATAGGGTCGAGTAAATTTGTTGGTGAATCCATGAAGTTTTTCGTTTAGGTCCGAGAACCGAATAGCAGACGTCCATCAGAATATTTCTTGCCTCTCTGTTCCAAGTTCGGATAAATTAATGCGTTTGAAGTCTCGGTGTGTGGTCAGTTGCGGTTTCTTTCTGGGATACTCTAGTGATTAGAACCTGAAGATTGTTATGGGCGGACATACTAGCTGCAAGTATTTGAGAGATACGAATCAGTTGTTCAAGACATTCTCCAAAATGTTTTCAGGGAGAGAAAAATGTGTACAACGCTTGCCCGCGCATCTTAATTCCCGAAAACAAAGAGCGAAACGTAAACGATTGCCGCGAATTCAGTGAAATGATGCAAAACTCGGAGAGTTCTTTCTAGAAAAAAATCATCATGGGTGACGAAACTTGGATTACCAGTACGAATTTGCCACAAAACGACGAAGAGTCGATATGCGCGTGAAGAGCTAACATTTTGACGACATAATCGATATTCAAACCAATGCGATTGGTGTGTTGAAAAAGTCCCGAAGAAAGAGTTTTCTGACAGTTTGACGTAGTTTCATGGACGTTCTGTTAGTCGTACTCAAGGGAGGGGGGGGGGACTGTGAAGAGCGTCCGAAGTATTAGAACCTCCATCTTATATTTTCTACGTTTTTTATTTATCCAGTCTCGAAACTTTTTGGACTGACGGGATAATATATTACTTTTTAATGACGACAAAAACAAAGCTTCAAGAGTGGGAATAAAATTCAGAGTGAGAGGATATTAGTGGTATTATCTGGCGACATAGCTTCCTCACTGAAAGTGAAAATGAATGACAGGATATATTGAATGGAACGAACAATCTAGTGTGAACAGGATATAGACTGAGATTAAACCAGAAAAAGACAGAAGTAACGAGAAGTAGCACAAATGATAATAACGAGGAACTTACATAAAAATTCGTGAACACGAAATAGAAGTAGTTAAGGACTTCTCATAGCTTGTAAACAAAATTACTCATGTCGGACGAAGCAAGGTAGACATAAAAAGGAAAATATCACAGGCAAAATGGGCATTCCTGGCCCACAGAAGTCTATTAGTATCAAACATACACCTTGAAATCAGCAAGAAATTTCAGAGAATGAACTTTTTGAGCACAGCATTGGATGGTAGTGAATCATGGACTGTGGGAAAAATGGAATAGAATAGAATCGAGGTATCTGAAATGTGGTGCTACAGAAGAATGTTGGAAATTAGCTGGACTGGTAAGATATGGAATGAGGTGGTTCTCCACAGAATTATCGAAGAAAGGAACGTATGGAAAATACTGATAAGAAGGAGGGACAGGATGATGGGACATGTGCTAATGCATCAAGGAATAACCTTCATAGTACTAGAGGGAACAGTAGAGGGTGAAACATGTAGGAGAAGGCAGAGACTGGAATACATCCAGCAAACAATTAAGAACGACTGTTTCATCTGCTATTCTGAGATGATGGATCCGTGACAAGGCAATTCATAAGATTGATGGAATAGACACTGCACTAAGTACAACAATTAAACAATAGAATGCAAGCCGGCCGGTGTGGCCGGGTGGTTCTAGGCGCGTCAGTCTGGAACCGCGTGACCGCTACGGTCGCAGGTTCGAATCCTGCCTCGGGCATGGATGTGTGTGATGTCCTTAGGTTGGTTAGGTTTAAGTAGTTCTAAGTTCTAGGGGACTGATGACCACAGCAGTTGAGTCCCATAGTGCTCAGAGCCATTTGAACCAATAGAATGCAAAAAAAATGGCTCTGTGCACTATGGGACTCAACTGCTGTGGTCATCAGTCCCCTAGAACTTAGAACTACTTAAACCTAACTAACCTAAGGACATCACACACATCCATGCCCGAGGCAGGATTCGACCCTGCGACCGTAGCGGTCGCACGGTTCTAGACTGTAGAGCCCAGAACCGCTCGGCCACTCCGGCCGGCAAAAGAATGCACTGAGAAAGTAAATTGCTAGTTAATGATGTAGTTAAATAACAGTAACGACAATGACGACAAATAAAAGAATTTTCAGAATGTACCAGTCTATTTTGAAGTTTGTGCGCAATCTACTGGCTCACTCAGTTTTTTGGAATACTGCGGAGTATCTCATTAGCCAGACGAAACTTAGTGGTATTTTTGTCGTTAACAGAACCTGCACCCCATTGGTCTAATTTATCTTCTATCAGTTTTTTGATGTTTATATAATTTATGTACAGGGTGATTCAAAAGTAACCTTGCACAATTCATGGATGTAATGAATCCACCAAAATAAGAATCAAATGTTAAATAGGGTTTTGTCTGGAACTGTTCTCCTTCCGAATAATAATGCACAATGTCATTTGTGGTAGGCATTACATCATGGGTCAGTGCAGGCGTTTGGCTTGTATTCACCTGCACATCGACTGATGTTGCTTTGTACAACCCTGTACACTGCTTCGTTGATTCTGGCGCGAAATGCCTTTGTTTACTTGACTCTTTGCCTTTACTGTAGTGTAGCACCACCAGACGTACTACGTAAATTCATTCTTTGGCACTTCACAGACTGCAGTCACTGTCTGCAGTATGGCGTACTCAGGCGGTGAACACGCGAATATGCGTCTCCTTTAGGGCACAGCAGAAGGCAGCGCGCGAACAGCAAGACGACGGTATATGAAAATGTTTGCAAACAGAGGAGTACTAAACTATCAGACTTTCACAGCTGGGAACAGGCGTTTAACGGAATATGGAATTCATGGTGCGTCACGGTCAGGTGACGTGGGTGTTGAGGACGTTCTGGAAATGATAGATGAAAATCCGACCATATGACTTTTTTTGACTCATCAGTCTTTTGACTGGTTAGATGCCGCTAGCCACGAAATCCTCTCCTGTGCCAACCTCTTCTTCTCAGAGTAGCACTTGCAACCTACCTCCTCAACTATTTGCTGCATCTATTCCAATCTCTGTCTTCCTCTACAGCTTTTGCCCTCTATAGTTCCCTCTAGTAGCATGGAAGTCATTCCCTCATGTCTTAACAGATGACCTATCTTCCTCTCCCTTCTGCTTATCAGTGTTTTCCACATATTCCTATTCTCTCCGATTCTGTGCAGAACCTCCTCATTCCTTAGCTTATGAGCACCACACCTCAAATGCTTCGATTCTCTTCTGATACGGTTTTCCCACAGTCTATGTATCACTACCACACAATACTGTGCTCCAAATGTATATTCTCAGAAATTTGTTCCTCAGACTAAGGTCTGCGTTTGATACTAGCAGATTTCTCTTGGCCACGAATGCCCTTTTAGCCAGTACAGGTCTGCTTTTGATGTCCTCCTTGCTCCGTCCATCATTGGTTATTTTGCTGCGTAGGGTGCAGAATTCCTTAACTTCATCTACTTCATGACCGTCAATCCTGACGTTAAGTTCCTCGCAGTTCTCATTTCTGCCACTTCTCATTACTTTCGTCTTTCTTCGATTTATTCTCAATCCATATTCTCCACTCATTAGACTGTTCATTCTAGAATCACGTAATTCTTATTCACTTTCACTCAGGATAGCAATGTCATCAGCGAATCGTATCATTAATATTCTTTCATTTTGAATTTTAATTCCACTCCTGGACCTTTTTTATTTCCATCACCGCTTCTTCGATGTACAGATTGAACAGTAGGAACGAAAAACAACATCCCTGTCTTCCATCCTTTTTAATCCGAGAATTTCGTTCTTGGTCGTCCAGTCATATTATTCTCTTCTTGGCTCTTGTACATATTGTATATTACCCTTATCTTCCTATAGCTTATCCCTATTTTCCTCAGAATTTCGGAGATCTTGCACCACTTTACGTTGTCGAGCGCTTTTTCCAGGTCGATATATCATATGAACGTGTCTTGATTTTTCTTTAGTCTAGCTTCCATTATCAACCGCAACGTCAGAATTGCCTTTCTTGTGCCTTTACCTGGTCGTCACATAATGCCTCCGCCTTTTTTCCATTCTTCTATATATTATTCTTGTCAGGAACTTCGATGCGTGAGCTGTTAAGCTGATTCTGCGATAATTCTCGCACTTGACAGCTGTAGCAGTCTTCGGAATTGTGTGGATGACATTTTCCCGAAAGTCACACTCGTACATTCTAAACAACAACGTGAATAGTCGTTTTGTTGCCACTCTCCCCCCCCCCCTCCCCCCCAATGATTTTAGAAATTCTGATGTAATATTACCTTTTCCTTCTGTCTTATTTGATTTTAAGTCTTGCAAAGCTCTTCGGAAATCTGATTATGATACTTGATCTCCCATTTCTTCTAAATCGACTCCTGCTTCTTCTACCACATCAGACAAATCTTCCCCCTAATAGAGGCCTTCGATGTACTTTTTCCATGTACACGCTCTATCCGCTGCGTTTAACAGTGGAATTCCTATTGTACTCTTAACGTTACCTCCATTGCTTTTAATTTCACGAAGGTTGTTTTGACTTTCCTATATGCTGAGTCAGTCCTTCCGACAAGCCGGCCGCTGTGACCGAGCGGTACTAGGCGCTTCAGTCCGGAACCGCGCTGCTACTACGGTTGCAGGTTCGAATCCTGTCTCGGGCATGGATGTGTATGATGTAAACAGGTTAGTTAGGTTTACGTAGTCTAAGGGGACTGATGACCTCAGGTGTAATGTCCCATAGTGCTTAGAGCCTTTTGAACAATTTGAACCTTCCGGCAATCATTTATTTTGCGATTTCTTCACATTTTTCATGCTGTCATTTCGTCTTAGCTTGCCTGCATTTCCTTAGTGACTTGTATTTTTGCAGTCATGGATATCCCTGAACACTTTTCTACTCCCTTCTTTCATCTATCAACTGAAGTGTTCCTTCCCAGTTACCTTCTTTGTACCTCAGTTTTCCTTTCCTAGAGATGTCCATTCCTCTTCGACTCTACTGCCTACTGGACTATTCTTTATTCCTGTATCTATATCCTTAGAGAACTTCAAGCGTATCTCGTCATTCTTTAGTACATCTATGTCCCACTTCTTTGCGTATTGATTCTTCCTGACTAATCTCTTAAATTTCAGCTTATTCTTCATTATTACTACATCGTGATCTGAGTCTATATCTGCTCCTGGGTACGTCTCACAAGCCAGTATATGATTTCGGAATCTCCGTCTGACCATACAGTAATCTAACTGAAATCTTCTGCATCACGCGGTCTTTCCCAAGTATACCTCCTCCTCTTGACATTCTCGAAGAGAGTATCCGCTATTACTAGCTGAAATTTATTGCAGAACTCAGTCTTTCTCCTCTCTCAGTCCTGGTACCAAGCCGATTTTCTCCTGTAACCATTTCTTTTACTCCTTCCCCTGTACTGAATTCCAGTCCCCCATAACCAGTAAATTTTCGTCTCCATTTACGTACTGTGTTACCACTTCATTGTCCTCATATACTTCCTCTATCTGTTTGTCTTCAGCTTGCGACGTCGGCATGTACGCCTGAACTAACGTTGTCGGTGACGGTTTGCTGTTGATTCTGATAAGAGCAGTCCTGTCACTGAACTGTTCACAGTAACACACTCTTTGCCCTACCTTCCTATTCATAATGAATTCTACTCCCGTTGTATCATTTTCTGCCGCTGTTGAAAATACCCTGCTGTCATCCGACCAGAAATTCTCTTCTTTTTTTTCATATCATTTCACTGACTCCCACTATATTCAGATTGAGCCTCTGCATTTTCGTTTTCAGATTTTCTAGCTTCCCTACCTTCAAGCTGCTGACATTCCATGCCCCGACTCGTAGAACGTTATCCTTTCGTTGGTTCTTCGATCTTTTTCTAGTGGTCAGCTCCCTCTTGGCAGTCCCCTCCTGGAGATACGAATGCGTGACTATTCCGGAATCTTTTGGCAATGGATACATCATCACGACAATTTCTCAATTACAAACCACATGTCCTGTGGACACACTTTGTGTGTCCTTAATGCAGTGGTTTTCATTGCCTTCTGGATCCTCATGCTGCTGATCGATGCTGATTCTTCCGCCTTTAGGGCAGTTTCCTACCCCAAGGACAAAAGTATGCCCCGAAGCTTTGTCCACTGTTCTGCCCTGTTTGACAAGGCCGTTGGCAGAATAAGGGTGATTTCTTATGCCGGAAGCCTTCGGCCGCCAATGCTTATTATTAATCAAAATTTATGCAATGGCATGATATGAACCTGGGGCTGAGGGCGTTTTGATTACGAATCATAAACGCTACCCCTAGCCCACGAGTGAAACACTAGCGGACCATACGTATCAGTCGTATAAGCGCCACGGCAGGGGTTCCGCAGTCTATTGCACCCATTTCACCAGCTGAACATACAGGAGCTGACACCTGTAGACCACCCTAGATGTCATAATTCCCGTTAGTGGCCATGCACCTGATTCACTGTTTGGTCATCGGCTACTGTTTATGGATGAGAGCCTCTTCAACCGAGCAGGTATAGAACGCTCATAACATGCACGTGTGTGCGAATGAGAATCTACTGTACGACGATCTCAACATAATTTTGCAGGGAACAGTCGGTGTGGTATAGTGGACAATCAATTACTCCGACCGCATGTTATTCCACAGCGCCTAACTGCAGAATGCATCAAGAGCTTTTGGAATATCAATTGGGTGGTCTGTTTCATGATGGCCCACTCACTAAACGAACCAACTTACGGTTTCCAGAATGAGATTTTCACTCTGCAGCGAAGCGTGCGCTGATATGAAAGTTCCTGGCAGATTAAAACTGTGTGTCGGACCGAGACTCGAATTCGGGACCTTTGCCTTTCGCGGGCAAGTGCTCTACCGGTAGGTAGGAGACGAGGTACTGGAGGAAGTAAAGCTGTGAGGACGGGTCGTGGGTCGTGCTTGGGTAGCTCAGTTGGTAGAGCACTTGCCCGCGAAAGGCAAAGGTCCCGAGTTCGAGTCTCGGTCCGGCACACAGTTTTAATCTGCCAGGAAGTTTCAACTTACGATTGATTCATGACCCTGCCCCTGCACATTTCAGAGTATCTCAATGTTGCTTACTCTGATAAGTCGACAGGTCATGCAAGCCTAGTTGCTTGGCTGGACAGATCTCCGGATCTTAAACTCGTGGAGTTCTACCTTTCGCAGCCATCGCAAGGAGTTCATGTAAGGCGTTTCCATTAAGGATTTAGCACAACTACAGCGGCGGACTGAAAACGGCTGTACAACTGCGATGAATGAGATGAAAGGAGCCTGCAACATTCCAAGAGTAGTAAGACGTCGAGTGCGTCATTGTCTTCGTCTAAATGGACATCACTTTGAACAGGTTTGGGGTAAATCTAAAGAACGTAGTTGTTTTGAATGTCGGGTTCCTTCATGTTGCTGCTTACTGAGAATTAATTTCTAGTTGCACTTGTGACTCCTACTCTTCTGCATAGCTCTGAAGTAAAGCAATTTCAGACAGAACTTTACTTAACATTTATGCTAATTTCGGTGGATATATTACAATCACATACTGTATAGTTACTTTTGAATCACCCTGCATAAATATGCAGTGCAGTTAAATGAGTATTTTACAAAGCCATACGGGGTCCACTAGCCAGTGGTCACTACTCCAGTGTTGCTAATCCATGTGTATGGTCCTGGAGATGTGTTCATTTGGTCCTCATATTCCAGCTCGCCAATTACCGCCGTTTCTTCACCCACGTTTATTAACACTTCACTTGCACTTCTTATTGTGTGACCGACATGTGTGTATTTACAGTGTGTAGTGTTGCAGACTGTCACTGTGTGTTTATCTTCAGTCTTTTGTTTGTGTTGTGTGTGATTATCATTTGTTGTGTGTGCTTCTGCATGTGTTTTGTTATGTGTTAATGTGTGATTCCTTGCGAGAGTAACATTGGAAATGGTAAGCAAAACCAAACGGTAATTTAACCTCAAGAAACTTGAGCTATAAACCTGTTTCTACTCTGAACAACAAGAGAAAGACATGAGAAAACGTAACTTAGGAACATATTTATAATTGATACATAATGCATTTATTATATATAAAAAACATATTTTCTTTGCCATTAAAGATGCTTCAAAAATAAAAGAGGTGAAACACGCATGGCACAAAACAAACTGCCTTTATTTAGTTGCGAAGACAGAATATACCTCCAGGAATTTGAAGAAAGCAACTAAGGAACGGCAGAAAATGGGAAAAAATGACTACAATACAGCCATGTCAGGCATTTTCCATCAAGCTGTATAACAGTTTCAAGAATATCCAACTCAGACTCCACAAGATCATCCAACTTGTAAAATAAGTAATGTAACTCCACGTTCTGTTAATGAAAGGTCAGAAACAACTCTTTGGTAGCACCAAGAACAAAATCATTTGCGGGAAAGACATGATTAAAAAGCGAAATCAAGCCACTTCATACCAATAAAGTCATGCTTGATAAAATGTTATGTGATGTACACTGATTATCCAGAACCTTGTGACCACCTACCCAGCCGGTATGTCAAACTTTGGCGCGAATAACAGCAGCGGCGTGTCGTGACATAGAAGCAATAAGGCCTTGGTAGGTCGGTGGGGGGAGTTGGTACACATCTGCACACACGTCACCCAATTTCCGTAAATTCTGTGGAGAGGTGCGATGAGCTCTAGCGCCACTTTCAGTCACATCCCAGATGCCTTCCATTGGGTTCAAGACTGGCGAGTTGGGGAGCCAGCACATCAATTGGAAGTCGCCACTGTGTTCCTCGAACCAATTCATCACACCCCTGCTCTTGTGATATGGTGCATTATCTTGTTGAGAAACGCCACTTCCGTCGGGAAACGTGATCGTCATGAAGGGGTGTACGACACTTATTGATCGTCGTGGCACGAGCTCCACTGGACCCATGGAAGCCCACGCCAATGTTCCCCAGAGCATAATGGAGTCGCCACCATCTTGTCTCCGTCCTGTACTACAGGGGTCAAGAAGCTGCCTCCCATTGGCATGAGGAAGAAGGTATCGGGTTTCATCAACCATGCAACGCTGTGACACTGCATCAACGTCCAGTGCTGATGCTCACGTGCACATTCTAGTCGTAGTTGCCGATGTCATGGTGCTAACATCGGCACATGCATGAGTGTGTTCAGACACATTTTTACTCTGTCCAGCCTGAAAGCCCGATGTTAGCTCCGCCACAGTTCACCACCTGTCCTGTTTTACCATTCTGCCCAGCCTACGACGTCCGACAGTTGTATTGAGGGTGACTGCCCAACCTCACTACTTCTGGACGTGGTTTCACCACGTTTTGAAGATACACCACAGAACGCATCGAACATCCGACAAGTCATGCAGTTTTCGAAACGCTCGTGCCGTGCACCCTGGCTATCACAATCTGCCCTCGATCAAACTCAAACAGATCGCGGGCATTCCTCATTCTACACACGGACAGCACACTCATTGATACTAAATGCACCGTCCGTCATGGTGTGTCTGACTAGCAGTCATGCCTCGCTAGGTGACGCAGATATGGCCTGGACAGGTTTATATCGATAGTAGGTCGGCGGTCATAACGTTCGGGCTGATCAGTGCACATCTCGGGTTATCTGCGTTTCTTAACCCAGCGCGACAATAATACAATACAGAAAACTGAACAAATCACAGCAAGAACACTGCAGTGTACACAGAACAAACGTAAAACGAGCACACCCACTAACAACAACAACCAGAAAGAAAACACAGCAAAGTATTAGAGATTCACCAGCACGGATTCCACCCAAAGCTAATAAACCTTACAGATACAGAATTAACTCAAAAAGAAATACAACTATTAGAAAAAGGCCTTCAACGCAGCATCAGTGCAAAGAAAGACAATCACTACAAAGAAAATCTGATTCTAGGAATTGGAAGCATCCTGACACAGGAAGAGAAACAAGAAAATAACATTGTAAACATTGGGTTCACACAAGAATTTGTTAAGGAAGAAATAAACAACATTAGCACCATGTCAAAGAAAGAGCAAACAGGAAACTTCAAACAGAAAACAGAAATTATAAGAAAAACTACACTTTAATAACATCACAGTCACAACAGCTGACAAGGGGAACAACACAGTACTGGTCAATAAACAACAATGTATAGAAAAAGTAAAGATTTCATCTCCTTTAACAGTATCACAAAACTGAAATGTGATCCAAATGGACGTTTCCAGACAAACATAAAAAAATCTCAAAGAAATCAGACACATTCTCAGAGATAAACAAAAACAACAGATCACAAAGAAGAAACAAGAAGTACCAACATTCAGAAGCCAACCAAAGCTCCGCAAACCCTTTATTCTGGTGAGGCCTGTTATTATCTTCATGAATACACGATCGTACCAAGTTGCAAAACACATGCGCAAAATCGTAATGAAACAATATGGAATGATGAACTGCAGATGAGTGAAAAACATAAATGAACTCATAAAACAAGTAAAGGACTAGTACTTTCCGCAAAAAGCATTATTCATTTCTTTCGACATAGAGAACATGTACATCTCGATGCCCATCATAAACACAATAAAACTAATTGAAGAAAACTTACTCACATAGAACAAACTACCTGCAGACAATATTAATGAAATAACAAAAATCCTTAAAGCAGACACATCCCAAAATTACTTCCAATTTGAAAAGGTAAAATGCATACAGACATGAGTAGTATATAGAAAAATATTGAGTTCACCATGGAAAAAGAAACACATAAGCAAATACATTTCTTGGATATAACAGTAAAGAGAGACAGCAGTAAGCATACATCTGATATCTTCAGAAATTCAATAGCTACAGATAGTTGTACATGCTACATCCAACCACCCGCAAAATAAAAAAGTTGTGACTCTAAACATATGTTACACAGATTAAATAACATTTCACTCAGTTAAGAAAACTATAAAGAGAATTACAAAGAGCAGAACTTGTAGCCGCAAACAATGATTACGACACCCACACAGAACAAAGACTCAACCAAAATATAGAAACAGAGCTAAGGAAAAATGAAAATAAACAGATGACACAAATACCACAAAACCCCACAGACATTGCAGTATACACAGAAACAGAAAACAGAAAACAGTAACACTTTGGACATGACTAATAGAAATAAATGGTACACTTTAACAAAAACAGAGCAGCACACAGAATAGATTACTAAAGAATCAAGGATTACACATTGCTTACAGATCAAGGAACAGCCACGCGGTTAGAGGTGCCACATCATGGATTGCGCGGCTCCTCCTGCCGTTGGCTCAAGTCCTCCCTCGGGCATGGGTTTGTATGTTGTTCTTAGCATAAGTTAGTTTAAGTAGTGTGTAAGTAGTGCGTAAGTCTAGGGACCGGTGACCTCGGAAGTTTGGTCCCTTAGGAATTCACACGCATTTGAACATTTTGATCAAGAAACACACTCCAGTCACATCTACAAACAAGAATAGCCGAACCAGGTAAATACCGAGGAATACCAGTTAGAATGCTCAGAATGTGAATCAGTGCATCTGAGGATGACTCGCAGGAATTTTGAAACTAGTTATAAAGAATGTACAAGAAGCTGGAAGTATGAACATAGTCACTGGCTGAAAAACTTATAAAACGTGGACATGAAACATCCAACATGGAAAAGACTTGAAAATTATTAGAGTGATCAATTACAACAAAAAAAATGTCTACATTACAGGAAAACTTTCATCTACAAAGAGATCTTACAATGAAAAAGAAAGTAAGTAATGTTCAAATCGACATCAGTAATAACTCACTGATTATGCTAGCCATTAAAACAACACCAAACAGAAATGTGAAACACAACAAGAATAAATAATTAATTAATCTTCCATCCCGCTCCTCCATCCCTACCTAGACACAACACTATCCACCGACAGAAAGAATAACACATTTACTCATTTAAAAAAATTAAAAAAGCACTTTCATAAGAAATGAAACACACACACACACACACACACACACAAACACAAACACAAAAAACACACAAACACAAACAAATACAGAGACACACAAAAACACACGCAAAACAAATGAATTATCTCGAAACATACACGCAACATACACGATCATACACAAGAACTAGCAACATCGGAAATCGTTATACCAAACGATAATTTAACATCATGAAAAATTTGCTGCAAAAGTTGTTTCTAATAAGAAAAACGAGAGACATATTTGAAAACGTAAAATGGCAACGTATTTATAAGCACTACATTATGCACTTATTTTATATATGTATTACAGGCCAGTGAAGATGCTTCATAAATAAAATAAACGAAACATGGATGGCAAAAAAACAAATTGCCTTTCAGTTAGCTGAAAAAGCGGAACATATCTCCATGAATTTCGAAGCAACAAGGGGATGACAGAAAACGGAAAAAATGACAAGAATTCTTTACATTGTTGAAAAATTTTATTATCAAGAGGCTGAATCACACTATTACCTCCGGCAGCTATCCGAATTATATTCTTTTCGTCATTCTTCTAAAGACGAGGTGTCGATATGTCTAGATCAAGAATCCAACAAAAACAATAAAGAATTTTCTGCAAATGGTAAAAAAGAGTGTTGGGCGTGGTGTTGAAAATTATTCTCTCTTTTTGCCGTGTTTTGCTTCGGCGATTACAAGAATTTTGCAACTAAACAGTCCTTTTCAAAATTTTTGGTCCTAGTTTATCTTGCTGAAGATACATATAAAGCTCACTTGTGCTTCATGTTTGTTCACTCGAAATGACAAAGTGCAATATGCACACAGTTCTTGCATTAAACCTGACTGATGTTCTGTACACAGCATTTTAGGCTTAACAAGAAGCTTTGTCTTTACATGATCTATAAATTTCTCTAGAGTATTACCTGTTAATGACATGACCTATATGCTATTGCTTGAAGTAAACTTCGTAGTTTTGCGACTTACTTTTCTGTGTAATTTCCCTAACCCTGTTAACCATGCTGAAGAAGCATGGAAATCAGTAATGTTCGTCTCACAGTGCAGAGGACCCAGGCTCGTAGATCTGCCTCGGTAATACTGGAGTGACTCTCAAGAACAAATCTAAATCTTTCGAATAGTTTTATTTTCACACTTTTGTGAGTTTCATTTTGCCGCATGTTTCGTACTGTGTGTGTATATTTCCTGCATTTACGCAACTGACGTTCAGATTTTATGAAACGAAACTGGGCTTGGGCACTGCTTAACTTTAAGTATTTTCTCTGGCCTTCGTTTAACCAAAAATTTACAGTCCTTATCTGTCACTGAAAGCTAATACTGTACATGTTTTCTCTGAATGGGAACATACTGTATTATTGTTCTGAGTGTTATTTAGCGTAACGATCAGTGTTCAAACCATAATTCGCGGAACCGTCAGAATTATTGCGCGTTTCTCCTATAGCTTCTAACGAAATGTCAGCATCATTCGAATGAATGTCAAGGAAATTAACTAATTATATATATATATATATATATATATATATATATATATGTGTGTGTGTGTGTGTGTGTGTCTTCAGGGGAAATAGGTGATTTCGATTGCATACCACGTTCTCGTTCTTCATACTTTGTCTTTGCAAGGTTGAAAACATTAATTGTATTCCACATTACTGTAAAACTCTGGAACCTGCACAAATACAGATGTTGTCAACAAGCATACACGAGGAAAACACACAAAAAATTACCATCATTAGGTTTTATCACCATTGTTAAGACTTAGCCATACCAAAATGGCAACTGAAAATTATTATTTCTGCGCATGAGTTGCAAAGAGCAAGTGTGAACAATGGTGAAAAACTGTCAGCGAAACTATCAAAGGAATCTGACATTCCTTTTACAAATTACTGTCGCGTTGTGGCGTGCTAGCTACGATTTTGGCAATTTTCAACATAAAAAAATACTTACAATGCTTCTCAGCAGCTAAAATTTTGACATTGTGTTTCTTTCGGTGTATTCTTCCTGTATGACAAATTGAATGGCAGGTTTCGACATGTCGGATTGGAGAGTTTTCTTGTGAGACGGTATCGGATGCCAGCTCCGAGCCCACAAACGAATGGTCCATAATTTACTTGAATTGCATGGCTTTGCGTAAGCATTTGGTGGTACACACCACCGGAAATCTATCAAGGAGTTGTCGAATGAATTCCATGCAGAATCCCAACTGTATTGCGTTCCAAAGATGGACCAATATGCTATCGCCCAGGTGGTCAGAGAGTTTTGGCCCATCAGTGTAGTTAGTTTTAACAATAATCGCTGGGCTATAATAACTGTATATAACACACGCAGTTGTATCAATACGCTACACTAAAATATTCCAGGCTGTTATTTTTTCGACGAATGAATTTCTTGAGGAAACTGACGCTGATTTTAAGATCTATTCTTATTAGAGGACATTATTTCAAATCAAATGGTTCAAATGGCTCTGAGCACTATGGGACTCAACATCTGAAGTCATCATTCCCTTAGAACTTAGAACTATTTAAACCTAACTAACCATCCATGCCCGAGGCACGAGTCGAACCTGTGGCCGTAGCGGTCGCGCGATTCCAGACTGATGCGCCTAGAACCGCTCGGCCACACTGGCCAGCGGACCTTCTTTCTCAAGGTTTTTCGTAGCGGACGTATTTCACTGTCATTTTTTTGTGACAAACACTGGATCAAGTACTATTATTTTTATTCAGTTCTCTGGCTTCAGCGTACTGAACAGTCACCTACAGATCGAAAACTATGGCTGCAAAGCGCAAATGTTGTGGCAAGGACCCAATGGTAGATAGTTGTAATTTAGTGTTGCCTAGCCTTGTTCAGGAACTATATTGCGGAGGATTAGTCTCATAACTATCAAGAGGTGCGTCACATTGGATCTAGTCACCCACTAATTAGGAGCTGAACAACAACAACTAGTGAGCAGCATGCTGCGCACTACCGCTTCCTTATTATAGAGTTTAGAAGTAATGCCATGCACGTGACCTCTATTAAGCGTACGCTTCAGTTCGTACACTATCTAATCAAATCTGTTCAGACACTCCTATGTAATACGGATCTGACCACTGGATGGCACGAGAGCCGTACTCGCCAGATATATCTGGCGTTATTCCTGTCACGAAATTGACTACAGCAATGAAAGTCTTTGTTGAGGGAGGGGTGGGGGATGGGGGGGGGGGGCATTCTCCGTACACCACCTCATCAAAAGCATCATCGAGACACTTCTACATAATTCGGAATTCACGAGTAGATGTCAGGAAAGCGACTCGCCAGGATAAAACGAGGGTATTGTGCTGTCAGTAGAGAATCAGTACCAATAGCAGAGTCAGGCAGTCAGGAGAAGTCAGTCACGGCGAATCTGGACTAGTTTTTCGATTTCACCTCAGCAAAAAATCCATCAGTGACATAAAACCCTTGTAACGCTGCGTACGGCGACTGTTGATGACGTGATTGGGGAGTGAAAACGCGAGGGAAAATCCATAGGTAAACCATAACCGGAAGATTTCATGTACTGACGGACAGGGACCATCGCGAGTTGCGGATGCTGGTTGTGAAAAACCCCATGAAATCGGAGGAAGGAATCACTCGCGTGGTCCCAAGTGCTACCGGCAGTCTGCCTAACTCAGTGACTGTGAGGGAGTTGAAGAGGATTACGTGCAGTGGTCGAGCAGCACCTCGTGAGCCTCGCACTACTGTAGTCAGTGCTAAACGACGGTGTTAAAAGAGACTTCACTGGACGGTCGTTGACTGGAGACTATAGTGATTTCGAGTTATGAATCGCATTATACAGGGTGACAGACGGGAGACGGACGTTCTTGAACTTCGTAGTACTGAGGGCGAGGTGGTGGGAGGTGGTCGTGGTGGGATAGTTCTGATCCACACAAGACGCCATTTCATTTACTCAGTCACTATGGAGCAGTGGGACTTGCAACGTCGAGTGTTTGTCTATGACAGTTTCGTGAAAAATGGTGAGTCTATTATTGCTACGCAGCGATTGTTTCGTGTGCGGTTTAATGTCAGTCGACATTGAGCTGTTCCGAGCCATAACACAATCCTCAGATGGGTAGAAAACTTCAGATAAACTGGAAACACACTGGATAAGAAGCATCCTGGCCCGAGATGCAGAGTAACGACACCAGAAAATGTTGAAACGACGGCAGTCAGAAGCCCAGGACGGTCAACTAGACGTCATGCTAGTGAGTTACGAATCAATCGTGAATCGGTTAGACGAATTTTGCGTAAAGAATTAAAATTCCATCCCTACAAAATGTTCATTTTCCAGAAACTTAAGGAAACTGATTTTGCTGTACGAGAAGACTTCGCTTACAGAATGCAAGTGATTTTGGGATCGAATGAAAATGAAATTTTATTGATGAGCGATGAAGCTCATTTTTATTTAAACGGGACCGTGAATAAGCAAAGCCTACGTTACTGGGCTCCAGAGCATCCACACCTTACCCACCAGCGTCCTCTATACTCAGGAAAAGTAACAGTCTGGTGTGCTCTTGGCTCTGTTGGCATTATTGGACCTTATTTTTATGAAGAGAATGGGACCACAGTTACTGTTAATTCGGTTCGTTACATTCGTATGCTTGAAACATTCTTGAAACCAGAACTAAGAAGACGACGAATCCCTTTAAAACGCGTTTGGTTCCAGCAGCATGGGGCAACATTGCACACTGCAAACACTTCAATGACAGTTCTTAGACGCATGTTTCCTGGCCGGATTATCTCACGTGTTGGCAATGTTCCTTGGCCTGCCATGTCTTCTGACTTGTCAGTATGTGACTTTTTTCTGTGGGGGTACCTTACGAACTGTGTCTATAACCACAAACTACGAAATTTGGACGAGTTGAAGAATGCAATCATTCAAGAAATTGCTGCCATCCCTGCAGAGATTTTAGTCCGTGTGGTGAAGGATTTAGAGAAGAGACTTGAGTCCTGCATCCGAAATGATGGACGTCACCTTGATGACATTATTTTTCACAAATAACTTTGCTAACTAAAATGGCAAATAATGAGCTTTGATTTTGTGTAAATAAACACGCATTAATTTTAAAGATGGCTGAGTATTGTTTCATTAAAAACCGTCCGTCTCCCATGTGTCACCCTGTACCTTTTGAGAATTTGATGGAACGGTTTGGATTTGGGGAATACCTGAAGAACGTAGCCTTCCATTATGTTTAGTGCAAACAGTAAAGTACGGTGGAATTGTTGCGGTACGAGGTTTTTTTCGTAGTTAGACTTGTTCGCTTACTAGACTTCTGAAAACACAAAACGCGGAAGGATATGAACACATTTTACAGCCTAGTGTACTGTGTAAAGTTGACAAACAGTCCGGAGACGATGACTGTATCAGCAAGACAATACAACCTCTCATACAGGAGCATCCCGTGACGCAATGGGTTATAGACAATAACATTCCTGAAATTGGCTGGCTTGCCCAGAGTCCAGACCTGAACCAGATGGAGTATCTTTGAGATGAATTACAACGTCGTCTTCGGTCTAGATCCCAGCGTCGAACATTACTGTCTTCTCTGGTTCCGGTTCACGAGGAAAAATAGGCTTTCATTCATCCACAGACCTTCAGACACCGCATTGAAAGTGTTCCCAGCAGAGTTGGAGCCGTCGTAGAGGCGAAGGGTGGACACTCACCTCTTTACGGTCCATTAATGGGTGTCCAGAGGCATCTAATCTGGTAGTGTATACTAGTCTTAAAAATATAGTACTGCTTCAGAAACACTCTCGAAAACACTGAAATGTTAGCCAGCAGCGAATGATATGGAAATCTAATCTTGCATAATTTGAAGATAAACACCTCTGCCAATTTCTGGAGCTGGACAAACACTTCAAGGAAATTTTCATACTTGTGAATGCTACACTGCTGTCAAATCTATTTCTCTCCTGACATCCCACAAGTAACGTAACCTCAGTCCTGTCGAGCACATTGAGGACGTTATCTAGTGATAAATAAGTGGCTGAAGACCAGCTACAGCAGCGCAATATCCATGGCATGTGGGCGAGAGCTGATGGGGAGTGGGTGAAGCTGGCACACCAATACTATCGATATCCTGGAGAATGCATTCCACAACGCCTCAACGACATCACCATGTCGAAACTTAGAGCTACACGCTACTAGAAATGTGTTGTAATTCAGTTAATTGCGATGTTGTTCTATAAAAGCAGCGAAAAAAGTATTAAATCATACAGAGGAAGGCTAGAGGCATCAAGATTCACTACGGACGTTCCACAGTTGTTGATACGGTACTTCGTCTTTAGGCAACGGCCTTGCAACAGTGGATACACCGGTTCCCGTCAGATCACCGAAGTTAAGCGCTGTTGGGCGTGCCCGGCACTTGCGTGGTTGACCTACCGGGCGGCCATGCGCTGTTGCCAGTTTTTGGGGTGCACTCAGCCTCAAGCTTCCAATTGAGGAGCTACTCGACCGGAGAGTAGCGGCTCCAGTCACAGAAAACCGTCATAACGACCGGGAGAACGGTGTGCTGACCACATGCCCCTCCTATCCACATCCTCAGCTTAGGATGACACGGCGGTCGGATGGTCCCGATAGGCCACTTGTGGCCTGAAGACGGAGTGCTACTTCGTCTTTAACCATGAATTGGGTTGATGTTGACAAGTAATTTCTGGAGCCATTCCTGAACAAAAAGCTAGTGGCGCTTTTACTCGAATAAATGTGGAAATCGTCGAATAAATGATCGTGTACTAAAATTATTGTTCTTGCTTTATTATAATTCCACGCTTGAATCACAACATTTATCAGTCATCAGGTTACTAATTTCTGTCCGTAATGACCATATTCAGACCTGCGTAGAAATTTACAAATATCAAGCCATTACACGAAAACGTTTTCGCGATTATGTAACAGCCTATAGTATTCTTGTTAGTGGATGGCAGAAACCTGTTTGGAACACACTAGATCTGCCGCTTTGCATCTTTAATCGTCGTTATTGTTTTAGGGTTCCCATTAGTGTTACTGTGCGTGTTCTTGACCAAAAGAAGTTGTAATAAGACATTTCAAAACGATGGTTCATGTACCAGCGTGGAAAACACAGCAGTTCTATGCACAACGTATCACAACTTGTATACATATGTTCGACGTAAGTCCTAAGAACGAATGTAAGCGATATGACACTTTGTTACATCGAATTCGCTGAAATTTCGGAGTTAGTTGTCCAGCGATGTATAGTTATGCCAACCTTTTAATGTGCCATACTTGCAACTTAAAGTGACATGTAAGTAACAAAATAAAACATCAGTCTTTTATTTAATTGCATAAAATGGTGGAATCCATGTAAATTCCAACTATTTCACCAGCGTTCTGATTCCAACAACTTCTGCACATTGTATAAAATAGAAAGAGCCTGCAAATACTCACCACCTTACGGCACGTCAGTGGTGGTTGGAAAGCTAATAATGCAAGAATAAAATTGTTCTTAGAAAGGTATCATAAAATTATCGGTAGCAAACACCCGATGTTGTCACCACACTTGCAGGTTCTACATCTACAAAGATAAGGTAAATAATATTATTTAAAGTCATTTTGTAGACTATTTAACTTCGAGGTAACCGCGTTGCATGAAAGCTGATGTTCCCTGATAAATTTTAGCAATATCTCAAGAATAAAGTTTCTCTCTCCTTTGGAGTGTTGGCTGTTTTGAAACTTTTTGGCTGATTAAAACTGCGTGCAGGACCAGGATTCGTTCTAGGAACGGCGTTCGAGTTCTGGTGCAGCACACAGATTTAATCTGCCAGGAAGTTATAGTTCATATTTTACTTTGAGGTGCAGTGATACTTTGTTCATCCCGACCACGTCGGACGGTCTGTCATCCGTATTATCGAAAATCCGGATAATCCGGGAATTCAGACAAAATTTGAATGGCATGTGTTAATAAACGAATATTCACATAGGTGTGTAGAGTGATACACCATCACACGTTCGGAAAAACGTCATCCACAGTATTCCGAAGGCAGCAAGAGCCGACAAGTGCGATAATTATCGCACAATCAGTTTAACAGCTCATGCACCGAATTTGCTGACAGGGATAATATACATAAAAATGGAAAAGAAAATGGAAGATCTGTTAGATGACGATCAATCTGGCTTTAAGAAAGGTATTTTTGACGTTACGGTTGATAATGGAAGCAAGGCTAAAGGAAAATTAAGTCACGTTCATATGATCTGTCGACCTCGAAAAAGCGTTCGACAATGTAAAATGGTGCAAGATGTTCCAAATTCTGAGAAAAATAGGGGTACGCTACAGGGAAAGATGGATAATATGCGGTATATGCAAGATTCAAGAGTGAAGAATATGATTGAAGAGCAAGAACGAAGTACTCGGATTGAAATGGGTGTAAGAGAGGGCTGTAGTCTTTTGCCACCGCTGTTCAATCTGTATAACGAAGAAACAAGGAAGGAAGTAAAAAGAAAAGTTCAAGAGTGGCATTAAAATTCAAGATTAAAGGATGTCAGTGTAAGATTCGCTGATGACATTGCTAACCTCTATGAAAGTAAAAATGTATTACAGAATTTTTTGAACTGAGTGAACGGTGTAATGAGTACAGAATAGGGATTAAGATAAAATCGGAGAAAGATGAAAGTAATGAGAAGTAGCAGAAACGAGAACAGTGAGAAACTTAGTACTGGAATTGGGGATCACGAAGTAGACGAAATTAAGGAAGTCTGATGCCTAGGCAGCAAAATAACCCATGGTGGATGGAGCAGGGTGGCCATAAAAAGCAAAAATGGTCTTACTGGCGGAGAGAAGTCTACTAGTGTCAAACACAGGTTTCAATTTAAAGAAGAAATTTCTGAGAATCTACGTTTGCAGCACAGCATTGTATGATAGTGAAACGTGAACTGTGTGGAAACCGGAACAGAAGTGCATCAAAGCATTTGAGATGTGGTGCTACAAACGAATGGTGATAATTAGGTGGCTGATGAGATAAGGAATGACGAGGTTCTCTGCCGAACTGAGGATATAGGTTGCAACTGCTGCTCTGAAATGAAAAGATTGGCTGCATAAAGCTAACCTGAAGACTGATACTAAAACAAGTTTTTGTGTTTTGGCCTCTATGTGTGTCGTAATGTCTTCAGAATGAGCGCCAACATCATATAATCCACCATCACTACCGTCTTTGTCCGCGGACGCGCAAATGGCGGTAATAACCAGACTTCTTGTCTTTTCGCAGCCAGTAATTTACGACATTAAGACCTTCGTCTGAGCATCGCAGAATGTTTGCAAATCTTTGAGTGAAATTTCTGCAACAGTTCTCCTTTCTCTTTGGCGTTATTTTACATTCAAAACGAAAAGAGACAATACAGTAGCGTACAGCTCAATCTTAACTTGTTAACTAGTACCCCACCAGAATCTGTGAATGATAGTTGAGTAAAATTAAATTTAATAATATTGTCAACGGTTTTTGCACCATTACGTCTGGAGGATCGAATGCTGTACAGCTCCTGCATAAAAAAAAAGACGCGAGCTGTGTTGAGAACCAGATATCCAGATTATTGGAACCTACTGAACCTACAAAGGCCACTCCAGAAGAAACGCCCAATGCTTTTTGTTGAAAATCCAGTTTATTTACCGTACGTATGAAGTTTTTACGGTAGATTGATACATTACTGAGAGGCAAAATGTAATTTTTTCACATAATTTTTCGCCCCTTCCAGCTGTCTTAAGCTACTATGGAACTAACAAGGATATTGCCCAATACGAAGTGTCGAAACCTACCATGAAATTTTTCGCATAGGAAGAATACACAAAAAGAAGCACTGTGTCAGAATTTTAGCTACTAAGACACACTACAAGCATTTTTTTTTAATCCAGAAAGTTGCCAAATTCTTTGCTTGCCAGGGGACAGGAGCAGTTTTCTCCCTTACCGTAGCTGTAGCAGACAGCGCACACTCTACACGGCATGCACTTACCTTCTGCTGTCGCCGCATCGGTAAACAGGTAACACAGCACAACAGGATCGTAATTTGTAACGCAAATTTCAGTTTCCGTTGATAGTTTCTCTGACACAACTGTTCACAGTTACCATTTACTCGAACTGGCAACTCATTTAATATCCACAATAATTGGCAATTGCTGTGCGATATCACTAAGTGTTAACACAGGAGATAAAACTGAATCACTTTTCTTTTTGTTTTGTTCGTAAATTTCAGGATAGGTTTCGACATGTACTGGACCATTCCTTTTATGGCCTGTATACCTGCATAGTAGAAGTCAGAATGAGCACGTTTGAGTCACTGTTTAGCAGCCTTTACAAAGCAGTCATCGCCTTCAAATCTCATTGTGCCAAGGGATTCCTTCACTTTACCGACTAGATGGTAATTAAAAGGTGCCAAATCATGGCTGTAGGGTAAGTGTTACAAAGCTGTACATCCAATCTATGTCATATGTTAACATTCTCGGATCCCTCGTGGTGCATACCTTTCTCTCAGCTAATTCAGCACCATCCACTCACTCGCTTTTCCTACTCCTACACTGTTTGACAGTTCGTTCGTTGTTGTCAGCAGCATTCATATCATTGTCAGGAGTCTGCGCAGGATTTTCCGAGTATTGGTGTGATTACTTTCACTAGATAATCTGCTTGCCAAAAGACTAACTGCACTGCAATCAATAGCGTCATCCCAAAATGCCTTTTACAGTCTCTTTTAAATATTGGTAACTGTCTCGTTCTCACAACTTAGGAAGTTTATAACAGCACGTTGCTTCGACTAACTTAAAGTGCAGCAGCCAACTTCACGGAGTGTTACAACGGCGCGACTTCCGGGAAACGGTGAACTGAATTTGAATACAATCGGGGTGAATGTTTCTATGACCGTGAAGAACTAACAACGAAACCACACGGCTATCGAGTTTTTGTATTGTTTTTATATTGATGTTACCTTAAGTTCAGAGCTGAAATATGAACCCACAAAAGCCTTTAGATGGTACACTCAAAAAGTCTCGAGAAGCCTTCCGACCGTAATACGCTAAAGGAAA
This sequence comes from Schistocerca piceifrons, assembly GCF_021461385.2. Taxonomy (NCBI): domain Eukaryota; kingdom Metazoa; phylum Arthropoda; class Insecta; order Orthoptera; family Acrididae; genus Schistocerca; species Schistocerca piceifrons. Next base: position 333,849,126 of record NC_060144.1, read on the forward strand.
GTCGCAGTTCCGATTTTGTTTTTAGAGGGCACACACGGAGTGCCTGAGTTCCATACCAACAACATTATAATTTTTAAACGATGGTCCATGTTCAACAAACATTTCCCTGAATCGCAAAATATACAAAGATGCAAAAGACTTAATTTTTAATTTTTCTTAAAAATTCAGGCAATCTGGATTAAGAGTCTTCCATAAAAGATCGATGATTAAGAATGTATATTTGAAAAGATAACTGGATGTTTGTGTACTATAAATAATTAAATATGAACCCGTGCATTTCTCATTAAAAATGGCATTTAGATATGTATTAATCTGTATATATTTGACGAATTTTATATTTACATAATATAGGTAATCGAACAGAACGAAAAAAGTAATGCCCTAAACGAGACTCGGTTCAGCGATTACCAGTCTCGAATGCTACCGAATTTTTACCTCTTCATGTATTTTACGCTTAAAGGAAATGTTCGTAGAACATGCACTTTTTTTTTTTAACTTTTGCATCCGATGGGAATAAAACTCAGACCCACACGTGGTAGGCGAGCGCACTACCACAGTGCAATGCTGCTTGTCGAAAAATGGACCTCCCTTTAGCACAGTGGTGGCAGGAATTCCGCTTATAAGCCACAGCTCTCAACCTGTCCAGCGCGTTTCCCCCACCGCCACGCTACGCTGTCTGAGCGCGAGGAGGGGGAAAGAGGCAGAAACTGCGAACGCCCCGAATTTGAATGGAATTCCGCCTTATGCAAGACATCTTTTTTCTGTTTTGTTTCAGCATTTTTCAGCATTTTTTGTGCTATCTTCTGTGGGTTATTTTTTATTTTATAACTGTAAATTTGTTGTTACATACTAACTTGTAGGGAAACTTTTGGAACTTAATATTTTACAATTGTGAATGAATAATTGTTGTAAATATAATACATCATTTGTTCATAGTTCACAGTTGAGATATGTATTAACGACCTGATGCACCATGTGTTGTTTATAACATTATGTCAATGTTCTATTATAGCTTAATTGGCATAAAGAGTGGATGTATGTAGACAAATGCAATTATTGTCGGAAAGTCTGACTCAGCACACTCGTATAGAAAAGTCAAAACAGCCTGAAATTAAGGTAGCATTAAGGATGCAACGGGAACGGAAAGAGTACGCTCAAGGCCTCAATGAGGGGAAAGATTTGTCTGATGTGATAGAAGAAGAAACAGGAGTCGATTTAGAAGTATAGAAGTATAGTATTATAGTATTAGAATCACGGTTTAAGAGAACTTTGGAGGACTTAAGATGAAATAAGGCAGAAGAGATAGATAACATTACATCAGAATTTCTAAGATAAATCGCGGGAAGTGGCAACAAAATGATTATTCACGTTGGTATGGTGAATATGTAAATTCGGCGACAAAAAATCTGACTTTTGGAAAAAATATCATCGACACAGTTCCGGAGACTGCAAGAGCCGACAGCTCACGAATCCAAGATGCTGACCAGAATAAGACTGGAAAAGAAAATTAAAGGTGTGTTAGATATAGTTTGGATTTAGGAAAGGTGAAGGCAGCAGAGAGGCAATTCTGACGTTGCAGTTTATAATGGGAGCGAGACTAAAGAAAAATCAAGACACGTTCATAGGATTTGTCGACCTGGAAAATGCGTTTGACAACGTAAAATGGTGCAAGATGGTCGAAACTCTCAGAAAATGGGGGTAAGCTGTAGGGGAAGACGGGTAATATGCGATATATACAAGAACCAGGAAGGAATAATAAGAGTGGGATTAAAAAGGGTGTAAGACAGGTATGTAGTCTTTCGTCCCTACTGTTCAATCTATGCATCGAAAAAGCAGTTACGGAAATAAAAGAAAGCTACAAGAGTAGAATTAAAATTCAAGGCGGAAGGACAGCAATAATGAGATACGCTGATGACATTGCTCTCCTCAGTGGAAGTGAAGAAGGACAGGATCTGCTGAATGGAATGAACAGTCTAATGAATACAGAATATGGATTGAGAGTAAATCGAAGAAAGACGATAGTAATGAGAAGTAGCAGAAATGAGGTCAGCGAGAAACTTAACATCAGGACTGATTGGTCATGATGTAAATGAAGTTAAGGAATTCTGCTATGTATGCAGTAAAATAACCCACGACGGTCGGAGCAAGGAGGAAATCAAACGCATACTAGCACTGGCAAAATGGGGATTCTTGGCCAAGAGAGGTCTACTAGTATCAAACATAGGCTTACATTGAGGAAGAAATTCCTAAGAATGTACTATTGGAGCACAGCATTGTATGGTAGTGAAACATGGACTATGGCGCTACCGAAGAATGCTGAAAATTTGGTGGACTGATAGGGTAAGTAGGAGGGGCCGAATCGCACAATAACCCTGGGTTCGGTGTGGAGCGGCGGAGGGGTGAAGTGGACTGCGGTAGTCGTCGTGGGGTTGTGGGCCACTGCGGCTGCGGCGGGGACGGAGCCTCTCCGTCGTTTCTAGGTCCCTGGTTAACAAACGATACAATACAATACAACGAAGGGTAAACAACACTGACCCCACGATTCTGTCGAACTCAGAAAGTTCGCCCACCGAAAAATGTCGCACAGCAATGCCAAACGAAATATCGCGCTGTTCTGGGTTCTTCCGAGATGCTGCACGTGTGAAGTTTGGCACGCCGTGGCCGGCCCTGCTTTAGCCTATTAAAATTTTTGGAAAACATGAAACCTGTTTTCTTTTCGAGCATTTTTGAGAGTTGTATCGAACAGCTTTGGAGGGTGATATTTGAGTTATGAACTTCACGTACCATAAATATAAAAAAAAAATTATAAAAACACATCTGGCGTGAGATCTTGAAAGACGTAGAACAAAAGTTGGATTTAAAATTGTATATATTGTGCGTTTCTTCTGGAGTGGTCTCGTAATGTGTAGAGAAGCGCAGTTTTTCCAAATAAACGGTAATGTCGCTGTTCGCTAAGGCCCCCTGACGCAAAATGTTTGCGGAGTTTGAGTAGCCGTTCTGTGGCTTGTAACGGCTGGACACGCATGTTGCAGGGGGAGCGGGTCCCGGGTCCTCCAGCAGCCGCTTCGTGACGGACTTCCTGCAGGACGGCACGCAGGTGGCGGCAGACGGAGCCGGCGGTCCCTACTTCGACTCCTCGGTGCCCGACAACCTGACCGGCCTCGTGGGGAGGACGGCCTACCTCAACTGCCGCGTCAAGAACCTCGGCAACCGCACCGTGAGTACCAGTTCCTCCTCACGCGCATCCGGCGCTGGTGTCTCGGGATTTGCGACAGCACAGTGCACTCGACGGCGAGACTCCTTATATGTTTGGACTCGCCAAAAGTAAATAAAACATTCAGAAGCCAAGATCGCATAAATATTTATTTGTAACTCTTCAGGCTTTCCTGGCGAGATCTTGACATGTGGAATAGTCGGGTCTACTGCCAGATGTTCGTGTCGCTCTGGCACAATATTTCGGCCACGTAACTCGTTGCCTTCTTCAGGTGCTACCTGAGACTGCCGTATTGGAGGATCTTGTCCAGTATTTATGCCCAGAGGGCGCTGGGCATGGGCGTACCCAGCGAGGGGCAGGGGGGGAGGGGGCAGCTGCCCCCCTAGAAGATATTCGCAATTTTTTTGCTAGTTTACTGTTTCATTTAATAAGAAATGCTGCATGTTTTCTCGGATTGTACAAGTGCATTCTTGTATTTAAAATGTTTATCAAAAGCAGTTTTTCACTGGTTTACTGTTTTATTTAATAAGAAGTGCTGTATGTTGTCTCGAGTCCTTGTTTCCTGAGACTAGTATGACCTGCCCCCCCCTTCCCGCCCCCCTCAGTTCAGATCCTAGGTACGCCCTTGGCGCTGGGTGCTCTCTTTGCCGTCCGCGCCAGCCTGGCGCTGCTTGTAAGGTGTTGTCTCTTCCCCAGTGCTCCCTCGAACGTCCGCGCCCGACTTGGTCGCCATCTGTGGCAGCTCTCTGAGGCCAGTCCTGTGACAGGCCTCTGAGAGGGAAGAGACAACACCTTACAAGCAGCGCCTGGCGGGCGCGGACGGCAAAGAGAGCACCCAGCGCCCTCTGGGCATAAATACTGGACAAGATCCTCCAATACGGCAGTCTCAGGTAGCACCCAAGAAGGCAACGAGGTACGTGGCCGAAATATTGTGCCAGAGCGACACAAACATCCGGCAGTAGACCCGATTATTCCACATGTCAATATTTATTTATTTAAATAAATATTATTTAAAGCAACCGGTTTCTACAGATCATGCTGATAGTTTCAGGCCTTGAAATATCTTTTTGTTATGAAATGTGTTCATTTTAAGTTGGACCTCTCGCCAAGTTATTATCTGGATAAAAAACAGCACGTTATAAAAGGTTTGTCATGGCTAAAATATTTAAAAACATAAAACACGTTTTTAAATATTTAAGTTATGACAAACCTTTTATAATGTGCTGTCTTTTATCTGCATGACAACTAGGCTTAAGATCCAACTTAAAATGAACGTTTCATAACAAAAAGATTTTTTAGTACGTGAAGATGACAGCAAAGTTGTCGAAACCGGTTGTTTTAAATAAAGAAATATTTCTGCAACCTTAGCTTTTGAAAGTTTTCAGCAAGTAGGCCTAAAACAGATCGCTCCGTCTGTCTTCTTCAAATGAGAAAATTCATGAAAATAAAACATCTGACCAGAAGTATCCGAACATACACTCATGTTCATAAATTATGGATAATGCTGAGTCTGGAACCGCGCGACCGCTATAGTCGCAGGTTCGAATCCTGCCTCAGGCATGGATGTGTGTGATGTCCTTAGGTTAGTTAGGTTTAAGTAGTTCTACGTTCAAGGGTCTGATGACCTCAGAAGTTAAGTCCCATAGTGCTCAGAGCCATTTAAACCATTTGATAATGCTGATACTTGGTAAAGCAACGCACTGGTGAGCGGTTTGCGGGTTTAAATCACCTCGGGGTATGACCACGCGGTCCATTTGACCTGCGGTCGTCGCACTGTGGCGCTGGCAGCAGTCCACATATGCAGAGGTGTGTTGGTGCATGTCAGAGTACAGTGCAGCGAGTAAGTGTGCAGACATTGTCAGACGTGCTAATGGTGACTATGTGTTGAAAATGGCTCAAAGAACACATATTGAAAACGTTATGAGGGGTAGAATACTAGGGCGCCTGGAGGCTGGTCAAGCACTGTAAGTCGTAGCAAGGGCCCTCAGTGTGCCACAAAATGTGATCTCAAGATTATGGCAACGATTCGAGCAGACAGGAGACGTGTCCAGGCGCTACAGTACGGGACGTCCACAGTGTACAACACCACAAGAAGACCGATATCTCACCACCAGTGCCCGCAGACGGCCACGGAGTGCTGCAGATACCCTTGTTTGGGACCTTACCGCAGCCACTGGAACAGCTATCTCCAGACACACAGTCTACAGACGGCTGAACAGACATGGTTTATTCGCCCGGAGGCGAGGAGCAGTCCACTAACCCCTGGTCACAGGTGAGCCTGTAAAGCCTGGTGTCAAGAACACAGTACATGGTCATTGGAACAGTGGTCCCAGGTAATGTTCACGGACGAGTCCAGGTGTAGTCTAAACAGCGATTCTCACCGGGTTTTCATCTGGCGCGAACCAGGAACCAGATACTAACCCCTTAATGTCCTTGAAAGGGACCTGTATGGAGCTCGTGGTTTGATGGTGTGGGGTGGGATTATGATTAGTGCACGTACACCCCTGCATGTCTTTGACAGAGGAACTGTAACAGGTCAGGTGTATCGGGACGTCATTTTGCACCTTTTCAGGGGTGCAGCGGGTCCTACCTTCCTCCTGATGGATGATAACGCACGGCCCCACCGAGCTGCCATCGTCGAGGAGTACCTTGAATTAGAAGATATCACGCGAATGGAGTGGCCTGCCTGTTCTCCAGACCTAAACCCCGTCGCGAACGTCTGGGATGCTCTCGGTCGACGTATCGCTGCACGTCTTCAAACCCCTAGGACACTTCAGAAGCTCCGACAGGCAGTGGTGCAAGAATGGGAGGCTATATCCCAGCAGCTGCTCGACCACCTGATCCAGAGTATGCCAACCCGTTGTGCGGCCTGTGTACGTGTGCATCATATCCCATATTGATGTCGGGGTACATGCGTAGGAAGCAGTGGCGTTTTGTAGCACATGTGTTTCGGGACGGTTTTCTCAACTTATCACCAATACCGTGGACTTACAGATCTGTGTCCTGTGTGTTCCCTATGTGCCTATGCTATTAGCACCAGTTTTGTGTAGTGCCACGTTGTGTGGCACCACATTCTGCAATTATCCTTAATTTATGAGCATGAGCGTAGATTAGTGGACATTTATATAAGGTATGCCCCCTTCGCATTTGTGACGGCTTCAAATTTGCTGGGGCCAGTTTCTATGAGGTGTCTGAATGTCTGTGTCTCCTCAAAAGCCGAAAGCAGAGAAGGTAGTGATGCTGGACACTGGGGTCTGTAGCTAAGTCGACATTCTGACTCGTATCAAAGAAGTTGCGTGGTGTTCATGTCGGTACCCTGGCCAGGCCAATTCTTTCCAAGAAAGTTATTGCCCACAAATGCCTTACGGATACTTTTTTGTGACAGAGTGCATTGTTATCCTCATAGAATTACCAACTTCGAATTGTTCCTCCGCTTTATGTACTACACAATGCTGCTATGTTGATATATTTTCGCATTTAACTTCTTAATCACAATAAAGGGATCACTTTCTAATAATGAAAAACATCCCCCATAGCGTAACGCCACTTCCTATGTGCTTCACTCTCAGCACTATACATGTTGGCACATAACGTTCTCCACGCATTCCTCAAACCCAAATCATTCCATCGGATTGTCACAAAGTGTAGCGCGATTCATAACTCGTCTCCAGTCACCAGTTGTCCAGTGGCTTCGCTTTTAACGCCATCTCTAGCGTCGCCTTGCACTGAATCTAGTAACGGACAGCTTATGAGGAGCTGCTTGACCATTGTACCTCTTTCCTTTTACTCACCACCTACAGTCTTTGTGCCAGCTGGAACGCTGGTAGCACTTTGGAATTCAAGACTGAGTCCTTCTGCTGTTTCCATGCAATTTTTTATAACCAGGTTCTGGAACGCTCGATGCTCGCTGTCCCTCAATATATGAGATCTATTGTGGTTTTGATTTAGCTGTGCTTGTTCCTTCACCTTTCCACTTCACAATCACAATACCAACAGTCGACTAGTGTAGCTTTAGAATGGTTGAAATGTCCCTGATGGATTTGTTATTCAGGTGACATCAAGTGACTGACTATCGTTCGAAGTCACTGAGTTCTCGTGACCGACATATTTGCTGTCTGATTCTCTGCTGGCAGCGCTATAAACCCAGTCTCCTTTCATACTGGCGGGTCTGGTTTTCCTGACATCTGGTGGTCACTTCTACATTATGCAGAGTGTCGGCCGCATTTTCTCTGATGTTTCAGCAGAAATCTGCAGTTTAGTTTCTGCATCGTGTAGCTGGAATCATCCCAAGCAAATACTGCTAATCAGTCTGTAATGCGATGCCCAGTGTCGGCGGAAAGCGTCAGTTTGTTTCGCATTGAGAACAGAACGCTTTGTAAAGCGGAATTTTGTGTGCCCATTCGAGAGAGCGGTCCCAGATTAGTCTAGTGCTATATCTGTTTTATCATTATACCCCCTCCCCTCTCCCCCAATCTGCCCTTGGCTGTGGTGTCATCTTCGTGCCGACTTTTTAGTGCAGTGTTCCCAGAGATTAAGTGCTGTGCGTCTTTTCCGAAGTGTTGCGAATGGACATCATACTGTCGCTGGGTCTGATTTTTTATATCTCTTGCGAACAGAAACCAGACTGTCGCCGTGTTTTTTAATCGTCTGTCTACTATTTTACCTGTCTGCTTTCTGTGTATTTTATTAGCATCACCCACCCGCTTTGTTTTATATTTTAACTTTCCGAAATTTTCCGCAGTTTTACAATTTAAGTAATCATTTTATCGCCTGATTTTATTGTTTTCTTCTCTTCTTATATTTTAAAAATTCTGTAGGCTGGAGAGCAGCGTACTAAACTGCTGCCAGCCCGCCCCCCTCGGAGGGAATCGATATTCAATAAAGGAAAAAAATATCGTTATGTATTAACAGGGACAGTAAAACTCGAAAAATAATCAGTACTCCAGCAACGACACCCACTGCCCTGGGCCACGCTGAGTCCCACTTACAAGCATACAGCGCTACTTAGTTGCTGCTGGAGTATTTGTTATTCTTCGTGTTTTACTGTTTTACTATCGGACTAGACTTACCTGGAAGAGCACTGTCGATTGGGCAAGTAAAATTTCACCTTAAAAATAATTTTGTTTGTTATGGGAAACAAACGGGAACTTTCTGTTGACAAGGAGCGTCGCTTGAAAGGCGTGGCGGGCAGTAATTGTTTGGGCTGACTCCAGCTACACAATGCATAAAATAAATTTCAGATATCTGCAGAAACGTCAGAGAAAATGCGCATGTAGACTCTTAGGAGGGACATCTAGAAGGGTCTGGATATTGTTGCTGAGATAGTGTATGGGAAAGGTCCACATAGTACACTTCTCTAATCTTTATTATGTCACGGAAGTAGGAATAACGCCATATACATCTTGCGCGTTTGCTGATCTTTATATGATGCTTTCGTCCCTCTACACCCATGAGGGATAGTTGTAATTTATGCTTATGAACACGAGAAGTCGAACTGTAACAATGAAACTTGATGATGGTTTTAGAGTTTCTGTACATATTAACTTGCAATGACGGATGAGGAGACAGAAACGTTGGATATACTAGGCTGTCTGACGGCTGATCAGCACACGTCCCACTTCAAAAATCAGCTCATCGTCATTCTGAAAATTCCTGCTACACTATTTTTCATGCGAGTGTGGAGGGAGACATCACTGAGTGCAGTAAAATTCAGAATGACTGTGAGCACTATGTGACTCAACTTCTGCGGGCATCAGTCCACTAGAACTTAGAACTACTTAAACCTAACTAACCTAAGGACATCACACACATCCATGCCCGAGGGAAGATTCGTACCTGCGACCGTAGCGGTCACGCGGTTCCAGGCTGTAGCGCCTAGAACCGCTCGGCCACCTTGGCCGGCACTGAGTGCAGTATTAAGAGAATATGCGTGAAGGTGCTCAGTGCAGAATAAGCAACCTCATGGACACCTTCGTCTTCACAGCCTCCCGTAGCCTCAACAGGAAACGTCCGCAGTGTCCTCCTGTGCGGTTTGCCCTTTACGAGCATAATATGTAAACACCATGGCAAGGCAGTTCCAAAAAATACTCAGCATCAAGTTACTCGATGACCGTTTGCGTCTTCGCCTTTTGGGCGGTGATGGTTCCACTTGCTTCCATTGCTTGTTTTATTCTATACGTTGTGTCACAGTGATAGCACTCGTACATTGTGATTAAACGGCTAAAGAAATCTGCATAAGCCGTGCGGGATTAGCCGAGCAGCCTAAGGCGCTGCACTCATGGACTGTGCGGCTGGTCCCGGCGGAGGTTCGAGTCCTACCTCGGGCATGGGTGTGTGTGTGCATGTCCTTAGGATAATTTAGTTTAAGTAGTGTGTAAGCTTAGGGACTGATGACCTTAGCAGTTAAGTCCCATAAGATTTCACACATTTTTTTTTTTTTTTTTTTTGAAGTCTGCATGTCCTGACATAGCTAGAACATTCCCGCTCTACCTCGAGCCGATCGCCTTTCTTCAGTTGCTGTGAACAGTCGCCAGACCCGGCGGGCAGCGAACTTCGTCGCGTTCAAAATATCGTGCAAGGAGTTGGAAACTTACCCGTGTCTGTTCATTCACTGTTTAGGGTTCCATACTTCAATCGCCAAAAACGGAACCCTTATAAGATCACTTTGTTGTCCGTCTGTGAGAATGCTAAAAACACTTTTTCTGAGGAACGGGATGATGCATCAAGTTGACATATATGTCACATACTAAAGCCTATGATCCATTGGCGTTGTAAAATATTGAGGCTTCTATGTCAGTGGGGTAAAAAAATATGGCGATTTCAGGGTGAAAAGATAAAAAACGTAAATTAGTTACAAACTACGGAGTTCACACACTTTATTCAACATCTAAACGTCACTACAGACATTCGGATTGAGGTTATGACTTGTTCCATCTGCCTGGAATCACTGGCGATGATGTGCCGCAGACGAATAGCGGAATTCTGCATGACCCGCTGAAGTGTCGGAACATCGATGATGTTGGTGACCTACTGAATGGCTGTTTTCAACTCAACAATAGTTCTGGGGGTATTACTGTACACCTTGTCTTTAATGTAGCCCCAAAAAAAGGAGTCCCATGTGTTCAGATCCGGAGAATATGGCGGCCAATCGAGGCCCATGCCAGTGGCCTCTGGGTAACCAGAGCCAGAATGCGGTCCCTAAAGTGCTGCTCCAGGACATCACTCTCCTACTTAGATGGTGTCGAGCTCCCTCTTGCGTGAACCACATCTTCTAGAAATCAGCGTGACTTTGGATAATGAGGATGATATCATCTTCCAAGACCTTCACGTACTGTTCGATAAACACAGTGCCATCAAGGAGTATCGCACCGACTAGTCCACGACTGGACATTGCACACCACACAGTTACCCGCTGAGGGTGAAAAGACTTCTAGATCACGAAATGTCGATTCTCAGTCCCTCAAATGCACCAGTTTTTCTTATTGACGAGACCACTATTGCTATTTCGGCATTAGGCCATTATCAAGTACAGATGTTTTGGCTTTAAAGCATGTCAACTTTGTAGACGCTGACACATTTGTATGTCTTTGTCATTTGCTGTTATAGTTACGAATGTATATAACAGCAAATGACAACAGCATATACATGTGTCAGGTGTGTATAAAGTTGACATGGCTTAAAGCGAAAACACCTGCACCTGAAATTGTAATAGTGGAAATAAAAAGTTTAAGTCACTGGCGTAAACATGTTGTCTTTCAAAAAATTATTGACTCACATTCAGTGATGTGTTTTTCAGGTTGCGGGGGAAAACAACAATTGAGGCTAGTGCAATAAACAATCAACACTTCATTTTTTGATTGCAAAGCAACGCCAGTAACATATCCCGTCTCAAAAAATTGGTTGAAGTGCTTCAATTCGATTAAATAGCTAATTAAAAATGATTACACATCATTTATTAGCTGTAGCGTTTTCCTAATAAGCAACAAAATGTTTTTCTTTCATCATACTGTGAGGTTCATCAGCGAGAAAAAATTACGTGAATGCTTGAAATTATGTGCAAAGTATGTTGTAAATCTCTAAGAACTCTGATAGGTGGATGGTTCCCATCCCCCCAGTGATTCTTTCCAGACAGTAAGTGATATGCATGCCAAGTTTGGTTGGAATCGGTGCCGTGGCTTAAATGGGAATGTTAAACATACAGGTAGGGTACGTACAATATATCTACATCCATTTTTATAATTTGTATAGATTATTCGTAATTTTTTCTCTACTCATAAAATCCTGTGTTCTTTTGACTAAAGAATGCAGTTCAAGTTTGACATAAACACAATAATAAGTGGCAAAGCGCAATCTTACGAATACTATTTTCATCATAGTATACGAATACTATTTTCATCATAGTATGTCCCCTCACCGGGGAGAGCAGTGATTTCTCGACGTTGACGGCTGAGCCGGTGTTGGTCGGCAGGTGTCGTGGGTGCGGCACCGCGACATCCACCTGCTGACGGTGGGCCGGTACACCTACACGAGCGACCAGCGCTTCGAGGCGCTGCACTCGCCGCACACCGAGGACTGGACGCTGCGCATCCGCTACGCGCAGCGCCGCGACTCCGGCGTCTACGAGTGCCAGATCAGCACGACGCCGCCCGTCGGCAGACTCGTCCAGCTGCGCGTCGTCGGTGAGTGCGCCCACACCCTCACACAAAACCTGGCCGCCGCAGAGACCAACTTTATGTTTTATTAAAGTAGACTTCCGTCGTAAGGAAAGTGTAGTATGTTGTAATCCATTTGTATTAGTACAGTGTACACTTTCATAGCTCTTTTCCATTGCTTTATTGAACACAACAGTAAGCATAAAAAGCAAAATAATCATCCACAATATTTCTCTCACATTATTTAAAAGAGTCTGGCTTTTCTCGCATATTTAATGGAAGGCCGCTCCACTTGCTGATACACTATCTGACCAAAAGTATACGGACACCTGCCTGAAAATGACTTACAAGTTCGTGGCACCCTCCATCGGCAGTGCTGGAATTCAATATGGTGTTGGCCCACCCTTAGGATTGATGATAGCTTCCACTCTCTCAGGCATACGTTCAATTAGGTGCTGGAAGGTTTCTTCGGGAATTGCAGCCCATTCTTCACGGAGTGATGCACTGAGGAGAGGTATCGATGTCAGTCGGTGAGGCCTGGCACAAAGTCCATGTTCCAAAACATCGCAAAGGTGTCCTATAGGATTCAGGTCTAGACTCTGTGCAGGTCAGGGATATTATTGTCGTGTAACCACTTCGCCGCAGGCCGGTATTGAAAGATGCAGTCACCAACCCCGAATTACTCTTCAACAGTGGGAAGCAAGAAGGTGCTTAAAACATCAATTTAGGCGTGTGCTGTAGTAGTGCCACGCAAAACAACAAGAGGTGCAAACCCCCTCCATGAAAAACACGACCACCCATAACACCACAGCCTCCGAATTTTACTGTTGGCACTACACACGCTGGCAGATGACGTTCACCGGGCATTCGCCATACCCACAACCTGCCATCGGATCGCCACATTGTGTACCGTGAATCGTCACTCCACACAACATTTTTCCATTGTTCAGTCGTCCAATGTTTAGGCTCTGTCACGATGTCTAATGACTTCTGAGGTCGCTGATGCGGATTGCCTGGCAGTAGGTGGAGGCACAATGCATCTAATATGAAAAACGTAAGTTTTTGGGGGTGTCCGGATACTTTTGATCACATAGTGTATATGACCTTGCTTTCGCATAGAGGTTAATTTCAGGTGGATCTGTGGCCAATCATAATTGAACCTACTGTAGATGAGCAACAGCTCTCTAAAAATGGAGAAATTGATAAATACTGAACTAGTTCAACTAGTTTACCAATTGCACACCCATAGAAATCTACCAGTTCTAGTTGACATCAAGCCGGATTTGAACTGCATTTTCGTCTAGAAGTGTTTTACTGACAATTGTTCAATGAAGAGTGGAGGAGGTAAATTTTTGAGAACACGAGAGTAAAGCATTAAGTGTCTGAGGGTTGAATTCTCAAACAAGCACTTTTTTTTGAAACAGCAGGAACATGCAGTGCTGACTTGCTGGTTATTTTTACTACATCGTGACCGAAAGTTGTGTCAGTTTATGGCAACAAACGACAGCTTCGATTGACACCTCTGTTATAAATAGTACACAACAGCCTTTTTATGACACCAGATGCAAAAGATATGTTTGTATTGCCCTCTGCTCGAGGCGATATCCTTCATTAGTGTTCAGAAATGAATTTCTTAGGAAAGCTAAATGAAGGAATTGATGACATTTAAGCAAACATGGAACGATAGTCATCCCTTTGATTTTTTTTTATTAGAGTATGGAATACTCTCACACCCGACATCTGAGCCTTACTTAAACAAATGTCACACGAAGGTTAAATAGTCACAGTTCAACACATCTATCAGTTATAGAGACTTCCTGGATGTGCATAATCATTCATGCCAGCATGATCTTTGATGAAGAAACAAAACAATTTTCTGACGTGATTTGTCCAATAGTACTGGCTCAACACACGATACAAATGTTTCGGGCTGCCTGCGCTCTCTTTTATAATAGTTAAGCAATGTTAAAAAATACAGGCATATAGAATCGAATATAGAATCTGCAACCGAATACTAGAACTTCAAATAAGAAACTAACAATTGATAAATACGAGCATAGTAATCTAAGTATGTTTTATTGCTGCACTTTCCCCATTCCGTTTATTAAAATGACTAGTCTTTCACCCGTGGCTTCTCCTCTAGGTATATTGAATATGGCTCCCACTCCCCACTGTAATCCTTCTCCTCCCCCTCTCTCTGTCCAGCTCGTCTTCTCCCTCTCCCTATCCATTCCCTCCCTCCCCTCTCTCTTTCCATATCATCCTCTTCCTTCTCTTCCATCTCCTCCCCCTCTTTCCATCCATCTGCTATTCACCACATTTTCATCCCATTCCTCACCCCAGTGCAGTGTGCTTATTACCCCTAAAGTACTTCATTACAGAAAATAAGCGGTATGTGTAAGTTTGTTTGAACTAGACCCATTGGTTTGGAGGGAGATGTGGAATATGCATGCTCTCTTGATATACATTTACAGACGAAAATGCAACTACAGTAATAAATGATTTCCAATGTGATAGCAATAACATGCCCAAGGTGCGACTTGCAATTAGTCTCTGCAACAGCCACCCAGCAGTCATGTTGTGTGCCAAAGACTACATACTCTTCCACGTCCCATGTGATTATGTCAGTATAAATGCTTCAAATGGTACTGGAGTCACGATAACATCGGAACAAAACTATCGGTACCACAACATTGGATGATTTTGATTGCTTTTTAAAACTCGTTAAGCTCTCTTTAAACATAAAAAATTTTTGTGTAATAAGGGTCGACATTTGAACATTTTGCTATTTTTAGACGAATCTTCATTTATATAAAATCAAACAGAAACGTAAAGCAGTAAAGGATAAGCATTCCATATAAGCCATCCGAAAAAATTAGACACGTGGAAAGACGACGATGATTTTGATCGGACGACGGCAAATGCTACCTGGAGGGTAGTAGATGCACTGATTATGGTTTCAGCGTCTTCCGCCAACAGCTAGCATAGTGGCATAGCTACCAGAGCGCCATCTTTAATAGAGAATGCTCACAGCCCGAAGGCTCAGTGTGGCGCAAACGTGTGAAGCAAGCAGGCAACCGTGCCACGGACATGCACTCATTCTTCCTACAGCCAAATGAGCAGGTTTGAAAGAGGTCAGATTGTGGCAGACTGGTCCTTTCGCAGAACTGCCACAGAACTTGGACGAGCAGCATCAGTTGTGTAACGATGCTGGTATCGGTGGTCGCGCGAACATCCTCAGTCGCGTCAATGAGGTTCTGGACATCCACACAAGACACACACCCGCCAGGATCGTCGTATTGTAAGGGCAGCAGTGGCAGACTGTACAGCTGCCACAGCAGAGATAAGAGTGCTTGTGGGCCCAGACTTGTTGACCTGAGCTGTTGTGAACCGGTTATTAGCAATGAGACTACCGTTACGCACACTTCTAGCCCTTCTTCCACTCACGCCACAGCCTCGACTGGTGCCGTCAGAGGATCACCTGCAAAGTGGAGTGTCGCGCCGTGGGCTTCAGCGATGGAAGCAGATTCTGCCTGTATGTAAGTGATAGTCCTTTGCACTGACGATATAGACCTGGTGGGCGCTGTCTCGCAGAGTGCATCGTTCGTCCAATACACACTGGTCCCGTCCCAGGCACTATCGGCTCAGGTATAATAAGCTACGACTCTTGTCCACTTTTGGCGTTTCTGGAGGGGGCGCTGACCAGCGCTCGGTATGTGCAAGATGTTTTTAGACCTGTTCCTTTGCCGTTCTCGCAACAGAAAGGTCATGTGTTGTTACAACAGGATAATGCTTGCCCACACACCGCCCGTGAAACTCAAAGTGCTCTGCAAAAACTTACAACTCCCAAGGCCAGCGTCATGAGGCAATTGACGGGCGTCCGCAAGAGACACTAGTGTGTACGAAACCAAACCTTAGAAACAAAGACATTACCAACACACCCAGACTATTTCGACATAGCCAGCTTCTGGATCTTTATGTTATATTAACACGCAGGGTATGCATATTTTTAACGTAATGAAAATAGAAAAAATATATAAGAAAATATAGATTATTACGAAAATACGTTATTAAATATTTAAAGTAGAACGATAATTTCAATTGAAATGAACTTTTGAACTACATCATGTACTTCTCTGAATTCACTGCAGTCATGGAATGTTGCCGACCATCGCAGGACGCTGATGGTCTCTTAAGAGAAGAATTTGAAGCGTTTTTCTGCTAGGGAATAGGGAAAAAATAGGAAGGGCTGGATCCCTTTTGTTATCACTCATTTTATTTAACAATCATGTCAACAAATTCCTTTAGAACAACAATATCTTAATCCTGATTACTTTAGGTAATAAGAATAGTAAGTCACAAGAATTTAGTGAATCTGCTACCAATGTGTCTTTATGAAACAATGTCTATCTCATATGTAAGACAATTTTAAAACCATTGACAACTATGCTCCTGACGGCTTAAATTAAGACACACAATATTTCTGACTAGTCTTCGGACACTGAGAACTGATGTTCTCAGAAGCATTTACGTAAATAACAACAACCTGCCAGAGATGCACCCAATAAATAGCAGGATGAAGTTAATACAATGGCACTCGTTTCACACTCAAGAGTCAATCAATATCACTAAGGCTTACTAAGGTTTCAAACTTCGGCTGCCTGCCGCGGTGGCCGAGCGGTTCTAGGCGCTTGAGTCCAGAACCGCGCGACTGCTACGGTCGCAGGTTCGAATCCTGCCTCGGTCATGGATGTGTGTGATGTCCTTAGGTTAGTTAGGTTTAAGTAGTTCTAAGTTCTAGGAGACTGATGACCTCAGAAGTTAAGTCCCATAGTGCTCAGAGCTATTTGAACCATTTTGAAACTTCGACTCCATGGCCTAGTAACAGTCAGCGCAAGATGTTACTAAGAGTAGTACAGCAACAACCTTTCACAATTGCATGTTGCTCTTGAGACAAGGTTTAATAAATATAATAAATACTCAAGTTAATATAAGTAGCGCCAGAATTAATTAGCGAGGAAGGTAGAACGAAAACTTAACTTGGAGAAGCCAAAGCGAAAGGCGGAAGGAGGCCCACTTCTCGAGCTTCGACCCAGAGCCTCCTTCCGCTACCCAGTATAACACAGCCCCCGTACCCGTAGGTGGAAAGGTAGCGCTTCCTCCAAAACACTAGCCATTCAGCTGTAACATTTAACAGGAGCACAGAACAGGTCCGCAGGGACAATGTAAACAACCACCAAAAGATAATAAATAACAAGTTACATTATTCACTTGTAAAATGGCACACTGTCTGTAACCCACTACGAATCAACTACACAGGCAAGGTACAACCACCAGCGCAAAATTTATGAATTACCTTAAGGACAATTGCCTGCTATTAAGATATTAAAAAAACTTACAGTTGCTAGCAAGGCCAGCGGGCACTCCACTCTTTGTCACAATTAAATTACGTGAACTCTTATACCCCACTGTTCAGTGAAAACTGTAACGAGTACAATTCTGAAAATTTCATTATAAGCTTTACGGGGACTAACTGCGCTAAGACTAGGAAACCATCGAATGCAGTATATTTGATAAACAGATTACGGCCTTGCAGCTGAACACGTATCACATCAAACAACAATTTCCCACGAGCTGGAAGAGGCACGCTCGTTCATTATATTATTTAACACCTGCCTTAAACACCATGAACTCTTCATAGGCACACCTTTACTTCCATGGTAACACCCATGCGCTTACAGTTACCAGAAGTGAGGCAGCAGCCCACAACACCTTCACACTCGTGCCCTAAGTACAATCTCACTTAACCTTTGGCTAGACATCAGATACGACTTGCGACGGGTACATCAGGCGGCAATAAGGCAGCGGACGACCCTAGACAGCCGTGGCCGGAACTAGCAACACAGAACCCAAGGCAGCAACAAGTCAGGAAAGGCTCTCCACCAAGCTGCCCCATACACGTGGTCGGTCCCCGCTCCACTACAAGCGCACTCCGGCCTCGGGTAACGTCTAACGCCAAATGTTCACGTCCTTGGCGATAGCCTCCAGTTAACTCCTCCGGCAAAGATACGGCAGCCAAGACTCAGTACACGCCACAAGCAAAGATAAGAGCGCGAAGGCCAGGTACTTGCAAATACGCTGGCGCGCGAGCAAAACGTCACGGCTCAGAAATATCCCTGGAGAGATGTTTTCTGGAGCGTCTTGTCCTCCCCCAGTGAGGGTACTGAAGATAGTAACAAAATTCGACTAGCCTGGATGTATTGCCTAAACAGCGTCAAAATTATTCACTACTCTCTGCCCAGTATCTCCTCTAATGTCACTCAGCCTGTCAGTTTCTACAAAGGCAATCCGAATGTTTCCAAGTCTTTAATGTTGCTGAGAAGGAAGACGAAGCTGCTATTGATGTACACAAGAGCATTTTAGATCTCAGGCTCAGTGAAAACATTTCCTATCTGTCGTACTAAAACTGAAGAGGCTCTAGGGAACGAAGCAGTGATATATTTCACGGTTTGAAAATGTTCATTATAAAAGCCGCCAGCTTTCCACACCTCGTTATAACACACTTAGGCGGTAACGCTAGGTTTGACAGAGCAAATGGAGTAAACGATGCTTGAATACGCTTAGGACAATTGGCGCCTTCAGCGTGTATACTGCAGGAACCGAATACATAATAGGAATTTATTCTTCTCGAATTACCTCAGACCACAGGACTTTAAGACAGTCATTCGCAAAAACATTTACTGTTGAATGACTTCTGAGTTCCAGCACTTTGCGGGAAACCAACAATGCCTTTGAGGATTCTTCTCCGTCGAGCTTTTCGCCAGTGGGATTGCCCATGGAACGTCCACATACGTTCGTTACTTCGTTGACGGTTTTACGGATGTGTTGGTTACAGGGCTGGTTTATGGTCCAAGCAAGACAAACAGAGATTGGGACCAGAGGCACACCAAATGCAAAATGTATACACATTGTGTATCATAATTAGCAGCGAAAACTAACACGCGTGAAAAATACGACAATCGATTCACAAATGACCAGTTTGCAAGATATCTGCGAATGTGTGATTACGAGCTGCCATTGACCTCAGTATCTTATTTTGTCCTAAGTGGAATTAGAGCCCGGTTGGAGGCAAGTATATACTTTTGTACTGACTAGGACAATATTTCACAAAGACGCCAGTGGTAGTTCGTGACCGTGCAAATATGTCGCAAACTGTTGGTTTGCAGGTTTACTGGAATATGTTTGATTTTTCTCTCTTTTACTTCCCTTGTGTCAGTGTGTAAACTAGCAGGTTAATATTGCCTCTAGATTCTTCTGCGCAAGATGCAGGGCATGGTTGACAACCCAATAGGCAGTAGGTGTTCTGTGGTCTGTGGTTCTCCACAGTCACAGTTGGTGGTATGCACAGGGAAGTAAGACTTCTAGAGGTTACTCCTGAATTTTCCAACTCCAGAACGAAGATGGTTGAGTGGCCTCCACACGATCCAGTGCTGCTGATGTCTAGGTGGCAGGGTTTCCGAAGAGAGAAGCCAGGTAGAATTACTCTCAAGTCGAGAGGTCTACAACTGCTTACTTGTTGTACTTGCTGTTGTTTGAAAGACTCAAGTGGTACTGAGAAAATTTCTTCTGGACCTCAACCTTGGGGATGCTAGAACGTGCCCATGTAGTGGATGGTTTTCCTGATGAGCCTGATTTGTTCTCTCTGCGTTGGCAGCTACTCTTTAGAAATGGCGCCGTGAGGTGAGAATCGTAGGATAGTCCTTAACCGCTTCTTACCGAAAAGTATTTAAGGACTTCCTACGATTTTCACCGTTACAAAGCCACTTCTAAACGAAATCACGACTACGTGTATCGACTGCAGCGAGAGGGACATCTTCACAAGACGCGAGGTGAGTTCAGATGGTTCAAATGGCTCTGAGCACTATGGGACTTTACATATGAGGTCATCAGTCCCCTAGAACTGAGAACTACTTAAACTTAACTAACCTAAGGACATCACACACATCCATGCCCGAGGCAGGATTCGAACCTGCAACCACAGCAGTCGCGCGGTTCCGGACTGAAGCGCCTAGAACCGCTCGGCCACCGCGGCCGGCTCCCGAGGTGAGTGTTCTGCAGAGAAATACTCCGTGATGGACCTGGGGTAGTTCATCTCCAACGACGTCCCCTGGCGTGCACGCTAATTTCTCACAACTAGGTAGCGTGGCACGTTACTCTAACGAGTGGTAGATGGAGTATCGTTCATAAACTGTTTTGTGACTATGGCGCAACAAGCTGTAAACCGGTTCGAAATAAACAAATTGAAACCAGGTTGGTAGGTACTCAGAGAGCGCACAGGATAAGGTTATGATTGTGGAGAGGGCCGTAAACAGTTTCTGTGAGTTGCGCAATCAAACACACAACTTTATTTTTCTAAGAACCACTCAGTTACACATTGATTTAAAAGCCTACAATTAGACAATACGACTGAAGGCCTAGTTAAAGAACTTGAGATGCTCTCTGGACTGAAGGCCCAAAACCACACCAAAGACAAGAACGGCTGAAGGCCTGGCTTAGAAATCAAAAGCAATTAAAAATAGAGAGTAAAAACTTTTTTCCTTGAAAAAATTATGCAGTTGAAAACAATTAGTGGCTGAAGGCCTACGCTACACATCTGAAGGACAACTACAATGAAAACACATTAATAAACAATTTTTACAACCAAAAAATTCCTTTTAAACTTAACAATGGCCGAAAGGCTAATTAAAGATATCAACTTATTGCATGGCTGAAGGCCACAAACAAATTTGAAACAATGCCTGAGGGCCTGAACAACATGTCAGACAAACAATTTAAAATAAATCCATTCCTTCTGATAAAAAGAAATTCCTTTAAAGAATACACAAGGCTGAAGGCCTTATTAAAAGGGGTTCACGTAAATCCTCGGCTGAAGGCCACACATAACACATCGAAAAACTAACAAACAATTTCAAATAGAACCAATTTTTAAAAAAAAATTTTTTTCTTTCTTAAAATAAAATCAGAATGACGATGTGTGTGAAATCTTATTGGACTTAACTGCTATGGTCATCAGTCCCTAAGCTTACACACTACATAACCTAAATTATCCTAAGAACAAACACACACACCCATGCCTGAGGGAGGGCTCGAAACTCCACCGGGATCAGCCGCACAGCCCATGACTGCAGCCCCCTAGACCGCTCGGCTAATCCCGCGTGGCAAAATAAAATCAATCTTCAAAATTTTAATTTAACACAGCTGAAGGCCTTTATGTAAAATTTAAAAAGAACTGAATTAATACACAGCTGAAGGCCTCACACAGTACTTCAAACTAAAATGAAAATAACAATCTAAATTCTAAAAAAAAAAAAAAAAAAACACAACAAGTGGTGCTCAGAAGTGTTCCACTGGTCGGCTTGAGTAGGTAGCTCAAACATAAGGTGAAGTGAGACAGGCAGCCAAGAGTTGAAGTTAAATAATCGGATGGCAACCCAAACTAGAGACAGCCCAAGAACCAACAATTTAACCAAAATCCGACCAACAGCACAACGATCGAAAATATCGGCTGAGGACGAAGATACGAATAGCACTACGTCTTCAGAAATTGGCGTTTAAAAACAGCCAAGGGAACAATAACCACTCTAAGCAAAGATAAATCAAAGTATTTAAAAGGCTGTCGAACTACACGCCGTGCTGGACAGCATCAACACGATGAGGAAAGGCACACTGCCGGAAAAGTATGCTAACAACCAAGGCAGGTTATTGGGGCATTAACGGCTACAGGGCAGAAAATACCGCTGGTGCACTTCACTGGTAAGTAACAGTGAATTTAATAATTAATCGCATTAGGAAGATTGCTGCAAGATTTTACCGACTCCAACACATCATATGTTGCTGCTAGCCCGAATGGCCCAGGGAGCAACAACCTGCAAATGGACGAAGAGATGTCACAATAGTCGAGGCTTCTTAACAGGTTAACTGATCGCTCAACTTCAGCCTCCAGGTTCAGTGAGCAACGAACTTTGTTGTTCTCGCAGCTAGCGCCTCACGATCCGACAGTGCGTGCATGCCGCCAGTGGTCCCGGCCTGATCTCACGCCATGGAGACTTCTTCACTGCTTCGTCCCAACCGAATGACTGCCTGCAGCACGCAGACAGCATTAAAATATCTGCTCAGTCAAAACCACACAAGCTACACACGGTTCCACAAAAACACTGCCACAAACAACTCGAACAATACTAAAACCACTGACTGTGGAACAACAAGGACGAATCACAAGTCGACACACACGAAGAACCCGAAAGCGGTTGGCGACCAAATACATGTCCTCCGATGAGACGACCGACCGAACGACCAACCAAGGTCGTCCCCACCCAAGTCACGTGTGTCGCCAATGGTCGGGAGAATCATGGCTGTCCGGTCCTCAGAGCAGCAGCTCCATCCCGACTGAACTCCCGACACACAAACCCGAAAATACTATCGGTCGCTCCAAAGATAGTACGACAGTGCTCTTACCGATAAGCGCTGCTGCTGCCACTCATGGGCAGGTAAGCCAGCAACTTAGTGACGCCAGTAAATCGAATAAGAAATGGGACGGCAGTACCGCAAAGACAGGATGTCAAGCAATAAACGGAACAGACACGAGCCGCGCACTGCTCATAAATATTAGTAGAAAAAAATAGTTTCTTTCTTTTTCAACCTTAAAAAACGATAAATGTTTCTTGGAGAGCGCCTCCGTTACCGAATGGCTAGAGTCGCTGCCTTTGTTGCGGAAGGACTCGGCTTCGAAACTCGGCAACTTCTCAGCTTTATTTCTGATTAGAGAAGTCAGGAACGGTATCCACTTAGCTTCTTGAGGCTGATTGAAGGGCTGCTTCAGAAAAGAAACTGCGGCGCCACCGGGGTTTATCTACTGGCAATAACGGCTGCAAGGATTGGAGACATGCCCAGCACATATTCCGCGATCATAGATCGCACCTCGTACAGCCTTTCAGGTAGCAGTCGGTCAGCTGGAACACGCCTAAGGCCTAATCATGAGTGGTGTTTACGTTCTATACAGGGTGATTCAAAAAGAATACCACAACTTTAGGAATTTAAAACTCTGCAACGACAAAAGGCAGAGCTAAGCACTATCTGTCGGCGAATTAAGGGAGCAATAAAGTTTCATTTAGTTGTACATTTGTTCGCTTGAGGCGCTGTTGACTAGGCGTCAGCGTCAGTTGATGCTAAGATGGCGACCGCTCAACAGAAAGCTTTTTGTGTTATTGAGTACGGCAGAAGTGAATCGACGACAGTTGTTCAGCGTGCATTTCGAACGAAGTATGGTGTTAAACCTCCTGATTGGTGGTGTATTAAACGTTGGTATAAACAGTTTACAGAGAATGGGTGTTTGTGCAAAGGGAAAAGTTCTGGACGGCCGAGAACGAATGATGAAAATGTAGCACGCATCCAGCAAGCATTTGTTCGCAGCCCAGGAAAATCTACTCGCAGAGCTAGCAGAGAGCTGCAAATTCCACAATCAACTGTATGGAGAGTCCTACGAAAAAGGTTAGTTATGAAACCTTATCGTCTGAAATTGGTTCAATCACTGTCTGCAGCTGATAAGATTAAAAGAATCGATTTCTGTGATTTTATCCTTGCTCAAATGGAAACAGATGAATCTTTCGTTTCAAAGATTGTGTTTAGTGATGAAGCAACTTTCCACACTAACGGGAAAGTCAACCGTCACAATGTCTGTATATGGGGCACTGAGAATCCGCGGGAAACAACTCAGTATGAACGTGACTCGCCTAAGGTGAACGTTTTCTGTGCCATTTCAGCCAATAAAGTTTTTGGTCCCTTTTTCTTCGAAGGTGCTACTGTAACTGGACTACAGTATCTGGAGATGTTAGAGAATTGGCTGTTCCCTCAGCTCGAACAAGAAGCACAACAATTCATATTTCAGCAGGATGGAGCGCCACCACATTGGCACTTATCTGTCCGTAACTACCTGAACGTCAAGTACCCGAGGCGATGGATCGGCCGCCAGGCAGCCCGTGACAGAGCACTTCATCACTGGCCTCCAAGAAGCCCTGATCTTACCCCCTGCGATTTTTTCTTATGGGGGTATGTTAAGGATATGGTGTTTTGGCCACCTCTCCCAACCACCATTGATGATTTGAAACGAGAAATAACAGCAGCTATCCAAACTGTTACGCCTGATACGCTACAGAGAGTGTGGAACGAGTTGGAGTATCGGGTTGATATTGCTCGTGTGTCTGGAGGGGGCCATATTGAACATCTCTGAACTTGTTTTTAAGTGAAAAAAAACCTTTTTAAATACTCTTTGTAATGATGTATAACAGAAGGTTATATTATGTTTCTTTCATTAAATACACATTTTTGAAGTTGTGGTATTCTTTTTGAATCACCCTGTATTTCTCGGCCGATGACTGCGTCAATACGTGCTGAAGATGAACATTTCAATGAGGATCCTACTAGTAAGAATACTGAAGTAGAGGACTCACGAAAGACAGGAAATTGCAGGAAATGAATTCGCAGTTGCGAATACGAACTATCTTTGGCTATATGCCTGAATGACATAAGTGAAAATTTATGCCGGACCGGTACCTGAACTCGTTTTATCCGAGCGGTCGGCTATCCTCTTTCGCTATCCGTCCACGAATCGCGGGCATATCCAGCTTTCCGTATGTCGTCGGCCTTGTGTAACAACCTGCACTCGTACATTACATGTATTCCCGTCCAGGAAGGGCGTATTTATTGAGAGTCGAGGGCCTGGTATTGGCGAATAACTACGGATTAGTAGTGCCTGTGTTATTAAGAATTACGATGCAATGTTTGGACATGCATGCATAAAACAATTTATGTGATCATTGACTAAAATAAGCTTTACAGTTAAAAGTAATATATGCTCACTGATGCTCGCTGCCAGTCAGTTCTTCTCCGAGATCAGAACCAATAAGGATGCTACCCCACAGATGATTATTCAGTTATTGTTGTCAGAGAATATGTTAATCATGTCTTACCAATACACCTGTTCTTGCGAATATACTGATGTTCTTTGATGTTTAACTTTGTGGGAGCGTATGGATGTTACACGAACGGAATAGCTGAGAAAAAAATTTCAAAGTACTTGTTAGCCCGGTGACCTGGAAGGTGCGGGAGTGTACCTTTTAAGTAGCAGCACGATCTTTGGTTCAACGGAGGCACGAAAAGTGGTGCGTAGAGCAGTTAATTTCTGAGCAACTGGATGCTACATGGTCTGGATTTATCGCAACATAAATTTCTCTACCAGGAACCAGTACCGAACACGGAGAAGCATATCTGCTACCAGGAAGAACGAAATATAGTTCAGTGTTGAAGGTATCATTCTGGACCATACTCTAACGCAATGGACTGTATTTTGTAAAACTGCTACGTGCACAAGCATACGGGGAGAAAATTTCTCTCGGCTCAGACTGCAGATATCCGTGTTTCCGAGTGTTATGGAGATGTTTATACCTGTACCTGGCGTTAATCAGCGCGTGCATAAATGTTTCCTCTACTAGTTTACAGCGAAAAAGTCGTGCGAGATACGCTGCGAACCCATCTGAACTTCTATGGCAGTTTCTGTGTATTATCTGCGAAGCTGTCAGAGTAAGTCATCTACACACCACGGACGTCCGAAGAAGTACTCTCTCTCTCTCTCTCTCTCTCTCTCTCTCTCTTTCTCACACACACACACACACACACACACACACACACACATATACACACACCTCTCAAATTGTTCAAATGGCTCTGAGCACTATGGGAGTTAACATCTGAGGTCATCAGTCCCCTAGAACTTGGAACTAGTGAAACCTAAGTAAACTAAGGACATCACACACATCCATGCCCGAAGCAGGATTCGAACCTGCGACCGTGGCGGCCGCGCGGTTCCAGACTGAAGCGCCTAGAACCGCTCGGCCACACCGACCGGCAAACACACCTCTCAGTTCCACACATATCTTACCACACATACATCAAGCGCAGACTATACTCTTACATCAGACTAATTAATAATGCCAGAACGAAATGTCACTCTGCAGCGGACAGCGAGCTGGTTTGAAAGCCCTTCGCAGATTAAAACTGTTCGTCCATCCTGGGCTCGAACCTGGGATCTTTACATTTTGCTGGTAGGTGGTCTACCAACTGAGCTATGTAAGCCTGAGTCACTATCCGCTCCACAGGAAAGTACACTACTGGCCATTACAATTGCTACAGCCCGCATCTCGTGGTCGTGCGGTAGCGTTCTCGCTTCCCACGCCCGGGTTCGATTCCAGGCGGGGTCAGGGATTTTCTCTGCCTCGTGATGGCTGGGTGTTGTGTGATGTCCTTAGGTTAGTTAGGTTTAAGTAGTTCTAAGTTCTAGGGGACTGATGACCATGGATGTTAAGTCTCATAGTGCTCAGAGCCATTTGAACCAGCCAATTGCTACACCACGAATATGACGTCCTACAGACGCGAAATTTAACCGACAGGAAGAAGATGCTGTAATATGCAAACGAATAGGTTTTCAGAGCATTCACACAAGGATGGCGCCGGTGGCGACACCTACATCGTGCTGACATGAGGAAAGTTTCCAACCGATTTCTCATACACAAACAGCAGTTGACCGGCGTTGCCTGGTGAAACGTTGTTGTGATGCCTCGTGTAAGGAGGAGAAATGCGTACCATCACGTTTCCGACTTTGATAAAGGTCGGATTGTAGCCTACCACGATTGCGGTTTATCGTATCGCGACGTTGCTGCTCGCGTTGGTCGAGATCCAATGTCTGTTAGCAGAATATGGAATCGGTGGGTTCAGGAGGGTTATACGGAACGCCGTGCTGGATCTACATCTACATCTACATCTACATTGATACTCCGCAAGCCACCCAACGGTGTGTGGCGGAGGGCACTTTACATGCCACTGTCATTACCTCCCTTTCCTGTTCCAGTCGCGTATGGTTCGCGGGAAGAACGACTGTCTGAAAGCCTCCGTGCGCGCTCTAATCTCTCTAATTTTACATTCGTGATCTCCTCGGGAGGTATAAGTAGGGGGAAGCAATATATTCGATACCTCATCCAGAAACGCATCCTCTCGAAACCTGGCGAGCAAGCTACACCGCGATGCAGAGCGCCTCTCTTGCAGAGTCTGCCACTTGAGTTTATTAAACATCTCCGTAACGCTATCACGGTTACCAAATAACCATGTGACGAAACGCGCCGCTCTTCTTTGGATCTTCTCTATCTCCTCCGTCAGACCGATCTCGTACGGATCCCACACTGATGAGCAATACTCAAGTATGGGTCGAACGAGTGTTTTGTAAGCCACCTCCTTTGTTGATGGACTACATTTTCTAAGCACTCTCCCAATGAATCTCAACCTGGTACCCGCCTTACCAACAATCAATTTTATATGGTCATTCCACTTCAAATCGTTCCGCACGCATACTCCCAGATATTTTACAGAAGTAACTGCTACCAGTGTTTGTTCCGCTATCATATAATCATACAATAAAGGATCCTTCTTTCTATGTATTCGCAATATATTACATTTGTCTATGTTAAGGGTCAGTTGCCACTCCCTGCACCAAGTGCCTATCCGCTGCAGATCTTCCTGCATTTCGCTACAATTTTCTAATGCTGCAACTTCTCTGTATACTACAGCATCATCCGCGAAAAGCCGCATGGAACTTCCGACACTATCTACTAAGTCATTTATATATATTGTGAAAAGCAATGGTCCCATAACACTCCCCTGTGGCACGCCAGAGGTTACTTTAACGTCTGTAGACGTCTCTCCATTGATAACAACATGCTGTGTTCTGTTTGCTAAAAACTCTTCAATCCAGCCACACAGCTGGTCTGATATTCCGTAGGCTCTTACTTTGTTTATCAGGCGACAGTGCGGAACTGTATCGAACGCCTTCCGAAAGTCAAGAAAAATAGCATCTACCTGGGAGCCTGTATCTAATATTTTCTGGGTCTCATGAACAAATAAGGCGAGTTGGGTCTCACACGATCGCTGTTTCCGGAATCCATGTTGATTCCTACATAGTAGATTCTGGGTTTGCCAACGGCTTCGTGTCACTAGCAGTCGAGATGACAGGCATCTTATCCGCATGGCTGTAACGGATGATGGAGCCACGTCTCGATCCCTGAGTCAACAGATGGGGTTGTTTGCAACACAACAACCATCTGCGCAAACACTTCGACGACGTTTGCAGCAGCATGGACTATCAGCTGGGAGACCATGGCTGCAGTTACCCTTGACGCTGCATCACAGACAGGAGCGCCTGTGGTGGTGTACTCAACGACGAAACTGGGTGCACAAATGGCAAAACGTCATTTTTTCGGATGAATCCAGGTTCTGTTTACAGAATCATGATGGTCGCATCCGTGTTTGGCGACATCGCGATGAACGCACATTGGAATCGTGTATTCGTCATCGCCATACTGGCGTATCACCCGGCGTGATGGTATGAGGTGCCATTGGTTACACGTCTCGGTCACCTCTTGTTCGCATTGACGGCACTTTGAACAGTGAACATTACATTTCAGATACGACCCGCGGCTCTACCCTTCATTCGATCCCTGCGAAACCCTACATTTCAGCAGGATAATGCACGACCGCATGTTGCAGGTCCTGTACATGCCTTTCTGGATACAGAAAATGTTCGACTGCTGCCCTGGCCAGCACACTCTCCAGATCTCTCACCAATTGAAAAGGTCTGGTCAATGGTGGCCGAGCAACTGTCACGTCACAATACGCCAGTCACTAATCGTGATGAACTGAGGTATCGTGTTGAAGCTGCATGGGCAGCTGTACCTGTACATGCCATAGAATTCGTAGTCTCGGTCACATTTTAGTTTACTACGTGTAACCTGCTACGGCTTTACACTATCCTCAGATCTTATGAAAGCAGCGATGCGGTGGGTGCTTTCTCGTTAAGCTTTCCCTGTGCGCCAATGACCTCGGCTTGTTTTTGGCTGGAAAGGAGTGGGTTCTACCTTTAGCCGGTTCTCGAACAGCTTCAGAATGAAACAAATTGCAATAAGAAAACAGAATTTTTAAAACGTGATGCAGTCTGTCTGATTATGGTTCAAATGGCTCTAACACCATACCACTTAACATCTGAGGTCATCACTCCCCTAGAGTTTGACCTACTTAAACGTAACTAACCTAAGGACATCACACACATCCATGCCCGAGGCAGGATCCGAACCTGCGACCGCAGCAGCGGCGCGGTTCCGGACTGAAGCGCCTAGAACCGCTCGGCCACACCGGCCGGCTCTGTCTGATTATACGAAGCCTCCCGTAGTGTGCTATTTACAATTAAACGTTGACACTGCTATTGCACTTGGACTTGCTTTGGTAACTATTGGACTGTTGTTTACTGATTCATTTCGACCGGAAGCCCGGTGTGTACAAGATCCCTTGTCACTGTGGGAAGGCTTATATTGGTCAGACAATACGGACCATTCAGGACCGATGTGTTGAGCACAAGCGACACACACGGTTGCTTCAGGCTGAGAAATCTGCAGTGGCGGAGCACTGTCTCGCCGAGGGACGTAGAATGCTGTATGACGAGACACAAATGATTGCCCCTGCATATTGCTATGGGGACTGTGTTTTAAAAGAATCCATAGAGATTCGTGTTGTGTTGGCAGAAGAGCCAACACCGTGTTACTAGAGGAGGCCGAAATGCACGCGTTTTAGCTCACGCAGGCGGGCGTGAGGAGGGAAGGACCATTCTGACGTGAGGTCTGGAACATGAAAAGGAATTAGAATTTAGAAAGCGGACGTAGCTAGTGTGATACTTAACTTTAATCCTTAATGATGAACATCGCTCTTGACGGTACATGATTCACAAGAGTATCTGTTCAGAATACATTCTCATACATAGTAACTGAATATGGCGCCTTGCTAGGTCGTAGCAAATGACGTAGCTGAAGGTTATGCTAAACTGTCGTCTCGGCAAATGAGAGCGTATGTAGTCAGTGAACCATCGCTAGCAAAGTCGGCTGTACAACTGGGGCGAGTGCTAGGGAGTCTCTCTAGACTAGGCCTGCCGTGTGGCGGCGCTCGGTCTGCAATCACTGATAGTGGCGACACGCGGGTCCGACGTATACTAACGGACCGCGGCCGATTTAAAGGCTACCACCTAGCACAAGGCCGGCCAGAAATTCTGCTCGCGTGCGGTGTTCCTGCACATGTGCAACTTCCGGGTTACAGCGTGCACGCCGCAGCCGTCTGCGTTCATGTAGTGCATGTTTCTACGCACAGATGTCGCTTTACCCACTTGCTGGGATACTCGGTACCGGCGCATTCTAGTGCTCTTTCTACAGCTTGCAAGCCAACCATGGGAAGGTATTTAGCGTATTAAACATTTAAAATACTGTCACAGTCTTCTCATTGAGACGTCTACTTTTATGTTAACAGTTTAACCCAGTAAGACAAGTAATACAGTTAAGAACCGTGGGTTTTTATTAAGACAGCTTGACTGACGGCACGTAAATACACCTAATGTTTTTGATCTATCATTTAAGAAAGAGAGCACTTAGCGATTTCCAACGAACCTTATTCATGATTTCAAATAACATTAAACTAATGCAAGGTTTCCTATAACTGATTCTCGGTGGCCTCAATTACACCCACATAATTTCTGTCTCACTGACCTCCGAACAGAATGATAACCGCAGACCTCTCGATGATCACCTGTTATTTCAATACCATTATTGCTATATCTTTAATCAGTTCCGTCTGAAATCTGCATAATAACCGACAATTAGATGAATGTTATGTTTTATCGACTTCAGCTGAGCGTAGCCCCTCACACATTAAAAAAAAAAAAAAAAAACAAATAAGGCTAAATGTAAGTATACATTGGAACAATCGGTTTAATGACCAACTTTCCTGATAATAATGTAACATGGAGCAGAATGAGGCAATAATGCACAGTTAGTAAAAAATAATTTTTAATTATGAAATGAATAAATCCAAACATGTTTATCACTGGTCATGAGAAATGATACACGAGTTGATGTGTCTCATTCATTTTATTAAGGATATTTAATTTTGGTTGCCGTTCTTCACTGTTGAGTACACTACACTCGTCTTTGTGATATGTTTTGTAATGTCATTCAATTGAAAACTTACGCTGGCCGCCTATTATTCGGCGGCACAGCAAACACTGTGAGTTTTCACCAACGGCTACAAAAAAGAGTTGCAGTTCCCAGTCATTTTCAAACGACTGAGAACACAGATCTCCCGTCCTTTGCTTTTTCACAGTACCTGCCATTTCTCAGTACTTCTCTGTTACGTTTACGGTTACCAGGGATAAACGAGACTGGATATGTTGCGCTCTTGCTTGTACCACATAAACAAGGAAGTGGAGCCGCCGCCGTTCATTTAGGACACATGTCTAATAACAGACGTCGCTATTGTTCGCTGTCGCACACGTGCGCACATGTGCAGCACTTCCGCACGTCTGCACACTGTGCAGCGTTTGGCCGGCCCTGACCTAGCAAGTGTGGTGTCTGGCGGTGACACCACAATTCGTTTATCTGATAATCTTATTAATGGAGACGAGGGTTGCCTTTTAAGTAAGACTTGGAACTCAGTGTTATCAGACATCAAAAAACAACGGTCTGTGTTTCGATGGTCGGAATAATTTCTAATTTTTGGTCGCGATATCTCGATTTCGCTTGTTTCCACCACTGGCGGCGCGGTATGTTTACTTACGCTATAGGGCAGTTACGGCACCTTCTCGCGCACGCGTTGTGGGCCTTCTGCGGCCTATATAGGGGCCGCCGCTTGCGCTGAGAAGTCAGTTCCGGCGAGATCGTGTAGCAGCACTCTTACGTGAAGATGGTGGCCAGTTGGACCGCTGAAATATTGTGTCAAGATGACGTTATGATCCGGCTCCACACACGAGAAGAATATTATCACTTTGACTCTGGCTGTTTGGTCCTGGTTGCAGGGCCGCTTTAAGGCCGAAGCTATACAAGCGACCGCTCGTGGCGCTTCTGGCTCATGGAGTGTATCATAATTTCTAGCGAAAAAAATCAATTTCCAAGCTCACTAGATTTTAGATTATTTTTAAGGTCTTACGAAGAGCCCAAGGAATGACATTTAATGTTAACGGGACGGAGGAGAGGAGGAGGGAGCTTAAAATGATACGTCGCTTGCGGAAAAATGTTCGTAACCGGCTCTGCCTGGTTGCTAATGATCCATAAGCTGTTCCTCTATTTCGCTCAGTAAGCGAGTACGAACCGGGTTTGGTGTCGGTCGCAGTGTATCTGAACACAAAGCCAGTTCGGCCTTTGTCGGTGACCCAGAGGCGCAGATTGCAGTCATGCTGCGGCAACAGATTTTTAAATGAGCTGCTGCTACTTACATTGCGAGCCTAATAGTCGCCTCTGCACGAGACAATGGGGGTAGGGGGGGGGGGGGTAGAAATGCCATGTTACCAGCTACGTCCTACTCTGGAAGCTACTGTGAGTCACACATGTGGCTGACCTTCCACCGAAGACGGAAAACTGGTTCTCGAATAATTACTAGCAGTAGTACGCTGACAAAACGTCCACTACGTAGGTGAAATATGATCTGTGAACGAACGATCACTTGAACAGAAACTGGCGCCGCTCTCTGGGAAGAGAGCACGCAGCAGGGCAGGGCTGTTGTACAGGACATACCGATTGTACTGTTATGGCTATCACTATCTAGTATACCAAGTATATTATAATTTCATAGTATAAGAAGAGAGAGCAGAATTTCCTTACCGTAAGAAATGGTTCAGGATAACAATCTTCCGTTATAAGTTCAAAAATGGTTCAAATGGCTCTGAGCACTGTGAGACTTAACTTCTGTGGTCATCAGTCCCCTAGAACTTAGAACTACTTAAACCTAACTAACCTAAGGACATCACACACATCCATGCCCGAGGCAGGATTCGAACCTGCGACCGTAGCGGTCACGCGGTTCCAAACTGAAGCGCCTAGAACCGCACCGCCACACCGGCCGGCCGTTATCGGTTTAATGAAAATTAAAATGTGTTATCAGTAGTTACACCATCCAATTAAAAGTATCCAGACACATATTGTGGATGTCAACAAAGTAGGGTGAGGCTTTCTGAAAATGACGTGGATATATGGTTAGAAAGAAGAAATTATCTACTGCTCAGCCCATGTGCGCAGCTCGGGCGCCATTATGTTATAGTAACGTTGCTAGACATGACGTGCACAAGCGGCAAGAAGCTTTTTCCAAATATATTTAATGCAGGCAGCAATCATCCCGAATGAAACGGAAGAAGTAAGACAGTGTCGATTATAACAATCCACCACGCCCGCATAAAACAAGATATATTGTTGAAACATATGAATGCTAATTATAAATCTTCCCGCTACCAGTTGTACAGGATCCACCACGTTGGTGAACAGAACAACTAGCGACATCTGTTATAAACTCGAGTAACTGCACAGTTGGGGAATCGGACTATGGGGCTTTCTGAATTGGCCTGTAGCTTGTACTGTTTCTTCTTTATTAAAGTATTCATGCAGCCTAATTATATACAAAAATCCCTCCCTGTTTTTGGTAAAATTTTCGGCATCGCCTGGAGACTTGGAGCTAACGTAGGAAATGCTGTGAAGGGATTTGAGTGCACGGGAATTTTCCCTTTCAATTCCAACAAAAGAGAAGCACACAAATTCATTCCTTCGTCCACATTCCTGAGTGATGAGAATAGGAAGCAAATCCAGGCCCTGCAGCTACTTCTGATCCTCCAAGAAATTTGGAAGGTCAAAGATCAGCAACATCATATTCTTCCGTTATGCCAACCCCAACGAAAAGCACTGGTACCAGGCGTGCGAGGAGAGAGAAAAATTCAACTTGCCATCAGACTTCAACAGCTCATCTCAACCGTATGAGGGGAAAGAGAAAATTGCATTTTGAAAACTCCAAAAGAAGGAAGGTCGAAGGTTACCGAAATGCGCTGAAGCGAATCCTTTAAATTCAGAAGTGGATTCATCTTCATTATCACCTACATCTACATCTACGTGATTACTATGCTATTCACAATAAAGTGTCTGGCAGAGGGTTCAAAGAACGACCTTCAAGCTGTCTCTACCGTTACACCCTCGAACGGGACGCGGGAAAAACGAGAACTTAAATTTTTCTATGTGAGCCCTTCTTTGTACTTTTTCGATGTCATCCGTCAGTCCCACCTGATGCGGATCCCACACC
Source organism: Schistocerca piceifrons (assembly GCF_021461385.2). NCBI lineage: Eukaryota > Metazoa > Arthropoda > Insecta > Orthoptera > Acrididae > Schistocerca > Schistocerca piceifrons. Next base: position 333,883,239 of record NC_060144.1, read on the forward strand.
GCACAGCAATACCCAGAATAGGGTGGACAAGCGTGGTGTAAGCAGTCTCTTTGGTAAACCTGTTGCACCTTCTAAGTGTTCTGCCAATGAATCGCACTCTTTGGTTTGCTCTACCCACAATATTATCTATGTGATCGTTCCAATTTAGGTTATTTGTAATTGTAATCCCTAAGTATTTAGCTGAATTTACAGCCTTCAGATTTGTGTGACTTATCGCGTAATCGAAGCTGAATCGGAGGAAGAAAACGTACCTTGTTGTTTCTCCAACATCAAATATTACGACCCTGTATCTGTGAAGAAAGAGGAATGGATCAGGTGGGATAAGAACAATGTGTGGTTTCACGACACTTGTTTTCGGAGCTGCTATTTACAGTGAAGAAGAATAGATCTTGAAGCAATGTACATTTGATTCAAAACTTATAATCACGATATATATAACGTGGTAGTAACATATTTACTACCCCTTTGGGGCCCAAAAAATTGAAATATTTCACTTACCCTATGAGATGTGTTCACCCTTCGCATTTATCACGGCTTGAACTCTACTGCAGACACATTCATTAATGTGTCTGAATGCCTGTGGAGGGATGACAGTCGATTCCTCCTTAGGAGCCGAAGGTAGAGATGTGGATACTAGGTATAGAAGCAAAGTCGGCATTGTAACACATCCCAAAGGTGTCACATTGGTTTCAAATCGGGACTATGGGCAGAGCTGACACAATCATGGTCGCTTTAACTCTTCCTCTACTGTACGCGGTACACAATGCTGAAAAGTGTGCTCATATCCTTTTGCATTTAGCGTATCCTTAAGTCCAACAAAGGGAATACAACCCCACCACGAAGAACAGCCTCATATCGTACCACCATCTCCTCTGTGCTTCACCATTGGATCGCTAGTAGCTGCTCCACCACTGTCATCCATTCTTTTTAACTCTCTACACACCACCCTCCCAACACTCGACGGTCCATGCGCATCAGTACATAAGGTCTGCCTGGACTTGGGGTTTAGCTGCAGTTATTACTTCGCGTTGACAATCCGCAGTCACATCACCAACATGGTAGCTGTAGAAGGGTTGAAAAGTCACTGATGGATTGTTACTAAGATGACCTCCAATGACTAGTCCTCGTTCGAGGTGGTTCATTGAACCCTCTGCCAGGTACTTTATTGTGAATAGCAGAGTAATCACGTAGATGTATATGAGGCTACTGAGCTGTCCCGACCAACCTGTGCTGCTGTTACTGCTTCTCTACTGGCAATACAATACTGAATACTCCCCGTCTTTCTCTACTGTTGGGTCCCTTTCTCGTCACTCCTAGTGGTCAGTTCTGAACTTCATAGGAGTATCTGGTTACTTTTCATCAGATAGTGTGTGTAAGCATTTTTAAATGATTTTATAGAGACTAGCGAACAAGGCAACGCTTCACGATTGCTAAATATGTTTGGTAATTCTATATACGTGCAAGTCTCCTTCTCTCTCCGTCCATCTACTCCTCTCCCCTCTCTTTGCCAATCTCCTCCTTTCCCCCTCTTTGTCCATCTCCTCCTCCCCCCTCTTTGTGGCCACTCCCCCCAAGTTCCTCTGCTCTTCCCCCCTCTCTCAGACCTTGAGCTTTGTTTACTATTATTGCCAACGAATCATTGATTTGGAATTGAAGTCGCTTAAAATAAATGGGTTAGCTGATTGGGAGCATCATAGACCTCTCCTGCTACTGGCTCAGTGAGGATATTAGTTTCAATTATGGGTATAACGCATAGTTTTAATCTGCAAACGGGTTGAATTACAAAGTTTTGGACTATTCAGATCCCATAATCGTATTCTAATCAGATGCCTGTAAGTCATAAACAGTTTTCTGTTAAACCCTGTTGCAAGGAAGAAAACTAAACAACTTATAGTTGTATACTCTATTTTTGCTTAAATTATATATGAGAAGAAAGAATCCACTGTATATGGGAGAAACAGTTTGTTTAATAGTTACAATGCCCTGCTATCATAGTTCTTCACGAATAAAGAATAGTTAAAACAGACTACAAGAAAGAATATGAAACCCCACATTTCTGCAGGACAGCGTTTTCTTTCTAGCAGTCGGTTTTCACAGAAAACCTGTATATTGCTGTTTAAAAACTATGCAGCCATGTCCGTCTGAATGTTTCTAAGAGTACCGTGTAAAAATCTGAAGTAAATCGGTCAATACGTTTTCTAGGTGTTAGGTAACAACAATTTTAGATACCAATGTTTCCTCTTCATATGTTGTTGTTACGTTTATTACCGTATTTATTAGAAGATATGTAACCAAAATCCACCAGAATTTTTGAGTATCGTGTGAAAATTGCAAGTAAATTGGTCAAGAACTTTTCTGTACCTCTGCTAACAACTTTCATCTGTTTAGCACATTGAACTCGCATTCGGGAGGACGATGGTTCCAACCCGCGTCCGGCCATTCTGTTTTAGGTTTTCCGTGATTTCCCTACATCGCTTCAGGCAAATGCTGGGATGGTTCCTTCAAAAGGGCACGTCCGATTTCCTTCCCCATCGTTCCCTCATCCGATGGGACCCATGACTTCGCTGTTTGGTCCCCTCCCTCAAATCAACCAACGAACAAACTTTTTTCATTTATACACTACATATACAGGATGTATCAAAAAGCATAAGCCAATTTTTAAAAAATCATAACTATTACGTTATTTAAGATATGTGCTTGAACAACGTACTGTAGGAAAGAGCAATCTCGCGAGTTTTACGTGGTTGCCGCTAGGTAGTAGCAGTGTGCACCCACCTCAGTTCTAGTAAAAATGGTGTCGGGACAATAATAAGTGCTTTGTGTTCTACTTTATGCGCAGTGTGGGTCAGTAATAACTCTTCAGCGAGACTTTCGTACTAGTTATGTTGTGGATCCTCCTACAGCACAGGGCATTAGATGATGGCATGAACAATTCCGGGAAATAGGTTGTTTGTGTAAAGGCAAACCGCTGGGCTGTCCCCGAGTCGAACGTATCCACCATAGTTTCACAAGGAGTCCGCAGAAATCCGTTCGCCATGCAGCTCGACAGCTCAACATGCCCCCCCGATGTCTGTCTGGCGTGTGTTGCGTCGACGTTTACACACGAAACCATTCAAAGTTCAGCTACTGCAAGCTCTTTGTGAAGGTGACAAACAATTACATGTGGAGTTCCGTAATTTCGTTCTTGGGAAGATGGGGGATGGCAGTTTTCTTCCACACTTAGTGTTTAGTGACGAGGCAACAGTCCATTTACATGGGAAGGTGAACCGTCATAATGTGAGAATATGGGGTACGGGACAACCGCATGAAGTTGTACAACATAAGAGGGACTCTCCAAAATTAAATGTGTTTTGTGCAGTTTCACAGGGAAAGGTGCATGGTCCATGTTTCTTTGCCGAGAACACTGTTACAGGAAGCACATATTTCGATATCTTCATAACTTCCTTTTTGCACAGTTGGAGACTGATTCGAACGACTTCGCTTACCAACAGGATGGAGCACCGCCACACTGGCATCAGGAAGTGCGGAAAATTTTAAATCAAAGGATTGCTGAACAATGGATCGGTCGCACTGGACCAAATGATTCAGCCTTACATTACTGGCGTCCAGGGTCACCGGATATGACTGTATGTGGTTATTTTTTGTGGGAGTTTATAAAAGACTCTGTTTATGTGCCTCCATTACCAATAACAATGAATGACCTGAGACATTGCATATCAACAGCTGTGGAAGCTGTAACTCAAGACATGTTGGCTGCAGTGTGCGTATAATTTGAATACTGCATTGACATATGCCTTGCATCTGAAGGGGACCATGTTGAACACCTATGGAAATTTATGAAAAAAAACCTTTTTGAGTTTCCCGTTAATCAAAAAACAAAATGTATTGTATATGTTTCTTGGTTTCAGAAATATAGACGTGCCAAATCGGATGATTCTTTTGACACACCCCGTATATTTAAAAATATCTAGCTTATGTCAGTCGGGAACGTTTATTAGAGTATCGTGTAAAAATATGAGGTAAATCGCCCAAGAACCTTTCGATATTTTTTGTAACGAAGTTAGAAAATGACTTGTCTGCATATAGTTGTATACATAAATCCTGTACTTTGGTACAAAGTAATTTAATTTCAAAATCCAAAGAGCAATATCTGTGGCAACACAAGAGCCATGTTTTTTCTTTCCACTACACCCGTATTTAGAACATAAAATAACTATGTGCCAAAAACTAATATTCGGGAATGAAAATTAAGAAGTTTTATTCAAAAGTGATTCCTGAAAATACACTTTTGAATTACTAGGAAGTTGAGAACCAAATCCCTGGTGAGTAAGGAGGTGATATTACCTGTGATAAGTCAGTGTAGAGACCAGGAGTTGACGTGGCGCCCGTGTGACGTGTGCAGAGCCGCTGACGGAGGTGCTGGGCGGCCCCGACCTGTACATCGACAAGGGCAGCACCATCAACCTCACGTGCCTCGTGCTGTACGCGCCGGAGCCGCCGCTGGCCATCGTCTGGAGCCGCGACTCGCAGGTGCGTACACCCTACCCCTCCCCTCTCCATGAACTGTTTTCCTCTGCTACGGAGCCTCTTCGATGGCACTTGACGGAGCTGCAGAGGGCAAAAACTATCGAGGAAGACAGAGACTGGAACACGTCCAGCAAATAATTGAGGACGTAGGTTGCAACAGCTAATCTAAGAAGAAGACGCTGGCACAGGGGAATTCCTAGCGAGCCGCATCAAACCAGTCAGAAGACTATAATAATAATGGCGTGTGACGAGGGCCTCCCGTCGGGTAGACCGCTCGCCTCGTGCAAGTTTTTCGATTTGATGCCACTTTTTTTTTTTTTTTTTTTTGCATTTTGTTCGTTATTGATCGTTGTGTTTGGTCGTTGCGGACGTCGAAAGACATCCTGTTCAAGTTCGGTGGTTGATCCTTCCACTCAGTTTTTTATTACAGAGGCCAACCGGCTCTCTGACCGAACACGCTGAACTACCGTGCCGGCTACCACTTCGGCGACTTGCGCGTCGATGGGGATGAAGTGATGATGATTAGGACAACACAACACCCAGTCCCTGAGCGCAGAAAATCTCCGACCCAGCCAGGAATCGAACCCGGGCCCGTAGGATTGACACTCTGTCGTCCTGACCACTCAGCTACCGGGGGCGGACAGTCAGAAGACTGATAACTGAAGAGCGAGAGAGAGAGAGAGAGAGAGAGAGAGAGAGAGAGAGAGAGAGAGAGGCTATGGGAGCCGTATCAGACACACGTGCGATGTTATTATACATTAAGAAAACCATGTGATGCCTGAGTTTCTCCCAGTGTGTACAACGTTCATATAACTTGGGAATGCAGGAGCGTGACGTTTGCGACAACCGCCGATATTTAAACCTTAGTACATCCTGCTATTTTCTAGGCAAAACTGCAGCAAGTAAGCGCTGCGCCAGGAAATTTAAAACCTCGCTTTTCAGAGAATCTCCTGAAAGATAACACACACACACACACACACACTGAACATTAGTGTTATCACAAACTAAAGATGACCGACGTCAGCAGTTATCGGTAGTGAAATTAATAATTAGAGGGTGAACTAGCATAAACTCTGCCCTTCTCTTTTTTGACATGGGAGAAAGCAGGATTCCATGCAGAATTTAAATAAAACTCATATCGTGCAGCAAAACACCTAGTTGTTCTGTTGAGCCCCATAGTAGATCGGTGTGAGCGCCTCATTAAGAACTCGGCAGATTTTTTACGTCTCTTAGAGGGAATGTGTTTGAATGATTCTGGTACTGTAGTAAGCTTTGATGTGGTCTCTGTCTATAGCCGTGTTCCTCTGATTCATTACGCTTGATTGAGGTTAGGTTTGGTGCTGTATGAACGAAATTATTTCTACATTGTCGACTTCCCCTTACTTTTTTTATGTCCTGTGCTACAAGCAGACAGGTCGAGTTGCGATGGGAAGCCCGTTGTCACCTATTATTGGCAGTTTGCCTTGGAGCTGATGCCTTTGAAACCTCAGTGTTTTTTCGGTAATGTAGACGATACTTTTGTTATTTGGCCTCATAACATTGAGAATTTGAACGACTTTTTGGATCATCTGAATTAAATCCTCCTGTTCACGATGGAAGTGGAAAAGGATGGCTGTCTTTCCTTCCTTGATGTGTTAGTCTGGAGGAAGGTGGATGGAGCGTTGGGGCATGTTGTTCATAGGATGCCTATTCCAACTGACTTGTATCTGCAGGCTGACTGCTGTTACCATCAGGTTCAACGAGAAGGGATACTTCATACCTTGGTCCACATGACCCATGTCATTTCGGACCGTGAGAGTTTTTCACGTGAGTTAGCCCATCTCGAAGTCACGTTTCCTTAGAATGGTTATAGTGAAAAACAGATCAGATGTGCGTTGTGTTATCGACCAACCGTGCACCAGGTGAGCGATGACAATATCGAGGTGGCACCAAAGTCTACGGCCCTTTTGCCTTACGCTGGAAGCATTTGGAACAGGATTGGTGGTATTTTGCGGAAATACGATGTGCACTGTGTTTTTCTACCTCCACCTAAGATCAGGCTACTTTTAGTTCCGTAAAGGACCATCTTAGTTTGAGTAAGGGGCGTATTCCTTGCAGTCGTCGCATGTCATATGTTTGTCAGACTATCAGGAGTAGTACAAGCGGCACATACACTTACAACAGCCGAGCGAATTCGCCATTGCAGAACATTGGCTTAGCCGCTGTCATCCTCTGGAAAATAACAACACGGAGATTCTGGCATACAGTTCCAGTTATTGGGACAGTGCTATTAAGGAAGCTGTTGAAATTAAATTAGTTAGTAACCTTAGAAATAGAGATGGTAGGTTCTGTTTAAATTCTGTTTAGAATTCTGCTTTCTCCCTTGTCAAGAAACAGAGGGACTGCGTTTATGGTACCCCAGCGGTTGTTTATTAATTGTACGATCGATAACTTCCGGTCATCTTTGGTTTGTGTTGATGGTAGCGTTTACAGTATGCATGAGTGTTATCTTTCAGGTGTCTCCCTGAAAACTGAAGTTTTAAATACCCTTGCACAGCGCTTACTTGCTGCAGTTTTGCCTTGAAAATGGTTATCGACGAGGTCAGCCGGCTGCATTCCCGTAACTTATTTCAGTAAGAAAACTTTGCAACGTCGCTTAAATCTCCATCTACACCGAAGACCACCATCAATGTGAGGCAGAGGGTATTACATTTTGTGGACTCGTGTTATCAATCATCTGACTGGTTTGATGTGGACCACAGCGATTTTCCTCTACTGTGCAAACCTATTCAACTCCGAATAGCACTACAAGCCGGTTTTGTCAATTATTGATGTATTTTTTCGAAACTCTGGCTTTCCGTAGAATCTTTGCCCTCTACGGTTCCCATTAGTACCATGGAAGTTACTCTCTGATGTCGTAACATCTGTCCCGTCATTCTGTCTGCAAAGTACGTCCTCATACCTAACGTTATCAGTTCAACTAATTTTTAGCATCATTCTGAACATCTGGCTTTAAAAACCTTGTTTCTATTCCATACTATACTATGATCCAGACTTAAGTTTCTGGTTTTATTTCTCAAATTGACATGTTTTTGATAATAATCGGCTTCTTTTACCAACGAATGGTTTCTAATATACTTATTGATTCGTCAATCACACATACACTCCTGGAAATGGAAAAAAGAACACATTGACACCGGTGTGTCAGACCCACCATACTTGCTCCGGATACTGCGAGAGGGCTGTACAATGATCACACGCACGGCACAGCGGACACACCAGGAACCGCGGTGTTGGCCGTCGAATGGCGCTAGCAGCGCAGCATTTGTGCACCGCCGCCGTCAGTGTCAGCCAGTTTGCCGTGGCATACGGAGCTCCATCGCAGTCTTTAACACTGGTAGCATGCCGCGACAGCGTGGACGTGAACCGTATGTGCAGTTGACGGACTTTGAGCGAGGGTGTATAGTGGGCATGCGGGAGGCCGGGTGGACGTACCGCCGAATTGCTCAACACGTGGGGCGTGAGGTCTCCACAGTACATCGATGTTGTCGCCAGTGGTCGGCGGAAGGTGCACGTGCCCGTCGACCTGGGACCGGACCGCAGCGACGCACGGATGCACGCCAAGACCGTAGGATCCTACGCAGTGCCGTAGGGGACCGCACCGCCACTTCCCAGCAAATTAGGGACACTGTTGCTCCTGGGGTGTCGGCGAGGACCATTCGCAACCGTCTCCATGAAGCTGGGCTACGGTCCCGCACACCGTTAGGCCGTCTTCCGCTCACGCCCCAACATCGTGCAGCCCGCCTCCAGTGGTGTCGCGACAGGCGTGAATGGAGGGACGAATGGAGACGTGTCGTCTTCAGCGATGAGAGTCGCTTCTGCCTTGGTGCCAATGATGGTCGTATGCGTGTTTGGCGCCGTGCAGGTGAGCGCCACAATCAGGACTGCATACGACGGAGGCACACAGGGCCAACACCCGGCATCATGGTGTGGGGAGCGATCTCCTACACTGGCCGTACACCACTGGTGATCGTCGAGGGGACACTGAATAGTGCACGGTACATCCAAACCGTGATCGAACCCATCGTTGTACCATTCCTAGACCGGCAAGGGAACTTGCTGTTCCAACAAGACAATGCACGTCCGCATGTATCCCGTGCCACCCAACGTGCCCTAGAAGGTGTAAGTCAACTACCCTGGCCAGCAAGATCTCCGGATCTGTCCCCCATTGAGCATGTTTGGGACTGGATGAAGCGTCGTCTGACGCGGTCTGCACGTCCAGCACGAACGCTGGTCCAACTGAGGCGCCAGGTGGAAATGGCATGGCAAGCCGTTCCACAGGACTACATCCAGCATCTCTACGATCGTCTCCATGGGAGAATAGCAGCCTGCATTGCTGCGAAAGGTGGATATACACTGTACTAGTGCCGACATTGTGCATGCTCTGTTGCCTGTGTCTATGTGCCTGTGGTTCTGTCAGTGTGATCATGTGATGTATCTGACCCGAAGAATGTGTCAATAAAGTTTCCCCTTCCTGGGACAATGAATTCACGGTGTTCTTATTTCAATTTCCAGGAGTGTATAAAGGAAGACGAATTTCATCTTTAAGTCTTTTAGTCTTTTTATAACAATTTTGTCGCTTATTTCTGCTGCTTCAGAACACTTTCTTCTTTATTTGTTTTCTTCTCAGCTCATATTCTGCGTTCCACAGACTGCTCATTCCACTGAACAAGTCCTGCTTTTCTTTTTCACTTCCGCAGAGGACAGCAATATCATCATAGAAGAAGCCGCACTTATGGACCGTCGTTTCATTTCCTTCATCGCGTCTTCGATACAGACGGACAACAGTAGAAGAGAAAACTGTCATTCCAAACTTTTGCTCTTAATCTTGCTCTTCTATTCCTGTCCCCTCTTGGTCCTCGTATATAGCGTCAATAACTCGTCTTTATATGTAACACACAGCGTTTTCTTTGAACGTAGAGTACTTAATGTATCAGATACACTCTTCTGGCCAAGAAAAGTACCCAGAAGACACAGTAGGATGTCAATGTAACTTAGCACTCCCTCCCGCGGGTCCGCGGGTTAGAATAGACCCGAGGTGTTCCTGCCTGTCGTAAGAGGCGACCAAAAGGAGTCACACGTCTCGGCTTTTACGCGGTGGTCCCCTGTAGGATTTGACCTCCATTTTTCAAAATTTTCCCGAAGAGCGAGCCAATTGGGGAAAGGCACTTACATGGTACATAGTGTCCATGTAAATCGGAGAAAGACGAAGGTAATGAGAAGTAGTAGAAATGAGAACAGCGAGAAACTTAACACCAGGATTGATGGTCACGAAGTCAATGAAGTTAAGGAATTCTGCTACCTAGGCAGTAAAATAACCAATGACGGACGGAGCAAGGAGGACATCAAAAGCAGACTCGCTATGGCAAAAAAGGCATTTCTGGCCAACAGAAGTCTACTAATATCAAATACCGGCCTCAATTTGAGGAAGAAATTTCTGAGGATGTACGTCTGGAGTACAGCATTGTATGGTAGTGAAACATGGACTGTGGGAAAACCGGAACAGAAGAGAATCGAAGCATTTGAGATGTGGTGCTATAGACGAATGTTGAAAATTAGGTGGACTGATAAGGTAAGGAATGAGGAGGTTCTACGCAGAATCGGAGAGGAAAGGAATATGTGGAAAACACTGATTAAGGAGAAGGGACAGGATGATAGGTCATCTGCTAAGACATGAGGGAATGACTTCCATGGTACTAGAGGGAGCTGTAGAGGGCAAAAACTGTAGAGGAAGACAGAGATTGGAATACGTCAAGCAAATAATTGAGGACGTAGGTTGCAAGTGCTACTCTGAGATGAAGAAGTTAGCACAGGAAAGGAATTCGTGGTGGGCCGCATCAAACCAGTCAGTAGACTGATGACCAAAAAAAAGAAAGTGTCCATCATGCGCTGAGATCTTTCGCATCCTTCGTCGACATACATCTGCGCTTCCGCTCATTCTCCAGCTGTTGGGTGAGGTCACCCTCCTGGATGCGTTTTCCTCCATCCTCTGTGCAGTATCACTTTCTGCGCTGTCGACGATAATGGACTTCTTAGCTCGTTTGCGCCTGATTTCCAGCACAGTAGCCAGTCTGTCGTGGTGGGGCCATGTACCCTGTTGGTTGTAGCCCCCTGACCACACAGGGATTGCTCTGCTGATGCCTGCGCCACTAACTTCCCACTTATGCCAAGGAGTAGATGGTCTTCACCCTGGGGCGTCGGGACCCCCAGCAATGGCCATCCTGCCAGATGACCTTTGCTGTGGCTGGGGGCGCCAGTGGGGAGGGCCCCTGGTCAGAGTGGGTGGCATCGGGGTGGATGACACGCCATGAAGCGCAGTACATCATCTCTTGCTGGTGGTCAAACATCATCAGTCTCGAAGCGGTCAAGGTCTAACTTCAATGGTAAGAAATACAATCCCAAATCGTTCGCCATCCCTCCCCCCACACCCTGGCCACACCATGGGAGGAACGCCAGGCTAAGTATGGCAGCGAAGCTTAATCACCCCGATGGGGAAACTTTCTTGTCAATGAAGCCTCAGTTTTTTTGTGGAGCATTTAGAGGAAACTTTTGGGGAGGTGGACGGTTTGTCCAAAATGTGGTCAGGATCAGTCTTGATCAAAACAGCATCCTACTCGCCTATGACAAGCTCGGGGACGGAGAGATTAAATATGGTCCAGGGTATCGTATTTCACAGGGACCTTCTTTTGAAGTCTCACGATGAACTGCGCCCCAATTTAGATCGGCGAGGTGTCCATTTCGTCTGGCGCGTCCACTGAGGTTCGAGGGATAATCAAGTTGCCACCGGTGCCTTCATCTTGGTCTTCGAGGGTGACACATTACCCGAGAAGGTCATATATCCCTTCCCCGATGCGGTGCTTTAAGTGCTGGAAGTTTGGCCTTATGTCTTCCTACTGTACTTCCAGCGTCACCTGTGCCCCGCCTCCCATCTGCGCCAAATTTTGGAGAGCACCATTCGCCTTGCTCGCCAGACAGAAAGAAAAATGATGGAATACAAGACCATGGACCGACTGACCAACACTGAGGCTAAGAGAAAATATGAGAGGCTACATCCAGTGCATACGACATCAACCTACGCCGCCGCTACGACAACGGTTCTACCATCTTCCGTTCCGCCGCGTACAGTTGGCTCTCAGAGCTGCCACACTCCACCTGCTCTCTTGATTTTGGGGGGGGGGGGGCACTTCCCTCCCTGTTACTCCTGCACAACCTACTTCAGGGAGGTCGAGAATTTACTGTCACAACTCGACATCTGCCTCTTAAATACAGGTGGCCCCCACACATTTCAGTGCGGCACATGACACATATTTGACCATTGATCTCTCGGTTTGCAGTCCTGGCCTTCTCCAATCTATCCACTGGAGAGCACATGACGACCTATGTAGTAGTGGCCACTTTCCCATTTTCCTGTTACTCCCCTGGCGTCATGCCCACGGACGCCTGCCCAGATGGGCTTTCAACAAGGCCGACTAGGACGCTTTCACCTCTGCTGTCACCGTTGAATCTCGCCCACATGGTAACATCGATGTGGTGGTTGATCAGGTAACTACAACGATCGTTTCTGCGGCGGAAAACGCGGTCCCTCGTTCTTTAGGGTGCCCCAGCGAAACGCAGTCCCTTGGTAACCGCCGGAAGTCTCTGAGGCAATTCAGGAGTTTCGGCGAGCTCTACACTGGCATTAGCGGCACCCTTCCCTGGAGCACCTCGTAGCCTTTAAACGGCTCCGTGTCCACATTCGCCAGCTTATCTAAGGGCGGAAACGTGTCGACCATTGCTTGCCATACGTCACCTTCCCAAGTCTGACGAAGATCAGACGTCTTTTTGGGTACCAGACCCCAACAGGTGTCCCTGGCATTAACGACAATGGCGTATTATCTACCGAAGCAAACGCAATTTCCGAGCACTTTGCTGAGCACGCACCTTCAAACAGTGGATGGAAAGGAAAGTCCTCTAGTTCGCTACACGCCGGAGTGAACCATATACTGCCCCATTTACAGAGTGGGAGCTCCTCAGCGCCCTTGCACATTGCCCCGACACAGCTCCTGGGCCAGACTGGATCCACAGTCAGATGATTAAACATCTCTCGTCTGACTACAAGCGAAATTCCTCGTCGTCTTCAACCGGATCTGGTGCGATGGCGTCTTTCCATCGCAATGGCAGGAGAGCACCACAATCCTGGTGCTCAAACCTGGTCAAAACCCGCTTCATGTGGATAACTACCGACTCATAAGCCTCACCAACTTTCTCTGTAAGCTGCTGGAAGGTATGGTGTGTCAGCGGTTGGGTTGGGTCCTGGAGTCACGTGGCCTAGTGGCTCCATGTCAGGGTGGCTTCCACCAGGGTCGCTCTACCACTGGTGTCCCTTGAGTCTGCCATCCGAACAGCCTCTTTCAGACGCCAACATCTGGTTGTCGTCTTTTTTTGACTTACATAAAGCATACGACATGACCTGGCGACATTGTATGAATGGGCTCTCTGCGATCCGCTCTCGATGTTTATCCAAAACTTCGTCGTTCCGCTCTCTCCGTGTCCATGTCGGTGCCTCCCATAGTTCCCCCATATTCAGGAGAATGGCGTTCCACGGGGCTCTGTATTGAGTGTCTCTATTTTTAGTAGCTATTAACAGTCTAGCAGCAGCTGCAGGGCCATGGGTCTCACATTCTCTGTATGCAGATGACTTCTTCATTTCGTACTGCTCCTCCAGTACTGTTGCTGCTGAGCGGCGCCTACGTAGAGCCATTCACAAGGCGCAATCATGAGCTCTAGCCCACAGCTTCCAGTTTTCAGAAGCGAAGTCGTGTGTCATGCATTTTCTTTCAGCGTCGCACCGTTCATCCAGAACCAGAATTTTACCATAATGACGTTCCACTCATTGTAGTGGAGATATATCGATTCTTAGGAATAGTTTTCGACGCCCGATTGACTTGGCTTCCTCACCTTCGTCAGCTTAAGTGGAGGTGCTGGCAGCACCTCAATACCCTCCGCTGCCTGAGAAACACCAACTGGGGTGCAGATCGCTCTACGCTGCAGCAGCTCTACAGAGCCCTTGTTCAGTATCGCCTTAACTACTGAGTCTGGTTTACGTTTCGACGGCACCCTCAGAGTTGCGTTTACTTGACCAATGCATCACTGTGGCGTTCACCTAGCGACAGGAGCTTTTAGAACAAGTCCGGTGACGAGTGTTCTGGTGGAAGCCGGAGTCCCTCCATCGAAGGTCAGGCGTGCACAACTTCTCGTCAGTTACATTGCACACATTCATAGTTCTTCTGCGCATCGAAATTACCGTCTTCTTTTCCCAGCTATGGCGGTTCATCTCCTGCATCGGCGGCCCAGGTCAGGGCTTACGATTGCAGTTCGTGTCCGGTCCCTTCTGTCTGAACTGGAGTCCCTCCCGTTACCATCTCTCCTCGAGGTCCATTCACGTACACCTCCTTGGTGTACACCTAGGCAGCTGATTCTTCTGGACCTTTCGCATGACCTAAAGCACTCCGTTAACCCTGCGGCTCTCCACTATCACTTCCTTTCGATTCTCGACATGTATCGTGACCATGAAGTAGTTTACACCGACTGTCAAAAAAATGGTTCAAATGGCTCTGAGCACTACGGGACTCAACTGCTGTGGTCATAAGTCCCCTAGAACTTAGAACTACTTAAACCTAACTAACCTAGGGACATCACACACATCCATGCTCGAGGCAGGATTCGAACCTGCGACCGTAGCGGTCGAGCGGTTCCAGACTGTAGCGTCTTTAACCGCTCGGCCACACACCGACTGTCGATGGCTGATGGTCACGTACGCTTTACGTATGTTCTTGGAGGACATATTGAACAGCACTCCTTGCCAGATGGCTGCAATGTTCTCACTGCAGAGCTGGCGGCCATATCTAGTGCTCTTGAGCACATACGCGAGTCATTTCTCCTGTGGGCTGCTTAAGGAAGCAGCTTACAAGCTATCGACCAGTGCTGCCCTCGCCATCCTTTGCCAGCGTCCATTCAGGAGTCCATCTATGCCCTGGAACGGTCCTGTCGTTCAGTGGTGTTTGTGTGGACCCCAGGAAATGTCGGAATCCCAGGCAACGAACTAGCTGACAGGCTGTCCAAACGGGCTATGCGGAAACCGCTTCTGGAGATGGGCATATCCGAAACTGACCTGCGTTCTGTCTTACGCCACAAGCGTTTTCGGCTTTGGGAGACGGAATGGCATAACAGTACGCATAACAAACTCATTAAGGAGACTACAAAGGTGTGTAAGTCTTCCATGCGGTTCTCTCGCAGGGAATCAGTCGACCTTGGCCAGCTCCACATTGGCCATATGTGTCCAACGCATGGTTACCTCCTCTGTCGCTAGGACCCACCTCGGTGTCGCTGTGGCTGACAAACGACGGTCGTCCACCTCTTGTTGGACAGCGCACTATTAGCAGCTCTGTGGTGGACTTTAAACCTTCTCAGCACCCTACCTTCGTTGTTGGGCGACAATGCCTCAACAGCAGTTTTAGTTGTACGTTTTATTCGTGAGGGTGGGTTTTATCATTTGATCTAAGTTTAGCGCATGTCCTTTGTCCCTCTGTGTCCTCCACCCTAGTGCTTTTAGGGTGAAGGTTTCAATGCGTTGCACAGTGGCTGGCTTTTCTTTTTTATTCTCATTGTCAGTCAGCCATGGTAATATACTCTCTTGTTTTGATCTCTTCCACATGTCTCTTGCGTCTCTCTGTGGTTTTCTTGTCCATTTTAGTGTTTGTTGCCCTTCTGTCTATCTTGTGGTTTTCTCCTTTCTCCCAGCTGAGTCTTGTATGTCTCTATTATTTTACTCTCACCCTTGTGGAATTATTTTAATGGGGATGAGGGACCGATGACCTAGCAGTTTGGTCCTTCCCCCCTCTTTTAAATCAAGCTACCAACCGAACTTAGCACCTTGCTGGCCAACATAGTGTTTGGCAAGCACGAAGACAAGCCGTAAAAGGTCTCGTCGTATGCGTGCATTGTCTTGCTGAAACGTAAGACCAGAATGGCTTGCCATTGAGGGCAGCAAAACTGGGCGTAGAAAGAATATTGTCGGCGTTCCTCAATAAGAGTGTGGCAGATTACAACCAAAGGGGCCCTACTATGAAAAGAAATGGCGCCCCAGACCATCACTCTTGGTTGTCGGGCCTTAAGGGGTTCGACAATCAGGTTGATATCCCACCTCTGTCTGGGGCGTCTCCAGACATATCTTCGGAGTGTACTCTCATTGGAGTGGAATTGTCTTCGGTGATGAGTCAAGCATCGAACTGAGGCAAAATGACCAGCGAAGGTGGCCTGGACAGTGCCATTTCTTTCCGTAGCAGGACCACTTTGGTTGTCATCCGCGGCGGCATTAGAGCACACCAGTGCGTCGACGATATTGGTGACAAGGCATTCTGGGCTTACATTTCAGCAAGACAATGCTCAGAAACACACGGTGAGAGTTTCTACTAATTGTCTTCCTGCCTGCCAAACCCTACCTTGGCCGGCAAGGTTGCCGGATCTCGGCCCAACTGAGAATGTTTGGAGCATCATGGGCAAGACCTTCCAACCAACTAGGGATTTTGACGCTCTAACGCTTTAATTGATCAGAATTTGGCTTAGAAATGGCTCAGTTAGACATTAAACAACCTTGTCAGTCAACGCCAAGCCGCATAACTGCTTGTATGGCTGTCAGGGGTGGACCAACGCGTTACTGACCTGTTCAATTTGTGAAGCTCTTTACCTTGAATAACAATTTATCTAATGGATTTAGTTAGAACTGATTGCAGGAAAGAAAACGAGACAGCATATTGTCACTGCAAAACGTTTTCTTTCTGACAGTCGATTTTAACAGAAACATGTTGTTTCAAAAAGTTATTTAGGCTATATGCTTTCCAATGTCTTTTAGAATCTGTAGTAAACTGGTCAAGAACTTTTTCAGACGACTGGAAGCATATTACCGAAACCTGGTAGTCAAGGAAGGCAGGATTTGCTTACGATTGTGGACGGGGCCGTAATCAGTTACTATTGGTTCCCTTTTGCAATTACGCACATTTATTTTAACACGGTACTTCCAGACTCAGCAACAAAATATATGACACGTTATTAATGAAGGAATAAACAACTGTGTAATTAATAGTGCTTTCAGTGCGTTACAATTTACTAAATGAGCATAACATATAGACACAGCAAATAACGATTTACAAACAAGCCAATATGACCCTAATTAGAATTTTAAGGCAAGTAACCACAGTCACGGCTGACGGCCTGTGACGCCAAGAACGGAAATTATAAAAAATTTAACAAACATACTGTAAAACAGCAATGCAATCGCAGAGATTAATTTAAAAAGACAGGCAACTGATCACCGAACGGGTGAGACAAAATGATGGTAAACTTGGTAGCACAACCACTTAAACCTGCTGTAAAGCCAAGAATGGCAATTATATAAAAATACAGCAAATAAAATAATACAACACAAGGGCCAATCACAGACTGTGTACCAGGAATCAACCTCTGAGTATTTCCGGCAAAAATTCATTTTCGTGAGCGATGAGATAGGCAGCCAAGAGTTGCATTCACTTCACAAGATGGTAACTTGGACTAGTGGCAGTCTAACGAATGACTAATGATAACCAAAGGCAAATATGTAAAAATACGCCAAAGCCGGAACCGGCGGTCTGGACTCCGCCCGCAGAATACTGTGCTTAGAGCGCCCGAAACGAGAAAGGAATCACTACCATCAGAGTAGAAGAATCGCCAACCAACCTACAATCAAGAAAGCTGTCAAAACTACACGCCTCACCGGACAGCAGCGGCAAGGTGAGGAAACGTACACTGCCGTTACATACACTAACCCGCACGGCAGGTAACTAGAGCTTTACCGGCCACGAGGCAGGAAAAATACTGCTGGTTGAACTTAACAAATAATAACAAACTGAATGCAATAAATAGTAATTAGAAGTCGAGGAAAGCAAATCAGATGCGCCTCCCCCAAGCACTTTTTTTTATGGGGCCAAATTACTGAGGTCATCGGTCCCTAAGCTTACACACTACTTAATCTAACTTAAAGTAACGTACGCTAAGGACAAAACACACAGCCATGCCCGAGGGAGGACTCGAACCTCCGACGGGGAGAGCCGCGCGGACCGTGACATGGCCCCCCAGACCGTACGGCTACCCCGCGCGACCCAAAGCACCCCACTGGCTGCTGTTCGCCTCGGTAACACTACGGGGAGCAACACGAACCCAAGTCACAGGAGAATCGCGAGATATCACAATGGTGGAGGTTTCTCTACTTGAATTCAAATGCACTCAAAGCTTGCAGGATCCGGTTTACGGCGAGGTCGTGCATCCTCGTGACCACAAGCCTTCGATCCGGCAGTCCATGCGCACCGCCCGCGGTCCCTGCGTGTTCGCGCACTGCACGGACCTGGCTGCTCCTGAGTCCCCAACCGAACTCGCACTGACACGACATGGAACAACAACGACGTCGCCCAAAAGATAGGGCTACAGTTACTACACATCGATAACCGCCGCTGCTGACACTGGAGGAGACGCAAAGCTTGCGAAACCAAGTGGCGCCAGTCAACACGAAAAGAAGACAAACAACGCAACCGTGTCAGCTAAGCGATACGGTCTGGCTTCAAACAGAGGAGGGAAACCTACAAACAGCACCAACGCGAACCGCAGCACGGCTCAGTTACTATAAATCACACTTCTTTTACGAATTCTTGTATCTGTTCTGAGAATTTCAGTAGAGTTGCACGCTTTTACTCTGTCGAACACTTTTTATTGAGCGAAAAATCCTATGACGATGTCTCAAATCTTGCTTCCATAATTAAGTGCAACATCAGAACTTCCTCCAGTGTTCCGTAAGCTAATTTATCATCTAACAGAGCTTTAAATTTATTTTTATTGATTTGTATATTATTCTGGTCAAGAACTCGGGCGAGTTACATGTGGTGTTGATTGCGCAATAGCTCTCCCATTTTTATTCGCTTTCTATCTTCGGGATTGTGTGAAGGGTATTCTTCCGAAAACCCACTGGTGTGTTTTGAGTATCTTGTGCCTTCGGACTCTTGGCCAGTCGTCGTACAATTCTGATGTGACTCAGTTTTCATAATCTTGGCACGCTCTTATTTAAAGCTCGAAGTGTGACTCTTTCTTCCTGACGTGTAACATTCGTACACTAGTAGAGTAAGGCGGAGTGAACGCGCTGTGCAGGCGATCAACTTCGACTCCCCGCGCGGCGGCATCAGCCTGGTGACGGAGAAGGGCGCGCTCACCACCAGCCGGCTGCTCATCCAGAGGGCCACGGCGGCCGACTCCGGCCGCTACACGTGCGCCCCCTCCAACACCGCAGCCGCCTCCGTCCGCGTCCACATACTCGATGGTACGTCGCGCCGCTCGCATCGCTTCTGCTCATCTCGCTGTAGTGTCTCTTTAGTCCATAACGGCGGCTAGCGTCACTGACACTGCCAAATCGTATGTCTATTCCAATCGGTTGTTACGTGTCTGTTTGGTCCGAGCGTTAATGATCCGCTAATGAATCGCGATTACCTTGCAGGACTTCAGTTGAAACTTCCGGGCTGAGAGGCCGTGGTCGATGTATAAAACTTCCACCTAACGTTTCGTCTCCATCTGAGGGAGACATCTTCTGAGGTCGTCCGGCTACTGCCACTGAGGCTCCAGGTACTCTCGCATTTACAGAGCGCATAGAGGGCACCACCATTCGCCACGTGATGCCAACGGTATCCCTATCTTTGGAAGGAGTCATCATCCTCGATTAAGAGTAATCGATTGTTGCTCTGCTGGCGCAACGTCGACATCCATATTTTGTCTAACTTTAAACCTTCCTTTTTTCTATTAAAATTGTTATGGTGTTTGTGAATCTCTATTGCTTCTCTATAGTTGCGCGCATGATAATGGGATGTTCGTGCTAAAACGATGGTCTCATTAAATTTAATTTCAAGGTTCCCATCTCGAAAAACATGCTCAGCTACGGCCGATTTTTCGATGTGTCCTAAGCGACAGTTTCTTTTATGTTCGGCTAAGCGGGTGTTTACACTTCTTTCAAAAATGGTTCAAATGGCTCTGAGCACTATGGGACTCAACTGCTGAGGTCATTAGTCCCCTAGAACTTAGAACTAGTTAAACCTAACTAACCTAAGGACATCACAAACATCCATGCCCGAGGCAGGATTCGAACCTGCGACCGTAGCGGTCTTGCGGTTCCAGACTGCAGCGCCTTTAACCGCACGGCCACTTCGGCCGGCTTACACTTCTTTTCGTTGTACCACAACTACACGGAATTTTGTATATACCATGTGTTGCTAGGGGGTGTCGGGCGTCTTTTGCAGTTCTTAAATATTCCTTAACCTTCTTGGTGGGTCTGAAGATTGTTTCGATCCCATACTTGGCCAGAACTTTCCAGATACGGTCCGTGACTTTATTAATGAACGGTAGGAAAGCTTTTACAGTAGGTGACCGTTGTTCCTCCGGACTTCTGGCTTCTTTTCTTCTTTGATGGAGGGCTCGATCAATTTCCTTGCTGGTATATCCGTTTTTCATGAAGGCTGACCGTAAGTGATTTAGTTCATCTTGTAAGTAAGCCGGCTCGCAGATTTTGTTGGCTCTGTCCATCAAGGTTTTCATGACACCTCTTTTTTGCTTAGGATGATGGTTAGATTCCTTGTGGAGGTATCGATCGTTGTGAGTGTTCTTGCAGGACTGTTGAGTGGACAGCAGGTGCTATGAACCAGTTCCTCGGCACTCTCAGAAGCAAAAAGGCAACGGTAACAATAACAGGTATATTTAGAAGAATTGATACAGTCAGTGTAGACAACGTCCAAATGGTGTGAGCTGACCACAGCAGAAAAAGGCGGCACGTGACTGCTGCCGTAGCAGCTTCACTCACGTATAAACTGGCACTCACCGACTTGATTCGTATAAGCAGGGAGTATGAGACACGACGACGACTTCAACATATCTGAAAAAGATGGCGCATCTCTCAACCGTTTTCGAGTAAATCGAGTCTGAAAACTTGAAACGTACTTATATACTTTCTAGGATCGCTATCATTCAAGGAATCTGCAGCTGAGCGAGAAGCGCTTAGTTTCATACGCGCGAGGTCTCCGGATCGTATCTTGCTGGAGGCACACAAATTTTTTGTGAGCTATCTGCACCAGTATTCGGTGATATGCTTCGATATGTGTGATACACCGCGAAATGTTGTGATTACTGAGAACCGATTATGTATGTAAATCCCGATTGTTTTGCTATGGTCTTATTGGAAAAACAATCCACATGGAAAACTTCGGCGTTCATTCCATCTCTTGTATATGGCAATAATTATTGTTTTCGTCTGGAACCGCGCGACCGCTACGGTCGCAGGTTCGAATCCTGCCTCGGGCATGGATGTGTGTGATGTCCTTAGGTCAGTTAGGTTTAAGTAGATCTAAGTTCTAGGGGACTGATGACCTCAGAAGTTAAGTCCCATAGTGCTCAGAGCCATTTGAACCATTTTGAAATTACTGTTTTCCATGATTCTACAATCAGTATTATCCTGATTCGTCCAGTTCTCTATAGGTTATATATTATACTTGTCTCAAATGTAGATACAGTAAGATAAATAAAATAGATATACTTATTTCGGAGATCTCGTGCATCCTTTTTTTTTTATTTGCCAATCTCCTCAGGGAAAAACATTTTCTCTGGCTAAAGATTATGAAAATAATAATAGTTCATTAAATAACCATAGTATACACAGTCATCATAAATGTGTTGTGAAGACTACCTGACAATAAAAAAAACTGCCAGCAACGGGATTCCATCCACCGACTCTGCGCATATGAAACTAGGTGCTTCATTGCTCAACTGCCGATTCCTTGAACGCTAGTGGTCCCACAAAGTATTTAAGGACGTCTAAAATTTTCAAACTCAGTTCCTCCCCAACCCCTCAATTCATTTTTATTACCTTTTTACAGTGTTTATGCTCGCTTCCCGCGCCCGGGTTCCCGGGTTCGATTCCCGGTGGGCTCAGGGATTTCCTCTGCCTCGTGATGACTGGTGATGTCCTTAGGTTAGTTATGTTTAAGTAGTTCTAAGTTCTAGATGACTGATGACCATAGCTGTTAAGTCCCATAGTGCTCAGAGCCATTTGAACCATTTTTTACAATGTTTATGATAAACTACTCATTTTTGAAGACATCTATTATGTCAAAAATATTTCTACTAAAATTCTCCTCGAAGGTCATATGCCTGTTTGGAGCAAAGTAACCGGTTGGTGACTGTCTGGAAGATAAAAATCCGTTAGCCCATGAGTTTGGCATGGTCTTCAAATTAGATTTTAATTCATTTAAACCTTTCTTCTGTTTGGTTCAAGTGGCTCTGAGCACTATGGGACTTAACTTCTGAGGTCATCAGTCGCCTAGAACTTAGAACTACTTAAACCTAACTAACCTAAGGACATCACACACATCCATGCCCGAGGCAGGATTCGTACCTTCGACCGTAGCGGTCGGGCGGTTCCAGACTGTAGCGCCTAGAACCGCTCGTCCACTTAGGCCGGCCCTTTCTTCTGTTTCTCCTCAACTATTTACCTGTTATACATATAGAAACCTATGTGTAGTACACACACACTAAGATGATATAAGTCATGGGACAGCGATACGCAGGCATGTAGATGGCGGTCGTATCGCGTAAACAAGATATAAAAGGGCAGTGCATTGGCGGAGCTGTTATTCGTACTTAGGTGATTTAAGAGAAAAGGTTTCTGACGTGATTATGGCCGCATGACGGGAATTAAGACTTTGAACGCGGAACGGCGGTTGGAGCTACACGCATTGAACATTCCATTTCGTAAATCATTAGGTAATTCCATATTCTGAGATCCGTAGTGTCAAAGGTTTGCCGACAATACTAAATTTCAAGCATTACCTCTCACCACAGACAACGCGGTGGCCGACGGCCTTCACTTAAAGATTGAGAGCAGCAGTATTTGCTTAGAGTTCTCTGTGTTAACAGATAAGCAACACAAAGTGAAATAACAGCAGAAAACAATGTAGGACGTACGGTGAACGTTTCCGTTAGAACGGTGGGGCGAAATCTGGCTTTAATGGGCTATAGCAGCAGACGACCGAGCGAGTGCCTTTGCTAACAGCACTATATATCACCTGCTGCGTCTGTTCTGGGCTCGTGACCATATCGGTTGGACCATAGAGTACTGGAAAACAGTGGCCTGGTCAGATGAGACACCATTTCAGTTGCTAAGAGCTGATGGCAGAGTTCGAGTCGGGCGCAGGCCCCACGAAGCGATGGACCCAAGTTGTCAATAAGGCACTGTGCAAGCTAGTGGCGGCTCCATAATGGTGTTGGCTATGTTTAGGCTACAGGTAATGGACTGGGCCCTCTGGATGTTCGGTTACTTGAAGATTATTGCAACCATTCTCGGACGTTATGTTCCCTAACAACGATGGAATTTTTAAGGGTGACAATGCGCCATGTCATTGGGCCACAATTGTTCTCGATTGGTTTGAAGAACATTCTGGACAGAGCGAGCAAATTATTTGGTCACCCAGATTTCCCGGCATGAATCCTATCTAACATTTGTGGGACATAGTCGAGAGGTATGTTCCTGCACAAAATCCTGCTTCAGGAACGCTTTGGCAGTTACGGTCTGTGTAGGGGCAGTATGGCTCAATATTTCTGCAGGGGACTTCCAACGATTGGTTGAGCCCGTGACAAGTCGAGCTCCTGCACTACGCCGTCCAAAAGGAGATCCAACACGATGTTAGGAGGTATCCCAAGACTTTTGTCACAGTGTAGATGTTAGTAGTAACATCTCGAGAGAGAGACTGAAATTCCTTTTAAAACTGGCATTTATTGTTTCAGAACAGCTCTGATATACAGTTTTTTGTTCAGTATAAACCTTGATGTTTATATTGGGATCAAACCTATTTCTCATGAGAATTAAGAACAATTCTTGAATTAATCGAAAATTACTGTATTTATAATATATTTACAATCACCATATGTACAACATACCCTTAAAACTAAAATACCATTTTATCTTCCCCATAAAAAAATCTTCGTCCGAACCGACCTCGGAAGCCCCAATGGTACTGACCGGACGCAGTGTCATCCTCAGCCTATGGGAGTCCATGGATGTGGGTATGGAGGGGCGTATGGTCAACACACCGCTCCCTGTTGTTGTCAGTTTTCGTGCTTGGAGCCGTTATTCTTCAGTCAAGTGCCTCCTCAATTTGACTCACAAGGGCTGAGTCCACCCCGCTTGCCTACAGCGCTCGGCAGACTGCTGGGGTCCAAGATGTTCCTAGCCTAGCTGGACTTGTGGTTATACTCAACAGGAGTGGAGGCATGCTGCATCAATAACGGGAGGCAAACGAGAGCATATGATAGCATTATTTGCCTGACCCACAGGTACATTACAGCGTTGAAATTTGATATCATTTAAGATGTCACCACCAGGATTCTTACCTTGTTTGTGTGTATAATCGGAATGATTTTTTTTCCTGCTTTGCAGTCGCCTCAGAAGACGAAATTGGCTGATTGAATATTCGTGGAAGAGTATGAAGATGATTGAATTGGTTGAACAGTTGAAAAACCACTCCGTCTACAGGACACAAGTGGCCCATCGGAACCATCCTACCGCTGTGTCATCCTCAGAGGAGGATGCGGATAGGAGGGGCGTGGGGTCAGCACAGCGCTCTCCCGGTCGTAATGACGGTATTCTTGACCGGAGGCGCTACTATTCGGTCGAGTAGCTCCTCAATTGACATCACGAGGCTGAGTGCACCCCGAAAAATGGCAACAGCGCATGGCGGCCTGGATGGTCACCCATCCAAGTGCCGACCACGCCCGACAGCGCTTAACTGCGGTGATCTTACGGGAACCGGTGCGTCCACTGTGGCAAGGCCATTGTCCGAACAGTTGCAAATCCAGCGACTTACCTTTACCAAAAAGGGCTGAAATGCATTCGGCAACCTCTTTGCCGAAGTAATCATCGATTTTCTCTGTTTTCTCAAGCAATGGGCATATCAGATTTTAAGAACGAACTAGAAAAAGTCCATGACTTTTTAGAGTTTTTTTTCTTTCAGCCTTTAAGTCACTTTTTTAGCACGTACAAACAGTATTTTATGAAAATGAATGGATAAGACGAGGGAAATCTTACATTTCTATCAATACGTACTTGTACAGCTTTCTGGTTAACTAGTTTCTTTACATTACGTTACTTAACATATTCTACGAAACGTGGCGTGGAATGTCAGAAGTTTGAACGTGGTAGGGAAGCTAGAACGTCTGAGAAGGGAAACCCTAAGGCTCAATCTAGATACAGTGGGAGTCAGTGAAGTGAAACGGAAGGAAGACAAGGACTTCTGCTCATATGAGTATAGGGTAAAATCAACAGCAGCAGAAAATGGCATAACGAAGTAGGGTTCTTGACGAACAGGAAGGTAGGGCAGAGAGTGAATTACTGTGAGCAGTTTAATGATGGGGTTGTTCTCATCAGAATAGACAGAAAACCAACACCGACAACGATAGATCATGTATACATGCCAATGTCGCAAGCTGGAGCTGAAGATGGAGGGATAGAGCAAGTATATGATGATATTGAACGGGTAATTCAGTACATAAAGGTAGATGAAACTCTAATAGTCATGGGAGATTGGAATGCGGTTGTAGCGGAACGAGTAGAAGAAGGGGTTACGGGAAAGTATGCGCTTGGTACTAGGAATGAGAGAGGAGAGAGACTAATTGAGTTCTGCAATACATTTCAGCTAGTAATAGCGAATACTCAGTTCAAGAATCGCAGGGAAAGGACGTATAACTGGAAAAGGCAGGGAGATAAGGGAAAATTTCAGTTACATTACATTATGGTCAGACAGAGATTCCGAAATTAGATGCTGGACTGTAAGGCGGAGCAAGGCGCAGATATAGACTCAGATCACAACTTAATAATGATAAATAGTAGGCTGAAGTTACTGAGATTAGTCAGGAAGAAATAATACCAAAGAAGTGGGACCGGAAGTACTAACAAATGGAGAGAGACGTTTGAAATTCTCTAAGGCTATAGATACTGCGATAAGGAGTAGTTCAGTGGGTAGTTCAGTTGAAGAGGAACGGACATCTCTAAAAATGGCAATTACAGAAGTTGGAAAGAAAACAGTAGGTACAAAGAAGGTAACGGCAAAGAAACCATGGATAACAGAAAAAATACTTCAACCGATCGAGGAAAGAAGGAAGTACAAAAATGTTCAGGAAAATTCAGGAATACTGAAATGCAAGTCGCTGAGAACTGAAATAAATAGGAAGCGCAGGAATGCTATGGCAAAATGGTGTATGAAAAACGTGAAGAAATCGAAAAGAAATGATAGTCGGAAGGACTGCCTCAGCATGCAGGAAAATGAAAAGAAATTGCGGTGTAATTAGGAGCAAGAGAGATAACATTAAGAACGCAATGGTAATACCACTGATAAATGGTTCAAATGGCTGCTGAGGTCATTAGTCCCCTAGAACTTAGAACTAGTTAAACCTAACTAACCTAAGGACATCACAAACATCCATGCCCGAGGTAGGATTCGAACCTGCGACCGTAGCGGTCTTGCGGTTCCAGACTGCAGCGCCTTTAACCGCCACTGATAAATGCAGAGAGAAGAACGGACAGGTGGATACAGTACATTGATGACCTCTACAAAGAGGAAGGACTCGTTTGATAACATGACGCAAGAAGGAAAAGGAGAGATAGGGGATCCAGTATTAGAATCAGAATTTAAAGGAGCTTTGGAAGACTTAAAATCAAATAAAGCAGAAGGAGTTGATAAAATTCCATCAGTATTTCTAAAGCCACTGGAGGAAGTGGCAACAAAACCGCCATCACGTTGGTTTGTAGAATGTATGGGTCTGACAAAATACCATCTGACTTTCGGAAAAACATTGTCCACACAATTCCGAAGCCTGAAAGGGCTGACCAACACGAGAATTATCGCACAATCAGCTTAACAACTCATGCATCAAAGTTGCTGACAAGAATAATACACAGAAAAATGGGAAAGAAAACGGAGGATATGTTAGAAGATAATCAGTTTCGCTTTAGGAAAGGTAAAGACACCAGAAAAGCAGTTCTGGCATTGAAGTTAATAATAGAAGGAAGACTGAAGGAAAATCAAACACGTTCATAGGATTTGCCGACTTGGAAAAAGCGTTTGACAATTTCAAATGGTGCAAGATATTCGAAATTCGGAGAAAAATAGGGGTAAGCTACAGGGAGAGACGGCTAATGTACAGTGTGTGCAAGAACCAAGAGGGAACAATCAGATAGGAAGACCAAGAACGAAGTGCTCTGATTGAAAAGGATGTAAGACAGAGATGCAGTCCTTTGCGCCTACTGCTCAATCTATATGTCGAAAAATCAATTACGGAATTAAAGGAAAGGTTAAAGAGTAAAATCAAACTTCAAGGTGAAACGATGTCAATAATAAGATTTGCTGATGACGCTTCTATCCTCAGTGAAAGTGAAGAAGAATTAATGCATTTGCTGAATGGAATGAACAGTTTATTTTGAGCACAGAATATGGACTGAGAATAAAGCGAAGAAAGACGAAAGTAATGAGAAGTAGGAGAAACGAGAACAGTGAGAAACTTAACATCGGGATCGATGGTAACGAGTTAGATGAAGTTAAGGAATTCTTCTACCTAGGTAGCAACTAAAGTGCGCGTCATTTATGTTGGCGGCCGAGTTTAGGTTTGTTCTTCGCATCTGACGTCACAAAACACAGTCAGCCAATGAACAGAGAACGACGTTGCCAGATCTCGACTGCAGTGCAGAACACAGACGAGTGTCTTCAGAATTAGAAACGTTCAGTCATAAATAAAGTAATAGTACAAAAGCAATGTCTTGATAGCAGACTTTCTTTTATAGAAAGTTTGGAAAAAGCATTCTTTATACCAATTGCTTCATATTCTATTAATTAATTAAACCAAACATGCAATAAGACTCCTAATTCAGGCGATAGCAAGGAAAGGTGTTTGCATCAATCTCACTAACCACTTTTTCGCAATAAAGAACAGCGGTAATTGTTTATTTCCTATTGAACTTCGACGAAGCGTGAGTAATTCATAGTCATACCAACAGTGTTTGTCAGTATTTTGCGTGCCGTGTTAAATTCCTCATTGAGTTATGTTGTGACACGAGCTGTGTTAGCGTAAGGGATAGGGTTTGGGATACTAAGCGATAGGTTATGAGTTCAAACCTTGTGCAGTGCTTAATATTTTATTTATTTAAAAACAATATAGAAGTGTCCTACTTCACAAATTTTATTTGTTTGAATGGAATTTTTTGAAATTTCTAGTGCTTTGTCTCTTCATTAACCCTTTTGCTGCTGCAGACACGTGCTCCCCGCATTCCGCGCTGTGAGAGATTTGGTCATCACTGCACTGCTCTCCTGTGCAGACACATGGTGCTCCCACTGCTTTGACACACTTATCATTCGGTTTCACAAAAACTATTTGGCCCAAAAATTTCATTTTTACACATCTTCTTGACTGATATCTTCCCCTCATAAATGACTTAATTTTGTTTCGATGTTCAACGCAGTTATTTTGCAGCATTAAATGTAGTAAACCATTGCTCGAAATTTTGAAGAGTTTACAGAGGTAAAAGTCCATAGCGTGTACTTTCCGTATGGTCGATTTTAGTTGCCACAATGCTGAGAATAAAATGTGGACAAGATACCTAAATGTCATATAAAATTTACTGTATAACAATATCTCATTTAATTTAAGTTCCACATAGGTGTCGTATGTAATATTGAGAAATATTCCGTCTTTCGCGACTGTAATAAAAGTTTTATTTACACCGGGCGCGTTTGGCTTTATTTTAAAGCACTTCAGTCAATGAAAGGTATGGCACATACACAATGGTACTCATGTTCTCTTTCTTGTTTTTGTTCCACAGTCGCAGTTTTACCAATGGTATTGAAATATATTCCTCTTCTGCATCTTCAGTGGACAGTATTTTGTCTCCTCCATTGCCAAGTCACCTTTCGTAGTTTTGTGCTGCGGTAACACAATATTCAACGTTTGTGTCGGCTGATCAGTGTTTTAGCAAATAAATGCTGTTTGTGTGTGCCACACACAAAAATTATATTTGACATAGCTCAGAGCACTTCACTGATAGACGGTATATCAAGTCCTAATGTTTTTGTAAGTCCACAGTTTTGTTTAATGTATTTTGTCTACTTCCTTTTAATTGATTGAAGTACTTTAAAATAAAGCCAAACGTGCCCAGTCTAAATAAAACTTTTGTTACAGTCGCGAAAGATGGAATATTTCTCAATATTACATACGACATCTATGTGGTACTTAAATTAAATGAGGTATTGTTATACAGTAAATTTTATATGAAATTTAGGTATCTTGTCCACATTTCATTCTCAGCATTGTGGCAACTAAAATCGACCAAACGGAAAGTATACTCTATGGACTTTTACCTCTGCAAACTCTTCAAAATTTCGTGCAATGGTTTACTATATCTAATGCTGCATAATAACTGCGTTGAACATCGAAACAAAATTAAGTCATTTATGGGGGGAAGGTATCAGTCAAGAAGATGTGTAAAAATCTAATTTTCGGGCCAAATAGTTTTTGTGGAATCGAATGATAAGAGTGTCAAAGCAGTGGGAACACCATGTGTCTGCACAGGCGAGCAGTGCAGTGACAAAATCGCGCACAGCACGGAATGCAGAGAACACGTCTTTGTAGCAGCGAAAGGGTTAATGCGGCCGTGGTGGCTTTACTTCATGAACCGCGCGCTCCCCCCTAAACGTAAGCTTGCGAACTGTACTATGGTGCTGCTTCTCTTGGCGCGTGTGTCGTGTGCAACTGGCAACGCAGCAATCTCCCGCGTCTGGGCGGGCATGCGCGGGCCGCCAAGATAAAAGAATTGAACTATAGTATATCAAAAGCAGGCTAGATTTGGCAAAAAGGGCATTCCTCGCCAAGAGAAGTCCACTACTATCATACATGGGCCTTAATTTGAGGAAGAAATTTCTGAGAATGCTTGTTTGGAGCACAGCATTATATGGTAGTGAAACATGGACTTCAAGAAACCTGGAACAGAAGAGAATCGAAACATGTGAGGTGGGGAGCAACAGGATAACAGAGAAAATTAGGTGGACAGATGCGGTAAAGAAATACATGAAAACACTTACAAGAACGGACAGTGTGGTAGGACATTCGTAGAAACATTACGGAATAACTTCTATGGTCTAGAGGGGCCTGCAGAGCGTAAAAACTGTAGAGGAAAACATAGATTGGAATGCATCCAGCAAATAATTGAGGACGTAGGTTGAGAGTGCTACTCAGAGGTGAAAAGATTGACACAGGAGACGAATTTCTGGCCGGCCGTATCAGAGTCAGAGCAGTCACAAGATAATGTCTCAGAAAAACAACACTTTTACATACGTTTTGTAGAAGAGTATGAGCCTGATCCTTCTGTTCCTTGTTCACATGTATCAAAGTTTCCAGCCTCTTCGTCGCTTTTGTTGTCACTCCTTCCGAAACATATACTGCAAATAAAATAGATGATAGGGTCTGGCATTACTCTTCTCTCAGTCCACAGAAACGAAATGAGAGTAAGAAGAAACAGTACATAACGCAGCTAACTGAGGTCTCCTGCCCAGCTTTAATGCGTTCACCAGATGAAGTTGATTAATGGGGACACGTGTAGGGAAAAACGCTAGCGACAGTGGTAGGGGAACGGTGAGTGGATGGAAGGCAGAACTTGCCGTTTTCATTGT
Organism: Schistocerca piceifrons; assembly: GCF_021461385.2. NCBI lineage: Eukaryota > Metazoa > Arthropoda > Insecta > Orthoptera > Acrididae > Schistocerca > Schistocerca piceifrons. The sequence goes on from NC_060144.1 coordinate 333,913,607, forward strand.
TGGGCAATGCTGAACTCACAAGAAATTTCATCAGATTGAAAATATAGGGAATGTTCGCATGTACTTAATTACTTTTCTCATTTACGTAACTGACTAAGCAATAAAAGCTGTAACAATTATGAACGTTATGCGACAGAATTAGTAAGAGATATCCTAACAGTCGGCGACAATCAACAGCGCGGAAATATCACCAACCGCCAGTCGCCAGCTGGGAAGCATTAACATTTTAGTACCATTAGTGGGTCACGCATAATCGCCACCTCGCCACTCTCAAGAGAGACTGCAAACAATGCCGCGGAAATTGGTTAGAAAAGTGCAGACAGAACTGCCAATATTAGTCCTGTAGCGTTACACAAGAGAAAAAAAATGGTTCAAATGGCTCTGAGCACTATGGGACTTAACATCTGAGGTCGTCAGTCCCCTAGACTTAGAACTGCTTAAACCTAACTAACCTAAGGACACCACACACATCCAAGCCCGCGGAAGGATTCGAACCTGCGACTGTAGCAGCAGCGCGGTTCCGGACTAAAGCGCCTAGAACCGCTCGGCCACAGAGGCCGGTTACACAAGAGACACTAGTTAGATTGAGTAAGCAGTAAAGACCCGCTAAGCAGATCTAGCAGAACCGAAGACCGCTGACAACTCGGGAAGTGCAGAATCAATTCTATCATTGTCAATGGCGTCTAGAGCAGAGTCTCTTCTCGACTACATAAATACTACATCTTCAACAGCGTACACAACAGTAGGGTCGATAGCGTTCGTGTTATTCGCACTCAATTCTCTGGTTATGGTGAGTTTGTCCTAATTTTGATCTCGCTCTAGCTGCCGTTTGCGACGTCCAGCGGCCCGAAGCCACGGCTGATGGACTCCAGCATCCAGTACTGATGTCAGCATAGCCACCAGCCCTGACAACATGACTCTTGTCCAGGGCGGAAGCTGCCCTTAGCTTCAGTGCCACACGGCTCTGAAGGATTACTGTAATGATGGGCCAGTTTCAGAATTCAGCACGACCACATGGCATCCGACATACCGGTACACCTATGGGGACAATGTGGGCATGGTCTGGGAGGGATTGAGAACCAGCAAATGGCGTGTGAATCAAAACACTCACATTGTTGTCACGCCATCTGCAAAAACAGAGCTACGTGTGAGGTGTGCCTACCACTCCAAGCTGATGCAGCGCTCCCAGCAGCCATGCGTCCGCTATTGGACCACAGGGTTCTTCTCAGCATTATGTAGCTGCCAGTCAGTGCAGAAGAAGTAGCAACGACATATATCTTCAGTATTAAATGACATTTTTTTGAATATTGTTTTATTGCGTCTAACGACGCCACGCAATTCTCGGGCCATGTTCTGGCGAATTAGTAGGGATTTTCAGCCCGGCAGAGGTTGGCACCTACGTCATTAACAGAATCCTGTTCCAACTCATACATCTCTAAAACTGTTCGTGTAACTTAATCCTAGCAATACCAAGGCATATTCCATAAAGCGAATTGTGAAGAGGGGTACTTTACGCCCACCCAAAAAATTAAAAGAACACATTATTTAATTATTGTTGAGTTTTATTACCTACATACTCTTTAAAAAGGTACAGATGTTCAAGTTGGGTCCAGAACCTGAATATACCTTTTAGTACACTCTCAGCAATACCAACGCATTTTCAGTAATGTGTAATACTGACTTCATGTCCACCACAAAAAATTTAAAAATGTTGATTTCGTTCATTGACTTTTAATCTCATTACACATTTTAAAGAGACACTGATGTACAAGTAAGGCCATGAATATGGAATTACTGAATATGACATTAACTGATAAATTTAAAACATATATGCAGTCTGGAAGAAGAATTCTTTAAAACAGAAATATTAATTTCAAAATGTTAAAATATAAAAGTGAGAAGATCGCAATATTTTCAAAAGGTAGGCATAAAATACACTCCCCCCACCTCCCCTTGGCATTGAGAGGGTTAAAATATTCACAAGACCTTTCTTGAGTAGAACTTTACTAGGGTTTTTGATATTTACAGCTCCCTTCCAAAAATGAGCCATTCTGTGCAAAAGATAGAAAAAACTTACTTTTGGTGGTGGTGGTGGGGGAGGGGGGGGACGAGTACACACCCTCCCTATGAGGAGGGACTTTTCCGTTTCTTACTACTACTACTACACTCAAATTCACGAAAAAGGTGGTGGCTCAGCAGGAAGTCAGGTGCGGGGTTTACCTGAGGTTGGACTGCCGATCATAAACCCCCGAAACGTACCATGGAGTAGGGTGATATCAGCCTGCAGTAGGGCCCCACCTGGAAGGCATCAGTTCAGCATCAGGACTAGGTGCGGCGCATAGACTGGCTGGAGGTAATTGTGGTTGAGACTGGGAGACCCACATGTAGTCGATGGCTGGTGTGGAATACTTCTCGGTAGGCATCAGTCGACGACAGATACTCTTGGGTGAAAGTGGCCAGCATTTATACTGGCTCGCCTCAGATTTTTTATGAACAAGGTTTCACTTCCTCTCTTGTACGAGACGTAGGCAACAGGTGGCGGGTCATGGCGTGTTGTGACCATGCGCGCTTCAGTGCCGGAGTGCAGGCTTTCTTCATGACAACTCGGCACCTTTTTTGGCTCTGGCAGCAGAATGTGATAGGCAACCTGCTGGCAGTTAGCCACATGCTGTAGAGCCAGCTCGGAAGGCGTAACACAATGTTAATTGCAGTTTAAAAAGCTTGTAATGCGGCATTGTACAAACTTTTCCTGTTACAGAATGCTGACTGTTAGCTAACCGGACACCTATCATTATGTTACAGCAACATAAATTTCAGGCACAGTTTGTACCTTCATGTGTGTATTTTTGAAATGAAATAATTCAATGAAATCATTTAACATAAGCAAGGCCTACGAAGGTGTGGGCCAAGATTTATAATTAGTACTATCAGCGTTGCAATTACGTGACAAAATAGGCACAGAAAGTATTCTCTCTCTCTCTCTCTCTCTCTCTCTCTCTCTCTCTCTCACACACACACACACACACACACACACACACACACACACACAACACAAACACAAACACAGTGCCACAAGCATAGTAATCCATTACATTAAACTGTTTCCTTCTACCTCTCAATATATTTCCACTTCTGATAACAACGAGCCACCAGCATCAAACAGCATTACTGACGAAATTGGCCTCTAGTAATCACTGACTCTTCATCTCCTTGCTCAGTAACAAGTAACATCGCATTGCTCTATGTAGCGCAGCACTGCGTGGAATCTTAACAATGAATATTGTCTTCAGTTCTATAAATTCACTATCTGCATTTCAGTTAAGGGGCTCCGGAAAGGCTCAAAATCATGAAAAGTTCAATTTTTACTTTTTTGCGTTTTCTGAATCTGCAGACTATTACCTTTTAATAGATATATAACTTATTCAATTCCGAAGACTACAACTATTTTTAAATTTTTTTTGAAATGTGTTCTACATGGGCGTGACACACTGTGGCACTGTTAAACTGCTGTCAAATGGTGTTATTATTAACGTCCGTGTTCATCAGGTACATTTTAGTGATGTGAGATAAAGTATGTGTTGTGGCTAACCTGTGATGGTTCAATATATATCGCTGGTGTGATTGTCGATTGTTTCATGTTTATTTACTCTGTCGTTATCTCGAAAATATTCGTAATTAATTCTGTTTCTTGAGTCTCTGTTTTGTTGAAGTATAATAGTGAGTAAAAGTAAGGTTATTAGAAATCCTCTGAAGGCTTTTAAGAAAAGGAGAAATGTTGGAAAGCCAAAGGTATGTGTTATTACTGTAAACAATAAAGACGATAACCAAGTGAGTGAACCTAACCTCTCAAGTACACCTGCCCATAGCAGTCAAAGTGGGAAAGAAAATACTTCACAGAAGAAGCTTGGTTCAATGAGTGAAAACTATGAATGTTTTATGGGCGAATCGGATGTGAATGAAATATTTGATATGTCGGTTCTCAAAGGAATTTTTTCAAACTATGTAAGATGTATTCATTGTAGTGAAGTTGGTCTGGAACTCTCCATAATAAAGCACGTAGGACTTGCTAGTGAAATACAACTGAAATGTGATAAGTGTTCATACATGACCACCTTTTGGAACAGTGTTGCAGTAACTGCAACTGACGAAAATGGTAGCAAAATCTACGAACACAACAACGAGCGATGCTTGCTTTAGACAAGGAACGCCTTCAGGCTGCAGACAGGGCTGTAAAGAGTCTAGAAATACAAGCAAGAGTAAACAGGAGGAGGAACAAGAGGAAGCTGGAGGAGGAGTTTGCACAGGATGAAAATAATCCATCCTATGGAGCTGGAATGCACTAAAAAGTTAATCCAATCTTTGTCGCTCGATTCCCAAAACTTTTATTTTCTCATACTAATTACATGTTTTCTAAGGATCTTCCAAACATATTTGTTTCAAACTTTCAGTAAATGTTACACAGTACCTTCTGCATAATTTAACACAGCCTTTTTCCAAAAAACTGTATATTTTTGAATATATAAATAAAAAATTGCAAAAAAATGTTGTGAATTTTCATACAATTGAAAAAAAATCATCTTTAATAACTGAACTAAAATTTTGTAAAATCCCTGTGTTAAGTTGTAGCCCATATTCCAATAAATAATCTGTAAAAAGTTCAACTTCCTACCTCAAATACTTTGTGAGGAAAGACGTAATTTATAAGCGTTATTTTAACATTGCAAGTATAGGGCGTTCCGGAGCCCCTTAAATCTTTAATCAAGCCGTTGAACATACACTGAGCTGACAAGGCATGGGATACCTCCTAATATCGTGTCAGACCTTTTTTCGCCCGGACCGAGCAAGGTGGCGCCGTGGTTTTCGCATTGGACTCGTATTCTGGAGGACGACGGCTCAATCTGGTGTCCGGCCGTCCAGATTTAGGTTTTCCGCGATTTCTCTAAATAGCTGCAGGGAAATGGCATGACGTTTCCGTTGAAAGGGCACGACCGATTTCCTTCCCCATCCTTGACGCAATCCGAGCTTGTGGTCCGACTCTAATGACTTCGATGTCGACAGGACTTTAAATATTTCCTTTTTCCTTTTACTCGGCGTAATGCAGTAACTACAGTGGCACGGACTTAAAAAGTTGTTGGAAGTCCGCTGCAGAAATATCGAGCCATTGTGCCTCTGTAGCCGTCCATAATTGTAGAAGTGTTGCCGATACCGGATTTTGTACACGGACTCATCTCTCGATTATGTGCCAAAAATGTTTGATGGAATTCATGTCGGGCGATCTGGGTGGCCAAACCATTAGCCCGCATTGTGCAGAATGTTCTTCAAACCAGTCGTGAATAACTGTGGCCCGGTAACATGGCGCATTGCCATCCATAAAAATGCCATCGTTGTTTGGGAACATACAGTCCGTGAACTGCTGCAAATGGTCTCCAAGTAACTGAACATAACCATTCCCCGTCAGTGGTCGGTTCAGAGGGATCAGAAGACCCAGGCCATTCCATATAAACATAGCCTACACCATCATGTAGCCAGCACTAGCTTGCACAGTGCCTTGGTGACAGCTTGGACCCATGGCTTCATGGGGCCTGCACCAAACTCGAACCCTACCGTCAGTTCTTAGCAACTGAATTAGGGATTCATCTGACTAGGCCACGGATTTGCAGTGGTCTAGGCCTCTAGGGTGTAACCGATACGGTCACGAGCCGAGGAGAGGCGCTGAAGGCGATGTCGTGCTGTTGGCGAAGGCACTAGTGTCGGCCATCTGCTGCCGTAGCCCATTAACACTACATTTCGCCGGACTCTCCGAACGGATAAGTTCGTCGTACGTTCCAAGTTCATTTCTGCGTTTGCTACACGCAGTATTGCTTGTATGTTAGCACCGACAACTCTGCGCAACGCCACTGCTCTAGATCGTTGGTTGAAGGCCTTCGGGCACTGCATTGTCCTTTGTGAGACGTAATGCCTGAAATTTGGTATTCTCGGTGCACTGTTACCACGTGGATTTCAGATTATGGAATTTATAAACGATTTCCGAAATGGAATGTCCCATTCGTCAAGCTCTAACTACTGCTCCGCGTTAAAAATCTGTTAATTCCTGCTGTGCGGCCAAAATCACGTTAAAAACGCATTCACATGAATCGTCTGAGTGTACGTGACAGCTCCGCCAATGCCCTACTCTTTTATACCGTCTGTACGCGATACTACCGCTGCATATAGCTGTCACATGCCTTTTTGTCACATCGCGTATTCTATAGCAAGCATTAGATGATTCCTACCTTAATACTAAGTATCACCAAGTGGACGCAAGTGGCCATTAATACCAAGTTTTACTTAAGTTATAGGATAGTAGCCTGTTAGTTCTGAGGCAGCGTTACCCGCTATACTAAATATATCTTAGTTACCTGTAGGGAAAAAAATGGTTCAAATGGCTCTGAGCACTATGGGACTTAACATCTGAGGTCATCAGTCCCCTAGACTTACAACTACTTAAACTTAACTAACCTAAAGACATCAGACACATCCATGCCCAAGGAAGGATTCGAACCTATGACTTTAGCGGTCGCGCGGTTCCAGACTGTAGCACCTAGAACCCCTCGGCCACTCCGGCCGGCTAATTTGGAACAATTCTAACATTCTGCGTGGTGTCTGTTTGTTCTAAGTCGTGTCTCCCTACCACTTTCGCGCAACGACGCTCTGAGCGTGTTTTTTAGGGAATTGACTAGTTTGAACCTTGGACCTGTTGCTGGTAAGGAGACGCCAGACCACACATGACATCTAGACTTCAGAAGAGTTCAGTGAGACTAGCAATGATATAATCAAATACTCAATGATTTCAGCGTCAGCTCCACTGCACTCCCTGTAAAAGAATCTTAATACTAACTAAATTTAGTGGAAGGGGTTCAAGGCTTTCCTATTTTTAGTTAGCTGGTAAAATAACGTCGAAAAAGCAGTTAAGTTCACCACTGGAAATTTATTCTACTCACAAAACATTGTTTATAAATTGCACTATTGATAAAAGGAAATATTTTAATACAGGATGACAAAAACCAACTGCTTTCAACAAAAATGTTGACGAATATTCCCTGAATGGGTTTCCAAGTTCTACAATGGATCGAAGTATGACCTATGCCATATCACATCTATAATCTAGATTTAAGTTAAGTTTCATAAAAGAGAAAACTATCAAAATGGTCTACAGTGACCCTCAATTATCTTTAATTACTTATTTAACTTGTCGTAAATTACAGTGGCTGATGTGGCTTCTTAATAATTATATAACAGAAAAATCATCGCATTTCAGATTTTAACTTCTAGTAGCAAATGTGAATACCACGAAGTTTAATTGACTATCGACACTAGTATTACGTAAAAAGGGGATGTAACAGATGAGACTTCTGCAGTTCTGAGTGAAGCCTTATGGCGGCACTGCATGCGTTCATTACCTTGTCGGTGTTTAGGCAGTGTCAGGGGGCGGCGGGCGGCGCAGCTCCACACACCTCACCGTCTCGGAAGCAACTCTCTCCTCGCTTCTCCTTACTACAATTTACCGAAGTTGGTTTAAAAAAAGGTATCTGGCTGTGTTTTCAACTGACCAATCAGGGTCTCAATGTTAACCTTATGCTCCGCCTACAAAAATTCTGTCCATCCAATGAGGAACGTTATCCTTTTTGTAGTGGGGCAATGTTTTTAACGTTTGCAACGTAACAGAGACGCGTATAGCCTCACGCTAAAACTTTCAGCTGGTGTGGTCCTTTTAGTGTTATCGTAAGATCCATACTGTTCTTCTGGAGGGCTCTATCTTTTAACATGGACTGGGGGGTGGTCCTGGCGGTCGGCTGACGACATGGGTACCCGTCCCTTATCGTAGGGCCTCCTAGCCTACACGACTCTGCTCTCCGCTTCTGTTCTCGTTTCTTCCCTCGGAACTGCGTCTGTTTCACGGTGGGAAGGTATGACATGCATTTAGGCGTTCTTATGTTAGTCTGTGGTATTCCATTTTCTCACTCGTTGATCGTATTACTTTGGTTAATTTAATGTCAGGATTTATTCGGAGCTATGTGACATACTGCCGGATTTGCTATCATGTCAGGGTTTTCATGGAAGGTGTTGGATTTGCCTGACACCTTACACAAGACAGTAGTCAACGTACTAACGTTATCTACCGCTGACAAACAGTTTATGCTAAGTCGCCTACTCCTTATAATCCAATAAGAATTAAACGCGGAAAATATACTGCACTAACAAATATATGCCGTGAGCAATAGCCAACTTTCACAGGTTGGCATGATCTCGACTACAGACGAAATAAATCAAGCAGTTTCAGCCAAGCAACAAGTTTTCCACCCACAGGTGTGCAATCACTTTCTTAAGAATTCTCATCACAAACGAAATTAGAAAAATATCTAGCGAACACACTAAAAACTAAAAATGTAAACAGCAAGTAGGGAACTTCAAGTCCCTCGGACACAACCTTCACAATCCGGCCTCCCCCCTTACCCACCACACGCACACACACACACACACACACACACACACACACACACACACACACACGCAACAGACGGAGGCAAACTTGACCAAACAACTGTTTAGTAGACACTGGTGTGACTGCATTCACTGCGTTTTTTTTTTGTTTCAAACAACCAATTCATTTATGACGTCGCCACGCACGACGTCCCCCCAGCTTCAGTTCGATACTCTCTACTACCGTCTCAAAACAACTATTTATGCTTCCAATTTTTGACTGTACCTCTGTCATGTCCTGCTTAAGATTACCGAGGAATATTATAAAGCTCTAAAGCCAATGCCCCGTTATTCAACGACGCCAGTCAATGGCAGAAATTGTACGATAACCAACATATACAATTAGCGACTAGGAGGCCCCTGTGGCCGAGCGGTTCTAGGTGCTTCAGTCCGGAAGCGCGCTGCTGCAACGGTCGCAGGTTCGAATCCTGCCTGGGCATGGATGAGTGTGATGTCCTTAGGTTAGTTAGCTTTAAGTTGTTCTAAGTCTAGGGGACTGATGACCTCAAATGTTAAGTCCCATAGTGCTCAGAGCCATCTGAATTAGCGACTGAGCTACCAGGCGGTTTGCATGCGACAGTAAAAATACATCTGTAACTCTATGTTGTATAAATGGAAGAATGGGACTAAGGCTGGTCGATGACTTGCTGGAAACACATATCCAAAACTTTACTACGCTTTTATTGAAGCGGGCTGAGCATTAATTTTACTGATAAAGATGCTCAACAAATCGTCTATATTTCCAGATATTACGGGTTTTAACTAACTCTGGTTTACCAACAATCCGGTAATTGTCAAGTAAAGTAATTTTTCTTCGGAAAGATGGCTATCATATTCCAAACTGCTCGGAGAAATATGCTCTGTTTCTGTTTCTATTCCTTCTCTCGAGCTCATGCAACCCACACCACTCTCGTCTAACTGTACGACGTCAGACTTAACCTTGTAGATTTCGAAATCTACGTGGTTTTCAATTAGTCGTACGCTGTCATCATCGGCAAACTCGTCATGTTCCTCTTCAAAAATTTCGCCTCGGTTCTCTTTAGTGCCGGCGTCATTGTGGTTGGCTACTTCAATTACAACAACATTTTGTCAAGCCTGCCCTTTTGGTATATGCCTTAATAAACGCTAATTTCCTGCGAGTTGAGAAGCTTCAAATATTGTCAGCTTTCTCCATTAGCATACCTCCCATACAATCCCCTGTAATTCTTCAGTTCGTCGTATAACCGATGAAACTGCTCTAGTCACACCTCTTCTCGTTCCGCGTTGCCGTGCGCGATAACGGAAGTTTTATCCGATATCGACTTCTTTAATTCCGCTGGCGAATCACACTGTACTGGACCCTGCGGTACCGATATTGCTTTAACAGCGGCCGCCTCTTCCTTAATGACTGGTACTCTAATTCCATTGTTATTACGGACAGGGATCGCTTTGTCAATGCGTTTCAACTTTAAATCTTGTTACCGCTGGCGCAATACGCACTCTGTCTTCTTGCACATTCTCCCATCGCCGATTTATCGATTCGGATCTGTTATAACGACGTTGCCTAGGCTTTCTTCAGGGCCGCCAAGGTCTTCCCACGGCCGGTGGGCCCAATATCGGCCCGGCTAATCGTTTCCCCGAGTAGGTACTACACGCCTGTTCCCATCAGTCTGTTGCAGTTGGTTCAAAATGGCTCTGAGCACTATGGGACTTAACTTCTCAGGTCATCAGTCCCCCAGAACTCAGATCTACTTATAACTAACTAACCTAAGGACATCACATACATCCATGCCCGAGGCAGGATTTGAACCTGCGACCGTAGCGGTCGCGCGGTTCCAGACTGTAGCGCCTAGAACCACTCGGCAACTCCAGCCGGCTTGAAATTGGTGATTTCGCCCATGCCTGCTATCATTTTGCTGAGAACTGCTTAGCATATTCACTTGATACTGGCCTCTGTCATTTCTACTATTATTGTTCCCACTATGACTGTTATTGTTATAGTGCTGTAAGTTGTTATTACCGTGGTGGTGGTTACCACTATTGCCATTATTATTATTAATACGTTTGTTACTATTACCATGGCTCTGAACACTGTGGGACTTAACATCTGAGACCATCAGTCCCCTATAAGTTAGAACTACTTAAACCTAACTAACCTAACGACAGCACACACGTCCATGCCCGAGGCAGGATTCGAAGTTATGACCGTAGTGATCGCGCGGTTCCAGACTGAAGCGCCTAGAACCGCTCGGCTACACCGGCCGGATACTATTACCATGGCTTTTAAAATTTTGGCGCTTATCCTGCCATTTATCTTCATCTTCCACCATTTCTAAGAAGCAGTAATTGTTCTGTAACTACTCCCTACATACCTCTTGGAATTATCTGGAAGCTTCTTCCACAGCTCCCAGACAATCTACGATTCAGTCTGTCGATGACGCAGATATTCAACTTTGCGGATCCAGTTTTCACAAAATTGTTTCGTCGTGCCAGGCGAATTTATGTCTTAGGATTTTTACACTAAGAAATCGCGCCATACACTCCTCTGATTCTGCTCTGATCAATATTCTTTCAAGAACGGTTTCTTAAATTCTTGAACATTCGAAACACTGATGTTCAAGCCCCATCGCTTGGTCTCGCCCACTAGCACGTCAATTACAGCATTAATGCTTGCCTTAGCCGTCCACTATTCAGACAGTACCCTTTCGCAATCTGCAATGAAGTCGGTAGCGTGCAATCAACCCTGCTTTTTGAGGTGATCGAAACGCTCCTCCTTCCCTTGTATTTCAGCATTATGTGCGTGACACACACATGGAGCTGGTTCTCGTCTCTTATCTTTTCTAGTTTGGTTGCTTTGTAACTACTTGACAAGTGATTTTTGCTGGCGTTTCCACTTCCTCTTTTTCTCATCACACACAGTCAACTGTTTCTTCACTCTAGTACCTATGTCTGATACTAAAGTTTGAAAATTTTTATCCTCTTTCCTATCGTCTGACGCTTAATAGTTAATCAATTTTCATATTTTTGTGACACTCGGTGATTGCATGGAAAGGAAAGAGACCCTGGTTGATAATAATGACTGAGGATAATGACAACACAGGTTCCTACAAGCTGTAACTATTGCAAATTATTATTCGATAAAGTTAGTCATTAAAGTTTGTTGCACAAATGCTACTTGGTAATGCCAGTACAATATTAACATTAAAGTTTCTTGCACAAATGCTACTTGGTAATGCCTGTACAATATTAATTGTACTCCGTCAGTTAACAGTCTTACGATGTTGTAGCTGTGCGGACGACGAAGAGTGTAGTCGATGGCAATGCTGAACTGCAGCTGGCTGAGAACCACGAATCGTCTCCAGAGCCACGGATAATTATGAGACTTGCAATAGAACTGCAGCTTCCTCCTCCTGTCCATCCCGATCGTGGTCTCAATACTCGCTGGTTAATGAAGTAGGTGCGCCTACATTGGCGCGATCATAACTGCACACGGGGCCTGCTGCAGCGCCCAACAAGCACTTCCGCACTGTTTCAAAGACTTACATTGCTATATCTGATCTCCGCTCACAGCGTGACAGAGACACTCCATACACAAATATAAACAACGGCACAGCTGTTGCCATTTTGTCGTTGCTATCGATAAATTTAAACAAACTCCCCTTGGCGATTACTCAGCAATTTACAATATTTACATTCTCAAATAAATACAGTATTACATCCTTTATGTATTAAATATAGTTTCCGTAACCAAGTTTACATATTCAGAATTAGCAGTATATTACAAGTTATAAACGAATATTAAACGGCGAAAATTTTTAGATGGTGCAGAAGGTACTTTTTCTGCATTTTCGGTGTTACACAACGTGTGTTTGTATGAAATATATTTTACTTTGCTGCCTTTGTACTGTATATCTCTCTTTTTATACTTTCTGCTAGTGCCTATATACACTATTGGCCATTAAAATTGCTACACCAAGAAGAAATGCAGATGATGAACGGGTATTCGTTGGACAAATATATTATACTAGAACTGATATGTGATTACATTTTCACGCAGTTTGGGTGCATAGATCCTGAGAAATCAGTACCCAGAACAGCAAACTCTGGCCGTAATGACGTCCTTGATACGCCTGGTCATTGAGTCAAACAGAGGTTACATGGCGTGTACAGGTACAGCTGCCCATACAGCTTCAACACGATACCACAGTCCATCAAGAGTAGTGACTGGCTCGGCCACCATTGACCAGACGTTTTCAGTTGGTGAGAGATCTGGAGAATGTGCTGGCCAGGGCAGCAGTAGAACATTTTCTGTATCCAGAAAGGGCCGTACAGGACCTGCAACATGCGGTCGTCCATTATCCTGCTGGAATGTAGGGTTTCGCAGGGATCGAATGAAGGGTAGAGCCACGGGTCATAACACATCTGCAATGTAACGTCCAATGTTCAAAGTACCGTCAATGCGAACAAGAGGTGACCGAGACGTGTAACCAATGGCATCCCATACCATCACGCCGGGTGATACACCAGTATGGCGATGACGAATACACGCTTCCAAGGTGCGTTCACCGCGATGTCACCAAACACGGATGCGACCATTATGATGCTGTAAACAGAACCTGGATTCATCCGAAAAAATGACGTTTTGCCATTCTTGCACCCAGGTTCGTCGTTGAGTCCACCATCGCAGGCGCTCCTGCCTGTGATGCAGTGTCAAGGGTAACCACAGCCATGGTCTCCGAGCTGATAGTCCATGCTGCTGCAAACGTTGTCGAACTGTTCGTGCAGATGGTTGTTGTCTTGCAAACGTCCCCATCTCTTGACTCAGGGATCGAGGCGTGGCTGCACGATCCGTTACAGCCATGCGCATAAGATGCCTGTCATCTCGACTGCTAGTGATACGAGGCCGTTGGGATCCAGCACGGCGTTCCGTATTACCCTCCTGAACCCACCGATTCCACATTCTGCTAACAGTCATTGGATCTCGACCAACGCGAGCAGCAATGTCGTGATACGATAAACTTCAATCGCGATAGGCTACAATCCGACCTTTATGAAAGTCGGAAACGTGATGGTACGCATTTCTCCTCCTTACACGAGGCATCACAACAACGTTTCACCAGGCATCGCCGGTCAACTGCTGTTTGTGTATGAGAAATCGGTTGGAAACTTTCCTCATGTCAGCACGTTGTAGGTGTCGCCACCGGCGCCACCCTTGTGTGAATGCTTTGACAAGCTAATCATTTGCATATCACAGCGTCTGTAGCATGTCATCTTCGTGGAGTAGCAATTTTAATGGCCAGTAGTGTATATTGTAAATTTATTTTATATAATAACAATTGCTGCTGCATAACAATTGTATTTTATCATAAGCCTAACGACTTTGTCGAGTTATACAGGAGTCTGAAGATGGCCAGTGAGGCACTGAAACTGGTAGCACAACAAAATTATTACAAAAAATTATTCCTTCTGCGAAAAAAAGTACTTATCCACAACAACAATCTCATGTAATTGTAGAGATATCACAACCAAGCAAAATTCGAGTTCCCAAGAAGTGATATGACAGCACTGCAGACATCTCACTTAGACATTATTGACCACCACTGCATACAGATCAGCTCCTCCTTTCCTAATGTAGAGGCAGATTGTAAACAAGGTGGCTGACTTCACTTGACATGTATGACTCACGGTAGTCCGTAATCACCAATGAGCCACTAGACATACAGCACTGCTGACCTTGACTCAGCGCTCTCCTGAACGCACCGGTTGACTCATATACTCACGAGACTAGCAAACCAATCAACCCAATACACACACACGGTATCACCCCTCACTTCAGAAATTAAAAGCGGAAGTAGACTTCATGACAGACATGGCCAATGACACCGGCTTATATGCTCTTCCATTCTACTTGATGGCACTAGAGGAACTGTGGGAAATGATCGCCAATGTGTGCGACAACGATCGGCAGCACAGCACACTGTTATTGGTGGGTGTTCAAATTCTCGTGGGCAATAGGCGAATTTGTTCACCCTCTCACTGCTCAGCCATTCCTATCTGCACATACACCACCTGGAACACATTCTAATACTACTTGCACAAAATGCCTGTCATGCACACAGCCTGCATACCAGGTGCTACCAATCGTTTACACAGACACACCCAGACCTCAGGGAGATAGGTCGTTCTAAGCTTTCAGTACTTCATCCCAGGTAATAACTAGTATGTGTGACGGACTACGTGGAAATCGATCCAATGGTTTAGAAGGAGTTGTGGAATATTCTCACATATATGTCCAATTTTATTTGTGTGTATGATATATTACAATCACAAAACTTGCCTTCCTATGTGTCTAAAGCAGACTGCACAATTCTTTCAGTACTATGGTAATTCCTTATTAATAATATACTTTTTCCCTTAACTCCAAAAATGCTATGTTAAGATACTAATTTATACAATATGAATAAATGGTGTATGTAGAAAGAAAAATGATTACTTAGAAAGAATTAAAGATGAAGGTAAGTAATGAATCAAAACAAAAGAAATAAATGTGAGGAACATATGTAAATTTCTCTAGCTGACCTTTATTTTGCTGGTACCTGGGCACACCTTCTAGTTTGTCTTTGCTGAGTGGGAGAATGGCCTACATTTCAGCCATCTGTTCATTTCCTACATATATTATTCCTGCACATCCAATCTGAAACATCTAGGATTGTACTTATAATTTAGTGTGCAATTGTTGAGCGACTTAGGAAAAGCATTGATTCATCACCATTGTTTGTAAATGACAATACCACAGTGTTACTAATAGCTGATTTATTTATATGAATTTAAATTACAGTTACATATGCTCTTATTAACCATAAGAAAATAACACTTAGTGACAATGCGGTGTTTTTCGCTACTTATGAGCTTTCCATATCCTAATGGTACTGCCATCCTTGCACACCTAATTATCATACAAACTTTCCTTGTCACTCTCTCCATCTCTCATATGTTTCTTTTTCTATCTTAAATACCTACTCTGAACTTGCTTAGTTGATTCCTAGATTTATTAATTGTGATTATGTTGAATAACTTGAGTGTGTCAGCATTCCTAATTAAGAATTTAATCACTTCCTTGGGGAAGGCGATGGAGTGGGTGGTGGTGGGGAGTCATGTCTCCTACTTTCCACTTGGCGTGCGCAAGTGAACACCTGATAGTCAGGGAACCCTAAATAACCAAAGTGACAGTCAAAAAGACGTGAAGCACCCAGAAAGGGTGAAAGAAACGAAATGAAACTTCATGGGCAGAGAGGCTATGTGATGTTATATCAGCGATTACAGTCTAGAATCAAATTTAGAAAGAAGTTGTACCCTCCTTGGTCTGCATGTGTGCACTGATCCGATTGGGAACGGAGTCAGAAAGCTGTTTGTATGCTCTCCTGAAGCAAGCTGACCCCCACTGATCCTTGACATTCTGGATACTGGAAGTGGGATGGACTCGACGTCCGAGAAGCTCCAACGCATGATCTATTGGGGATAGATCTGGTGATCTTTCGGCCAGTAAAAACAAACAATTCACAGTGACATGTGCCGTATGGAGATGAGCATTGTCTTGTCAAAAAATTGCACCATGATACTACTGCATGAGGTGTAACACATAAGGACACAGGATTCCCGTGACATATGGTTGTGCACTCAGAGTTCCCTGAATTACCATCAGCCGTGTCCTGAAGTGATACCTGATAGCTACCTTTACCACGATGCAAGGAGTGTCAGCACTATGCCTCTCCAAAATATTGTAAGAATGGGACCTCTCCGAAGTCACTTCTACGCTTACTGATGGTGGTCATCCAGGGTACTGCAGAACTGTGATTCACAATTGAACACATGGAGACTTTATTTGTGAGCAGCCCATACTTGCAGGTCATGGCACCACGCCAACGGCAGCCTACGGATGAGGCAGTAATTTCCTTGACCAGCTGCTGCTAGTGTTCGACCAATGGTGTGGGATGACACAGGCTGTTGCTGTGAGTCCATTACCCGTTCTCAGTGGCAGGCGCAGATGCGAAGGAGTCATCACGTGTTAGGTGCCAATACAGCGAACTTCCCTCACGGTGGTCAGGCATGGCTGATCAGAACCTTAACCACGAGAATGCCTGCTCTCGCGTTCCCGTGTTGTTCAACATTGGACCACTGTCACATTCGAATGCCACACAATTCTGGATATTACAGGATTCGGCAACTGACCAAAACGAGAACTACAATGACCCCTCTTTCAAACACTGTTTCACACGAGCAAGTGGCACCTTCGTGTCTTTCACGTTACTCATTCAACCTTTTATGCTGTTCACACCATCTTATGTACGCTACCAGCACTAGTAAAACATTGAGCACGAACAGACAGTAATGCATATGGTGGCCATTCTCCACATCACCCACAGAGAACTGCAACCAGTTACATATCCACCGCCTGTGTGTACACGTAAAAAGTTACATTGACATTTGACCACGTCTAGTGGGTGCTTCCATTTTATTTTTCAGCCAGTGTATGTGTGGATTCAGGATTATTGGACTGAGTGCCTCCAGTATAGGGAGGACGGGCAATACGCTTAAACAAGAGAGTGTTCTGCCCACAGGCGAGACGCCAGCCGCCATGCACCACGGCAGCTGCGCCACGGGTCTGCAGCCGCCACCAATCCGACGGCTGCCCCAGCTGCTGCTGTTGCTGCTGCTGCTTCTGGTGGGGTCTCGGCCGCTGGCTGTGTGCTAGCACCACTGGAGTCTTTGGCGGATGCTGGCGTTGCCCTCAGAAGCTGTGACACGCTGCAACTTTTTCACCACTGCCTGTGTCTGTGTCCAATGTCGGCCTTGTGTATTTAAGGGCGGTAGAGATAAAGTGCAGGAAAATTCCACTAAGAGAAGGACCAATTTGCTAACAGAAAATTTTGCAGACTGCACATTGTGATGGTACAAATGATTTTCATGCTGGATACTATCTTTAGAAACATTTGATGTTGTTCAAAACTTTAGAAACCAGTGCACAGCACATAGGAGTACAGTAAACTTATAGCGAGTGTTAAAAATAATGGCACCCTTATAATTTATTTTATTGCGACTTGTCTGACAGTGACATTGGTGGCAACGGAACACTTGCTACAGGTCAGGGAGCAATAGGCACTATATTGTACGTCCTCGAAGCTTTAAAGGCATTCGTCAGGAATGACGTGAAATGTGATGGATTTGTTAGTCGATGTGGACAGGCAGAGAATCGGCGAACGACTGTCTTGTAGCGAGCCTACCTTATCACAGCACCACATACCCATCTGATATTTCATTCTGAGTATATTTCAAAATCATCGTTGTTCAGAGTTTGACATAGACTAGTGTTAGGTAGGAGCTGTGGTGAGACTACTATGACTTAGGCCAATTCCGCCTCGACAGATTTACCTCATATTTGTCAGCTGGAACATCTACCGATCGATTTCTGAGCAGGATGTCTCATTATTGAGCAGAGGTTGATCTGTCGGCTTGCAGATCCCGTCCCGGTGGACATTTCATTGTTTGCTCTTGGCACTAGCTCTATGCAAGAAAGGTGGAAAACTCTACAAGGTACAGAACGAGAGGGTTCGGCGGAAAAAGGAGGTAACCCTCAATTTGGTAAGGATTTGTTTGATCAGATTATCTGTTGTCTTTTATGAGAGCAATAAAAAACCAGCCGGAGGCCTGTAAGCATTAACATGTACCTTAATTTCGAATGTATTGCCCAGCACAACTGAATCACTTTTATCCCTGTAATACGAGGCAGTGAATGACAGTCTCGCAAAATTCCTGGGCCGCCGTTGTGAAAAATTCCTGAACTGCTGCCTGACCCCTTGGTCTGAGGTCAATGGTTTGCCTCTCAGAGCTTTCTTTATCCCCAACGAAAGTGGTAGAATCTCACGGAGACAGATCTGGACTGTATGAAGGGCATCTGGATGTCTGGTATTTGAATGCTTGCCAGAGCTCCTTGACTGCGTTTTCTGTACGGGGGCTTGCATTCTCATGGAGCGGAAAGACTCCGCAAGTGAGCTACCCTGATCGTTTCGATTTCACCGCTTTGAGAAATGCAGACAAGGTTTGTGAATGTCAAATGCATTCACCACCGTTGTCTAATGCTGCAGGAATCTGATAACAAGGGGGTCCTTTTATTCAAAGAAGAAGGTGAACATCACCTTTACCGCACTTGTGAGGACGGCCTTGGATGTTTTGGAAGGCGATGACCCTGCATGCTTCCACTGGAAACTTTGGCGTTTTGACTCGAGTTCGAAGTGATGACACCATGTCTCGTCTCCAGTGAATACTGGTGATAGGAACTTAGTCCATTCTTGGCATAGAGGTATAGATGTTAATTTTTTTGGGAATGTTTTGGATGATGAGTCTTCCCGCTGGTTTGATACTCCCCTTCACGACTTCCTCTTCAATGACAAGGTCATCATCTTGGAGTTGTGTATACATGGAACTATCAGTCATTTCGGTGGGTTTTCAACATTTCTCTTTTCAACCTTTCTCCCATGCTCACTTCCCCCTTCGCCATGCTCACCAAGAGATCCGAACAGAAGCTTAATCAGAACCCTTTTGCCAGTGGAGAGATCACCATGACACTTTCTCAGTTACAGGTCACGTTTCCTCTCGATGCGCATTAAGTTTCTTTAATGCACTGATTTTTTATTGCCTTCTGCCTTTTCATGCCTTGAAAATTGCTCAGTCACCGCCTTTAGGGACAGTTTCCAACCCCAGGACAACAATGTTCTCTGGAGCTCTATCCGCCCCTTCACCCGCTTTTAAAAGGTAGTTGGCAGAATGAAGGTAACTAATTGCACCGAAAGTCCTCGGCTGCCATTTCTCCATTTTTGATGATCTTTGTTTAAAATTTAAGAAATGGTTTGAATCTAACATAGGTCCTAGGATGTTTTGATTGAAAGACTGCACCCCTAAACCAGGGTTGTACATTTGTATGTAAGTGAAGGAAAGCAAAATTCTTAGAGCAATTTCTCATCGGTATCTTGTTATAAACTAGAGGACCGCAATTTTTTGCATATAACTTTTACTGTTATGGAAAGCAAGTTTGCTGCATCTGTCAGAATACTTTGGGGATAGCGGTACTATGTTCCTCTGTTCTGACAATTTCACAACAGACACTGAAGCACTACACTATTGTTACAAATCACGTGAAGTGAGATATATGACGGTCTGCAGGTGTTGAACGTTGTTCACAATACTACGACACTGGAAAATTGCTTACAGGTTATGGACAGGAACCGATATTTATCTGATGTTATTACCCAAATTGTAACTCTGTTTGAAAAGCTACAATATCCATACTACTAAAAAACGTATTAAGAAATGAAATATTCGCGTGCCTCAGAGTTATTACTTTTAAAATAGGCACAATGTTTAATTCGGTTTATAGAACCGAAATAAACATTAAAATTAACTGAAAACGATGGTTTTGTGTAATTACGCGCTGGACCTTTGCAAGAATTAGAGCCATCTGCCTGTTATAAACACCACTGTCACCTTCTCCTTACAACGCTGCTTAAGTGGGTGTGTGATGGTGTCCTTATTGCTTAATGTGTTGGTTTCAACATAGAGGAGACTTGTGGGATACCAAGTTTCCGTTCTTCAAAACCTCTAAATTTTCTTCGCTAATTCGTTTTTTTTTTAAGTTATGAACAACTATCCTCTTTGATGCTTATTCGTGTTTTAATCACAAGTAAAGTGATTGATTTTATCCTTCTAGTAACACACTTGCTTCTAAATCTCAGTTAACTGCGTGGAAACAGAATCATGAAATTTAAGGAAGAAAATATTTTAGAATCTGCTTCTTTATTCTTATGTACAACTTTAGTACACCTATGAGTTCACACAGTGAAGTTAATGAAACATGAGAATTTTTTTACAAGGAGGACAAAGGAGATCCTCTGGATTACTGTAGAAGAAGTGTTGTGTAACTTACAATGCACGATTATCAACGAAAGGAATACTCTGTGGTTATTCAATTGACAGCGATGTCTCCTCTGAAGTCTTGAGGACAAAACAGTGTGTGGTTGTAACCCCACCGTGGTAGGTATGGTGGTTGGATTAGTAGATGAACTACATGGAGCAAATATCACTGCCACTATAATATCTTAAGAGACTGTCCTATCTCTGACCTTTATCTGACAACAATTAAAATTTCAGACGATTTAATCTGAAAATTTATGAATTCCAGAAGTAGTTTTGCTGGCCAGGTTAGGACTACAAGTGAATTCCAGGTATACAATCACAATGGTAACCTAATCCTCCCCATCCCCCACCCCAGCTCCTCAGTGTCAAAATGAAACTATGTATTACTAGGCTAGATATCGAATTCGTCTTTTCTGTGTCACGATTTGTATTTCTTCTGAAGATCGCCACTGCAGAGCTTTCTCTTCTGAAGTAAAATCTGTACATTTGAAACATGATGACGTATAGTAGTCAGAAACAGGCTTCTGTGAGGTACAACAAGGTTTCACTGTCTTAGTCGTAGTCACATTAAATCAGGAAGGGTGAAACTGACTCCCATTCTATTACACTTTCCATCTCTAGTAATTTTGCTACGTCTAAGCAACATATTCAGTATCAAAGACAACAAGGATTATGCCCATCTTCCAGCAAAAGCCACACATCTATTTGGACTGCTCTCTCAATTAATAGATAAATGTGTGAACCAACTCTATTTTTTATTTGTAAATGAGCTAGAGGTCAAAACGGACCCAACTGTTCATTTATACACATAACTGTTTGTGTGATCAACAATGGGACGTCTTTCCCACACTATCGCCGAAATGCAAGCATTTTCTCTTCTGTAGTAATTTGATGAAGAATTTAATTTTAATGCTAAGTTCATTGTAACTTCACGGTTATACCCACTCTATGCTTCTTCGGTTTATTGTTATGTTTAATACAGCGAGGGTATTAATTACGAACAATTGGAACAGGGAGAACGACTGAATTTTCTCCTGTGATGCCGACATATTCTGTAATCATGAAATCCTGCTACCCCTGAATTCATTATAACTTCCCATCGAAAATAAACTTCAGCACAAACGAATTATCAGAAATAAATTTGAATTTTCTATTTGCTGCATGTACATGTAACATTTATCACTGTCAGATGTTGGCTGAGGAAGCCCGGCACGTCGAAGCATAACGCACAAAATGAAATGCTTAATCTGCTTTGGCTGGTGAAATATATCTTCCGTCGTTCCGCTTGGACGCCCAGAGTATGTCCTCACAAGAACGATTGTCTGCATCAACTCAGTGGTAAGGAATGTTTCACTTCATTTCAAAAATTAAAGAAAACAGCTAGAGGTAAAAAATTTAATTTAATAATCAAATCAATTTTTAACTTTCCAAAATTATTGGATTAACTGGTAGTTCTTTCAAACGATGTCATTCAAATAAATGATATTGTGAAGTCGACTAAAGGCCACCGTATCTCCTGAAAAATACGGAAGTGAAATATTGCTCTGTAGGCATATCAAAGTACTGTTTGTACCACTGTCGGTTCAGATATTTAGGTGGCACAAAGGAAAGTCTGACTTTTAAGACGTCCAGCGTAATAACAGTTCTGAATCTTTTGGAAGTATAGGAATATTGAGCCGAGTGATTGAGCATTATTTGGCGAAATTTATTAGCTTTGCTTGGAGGGCAAGGAGGATGTCTTCTCTTTCGATAAATTAGCGTTATTATTCTATTCATTGCTCAGGTGTTGGTTTATTTACAAGAGGCATTATTCATTCCCCTATGGTGTACGCAGATATTCTGTGACATTATATTCTGTTCACACATGAGTAATTTACTGGCTAAGGCATAATATTTCCTGACGATTGTTTGGAAGAGTGTGCGTAAAGTAACGCATTTATTGTAAACTGTTTTTCATTTTAGGTCTATGTACAGAAGATAAAGTTGTATTTTGAACTCATGCACTTCATTTTATGTTTGACCCGTTTTATCTTTAAAATTGGTTTTATTTCTATTTATATTTTAACCGAAAGTAAACGTGAGTACCTCAGGTGACTAAGAACATGTTCTTTTGATTTAAATTACGTTACTTGTGAGAAAATTAGATGTATCTGTGATGTACTTTTCTATATATTTTCCTTTCTGTATTTACTGGACTAATAAAAATTTTGTACTTTTGTAATGGATGAAAGAAATCAGACACTCATAGTGGTCGTCATCTACAGTGCGATATCACTGAATGCGTTTCTTCTTAGATTTTGTTGTCAAGACTTGTATCTGAAAAAATTGATGTATATATATGTTTAAAATTTTTTCTGAAATTAATGGTATTGCTATGGATTGCGAAGAAATTGTTGTTATAACCTTTTTGGCAGTTTAACTTGGAGTTAAACGAAAGACTGAGGAATAAGAAAGCTTTAATTTCCAAAGCAGAGTGTAAGATCATACCCTCGTACAAATGCAAGTAGAAGCTTACAGCAAATATGAACAAAATGCTGCTGAGAAGTCATTGTAAAGCTGCTAAGACCTGCAAACGATATGAAATCGTCGCAGAGTATCTTTTCGCATGTTTCTGATGTGCAGTCCGCCGTACTGTTGCCCACAAAGTCATGATTCACTGCAATGAAGTGCATATATTGAAAATTTGTTCCATTTTGAATATCCTTGGCAGAAAGGATGGCCAAAGACCAAGTGGTTTGTGATGCACTGCAAAGGAGACATAAAGTGAGGGCAATATGAGATACAGCGTTTTCCTGGTATCTTCCCCTGTTCTCCAGTAGCATGTATGCTATACCCGCCTTTTATTTTTCCCCACTTCAGTGAATAAAGTGAATTTCTTATGGGTAAATACAGAGCGTACTTTACACTATGTACCTTCTACTCATCACATATTTCTGCTGGTTCTCAGCAGTGGGCTGTATAGAGCCGAGAAATGAAGGTAACTTCTATGGGTTTTCAGTAATTTTGAAATATATATTGAAAATTTGTGTACACTAAACTATCCAATAACTATCCTACAATTTCATCACAGCAGTACAACGATGCATTTATCTTGATGGCACTGGCTCGGGAATACCCTACACTATCACATTATGGTGTGATTGCTTTCATAATATTTTAGGTGTTTAACATTAAGTTTTATGCCTAGTGCTGGCGTTTGTTATATTTTAACATAAACAGCACTCACTTTGAGCTACATTCATGATACAAATGAGTGTCATTCACATTAGTGAGGTCACAAATTTACTTTCTGTGTATTAAAAAATTGTAAATGTCGTGTGACTAGGGCCTCCCGTTGGGTAGACCGTTCGCCAGGTACAAGTCTGTCGATCTGACGCCAGTTCGGCGACTTGCACGTCGATGGGAATGAAATGATGATGATTAGGACAACACAACGCCCAGTCCCCGAGCGAAGAAAATTTCCGACCCAGCCGGAAATCGAACCCAGGCCCTTAGGATGGACATCTTTTCGCGCTGACCACTCAGCTACCGCGAGCGGACTTCTGTGTATTACACTTTTATATTTAGTGATGCTGAAACCATGAAACTTCTTAACACCAGCATTCCTGATCCTTCTTATCTTGAACGAACGAAGATAGGAAGGATGATGTAGGCCTCATGGTCGACGAAGATGTTAGAGTGATAGAAGTCAGTTGTAATCAGATGATGATTCTGTAACACTTGTTGCAATTCAGGGAAGAAGAAATACTTAGTGACACTTGTTACTATACTTTTAGTTTCGTAATTTGTGAAATATCTATGGACAAAGAACTGAATAACGTTTGTATTGCTTTTACGGCATCTGACCGAAATCTGCTTTCGATGTGGTTCATATGCATCGGATGGGACGTTTACTGTGATGCGATTTTTCGACTGCACTTATGTGTACACCAGTCCTTCGATGTCCGACAAATTGAGAAATTGTACTAACATCAGAACAGGGAACCCATCAAACAGGGAACTCAGTGAACGCTTATATATTTTTACATGTAATAATAAATAACAATTTTATGATGCTTACATAAACATATTTATGCATCACAGTTGATAACATATAAATAAAATGTGTAAATGCGAATATGGAAAATATACCAATACTGGGATAATAATCGTGCTTGTGTCTTGATGCGGAATACACATTATCTTCTCAGAAGTAGTAGCGTACTTGTTAGTGGACATTAATATGGAGTGTGTCCACGCCTCGCCTTTATGGTGGGCTGAACCCTGACAAGGACATTTTTCATTTTTAGTGAGGTGTCTGAATGTCTGCGGAAGAGTAACAAACCATTCTTCCTCAGGAACCGAAACCAGAAAAGGCAAGTTTCGTTTAGGTCGCACAACTCCTTCCTGGTGTTGCGATTTTTTTCTGTCAGTGTATTTCGTTGTGACTGGCTCGAAGAAACCATTCAAAGATATTCACCACCAGTGACAATGGTGACGGCAATAACAAATTCCTCTTATCATCTTATTACACTATTCTTTAAACAACAAAATTTTATTCATATTTCAGCCTCAAATTATTTGTTATAAAAAGTATTTATTCCATGTCAAATATAGCAGATAAAAACAAAACAAAAACTACAAAAAGTACTACAAACAAAATCGGCCTCTTTTAAAATGTCAGGTAACGGTTCTTTAATTCTGTATTAAGTAAAAAAAAAACAGTCATACACTCATCGACAACCTTCCATTTCTCGCATGGCAGTTCCTGCTTTGCCATTTCTACACTTCCTCAACCTCATTTTTAGACTTCTGTATACCCTTTTGCTGCTTCACTTGCTCACTTTTTATATTTGATCCTTTCATCTATTAAATTGTATATCTATCATGATATCCAAGAATATTTACAAGGCCATGTTGTTGCCTATTTGATGTTTGCTGCGAGGTCTTTGATCTCTAAAAGCTAACCAATTGTCTTCTGTTGTATTCCTTTAAACTGTTTCAGACAATCTTTGCTTGTTGCTCCAATTCTCCACATCAGCGGTACTTTTGATTTATCCGAATCCCATCTCGTTAACCTCCTAACTTTCAGCTGTTTCTTCAGATTTAATCTACAGTTTGTAACCAATAAATTATGGTCGTCTACGTCTCCCTCTGGAAATGGTTCGCAGTTTAAAATTTAATTTCGAAATCCTTGTCCTATCATTACTTAATCTGTCTTAAGCCTTTCGGCGTGTCCAGGTCTCTTCCACGTATACAATCTATCACATTTAAGATGTTTATTCTGAGCGAATAGTGATTCTGTGGAGGTCATCATCGGTCTGAAGCAGAGTAAGCTGCGTAAAACTACTGCTGCAGCCTGCATAAAAATGACAACGACATAATGTTCCTTTGCTGCTGGTAAACCCTTCGGGGTATAAGGTCCTGAAAAACGAAACTCTTCTCTTCCTAACATTTCGTCGAGAACTGCGCTGGACATCTTCAGAGGCGTTGCTGCGCCTTTGAATCTTGCTGGCATATGTCAGGCAGATGGCCTGCACCCGTTGCCAGAGGTTCGGCGCTGCTGACATGGCCCAGCAGTCCTACCTAAGTGACTTCATACGTAGGCTGGCTGCTCCCCGACATACTCCACCCGACAATGTGTTGTCTTCATTGTCCACAGGCAGAATGTGGCGGAACTCCACACTAGCCAACATTGTTCCATTTCCCCCGCGTCCAAAAATAACTCTTGCCACATAGCAGTCGTGTCAAGATCCCTGATATGGATAGCAGAGGCGTTCCTGGATTGGCTCGGCATACTACGTCTACAAAAATTTGGAATGTGTGGAGGAGATAAAAAGAAACAGCTATTTGATGTGACAAAAATGCCACAGGTACAATATTACTCCACTAGGGGTCCATGAAAGTTTTGGCGCATGTGATGTGCAAAGATGTAGCAGAAAACGATATCTGTTTACATTAAAGCAGCTGACAAGTCTACTCAAAGGTCACACTAATATGAGACAGGTATAGTGGCTGGCAGTCACAAGTGAGGTTAAGTTTTCAGTGGAGCAATGAAATTGCTACTATCACAACAAAAAAGTGACCACTCTCTCTCTCTCTCTCTCTCTCTCTCTCTCTCCTTCCTCCCCCTCCCCCCCCCCCCCCATCTGTCTCTGACAAACATACACACACACACACACACCACGCACAGAGAGAGAGAGTGAGGGGGGGGGGGGGGAGATTTGTGTGGGACCTGTCGACACCTGATCCGTTAATTCGACTACAAAACAGATTAGGTCAGGTAGTGCGTCGGAAGCTGGACTGCGTAGCACTCAATTTGATCAACGGTGAGTGAGGGCAGGTAACAGATCGCAACTCGCTGCCGAAAGCGCGGGGAGCGCACGGAACGGACACATTGACGCCGCTACAACCCCGACGCGTGGCTCAGAGACTGGCGTCAGGCCGTCGTAAAGGGCTATGGAAGGAGGTGAAGGGGGGGGGGGGTGCAGGCAGCGTCAGACGGGCGGGAGATATTGCGGCGCTTTAATTACTGCCGGCTGCGCCCACGACTGATGACGGCGCCGGAATGCGCCATATTGCATCCACCCTGTCCGCTGCCCCAGCCTGCTCTGGCGGCGCACAGGCGCTAGCTAGGCCAGCCCGCGCTACACAGCGTCCGGCAGCACCACCAACCTTGTGCTCGTCTATATAGCTCTCTTTTTTTGGGTCATCAGTCTTCTGACTGATTTTATTTGGATCGCCATGATTTCCTATTCCGTGGAAATCTCTTTATCTCAGAATAGCACTTACACCCGACGCCCTCAGTTACTGGGTGGCGCACGAAATGTGTTACCATTTTGTTTTTGAATATAGTCTTTATTCTCAGTACAATCTGAACGGAACATATACTTCAATGAAGAGCCGTCCATGGAGATTTGTTCTAACTCAGCACGTGCTCAATATGTCCACCATTTCGTTTCCTAACTTCTTTCAAACGAACACTGAAGTTAGTGATTACCCTACGGCCCATGTCTTCCGTAATTTCACTGCAAGCTTGAAGAATAAGTATTCTGAGCTCCATTAAATCAGGTGGACGTTTCGGGAAAATCTTTTCCTGTAGGTACCCCCAAATAAAAAAATCACCTGGATTAAGGTCTGGACTATTGGGGGGGGGGGGGGGGGGCAATTTTGTCCGTCATTGAAGCGAGCTGGAAACCTGAGTGAAATGATCCGCTTGTCGAAATGCTCGTGTAAAAAGTCCGACACAGTGTTTGCAGTATATGGCCTTGCTCCATCTAGCATGAACCACTGCGTCTTGAAGGCTAAGGCAGTAGCAAGAAGCTGTGGAATTTAATGGAGCTCAAAGACTTATTCTTCAAGCTTGCAGTGAAATTACGGATGACATGAGCCGTAGGGTAATCACTAACTTCAGTGTTCGTTTGAAGGAAGTTAGGAAACGAAATGGTGGACATATTGAGCATGTGCTGAGTTAGAACAAATCTCCATGGACGGCTCTTCATTGTAGTATACGTTCCCTTTAGATTGTATTGACAATAAAGTTTATATTCAAAAACAAAATGGTAACACATTTCATGCACCACCCTGTATTTGCGGAATTGAAGAATTTACAGAAAACTTTCGGCGGTATTGATGAACATTAACAAAAGTGAACTACAATTAAATCAGGCGATGCTGAGGGAATTAGGAAATGAGTCACTAAAAGTAGTAGATGAGTTTTGCTATGTGAACAACAAAATAATTGATTATTGCCAGATGGAAAAGCTATTACTTGACGTCTGTTTTGACAAGACCGGTAATCTGAATAAATTCTCTACTAAAGCGATCTTGGCATTTTAAAGTTTGTTATTTCTATTTTTATATCACTGTAGATCGCCCACAGAGTGAAATAATGTGAAACATCACAAGAATGTGTTAAAATTTAATATAAATTTAAGTGGCAGGAAGTCTTTTATGAAGATATTTGTTTGGAGTGTTGCCTAGCACGTAATTGAAACGTGGATATAAGCAATTCAGACAAGAGGAGAATAGAAGTTTTTCAATAGGGGTGATGCTGAAGCATGCTGAAGGCGAGGTGGGTAGATTGCATAACTAATGACGAGATAGCGAACAGGATTGAGGATAAATGGGAGATCACTATATCTACATCTACATCCATACTCCGCAAGCCACCTGACGGCGTGTGGCGGAGAGTACCTTGAGTACCTCTATCGATTCTCCCATCTATTCCAGTCTCGTATTGTGCCTCAACTTGACTAAAAGAAGGGATCGGTCCTTAGGACACTTCCTGACGCATCAAGGAATCCTCGGTTTGGTAAAGAAAAAAAGTGCAGTGAGTAAAAATTGCAAAGGGAGGGCAAGGGACGAATACACTTAGAAGGTACAAATGGATATAGGATAAGAGATTTACTCAGGGTAGAATAGCGTGGAGAGCTGCACCAAACCAGTCTTCAGACTGAACACCACAACAGCAATATTAGATATTCACCTGCATTATCCGTATTTCATTTGGTGTTGCTAACTGTACACTCTCATGACGTGACGTCCTTTTTTTCCTGCTACTACACTTCACTAATGTCCATTGTATGTATCTATTTTGAACCCATTATCTCTCTTTTTAAATTCTGTAACCTACCAATCTGGTTAAGGGATCTAACATTCCACGTTGTACGTGTTTTGTTTCTACTGATGATTACAGCCTCTGAGTAGCTCCAGCTGGAAATTCGAATGGTGGGCTATTTTACATTTGGAACTTTTTACACAAGAGGATGCTGTCATTATTCAGCTATACAGTATAGCTGAGTTTCCTCTTTAAATATGAGTACTGTAGCTTCCCCATTGCATTCAGCCATTCACAGTTCCATTATGGCAGTGCCGTGTTGAATGAATGTTACAAGGATAGATTAGTCAACCATCCAGAGTTTTGCCCGTGCAGCTACTGAACAGACTGTTTTTTTCTTCACAAACCTCAAATTAGTCTGCTCTCTCTAGAGATACCCATCCAGTCTGCTTCCACCTACGTAAAGCCTACCTCAGCAAGTTCTGTCTCCAACAGGACAGAAATTACGATATATACACAAATGTGGTGATACCATCATTTTTAAAAGAGGAACAAAAATGATCTTCTTCATCTTTAAAACTGAGTGATACGTTATTTTTGTCATATAGAATTTTTAATAGTGTGTCTGTCCTTAAATTGATAATTTTTATCATAATAAAAATTAAAATTTCTCAGTAATACTTCTCAGAGTCAACACTGAACAAGCATATTATGTGTAATTTGAAGAAAAATATTTTGCTAATTTTCAATAACTTTTTTTAATTTAGATTTACTTCCTCATTTCTGTTTTCATTTATACCAGTTTAGTGCAGTTAATCAGCTATATAAGTTTTCTTTAATAAACGTAGTGAAAGCGTTAGAATCTTTTTTATTTGAGACAAAAAATTTTTACCATACTTGTGTGTCAACAATAACGGCAGAAATGTCATACAAAAAATTTAATAATTAATTTGCTAATCTAATTCTGTATCAACAAATTTTCTCAGAATTGTATCACTGTTTTTATACATCGAAAATCTGATTGTTGCAAATATCAATATTCTTCCTACGATATCTCTTTTCTTCGACATGTTGAAAAGTTGACATGTCAGTACTTCAAAATATTTTACTTCTTGTAGTTTCGAAGATGAAATGCGCACCATGAATGTTTGTACAAGAGGGAGAGCTTGTCTGATCATGAGATACAAGAAGAGTGGGAGATGGTTTAGGACACAGAGGGGATCAAGTATTAGTCAGTCTTTAACACAGCTTTGGAACACTAGCAATCAAATAAGTCCGTTGGGATGGACAACATTTCTTCGGCATTTCTAAATGAGTAGGGGAAATGACAACCAAACGACTACTCATGTTGCTGTGTAGAATCTACGGGACTGGAGGTATACCGTCTGAATTTCAGAAAAAATTCATCCAGGCAGTCCCGAAAACAGGCACGGTAACTAACTGCAAGGACTATCGCTTAGTCTGCTTAACAACTTACTGAACCAACTTGCTGACAACACCAATATACATAAGAATGGAAAAGAAAGCTAAGGAGCTGTTAGATGATGATCAGTTAGGCTTTGGGAAAGGTGAAGCAACCAGTAATGAGGTTAGGAAGCAGGGTCAGGGAATGGTAACAAACTGAGCCCAGACATACCGCAAACGTGTTTACAATTTTATTGCAGCACAAAACTGAGCACATTTGATAAAATCATTTAATTACTGAATTATAAAGCCGCCAAAGTCAAAACAGCTTAAACTCATATATTTTTTAAAGCTCCACCAAAGAAGCTCAACTTTAAAGGAATAAGTAGTATAGGGTCCCAATGTGTATTAACATCATAAAATAATTACAACACCAATAATAAGATAGTTCAACATCAAAAACCTTTAAAAACACCAAAGAGCAAAGTATACAACGTTAGAGCAAACATTTATTTTGAAAGCACCAACAATAAAATAGTTTAGAATCAAAAAAATTTAAGAAGCCCGAAGACCAAATTGAACAATGTAATATTAAAACTTATTTGACAGGCACCAATAATAACAGGCACTGTACTGTTTATTAGATTTAAACTTAGTACAAACAAACCTCCAATGACTGAGGTTGAATTAGTACCAAGATTTTAAGCCAATGAAGAACGCCAAGACCTTGTGCTAAAAACTCTGCCTAGCGGCTGGTATTTACATTCGACATAAGTTGTAAGTGCTTATCCCACTAGTTTTACACAGGCAGAATAAAATCGTTTTACAGCTCTAAAACAGAAAAAAAAACAATGTTACAATGTATATAACAGCATCTTAAAGTGCAAAGGCATCATACAAGAGAAGGAATTAGTTTTGTATCATTCCCATCACTTGTAACATAAATGAATTTAGCAAATAAATAATCAGTTACCAGACGGCACACATTTAAGCAAGTGCCAAGTCAGGCGGTGAAAGACAAAGCAGTTTATGACAGAATGCCGCGCAGGAGGCGTAATATTTACAAACGAAATTAAGTAACCCAAAACATACACAAGTTACTGCTGGCACTCCAACTGGAATTTGAGTAAAAGGAATACACAAATGATGGGGCAGCTGAACTCTCCCAGTGACTAGTAAGTTCACTCTCCTATGGCGCAACTTAGTTACCTGACAGTACAGCAGGCACAAGCCCACCATTAACGTCCCTCATAGGATGGTAATAACTGCCTCACAGCAGGTATACCTCGATGAAGAACAGGGTGGTTACAACTGAAGTGCAGCTACCAACGAAGGCTCAGTGGGGACTGTAATTATCGTATTGCAGAAACACTTGGTAGATGAGCTAATGCGTTAATGTGGAACCGATTTACGATGGAAAAAACTAGCTCCAATTCCGGCCACCAGGTGAGAATCTGGCGTTGTACAACATCTCGTCAGCATCTCTGGAACTTATACAGAACAAATTGTGTAAGTGGTAGTTAACAATAAAATCAGGATTATACCTCTCTCACTTGTTTGAACTTTTCTGCAACGTCCCATTCCTAATCCATTACACATCCAAACATTCCTGTACGTCTTTCTTGCATTCTCAGTGCCAGATTTGCACCTGGTTGTCAAAACTGACAGAATTTTTTTCCCATCATAAATCAATTCAACATTAACGCATTAGCATATCTACCAAGTTTCTCTGTCATACGATAATTACAGTCCACACTGGACCTCTGTGAGTATATGCGCTTTAACTATAATCAGCCTGTAGTTTGAATTAAACACTGACCCCGCCACACTGAAATGTTTCACAACGTCAGTGGTGATGGCACAAAAGAAGGTACGACTTTACACGTGTCCATCCACCACCACACAACCACCTTCAAATGGGAAAAACTGTGCCCTCTTCAAATCACAACGCACCACTGCCACAGGCGACCTTCACGAGTTCCTCGTTGTTGGCACACTGGCTGCCCGTACCCCTTTTTCACGCATTGTGCTTGCGCATCGTCTTCAAAAGTGGCACATGCGGAAGTGGCGCTCTCTTGCTGCGTGCCAAGGAAACTTAATGTGAAGGCAGCGCCTTTAGATTATCCAAAATATCGATACCAGATGCAGCTCTGACATTGCACTTGATAATGGAAGCAAGACTTATGAAAAAATCAGAAAACGTTAACAGGTTTTGTCGATCTGGAAAAAGCATTAGACACCGCAAAATGATGGAAGGCGTTTGAAATTGAAAATGTAAAATAGGCGTAAGATATGGGGAAACACAGGCAAAACAGAACACATACAAAAACCAAGTGGAAACAAGAAGAATGGAAGATCAAGAACGAAGTTCTCATAGCGAAAAGGGTGTAAGAATAGTATGGGGTCTTTCGCCCACTGTAAAATTTACAATTTACGTTGACAAAAGGTATGACGGAAATAAAAAAGTTTCAGGAATTGGATTAAATTCGTTCGAAAGGATATCAGTGTATAAATTCGCTGATGACATTGCTATCCTCATTGTAAGTGTAAGAGAATTACAGGATCTGGAATGAACAGCCTGGTGAGTACGGAATATAGATCGAGGGCACCCCGAAGAAAGAGGAAAGAAATGAGGACTATAAGAAATGAACTAGGCGATAACAGTAACATCAAAATTTGTGGCCACTAGGTAGCTGAACTAAAAGGCTACCTTGGAAGTAAAACAATGCATGACGTACGAACCAAGGACATAAAAAGCAGACTATCACCCACATAGAGGGCATTCCTGGTCAAAAGAAGTCTACTTGTATTCAACATTGACCTTAATCTGTTAAATATTTGAGAATATAAGTTTGGAACGCTGCGGAGTAAGGCAGTGAATCGTGGATTGTGGGAACATTGGGAAAGAAAAGAATCGAACCGCTTGAGATGTGATGCGATAGAAGGATGTTGAAAATTAAATAGATTGATAAGGAATAAAGAGGTTCTACGCAAAATCCTAGAGGAGACGAACAAGCGGAACACATTGACAAGAAGAAGGAACGG
Source organism: Schistocerca piceifrons (assembly GCF_021461385.2). Lineage (NCBI taxonomy): Eukaryota > Metazoa > Arthropoda > Insecta > Orthoptera > Acrididae > Schistocerca > Schistocerca piceifrons. Next base: position 333,947,061 of record NC_060144.1, read on the forward strand.
GACGATAGGACCTGTGTTAAGGCCTGAAGAAGCAACGCCCATGAAACTAGAGCGAGCTGTGAAGGGTGAAAACTGTAGAGGAAGACAGAAACTGGAATACATCAAAGAAATAATTGAAGATGTAGTGTGCTATTGGTATTCCTAGACGAAGAAGTTGGCCCAGGAGAGGAATTTGAAATGGAATGCATTAAACTAGTCAGAAGGCTGAAGAACCAAAAAAGTAAAAAAGTTAAGTTCCCCTGGTAGCACCCTCCTCTACCATCATCCTCAGGTCAGCCATCGTGGTAGCAAAGTTCACTATCATGGTCAGCGACATCACTGCACTCGCCTCCACCAGTGCATAACACTCATGCCCTGGGCTTGGTTCACCTTTTCCCAAGAGCACCACAGAAACACCGAGCTCTAAACCATACTGATGCTACCACACCAAAGTCTAGGGTAAGCTGCACCTAAACTGAAGGCGCAGACACATAGATTCTTGTGTGCGCAGACCATCCAGGGATGTACACCATGTAACGAGGCCATTTCTATTAACTAAAAAAGCGTACATTTGTTGTGACAGAAAAACACGTCAGATACTAAACTCACCCTCAGTTAAAATACCTATTAAAAAATATTCTTTAACGTAATTAGTGATGATGGTTTAATAAAGGTGAAATCATTTTACTTTAAAAGTATGTGAGTCATCTGAAACTGGTAAACCTCCATTTATTAAGAGTACCTGTTGACTTCTGGAATGAACCACAGTCGTGACAAATAGTTTCACATTTACCGCTAGATGCAGCTATCTCCTACATAATTTGTTTCGACGTATTGTATTTATGTTCGAATCTATGAATTTAACAAAACCGTAACAAGCAACGGCTCAGAATACACTTATCTGGATTAGCATTTTCTTCCACCGACACCTACATTTATAGGATATGATGCTGAAACATAGTGCGAAACTATTTTAACCATCCCCACAAGTCACGTAGCCGCCACTTAAAGTCGTAGTCTTCACGCTGTGAGGGAGCCAAAAAATTTGTGTTACACTAACAATGAGTATTATTTCATTTACAGAACACATTAATAAGAAAGATAAACGACATGGCCTTTACACAAATTGTAGTAGTGAATCCATTAATATGTTGGGCCGCAGCTCACTACTGTGGAAATATATACTAAAATTTAATCTTTAATCTGACGCCTGTAAACACACTCAGAGAGCAGTAAACAAACTGGCAAAACACACGAGCAGCAGCTGTTGACGCTGTTTACTGCAGCCAGCCGGCAGCGACACACAAACAAAATTTTGATTTTGCTGTGAGTAACTATTAATGCCGGTTTACACCGCTGTTCGTTTCGTTTTTAGAAATAGTTCCTACTATCACGGATAAATTTCAGTGATTTTGAAAATGTACAGAATTGTAATTTCGTCACTGTAATAAGCGGTATATAATTAGCAGGAAAGTTACCCTGGAGGAAAGAAAGAAAATCATTCTACTACTTAAGTAAGAAAAAACAACGGCACGAATTTAATTTTGAGCATACACCTTCGGAATACCATTACTGGTACTTCAGGAAATTGTTTTTCTGTGACACTAATGAAATACTGATATTACAGTCAGCTGGTGAAATTGCAAAAATCCATTTCATAATAACCGACACCTGATTCTTAGCTCATATTCTGGTCACATCGTATGACGAACACCGATGTGTTGTACCTTCCCGGATTTGTGTAAATGTCTACTTTCGTTTGTTGTATGAATGTTACGTTTTAGTTGAAATGCCATACGCGGTAATATTTAAGAGAGAGTGTGCTTTTCTCGATCATTTTTTGGCCAGTTCCAAATTTGTGGAGTCATAGAAGTCAGACCGCAGTTAGGAGAAATATTTCCCTTGCATAATTTAAATATAGAATCATAATGAAGTTCTAGACAAATTGTCGTTGCTCTCCAATGAGTCCTTTTGTCCTAATAATGGTAGGCGCAGATTGCTATAATTCGCCTAAAGGTAATACATATTAACAAGACGAAAAGTGTAAATGCAAGCTCTGTTACTGCCGTTCACGGCAGTTATGTTCCTATGCACAAAGCGTTACTATTGCATCTCTGATTTACTTGCTTCTGCGTTTCTATGGGCAGCGTACTCGCGTGTGCTACGTTACCGGACCTTTGAGTAGTATTTCCACTTAATCGATCATTGTTGCAATGTTTACATCGCGGCTTCCCGTCAGACAGTAAACAATCGTGCTTCGATTCGTTGTTGCGTAGTCGTGGGAGATAGTGCTCGCAACATAGCTAGTTACCTTGTACTTGTGTGAAACTATGCATCATTTATGGAGTTATGAAAAGTCTGCTGTGATCAGTGCGCGTGCTTATTTTGAGGCCGAAAAAGAACAGGGCGCGAGCAGTAAGGAGCACTTCTGAATGTCTCGGTATTAGTGGAAGTACAGTGAAGCGAATTTCGAGAAAATGTAGAGAAACTTCATGTCTTGTATCACCAAAAAGGAGGTCAGGCAGGCGACAGAAGTTTGTATCGGACGAATTTACACATGGAGTCATAAGAAGAAAAATATGTGGAAAAGCAGTTTCTAACAGTGGTAGCCGTTTTGGAAAAAAACCATGGACTTTAATATTTGACGCCAGTGATTTTATGTCACCTGTTATGATGTAAATGGTTTATTGACCTGCCTTTGGTCCATGGACCTAAACAAATTTTCAATAAAGAAATTTCATCAGCAACTCTTGACGGTTATATCGTGACGTTCTTCAAATACTTGAGAGCGCTAGTGATATTATCTATTTAAAACAAAAGGGAACTTGATTTAGGAAAAAGTGAGTATTGTCTCTGCCTTTCTAAACTATAAACTGCACACATTTCTTCACTTTCTAAAGGGCAACATTTACAAAATATACATGTATGAGGGTTCGATAATAGCTTTAACAGTTGTATACTTCCCGGTAGCTGCTCTGCTGCGTGGTACGTCGTGGGAAGATTGCGTTGTGTTGGTTCCAGCATGTGTCCAATGCAATAACGAGCGAGCAGAAGGAGCCGGTAATTACTCTTTCTATTCGTCCAGTCCAGGTAAACTATAAACGTGTCTACGACAGAGATGTATGTAGTAGCAATGGTAATTATAGTAACTTAGTAGCAACAGCAGTAGTAGTGTCCCACTATTGCTCCTCGTCAAGTCAATGACGGCCTCATAATGACTTGGGTAACGAAGGTTCTAATAAGGGAAGAGTGGTATTTAGTATCACGAGTATTATTTAATTTGTTCTTTTGTCATCCAACGCTCTAGTAAGGAACAAAATAACGCACAACAGGCAGTGACCCACGAAGTATGACTACAACCTTTCACAGTGAAATTCTACATTTCGTGTCTGCCCACGACGCCAATGTGGAGACTCGTTTTGCAGTCCGATTCTCTCATGCCCGGTTCAAATATTAATCGAATCATCATAATAACATTTTGCACCACTGTACAGTACCGGGACTCACAACGGAGTACTATGAACGCGAGCAGCTCTAACAGTGGTCCTACGTAACTCATTGTTGCCGGTCACCTACAAAAATTTCTTATTCTTTCAACAGTTTATGTTTTGGCTTATTATTGTATACCTCCCATAGATAGCCAGAGTGACTCCACACAAAAGAACAAGCAAACGAAAATACCTGTATTTAAATCTGGAAGTGAGCCATCGATCCCCAAAAACGAGATATAACCAAACTACAAGCAGGAGAAATAAGATTTCTTGGGAAAGCAAACAATGTTCCAGGGAAGACCGCATAAGAAATCAAGATATTATAAATGAATTACATATTTGTAATAGTAATATAACAGTAATAAAAGGACTGAACAAAATAAAACATAATAGAAACATCATCGCCGGCCGGCGTGACCGTGCGGTTCTAGGCACTTCAGTCTGGAACCGCGTGATCGCTACTGTCGCAGGTTCGAATCCTGCCTCGGGCATGGATGTGTGTGATGTCCTTAGGTTAGTTAGGTTTAAGTAGTTCTAAGTTCTAGGGGACTGATGACCTCAGATGTTAAGTCCCATAGTGCTCAGAGCCATTTGAACCATTTGAAACATCATCGACAAATAATGAGTGCAGAGAGAACCGCACGTTCGGCCATGCTGTGTCAGCCAAGAGGAAGAAGGGATGTAGGAAGTCCTTAAATGAGGTGACAGTGATAAGTGGATACAAAAAGGTGCAAGTGCTTAATCGTAGAAGTGCAGATGAAAATGAAGATAAATTAGAAATATTACGTATACGGGTGCTGGGCCTTTATAGCTTCCTTCAACCTAAATGTGGAGTTTATTGTGTGGTATGAGCATCAGATGAAATGACAACTTCTATTACCAACATTTTCGATCGTTAGAAGTTATCATCATAGATATATGTGGTGTCTGTTCTTACTGACATGTCCAAAAGAATAGGCACCGTACTCACACACACACCACACACATATAGGGAGGTCCATTGATCGTGACTGGGCCAAATATCTCACGAAATAAGCGTCAAATGAAAAAACTACAAAGAACGAAACTTGTCTAGCTTGAAGGGGGAATCCATATAGCGCTATGGTTGGCCCACTAGATGGCGCTGCTATAGGTCAATAGTAACCCCCATTATTTATTACATATTCGTGTAGTATGTAAATAAATATGAATGTTTTAGTTGGACCACTTCTTTCGCTTTGTTATAGATGGCGCTCTAATAGTCACAAACATATGGCTCACAATTTTAGACGAACAGTTGGTAACAGGTAGGTTTGTTTAAATTAAAATACAGAACGTTGGTACGTTTGAACATTTTATTTCGGTTGTTCCCATGTGATACATGTATCTTTGTGAACTTATAATTTCTGAGAACGCATGCTATTACAGCGTGATTACCTGTAAATACCACATTAATGCAGTAAATGCTGAAAATGATGTACGACAACATTAATGCATTTGGCAATACGTGTAACGACATTCCTCTCAACAGCGAGTAGTTCGCCTTCCGTAATGTTTGCATATGCATTGACAATGCGCTGACGCATGTTGTCGGTGGATAACGATAGCAAATATCCTTCAACTTTCCCCACAGAAAGAAATCCGGGGACGTCAGGTCCGGTGAACGTGGGGGCCATGGTATGGTGCTTCGACGACCAATCCACCAGTCATGAAATATTCTATTCAATACCGCTTCAACCACACGCGAGCTACGTGCCGGACATCCATCATGTTGGAAGTACATCGCCATTCTGCCATGCAGTGAAACATCTTGTAGTAACATCGGTAGGACATTACGTAGGAAATCAGCATACACTGCACCGTTTAGACTGCCATCGATAAAATCCCTCCTCCCATAATGCCGCACCATACATTAACCCGCCAAGGTCACTGATGTTCCACTTGTCGCAGCCATCGTGGATTTTCCGTTGCCCAATAGCGCATATTATGCCGGTTTACTTTACCGCTGTTGGTGAATGACGCTTCGTCGTTAAAGAGAACGCGTGCAAAAAATCTGTCATCGTCCCGTAATTTCTCTTGAGGCCAGTGGTAGAACTGTACACGATGTTCAAAGCCGTCGATATGCATTCGTGGTGCATGGAAATATGGTACGGGTGCAATCGATGTTGATGTAACATTGTCAACACCGACGTTTTTGATATTCCCGATTTTCGCGCAATTTGCTACTGATGTGCAGATTAGCCGCGACAGCAGCTAAAACATCTACTTGGGCGTCATCATTTGTTGCAGGTCGTGGTTGACGTTTCACATGTGGCTGAACATTCCCTGTTTCCTCAAATAACGTAACTATCCGGTGAACGGTCCGGATACTTGGATGATGGCGTCCAGGATACCGAGCAGCATACATAGCACACGCCCGTTGGGCATTTTGATCACTATAGCCATACATCAACACGATATCTACCTTTTCCATATATTTGGTAAACGGTCCATTTTAACACGGGTAATGTATCACGAAGCAAATACCGTCCGCATTGGCGGAATGTTAAGTGATACCACGTACATATACGTTTGTGACTATTATAGCGCCATCTGTCACAAAGCGAAAAAAGTGGTCCAATTAAAATATTCATATTTCTTTACGTACATCACGAATATGTAATAAAAAATGAGGGTTGCTATTTTAAAAAACGCAATTGATATCCGTTTGACCTATGGCAACGCCATCTAGCGGTCCAACCATAGTGCCATCTGGTTTCCCCTTTCCAGCTAGACGAGTTTCGTTCCTTGTAGTTTTTTCGTTTGATGCTTATTTCGTGAGATATTTGGCCCGGTCACTATCAATGGACCACCTTGTTCGATCAAGGATCCATTATTACAAATGGATGCACTCCGTGCCCGATCTCTTGCGGGGGTCTAAAACGGCGACTGAGGATAGATCACTCTGTGCTAGTAGTGTGCAGCATGCTGGGAATTTTGGGCGAATGGGAAGCGTGCTCGGATGGCCGAGGCGGTTAAGCCGACTGCTCGCGTTTTGCGGGAGATTGGGGTTTGAGTCCCGGTCGAGCACAAATTTTCACTTGTTGCCATGTATTCATTCCAGTGCCCAGATGCGACTAAAACCTTTGAAAAGTTTACTCATACGTACATGATGTTCTACTCATTCTACACGAAGTCCAAAACCATGAAATGAACATCAGAACCTAACAGGTAAAACCTAAACATGGTGCAGAAGGACCTTCGCACAATTTAAACTGCTGCTACTCTCAGTAAAAGTGAGGAATAACTACAGGATCCGTGGGGTGGATGATCAATTTAATGAGCACACACTATGGGTCAAATGCAATCCGCAAAAAAGAGAACTGCGGCAGAAACGAGATCAGCAATGATCTTAACATCAAACAGGGGACCACAAAGATGACAAAGTGAAGTAATTCTGATACCTTGGAAGCAAAATGATAGATGACGATCGTAGCTAGAAAGGCATAAAAAGCAGACTAGTACAGGTAGAGAGTGCAAACCTGTTCAAAAGATGTCTACTTTTTCCAAGCATTAGCGTCAATATGTAGAAGAAATTTCTGAGAATGTAACTTTGGTGCACATCTTTGTGTGGTAGTGAGTCATGCAGTGTGGGAAAAGATAAGAATCTAAGTGTATGAGATTTGGTACAAATTGATGAACGCTGAAAATTTGGTAGACTGATAATATTGGTTTGCTGCATAAGTTCATAGCGTTTTACCATAAGTTTAATAAACATCACAGATACACATAACAGAGACTGTAATCATCAATAATATAGTCTCCTTCACTACTTACAGCAATCCTCCCAAGCGGGGGTAAATTTCGATTCTGTGACTAGAAGTTACATGGTTTTGAGGAGTAGAACTCGTAGAGTCACGTTCGGAGCTAAAAACCTTCAACAGCCCAGATCACATAAATATTTCTTTAGTGAAAACAACAAGTTTCGACAGGCTTTTCTGTCATCTTCAGGTTTTAAAAAATCTTTTTGTTATGAAACGTGTTCATTTTAAACCAAGTTGTCATGTAGATAAAAATCACATTGTAAGAATTTTGTCATAACGAAAATATTTAAAAACATAGAGCCCCTTGTGAAAATGGCCCTGTATCGCTCACAGATGGACATGTTTTTAAATGTTTTAGTTATTACAAAACATTTATGATGTGCTGATTTTTAATGTGCTGTCAACTTGGAGTGAGGTCCACTGTAAAATGAACATGTTTGACCACAAAAACATTTCTTAAGACTTGAAGATGACAGCAAAGCCTGTCGAAACAGGTTGTCTTAAGAAAACTACTGTAAAAATCACTGTTGGGTTTCTGAGGCTTTATATGCCTCAGAAGGACAACTAAAAACTCAGCAAAAACGAAAGTAAAACTCTCATTAATATGTAGGTACACGTTTTAATAGTGACCACGGAAGATACTTAATGTTTCTTAATTATATTTTGTCAAGGGTAACTCCGATTAGCTAGAAATCGTCAACTAACAGAACATTTTGTAAAAATAAAACGATTGTGATCGACAATATTTACATTCCTGCAGCAGGAACACTTAATCCCTATATTTGCGTTTAATTTACAGATTACAATTATACAATTAATAAATTTAATCAACCTTAATTAGACTTCCAAATGTGGAGCTTAACAGTTTCCATCAACAGACTATCTACAAAACGACTGTCCATATTATTTTAATTGATCTGTTAGGAGGTGTTCTGCAGCTACACGAGATCACGACTATGAGCGAAGGAAGAAGGGACGAGGTAAGTTAAACGGTAGTGTCTGCAAACCTTGCTGAGCAATTGCCATTTGTTGCAGTTATAAGGAAATTCGTGGAGTTTATTGAGAAGTAGAGATCAAAAGAATCCACTGTGCAATACGGAACCGACCACTAGATGTCACGAGAAGCGGACCCGCCGGTACAAACGGAGTTGGGGGTATAGTGTTAACATAGTGAAGCAGTAACGGCAAAATGGGTCGGTCAGGAGGGCTCAGTGACTTGAAAGTTGGCAAGTCATTGGCTGTCACCTGAGTAATAGTTCCATCAGTGATATAACCTTCTAAACCTGTTCAAGTCGGCTATTGGTGATGTGATCGTGAAGTGGAAACGCAATGGAACAAAAAAAAAAAAAAAATGTTCAAATGGCTCTGAGCACCATGGGACTTCACATTTGAGGTCATCAGTCCCCTATGCTTAGAACTACTTACATCTAACTAACCTAAGTACATCACACACATCCATGCCCAAGGCAGGATTCGAACCTGCGACCGTAGCAGCACTGCGGTTCCGGACTGAAGCGCCTAGAACCGCTCGGGCACACCGACCGGCAGCTGCACCAAGACAAGGCGGACTAATGCCCTGACTCGACAGACAGTCGAGCATTGCGGAAACTGATTGTAAAAAATCGCATGAAATCGGCAAAAGGACTCCCTCGCGAGTCACAAAGTGCCACCAGAAGTCTACCTAGCACAATGACTGTGCGTACTGATGTTAAAAAGAGAAGATTGAGCTGGTGTAAAGAGCGATGCTACTGGACAGAGGATGACCGGAAACGAGTGATTTGGGGTGATGAATGATAGTGTACCCAGTGGCAATCCGAGTTGGTTTGGTTAACACCAGGAGTACGTTGCCAACCATCATCATGTTTAGGTTCAACTGTGAAGTGCAGAGGAGGTGGTGTTACGCTATGGGATCGTTTTTCTGGTTAGGTTTTTGTTTCCTCCCCGCCCTTAAGGAAACGCTACATGCAGAAGATTGTGAACGTAATTTTACAGCAATGAGAACAGCAAACAGCAGAGCAGCAGTTCGGAGGAGATGACTGTATCGGCATGAGAATGCACACTGTCGTAAAGCAGCGTCTGCGAAGGAATAGTTTGTGGGCAATAAAATTCTTGAAATGGACTGGCCTGGTCTGAACCCAATGGATATTCTTTGGGATGAGATATAACTTCAACTTCGCTCCAGACCCTATCGTCCATCATCATTGCCTTCGCTGGTTTCGGCTCATGGGGAAGACTGGGCTGTCATTCATCCATGGACACTGAGTCACCTCACTGAAAGTATCCCCAGCAGAGTCCAAGCCATGATAAAAGCAGAGGGTGGACACACACAATATTAATGTCCACTAATAAGTGTCCAGATAATTTTTATCAGACAATGGATCTATGGATTGAGTGTGGCGTATTGCGCTTATGATGAATATCTAACGGAAATAGTCTCAGGATTCTGGTTCATACTGTACTCTACAGTTCCCCCTTAGGAAAAAATTTAATATTTCACGCATCTACTTGGTTTTCACAAGTTTCTGTGTGATGAAACATAATACTTTTATATATTAGTAGCTACTAAATGCTACTACGGGAACAATTCGAAATTTCACAAAGGAGGTCAATTTGTTTCTATAATAACTACCAAGAAAGTCTAATTAATGTTACAATACTAATACGTAGCACTTTATATATTAATTAACATCGTGACACAGTGTAATGAAGGCTTAAAGTTATAGGGCTAATTTTTGTGGCTGTATATAAATTTACTACACAAGTGCTCGACAAATTAAGCCTTGTGAGAGTATGCTACAAGTCAATCTGTTGAATTTATACATATATGGAGCAATTTTTATTTGCAGACAAAATTTATATGTGACAGCCTTAGTCATTGCCTCTAGATTATACAGACTCCTGTATTAGCAGTAGGGATAAGTAAGACGTAGAGAAGGATTAAGTGCGACTAATATTTCAGTGTCCCTAAGGATGTGGAAGATTAACATGCAGAAACGTTAATAAAGTAATAACGAAAGAATTTGCTGCACGTCATAACTCCAAAGTCGATGTTTTTTGGGACACTTTCAACTTGACGTTTTCAATACCGCCGCAATTTTTTTGGATCATCACAGTCTTCTGACTGGTTTGATGAAGCCCGCCACGAATTGCACTCCTGTGCCAACCTCTTCATCTCATAGCAGCACTTGCAACCTACGTCACCAATTGTTTACTAGGTGTATTCCAATCTCTGTCTTCCTTTGCAATTTTTCCCTCTACAGCTCCCTCTAGTACATTGTCAGTGATTACCACATATTACTTTCCTTACAGATTCTGCACAGAATCTCCTCACTCCTTACCTTATCAGTCCACCTAATTTCCAACATTCATCTGTAGCACCACATCTCAAATGCTTCGATTCTCCTCTGTTCCGGTTTTTCCACAGTCCATCTTTCACTATCCTACCTTCCTATTCACAACGAAACCTACTCCCGTTACACAGTTTTCTGCTGCTTTTGATATTACTCTATATTCATCTGACCAGAAATCCTTGTCTTCTTTCCATTGCACTTCGCTGACCCTACTAAATCTAGGTTGTGCTTTTCCGTTTCCTTTTTAAGATGATCTAGCTTTCCTATCACGTTCAACTTTCTGACTTTCTACGCCCCGACTCGTAGAATGTTATACTGTTGGTTATTAGGTCTTTTCCTCATGGTCACCTCCCCCTTGGCAGCCTCCTCCCTGAGATCCGAAGGGGGGACTCCTGAATCATTTACCAATGGAGAGATCATCATATCAATTTTTCAATTACCGGCCACATGTCCTGTGGATACATGTTACCTGTCTGTATTGCAGTGGTTTCCATTGCCTTCTGCATCCTCATTCCGTTGATCATTGCTGATTCTTCCGCCTATAAGGGGAGTGTCCCACACCAAGGATAAGAGAGTGCCCTGATCCTCTGTTCGCCCCTCCACTCTCTTTGAGAAGGCCGTTGGCAGAATGAGGGTGACTTTTTATGCCGGAAGCCAACCAATGCTGATTATTAACGAAAATTCAAGCAATGGTTGGTTTCGATCCCGGTAGCGAGGAATTTTTGATAACTAATCAAAGACGCTATCCCCAGACCACGGGTGCACTCCCACCGCCGCACTATAATTTATAAAAGACAGTGGCACAAATACGGTAAAACGTAATACAAAATCTAAAGTAGCAATCGTGGCCATCCCTTCTGTTCCTGTAACAAAAAATACGGGCGTCTGAGCTGTGATACTTGTCGCAAACAAGCGAAATGTTTTACTTCTTAGACGTTGTGCCTGAAGTCCATTCCACTTATCGAATTCAGTTTATTAAGGTGGCTATGAAATGTGTGTACGAAATATATGATACTTTTGAGCGGGAACTTCAGGCTCTCACAGGCAAATCTTGTGATGCATAACAATCACAAGACTTCTCGTTGTTCTACGTAGGCGACAAAAAGTCTTAGTTCACATAGGAATGCTCACACCGTAGATATTCCTACTCTATGGTTAAATCAATTGTCCAGGAACTCTCAGGCAACCTTAAAACATGTGTGAGCCTCATGCATTAGTATCAATTATTATTTTGTCGCAGTCTCAGTCAGTTGAGAAATCCTCTCAATTTTTTTCCCATAATTCCACTATATATCAATAAGTAATCTTTTTATCAAATAAATATAGTTGAAAACAATCATCAGTGAATATATGGTTATGTAGATGGTTTTGTTCTTTGATAGTATTATGTAAATTTAAAACAAGCATATTACCAAATAATAGAACCAGCTAGACAATTACACGAAAAATTTTAAGCTATTTTGCTTTCAAGAACCATAACCCGAAAATAATTGGTTCTTTTTCCTGTCACAGTAGTCACTTCGTTACATCCCCTTCTTCTGCCTTCTTTACCGGAAACACAATAAATGTACTATAATGGCGGAATGTCTGCACTCATACATGAGTTCCACATAAATTTCATGAATAAAAATTAATTACGAGAGAACAAACTTAAATCCGTTGGAAGGAAGGATATCAAATATCAGAACCGAATCACAACTGGACATGAAAAGCGCAATAATGTTCTTACTTTTATATCAATTGGGGAACGAATAATATTCTCTCAAAATGTCAGATCCAGTAAGCAGTGCAGTATATTTTTTATGTGAAACGTACAACATTTCAGCTATGGCGAATGGTAGCAGCTAGTGTCGGGGCCAGCGCCTTGATTAACGAGATATTTCAATTTTGTGATATTTGGTGAAGAAATTATTTTTGTTAAATAAAAGTTACATTCTGTGATAATAGAGGATAGTGACGAAATTCAAATTTTAATGCTGCTAATTGAAGACATTAATGTGATGTTGGCTGCATTAGTAATACTCACTAAATCTTTGCATAGAGCTATTCAATTTCATAAAGAAACATCAGAAAAAAAAGATTCGATGAGGAAGTAATCCAAAAAATTAGTAACAGAAATTACGGAGCAAGTTTATTCCTAGAGAGAGCTGTGCGAAAAAAGAGATTCGCTCGTCGTGAAAGTGGAAAATTTACTGGGACTTTCCCAAAAAAACCGAACAGCTTAAGAAAGTTACGCCATTTGCTGCCAAAGTTGAGAACTCAAACAGAGCACCTCAGGGAAATTTCAGCTATCGACTAATAAGAACAATCTTCTACTTAAGTCAAAGAAAAGGACACACAATTCGAGCAGATAACGAATAAAATATTTTCTAATTGGGAAAAAATCCAGAATTGGTCCTGGGTAAAAATTGTTAATAACGCCTTCGAGAAACGTTAGACTGTTGAATATGTCCGCAGGGGTTTTGTTGTGCATGTTGATATTCCGCTTGCTATATATTTATTTATCAGTCGTCATTTTTATTTGTAGTTCCTTGTTGCCGTCTGCGTTTAAATGTTGTCGTTTCGTAATATAGAGATGTGAGTGCAGCATTGGGCACCAGAAAATACAGTGCGAAGTGGAGAAATGGGAACATTTTCGAAATATTCTTCTTTTTGAGTTCAGTAGAGGGATCACACCTGGTCTAGAGGTGGTCAGTCGGCTCTTAGCCGTGGTAGCGCGCTTAACTGTTTCGCGTGGCGGCTACCGCTCACCTCTCTGAGTTGTTTACTCCGCGTCGCGGTCTTTGTGTATATAGACTCCACTAATACCGTATCTCAGGGCGCACACTTACCGCCCTGTGACGATAAAAGTAACTATTTAGGCCGAATATCCATGACCAAGAGCCTTTGATATTGAATAGTTCATAATAGAGGAATTACGTTTGAATCTCCTGGATGTGATCGTAATACATTTCTCCGTCACAGGAAATATTGTATACAAGATGTCGACGGAGGCGCTATGCGTAGGGGTTTTCCTACGACATGCCACAGGACTGAAATCTGAACACTCTGGTCCACATGTAGGTGCCGTGACGATGGACAATGAGGGATTCGGTCTCCAGACCTTGCGGGTGTTTGAGCTCCCGCTATAAGTACCTCAAGAAGTAGTCATTGCGCCGGCCGCGGTGGCCGAGCGGTTCTAGGCGCTACAGTCTGGAACCGCGCGACCGCTACGGTCGCAGATTCGAATCCTGCCTCGGGCATGGGTGTGTGTGATGTCCTTAGGTTAGTTAGCTTTAAGTAGTTCTAAGTTCTAGGGGACTGATGACCTCAGATGTTAAGTCCCATAGTGCTCAGAGCCATTTGAACCATTTACCATGGTCAGCCACGAACGTGCCCAGGATATGGCCAGGAAGGATTTGTCCGGTCCGAATATTTACGCTGACGTTTGATACAGATACAGCTGGGTGACGTGACCCTGGCATCGACGCTCTCGTCCCTACCCGTCAAGTGTGCGGCGGTAGCACAGAACCCTTACACGCTACTCCATGATACGCCACCCACCGCATCACAACGCGCCGACGAGACCAGCATGCCGTCACCTCCAGTGCTCACACTGGGACCATCCAATCTCAAAACTGTGACGGATGACCTTGTTCTAACCTTGGTCGTCGAACTAAATGTCGTTCCAACTTCTGCCTTTATTCAGATGGGCACAGCATCAGATGGGTGGGGTACCACATTCTGATTCAGAACAACACATCAGGAAACAGCGGTCGCCCAGGAAGCGCAAGAAACCCCAGTGAAGACCCTCCGACGACGGCCTCGCGAGATGACGACCAGATGGTGACATTCCATATTGCGTCCAGTCACACGGTGCGACAACTCCTAGCGTCCCTCTTGTGATGGATCCTCTCTCGACCCAGAAAATATACTCATTGTTGCCAATACATGAGGACGATGAATCCCCCACAGCTTATGTCGCAACACCCACTTCCCCCACTCTGATGATACTCGACTGCCACATGTCTTTCTTGTCAGCGTCCTAGGCTGACGATGTTGAACAAGGAGCAGATGAGGCCACCAATATGTCCTTGAGGAAGCACCCTTCGGAGGCGCCTTAGTCGGCGTCCTACCAGTAATCATGGCCACTGCAGCAGACCCGGATGATTCCGTCATGAATTCTGCATTGACTGCAAGGGGCCACCACGATGAATCTTAGCACCATCCGAGCCCCTCACAAACTGGCCATGTTATGAGCTCCGGCTATGTGTGAATGTTGATATTCAACTTCCAGAGGAGGTGTTCGTTGTGGACTTCCGAATGCCCACTGGGTACACTGCCCATATTTCCCATGCCTCCAGCATTGGTAGAGGCGATGCCATCGTCCTACGTGATGCGCTCCTTGCATGGGGTATGACCCTCACACTGTTTGGCTCGCATATTATTAATGTCTACACACCATCTGGCTCTAGCCGCCGTCAAGACCGACAGACATTCTTGGCCAAGGAGGTCACATCACTCTTCTCAGGCACACAAGAGGATTTGGTGCCACTGACCAGCTCCTGTGGCATTCACCTTTTTCAGCTCTCTCCGTGGTCATCGATTGCCTGCGACTAGGTTCACGTGGACGAAGCTCTCACATTTTACACCGCTCACTTATCAAGCCGCATATATCGGATCTATCTGACATGATCCTTGCTGGTGGCACCTGCCATGCAGATGTCTGGCCCATGACCTTTTTTAGCTATGAAGCCTACATCTGCAACGTCACTCTAGCCCGAAAGCGTGCGTGGCATAGACGTGATATATGGAAATTAAATGTCGCCCAGCTGACCTCCCCAGACCGTCGCCATATGGTCGAGGAAGCATGGGCGCAATACTGGTATCATCACGACGCCTGTGACACCACCTTGTCTTGATGGCTCCCCTGTGCGAAACCGATTCTCCGTAAAACATCGATGAGTTACCCTCAGGAAGTCAAGGCGATGTGAAATAATACTTCGCACTTGTGTTACTCAATTCTTCATGGGTGACGATGCATTTCTCGCCAGAAAGGCAGAGGTACACCGAACGAAGGCACAGATCTCCTTGATCGGCGCGCGGGATTAGCCGAGCGGTCTTGGGCGCTGCAGTCATGGACTGTGCGGCTGGTCCCGGCGGCAGTTAGAGTCCTCCCTCGGGTATGGGTCTGTGTGTCTGTCGTTAGCATAATTTAGGTTAAGTAGTGTGTAAGCTTAGGGACTGATGACCTTAGCAGTTAAGTCCCATAAGATTTCACACACTTTTGAACATTTTTTTCTCCTTGATCATACGCCATCACCTGGAAAGAATTTTCACGATGGCATCATTAACCGTCGCTTCACGCTGCTCTAGTCCTAGCACGATCTGTCTGAAAAAGGCAGGTTCCTTTCCACGATTTCTCATGCTTTCACTATTCCAGCGCCAGCGTTTGAAAGGTATGACGTTTCACGGGCACCGTTTCTGTTGCATGGCCTATGCAGACGACCTAGTCCTTTACCTGCGCAGTAAGGATGCAGTTCGAAGAGCCCTGACATGTATGGCTAATTACGGCGAAGCATTGGGCTGCTCACTCAACGTATTCAAATCCGAGGTCTCGCTCATTCGTGAAGGGCTACTACTGTAGAGAGGCGTCGCCCATCTTAACGTCGCCGTCATCTTTCGGTATCTTGGCATTGAATTCACAGCCGATCTCTATCGCTCAGCGGCTATTAGCGCTGGGCGTTTACAACAGACCATCAAGCAAGCTTTGTAGATCACTGGCTATGAGTTCTCAACATTATCCAAAGCACGCAATACGTGAACTTCTATCATGACTCCCGTTACCAGACGTGGCTCAGATAATACCGGCCCAACTCTCCTAGCCCGACGTATGCTGTGGTATTGGGCTCTTTCGTCAGTTCAGGGATGTACAGTATGACTCCATTACACTCCCACGGGTCTGTGGTGTGGTGGGACTAATACACGTGCAGAATATAGCCACGACGCTAAACGTCAGCTCCCTACCCAAACTCTGCGACGCTTGCCTGCAGAGCCTCACTGAACTCCAATACGAAGTCTTTGCGCCGGTCTCTTTTTCCGCCCCAGTTTTCGTGTCGACCATTCCATCCCCCTTTTACCATATCCGACGACGTTTCCAAGACTTCAGCTACGTCTACCGGTCTGTGCCACTTACACATTTGTATTAGATGAAAACAGTTTACAAAGTTTTGCAACAGTGCCGCCCGCCCAAATCCACAGAAATTATCTCCAATATATGTGGCGGCGAGAACTTCTGTGAAGTTTGGAAGGTAGGAGACGAGGTACTGGCGGAATTAAAGCTGTGAGGAGGCGCCGTGAGTCGTGCTTGGGTGGCTCAGATGGCAGAGCACTTGCCCGCGAAAGGCAAAGGTCTCGAGTTCGAGTCTCAGTCCGGCACGCAGTTTTAATCTGCCAGGAAGTTTCATATCAGCGCACACTTCGCTGCAGAGTGAAAATTATATTCTGTGGTTTTTATTCAATCATTTCAATGAGTTTTGCATGAAGTTGATCAGAGATGTAGAAGAGCAGATTCGTGTATGGGTGTATGCACGACGAAGTAGCACTAAAGAAATATACCTGCACTATGAAGATTTCGAAAGAACCTACCTGTAGCACTACTGGAGAAGAAATAGAGCAGAAAAAAATGGGAACATGAATTCAATCTGCAGACCTGTAAGATTGAAACAGGAAACTACAGAAGGTATTTTGAATAGTATTTGAACAAAGCTAGCTATTTGGAAGGGCAAGCATAGTTCGTTCTCATAGTGGCTGTCAGTGGTACCAGATCAAGATGTACGGGTATTTTATCAATCTTTAACAGTAATGTAAAATTATCGCCTTACAAGCACACAGCAATATGATTACAGAAATGGACATGAACCTATGCAAAACCACAATGCTCACATAGACAATTTTCACGCAATGTAAAGCGACACAACAACACACAGAAGTAATCGACTTCAAGATTCCGTTACCAGAACATCAGAAACAACAATGTACAGAATTGAAATGGTTTATGAAGACGAAAGTGGCAAAATAGGGGGGTAAAATAGTCATTAACAGGAATAACAGAACGATCAGGAACGATGTAACATGTGGTGTCTGTTTTTTCTGACATGTCCTAGCGAACAGACACAATATTGATCCTATAGCCATTATGAATCAGTACACAAAGGAATTAAAGACGTTAGTTCCCAGTGGGGACTGAGTTACATCAAGGGGAAAAGTCGAAAATTTGTGCGGGCCCCTGAGTCGCACCCAGGTCACTCGCTAACTAGGCCGATGAGCCGACCATTGCGCCACCCAGACGCAGTGGTCATCATACCTGCACGAACGGACTACCTTAGCACGCCTCTCATCAGATCCGAATTCATAACTCACGTAGTGCCCCTTGCCCGTTATCCTTATTACTCGCGGCATTTTGCCGATTACGGTAAGAGGTCGAGCCGGGTATGCATCTGTTCTTTCGGACAGCCTGTAAAATTTGGGATTGGCTTTGCAGTCTCGCTGTTTGAATTAGAGCTAGCGGAAAATTCCAGAAAACCCTTGCATGGGAGCTGTTTTCATGTTGATTCCGGGAATATTCTGTCCAGACATAAATATGAAGTCCTAGTGCATGTGTACGTGTATAATAAAATGAACAGAAATACTTACTTGTATCCAAATATAGACATACCTTTATTTTATATCATGTTTACCAGCTGCTGGGAATGGTACAAATAATAGTTTATCACTTACGATTATTCCATTACCAGCAAGAATATCTGGGAGGGAATTTCCAGTTCTGGCGTTCACCTGACAATCAAGGCTGTGTGTGTGTGTGTGTGTGTGTGTGTGTGTGTGTGTGTGTGTGTGTATGTAGAGTTTTGTTTCACATGGGTGCCATATGCATTCTTGTAGACAGCTCTCTGTAATTCAACAGTGAATTGGAGCAAAACTGATATAGTCCGAGCAGGATACGGTGGCCAATGTGCAGTGGCTAATTTTCGTCCAAAGCGTCGGGCGAGTTCAAGTGGTTCAAATGGCTCTAAGCAGTATGAGACATAACGTCTGAGATCATCAGTCCCCTACACTTAAACCTAACTAACCCAAGGCCAGCCTGCCCGGTTGGCCGTGCGGTCTAACGCACAGCTTTCCGAGCGAGAAGGAGCGCCTGGTCTCCGGCACGAATCCGCCCGGCGGATTTGTGTCGAGGTCCGGTGAACCGGCCAGTCTGTGGATGGTTTTTAGGCGGTTTTCCATCTGCTTCGGCGAATCGGGCTGGTTCCCCTTATTCCGCCTCAGTTATACTATGTCGGAGATTGCTGCGCAAACAAGTTCACGTACGCGTACACCACCATTACTCTACCACGCAAACATAGGGGTTACACTCGTCTTGTGTGAGACGTTCCTTGGGGGGTCCACCGGGGGCCGAACAGTACAATAACCCTCGGTTCGGTGTGGGGCGGCGGAAAGGTGAAGTGGGGTTGTGGACCACTGCGGCTGCGGCGGGGCGGTAGCCCCTCCGTCGTTTCTAGGTCCCCGGTTCACATACAATACAATACAAACCCAAGGACATCACACATATCCCTGCCCGAGGCGGGATTCGAACCTGCGACCGTAGCAGCCGCGTGGCTCCAGAGTGAAGCACCTAGAACCGCTCGGCCAAATCGGATGGCTTGGGCGAGTTCATGCATTTGTTCGGAAGGGGAGGTCGACAAGTGTTTGCTCCTTTTCAGCCGTTCGGCGATGACAGAATCGAGATACACGCCCTGCAGTCTCCCTCAGACGATTTTATAGAAACTATGTGGTAAGAAAAAACAAGAATTACGTTGCTTATAACATTATATGTCAGCTTCATGATGATGATGTGCGTGTCATTTGGGTAACGATGATAATTACTGTGATATTTGCATGTAAGTAAAACACTGCGTGAAACTGAAAATAGTTTGCAATGTAAAATAAGGGTCGCTATGAGTTTGCGTTTGGGGCATGTTACATAATACTTTGTTGTGTCTTAAATGAAGCTAACATAAGTCTTTGGACTTGAGTGGAGGTATCTATCTGTCACCAATCTCAAGAAAATTGATCTGATGTAGCACACTCATTTGCGATCGCACGCGCCAGCGATAAAGCCACAGCGAAACACCTACAACATCCTTCATATTTCATAACCGGTTTTGAGATATCGAAGTGAGACTATTTTGCCATATTGTTACTATGTAAAACTTCATTATCTAGCGCGTTATTCAATTTATTACAGACTTTTTCGATGAAGGAATGTAATTTTGAAGGGCCATCGATGGCTGGTGAAGCGAGAAATGCTGTGTGTTTTGGAACAATATAAGTGAAGACATTACACGTCTGTTTTTGTACCAAGGGTGTGCTTTTTCATAAGCTATTGATACTTTTCCTCACTTCCTTATTTAGTAAACTTAATAAACCACTGTTTCAGAATTATCTCGCAATAGCGCCTGCACAACATGTCACTGAGATGGCACTGTGTAAACTCTACTGTGTTTTGGAAAAAGAAGCAAATTTTAACATGGTAACAAAATAAATGTGTAAGTTTTACTCAAAATTCGATACTCAAGACGCTTCTCTGGAAGTTACTAATGGTTAACAAGCCAGGTGAAAATAATTTGCTGCTTTTGTTGCATTTTCAGCGGAATTCTTTTCAGATGATAATCAAAGCAGAGGTGACTGATCCTTTTTGAGTGGTCACCATGCAAGAGTGGGCGTGGAGAGGCTCCACTTAACATTTAGAAAAAATATGAGCTTAGGCGTCAGTTTAGAACGGTACTTCCCCTCCAGCAGTCGGCATTTCCCGTACAGCCCTGCCGATTGTACATTTACCAGCCACGAAATTCTTCTGGCATTCTAACACCCATTTAAAAGAAGGGCTTTGAAATGCATTAGTAGCCACTGTTTCTCTCCTAATTTCAGCTGTATATCTTAGTAGACGGTTTTAGAAGTCTCCATAAATTCCTTTTCTTTCAATGTCTGACGAAGATCTTATGATACAATGACATCAGTAGCCTACTTGGTTCGCGGCGTGGCCAGTTTTTTAGCCATCAACACTCATCATCTTTAGCCAGTCAGCAAACTGGGGAGATATCAGGCCATCAGCATACTCCCCACTCCCTTTACCCACAAGGAGCACCTACAGAGTGTTTCATAAGATTACAAGGAATTTTTGATTCAGTGGCGACAGTGTGTGCAAACATCCCCGACAGATCTATTTTACATGAAATGACTTCACATTGTACGGAATACACAAATTAGTAACTACTATCAGCCGACGTGCCAAAATATGGCGACCACTGCACACCGAGAGACTGAATGATGTCTGGTGTCTCTGCAAGCACATGACACGATAAAGTAAGTATGTAAGCGGGGTAGAGATGAATGGGAAATCATTTTAGTCAGCTTACGGGCTGCAAATGGCGAAACCCACAGACATAAGTGGCACTGTCAAACAGTCTAGACCGTTGTGGTAGGAAAATCTCGGAAATGCCGCGCGTGGTAGCCACGCGGTCAAGGGCGCCTTGCCACGGTTCAGGCGGCTCCCCCCCGTTGGAGGTTCGAGTCCTCCCTCGGTCATGGGTGTTTGTGTGTCGTCCTTAGCGTAAGTTTAAGTTAGATTAAGTAGTGTGTAAGCTTAGGGACCGATGACCTCAGCAGTTTGGTCCCAGAGGAACTTACCACCAGCATCATCTCAGAAGCGGCGAAGCTGGTCCGCTCTTCGTGTGCTACTGTCGTGAACAGGTATGGAATGGGCTTGAAGAACGTTGAAGCTACGAGTGGCCGTCAAGTTGTTGGACTAGAATTGCTCATCACAGAACAGGGAGGTCGAAGGTCTGCCCGCTCTGTAAAGAGGGAAAGCCGGAGAATTGTGACAGATCTGACGACAGAGAACACTGCTGACGAAGAAACGCTTCAAAGCACTCCACCGTTGAGTACACATTGTTGAACATTGGACTCCACAACGGACAGCTTCTACATATCTTCGTGTTGGCTAAATGAGACCGTCAGTTTCGATTGCAGTAGACATGGGATCATCGAGGCTGGTCCATGTATCGATGGAAACGTGTCGGCTGACCGGATAAGTCTCTGCGATGGTCGTCTCCAGATACGCCGTTATCCAGGTGAAGGGCTGGTCAACACATACACTTCACCACTGGCGCAGGGTTGCGTTAGTTATCTAAGACACCATGATAGTTGTTGACTAGCTTTATACATCTTGTATTCAGCGACGGCGATCACATCTTCGAACAGGATAACTGTCTGTGTCACAAGGACCGAATCATGCTACATTGATTTCAGGAGTATGAAAGGGAACTCACGCAGTACTATTTGTCACCAAATTCGCCTGTTTTGAATCTGATGGAACACTTCTGGAACATTACCTGGCGCTAGCTCGCCGCTCACAAACTATCGGCCTGTAATTTACAGCACTATCGTGACCTGTAAATACAAATTTGTTGGCACGTACCTCCGGAAGCTTACTAACAACTGGTCGAATCCATACCGCTAATGTGTTGCGTTACAGGGGGATGATTATTCTCTGTTAAGGGGGCGGTCGTAATGTTTCGCCTCGTCAGTGTAACTAATGCAAGTGTAGAGACGCGATCTATTATTTGAAAGAATATTGATTTTTGGAAATCTCTGTTAGCTAAAATCATATATAGAACAGTTAGATCGTTACCGGTCATCTTCAGATCTTATAGACATTGAAACAAAAGGCTAGAAGACATGAACCGCATTCGATATTAAGGGTACTTACAATACAACCATAATTTAAGAAAATTATTGAACAGAACGTAGCAAAGTAATGACTAAGATAAGAGGTCATTCTTCAGTTGTTGTTGACAGTACCGTTACCAAGTGTCCGCTGGACTTAGACACTACTGTGTATGCTGTGGTATGTATTGTTCAATGATTTTGTTAAATTTTATTTTTGTAAATACCGAAAACGTCGAATGCAATTCCTGTCTTGTAACGTTTCGTTTGAATGTATTTCAGATTTGAAGACGACCAGTAACTGTCGAAACTAGTTTTCAAATTTCGTCTATACGATCTTGGCTAGTAAAGATATTACGAGGGTAATCCCAAAAGTAAGGTCTCTGTTTGTGTGGCAGTTGGTCACACTGTTATGAAGAGTGCTTCATACGCTGTGTGTAAACATGCGAACGCCGCGCTGAGGCGCTCAGTCTTGGCTTGGCAGCCGTTGAGAACGAAGCTCCCTTTGGATGTTACCGCCAAGTGCGATTTGCGCGCAGTTACTCGGTTTTCGAACGCATGGGGCACTGCGCCGATTGAAATCCATCGCCAATTGAAAGAAGTGTATGGTGAGTCGTGCATGGATGTCAAAACTGTTCGTAAGTGGTGTAGAGAGTTTGCAGCTGGTCGGACCGAAATTCACTACGAACAAAGGAGCGGGAGACGGTCAATTTCTGAGGAGACAGTGTTGAAGGTTGAGCAAAGCATGCGTGAAGATCGGCGGATCACCCTGGATGATCTCTGCACGTTGGTTCCTGAGGTTTCCCGAAGCACCGTTCACAGAATTTTAACGGAAACATTGAACTGACTGAGGACCACATGCAGAAACGAGTTGATGCTTCCCGCGCATTTCTTCACCGCCTTGCAGCCGAACAGGACAACTTTCTGGACTCAATTGTCACGGGTGACGAAACCTGGGCATACCACTTTACCCCTGAGACCAAGCAACAGTTACGCCAGTTGCGGCATCCTTCTTCGCAAAAGCCGCGGAAATTCAAGCAAACACAGTCTGCCGGTAAAGTCATGACAACCGTTTCTTGGGATCGGAAAGGGGTATTGTTGGTCGACGTTATGACCACTGGGACCACAATTAACGCTGACAGGTACTGTGAGACTCTAAAAAAACTGAAACGGACAATTCAGGAACGGGGAAGAGGAATGTAGAGCAACGGCGTACACATTCTCCATGACAACGCTCGCCCACACATCGCTCGGCAAACCGTTGCTCTCCTCCAACAGTTTCAGTGGAACATAATCACCCACCCAACCTATAGTTCTGACTTGGCGCCCAGGGACTACCACCTGTTCCCTAGGTTAAAAGAACGTTTGGTCAGAAAGCGATTCAGCTCCGACGACGAGCAGAAAGAAGAGGTTCATAACTTACTGAACGGCATGGCGGCGAGCTGGTATGACATGGGCATACAGAAACTTGCACAGCGTCTACAAAAATGCATCGACAGAAATGGTGATTATGTCGAAAAATAGCTAAATGTTCAAGCTGTAAATGATGTAAACCGTTGTAGAACTAAACAGGTCTATGTACACTACTGGCCATTGAAATTTCTACACCACGTAGATGACGTGCTACAGACGCGAAAATTAACCGACAGGAAGAAGATGCTGTGATATGCAAATGATTAGCTTTTCAGAGCATTCACACAAGGTTGGCGCCGGTGGCAACACCTACAACGTGCTGACATGAGGAAAGTTTCCAACCGATTTCTCATACACAAACAGCAGTTGACCGGCGTTGCCTGGTGAAACGTTGTTGTGATGCCTCGTGTAAGGAGGAGAAATGCGTACCATCACGTTTCCGACTTTGATAAAGGTCGGATTGTAGCCTATCGCGATTGCAGGTTATCGTATCGCGACATTGCTGCTCACGTTGGTCGAGATCCAATGACTGTTTGCAGAATATGGAATCGGTGGGTTCAGGAGGGTAATACGGAACGCCGTGCTGGATCGGAACGCCCTCGTAACACTAGCAGCGGAGATGACAGGCATCTTACCCGCATGACTGTAACGGATCGTGCAGCCACGTCTCGATCCCTAAATCAACAGATGGTGACGTTTGCAAGACAACATCCATCTGCACTAACGGTTTGACGACGTTTGCAGCAGCATGGACATCAGCTCGGAGACCACGGCTGCGGTTACCCTTGACGCTGCATCACAGACAGGAGCGCCTGCGATGGTGTACTCAACGACGAACCTGGGTGTACGAATGGGAAAACATCATTTTTTCGGATGAATCCGCCGGCCGGTGTGGCCGAGCGGTTCTAGCCGCTTCAGTCTGGAGCCGCGCTGCTGCTACGGTCGCAAGTTCGAATCCTGCCTCGGGCATGGATGTGTGTGCTGTCCTTAGGTTAGTTAGGTTTAAGTACTTCTAAGTTCTAGGGGACTGGTGACCTCAGATGTTAAGTCCCATAGTGCTCAGAGCCATTTGAACCATTCGGATGAATCCAGGTTCTGTTTACAGCATCATGATGGTCGCATCCGTGTTTGGCGACATCGCGGTGAACGCACATTGGAAGCGTGTATTCGTCATCGCGATACTGGTGTATCATCCGGCGTGATGGTATGGGGTGTCATTGGTTACACGTCTCGGTCACCTCTTGTTCGCATTGACGGCACTTTGAACAGTGGACGTTACATTTGAGATGTGTTACGACCTGTAGCTCTAACCTTCATTCGATCCCTGCGAAACCCTACATTTCAGCAGGATAATGCACGACCGCATGTTGCAGGTCCTGTACGGGCCTTTCTGGATACAGAAAATGTTTGACTGCTCCCCTGGCCAGCACATTTTCCAGCTCTCTCACCAACTGAAAACGTCTGGTCAATGGTGGCCGAGCAAGTGGCTCGTCACAATACGCCATTCACTACTCTTGATGAAGTGTGGTATCGTGTTGTAGCTGCATGGGCAGCTGTACCTGTTCACGCCATCCATGCTCTGTTTGAGTCAATGCCCAGGCGTATCAAGGCCGTTATTATGGCCAGAGGTGGTTGTTCTGGGTACTGATTTCTGATTGCGTGAAAATGTAATCGCATGTTAGTTCTAGTATGATATATTTGTCCAATGAATACCCGTTTACCATCTGCATTTCTTCTTGGTGTAGCAATTTTAATGGTCAGTAGTGTACTTACAAAAAACAGGAGACCTTACTTTTGAGTTTACATTCGTACAAAAAAAAAAAAAAAAAAAAAAGTCAGCTTCCATAGTAACTGCTGCATGTGAAATTGATTCTTGGCGTTTCCGTACGGCAGGCGTAAGGTTCTTGCAGGGAAGACCACTTCAGCCGTATAAGCGCTGTTCGGTCTCCAGTTAACAGTCCGCATCCGCAGATCGCGAACGGTGCTCCCGTGCTCCGCTGATAGCCGCCTATTGCAGCGGACACTTAATCTGAGCCTCTTTTGTCGTACGACGCAGCAGGCCGGCAAATGAGACGAGGCAATCCCGCCGAGCGGCCGTGCCGTCTCCCTGTGGCCGGCGTGTGGCCTGTGGGTGAGGGCGGCGCGCCTCGCCCCCTCCGGCTGTCTGGCAAGAACAATCGCGCGCCTGTCTCGAGAGGCGCTCGTCCGCGGCAGGTGCTCCTGCGGTCGGCGCCCTTCACCAGCGCCGCCACCTTCACCAGACACGCTCCACGAGGCGAGAGCAGAGCAGTGCACACCTCTCCTCTGCATCCATGCTCCACAAGCGTTCTTAAGATGTATAGTAAGGTGTACTTTGTGAGTATTACAGTAGTGGAAATCAGTACAAAGGCACGCTTTCGACGAAAGTAACACACTGGAGGTTCTAAGAAACTGGTACACCTGCCTAATATCGTGTAGGGCCCCCGCGAGCATGCAGTCTTTTTCTGAATTTAAAAAGGGTTACTCCCCAAAATTAAGGGTTTCAAGAACGTAAAAATATGTCCCAAAGTACAACATGGTCATGTACTTCGGAACAAAAATTCTATTGAAATTTAAAAGCGTTGCGATCGAGAAAATCTTCTCTGTACTGCATTTAGTGGACTATCTGTTGCATTACTACTCTACTACACATCAATAACCAGTAAGTAAAATCAGATTAATTAGAAGTACTATCAAAACTAATTAGTTAGATACGTTTTGAAATTGGAGCTGTTGCTAACCAACACAAATTTCCATTCTCAAGACAGGTAATATCGTGAAGACATTTACGAAACTCAGTTAATTTGCAAATATCCCATACTCCGTGATAAAAGACCTTCCTCTGTTTCGGAGCACAAGATGGCGCACGGCCGACGAAGTGTGGCTTTGCCGTTCACGCCTTATACAGGATGTTACAAAAAGGTACGGCCAAACTTTCAGGAAACATTCCTCACACACAAAGAAAGAAAATATGTTATGTGGACATGTCTCCGAAAACGCTTAATTCCCATGTTAGAGCTCATTTCTGTTTCGTCCACCTACGCTCAATGGAGCACGTTATCATGATTTCATATGGGATACACTACCTGGGGTGCTAGAAGATGTGCCTTTACAAGTACGACACAACATGTGGTTCATGCACGATGGAGCTCCTGCACATTTCAGTCGAAGTGTTCGTACGCTTCTCAATAACAGATTCGGTGACCGATGGGTTGGTAGAGGCGGACCAATTCCATGGCCTCCACGCTCTCCTGACCTCAACCCTCTTGACTTTCATTTATGGGGACATTTGAAAGCTCTTGTCTACACAACCCCGGTACCAAATGTAGAGACTCTTCGTGCTCGTATTGTGAACGGCTGTGATACAATACGCCTTTCTCCAGGGCTGCATGAGCGCATCAGGCATTCCATGCGACGGAGGGTGGATGCATGTATCCTTGCTAACGGAGGACATTTTGAACATTTCCTGTAACAAAGTGTTTGAAGTCACGCTGATACGTTCTGTTGCTGTGTGTTTCCATTCCATGATTAATGTAATTTGAAAAGAAGTAATAAAATGAGCTCTAACAAGGAAAGTAAGCGTTTCCGGACACATGTCCACATAACATATTTTCTTTCTTTGTGTGTGAGGAATGTTTCCTGAAAGTTTGGCCGTACCTTTTTGTAACATCCTGTATAACTAATTCTAAAAATATATAGAATTTTAATTGCCTTAAAATTCCATAACGGAATAATTAAAACTGTATTCCACATAGATTTAACATATTCTACAGGACTTAAAGGTGTAGAACACGAGCTATTTACAAATCCTGCACAAACACCCGCTGGTCTGGCAACAACAAAAACTGTAAAAATTGGTGGAAACTGCTTATGGCGGTCTCTGGTACACATTCGTTCCGTCTGATTCTAAATTCAGTCGCTAGACTGGAGTACCGACTAGAAAACATTATGGGTTCCTAGCTACATTACCCAATACGAACAACACTCTCTCTCACATACTCCTCTGGAGTGCGTCTTACAGTCAATTTAAACTTAGCCACAATTCCTCTACGTCCATCATATTGGAGAAAATGATGTCATTCATTTACTAAGTTGGATAATAAAAATAGGAGAAACCCTGCTAGCTTTCTTTGGGGATGTTTGAGCTTCAGAAATAGTCGTCTATAATGACGCTGTTGTTCCTGTTCAGTATTTGTTCTTAGTTCGTGACCTTTAAACTGAGAATAATTTTCACATGTAGCTCTCGCTCTATAGCTCTTAAGAGCATCACTTCTCTTTGCATTATCTTCTGAGGGAATGTACCTGAGTGAGCGTAAATCTTCAGGGTAGACTTCTCTGTTCTTTGAGTACTGTGATTTTTCCAGGGCTGTCTCCTCTCTGGACAGCCACTATCTTCACTCAGAATAACCTCTCTGTTCTTGTGAGATTCATCTACCTGAGCCGTAATGAACACACAAGAGATGACGAGTTTTATGTATGTCACCCCAGAGTATCGAATCCGCATGCGGGTGGACATGTATATTTTGCAACATGGCAATGTGATCATTAGTCTTTCAGTTTCAGTTGTTAATCACAGAATGGAGAAAATAGAATCAGATCTGAATATGCTACATTGTCTCTGTTTTTTAAAGAGAGACGACAATATAAAAAAGGGCGGAAGCATTTAAAATGTGATATCACAGAAGGACATTAAAAACAATGTGGTCAGGTGCAGCATGAAAAGTGTAGATACTAGGAGGAGCAAATGGATGTTGTTGTTGTGGTCTTCAGTCCTGAGACTGGTTTGATGCAGCTCTCCGTGCTACTCTACCCTGTGCAAGCTTCTTCATCTCCCAGTACCTACTGCAGCCTACATCCTTCTGAATCTGCTTAGTGTATTCATCTCTTGGTCTCCCTCTACGATTTTTACCCTCCACGCTGCCCTTCAATACTAAATTGGTGATCCCTTAATGCCTCAGAACATGTCCTACCAACCGATCCCTTCTCATAGTCAAGTTGTGCCACAAACTCCTCCCCAATTCTATTCAATATCTCCTCATTAGTTATGTGATCTACCCACCTAATCTTCAGCATTCTTCTGTAGCACCACATTTAGAAAGCTTCTATTCTCTTCTTGTCTAAACTATTTATCGTCCACGTTTACTTCCATACATGGCTACACTCCATACAAATACTTTCAGAAACGACTTCCTGACATTTAAATCTATACTCGATGTTAACAAATTTTTCTTCTTCAGAAACACTTTCCTTGCCATTGCCAGTCTATACTTTATATCCTCTCTACTTCGACCATCATCAGTTATTTTACTCCCCAAATACGAAAACTCCTTTACTACTTTAAGTGTCTCATTTCCTAATCTAATTCTCTCAGCATCACTCGACTTAATTCGACTACATTCCATTATCCTCGATTTGCTTTTGTTGATGTTCATCTTATATCCTCCTTTGAAGACACTGTTCATTCCGTTCAACTGCTCTTCCAAGTCCTTTGCTGTCTCTGACAGAATTACAATGTCATCGGTGAACCTCAAAGTTTTTATTTCTTCTCCATGGATTTTAATACCTACTCCAAATTTTTCTTTTGTTTCCTTTACTGCTTGCTCAATATTCATATTGAATAACATTTGGGATAGGCTACAACCCTGTCTCACTCCGCCGGCCGTGGTGGTCTAGCGGTTCTAGGCGCTCAGCCCGGAACCACGCGAATGCTACGGTCGCAGGTTCGAATCCTGCACCGGGCATGGATGTGTGTGATGTCCATAGATTAGTTAGGTTTAAGTAGTTCTAAGTTATAGGAGACTGATGACCACAGATGTTAAGTCCCATAGTGCTCAGAGCCATAGAGCCTGTCTCACTCCCTTCCCAACCACTGCTTCCCTTTCATACCCCTTGACTCTTATAACTGCCATCTGCTTTCTGTACAAATTGTAAATAGCCTTTCGCTCTCTGTATTTTACCCCTGCCACTTTCAGAATTTGAAAGAGAGTATTCCAATCAACATTGTCAAAAGCTTTCTCTAAGTCTACAAATGCTAGAAACGTAGGTTTGCCTTTTCTTAATCTTTCTTCTAAGATAAGTCGTAAGGTCAGTATTGCCTCACGTGTTCCAACATTTCTACGGAATCCAAACTGATCTTCCCCGAGGTCGGCTTCTATCAGTTTTTCCATTCGTCTGTAATGAATTCGCGTTAATACTCTGCATCTGTGACTTATTAAACTGATAGTTCGGTAATTTTCACATCTGTCAAGCCCTGCTTTCTTTGGGATTGGAATTATTATATTCTTATTGAAGTCTGAGGGTATTTCGCCTGTCTCATACATCTTGCTCACCAGATGGTAGAGTTTTGTCAGGACTGGCTCTCCAAAGGCTGTCAGTAGTTCTAATGGATTGTTGTCTACTCCGGGGGCCTTGTTTCGACTCAGGTCTTTCAGTGCTCTGTCAAACTCTTTACGCAGTATCATATCTCCCATTTCATCTTCATCTACATCCTCTTCCATTTCCATAATATTGTTCTCAAGTACATCGCCCGTGTATAGACCCTCTATATACTCCTTCCACCTTTCTGCTTTTCCTTCTTTGCTTAGAACTGGGTTTCCGTCAAAGCTCTTGAAATTCATGCAAGAGGTTCTCCTTTCTCCAAAGG
Source organism: Schistocerca piceifrons (assembly GCF_021461385.2). Taxonomy (NCBI): domain Eukaryota; kingdom Metazoa; phylum Arthropoda; class Insecta; order Orthoptera; family Acrididae; genus Schistocerca; species Schistocerca piceifrons. The sequence continues at coordinate 333,977,479 of NC_060144.1, forward strand.
TCTCTTTAATTTTCCTGTAGGCAGTATCTATCTTTGCCCTAGTGAGATAAGTCTCTACATCCTTACATTTGTCCTCTAGCCATTCCTGCTTAGCCATTTTGCACTTCCTGTCGATCTCATTTTTGAGTCGTTTGTATTCCTTTTTGCCTGCTTCATTTACTGCATTTTTGTATTTTCTCCTTTCATCAATTAAATTCAATATTTCTTCTGATACCCAAGGGTTTCTACTAGCCTTCGTCTTTTTACCTACTTGATCCTCTGCTTCCTTCACTATTTCATCCCTCTTCCTTCCCCCATTCCTGTCAATTGTTCCCTTATGCTCTCCCTGAAACTCTGTACAACCTCTGGTTCTTTCAGTTTATCCTGGTTCCATCTCCTCAAATTCCCACCTTTTTGCAGTTTCTTCAGCTTTAATCTACAGTTCATAACCAATAGATTGCGGTCAGAGTCCTCATCTGCTCCCGGAAATGTCTTACAATTTAAAACGTGGTTCCTAAAACTTATAAAATAGACTGTTTTGGAGCTGGATGTAGAAGGTATGTGCAGAGGTAAAGATCTGGAAATAAGTGACGCGAACGAGAAGAGACGGAAGATAAAGAGGGTGACAATTTTAACATCTGGCACTACACAGGAGAAACTTACAGTGAAGTGAGGAATCCTAGCAAAAAAAAACCAACTCGTCTGCTACAATTCTTTTTATTATTCTTTTAAACACTACCAGCCACTTTCACGCCAGATCATCAGGTGTCTTTGTCACTATGAATATGCACTGAAAGCATGCATTACCTATCTCGTCTAATCAGCTGTGTACAAGCAAATTGATGGCGCACCACGTTAGGACTTCGGACCTTTACTGTGACAAACACTTGCAGACCGCTTTGACTTTGACTGTGCAGCACTTATAAATGTTTTTCATATTTTGTTTGCACACATATTCTAACGAAGACTGCGCGAAAAGGAGCGTGCCGGCTGAAACAGACTGGCATTATTTTTAACAGCCGAGATGATTCCCATTATCAGTATTTTTTACTTCAGTTTACAACAAATTTCTGAACGAACGGCAGATCGAAATGCCACTCGCAAAATTTGACTAGAAGCCATGGAGCTACAAGCGTATTCTGCTAGCCTTAATAAACCGTGCTAGCTGGGCCGGCGACTTGATCAGCCACTCTATCGTGTGCCTTCGTTATGGATCCCGCGCCATCTTCCAGCTACAGCCGCCTGTACTTCGGTTCCTTCTCAGAGCTCGCCTAGTGCGTGTCCCGGACCAGTTAGTGCTACTCCGTTGTTGGCCTCGGTTTTTCACGTCAGAAGGCACTGCAGCCGGTAATGGACATATTGGGGGACATTAGGAATGCATTTGTCAGCGCCCGGCCAATATCTGGCAGCTGCGACTCGCCATCATCATTAATCATCGGCGCGGCAAGAAGCTCGAGAACTGCGTTATGCGGCCGCGCACATCCATCACGCCGTCTCGGCTGCTAGGGGCGCTCGGTTGCATGCTCGCGACCGTGTGTGTGTGTGTGTGTGTGTGTGTGTGTGTGTGTGTGTGTGAAGCCCAGGTGCGCATATGTGAGGAGCGTGCAGACTCACCGTTGTTGTCATGGGTATTACGGCTGTACTGCACCTTATGTCACGCTGGAAAGAAAATGTACAAGTATGACCTAATGCCTAGGGCCGGGATATTCGTGCATATGCGTGTCGGATGCATGTTTGCACATTTTGGCCATTTGGAGAGTAAATGTACATTTCCAAGATTTCATCGACATAACTAAATGAATTTAGACATTTATCAACAAAAATACAAAAACTCATTCATCAGATGCACAAGGAAACCATTATTTTGTTCGTTTTACCTGTTGCGACAGTTTAAACTATCATCTTCAGAAGTGAAATAGGCTCAAATCATTCGTCAGCCAACGTCAAAATAAGAATCTGTCGGTAGTGCCCTTTGATTGCCGTCTGATTCTTATTCTGACGTTGGCTTACCATTTCACTTCTGAAGATGACGCTTTAAACTGTCGAAACTGGCAAATCGGGCCGGCCGGAGTGGCCGAGCGGTTCTAGGCGTTACAGTCTGGAACCGCACGACCGCTACGGTTGCAGGTTCGAATCCTGCCTCGGGCATGGTTGTGTGTGATGTCCTTAGGTTAGTTACGTTTAAGTAGTTCTAAGTTCTAGGGGTCTGATGACCGCAGCAGTTAAGTCCCATAGTGCTCAGAGCCATTTGAACCATTTGGAAAATAGAACCAAATAAATGTTTTCCGGTGCAGCTGACGACTGATTTTTTTTATATTTATTGAAATGTTTTGCGGCTGATGAATCACAACTACGGACAAAATCTATTGACATTTGTATTAATACTATTATCATTTTTTACTTTAGTGCATATACTGCAATAACTTGCATGATAGCATCTTTTATTGATGTTTTTTGTATATGAATTACACCAAAAGTGCAAAAATGAGTAATTTCACGAATTTTATTACAGTCTGTATACTTCACAGTGAGCCTAAGCGCCCTAAGTTGTCTCGGTAGACTTCGGTGGAACTCAATATACCTCATCCCAGTGCATATAAATAAAAGAGGGCCTATTGTTGCTAAGCGATGCTTTGCTGCATACGATGAAATCCGGAAACGTAATTAAAATATAATAACGTAAAGCGCGTTACGTGGTTAGCCCATGCGTTACATCATGTAGCTAAAACAGTACGTCTAAAACATGACAATGTTAATGTACTCATATCCTCTCAAACACGCCAAAATACAAAAGTTTCTTATTCATGACAGAGCTAATCAAGTCATATGCTGACTTTTTATCCATGCGAAGGTATTCTTGGAAGCAGTTGTCCGTATTGCCTGTCCTGTTGTTTTAACCCTTCTCTGGACCGATGTCCAGATTTATGATTTAGAGATATACTGCCAGATTTAGCATTGCCTTCACAATTTATTTTAACACCATGGTGTACCTGAATAAATGCTGTCATCTTTTACTATGATAGTTTTCATATAGATAAGTCGCTAAGAGACTGGAGGTTCACGAAAATTAATTTAAATTATCAAACGTTTGCTTCTCCTCGTTGAAAAGTTTTAACTTATTTCCCCTAATACTTTTTCGGTTTTATGTCGTAGACACTTTCAAAACCAATAATGCAGCTTGCATTAAAGACTGAGATCAAAGAAAACAAATTTGAAGCAAGACCTGCGTTACATTAGATCAAAATTTGTGCATTTTAGCGGCAGCAGCTATGAAGTTGAACGCCACAGATAACCTCTGGAATCTCTGACACTCAGCAGGTTGAAAAATCTTTGCAACGATACCAATGGACAAGAGAGTGTGCCAGCCGTATCAAATCCTAATATTGAGCTACTGAAGTTGAAAAAAATTGCTGTGCAAATGAAAATGTAAGAGATTTTCAACTATACGAATTTTTACTTAAGTATTCACGTGTCTCTTCTGTCTGATAAATGCATGGACTCAAGGCGGAGAAAATTTGGAAGAATTGGCTTTTGTGTGCTGTTTACAAGAAAATAAAAATAAAGAACTGAATTTTTATGAGGCATATTTTCATTCTTTTGCTGCCTCATTGTGTATGTTGTGTGTATTTGACAGTGCATGAAAATCCGGGCCCTGCTAATGATCATGCTTAATGAGGCACATTTTATTTGCAAAAACATATTATTAAAAAGGAAAACGTTTTTAGTGGATCATAGGTATATGTACAAAGAGTAACACAAAATTAATGGGTTTTTAGTTTCAAATGTTTCTTGTGGAAGAAAAACATGTCAGTAAATTGTGGAACTATTGCGTTTGTTCGATACTGTGTATTTGAGTGTACGTGCATATACTTTATCTCAATGATAATGAGAGGAAAAAGCACAGTGATGCAGTGGTTAAGATACTGGTCTTCCACTTTGGTGGGATCCAGGCTAAAATTTCTGTCAGGCATCTGTATTTCGCTGTTTCTGGGGCTTTTCTAATCCTCTGAAAGGAAGTGTCCAGGTGATTTCAAAATGGGCATGGACGACTTACCCATACCTCCCCAACCTGATTTTGTGCCGCCACTATAGTGACATAGTCCGTTTTCTTGTAGCTACTTTTTATGCTCGCCGAAAAACCGCTCATTCTTATTAGGCTAAATGCCGCTTCAAACCACAGAGACGAAAGTATTGCACAAAGGACCATCAGTTTACATATATACACTCGTATCTACGAATACTGCATGTTTTCAGCCATTAAATATTTAAATATTGTAGTTACATGCGTTTCACAGAATAATTTAGGCATTTCATATGTGTGCTGTATACGAAAATTGTAAACAAAACGTTAGTTCCATGTTACATTTAGGTAACAAGTGTATTAAGAATAAATGAGAAGTTTTATAAATATAAAAGAGGTGCAGTGGAGAAATTGAGAAGTCAGGAAATAACATTAAAATGTGAATACTAAACTAAATGAGCGGGTACGCAAACAGTTGATGTACAAACACACGTAGGATATAATTTATGCAGTTTGGATCAAAGAACGGTACATTTTGGCTGAAATCTCGTTTCTGATGCTCTTTAAACCAACGGGGATGAATATTTACTCACTGGATACGAAAATGAGCCAGTATGGAAAATAAGACCATACCACTTTTTCTCGATGTTAATTTCACGGAGAGAATAGTGTCAATTTTACTAGCTTACACATGAATATAAAATGCTGCTCCAACATCTCCTACAAGAAAACGACGTTACCTCCTAGTAACTCTAATGCTCTAACTTCCATTGTAAGCCATTGACACAATAGCCCTAGTTGGCATAGCATATTTTACATGTTATAATTTACTACTTTTATTAAAAAGGCTAATCTTTTAAACGTGTTCATCCATTGTACAACATCGGTGTAGTCTACCACGCACCTGTCGCATATTGCTCTTTTGTAGTAATTTTTAAACAATAAAACTTTTCTGACTTAAAAACTGTGTATCTTTGTGCTCTTAAAATTATACGTATATTAGAAAATTCTAAACAGAGGTAGTCGAAGATCACATTGAGTTACTTCATTGTACTTCAAAACTTCATTTTTCTTACCCGAATCGTCAGTCAAAAATGAAACCAGAAAGGTTTCTTGGGTACATATTGAATTCGACCACTACACCAGAATGTTTCCATCTAACTGAAACTGACTTACGCTATGGACAACACACACACCCATGCCCGAGGGAGGACTCGAACCTCCGACGGGGGCACGCGAACCGTGGCAACGCACCTTAGACCACGCGGATACCCCACGCGGCTCGTATATTCTAAGCATTCTTCTAATCTCAAATGTGAAATTAGCGCGTCAGTTGAATTATTTTCAAACCATAAGACAAAAAATGCAAATATTCAAGTATTGTCCGAAAAATGTTAATTTAATGAAATGTACAAAATATTACTGTATTTAAATAGTTGCAAGGTGTTTCAATCACTAGATCTTCATCAGATGAACATACACATTAAATTAGAATGTCAGAGTATTACGATTAAAGCGTTAAATTCCAGCCGTTAGTGGTGCATCATATTATGCATTACAAGATACAGTCCAAAGATGTAGCTGTTTCCTTGAAATAATAATATCAGGAAACATTTCAACCAATCTTACGTGGCAGTGCAACCTGGTTGCACACTGCGATTAGGTAAAATCTTACTAATTTAAAATTCTTAATTCGGCAGAAAAGAAATTTACACTTTTTGATGGTAATTTATACACCGGTTTTCATTTTTTTCAATACCGGGGTGTGCCGATTTACAATAGTATGGATTGTACTAAAATGAGAGCAATGGATTTCATATCTTATGAAAACGTCGTTAAAGTACTTACTATTCATGAATAAGATACTCTTCTCGTTGTAGTAGTGGAAAAATCTTCGTTAGAGAACTGTGCGTAATGTACCTCAATATGTAAAAAATATATGAGGGTATCACTTCGGTTTTTTTCTGCCCGTCACGGACATGTCCTGTTATCTGACCACTGGAAGATAAATTTTTATCTATCGCTCTGGTCTCTGACTTCGTACATACGTGTAAAGAGTTGTGACAATGACTTCTTTTTTAATATTTCTTAATAGTAAAAGAGATTCTAGGAGTATTTTACCATCAGAATTTGCAGGTCATGTCGGTTTTCCCACACTTTTAAACTACAGAAAAAAGTTTTAGATAGATATCGTCACCATAGGAGTACATAATGTGCAGTCTGGTGTTTAATCAAGGTGTGTAAACTAATTAAGTTTTCTTTCATATAATAATAACTATACGATGAAACATCCCCTTAGAAAAATTAATGAATTACTGTGCTGGTAAACCCCTTACGTTATTTGATTTTCAAACAGCTGAGCAGAACTGAACGTATTAAGAAATTTCTCTCTTTACTTACTCTGATCAACACTAAACTGACACACAATATTTTTAGCGCAACGCAGTCTGACTTTCAATAATCCCTACAAAAGAATGGCCCTGACTAACAATAACCTATACCTTTCATGAATCACTTACCTCACAAAAATCTTCATTACTCGAACTACTGCAATACAGCGAGCGCCAATACTGCCAGGATTCTAACTACTGAAGGCACTAACTACTGATAGGTATAATTAGCAAATGAGAGATTTTGATAGAGAACAAACAACGTATTTACCTTAATAGTGTTCAAAAGTCATTATATATATATATATATATATATATATATATATATATATATATATATATATATATATATATATATATATATATCAGTTCATGACATCCAGTCTTACAAATTTACTCTCTCTGATGGACACACGTCCAGACCATCCGCTCTCAAAACTCCGCCATCTTTCTCCCCATACCCACCACTGCTGGCGGCTCACCCCCAACTGCGCAACGCTACGCGCTATAAACAGCCAACCGCCCAACACTACAATGGCGAATATTCCAACAATGCCAACCAGCCACAGACTGCACACAGCACAGCCAGTGATTTTCATACAGAGCACTAGGTGATGTTACCAACATAAGAACCTAAACAGCCTACTTACAAAGAGATTAGAGAGCTCATATGGCTGTATAATGATTCCATTTTAATTAATCTTGGATCATATTGTAAGGTATTCAAATTTGAAATTTAGAAAGCGGAAACAAAATCTATTACGTTTTAAGATAAATTTGTATTATTCCTTACACCACATTAAATACATTTTATTCTCCACCCTCTTCTCCTTTTTCTCACATACTGGGAGTCGGTCACAAATAATGTCTTAATTGACCAGAACGACTATAGTGCAGTTATAGAACGGAAGAATTGGCTATACTGCAGTATATTCATTCATATTAATTGTAATTTACGCGTTTAGGCAAATTGCCATAATCAGAACCCAGAATGAAGAAATAATTTTTTGTAATGTGCAATGTGTCACTTTGAAAAATTGCAAAGACATGTAAAATTCTTCTGTGTGTTTGTATTTATACAGCAAGATTTTACAGCTATTTGTTGATGTGCCAGAGCCATTTTGTTTCTTCCTTGCAAATTCCAATGTGATTCAAGCATTTCATAAAAGTAACTTTTTTGGTATCTGTCTGGGTTTCATGGTCTGTTACCACTTTCACATAGACAACTCCAGATCTACAGTGAAATTGTTTTCAGTCTGAAGATACGTTACTTTCACACTGAGATATCCATATTACTTATTGCGTATGGTCTCCTTTGTAATTTTTGCTATGATATTCAGATGTTTATCCATACAAGTTGTCCCAGTAGGAATGGCTAATCGCTAGAGGGGAAAATGTATAGTAAACGGTCTCCTTAATGCGCATCTTAAGAGCTATCAGAAAATATTTTTTTCACATTATCGAAGGGGTGAGTGTCATAGTTCTTAACGTGTGCACTTTAAAATCCACGTTTAATAGACATTTTTTTCGAATGATCGTTCCTTCCATATCGATGAATATGACTATTCCTCCTTGGAAATTATCTGTATTCTAGTATGAAATGTTGTTGCTGGGCAACTGTCCAATTAAAAATATCCAAATTCGATCTTGATTTGTTAGAATTTTATTATGATCATTGCTACAGCAAATGTGATGTAAATTCTGTTTCTGTTTGCATAATATCTGTAAAAACTATATATTGTCTTTGAATATTTCATTTTATGGCTCCTCCTTAGTTTCGAAAGATTCCCCACGATGATTTCAAACAATCGGAGGACATGGTGAAATACTTCACAACAGTAAAACTAACGAAACTGAATTGTATGTACCAAAGAGAAAATATTGTTTACTGATAAAGCACAGCAGGTAATTCATGAGGAGTTTCTGACCACTGACATATGGTGCACATTTTGCGTATGTTCATTTGTTGTGTCAGTGTCTTCTTTCAGGGCAGCTGTTTGGCTCGGTTTCCACTTGGCACTGAGAGTAAACAGTGGAAATTAATTAAGTGGCTCTATTTCCCCGTCACTGCAGCAAGAGGATTTTCAAAGCTCTTTGAAACTGCAGTAATTATCTCGCGGGGGCGCATTTGTTATTCTCTTTGACTAAAAAAGAAATCAAAATTTAACGAAGAAAACGTAATTAATTTTCTACATCTACAAATCTGTTTCATCTTTGATATTTTTCAACTGTTTTCTGTGTAAGTGAGCAAAGACCTATTCATCAAAGGACCTCTCGAAGTCCCGAAAACCCGGCACTTTTAAGAATGCACAATCGGATCAAACTTTGCGTTTTGTTTCTGTCGTATAACGGATCATTTATCGGTACACAGCCAGGTATTTTCGTAGGCAGACATGGGGACTGCGAAGAAGATGAAGAACGGCACCATAAATAATGTACAACATAATAAAATTGAATATGCCTTTAAATTTGTTGTGCGACACCAAACAGTATGTACACTACCCGCAAACTGCAACATAAAAATTTATTTTGATTCTTTAAAGATGAGCAAGTTTATGACTCATACATATGATAAAAATAGCTCACCGTAGTTAGCAAATATTACTCAATTATGTTTCACCATATGAAGATAATGCTATCGAAACGAGGTGTTCACGTTTTACCAGGTGGTCATATCTCCCTTTTCAGATGCTCTGAAGCTGTGGAACACCACCCCTACAAAATATATCAAACTTCTCAGAACTTATCGTGTCTCTTATTGTGAAAGAAGATCGTCGATGTGTGAAATTAATTCATGACTGGATCATTCTGTTATTTCCAGTTTTACTCACATAAAAATTACAATTTCGTTTTCAAACAGCTGCAAATTGTTTACATTTAATGTTTTCTACAGGGTGACTCCATCGTCATGTTACAAACTTTCAGGGGTGATGCAGAAGAGTAAATTATCAATATCAGATAGTTGATTTGGTTCGGAAACGACCGGATCGAAAGTTATAACCGAAACTCATTCTTATGCCTCGGGCGTATAGTGTGACAATACCTCTGACGGTGGAATACATGTACTGGTACTTTTGTTGCTAGAGATGTAGGGTAGGCAACTTTCAGAATTTTTAGTATGGGCCATAACAAGAAAAAAGTCTTATTATCATGAGCTCTAAAATGCATACTTTAAGAACTATGAGAACTTGAAGCTTCGATATTTGAAACACAGCTCTTCTGCTGCAAGCTCTTTAGTTTCGATATTTTTGGAGGAGGTAGTATGGACCAAAACACGAAAAAGATATCGAATAAGCATGGGCTCCAAAGTGCATACCTTAAGAGCTATGGGCATTTGTTCAGTAGAGGAGAAGTGTTTCATAGTAGTGAAGATGAACAAGTGTTTTAGCTCTTAATGTATGCCTTTTATAGCCCATGTTTTGGTCTACACTAGAAGGGGGACAACCTATGTGACAGCGCACGTTGCATTGCTGCCAAATTTATTCAATATGGCGGCGATGACGTCATCCAAGATGGCGGCATGTAGACTTGGCAACATCGCATGACGTCATCCAAGATGGCGGATTTTGGCGGAAGAATAGTCCAATTGTGCTACGTCCACTAACCTAAGCGTCCAGAAGAAAAAATGGTGGGAAGTTTGAATTCCAACAGGATAATGCATGCAAAAAACCGTACTTTTCTTTATTATTATTATCATTTATTAACATTCATTATCATTTATTATCATTTATTATTATTTATATCATGCACGTGTGTGTGCAGTCCAACTGTGTTACTTCATGCCCTTGCCACCAGAGCACCACCGTGACGTCATTAAAGATGGATGATTTTGGCGGGAAGAAAGCCAATTGTGCTACCTCCTCAGAACTACCATTACCGTTCTCCTGCACATTCAGTCTTTGCTTAGCTGTCGTTGCCATGTGTTCGATCATAGAGATGGATGTGGATGAAAGAGCAGCCTTCAATAACTGCATTTCATGTAGACATTCGAGGGAGGACTGTAGCCACAGTTCACTACATGAGGTGTGGAAGCGTATGATAATGGAGGAGTGTCGGAGCAATAAGTACAAGAATTCTGTTCAGCAGATTTCGGCAATGCAGAGGGATGGAGCCAGGATGCATCCCGTAATCAGCATATGCTCATGTGCATGCGCAAACTGCAGGCTTATTTACCATCAAACATTCACTCTTCCAAAACGCAAGAGACGTTCATTTGACGCCAATTCGCTTCGGCGTAAGCATACTCTGAGTTTAACAGCAGTGTAGTTTGCAAGCATACAGCCGAGGACTGCCCCCATAACCTCCTACATGCTGAATGGAAACGTGCATTAGTCCTGGAACATATGAACAAGAACACAGTCCTCCAAATAAATTTCCTCCAACGAAATGCTTTAAAAATGCATTACCCATCTCATGGGAACATCTGCTACTGTTTGAACTGTCTGCCTTTTCTGAAGCCCACATATAAGCTCCCAGCCCACAAGAGACGACTGCCTCTCATCCAGCAGAGTGACGAACTGATCTAGTTCACGAGTTCTCCGCTAGAGGGCATTTCGATAGGTTAAGTGTTCACCTTATTGAACCAACAGCAGCACAGCATCGTGATGACATAGTTGGCTTCTATATAAGGAGGACTCAGCAGCTCCTCCATCTCTGTTCCAGTCGGTCAAGATGAAGTGTCAGTCACCACCACAGCAGAATAGGAGGAGGAGCAAGCAGCACCAGAAAAGTAAGCCCTCAAATTATTATTATTGTTATTATTGCTATTATTATTATTTCTCTACCAACATCACATCATTTCTCATGGATATTCGTCTTGGTCCTCCAGCAGCTCCACCCATGACGCCAGCATCAGCAGGCCCAAGCATGTCCCGGTCCACGCACGTGAAGGCCTCGGACTCGTCCTCGCAGGATCCTGTAGCTCAGCCTCTCAGCATGCTGGCGCAGGATAGCCAGGTGTTAATGTCGGTGCCAGAAGCTGCGCTTGACGGGGCTTCACAGTACTGGGCTCCTTCATACGCAACATCCACTGATCATAATCTCACAAGGGATATCCCACCATCAGTGCAAGAACAGCAGGCTAACAGCGCTGGTGTGGATGTCGTGGATGAGAAGATACCGACCGCCGCCTCACCTCATCCTTTACTATTCGCCTCAAGCTATGTGTTAACAGTTAGTGGTTCAAAATGTATCCATGTAAGACTTGAAGTTTCACAATACGGTAGCCTCTCAACCTTGTTAGTGCTGGAAAATGTGCCCAAAAATATTAAAGTGAAATTTTCTGACTACGAGTGGGATGAACTGTGTCGTTTAAAAATACAAATCAAGAATCATATGACTACCGAATATTATCCATCCCACTCCTACCAGGACATGTACTGTGGCAGTCTAACTGTGTATGCTACACTAAAAATTAAAAGTGCTGATGATTATAGTATTTTCATACATCACCCCACTGTTGATAACTTGTTCAATTTAGACATGGCTCTAACTAGTACGATAGAGAGACTAAATAGATGGTGCCCATACGTTCAGGCAGTGTACACTGACATCATTAACTGGCTTCACACATGTAGCATTCACATAGATGATATAGAACATTGTGTTAGTATGTGTATAACACAGTCTAGTGCTATTCCTCGAATAAGTGTTGAAAATGTCGAACTCAAATTTACTGATGGAATACCGGACTATTGTAATTCACCCATAACATTACGAGATATACGTGCTGAATTTCAAGCATACAAGAAGCAGCTATTTTCCAAATACTGTACTTCCGCTGCACCGCTTAAAAAAGAATGTACTGATTTTTTCTCATGCTGATCATATTTGTAAATATTTTAATAAATAAATATATTATTTTATAATATTAAATTTGTCATTGCGTGTTTTTTATTTGTCAACTCAAAATACCACCTACGTTAATCTATATGAATGCCTTCCCTTTAAATATACCATCTCGAGTTCATTCTTTTGTGTAGCCACTGTAGCTCAGTTGGTAAGGTGACTGCGCTATAGTGACTACACACAAACACATATTTTTAATCATATAAAAGCGTATTCCACACCTTGACCTACCACAGTAGGTATCATGGCGGGCTGGGTGAAACACCCTCGCCTCAAGCGCTTTGTTGTAGGTGGCTGGTCCTGTGATGATGGCCAAGACCAGAAGACCAACAAGAATGGATCACTCCTTCCCGACAGCATACGAGCTATAATTGTAGGTCCATCCAGCTGTGGTAAGACAAATGTCCTCATGGCTCTGTTAACGCACATAGACGGAGTCCGCTTCGAGCACCTTTTCGTCTTCTCCAAAACACTCTTTCAGTCGAAGTACCAGTTACTGAAGAAAATATTAGATGGAGTAGACGGTGTAACGTACAGACCCTTCAGTGAAAGCGACGACGTCCCCCCACCTGAAGAGCTAAAGCCTAACACTGCCTTCATATTTGACGATGTTGCTGTTGAAAAGCAAAGACTTTAAAAGAGAGAGGATCAGTATTATGCGCAAATTACTTTCCGCCGATTGATTTAAGTGCAGGGGACTGGAGTATTGCACTGATTGGTCTAGAGACGTATAACAGCATTCCAAATATTACACAGAGCAACAGTAGACTATATCTTGAAATTGACGGCCGGAAGGAGATTCTACAAATACAACCTGGTGCCTACGATATTGATGATTTAAACGAACTCTTAAAACAGTCAGAAAAAGGTATTGAACTACGGGCAAACATTAATACCCTTAAGTCTGAAATACGGACAGAGAGTGCTACGATCGACTTTACATACAGACATTCAATTGGTCCACTGCTAGGTTTTGCGAAGGATCGTGTTTTGGTGAAGGACGGAACTAAATTTTACGCATCAGATCATGCTGTGGATATACTCCCAGTGAGTACAATCCACGTTGAGTGTAATATTGCCACAAACTCATACCTGAACGACAAATTGATTCATTCAATTTACGGATTCTTTCCTACAGTCGGCACAGGGTATAAAATAGTTCAAGCCCCCACAAACGCTATATATCTCCCGGTGACTGTTCAGAGACTGGACTACCTTGAACTGCGTATTGTGGATCAGAATAATCAGCTTGTTAACTTTGGAGGAGAAGAGATCATTGTACGCCTGCATTCGACGCGAGATGGGAATAAGGTATAAAGCTAGCACACCAGGCTCACAACCCGTTAGTGCAACGCGGAAGGGCAAGGTGATAACAGGCCTTAATTACGAATTCCTCATTTCAGCAGGTTTAAAGCCGCAGACTGACGTCGCTCAACGTAACTCAGTCAGTATAGTATGATGACCGAATTATTCGTCATGAATACCACTCACACAAACCCTACGCTTCAAGCACATTTAACAAAAATGATGAAATTAGGATTGTTATCCAGCATCAGGACGCTGTAACACTGCCTAGCAAGAGCATCCTCTATCTGGACTACACATTTAAGAAAGCTGACGGGGCTGCCGTAGCGCTCTCGAAGCTCACTCGAAATGCCGTAGCATTCCTGTTCCAAGAGATACGCTATGAACTCAACGGAATTGAAATAGACCGAACTAGAAATGTTGGCATTACATCAGCCCTTAAGACGTACGTTTCATCCTCACCCTCTGATTCAAACAGTTTGGAAAATGCTGGGTGGTTCATAGATGCAGCGGATGGGGAGGGTGGACAAAGCCGATTTACCGCGTGCGTGCCACTAAAAATGCTTATGGGTTATTTTGAGGATATTCAGCGAATAATTATCAACGCTAAACAGGAACTTATTTTGGTGAGGAGTGCAAGTGACGCGAATTCATTCTCTCAAACAGCTACAGAGAATGTTCAAATCAAGATTAATAGCTTATCATGGAAAATGCCCCACATCACCGTTGCCGACGAGGAGCGCTTGAGGCTCTTAAAAGTTCTGAATGCTGGCACCTACCTACCACTAACTTTCCGATCATGGGAGCTTTTTGAATACCCAGTCCTACCTACAGAGTCCACACATACTTGGGCTATTAAAACATCAGTGCAGTTGGAAGCACCTCGATTCATCATACTAGCATTTCAAACTCAAAGGCGTGCTAATGTATCAAAGGACTCAACTGAATTTGACCACTGCAAGTTAACTAACACCAGAGTCTACTTGAATTCAGAATACTACCCGTATGAGTATCTACATCTACAGTGGGACAGCAATGTATACAGTCTGGCATTTGACATGTATGCGAGATTCCGAGCATCTTACTATGAAGGTGTTGAAAATGAAGGATGCCTACTCAGCCCACAGAGTTTCAAGAAGCTAGCACCAATAATCGTGATTGACTGTTAAAACAGAATGAGATAACTAAATCAGGACCTACAGATGTACGGATTGAATTTGAATCTTCAGCAAACTTCCCTGATCAGACTTCGGCATATGCTCTCGTTTTGCATGATCGTCTCGTTAACTACTGTCCGCTCACTGGTGTAGTGCAACGAGTTGTATAAATTAATGCGCACTCTGCTAGCTCTAGCGTAGATCACGATGTTACCTGAAGGTGTGAGGGTCGTAGCTGACGTCCAAGGATTTTACTATGATGAGTGCAGGCGTTTCATAATTAAAGACTGTGCATTAATAGCATTCACGCAAAGTGACGGAGTAACAGGAACATTTGTATCAAGAGTTGAATCGCCGAAAACATTTAAAGAAGTCAAGTGCAGTAAGACAGTCAGAAGCGCGATGTGGCTAACAAGATTCTATCATGGGATTAAGTGGGACGCCCCTGGCATCACTTATAAACATTTGCTGCAATTGCTGAGAGTATTTGATCACAAGAAGACAGTAATCTACGTTAAAGGCGATGAGAAGAGTAGCTGGCTGCGTCGAATCTTCAAATATGCGGCTATCCGGAACCTGGAATACTACGATTGTCCACCTATCCATCAACTTAGACAGCGAACGTGTGAAGAAGAAAAAAATAGTTTTGTGTCAGCATCTGAAAATGTAAAATTACTTTTAAAATGGCTCACAAATAAATAAATAATTTTTTCTCCATAAGAATTCTTGTTGTTTTCTTTCTGTGACACCTACTTCCATAGAAGTAAGTTTATTGGTGATACTGTTCGTGAAGCGCATTCCACTGGAGCTGTCTGAGCCAGTTTACCTGCTTCCACCTGGCCGGCGCGGCGATGAGTCAACCGTTGAAAGTGACAGGACCTGAAAGAGAGAGTGCTAGGGTCGGCTTCGCCAGATGCCCGCCGTTTAAAGTGACAGGACCACAAAGATAGTGGCGGGGTCTGTTTGTGACCGGCGGACGAAGTCCAGCAAGCGTCATTCAGATTTCATCTCTGTCTTTAAATCAGTAAAAATCTTATAGGTCTCTCTCTGTGCCAGTGCAACGTATATGGATCATGATTGAGGGTCAAATAATAACAAACTCGGGCATTTTTTTTTACAATAAAATAATTGAATTTATTATTCAATTCAGATTTTGTTTGCGACATATCAGTTTACAGTAAAATGATTCACTTTTTTTTCACATTATATGAGTTTACAGATACATTATTTGTCTTCAAGTAAAAATATGAAAGTTCTGATCTTTGCAAATGCGTGTTTTTACATTATTCATAAATATATAAGCACTGTACTATATATATATATATATATATATATATATATATATATATATATATATATAAAGCAGAGGTACTAGAACGTAATTATATTATCTTACAAGGTAAGTAATATCTCTAGCGAAGTTCCACCGGAAGCACTTTTTTAACTGAAGGCAAACGTATTTTTAGTTCAAGATAGTGGCTCTAAGACATTTTCCACTAGCAATTTAAATTATATTTCATTGAAGTAAGTGGCTCTAGACATTTTCCACTACAACAAGCAGGTGAACACATATTTCTCGGTATACAGATTTTTTTTGCACAGTCAAGTATATATATAAAAAATTTAATTGGTGGAACTCACATTCTTAAAAAACTAGTTCTGACTGGATGGCTAGCGGCAGGTGAAACTTACAACTACTACTAAGATCAAAGCAGATACGAACTGCGAAAATTGTATTTTCGTCGTCTTCTATTTGATTATAAGAGGTATAAAATTTTTATCTGCTTTCAGTCATATAGCCATTGACTAGTAATAGCGGCGAAAAAAATATACAAATATATATAAAAACTTTTTTATGAATGGGATTATTTTAGTTTTTTTCTGTTTTTTATGATTCTTTATTATAGAATAAATAATATTTACACACATGCACACTTAACACAGGCTCACACACATTCACACACACTCAGACATACACGGAAGTACGCAAGCTGATACACACTACAAAACACTCTCATTCAGTATTTACACTATGATAAATGGGTCATACTACAACTCTGCAGACACCCTCGCCCTCTCTCTCTCTCTCTCTCTCTCTCTCTCTCTCTCTCTACACCCCCCCCTTTCTCTCGCTACAAGTGAGTAGTGTGAGTACGGGCGAGTTTCAATGCCGTCAGCACAGACTACCCTTTTATCGCCATGAGGCGACAGACCGTTTATAAACTGCAGCACAGTGTACACCTTGTGCGCTATCGATCGAATACTAGTTTGCCGGACAGTATGCGGCGGCTGCAGCTCAGCACCCCGAACACCACCACGTAGGCACTGCAAATAGTCTTCGATAGACAGAGCTCGTGATGCCATCCGTCGTACCCCATTAGCCCGTCTCTGAGTGGGACCTTCCAATGTGCGATATGTATACATCTTGGACCGAAGACCTACAAACTCCGCAATCGGCAATCCATTCGTCTCGTCTTTCATGAGACCGATAACCTTCTTGTTTTGCGGAACAGTACCATAAGGATTATCGGCCACATAAGAAGATGTGTCGAATTCATTGGCGTGGTACCTAATTACTTCATATGGATCGCAGTTCTTCACCCAATAGATGAAACTATCTGTATCCATATAAAGTAATTTAGGATCTGCGAAATGAGTTTTCGCAAACTCATAATGAAAGCGGTACATGTGGAGTTTGGATAGGTCTAGTATGCACATCCCCATATAGATAGGTTTAGTAAACTCTACTGCAGTTTTAGCCATCTCCAAAGCAACAAAATTCTTATTGAAAATAGTGACCCGTTTAAAATTTGGTCTGGCAATGCATTTTCGTACGCCATAACGCCCATCTCATTGCGTTCTAATAAAAATTTCACGTCGTTCCCTCAAATTCTCCATAGTTTTTCCGAAAATTGAATTATTCAGTAATTTATAAAAATCTTTCTCAAAGTCACACGACGCGGAAGTTCTCTGTCTCGTATTCAGATCAATATACTCCTTCATCCAGGGGGACTGCTTGAAGGAGATGGCCCGGGTGATTCTAACCAGCTCCATACCCAAGCTGAGACATTGCTGGAGGTTAAGATAGTGAATGATGTACCTCCGCTTGCCCCCCCTCCCCCCCCCCCCCCCAGCCTTGTCATCAGTTTCGGTGTGGAACCTCCTCGTGGAACTAGTTGCTCTGGACACAGCGGCAAATCGACATGCGCGTCATGCAAACTAATAGTATATGTGAGTTCTGCCTCCACAACATACCCTACATCAGAATCGGCGGCCATACCCCCCCTGATTTTTCCACCTAATCCCTTCCATTCATCTTCGGACAGCCACGTAAACACGCCAATGGGCAGACATTGCTTCATAGCGTGTCCGTATAAGTTATTCACATCGAGACACAATATATAACTTGAATCAAGGGATGCATTAAACCTGTCACCCATCCGTGGGTTATTTGCTTTCGCGTGTCTATGAATACACTGGCAGAGCCCCCCACGGATCCCTCGTTCAAAGAAAAGAAACATGTCAGGATCGGTCAATAGTTCGATACTGCACTTCGTTTTCTTGAGCATCGCGTCCCAAGACAACCCCTGTGCCGTGTGATAAAAGGCAGGGTCCAGAGAATATGTGGTCATACATAGACTCCGGAACTTCTCGAAAACGTCCGCAAGCAAGCGCACGTCAGTGTCCATGTAAAGACGTGCGTACTCTCCTAACTTAGAAATGTTGAATTCCCGCCAGACATTCACGGCATGCTCATACTCTGCATTCGTTATCGTGTCGCCTGTGAGGTTGCTGGAGAATGCAGTTATGTCGGGTAGCCTGGTTTCGTCGAGTTTGACCATAATATTCACATACTCGTATGGAAAAACTCCTTTCCTAGTCACAAGTTGAAACTTTTCCTCGTCGGGAATGCAGCTCGAGTGATATGCATATCCGCCGGAGGTAGAGTTTCTACAAGCTTCTGTAGTGGTGCCTGCATAAAACGTAGTGTATCGAGGAAGCGCAGCGTAATTCTTGACGTCATTCGTTTGGAGAATGATACATACTTCTCGACGCTCTCAGGTAGGACACACACCTGATCTTTCTCCAAACCGAAATCGGCCAAGTGCTCAACTAGAAAATGAGCATCATACCCACTTAAATTATGAAAGAAAACTCGTATGTGCTTAGGTAATTGGTACTTCAAATTGCACGCATTGTGAGCAGCGCCACAGAATTTCCCTGTAAGATGACAGTGGTCCCTACGAGGAGTTTCCGCTTTTCTGTCCAACGGCAGCCCATAAATATGACACTCGGTGGCTTTATTATACAAATCTTCATTCTCCTTCGATTTGGTCATTGGAACGTTGCCGCTGTACAGCTTATCAACTTCCAGTGAAAATTTTTCAAGCTCAGAGAGCAACCAAATCGATGGATTATCGCCGATGTAAGATTTGTATCGGTTAAGGTTGGTGTCATATGACGATACAGTTTGGTACACTGCGGCATAAGGTACGTGTATTTCTGTAAAGGTGGTGTGTGAGGTCATAGGATTGCCTTCACAGCGGGTCACAGGAGCGAGGAGGCACTCAAAGTCGGCGTACACAACAAACGGACACCGCTCCTGGTGGTGAGCATTCCTAAACTTTATGAATTTATTTTCCTCCGTGGGCATAATAACACGTGCCGCATCCTTGGAAGTACAGTCTAGTAGATGCGTAGCTAATAACTGTTCAGAGGAGAAATAATTGAGGCACCTTAAACAAATATGTTTTACACGACAATCAGTTGGTAGTTGGGCGGAAAGGAGTCGGGACATGTCCTTGATCCAGACATAGCGATAATTGTCACCTTCAGAAAAGAGAAGCATATTTACATGCAGCTCACTCTCACCGCAAAATTTTGAGAAATGGAGGGGGCCGACTACGACATGCTTGTCTTGCTCGTCTGACTTGCTTTTCTTCTTCTCCAGGCCATAAACGTGTACCGATATTCCGGTATTCTGCGTCTCGAATTTAGGTATGTCCTGGATCCTGACGGAGAACTCAATACCATCAAAGTTATAATGCATGTTAATATCACTGACTTTGTATATGCCTGGACGATAAGGGCAATCTCTATAATTGTAGTTTCTCTCGAAAGCCAGGATTGACCATGCAAAACAAGCCTGATCTTTTGTATTTTGGACATTAATGCATGCTTGTTTATTAGCTATATTTTAGGCAGCTTGATGTAACTAGACCCTCCATTTAACGGATCGTGGACACGTATATGGATGTCCAGGTGTAGAATTCTGCTGAGTGCCTTAGCTGAGCCTTTGACTTCCATCTCGGAAAAGCGGCCCAATATGACACTCAAGGTGGATTTACGAAACCACTCGGCGATCGATGTGCTCCGCGTTATCACGCCATTATCCCCCCAAAGATTATGAATGCTGGTCTCTTCCTGACCAGACTGAACTTTGGGGGGGGGGGGGGGGGCTGCGATAACTCAATGCAGAGCACTGCAGTGCACTTAACGGCGGGATAACGCGGATTATCGACTACCCTGAGGAGCTCGGTTTCCAGGAAAGGGAGGCATGCGTTTAAAATCCAACAGGATAGCGGTACCCCCCTGCCGGGTTTTCGATGCAAGTGACCGAGATTCGCTAGTCGAAGGCGTCGGCAATCGCCGAGTACTGCAACTGAGGTATGGTGTCACCGACCTGATCTACTTCACTAAAAGGGCGGGTTAGAGAACTGCCACTAGCCACAGGATGATCACTAATACTATTACTGCTAATGATACTGGGGGTCCAGCCGGTGGATGACAGTGTTGGCGATGGTGTGTGATCATCATTTAATGGGAGGGATATGCCTGTTGGTACACGAACCTTGCGCTGGCGGTGTCGTGGGCAGTCAGCTTCGGGAGGTGGGGCAGCCAAGCTGCGTGACCTTGGTAGCGGCGGTGGCGACTGCTCCCCTTGCGGCGGCTGTAGGCGGCCAGTGCGAGCAGCCGGGCAGAGGTTCGGCGATCTTGCCAGCTGTAGCTTCGCGCATACATGCTGGCCGCTGCGAAGGACCCCTGGCAATGCTGCTACCCGCTTGTGGGGACGCCCATGGACGCCAGATAGTTTGGGCCGCCGCCGCCGCCGCCGCGGCCTGTCGAGCTGCAGTGATCGGTGCTATGCAGGGTGGGGCGTGTCTTCGCCCACCCTCGAGCCCCGCGCCTGCAACCGCCGCTCGCGGAACACGGGCAATGCCGTGTGACATACCTGTAACATAAATATAAGTTTAATGATCTGGATTTAAAAGAGCGATAAATAATAATTATTATTATAACAGTAAATAATGGTAATTATTTTGGACTAAAGATGAAAACTATTCACCTTCTCCGATCTCGTTCCATGGTTCAGCAGTTCATTGCCGCATTCGACAAGCCCCTCAAGCCAGTCAGGCATGTCCAGTTCGTCCTCATCTAAAAAGTTATTACTGTGTTCGGCTCCCTCGCTCTGCGTGGAATTAGGATGATCTAGAAACAAAATATATGTTAAGGCTAGATCAATACACTAGGAAGAAGGGTATATATTGAAAGAACAAGAAGAAAAAGTTATTTAATTTTTTAGCGAGTATGATTTTTATTATTATTAGAGATGTACTTACATTCACGACGAGATCTCTCCATTTCGAGTTGGCGATCAAGCTCTTCTAGCGCTGAGCCGATGTAATCTAGAAAGATGGAATATAATGAGTATAATATAAAGTAAAAAATGTTTGTAGAAGAAGTTTGGTGATATAGAAATGAGAGGACGAAGGCAGATATATATAAAAAATGAAATCTTTATAGAGAGCGAGTATAACACACACACACACACACACACACACACACACACACCAAGTGAAAAGCGGATCTTTATATAGAGCTATCCAAAACAGATGTAGCGCTCGTACACGGAGTTAAAGGGTAGAGATATCAAAACATTGACAAAATGTACTTACCAGGTAATGGAACTTGTTCAGGACAGGGCTGACTGACGCCACCTGCTCACTCCTCAGACTGGATGAGTAAGTCCGCGAGTTCAGCTATAATAATGAGATATATAATTAATAAGGAGAATATATAAGATATAAAGGAAAAATTATAATTAAAAATAAAAATTATTTACTTACTCGATAATGGCGAATCGTGGAGTCTAAGTCTCTTCGCAGCAGACTCCTGGGTGTTGTTAATTCGCTTCATCTTAATAAAACAGATACAGCACACACACACACACACACACACACACACACACACACACACACACGAGAACAAACGCACGATGCGGTGGACAACTGAAGAGTGAGAAAGATGACCAGGGGGTGACTCCTTATATACGTGTGATGACGTAGTATCACATGATCTTAGGATGAACAAATGGCTGTTGAGAATTCTGTGGGAGTGGTGAATGAGTTCACTAGCGCCCCTAGTGGCTGAAAGCTGAACTAGTCAGATGGTTCCTGGACATGGCGGAGGGCTGAGCATTTTATAATTTATAAAATTATACACAAATAATTCATAGTATCAGTGAAGATCTTATTTAGATTAGAGAGAGGATGGTAGTGATATCATTATGTGTGTGTTAGGATGAATGATCATTATTATTATTATTATTATTATTATTATTATTATTTAAAAGTATGTGATATAGGCGTAATTGGAGGTTGATGGTATTAAGAATGGCGTTGAAGGTAATGTTTTTGGAGATGAATATTGTTAGCTATTTTTTTTTATTGGCGAGGAGTGTATGGTAGGGAGAAAATATATTTTGAATGAATAAAGGGGAGGTTAAGTATTTTGGGAACATATAGAATTTGAGTGAGTTAATAGGTATGTGAGTTTAGAAGTTTGTTAGTAGTGGGCAATGGCTCCCGCATGTGTGCGTGATATTGACTTGTTAATTTCTTTTATTTGAGTTGAGAGCTTCGTGTTAAATTGACTTGCAGAGGTACGTATCTTGACGGGAGCGACGGTTCACGCGTATGTGTGTGTTTTTGCGAAGATCCTGGATTAGGTAATCGGGGTATGTGGGGTGAATAATGAGAATCGGGTGATCAGTTAACTTAGTGAGAGCGTTCTTTGTCACACAGAGCCACGTGGTCGATCGCCCGTTGTGACGTCAAGGAAGTTTCCAACTCGGTAGCAAACATTCCAGTTCGAGCGTGTCGGTTCCTGTCTATCAGTGAGAGAATTGCAGAGTTTATGGGGCGAGAGCGTAGTTTGTGCTCCATCATCACACGCGCTGGTGGCGCCGTGAAGTCGCGGGCATGTGGCGTGAGGATGGTTTGGACAAAGCAAGCGTGTCTGTTCCTGTCCACCGGTGCTGGGAATTTGCGAACTTTAGGACCGATATAGCTTTTAGTGTGTCATGTGGTAAAACTTTCCAAACATCTCGGGCGGTTCTGTGAGGTAGGTATCGGCAGGTTGGAACCTGTTCAGAAAAAAAATGAAATTGGGGTGCAACGTGTCCTTTGTCCTGCACGCGGTCGACAGGTTCCATCGCGTCCGGCGTTAAGTGCTCACGGGCGGGTGAGGCTGTTTACGTAGCCGGACCGTTTGTGGCACCACTCGCAGTCTACCTGGCGCGCTGGCTGCCTCGCGTGACAGGTGTAGGCAGTGTCTCCGCATGCTGGCCAGGGGGTGGCGAGGATTTGAACTAATTCAGTTGGAGCGCGGACGTCGTGGTGACTGCACTGCGATATCAAAGATGTGTGTGCTGACTGTGTTGGAGAACAAGTGATGGCCGTACTGCTTGATATAAAGTCTTCAGTCCTTTCCCCCCTGCAAAATCAAAGGACGTGAATTACGTTACTATAAGTGCAGTTTATTATTTGACGCGATTATGATAGGCTACCAGTGAAAAAAGATGAGTGAGGGAGAAAGTTCGTACTTGTGATCAATTATGTTGTTAGGATTTGAACTTGTGATAGATTTTTGTTATGGATGTAAGGAAAATGGCTTTCTCGCTGAGAAAATCGGACATCTTGAATAAATAATAAATGATAATAATAGATAGAAGTACAGATTTCGAGATATTATCGTGTTGGAATTTGAATTTGCCGCAATTTTCTAGTGGAGGTAGGCCTATAATAATAAATGATAATGAATGATAATAAATGATAATAAGTGACAATGAATGTTAATAAATAATAATAAATAATAATAAACAAAAGTAAGGTTTTGCAGCCATTATCGTGTTCGAATTTGAATTTGGAGGGAATTTTCTAGTGGAAGCAGGTCAACAATAACAAATAATAATAAATGATAATAAATAATAATAAATGATAATGAATGTTAATAAATGTTAATCAATAATAATAAAAAGACAAGTACGTCTTTGCATGCATTATCCTGTTGGAATTCAAACTTCCCGCCATTTTTTCTTCTGGAGGCTTAGGTTAGTGGACATAGCACAATTGGACTATTCTCTCGCCAAAATCCGCCATCTTGGATGACGTCATGAGATGTTGCCAAGTCTACATGCCGCCATCTTGGATGACGTCATCGCCGCCATCTTGAATAAATTTGGCAACAATGCAACGTGCGCTGGCACATAGATTGTCCCTCTACTTACTCTCTCGAAGCTGCTTACCCTACAGTCTTAGCAAAAATGGTACCGACACATGTATCCCACTGTGAAAGTTATCAGAACGATTTTCGCTTATGACTTTTTATTTGGTTGCTTCCAGACCAGGATCCTTACCTGGAATTCATACATTTACTGTTCTCCACCATACCTGAAAGTTTGTAACATCATCACGGAACGAGCCTATAGAAGAAACATACCGAAATTTTTTTGTTGGTTACAAAAATGGAAAATACTTTACTATGAACGCGCAGACGGAACGTAATCAAACAGGTACTCCAGTATTTTGATGCCAGAAGGACGCGATTGATGGAAATGGAACTTTCATACGACAATATTACGCATGATGTTATTACCAAACAAGAATTAAAATGATTGAACGTTCATATGACGCAATTAGCTGTTTCACTGTACTCCTTTCAAAGATTAATGACCAGTTTCACACATTAAAGGTGCCTCCTCAGAGGTATTTAAGTAATCAGCTTATGCCAGAGTTTGAAGGCGCAGCTATTAACGGAAGTGAGTGGCCTCTCAAAGGTTGCCATCGAGCTAAAATGCTGTCAAACGCCGATCGTGGGCGTCCTAAATAAAATCTATAAACTGAGAAAATACAGGGTGTTACAAAAAGGTACGGCCAAACTTTCAGGAAACATTCCTCACACACAAAGAAAGAAAATATGTTATGTGGACATGTGTCCGGAAACGCTTACTTTCCATGTTAGAGCTCATTTTATTACTTCTCTTCAAATCACTTTAATCATGGAATGGAAACACACAGCAACAGAACGTACCAGCGTGACTTCAAACATTTTGTTACAGGAAATGTTCAAAATGTCCTCCGTCAGCGAGGATATATGCATCCACGCTCCGTCGCATGGAATCCCTGATGCGCTGATGCAGCCCTGGAGAATGGCGTATTGTATCACAGCCGTCCACAATACGAGCACGAAGAGTCTCTACATTTGGTACCGGGGTTGCGTAGACAAGAAATTTCAAATGCCCCCATAAATGAAAGTCAAGAGGGTTGAGGTCAGGAGAGCGTGGAGACCATGGAATTGGTCCGCCTCTACCAATCCATCGGTCACCGAATCTGTTGTTGAGAAGCGTATGAACACTTCGACTGAAATGTGCAGGAGCTCCATCGTGCATGAACCACATGTTGTGTCGTACTTGTAAAGGCACATGTTCTAGCAGCACAGGTGGAGTATCCCGTATGAAATCATGCTAACATTCTCGATTGAGCGTAGGTGGACGAAACTAAAATGAGCTCTAACTTGGAAATTAAGCGTTTCCGGACACATGTCCACATAACATCTTTTCTTTATTTGTGTGTGAGGAATGTTTACCGAAAGTTTGGCCGTACCTTTTTGTAACACCCTGTATAGGTATGGCAATTCCAATAAGTGGGAGGAGTGCTCACTAGAATTCGTGCAGAGTGTTTTTTGAGCAGTTTCCCACATCCGACTACGTGAATACCGAGCTGGTATCTGAATCGCTCCTCAGTTATACGATCCGCCGACATTTAGGTAACTTCTGCACTTTTTCATATCAATAACACTACACACAGACAACTACGTATTCTGTCTCGGGGGGCGACGGGGCGGCGGTTGGGGGAGGCATCTGGCCGCCCCTTAAAGTAACCAGGCCTAATCCAATAGTAACAGAGCCAACCCCGCGTATATGTAGGACATAGTTTAGGAGATATGACGTCATAAACACTGAGATACATGAAAAACCAGCTTTTGCTTAAAACGGAGCGCAGAACTCATTCATCCAGTGCCCGATAAGCAGAGCAATTTGTGATTTCCATCAAACTTTCAACATAATTTCAAAACTTTTCCAAACTTTTTCTCGTTTTAAACGCTTAACGTAATATATTTGACACGTTAACTACTGTAATTTGTGAGGTAACAAAACATTTGACGACTGATTCACAGGCTATAAGGAGCAGCAAGACAAATGCTAAGATCATCATAATGTGGGAAGGAGAGAGGAAGAGGTCTGTATCCATCAGTGGTGATGACGACGATGACTGGCAAAAAAATTCATTAATTAAAGAATGACTGAGGTAATTCATTCTCGATGTTACATGCCCAGTGCTTTCTTTTGTTGTTCACTCAAAGCTCTTCTTGAGGACAAATACAACCAAGAAAATAAATAGAAACCTATGATTTTCAAATTTCAGATGAAGAAAAAGATGATACGAGATTTAGTGAAGTCGGCAGAAACGTAGCACCCGGTTTCCCCCTGGTACGTGGCGTTCGGCCCCCTGCAAGGGATGACCTTTTCGGATGCAGTCAGACCAGTAGCGTGTTCCGATACCTGGCCAGGCGCCATCCAATTTAGATGCCATCAGCACACCACTGATACACAAATCCGCTATCGGTCTGTTCGTCGGAACTCAATTACAATTCACTACTGCTCTATCGTAGGGGCACAATTAGAGAGGCCGCGGTTATCGAAACACGACTGGATTCACCGATTTTAAATTTAGTGCAACATCTGGCTGTAATATTACGATGTCTGAAAGTTACATATACGTACACACGTAAGTCGAGATTCGTTCTCTTGGACGGGTTAGCGAAACTCAAAAAACTCCAACAGTACAACAATAGCGCAAAACAGACCAGAATTGCTTCCTTTGTTTTAATTGTTGCCTTCTCAGCTGCGATGTGAGGTTTAATTCAACCCGTTACAAAGTGCAACCTAATGCAGACACAAGTCTTTCTGAAATCCATTCGCGTTTACTTTTTCCCCGCAAAAGTTTGTTTGTTTAAAGCGCATCACAGATTATGAGCATCAATTTGCTTTATATTGTGTTGAAAATCTGTTATTGCAACCACTTGCTTATTTTTTTGTTTTCCGACAATTTTTATGTCAATTATTGAGTGCTGGTTGACTATTGAAACATGCGTGTTTATAGAGGGAACCGAAAGTAAATCAACTATCGTTTGTTTCTGCCACGTAGTCGATAAAATATATTATAATAGCTATTTGAAACGTATACGATGACGAAAGGAACCAAAGCCAAATTTGTATATGAGAAGTAGTTGATGAAATGTACACTGACACATGTTGTCGACGTTTGCCCATTTTTTAAAGCATATGGCGTACATACGAACCATTAGGAAGAGCAACAGTCCCACTCTGCGAAATGAGTGTATGAAGCAGACAACAGTGGTCAGCAGCGGTGCTGGTGTCGACGTAACTGCAAGAAAGTGGATGTCAAAAATGTGCGGGATCAAACCCGCGGAACATAAACATAATCCGCACCAAGGTCCTATGAAAGCAGAGACGTAAAAGTAATTTATAATATGTGGACTTCATCATTAAATGAATCTATGAAAGACAGATACGTAAGACTAATTATGAAGTTTCCTGTGAATTGTTAAATGTCGCTTTTATGAACTCTCAATTTGTTATTATATTTAGAGGTTCCAAAAGTAACTACAAATTATTTTCTGTAGGATGGATCGTTTTATTTAACATGGGGATGTACAATTTCTGTACTGAAAAAGTTGCAGAATGTTAGTATTAATCGGTCTTTAGTATTGTTGGTGCATATGGGCCTACGTATCATTGTGTTAATAAAAATCAAAATCTGTAGCGATTAATTATAAAATAATTTACTTAGTAACAGATATACTGCAAACACATTTCCTTTATTTTTTCAGGAAAATGTAAAAAATATACTTTTTGCTATGGAACTTAAATGAGACAGAAACGTTAATTAACGTTAATGATATTTTATAGCACTAATTATAAGCTGTCGTATCTATAGCCATTGTTTGTTGGCTAGAAAGTTGTATTTGTATATAAGTTACCAGCATGGATTGCGGCGGCATTACTCAAATCGTAATTAGCTCCAGTGGTCAAAGCCAAATGTATGAGGGAAGTTCATCAGTAATAATTTATTTACTGCTAAGCTATGCTATGATTGATCATAGGTGTTGTTGCAAATACAGCAGATTAGCTTTCATTGGAATGTTTATGCGTGTCAGCCACTGTAACGTCGGACGCTAGAGTAGTTTGAAACATACATTAAAGAAAACTAAAAATTTGGCAGACGTTTTGCAGTGCAATGACAAATAATTACAGCGTTAACGTCTTTATATCGTTGTTGTGGTTGTATGTCAGGCTGTTTCTCAGTGTAAGAATACTTGCCGGTTGGTAATAAAAGCGCACGGTTTGGAAGAATCAAGTTGTTACCTTAGTCATATAACAGGAAAAATTGACATCACGTAGTTTGAGTGTACTTTGCCGCTGTCTAACGGATGATAATGTTCGATGCATCGACATTGTTTGGGAAGAATGTACCTCACCTATGCTTCTGTAATCCGTTTTAGAGGACAGTACTGGACTGCATATTATATTATTAGACTCCATGTATGATAACATAGTAACAGCAGCAGCAAGAATGAATACTGAATGAAATGGTACTCGGAAGCACAGCTTCATATTCACATTCATATCATAAATGTTTGGCAAACAGATATAGAATGTATTTGCAAGTATAGTTCCGTATAGTCTTGACAAAGTGGAAACCACAAAGCGGCAAATGTCAAAACGAACAAAATACGATCTTCACGGCAAATGTCACACTGCTACGAGAGGAACAGCATGCGCTATTAAGAAAAATGAATGGCAAAAAGTGATGGTAGTGAAACACGTGAGGGTACAGGTAACGATACAGCTACGATGTGTCGAATCTTCCGCTTACCCATCTCTGCTGGACACATGATCACAGACAGCGCGATGATGGTGCGGCGCCTAGCGGCTTCATCGCTGACGAGTGAAAAACTGCTCTTGTACTCGTATTCTTTGCTGATGATTTCCCTAGTAGCAGCGTAACTGAGAGGCTAGAACAGAGGGCACTTAATGGCATGTTCACGTATGAGAGGTGCACTCTGGCCAACGATGGCATTTATTACGTTTCTTCCTGATGAAACTTTAAACTAAATTTCGACGGCAGCAACTCAATGAGAGAGTACGCTGACGAAAGCGTCTCTTGTAGGCTATGCTATTTAAAAGGAAAAATAAGTTTGTAATAACTTTATAAAGAGAAACGCTCTATTTCATCATGAAAAGTAAGTGAGTGTTCGCACAGAAAACAAACTTCTGCGATATTTCTGCACTCTCTGTACCATCTCCAGTGCCCACATTTAAGCAGTAGCCGTTACAACCGTCGTTACTATCTTCTGCCGACTATCTGGTCATGTGAGAGCGGCGTCGACAACCAGCAGTTACTGTTGTATCCCTTACAGCCGTTAAGTGACGCAGCGATGTTCTTACAGTACCCAAGGAACTAGAGGTCGATACGCAGCGAGTACGTCGTATAGGAACAGTTTAAATCATGGAAAAAGTACTCTCGTAAAACCTATAAAAACTACATACGGTAAATAACTAACTGCAAAAAATGTAAGCGAACTTGAGCG
This sequence comes from Schistocerca piceifrons, assembly GCF_021461385.2. Classification (NCBI taxonomy): domain Eukaryota; kingdom Metazoa; phylum Arthropoda; class Insecta; order Orthoptera; family Acrididae; genus Schistocerca; species Schistocerca piceifrons. Next base: position 334,007,193 of record NC_060144.1, read on the forward strand.
GAAGAGAACAGCAAACTAGAAGTTCTAGGATTATAGTAGTGTTAGCCGAGTGGTTTCTGGAACAAATCAATTTAATTAAGTGCACAAAAATGGCCATAAGAGCTATAAACTCCAGCACTCTGTCCCCAGTAATCCGCTGGATTCATTTGGGTTGTTCTGGGGAGGAGAGCAAACAGCGAGGTCATCGGTCTCATCGGATTAGGGAAGGACGGGGAAGGAAGTCGGCCGTGCCCTTTCAAAGGAATCATCCCGGCATTTGCCTGTGGCGATTTAGGGAAATCACGGGAAACCTAAATCAGGATGGCCGGACGCGGGATTGAACCGTCGTCCTCCCGAATGCGAGTCCAGTGTACTAACCACTGCGCCACCTCGCTCGGTAGCAATCCCTTCCCATCGACAACAGCGGAAGTTATTCTGTCCTTTCGCAAACTTCTAACCATATACAGGGCGTCCCGACAAACCTTAGAAACAGGAACAGATTTCTTAAAAAAACAAAAAAAGGTCTGGTAAATAAGAGGTCTAAAGTGCATACCTTAAGAGATATGAATACTTGATCATCTTCGATACAATGAAACATATCATTTACTCAAGCTCTTTGATTTTGATATTTTGGGATGAGGTAGTATGGACCAAAACGAGAAAAAATTGCCTAGAAACGTGGACTTTAAAATGCATGCCTTAAGAGCTATGAGTCCTTGTTCAGTAGACGAGATGTGTTTCACAGTATCAAAGGTGAAAATCTGCTCATATCTCTTAAAGTAAGCACTTTACACCTCTCGTTTACTAGACCTTTTTTTTTCTTTTTTTGGTCAGCACCTCCTCCTCCTCCCAAAATATGTAGAGCAAAGATCATGCCGTAGAAGAGATCTGTTCCGTAGTATCGAATGTGAACAGGTGATCATATCTCTTAAGCTATGCGCTATACAGCCCTTGTTTACTAAACATTTTTTACTTATTTCTGTTTAAGGAACCTTGCCCTAAATTTTGTAGGTGTTTTTTTTGGGACACCCTGTATACTGGATTATTCGTAAGTACTTCCGGGGTTTCAGAAGATGCTGGAAAATATACAGAAAACTGATACATGTCGGTGGACGGAGCACTTCTCCCGGTTCTTAACTCACATTAAAGGTATGCAGTAGATTTACTATTGAAATTTCGGGACATAACTTTTCAGGAGGAGTCGGACAACATGTTAATTCACCCCAAATACATTTCGCGTATTGACCAAGAGCAGAAAATTCGAGAAATTAGAGCCAATATATAGGTTTACCGACAATCTTTTTTCCCACGCACTATTCGCGAGTGGAACAGAGTTGGAGGGATCAGATAGTGGTACCGAAAGTACCCTCCGCCACACACCATTAGGTGCCTTGCTGAGTATGATGTAGATGTAGATGTACAGGTACGATTTGTGACATGGTAACGTCAATACGTGTGTTCAATTCATTCAAGTCGCTGCTGTCTAGGAAGACTCAGCAATAGTGGCCTGCTTTGGTAATCTGTTCACTGGATTGCCTAACGGCTGGCGCGACCTGAATCGGTGCAACAACGTGGAACGAATGATTTGTCTACGTGTTATGACGCGTCTGCTTCTGTTGGTGTGCTCTGAAACTACGCCACGGGGCTTATTATGCATCGAAACTCGGAGAGATGTTCTATCCATTGATTTGTGTCATTTTCTTGGTAGTGGTCTTGTATGGCAAAATTCTGAAAGCAGCAGGGCTCAAATACATGGAGCGAAAGACTATTTACGGCTTGTACAGAATGTTAGACAGCATTTACAAGAGTCAAGGGAGGGGGAGAGGGTGGGGGAGTGGGGGGAGGAGGGGCATGAAACGGGTGAAGTGGTTGAGAAGCGACAGGGTTGTAACATAACCCGATGTTATTTAATCTATATATTGAGCTAGCAGTAAAGGAAACCAAAGAAAAATTTGGAGAAGGAACTGAAATTCAAAGAGAAGAAATAAAACTTCGAAGTTAGCAGACGACATTCTAATTCCACCAGAGACAGCAAAAGACATCAAAAGCAGTTGAATGAAATGAATAGTGTCTTGAAAGCAAAATGCACAGAGGTGAGAGAAGTAATAGCATAGCTACATGCACGTATACAGATGGCTATAGAATCGTGTACACAAGGTACAAAAGGGTAGTGCGTTGGCGGACCAACCGTTTGTACTCAGGTTTTTCATGTGAAAAAGTTTCCGGTGTGATTAGGGTCGCACCATGAGAATTACACACTCCGAGATCCACAGTGGTAAGAGTGTGCCGATGACACAAAATTTCAGGAATTACCTTTCACCATGGACAACGTAGTGGCTGACGTCGTTCACTTAACGACCGATGGCAGCGGGGTTTGCGAAATAACCAAATAAATGAATCTGGAACGTAGCACAAACGTATCCGTTATGAAAGTGTGGCGAAATTTGACTTTAATGGGCTTTGGCAGCAGTCTTTGCTAACAGGACGCTATTGCTGGCAGAGCCTCTCTTGGGCTCGTGACCATATCGATTGGACCATAGTCAACTGGAAAACTGTGGTCTGGTCAGAAGAGTCCAAATGTCAACAATTAACAATTGATAGGGTTCGCGCAGACCCCATGGAGCCATGGAACAAAGTTGTCAGCAAGGTACTGTGCTATGTGATGGTGGCTCCATAATGCCATTGGGTGTGTTTACATGGCTTGGACGGGTTCCTCTAGTCCAACTGAAGCGATCATTGACTGAAATTGGCTATGTTCGGCTACATCTACATCTACATTTATACTCCGCAAGCCACCCAACGGTGTGTGGCGGAGGGCACTTTACGTGCCACTGTCATTACCTCCCTTTCCTGCTCCAGTCGCGTATGGTTCGCGGGAAGAACGACTGTCTGAAAGCCGCCGTGCGCGCTTGAATCTCTCTAATTTTACATTCGTGATCTCCTCGGGAGGTATAAGCAGGGGTAAGCAATATATTCGATACCTCATCCAGAAACGCACCCTCTCGAAACCTGGACAGCAAGCTACACCGCGATGCAGAGCGCCTCTCTTGCAGGGTCTGCCACTTGAGTTTGTTAAACATCTCCGTAACGCTATCACGGTTACCAAATAACCCTGTGACGAAACGCGCCGCTCTTCTTTGGATCTTCTCTATCTCCTCCGTCAACCCGATCTGGTACGGATCCCACACTGATGAGCAATACTCAAGTATAGGTCGAACGAGTGTTTTGTAAGCCACCTCCTTTGTTGATGGACTACATTTTCTAAGGACTCTCCCAATGAATCTCAACCTGGTACCCGCCTTACCAACAATTAATTTTATATGATCGTTCCACTTCAAATCGTTCCGCACGCATACTCCCGGATATTTTACAGAAGTAACTGCTACCAGTGTTGGTTCCGCTATCATATAATCATACAATAAAGGATCCTTCTTTCTATGTATGCGCAATACATTATATTTGTCTATTTTAAGGGTCAGTTGCCACTCCCTGCACCAAGTGCCTATCCGCTGCAGATCTTCCTGCATTTCGCTACAATTTTCTAATGCTGCAACTTCTCTGTATACTACAGCATCATCCGCGAAAAGCCGCATGGAACTTCCGACACTATCTACTAGGTCATTTATACATATTGTGAAAAGCAATGGTCCCATAACACTCCCCCGTGGCACGCCAGAGGTTACTTTAACGTCTGTAGACGTCTCTCCATTGATAACAACATGCTGTGTTCTGTTTGCTAAAAACTCTTCAATCCAGCCACACAGCTGGTCTGATATTCCGTAGGTTCTTACTTTGTTTATCAGGCGACAGTGCGGAACTGTATCGAACGCCTTCCGGAAGTCAAGAAAAATAGCATCTACCTGGGAGCCTGTATCTAATATTTTCTGGGTCTCATGAACAAATAAAGCGAGTTGGGTCTCACACGATCGCTGTTTCCGGAATCCATGTTGATTCCTACATAGTAGATTCTGGGTTTCCAAAAACGACATGATACGCGAGCAAAAAACATGTTCTAAAATTCTACAACAGATCGACGTCAGAGATATAGGTCTATAGTTTTGCGCATCTGCTCGACGACCCTTCTTGAAGACTGGGACTACCTGTGCTCTTTTCCAATCATTTGGAACCTTCCGTTCCTCTAGAGACTTGCGGTACACAGCTGTTAGAAGGGGGGCAAGTTCTTTCGCGTACTCTGTGTAGAATCGAATTGGTATCCCGTCAGGTCCAGTGGACTTTCCTCTGTTGAGTGATTCCAGTTGCTTTTCTATTCCTTGGACACTTTTTTGATGTCAGCCATTTTTTCGTTTGTGCGAGGATTTAGAGAAGGAACTGCAGTGCGGTCTTCCTCTGTGAAACAGCTTTGGAAAATGGTGTTCAGTATTTCAGCTTTACGCGTGTCATCCTCTGTTTCAATGCCGTCATCATCCCAGAGTGTCTGGATATGCTGTTTCGAGCCACTTACTGATTTAACGTAAGACGAGAACTTCCTAGGATTTTCTGTCAAGTCAGTACATAGAATTTTACTTTCGAATTCACTGAACGCTTCACGCATAGCCCTCCTTACGCTAACTTTGACATCGTTTAGCTTCTGTTTGTCTGAGAGGTTTTGGCTGCGTTTAAACTTGGAGTGAAGCTCTCTTTGCTTTCGCAGTAGTTTCCTAACTTTGTTGTTGTACCACGGTGGGTTTTTCCCGTCCCTCACAGCTTTACTCGGCACGTACCTGTCTAAAACTTGTGGGGTATTCGCAGACATTCGCAGACATTCGTGGATTTCATGTTCCCAAACAACGATGTAATATTTATGGATGACAATGAGCCATGTCATCGGGCCACAATTGCTCACTATTGGTTTGAAGAACATTCCGACATGAATCCCATCGAACGCTTATGGAACATAATCGGGAAGTCATTTCGTGCGTGAAATCCTGCACCGGCAACCCTTTCGCAGTTGGGGACGGCTATAGAGGCAGCGTGACTCAGTATTTCTGCAGGCGACTTCCAACAACTTTTTGAGTCCATGCCACATCGAGTTGCTGCACTATGTTGAACAAAAAGGGCCCGACTGGATATTAGGAGGCCTCCCTCGACTCTTGTCATCTCAAAGTATACAAGGGTTAATTTTTTTCAAGGTCTGCTAGGTCGCGAAATTGAAACCTCAGTGAAAATCCTACGACTGTAGTGTCTCTAGTATGCATGCTGATCGCACCACTTCGCATAGCGCACAGTGAACATGTAAAGATGCCTAGAACAATAGTATCCTACCAAGCAATAAATGCATGTTGTCATTCGATTTATTCCTGCTGATTGGTTTCACCTGATTTCAAGCAGCCCACATAACGTAACAGTCATATACGACAGCAAAGTGTGCCAATGGCGCGGGAACTTTGAAGCGGGACCTACAGACGTCCATGATGTAGACAGTCATGGAAAGAAGCGATGATCCTGTTCAGCGAACGGATTAGGTGGTTCGAGAAAATCGTCTACAAAGAGAAACTCAAAACAAGCATAGAGGAATGTTATGCTCAGTCGCAACTGCAGCTGCAACAAAGAAGCTCCGGCAGCATTTTCAATGTGAAGTGTGTAATCACTCACCTTACAATCCAGATTTAGCTCCCTTGGATTTTCATTGCAATGGTCACATGAACCACATGCCTTGAGGACAGCATTTTGGCACAGATAACGAACTGCAGCCCTGCGTGGAGAACTGACGAAAAGCACAGACGGCTGCTTTCTATGACGAGATTATACGAAATATTGTACCACCCTACGACAAATGTCTAAGTCGGAGCGGCGAATATGTAAAGAAGTAGCTCTAAGGTGTAGCTATTGTTCCAAATAACACATTTTTGATTGCTATTGTGGTCTCAAATTCGCGACCGATCGAATCTTGAAAAAAAAAAAAAACTCAGTACTTTGGAGCAATAAGATCACAAACGAAACCGAAACGATTCCACGTTTGGGTTTCGTTTGTGATCTTCTTACTGCAAAGGACTGACTATAATATTCAAATTCCGCGTTCCCCTTATCCAACGTTTTCATTCACAAGTATAGTTACGCACTCGAAATATAGAAATAACGAAAGCAAAAGGGAACTGAAAGGGAGCTACTGAGAGTAAGTAGTTAATATATGGTGGTCATTTGGAACAAGTGGATGGTAACATACGCTGAAAGAAGATGTGGAGGTAGGTGGCAGAGATAGACAGCCTAGAAAATGGATGACAAATGTCAGGGAAAGTACTGACTCTACGGATCTACAAGAAGTGGTTGAGAAGATTCTAGACCATCGAGGTCGAGAAGTGACAAACACCGTTAATTTTTTTTACCAGTCATATACTTGTAATGTTAAAAAAATATAAACTGCCATTAATTATTACAGTCGATACGGATATGGCTCTTTGTCCAGATACAGGCGCAGTATGTATGTACACGTATCAATGAACACATAACTGGCATCAGTAATATACAACGAGAGTGGAAGTAATAGCATGCAGACTGGATTGAGTTAGCAGAAATAACTGTTGCACAAATAACACGAGTGCACGTAACGCATACTGGCGACTGCAAAGGGACACTAACGATCGTTATGGGTAATACTGCGCCTGTGTACGGCGATTTGCTCTGAATATCCATGCCGGTACTAGACAGGTGGCGGAATATCGGCTTCGGAATTAAAGCTCCGAAACAGAGACAGCTCTTAGTACAGGGAGTTGATTATAGCGCGCGTTTCGTAACCACGTATTCAAAAGTGCTTCTAAAGCTGCTATGTTATAGCAGAATAAGGACAATAAATGTTTTAATTTTAATAATGATTCTTTGTATAAAAAAATACAGAATGTTGCTTGAGAGCAGCATTACCAAACACGGATATACTGAGTGACACTGATACACTGGAGTTTGAAGGCAACCTACTTTCTGCTTCACTTCAGTTCATTTGTGACGAATGCGTCCACAATCAACTTATGTTCTTCACATATGCGATATCTTTCTCCTGAGATACATAGCAACTGAAAACGAAGTTTACTAATGATGTATAATTTCACATATTAATTACTTTTGTATGAAAAACTTTGAGAAAATTTCTGCTAGGCACAAAACAGAGAACGGTAATGCACTTAGAACACGTAGCAGTTGAGTAACCTCTTGGACAGTACTGACACCGATCATATGATTAATGAATAGACTAGTGATCAAGGCCATCGAACATCACGTCTTGTACAGGCACTGGAAACGTTGCTCTCTTCTTTGGAGGTAGCAATTAGCTACTAGTCTTCCTTCTTTCTTTTTGTTTGCACCCTTTAAAGCATTAGCAAAATCCGTTCGAAATGATTTCCATGAAATGTTCTTATCACAGATTTCACGGCGAAAAGGTAACCATGCATTGACGATACACAGTTTCAATAGCCAGCCAAAAATTCTCAGGGACCAGCGCTTTGATTTGAGAGGTACTCTGTACAGTTTGAAAACCACTCCTGGCATGTCTATACCACCCATATGCTTATTGAAATAACTGACAATGTTTGGACATGGAACATCTAGCTTTCGTGTTTGAGCAGCATTCAAATGTTTCACGGTCTTCACTGGTTCTATTCCACAAAATGAAATTGCTAAACACAGTAGCTTGTTATCTCCGACCTAACTACGATGAATCCTAAATTTTCATCCAACCTATAAACACAGCTTCCTCGACCTCGCTTCAGTAGTGACGTCCCTGTTTCAAGTGGGCAGTCTTTTGTATGAATCCTACGTACTGTTCCTAGACAATCTATGTTCATTTTATCCTTCAGGAAAATGAGCAGTTCCAGAGTCTATAAGAAGTTGGTAAAGTATACTCTTGACTTGAGTGATTGAGCTGTTGTCTTACACGGTAGAATTGCAACTAAGCCGCCAATTACAATTTTGTTTTCATCCGCTGATTAGTCCATAATCCTGTATTTACCAGTATATGGAATATAATTGTATAGAATTCTGGACACTGATTTTCGTACAAAGATCTTGAAGCTCCATTTGTGGGGTTTGTTCTGAGTATACTGACGTAGATTTCCTGTCCTGGTGCCCTTAAAAGGAACGATAATGTCATGAATTGAATATTCATTTTGTGCATCAAGGTTTCGACAGTTACCACAGTATCCAACCTGTCCCTGGAAGTGGCAGAATTCTCAATATTATAGAAGTGAAGGTATCTGCGAAGTTTTTGAAATATTTTCAAACTCATAAAACACAGGAGATTTTTTTTGTATTAGTAGATTGAGACCAATAATCGGCATATGAATGAAAATTCATTACACTCATCTAAATTAGCGTGCCAATGAATAGCTCCATTTCATTTACATTTGTATTCAAGGAAGACGATGTCTGCTGTACAGAACATAGGTTTGTCTGATCAACAATCAGTTTTATTATCTCAGAGTCAACCAGTGTTCTTCAATATTGTAAGAGAGTTTCACTTCACAATTCACGTAATTCACGAGACAGATCTGAGTCTACAAGCGTAAGGTTTTGCTTCACCCTTTTGAACTGACTTGTTAGGTGAGTTCTATTCTTGGTGGAGGATCCTGGTGTGTCACGTATGTGGTACTGCTTCGTCCGTTGTTACTTCATCATCTTCAGAATCAGTTTCTGCTACGATTGTGAACTGATTATTTCGTGAAATATGAGACTGTATTGTCCGCTAGGATATCAACTTCCGAACTTGAACTGTCACCGTCAGAAACTAGAGGGTCCAGAGGAAGAAGGGTATGACTTAACACTTCCTTCTTCCATAAAACCTCACTGGATTCGTCTTCGTTTCAGCTGAAAACAAACATAATTATTAGCCGTAATATTACTTTTTAACTGCTTTTGCCGGCCGGAGTGGCCGAGCGGTTCTAGGCGCTTCGGTCTGGAACCGCGCGACCGCTACGGTCGCAGGTTCGAATCCTGCCTCGGGCATGGATGTGTGTGATGTCCTTAGGTTAGTTAGGTTTAAGTAGTTCTACGTTCTATGGGACTGATGACCTCAGATGTTAAGTCCGATAGTGCTCAGAGCCATTTGAACCATTTTAACTGCTTTTACTGGCAATCTTGCTGTAAAATAACTTGTATGTTTTCTCTCCTGTCTGTCCTTAAGACTTGCTTATAAACCACAAATCACACGTCATCTTACAATGGCAGACATTTTTACACCAATAAATTGCACCACGTAAACCATATGAGAATTTAGAACGCTTCACGACTTCGTCACAGCTAACCGTTACATTCACTCAAACAAACGATTTCTGCGCGTCTCTCTGCCAGCAATTAGAACAACAACATGCTGAATCGTGTTCAGAGAGTGTTAATGGACAGCAACACTGACAAAAATAGTGCACTATATTCCTGAAGGCAACAGACAATAAGAAAGAACACGTTGCTTGAGAGCTTCTCTCCGCCGCGCCATATTGAAAGGCGACGTTACGGAATGGCCCTCTTTGACCCTCTTCATCCTTATAGCATCTATTAGCACCTAGCCATCAATTTCCAAAGCTGTACGAGGCAATTCTACACAAAAAAGGCTTCAAAAATCTGAAGATGTTTGGGCGTTTCTAAGCCATGGGCTGCCGAGTGCGCAGCTCGTTAGTTGTGTCTTTACAAACTCCCTGGTTCGATTCTCCAAGAAGCAATTTTTTTACTTTTGTTTAAATTCAATGTAATTGTCAAATTGAAATATTTTTAGTAAGAATAACGTTCTTTTATTTCTGTGATTATCCACATTCAATTATAATTTGGGACGAAAGCGTGAAACAAGCGATGGAAAAAAAATACTAATTTCTTTCAAGAGATTGAGCAGTGTTATTGATGTAATAACTTTTTACTTAACAGTAAGGTATTTTGCATGTCTGTATCAAAATTTAATTTTTTTCGTTTGATGAATTAAAAATGAAAAAGATGTCAGTTTCTTTTATAAAAATTGTGTTTCCATACATGTTAATTAACATTTTCATTTGATAATGAATATAGAGTTGAAATAAAAGTAAAAAATGATATTACAAATGAAAATCGAATCAGTGACTTCGAGGTTTCAAGACTTAAATGCTACTGGAGACTCTATGAAAACAGTCGAAATTTTTTGTACTTAACAAAACTCGTCCCCAAAGACGTTTTCGTTTCACTGCACAGTTCCAAAGTTCTGTGAAGTAGCTTTTCTATTTGGATGCTGTACTCAGTAACTGATAAGGAGATGACACTGTGAGTTACATCGTGGGAAGATACACTGAAAAAATTCAGCATGGTATAGGTGGATAAACGAGCAGTTTTTGTCAGAAATGTTGCAGCTGTACATTCCAAATTGTAAAACAGGAACTGACAGTTTGGTTGTGTTATACCTGTCACACCTTATCTGGTGGACCTAACACCACTACTCGACAGGTACTACTCTCATATGTTATTCAACAGGGTCGTAAAAATAGAGCATCGATGTCTCGAAAAAAAAAAAAAAAAGCATATCGTAGGCCTACTACGACAAGATTTGTTACATCTACTCCAGTCGTGCACAGGATGACCAAAATCGGTACATGCTGGGGTATGCTTCCCTTGCTGGTCCTGTGTAATTGCAGAGGGTACCATTGAAGTGTACTGAAAACATTTTTTTAAATGGAAGAAATTACAGTTTAGCTGTTCAGTCTACCCATTTTTTTCAATTTACTTTCAGTTGGAAATCCACCATAAGCCACTCCAGTCTCACAGCTCCTCTGAAAAATCTTGAACTTTACAGTAGTCCAAGTTCCAAAACAGCCTGCCACGTCCACTTAATTAGGGAAAAGGAAATAAAGAAGAATAAGAAGAAGAAGAAGAAAAAAAGTAAGAGGTCGGCACTTTCGGATACGTGTACCAGTCTTAAGGGATCACACGAAACTGTGCACAGTTTGACACATATGTGGGTTATTAACTGTGTTGAAACTTTGAGTTGCAACGCGATTTTAGTTTTCTGATATCAGTCTTCTGAATGGTTTGATGTGCCCCGCCATAATTTCCTCTCTTGCGTTAAATTCTTAAACTCGGAATAGTATTTACTTCCAACGTCCTCATCTAGTATTTGTAGGATACATTCGAGTCTTTGTGCATCCATACAGTTTGTGACCTCTGTGACAGGCGTTAGCAGTATTGCGGAGCGCAGCCGAGTCTGCTCAGCGCTCCGGCTTCCTCTTCCTCCCCCACCCCCTTACACCGACTGTGCTATTGCGAGCAGGTGTGCGAGGGAGATGACTATATGCCGAAGGCGGGGAACTTAGGAAGATGTGTTTGCAAGACAGAGCGACAGCTTCAAAGAGGCGAATATGGCAGCATACTTTTATAAGGAGGATTTTATTGCTAGTACTTATTTTAAACTTTTTATTTTTTCTCCAGAGTAATAATTTTACTACTCATTCAGTTACATTAGTCAGTGTTCATGCAGTGAGGAGAACTACAAAATCTTTACGCACAGGCATTTAACGTTAAGTTGTGGTATTTCGATTTTTGAATACGCAACACGGTTTGTAATACGAACACTTGGTATTAGGCAGATTAAAATCTGTTAAGCCCACACGTTCGCAGGAATTTCTCAATTTCATAGCTGAAAGAAAATCCGGTCACACACACACACTTTCGTTGAACAAGTCACTGAAATAACTTATAGGTTTGTCTACGCAGTCGAGTACACTGCTTTTGGGGTAACATTTCACAAGAGTTTACTAAATTCCTGAACTGGTCAAACAGGTCACTGAAGCACGTGGAATGCTGTACATCAACCATCTCAAGATGGAAATAATTAGGAGGTACATGTAAATGAATCTTCAACGTGAGAAGTCTTCACTCTCTTAGAGAACTTGTAATTAAATGTTTCGATTATTGTAGTCAGCCACGACTGCTCTTTGAGCTCTGCGGAGTGCTCCGTGGAATAAACAAGAAGCTGATTTTTCCATAGGATTAATTTTGGTTTAATACCATCAATCTTGTCTGCCACATCTATTTCCAAATGCGATAGCGTATTAATCACTTTGCATGGCTTTCAAACTATACGAAAAGTAAAGCAATTCCCATTCACCATTGAATGATGTGGCTTTTCCACCTCTACAATGGTGTGTACGCCATAGTACTCCTAATGCAGAGCGTAAATCCAGTGTAACTAAATTGGTATTTTTAGAAGATGTGACGAGGCAACTACCTCGCTCTAACAGCGTCCAGCTGGCGTCTCTTCTTGTTCCTCCTCCCTTTACGGCGCCACTGGCCGTTGAACTCGGAGCGCTGTGCAGGACCGTGGCCAGAGCGCACTGGCTCACAGAGCGCTGTTTGGCCCAGTCCTGCTCTATAGCTTTCTCGAGCACCATGGAAATTTTTAGATACTAAATGAGAATTGCATTAATACCTTCAGCTGCTAACGGGCGTTGATATACAACAATGGGGACAGGTGAAAATGTGTGCTCCGACCGGAGCTCGATCGCGGGATCTCCTGCTTACATGACAGACGCTCTATCCATCTGAGCCACCGAGGGCACAGAGGATAGCGCGACTGCAGGGATTATCTCCCGCACGCCACCCGCGAGACCAACATTCTCACCTTGTATGTCCACACACTACATTCGTAGTGTCCCACCCCAACACACTCATTACTCGTGGAAGACATTCTTACCAAGTCCCGTAAGTGTTCGGGGAACATGTGTGCATCCGCACAGAAGAAGAAGGTCATGGCCGGTGTTGCCAGAACTATATACTTACATGGATATGGCTTACATGGATGCGGACATGTCCGAAAGAACAGACACCATATCCACATAAGTATAAAATTCTTAGATACTGTCTGAAACACATCGTTCTGTTGCCTGCCATTTCTAGACATGCATCAGGGATCATCCACTTGGGTATTGTGGGTGCTAGATCCAGATTGTGGTATATGGTGGGAGTTTTCTCCAACCTGAACATGGCAGGCCAGTCTATCTGTAATACTTCCGAATGGGCTTCGATCAAGGCCTACTATGCAGGCTTAGAGGCTAGTGCATTTCCTGCTATAGCAAATGTCTTCCTCAACATGTGTTGGGAATAAATGTTTGAAATTTCTGGTAGGATGCAGCACTTTCCTGTGTTAAAAGAAATGCGAAATAGCCAATGCATTCGGCCCCTGAATTTATTTCCGTGAAAGGCCTGGAGGTGGAACAGTTTTGTGAAGCTGGCTGGAGCTTTCAAAATGGAGGACTCGACTGGCAGTCCTCAAGCTTGCAGAAACTGTGTTTAGGGCCCTGTGGGCTACCGGTGATTTTTGTGATGCAGTGTGGATCAAGTCGGGAGTGAGTGAGTCTCATCTTCGGTAAAGCTGTACAGTTGTTAAGAAATTTAAAAGCGCACTGATGAGTGTGGACGTGCAATTTGGTTTAGCTATTTTCTGATTTTTTTGATGAGTGGTACTGTTTAGGGAGCCTGCAAGTGTTCAGTAGGAGCAAATCCTCATAGTATAGGATGCTGCTATTAGCTAGCTGGAGATGGTGTTTAATGGACGAGAAAAAGTTGGCGAGATCTAATAGAAGGTAATACATTCCATTTGTAGTTTTCGACTTGATACATGCTATTTTACAAGTGTCTTTTCCTCCGTCTAATTTGGCCTTTTGCCTTGATTATTTTGGAGAAGATAAATCGTTGGAGTTGCTAAACGCAAAATCGAGTTGGCGTAGTGTTTGTTTGCGATGTTTGTTTTCCAATATGGTGGTCGGATCTGAGAGTCTTTCTGAAAGAAATTAGATTACTACAGGACGTGTATAAATGGAACAGGAAGAGTGAGAATTGTAACCCTGTCTCACAACTGAAAGCGAAGCTGATTACTCTTATCTAGATCAGTTTAATGAAGAGAATTAATCCGTGTTTACTAGCAAACGTTTTCGAGAAAATCTGCGGACTATATGTCGCATGTTTGTCTTGCACGCTGCACTTGGATAAAGGCTGCTAAGAATCCTGTTGTGCAACAAGCACATCGTAACCCTTTCACATGTGCACCAACTATCCGAGAGGAAGTAATAGACTGCCTGCAGCTTTGTGAGTGATTCCGCACCATTGGTCAAAGCCTAGCAGCAGCCGGACTAGGAAGTTACCGTCCAGTGAATTGGTTGCCTTTAACACTAGAACACAAACGTCTGCGCTTGGAGTGTGCCGTGATCTGGAAGCATTAACTACTGATAAATGACGTCGTTCTATGTTCAACGGCGAATTGCAGTTCTGCGCTACCCGGGATGAGCATTGTCGGCGCGTATGGTGACAACCTCGTGAGAGTTACCGATCTTCCACTGTTTTGGAGAGCAGCAGTGTCAGTCTTGGCGTGATGGTCTGGGCAGCCGTCAGATATTTCAGATCACGGCTGGTACTGATTGAGTGAATTCTGACAGCAGTAGGGCACGTCATGGACATCCTGTGTCCTCATGTGTTATCTCTCGTGTAACAGCATCACGCTGCCAGTTTTCAACTGTAAAATATTCGTCCATATATTGCTCTTGTGTATATGAACTGTCTGCCTGACGCCGAGATCCACAGATCTGTATCCAGTAGAGCATGTGTTGAACCACTGCTAGTATATAGGACACAATGACCAGCTACAGCAGTTATGGACCAGATTGTCTGAGGAGTGGATACAAGGGCTTCGACACCCTTCCCAACCAAATCAGTGCAAAGGTTAGATGTGGTGCAAAGTCATGCTGATAAGTAGTCCGGCACAGCCAAGTTCTTTGAAAATTTGTTCGATTTTGTAATCACTGAAATAACATCACATACCTTCGCAACCCGAGAAGTTTCATTTTGTTTCCTCGTCCTCCTTCACTTTTTTGTCAGGCAGTGTATTTTATATTTTATCGTTCTGGCAGTTAAATAAAATATCACATGTGTTACCCAAGAATTTCTGATGGACGTTGTAAATTTAACACTCCGCTGTCTTCATTATAGTACTTCTCAATGGTCTTCATACGTCTTCCACTGTCTGCAGTGTATTCGATTCTCCTGTTTCAGTCAAGGCTCACTTTGTGACCTCAGCCACCTCTGGTTCTTTTAATATATCTACGTCCCCTTACCTTCTGCAGTTTTATCAGTTGTAATCTGCAGTTCATGACCAATAAATTATACTTAAGAGTCTACATCTGAACTTGGAAATATTTTGAGGTTTAAAACTTGTTTTCCAAAACTATCGTACAATTACGTAATGAATATTAAATCTTCCGATGTGTTCAGTCCTGTTCCAAGTATCCAACCGTCTATTACGATTCATAAACCAAGCTTTATGGGTCATTAAACTTGTAAGTAGGCTGTTTAGGTTTATATGTTCGTAACGCCACGTAGCGTTCTATATGAAAATCACTGACTGTGCTGTGTGAAGGCTGTGGTTGGTTTGCATTGTTGGACTATATGCTATTGTAGTGTTGGGCAGTTGGTTGTTAACAGCGCGTAGCGTTGCGCAGTTGGAGGTGAGCCGCCAGCAGTGGTGGATGTGGGAGAGAAATGTCGCAGTTTTGAGAGCGGATGATCTGGACGTGTGTGCATCAGAGACAGTAAATTTGTAAGATTGGATGTCATGAACTGCTATATATATTATGACTTTTGAACACTATTAAGGTAAATACATTGTTTGTTCTCTATCAAAATCTTTCATTTGCTAACTATCCCTATCAGTAGTTAATGCCTGCAGTAGTTACAATCTTTTATTTAGCTGGCAGTAGTGACGCTCGCTGTATTGCAGTAGTTCGAGTAACGAAGATTTTTGTGAGGTAAGTGATTTGTGAAACGTATAGGTTAATGTTGGTCAGGGCCATTCTTTTGTAGGGATTATTGAAAGTCAGATTGCGTTGCGCTAAAAATATTGTGTGTCAGTTTCGTGTTGATCGAAATAAGTAAAGAGAGAAATGTCTGAGTACGTTCAGTTCTGCTTACCTGTTTGAAAATCAAATAACGTAAGGGGTTTACCAGCACAGTAATTCATTAATTTTTCTAAAGGGACGTTTCAACTGTGATTTGTGTAAAATTCCACGAGGTAGCATCCTCTTACATTCCTTTACTATTTAAATAATTGGTTCCTTTTACCGACACGCCTCGACTAAGGTGATACAGCTGTTCTACAGTTCAAAGAAAACTTGACTCTCATTTCAAATAGGTACCCCACGCATATGGTAATAGTTGAAGGTAACTTCAATCTACCCTCGATATGTTGGCGAAAATATATATTTAAAGTAGGAGGTACGTATAAAATGTTGTCCCAGATCGCTCTGAATGCTTTCTGAGATAGATAATTACTTTGAGCAGTTAGATTAGGAGCGAAAACATACTTTACCTCTTAGCGACAAATAATCCTCAGCAAATAGCGAGCGTTGTGACGCATACAGGAATTAGTGACCACAAGGTTGTTGTAGCAAGCCTGGAAGCCGTAACATTCAACCCCACTAAATGTAAACGCAAAATACATTTTTAAAAAAAGATAAAAATCCGCTTGAGGCCATTCTAAGAGACAGTCACCACTCTTTCCAATCTGAATACGTCAGCGCAGAGCAGATGTGGTTGAAATTTAAAGAAATTATATTGAAGGCAATGAGAGACACATACCAAATAAATTAATACCAGAAGGTATTGATCCCCCTTGGTTTACTAAACAGGTCAGAACACTGTTGCAGACGCAAAGAAAAAAGCATTCCAAATTTCAAATAACGTAAAACCCTAAAGATTGGCGAAGCTGTAAATTTAATGCGAACGTCAATGTGAGATGCTTTTAATACTCGTACTTTTCACAACGAAACTCTGTCTCGAAATCTGGAACAAATCCAAAGAAATTCTTGTCGTCTGTAAAGTACACAGGCAGAAAGATACATTCCGTATCATCATTGTCCGATAACAATGGTGATGTTACTGATGACAGTGGCACCAAGGCAGACAGTAAATACGGTTTCCCGAAATTCCTTCACGAAAGAAGACTAAGTAAATATTCCAGAATTCAAACCAAGAACAACTGATAGCAAGAATAAGTTAGAAGTAGATAGCCTCGGGGTAGCAAAGCAGCTTAAATCACTTAATGAAGGTAAGGCCTCAGGTCGTGGCCGTACAGCAGTCAGGTTCCTCTCAAAGTATGCTGAAGCCATAGTTCCATATTTAGCAGTTATATACAACCGATCACTCGCTTAAAGATCCATACCTAACGACTGCAAAGTTGGAAATGTCAAACCAATGCCCAAAAAAGGAAGAAGGAGTAATCCTCAGAATTACGGACTCACATCGCTAATGTCGATTTTCAATAGGATTTTGGAACATATACATTGTCCGAGCATAATGAGTTATCTCGAAGAAAACGATTTATTGGCAAACAGCCAACACGGGTTCAGAAAATATCGTTATTCTCACGAAGTAATGAGTCCTATAGACAGAGGATGTCAAATTGATTCCATACTTTTAGATTTCCAGGAGGTTTTTGACACCGTACCTCACAAGAGACTACTAATCAGATTGGGTGCCTATGGAGTAGCGTCTCATTTGCGCGACTGGATTCGTGGTTTCCCGCCAGAAACTTCATAGTTCCTAGTAACTGACGGATAGTCATCGAGTGAAACAGAAGTAATATCTGGCGTTCCCCGAGAAAGTGTTATAGCCCCTCTGCTGTTCCTGATCTAAATTAACGGTTAGGTGACAATCTGGGTGGCACTCTTGGACTCTTAGTAGATGATGCTGTCATTTACCGTCTTATAAAGTCATCAGCTGATCAAAAAAATTGTAAAACGATTTAGACAAGATATCAGTATGTGCGAAATGTGGCAGTTGACTATAAATAACGAAAACTGTGAGGTCATCCACATGAATATCAAAAGAGATCCGGTAAATTTCGATTACACGATAAATCATACAAATCTAAAGGCTGTGAAACAACTAAATACTTTGATATTACAATTACGAATAATTTAAGCTGGGACGATCAAATAGATAATGCTGTGGCTAAAGCAAATCAATTATTGGCAGAACATTGAGAAAATGCAATAGGTCTACTGAAGAGACTGCCTGCACTACACTTTTGCGTCTTCTTCTGGAGTACTGCAGTGTGATGTGGGTTCCGCATCAGATGGGACTGACGTAGGACATCGACAAAATTCAGAGGAGAGCAGCTCGTCTTGTACTATCGCTCGTTGGGGAGAGAGCGCCATGGATATGATACGTGAATTGTGGTGGCAATCATAAAAAGAAACGCCTTTTCGTTGCGGCAGGATCTTCTCAAGAAATTTCAAATTGCATCTTCCTCCTTAGAGTGTGGAGATATTTCGTTGGTATCCACCTACACAGGGAGAAAGGATCATCATAATGAAACAAGAGAAATCAAAGCCCTCACAGAAAGATTTAAGTGTTCGTTTCTTCCGTACGCTGTGCGAGAGTGGAACGGTAAAGTAATAGTTTGAAGGTGGTTCGATGAACCCTCGTCTAGGTAGATACTTGTGAATTGCAGGGTAATCGTATAGATATAGTGGTAGATATCTCACTTATATAATAATAGTGTATAACAGATTTGTGGAGCTGTTAAAATTTTTTTCACATAACAGATAGTGAGGAGACATTGCCAGACATTTGCAGTTATAAGCGAATGCCTATTGCATAAAAGTAGAATATGAGGTGTATTCAGAAGAAAAGGTAAAAAACGACACTTGTGGGTGTCATCGAATTCTTTATTCAAAAGCAATCATCTGAGACTTGAGCACAACTGAATTGAAGATTCCTATGGCTGCGACAGGAGCCAGTCTTCCACGTGTCCTTCAATTCATCCTTCGAATTGAGGCGCTTCTCTTTAAGATTTCTTCTAGCGGACCAAACACATGGAAGTAGCTGGGCGAGGTGTCCGGGCTGTAGGGCGGATGCTCAGACCGCTCCCATCTGAATTCCGCCATTACACTTTGTGTGACCTTGGAGACGTCTGTACCTGCATTGGTGTGGAGCAGAATCACCACCTCCGTCAACAGCCCAGGCTGTTTGCTACGAATTGACTTGGACTACAAAGTTTCACACTATAAACGCAACTGTTAATGGCTTTTTTCGTGCTCGAGGAATTCGACGAGTATCGGACCTCGGACATTGAACAGGACGGTGTATGCTCCGCGTCCTACATGTCTCCCTCCGTTATCCCAAAGTGGGGTATGCAAATTTCATCTGAAATGGTTTTTACAATGTTTCGTACCTTATCACTTGAACACTCCTTATTCTATCGTTGCAGTTAGGTATATCAAATTGTAATATTAAAAGCTGTTATGAGGGCTTAGCAAGTGGTTCTGAAGCAACCAGTTTTATAAATGTTGTTGAGTACAATCATCAACGGTAATTCCTTGGTGGTGAGACAAGAAAACATGAGTAATGAAATATGTAAAGAATATATAATAAACACTAAAGTTAAAGAATTTGGCACAACTTTGTCTTTCTTTTGCAGGGCATGACAAGTACAGCACTTGCAAAAAATCACCAATAAACGATCCTCGGAGAACATGACATTTAAAACTACTGTAGCTGCAAATCCCAGCTCCCTGTTCCAATATATACCTAATGTGATTACCTCCCTCTAAGGTGTGAGTTGTTAAAGATGTTTCTTTGGTTCCCTGTGAAACCTGTATTTTGCATGCCATTGCTTACCGCTAGCGGCTGCCCCTTCATATGAGAACGTCAATTTCACTTGCCACTCTGACATTCTCCAGTGGGTAACGACCTTCAGAGTATGTGGATTCTGGGACTCCACCTGACGCCACGGAAGCTCCAAGGATGAGACGGAGCAAACGTTTCACTGCCAAACAGTCCGTTGATCTACTTAATATTTTTCACATATTCCATTGCTCGACAATTCAGTAACGTTATCAGAACATCCTTGGGTACCGCCGCATCTCAAAAGTTTCGATTCTCTTATTTTACGATTTTTATTTTAGACAGTCTCACTAGTGGTCGATTGCACTACACCCAGTTTGAGAATCAGATCGGAGGAAAAAGGACCTAGCGAACATCATTGTTTTACGGAGTGGCCCAACAATAAAATACGCTGCTAGTGAAAAAATGTGGAGGACCCAGAAGACATGGTCGGGTGTCAGTGGCCTCATAACTCCATACACGCTACACTATTCGGCAGCTATGTGAATGGCTAGAGTTGCAGTTGTGAGTCCATAGAGGACTCCATGACAGCCATGGAACATCTGACTCTGGTTGCAGACCAGGTGCACTCCTTCATGACGATCATGTTTCCCGACGGCAGTGGCATTTTTCAGCAAGATAACGGCGACCAGAGTGCGTCAGTACTGTTCGTGTTTAGTGTTGTTACCAGGCCTGATGATGAACATTATGACTACCTACCTAATTAATAGCCGGTATGTCCACCAGCACGGCTAACAGCGGCGACACGTCGTGGCATGGAAGCAATGAGGCCTTGCTAGGTCCGCACAGACAAGCCACCTAATTCGCGTAAATTCCGGGGGAAGGAGCATGACGCCACGTTCAACAATGGGACTTAAAATCTGAGGTCATCAGTCCCCTGGACTTAGAATTACTTACACCTAACTAACCTAAGGACAGCACACACAACCATGCCCGAGGCAGAATTCGAACCTGCGACAGTAGGAGCAGCACGATTCGGACTGAAGTGCCTAGAACTACTCGGCCACAGCGGCCGGCACGCCACGTTCAATCACATCTCAGATGTGTTCGATCGGTTTCATATCTGGCGTGTTGGGGGCCAGCACATCAACGGGAACTCGCCACTCTCTTCCTTAAACCACTCCATCACACTCCTGGTCTTGCGACATAGTGCATTATTTTGCTGAAAAATGCCACTCCAGTTAGGAAACATGATCGTCATGAAGGAGTGTACGTGGTCTGCAACCAGAGTCAGATGTTCCTTGGCCGTCATGGTGTCCTGTATGAACTCCACTGGACCAATGGTTGTCCACGTGAATGTTTCCCAGGACGTAATGGAGGCGCCGTCAGCTTGTCTCAGTCCCGCAGTACAGGTATCAACTAGCAGTTCCCCTGGAAGACGACGGATTTCGGCCTTCCCATCGGCATGATGAAGAATGCATCAGCATGGTTATGTGCTCATTTCAGTCGTAGTTGCTGAAGTCGTGGCACATGTATGGGTCGGCGGCTGCAGAGACCCATCATTAGGAGCACTGTGTTTTCAGACACACTGCTCAACATTAAAGTCAATTCCGCTACAGTTCGCCGCCTGTCCTGTTTTACCAGTCGGCCCAGCGTATGACGTCCGAGATCTTTAATGATGGGTGGTAACCCTACCCCATGACGTCTGACATTGTTTTCACCTTCGTTTCGCCACGTGTTGAAGACAATCATCACAGCTCTCCCCGAAGACCCGACAGGTCGTACAGTTTCCGAAATGCTTGTGCTGAGAGTCCGGGACATCACAGTCTACCGTCGGTAAATCTCAGATGGATCGCGCACCTTCCCCATTCTATACACGGGCACCACCCTCACCAATACTACATGGACCGTGCGTGTGTCCGACTAGCAGTCACTCCTCGCCATGTGACACTGTTATCACGTGGACGGGTGCACATCGGTAGTAGGTCGGTGGTCATAATTTTTTGTCTGATCAGTGTATGAAGGGTGTGAACAGCGTTAGATGTTGAGTAATCACTGAGAAGTACACAGAGATGTTGTGTACTCTTCTTAAACAGCGTACATATACATTTGACCAACTGTCTGATCTTACAATGTAGAGATTTGCGGGGCATTCAGATGTGACCTTAGCCCGATGTTGGACTGCATGGAGAAGTGAGGATAGGCGTTCTGGTCGACCACAGATGACCACCACAAGGTAGGACTGCCGTGTTGTGTACCGAGAACATCGTAACCCCCTCATATTCCTGCTGCCATCCGTGAACAAGTAATGGGCTCCCTACAACCTTCTCTGTCATCCTGCTCCATTGACTGGACACCAGCAGCAGACGGGCTAGCGGATTACCCTCCCATGCGTAGGGTACTGTTAATTCCACGACACAAATGGCCACGTTGGAACGGTGGCGTGAATGGGAAGCATGGGCTGCTGACGAAAGGCGACGCATTGTCTTCAGTGATGAATCGCGGTTTTGCGCTATTCTGGATGACCATCATTGGCGAGTGGCAGTGACCTGGTGGGATATCCCAATATTTCAGTGTTCTGTGAGAGGCAGAGTGGTGTCCTTTCTGAGTTCTTGGTGTGGTAAACCATCGGGTTGTGTTTCAGGGAATTCTGAGGGCACGACGGTACGTCACAGACAACTTGTGTCATCATGAGTTACTTTTCACGCGACAGTATAGTGGTGCCACTTTTCAGCAAGAAAGTTCTTGCCCATACATGACACATGTCTCCATGAGCTATCTGCGTGATGTTACTTCTGCGACCAGCAGATCCTCAGATCAGTCCGCAGTAGAACATGTATGGAACCTGCTCGGACATCAACTGCACCCAAGTGTCAGTATCCAGGATATCAGGGACAAGTTTGAACAGTTGTGGGTCCGGTTGTCTCAGGAGAGGATATACCTTAACAGCCTTATCAGTGCAGGTAAGCAGGCCAGAGTGTGTGCAGCAGGGCTGATACTGCCAAGTCCTATGTAAATTTGACTCGATTTGTAATCACTGAAATAATATCTCGTACCCTCTCCTCCTCTTCTCGATGCTTTACTTTTCTGCCAGGCACTGTTGCTCTGAAAGAGAGAGAGAGAGAGAGACAGAGGGGGTTGGGGAGGGCGGAGGTGCGACGATATCAGGGCGAAAAGACCGGAGGGAGCGAACCAGCAGCAGAGGAACGTGATCAGCCTACTCTGGACCGCGTACAAGTTTGCAGAGCGCGGCACCGTTCTTGGGTTTCGGTGGGTTAGTTAACGCTTCCCTACCGTTCCCTCCTTCCCTTCGCGTCGCTTCCAGTAACGAGGGGGCGCCACAGCCGATTATCGGTGGTAATTATCGGCACCGGAGGACGCACGCCCCCAGTATTTCGCCTCCTGATTACTATCCAATACAGGCGCAGCCGGGCTTTTCCGCGCGACCTCTGACACCGACCGTCCTGCCCTGCTGTTTGCTGCACGCAGGCTGCACTTTAAGCTTCCATAAGGTAGCAGAAATAGCGTTACACAGCGTCAGGGAGACCGAGTAGTGTCTCTGAAAATGTTACTTAAAGCACTAATACGCAGTGCACCATGATAAGGGCAAGAAAAATTGTGGAGAACATGCAAACTATAATGACCACACAAGGAAACAGTAAAGGAACTCTAACATTGTGCATGGCGTGGAGTATGGTGTTTCTGAAACTATTGATACAACATTCACATGGCGGTTAAGTTCAAAATGTTTAAATGTGTGTGAAATCTTATGGGACTTAACTGCTAAGGTCATCAGTCCCTAAGCTTACATACTACTTAACCTAAATTATCCTAAGGACAAACACACACACACACACCCATGCCCGAGGGAGGACTCGAACCTCCGCCGGGACCAGGGGGGATAAGTGATCCCAGTTAACTAGAACAGCAATACCGTGGAACGAACTGCAGTCACGATACACCACGACCCTGGTAATGTTTATCCTTCGATCTTTTCACAAACAACTTACATCGAGATGTGATTTCTGTATGAGAAACGTGCTGTACCATATTACCATATTATAATACAGATGTATAATATATATATGATGTTACTTATAGGGACTTTGCTCTACTGCGCAGAACTGCTGTCTGAGGGTGTACCTCACTTGTAAGACAGCTCTTTATTGCCTTAACCAGCTTACCGCCTGCTGCTTCACTCGCGTAGGCTGTATGATCTGCTTTAGTCGAATTTTTCTGTTGTTCACAAATTGCAACTTCTGCTAAACTTTTCAAGATAATTAAGCCTACAGAAGCATAGCCTTTTCCGAATGTGCTGGTGACGATAAAACGATTCTGTTAGGTGGAATCGGAGTTGCTAATCCTGCCTTTTGAGTTCTTGTGGTGATGTTTCCATAAAAACTTTCATCCCCTAACACAATTTCTTTGGAAGTATAATACCGATTTTCATAGATTTAGCCCTAAATACGTTTTAATACAAAGAAATGTTTTCATAAAAATTTTCATCTCCTTCACACCTTTAGGGATTGAATTTCCAAAATACACCGAAGCACCTATTTTTTATTTCGAAACGAGAAACCAAATACAACTTTTCAGAACTTTATTTTTCAAAACGCTTTCTTAAAAAAATATTCCATAGAAACATTCATCCCAAATTTAACCTATTAGACGTCCAATTCCCTAAAACACTGAAGCGCGTATTTCAAATGGTTCAAATGGCTCTGAGCACTATGGGACCTAACATCTGAGGTCACCAGTCCCCTAGAACTTAGAACTACTTAAACCTAACTAACCTAAAGACATGACACCCATCCATGCCCGAGGCAGGATTCGAACCTGCGACCTAGCAGTCCAGCGGTTCCGGACTGAAACGCCTAGAACCACTCGGCCACCGCGGCCGGCGAAGCACTTATTTCTTTCTAGTTCCTAATCGAGAAGTCAGACATAAATTTCCTTAGATTCAGCTTTAAAAATGCTTCCCTAATGAAACATTTTCATAAAATTTTGCGTCACATATTACATCTCCTTAGGAGCTGTATTTCCAAAACAATGAAACACTTTTTTTTTATTTCTCATCGAGAACTGAAATGACAATTTCCGTTGATGGAGCTTTAAAAATGACTTAGTAGTTCTTTAGTAACGATTTTTTTTTCAAAATTAGTCGCCATCCGCTATTTTACCCCATTAGGGTTTGAATTTGTAAAAATATTGTAGAATGTATTTTTTTATTTCTGACTGAGAAACCAAATGCCGTTTTTCGTAGTTCTAATTTCAAAAATGTCTTAATAGCGACATCTTTTCAAATGACCTTTCGCGCCCTACTTCACCACTTCACCCCATTATGGATGGAATTTCGAACAATCAATTACTAAACGATGCCCACAATATAAGATCAAAACTCCCTCCAGTTTTCAAATTTCAATCCTTGGCAGTTTAGGATGGACAAAGATGAGTCATATAGTCAGGACATTTCTTTTTATACGGGGTGATTCGGGAGGAATGTCACATAATTTGTGAGGTGATTCTACATATGAAATTAAACCGAAAAAGTTCTAGGAACATGCATCCGATGCATCCGATGCATTCGATTTTCGATCGTTGCAGAACTGGAGCGACTTGGAGACTACGCACATCCATGTATTAATATGAAGTGTCAATGTTTCTTAGCGAAATGCTGTAAAGGCGCTGTGCTGGATAGAGTAAAGGTGGGACAGATTACTGATCCATACTACAAGAGGTGTACGCGTTCTCCAACAGATGTCAGCATTGTGACATCGCACAGAGGCACACAAACATGTTATTTGTGTATGGGGACTGTAACGGCACCTTTGGTCTAGGGTTAGCGTCCTTCATTAGTAATGAAAACGTCATTGGTCCTGGATTCGAAACCCGCCACAACTTAAGGTTCGCATAAATATCATAAGCAATGGTGGCCGAAGATTTCCGGCATAAGAAGTCACCATCATTCAGCCAACGGCCATGTCAAGTAAGGTCAAAGAGCAGACAGAGGTTGAAGGCATTTTCTTCCACTTGGGGAGAGAATGAATCGGGGCGTGGTATGTCAAAAGTTTCAACGTTGTAGCGGAGGTAGAAAATCTGAAAAGAGGAATGTTAAGGCTCAGTCTAGATATAGTGTCACTGAAGTCAAATGTATCAGCGACAGCTGAGATTGGTATAACTGGAGTAGGATTTGTTATGAACAGGAAGGTAGGGCAGTTAGTTACTGTGATCAGTTAAGTGATAAGGTTATTCTCATCAGAACCGACGGCAAACCAACAGCGACAACGTTAGTTCATGCGTACATGCCGTCTTCGGCAACTTGGTTGACTGGCTGATTTGGCGGAGGGGACCAAACAGCGAAGTCATCGCTCCTATAGTATTAGGGAAGGATGGTGAAGGAAGTCGGCCGTGGCATTTCAAAGGAACCATCCCGGCAATTGCCTGAAGCGATTTAGAGAAATCACGGAAGACTTAAATCAGGATGGTCGGACGCGGGTTTGATCCGTCGTCCTCCAAAATGCAAGTCTAGTGTGCTAACCACTGCGCCTTTCGCTCGGTAGGATGGGTAGATAGAGAAAGTATATGAGGATACTGAACAGGTAATTCAGTACGTAAAGGAAGATCAGAATCTAATAATCATAAGGAATTGCAATGTGGCTGGACCGGACGGAGTAGAAAAACAGGTTACGGAAGAATATGGGCGTGGTACTAGAAATGAGAGAGGAGGCAGAGCAATGAATTTCACCTAGTAATAACGAATACTCTTCTCAACAATCACAAGAGGAGGTGGTACAGTATAAGGCCGGGAGATAGGGGAAGATGTCAGTTAAATTACATCATGGTCAGACAGAGATTCCGAAATCAGATATTAGATTCTAAGGTGTGCCCAGGAGCAGATATAGGCACAGATAACAATTTAGTAGTCATGAGGAGTAGGTTGAAGTTTAAGAGATTAGCAAGTAAGAATCAGTGCGCAAGGAAGTGGGATAGGGAACTACACTCCTGGAAATTGAAATAAGAACACCGTGAATTCATTGTCCCAGGAAGGGGAAACTTTATTGACACATTCCTGGGGTCAGATACATCACATGATCACACTGACAGAACCACAGGCACATAGACACAGGCAACAGAGCATGCACAATGTCGGCACTAGTACAGTGTATATCCACCTTTCGCAGCCATGCAGGCTGCTATTCTCCCATGGAGACGATCGTAGAGATGCTGGATGTAGTCCTGTGGAACGGCTTGCCATGCCATTTCCACCTGGCGCCTCAGTTGGACCAGCGTTCGTGCTGGACGTGCAGACCGCGTGAGACGACGCTTCATCCAGTCCCAAACATGCTCAATGGGGGACAGATCCGGAGATCTTGCTGGCCAGGGTAGTTGACTTACACCTTCTAGAGCACGTTGGGTGGCACGGGATACATGCGGACATGCATTGTCCTGTTGGAACAGCAAGTTCCCTTGCCGGTCTAGGAATGGTAGAACGATGGGTTCGATGACGGTTTGGATGTACCGTGCACTATTCAGTGTCCCCTCGACGATCACCAGTGGTGTACGGCCAGTGTAGGAGATCGCTCCCCACACCATGATGCCGGGTGTTGGCCCTGTGTGCCTCGGTCGTATGCAGTCCCGATTGTGGCGCTCACCTGCACGGCGCCAAACACGCATACGACCATCATTGGCACCAAGGCAGAAGCGACTCTCATCGCTGAAGACGACACGTCTCCATTCGTCCCTCCATTCACGCCTGTCGCGACACCACTGGAGGCGGGCTGCACGATGTTGGGGCGTGAGCGGAAGACGGCCTAACGGTGTGCGGGACCGTAGCCCAGCTTCATGGAGACGGTTGCGAATGGTCCTCGCCGATACCCCAGGAGCAACAGTGTCCCTAACTTGCTGGGAAGTGGCGGTGCGGTCCCCTACGGCACTGCGTAGGATCCTACGGTCTTGGCGTGCATCCGTGCGTCGCTGCGGTCCGGTCCCAGGTCGACGGGCACGTGCACCTTCCGCCGACCACTGGCGACAACATCGATGTACTGTGGAGACCTCACGCCCCACGTGTTGAGCAATTCGGCGGTACGTCCACCCGGCCTCCCGCATGCCCACTATACGCCCTCGCTCAAAGTCCGTCAACTGCACATACGGTTCACGTCCACGCTGTCGCGGCATGCTACCAGTGTTAAAGACTGCGATGGAGCTCCGTATGCCACGGCAAACTGGCTGACACTAACGGCGGCGGTGCACAAATGCTGCGCAGGTAGTGCCATTCGACGGCCAACACCGCGGTTCCTGGTGTGTCCGCTGTGCCGTGCGTGTGATCATTGCTTGTACAGCCCTCTCGCAGTGTCCGGAGCAAGTACGGTGGGTCTGACACACCGGTGTCAATGTGTTCTTTTTTCCATTTCCAGGAGTGTATTAAGGAATTGAGAGATACACTTGAAGTTCTTTGTGGTCATCGATACTGCGATAACGAAAAGCCCAGCATACAGAAGTACAGAAGTTAAAAAAAAGTACAGAAGTTGAAAAAAAGATAGAAACTTAGGTGAAAAGACGGTAACAGCGAAGAAACCATGTGTGACAGAGGAAATACTTCAGTTGATGGATGAAAGAAGTAGCAGAAAAATTTTCAGAGGAATTGAGGCATGCCGGCCGCGGTGGTCTAGCGGTTCTAGGCGCGCAGTCCGGAACCGCGTGACTGCTACGGTCGCAGGTTCGAATCCTGCCTCGGGCATGGATGTGTGTGATGTCCTTAGGTTAGTTAGGTTTAAGTAGTTCTAAGTTCTAGGGGACTGATGACCACAGATGTTAAGTCCCATGGTGCTCAGAGCCATTTGAACCATTTTGAATTGAGGCATACAGAAATACAAGTCAGTTAGGGATGAATATAAGAAGTGTAGGGTAGCTATGGCGAAATGGTTACACGACAATCGTGAAGAAATCGAAAAAAATATGATTGTCCGAAGAACTGACTGAGCATACAGAAAAGTCAAAATAAACTTCGGTGAAATTAAAAGCAAGCGTGGTAACATTAAGAGTGGGATGAGAATTTCGCTGTTAAATGTAGAGGAGAGGGGGTATAGATGGGAAGAATACACAGAAGGCCTCTACGAGCGGAAAGACTTGGTTGACGACGTGATAGAGGAAGAAACGGGAGTCGATCTAGAAGACGTAGGAGATCCAGTATTAGAATCAAAATTGAAAGAGCTTGGAATAGTTAACATCGAATAAGGCAGAGGGGATAGATAACAATCCATCGGAATTTATAAAATCATTGGGGGAAGTGTCAACACACGAAGTATTCACGTTGGCATGTAGAATGTGTTAGTCTGGCGATGTACCATCCGACTTTCGGAAAAACATCATCCACACAAATCCGAAGAATGGAAAAAAAGTTTGAGGATCTGTTAGATGATCAGTTTGGCTTTAGGAAAGATAAAGATACCAGAGACGCAGTTCTGACGATGCGATTGATAATGGAAGCAGGATTAAATAAGAATCAAGACGAGACCATAGTATCTGTCCGCCGGAAAAAAGCGCTCGACAGTTTCAAATTTTGCAAGATGCTCGAAATTCTGAGAAAAACAGGGGTACGCTGTAGGGAAAGATGCGTAATATACAATATATACAAGAGCCAAGAGGAAACAGGGTGGAAGACCAAGAACGAAGTGCTCGGACTAAAAAGGGTGTGAGACACAGATGTAGTCTTTCGCCTCTATTTTTCAATCTATACATTGAAGAAGCTATAACGGAAATAGAAGAAAGGTTGAAAAGTGGAATTAAAATTCAGGGTGAAAGGGTGTCAATGTTAAGATTCGTTTAAGTCAACGCTATCCACAGTGAAAGTGAACAAAAATTACACGATCAGTTGAATGGAATGAACAGTCCAAAAAGTACAGAATACGGATTGAGAGAAAATCATGGAAAGATGAAAGTAATGACAAGTGGTAGAAATGAGAACAGCGAGAAAATTAACATCAGGATTTTGCTGATTGTGAAGTAGATGAAGTTTGAGCCATGCACGGCTCATGTTCATGCCATTTATTGTTTGTCGTCTTCTATTACGGTACTGCCGCCTCGTTTTATTATTCCATTTACTGGTGTCGCTAACTTGCTGACTTACTTGCCGTGAGCGGCAGCAGTTGCGCGTATCGATAAATGCACTGTCGTACCATCTCTGGAGCGACCGTTAGTATTTACGGGTCATCGTGTGTCTGGCAGTCAGTGGGAGACGCACCAGCAATGCAGTCGCGACGGAGCAGCAGTCGCGGACGGACCAGCAGTCCAGTCGGTCCGTTGACATAGAGCAGCAAGCAAGACCCCGTCGCGCGGGGTCGGGCTGGAGCCGCTGGCAGCGTGCACGCGCGGTTGGGGTGAGAGGTGCTGCTCGAGAGTGCGACGAAGTTCGTCACCCATCGATCTTGGACATGAAAGTTGAGTCCTCACTTAACTTGGTATCGAGACTCAACTGTTTACATTTCTTGGTTTGATCCTGGTTGTCGTTTTTGGGGCATTCCCATGAGCAACAACGTGTGTGTATTTAAGTCGGCTAAGATTCCAGTTGTCTTCCTGTGAAATTTAACTTAACTTCATTTATTCCCTGTTATGGAAGTTCACCAGCGGTATGTTCTGCCATGTGGCCGTTGACGTTCCGGTTACCTGCCCTGGTCGTTGTCGTAATTTTAGGCATTGTATTTTTCTCGTCGTGTTGTTGCTGTCCAGCTCTGCGTGTAGTTCAACAGATGAGGTGTTGTTGGTCGGTGTGGGCGCCAATATTCTGTGTGTCGTGTATTGAAATCTTGTGGCCGTTTTGCTGGTTGCGTGGAGCGGAACTGATTTGTATGATTGGTCGGTTGTTGGCTCGTCAAGAAGTCGTTGGACAGGCTACCTGTCCCACCTAAGCGGGCGTTAGTGTTACAATCCCAGGCCGAACATTGGAAACTTCTGAGCGCCGTTCCTTGTGTGTTTTTTTAGTAATTTCCCTGTTTGGATTTTAGTTATTTGGTTGATGTGTAGCCTTCAGCCGACTTTTAATGTCTTAAATTAATGTCATTGTCGTGCCCTTAAGTCTTAAGATTGTTATGCTTTGGTTTTAAGATAAGGCCTTCTGCCTTTTTGAAACTCTTCTTATTGCTTAATATGCGGCCTTCAGCCGAGTTTCATTAAAATTAAATTGCTAAGGCCTTCGGCCTCTTTAGATTGAATTTAAGAAAATATTCTTGGGGGAAACCCCCAGAAGAACCTTGTATTTCAATTTCTTGCTTAGGCCTTGTCTTGGATTTTGAGTGTGGCCTTCCGCCGATCTAAAGTTAATCAAAGACGGTCGATTAAAGTTTTGAGTGTTTTGCATCCTTGTTATAATATTGTGTGTTGATGAATAAAGTTTGTATGTTGAGTGAAACTGACAGCAACATATCTTGGCCCCTTTCCACAGCCTAATCCGCTCTGTTGAGAAAAGGGCATACCTGCCTAAGAGGTGTCTACTAGTATCAAACAGGCTATAATTTGAGGAAGAAGTTTCTGAGAACGTACTTTTGGAGCACAGGATTGTATGGTAGTGAAACATTGACTATGGGAAACCAGAACGCCAGAAAGTCGAATCATTTGAGATAAGGTGCTACAGAAGATGTTGAACGTTAGGTGGACTGATGTGGTATGTAACGACATCACAGAATAACTTCCACGGTTCTAGAAGGAGGTGTAGATGGTAAAAACTGAAGAGGAAGACAAGAGTTTCAGGTCGTAGTTTACAAGTGAGGAATTCGTGACAGGCAGCATCAAACCAGTCAGAAGACTGCTTGTTCGACTGTGACGATACCAGAGACGTTTCCCGGGTCGACGAACCGCCTGCACCAGGCTATTTCCCGGGGTATCTCAAACATTACATGAATGTGGAACATTACGAAGCGTAAAAGTTCAGCAGAACGGAAGGCAGCCCAGTCACTTTAAGAATGCAACAGAGTCCCACTACCAGTACACGGCGCATTAGCTGGCAGCTCTTTATTCCATAAACGCGAGTGTACCCATTCCATGTGTAGCCCATGCAACGTCTACATACAGGTGACCATTCAGTAAGCAGATAAAAATTTTGTGAATGGTTGGCTGTACACAGAGACGTCGTACAATACCCTTTGTTTACAGATGAAGCTAAATTTGCACAGAATGGTGTCGCGAGCATCCGCTATTCTCATACATTGGCGATGGAGAATCCACATGACACTAGAGAAATAAGATTCCAAGTTAGGTTCTCAGTGAACTTCTGGTGTGGTATGACTGATGACCTGGTGATAGGGCCTGTGTTCCTGCTAAATAGCAAGACAGAAGCGGCATACGCACATTTCCTTATAGAAGACATAAATGCACTTTGAATAGATGTAACTTTAAAGAAACGACGGCAAATGTACCGGTGACATAATGAATCACCGATTCAATGTACCAGACAAGTAACCCAATATCTGAATAAGATATCTCCTCAACGGTCGATTGTCCGTGGTGGGTCCATTAATTGGCCTGCCGGATCATCCGACCTAACGCAATGAGACTTCTGTTTACGGGGCTAATTCAAGGGGAATGTGTGCGTTAAGTAGGTGGATGCACGTGAAGGACTTGTCGCTCGCATCACCGTCACTGTTGCCCGCATTAAAGGGCGCTGAGACGACGTTCGATGTGCTGCACAACACACACTCCAACGCATCGACAACTGCACTGAGATGGTTGTGGGCTTTTCTGAACACCTCTTCTAGAATGGATCAGTCATCCATCTCATAATTTTTGCGTCAACAAAAGCCCTACTCAGCATTTCAATACGTCATATTCGCACCTGTCTTCATAATCATTCATGGATGTGTGAAGTTTTCCACCCACTCCAGTTACATAACGATCAAAAATCGTACACATGTCTGTAGGAAGTTTTTGCTTTATTTCCACATGTAGTATCACATCACAAATTAAGTGATATTCCTCCTGAATAACCATGTATATAGAGATATTGCCATTCTATTGAACTTGGATTCGGGGTAGCCGCGCGGTCTGTGGCGCCTTGTCACGGTCCGTGCGGCTGCCCCCGTCGGAGGTAGAGTCCTCCCTCGGGCATGGGTGTGTGTGTCGTCCATAGCGTAAGTTAGTTTAAGTTAGATTAAGTAGTGTGCAGGCTTAGGGACCGATGACCTCAGCAGTTTGGTCCCCTAAGACCTTACCACAATTTTTCCATTATTGAACGAAGTTGGTCTGACTCGCCTATGGCTTGTTCGTTTTCTCTGGCTTTACCGACTGATGAAAGGCCTTCTTGCAATGGTCGAACGATAGTTCGGCCATCGGACTTCGTTGTGTCACACGGTACTGTGTCATATTCTGTATCATAAGGTTACCATGGCCTTAACTAAAAAGCTAGGCTCGAGTATCTCGGTAATGAGTTGGCGCTTTCGGGTAAATGCTTCTGTCAGAGGTCGTGTAGTTGTCGTCCACACAAAAAAATCCTTCACCCCTGAGCACAGGCAGGCCACGACCCTCTTCTCCTCTGGCTTTTGCAGGAGACGCGACCGCTGCAGCCTCTCCCCACTCTCTTTTTAGCCGCTACTAACACTGACCATAAGACGTTTCTGGATCACGATGCGAGAATGAACTTCTGTTGTTATATATGATACATTTTACTGTCACCGATTATATCCCGGCATCTATTTTTGCTGTAACAGACTGCCTCTGCTCTTATTTTAAATATGACAATAATATATTTTAGGCTGTGATATATTCTTTATTTGATGAATCATTTGCCATATTAGCTGCTTGTAGCCCATTTTACGTGAGATGACCTTAGGTCATCATGCTAAATTGCATACTGATTTTTTATTCTTTTCAACTAGTCATTTTCATGCTACAGCAAACAACTATGGCCGCTTTTTTCTTTATACATCTATACGTTTGTCTTTTGTTATGTAAAAAAAAACTATTTTATCTGCTGAGCCATGTATTAAAGTAACTATTCTGACTCTGTATGTCAGCTATCGAGAGTCATTAATGTCGCTTTCTATCTAAATTAAACATTATTTGTTACACATGCGTAGTCATGTTATCATAGATTGCGTTTCTAATGATATACCGTCAGGCAGAGCCTATTTCTAAGATTTATGTCAAAAATTTAACAAAGACTTCCTTTCCCCCTTTTTCTGGAATTCACCGCAGATGCATTTGATGCCTTGGCACGCTGTTCGTTCTGGATGTGGTTTTTAGAATTTCAACCTTTTAATATGTGCTTATAATAGGATACAGTATATTACTTCTCTGGCTCATGTATCGATCTGTTAACACACTGATTCTAATTGTTGTATGCTGGCTGTAACTATTTCCAGCGTGGAAAGAAGTGACGGTGTTCGACAACGAAAGCGAGCACGACGTGGAATTAGTTATAAACGTGACTGTTTCTGCACGCAGTAAGCTTTCCTGTTTTAATTCCGACGCTTTCAAGTTGCGTTCTCGCTTCCAGACCGGCTGTATCGCCGTTTATTAGTAGGATAACAATTTAACAACAGATCGACACCTGTAAGTACAATTTTCGCTGTGTGTTGTGAATTGTTATTTTTGTATACCGGTTAGCCAAACTTAAATTTGTAGTAGCGTTGATCTGTATAGTTGTAGACTGCGCTTGAAAATGGCTTAGAATGCCGAAGTTGGCCAATCGTGCAAGGTGTAATAAACTGAATACTTGTGGAAAAACTGCCGAGATGGAAAACATCAAAATGTTCTTTAACAAATATCCCATACGGCTGTGATGCCCCAGATGAAAAAATGATCATTGCTCCATTTTGACTTGAGTAGCGAGAGCAACATTTCCGACAACAGTACTGAAAGTCTACCCTCAGTTTTGTGAATGAAGTTGAGTCCAATTGACATCAGAACAAGGTACGGTAGTTACTACCTATTTACTTTAGTAACTCATACTTACTCCAAAAAAAGAGATATTAATGATCATGTGTGTTCCAGCACTACTTTACACAATCAAAGGGACGATATTATTTATGCTTTAAAGAAAGTGAGACAGTCAGTAACGGACTATTCACTTAGTTCTTTCAAGCTGATCACAGTTCTGTGTTGATTTATTGTTGCAGTTAGTTTTCGCCATCTTCTTAGCGCCATGCTCGTTGAATTGACTCCAACAGATTCCTTACCTACAAGTAACGGATCCGAGCTAACTTCTTAATTAAAGGCTCATGCGCTTTGTGTAACATTAATTACATTAAACATTCAGCACTGAACCTAGTTGATTAATTGTTGGTTGAGGCAAGCAAGAGGTCGTGGGTGGTAAGGTCTGGTAGTCCAGAAAACAAGTTTAAAATGCTCATAAGATATTTATTTTAACTCAGAGACGTATTGTGAGGAAATCTGACACGTTAAAACAACCAAATAATACAACGGATAAACTTATATGCCTTTTGCGAAATTAAAAAAAAAGGATGATAATAAATTTATTTTTATTTACCTTAAATGTGATCTGATAGCACAGTAAACCGGAAGCTTCTTGTAACTTGACTTTTAACTGAATCAAAAGAACAAAAATGTTACTGAATCTTGAATCACTGCAGTTAGTGCGATTTCGTGAAGCCTATAGAGTGAAATTTTAAAAAAGAAGCGCTTCAAGGGACAACAGATCATGACAAGAAAACATAATTAAAGGTACATAAGCTTGAGTTTGTTTCAGATTAAACAATAATACCAACAGCTCACAGAGAAGTAGCAGGTTAATTAAATGCAGCCGCAGCTGTTTAGTGGCTATAATCGCAGCACGACAGGAGCCACATAGATATCAGTTTCGATGTTTACAAACGTAAGTCCTCACCAGTAACAACCAGCGGAGTGCAGTCGCTCTGAAGCAGATGGGATCCCGACGTTTAAAAAGGTCCTTAAGGCAGCATCAACACCAAACCGATCAGGGGCATGCGTAGCAGGAAACAAAATTTCTTCTCAAGACTTCTCGTCCATGCAGTGCTCCACTATCAACTGTCACTGGTTGCGCATGCGCTGCTGTGTCTAGCAGTACTGACTGTCAGCGCCTTCTCCCGGAGAAGACTCCACAACTCTCCCACATTGCCCCCACTCCTTTCGCCCTGGCCCCCCCCCCCCCCCCCCCCACACGCGCCCTTGTGGCCAGAGACAAAACTCGCGATGCACGCTACCCAACGATCTTTGGTACGACGAGATCAGTTACTTTGATACAACGGAATCGATCCTAATCGACCACAGCTCAAGTATATAGTACTAAAATTTAACTATGAACAACTGCTGTGAAGCTATTGGCAGATGAAAACGCCCTGCAGAATGTGTTTGATTCAGCTGAGCGATATGGTGGTGGTAGACCTTCTCAGAAAAGTGTAACAGACGCTTTATCATCGACATTAAAATGTGTCTTATTACTGCAATATCCGGTGTTATGACCCTGAATATCTCTTAGCTTTTGTTCGACTCTGAGTCCTGCATGGCGAGTCGATGGCCGCATTTGTTCCCATCAGCCACTATGCAAGAGATCTCCTTGTTGCTCCGCCGGGGTCGATTTCTTCCTTTCACTCTCAGCGCCTCCTGCCTTCATCAGAAATGGATTCGACAGCTTCAGTTCCACCCCTTCGACCCCAACCCTTCGAGAAACAATTCTGACCTCTGGATTTTCACACTGCTTTATAACTTTAATTATTTAACCACATGTGTACTTCATTTTCTTACAAACTATATTGCTTCCTTATCAAAATAACTCATTGTGGTCTTATGTACCCATGTTCAGAATAAAAAATAAAAAAAAAACGCATCTTGAACGAATAGAGGTAGGATGTTCTTATTCACAGGACATTTACATTAATATGTTCTGCAAAAATTATTAGCGTTCAGTCACCTCGGTTCATCGTGTGTCCTGTTGCGTATTAGGCACAGGGTCTGCTATGGGCCCTGATAACTTGTTCCCGCGTGGTGGCATCGACGCGTATAAGGCGCGAATGGCGTCCAAGGGTATAGCCATCCACGCTGCATTCAGCTCGTTCCAGAGTTCATCTTTGGTGGTTGGGATTGTGTCACGGCGCTGCACCTGTCGTTTCATCACGTCCCACACGTTTTCGATTGGCAACAAGTCTGGTGATCAGGCGGGCCAAGGCAAAAGGCTGACATCCAAAAACTCCATCAGATAATGCGCAGTCGAAAAACAGTTATCACGTTTTCGTGCAGCAACACATGTTCGTGCATTGTCTTGTTGAAAAATGGCGTTTGAGATGTTGTGCAGAAAGGGTATGGCTACGGGTCGCAGCCTCTTGTTCACATAGTCACATTTGGCACAGTGTCATAGACGCCCACCAAATGTGGTATGTGGTTGTACCAAATATCACCCCACATCATAAGGCCTTAGTTGAGGCTATATGTCTTGTGAAAATGCAGTCACTGTGACGCAGCTCCCCCTGTCCGTGGCAAACCAAAATGCGGCCATCATTTTCAAACAAACAGAACACGAACTCATCCGAAGACACTATCTGATGCCATACCTGTTCCCAGTGCCGTCGTTCCATACATCATTGCCGTCTAGCATGACTGTGCACATTCGTCGAAGGTAGGCGGAGAAGTGGACGATGCGCACGCAACCCATGCCGCAATAGACGGCGACGGACTGTCACCCCTGATAGTGTAAGATTTGTTGCGCCAGAGCAGAGGAGGATGCAGATTTGTCCTGCCACGCCATTCGGATGAGATGTCGATCTTCTCGTAAGGTGGTCTGAGTGGTGCGAGCTGACCCACCTCCTTGTGTTCTACGGCCTTCCGTGAACTACTCTGCACACACCCGTTGCACTTCCGGAACACTCCGTCCCACACGATTAGCAATTTCCCTCATAGATGCATTACATTCTCTCACGCCAATAATGCACTCTCTTTCAAACTCACTGATTTCAAATGGTTCAAATGGCTCTGAGCACTATGGGACTTAACTTCTGAGGTCATCAGTCCCCTAGAACTTATAACTACTTAAACGTAACTGACCTAAGGACATCACACACATCCATGCCCGAGGCAGGATTCGAACCTGCGACCGTAGCGGTCGCGCGATTCTAGACTGCAGCGCCTGGAACCACTCGGCCACCCCGGCCGGCACTCACTGATTTGACGGTACGATTAGCAAATACGTCTGCGAGGCATCCTGCACATCTGCTCAAGTCACACTGATCCATTACCTTTGGTTTGTAGTGACAACAAGAGCAGCAGGGACATTTTACCGATAGGTGGTGTTGCGCCGCGATGTCGGTGTTGACCTCGAACCCCCTGGTCGACATGATTGAAATGCTAATCATTTCTGCAGAACATAATAATGAACATGTTCTGTGGATATTTTTTAACGTCGTATCTCTAGTCGTTCAAGGTACAAGGCTTTTTCTGAACATGACAGGACTTATGATTACAAGTAGACGTCACAACCAAGTAATTCAATCCATTTAAATAATCAACCATATGGAAATTACACCAAAACTAGTTTGATTTCCAACAACTTTGTATGTGATACTCCAGGTGCTTCAACTTCTCTGCAGTAGCCATCCCTTCGAATGTGGGTTTGAGATCGTCTGTCTTTAGTGTCTAAAGTCTCTTTCTGCCTATTACATGGAATATTTTAAGAAAATGTTTTCAGTATTGTTACTAATTAATTTTGTCACCTCTCTTGTGCACACAAACGCCACATTTACCGTAATTGTTCCTGTAAGCCTTAGAACATGTCCCACACACCTGTGACTATTTCTGGTACGGATTTTCCTTGGCATCTATTCTCAGCTTTTTCTTTTTTTTCTTTTTGAGCCATCAGTCTTCTGACTGGTTAAATGCAGCCCGTCACGAATTCCTCTCCTGTACCATTTGTTCATCTCAGAATAGCACTTGAAACCTACATCCTCTATTATTTATTGGATAAATTCCAATCTCTGTGTCACTCTACCGTTTTTACCCTCTACAGCTCCTAGTACCATGGAAGTTATTATTTGGTGCCTTAACTGATGTCCTATCATCCTGTCCCTTCTTGCTGTCAGTGTTTACATTCCTTTCCTCAGTGATTCTGCGGAGAACCTCCTCACTCCTAACTCTATCAGTCCACCAAATTTTCAACATTCTTGTGTAGCACGACATCTCAAATGCCCCTATTCTCTTCCGGTTTTCCCACAGTTCATGTCTCACTCGCCTACAATCCTGTGTTCCAAAAGCATATTCTCAAATATTTCTTTCTCAAACTGAGACCTGTGTTGATACTACCAGATTTCTCCTGGCCTGGAATGCGCTTTTTCCCAGTGCTATAACACTTCTTACATACTGTTAGCTCCGTCCGTCATAGGTTATTTTACAGCGTAGATAGCAGAATTTGTTAACTTCATCTACTCTGGGGTCACCAATTATCATGTTAAGTTTCTCGCTGATCTCCTTTCTGCTACTTGTCATTACTTTCACATTTCTTTGATTTTCTCTCAATCCATATTCTGTACTCATTACATAGTTTATTCCATTCAAAAGAGCCTGTATTTTTTCTTTACTTTGACTGAGAATAGCAATGTCATCAGCGAATCTTACCACTGATACCCTCCCGCCCTGACTTTTAATCCCAGACTTTGAACCTTCCTTTTATTTACGTCATTGTTTCTTTGATGTATGTTGCTGCGGGAATGGACTCTCGAGTCCGGTATGACCAGTCAGTAAGTTTCTTTGATGTATAGATCGAACAGTTCGGGTGAAAGATTACATCCCTTACACTCTTTTAAATCCTAGCACTTCGTTTTTCGTCTTCCACTCTTATTGTTCCGTCCTGGTTTTCGTTAATATTGTGTATTACCCGTCCTTCTCTATATCTTACCCCTATTTTTCTGAGGATTTCGTAAACCTTGCCCTATTTTACACAATTTTTCTCTTCCATTCTTCTGTATATTGTTCTTGTCAGTAACTTGGATGCATGAGCTCTTAAGCTGATTCTGCGATAATTGTAGCATTTGTAAGCTCTTACAATCTTCAGAGAGGCGTAGATGATGTTTTTCACAAAGTCTGACGGTATATCTCTAGTTTCATACATTCTACGCACTAACGTGAATAGATGGATTGTTATCTGTCACTTCTGACTTATTTGATTTTAAGTCTTCTAAAGCTCTTCTAAATTCTGATTCTAATAATATATCCACCATCTGTTCTGCACCGACAACTGTTTCTTCTTCTATCATTTCACCAGCCAAGTCGTCGTCCTCATACAGCCCCCACTTTCTACCTTCTCTCGCTCTCCTCTGCATTTAATAATGGAATTCCCAGGGCAGTCTTAATGTTACCGCCCATGCTTATAATTTCACGGAAGGTTGTTTCAACTTTTCTGTATGCTGAGTCAGTCCTTCCGACAATCATTTTATTTTCAGTTTCTTCACATTTTCGTGTAACCATGTTGCGTTAATTTCCCTGTACTACATATTTATTTCATTCTTAAGTGACTTGTATCTCTGTAGTCCTAAATTTCCCTGAACATTTTTGTACTTCCTTGCTTGTCGATTAGCTGAAGTATTCCTACCATTACCCATGGTTTCTTCGTATTTACCTTCCGTTTACCTACGTTTCTCTCTCAAAATTGCGTGACTAACTTTTTTAGAGATGTCCATACCTCTTCAACTAAACTGCGTGCTGAGCTATTCCTTACCGCAATATCTGACACCACAGACAAGTCCAAGTGTATCTCCTCATTCCTTAGTAGTTTCGTTTCCCACTTGTTGCGTATTGATTCTTCCTGACTAGTCTCTTAAACTTCAACCTACTCTTCATCATTACTAAATTGTGATCTGAGTCTATATATGTCCCTGGGTACGTCTTACAACCCAGTGTCTGATTTTGGAATCTGAATATGATGTACGATAACTGCTATCTTCCGGCCTTTTCCACGTGTACCTGCTCCTCTTGTGACTCTTGAACAGATTAATCGCTGTAACTTGCTCAAAGTTATTGCAGTACTCAATTATTCTTTCTCCTCTCTCATTTCTACCGGTGTTTCTTCTAACTATAAAAACTACTGTTTTTATTTTCTTTCCTTACTTCCTTATTAGCATACGTTGGTGGTGTTTATGTTTTCTCTTAAAAAAGTGTGTTCGTATTCTTTCGCAATCCTTTTTTCTATTCTTTTGTATCCCGCCTGGTAGGCGGCGCGTGGGTCTGGTCCTGTAAACTGAAGGGTAGGCCGAATGTAGGAAGCGAGTAAGGAGCAGGTGAGGTAAAAATCTCTCGGTACTGCTCTTAGAAATGGTTTTACTATCTCACTACACAATAACTTGAATTCATAAACTCTAACTTAACTTTGGCTGAGACGAGCACGTAGGTGGCTAGAAGTTACAAAGGCAAAATCTGCAGTGGCTCGCCCACTATGAAATAGAAACAATGTTGCTTGATCGTCTACTCGGAATCAAATGGGCTGAATCTGGAGCGGCGCTCGTAGAGCTGCACAGCCCCGGGTAGAGGGCGCTGTCGACGGTGTCGTAGTGCCAAGCTACGAACTTGAACTTGCACATATGCCGTGGCATCTTAGCTATCGATACCACATACTCCTTCGCCTGCAGCCGCATTGGTATTCCCCTTGGCTATTAAATTCTCATATGCCTTTATGTACTGAATTACCCGTTCAACACCCTCACACGCATTCTCTATCTCTTCATCTTCTGCTTGCGACGTCGGCGTATATACCTGAACTATTGTTGTCGGTGTTGGTTCGCTTTCGATTCTGTTGAGAACATCCCTATCACTGAACTATTCACAGTAACTCACTCTCTGTCCTAACGTCCGACTCACAATGAATCCTACTTCCTTTATACCATTTCTGCTGCTATTGATAAAACCCTATGTTCGTCTGGCCAGTATTCCTTGACTTCTTTCCATTTCACTTCACTGACGCCCACTAAACGTAGACTGTGCCCCAACATTTTTCTTTTCAGATTTTCTAGCTTTCCTATCACGTTCAAGCGTCCGACATCCCACGTCCCGGCTCATAGCTCATAGAACGTTCTCCTTCCGTTGTTTATTTCAGCTTTTTCTCATGGGCACGTCCTTCTTGGCAGTCCTCCCCCGGAAATCCGAATGAGGGACTATTCCGGAATCTTTTGCCTATGGAAAAATCATTATGATACTTTTTCAATTACAGGCCACATATCCTATGGATATTCACTAGTGTCTTTAATGCAGTGGTTTCCATTGTCTTCTTCATCGTGGAGCTTTTAGAGACAGTTTTCCACCCCAAGGGCAACATCTGTCCGTCCCCCCCCCCCCCCCCCCGCCCTCTTTGACAACGCCGTTGAGTGAATGAAGGTGACTTCTTACGCCCGAAGTCATAAAATGGCTCTGAGCACTATGGGACTCAACATCTTAGGTCATAAGTCCCCTAGAACTTAGAACTACTTAAAACTAACCAACCTAAGGACATCACACACACCCATGCCCGAGGCAGGATTCGAACCTGCGACCGTAGCAGTCCCGCGGTTCCGGACTGCAGCGCCAGAACCGCCAGACCACCGCGGCCGGCCGAAGTCATATTTATTTAATTTGTGGTGGGGTTCGAACACAGGATCGAGAACGTGTTGATCAGTAATCAAACGCACTACCCTTAGACCATGGGTCCACCC
Source organism: Schistocerca piceifrons (assembly GCF_021461385.2). Taxonomy (NCBI): domain Eukaryota; kingdom Metazoa; phylum Arthropoda; class Insecta; order Orthoptera; family Acrididae; genus Schistocerca; species Schistocerca piceifrons. The sequence continues at coordinate 334,049,348 of NC_060144.1, forward strand.
GCTATTCGTATTTTATAACTCCTTGCGTCAATGTAAAACATTTGTTTGACATCATTAGCTCAAACAAGAATCAACGATTGCTGCACACTTGTACCGTATCCTATCACATTATTCGATTCTGCGAAAACATTAATTCTCGAAATGCTGTCCACGCAAGTAAATTTCCTTATCAATTTTATGTAGAACACAAGTTAATAAAAAATTGCTTCATAAGATAACAACTCCGCAAGCTGTTAACTGTCTTACTAACGCTTTTACAAATCACAGTGAGCTTTGATCAACTACTCTCTAAACACACTAATATTACAATAAGGCAGAAAATTTATAAAGCTAGCATATACACTACTGGCCATTAAAATTGCTACACCAAGAAGAAATGCAGATGATAAACGGATATTCATTGGACAACTAGATTATACTAGAACTGATATGTGATTACATTTTCACGCAATTTGGGTGCATAGATCCTGAGAAATCAGTACCCAGAACAACCACCTCTGGCCGTAATAACGGCCTTGATACGCCTGGGCATTGAGTCAAACAGAGCTTGGACGGTGTGTACATGTACAGCTGCCCATGCAGCTTCAACACGATACCACACTTCGTCATGAGTAGTGACTGCCTTATTGTGACGAGCCAGTTGCTCGGCCACCATTGACCAGACGTTTTCAGTTGGTGAGAGATCTGGAGAATGTGCTGGCCAGGGCAGCAGTCGAACATTTTCTGTATCCAGAAAGGCCTCTACAGGACCTGCAACATGCTGTCTTGCATTATCCTGCTGAAATGTAGGGCTTCGCAGGGATCGAATGAATGGTAGAGCCACAGGTAATACCACATCTGGAATGTAACGTCCACCGTTCAAAGTGCCGTCAATGCGAACAAGAGGTGACCGAGATGTGTAACCTATGGCACCCCATACCATCACACCGGGTGATACGTCAGTATGGCGATGACGAAAACACGCTTCGCCAAACACGGATGCGACCATCATGATGCTGTAAACAGAACCTGGATTCATCCGAAAGTGATGCAGCGTCAAGGGTAACCGCAGCCAGGGTCTCCGAGCTGATAGTCCATGCTGCTGCAAACGTCGTCGAACTGTTCGTGGAGGTGGTTGTTGTCTTGCAAACGTCCCCATCTGTTGACTCAGGGATCGAGACGTGGCTGCACGATCCATTACAGGCATGCGCGTAAGATGCCTGCCATCTCGACTGATAGTGGTACGAGGTCGTTGGATCCAGCACGGCGTTCCGTATTACCCTCCTGTACCCATCGATTCCATATCCTGCTAACAATCATTGGATATCGACCAACGCGAGCAGCACTGTCGCGATACGATAAACCGCAATCGCGATAGGCTACAATCCGATATCAAAGTCGGAAAAGTGATGGTACGCATTTCTCCTCCTTACCTGAGGTATCACAACGACGTTTCACCAGGCAACGCCGGTCAACTGCTGTTTGTGTATGAGAAATCGGTTGGAAACTTTCCTCATGTCAGCAGGTTGTAGGTGTCTCCACCGGTGCCAACCTTGTCTGAATGCTCTGAAAAGCTAATCATTTGCATATCACAGCATCTTCTTCCTGTCGGCTACATTTCGCGTCTGTAGCATGTCATCTTTGTGGTGTAGCAATTTTAATGGCCAGTAGTATATATCCATTTAAAAGCCATATATAGTGTACAGTAAATATTTAACTTAAACCTGATCACTAAAAGCAATTTACTTATTAAGCACTACACACCCCTTTGGCCGGTCTATTTCTAAAGACTTCAGACAACTTTACTCTTCGTCTCTGACTTTACATGAACAAGAAAGCAAAGTTGAACATAGTTTATCAAATTACCAATTGTTCTACTTCCTTGACAGTCAGATTCGACCTATATTGAACATAACTGTAATATAGGTTAATTATGTTCGCGAGCACAATCTCATGTAAAGAACGTTGCTGCACTAGTTATTAAATCTGCCGATCCCGCAGATTCACATCGCATCTGTCTCAGCATGTAGTCCTCGCCGTTGCCTCGCCAATCCACGCACGGTGATACAGGATGGTCGATCATAGCTCCTCCCTAACAGGCCGTGAAGGACCAACGGTACCGACCGGTCGCCCTGTCATCCTCAGCCCACAGGCATCACTGGGTGCGGATATGGAGGGGCATGTGGTCAGCACACCGCTCTCCCGGCCGTATGTCAGTTTCCGAGACCGGAACAGCTACTTCTCTGTCAAGTAGCTCCTCAATTTGCCTCACAAGGGCTGAGTTCACCCCTCTTGCCAACAGCGCTCGACAGGTCGGAAGGTCACCCATCCAAGTGCTTGCCCAGCCCGACAGCGCTTAACTTCGGTGAACTGACGGGAACCGGTGTTACCTCTGCGACAAGGCCATTGGCGTGGTCGATCATTAGCTAACGGATGCAACATGCGTCTCCGCGCTGCCCGCCTCACCAGCAGCTACACAGTCCACCGCTCTCCTTGCTGCAAGTGTCATTGCCCAGCGGTGCCGCACACCGTGGCTCCGTGCGCCCTCTCTTGGCGTCCACAGTTACTAGCAGACAGCCACGCCATGCTCGTGCTCGCCGCTCTGTTGTCAACTCCGCTCTCCAACTCATCTCCCTCTACAACACTCAAATATAGAATATACGGACCAGCTGCTTAGCTTGGGCCTCTGAAAAATAGCCGGAAATTACCCAGATCTGCCAAGGTCGATACTTCGATGCGGTTCAGGCGTACAGGAGACTTGCACGAACTACACACACAGCCTGACAAACACTTGTGCGAAGACCTAAACGATACCCAACAGTAACTAAGCACACACGAAGACAAATCGGGAGTCGATGCACACACACGCAGCCAACTAATGAGCTATCGGCGAGCCAAAACGCGTCGTCAGGTAGGACGACCGATCGACGATCCACCAAGACCCTGGCGCAGCTCAGGTGATGTATGGTGGCAACGGTCGGGCGAGCCATGTCGACGTAGACCTGACTGCTGCTCCAACCCGACTGCACTAGTGCCGCCTTACAACTCCCCGGCTGGCAGAGCCGAAGTCGCGACCCGAACTGCCGACGAACTGCCTTACGAGAAACAACGCCTCGGAAGTAATAGCAGTAGATCACAGATGCTACGAGAGGGGGGGGGGGGGAAATATATCGATACGCGCTGCTGACGCCGCTCACGGCGAGCGAAGCAGCAACCCTGTGACAGTAGTAATTCAAATTGACATAGTGAGGTGGAAGTACGTTAAAAACAGGGTGTAAAATACAAGATAGCGAGAACACGAGCCACGCACGGCTCAGTTTATTTAGTGCTAGTTGTCATTATACAGTATGAGAGAGCAGTCCGACCAAACAAAGGGCAAACATCGCGGATTTAGCGTCCTGGAATCTTCCCTGTCCGCAGATCCCAGGTGATGGATGCAGCTGGAGAGGGAAATACTGTATAGGTTCTCTGCTAGGTCGCTCCCTGGCAATTGTGGGGCCACCTTAGGGCCAGATCTAGTGCCGTTTCTCTATGTTAAAGTGTGATGTTCATGGAAAACGACATACTGCCTCGACTGCGAAAAAGATCACGTACACAAGTAGAAGACTTTCAGTACACTAAATAATCTTCTAAAGTAGAAGCGAAAAACACGAATGAGAACATGAGAAGAGGCCAGGGACAACCCTAACAGAGAGAGGTAAACGAAGCTCGTACCACGTCTTCGCTATCAGAAGTCCCAAGCGTTCCCCCAACGGAAGGGACGAGAACAAAATGGCTCTGAGCACTACGGGACTCAACTGCTGAGGTCATAAGTCGGACGAGATCAGAAAACAACTGCGCGTTGTCGCAGCTACGGACTTCCTATTGACGGGAGAGACACTGCTTTTCTGCTCGTTTCCTGTAACAGTCATGTGGTCTATAATTCATTGGTAACCGACAATAGCTTAGAATATAGTGCGTAAAAGGATTTACGCTAGCCAATCCTGCGTCCCTATGTTTTTTGTTTTCTGATGAAATCATTCATCCCAGTTCTTTAAAGAATCGAACCCTCGTGTATAAAACAGATTCAAACATATAATTACAAATGAGTATTTAACTGCGAGGCAAAACGGAAATGTAACCAACCAGAATCAGCAACCACACGTCATTGCGGAAACAATCGCAAAGCGAGCCAGAACCAAGTACCAAATGAGTGACATCAAATTCATTAGGCACACATACGCACGCTGAACTCACTGTGACAACTCTGACGACGGTTGGCAGAATGAAACAAATTTCTTCACTGCTTTATTAATTCACAGTTGAGTAACCACATCGTCTAATCACTGAGCCAAGTGCTTTTAACGCAGGAGGGTCTTCAAGTACTAAGCGGTACGCAGATCCTCCAAACTGCACATGACAGCGCGATTATAATCTGTCACAACATCACATATGTACCACGTGGCCCACACGGGTGACTGATTCCGCTCTACTTGGATTCAAATGCACTGATCTTAAAGCTTGCTGACTCCGGTTTACTAAGAGGTCGCGCACCCTCGTGACCGCAGGCCTTCCATCCGGCAGTCCATGCGCGCCCCCAGCAGTCCCAGCATGTTCACGCACTGTGCGGGCCTGGCACCTCCTGAGTCCCCAACCGAGCTGGCCCACTCACACGACCCAGAAAAACAACGACGTCGCCACACATATAGGGCAACAGTTACTACATATCGATAACACTTGCGAAACCGAGTGGCGCCAGTCAAGACGAGAAGACGAACAACCACAACTCTGCCTACTAAACGATACCGTCTGGCCTCCAACAGAGGGCGGATACCTACAAACAGCACCAACGCGAACCGCAGCACTGCTCATTTCCGTACCAGGCCGACCTATTCGGGTTACCGTGAGCAACCAGGATATAATAACATTCTCGGTGTCCAAGTGAGGCCCTTTCTTGACCTCCTTCATGACAAGAAAGCCGCCGGCACTCCCTCCTTAAAGTGACAACAACCACATTCACAAGAGCAGACGTAGTCGTTGCGGGTTTATAGACAACTCAGGTGGAATACCGCAATTCAACTTGCCTGCTAAATTAATGATCTTTATGCCACAGAAAATGTTTGGCGCTCTTTGGAACAACGGGTAAAGCGTAAGAATGAAGATCCCCGGAATTTGGTAACACCACGGGATGTGTTCATGAATGAGTGACTTCATCGCGATGTGGCATACCTGTAGAAAGTTGTCGAGTCTCTTCCACGTCGAACTGAGACTGTTATCAACGATAGAGGCGATATTACATGATATTAGCGTGACTATATGGATTACAGCAGTTATTTCTGCTGGTCATTTATTTACTCCAACGACTCCTTTCGAGGCCTTACATCCCCTTTTCCAGGCGGATCACCATATTACACAACATTTTTGTTTGCTGAATGTAGCTAGTTGTCTGTTTCGAGTTTCATTTAGCTACAAATGAGGTATAATCAGCACTTTATAAGGGTACAGATTGAATCTACCCTTGCGCATCTTTCATCCAGCGAGTTGCCGTCGCTAACGGGGAAGCCCCATTGTACTAGAAGGGGTTTGCTTAGCGTCTACCGTTTGCTTTGGCGCGTATGTCCATCCTACATCTTCTTGAAGAGAGAATAGCGAGTGTGCACGTGATACGCGATCGGGAATGAAAAGCGTTAATTTGTGGAGCTGACATTATTTAGGTGAGGGCCGGCAGTGGCGTGCCAAACTTTACGCGGCCCGGGCCAAGGCTGGGGTTGTCTCGGTCTTGCTCGCTCCTTCTCGGAATTACCTGATACAACACGACATTTCATTCGGTTTTACGGTGCAGCATTTTGTGGTCGGCACAACTCTCTCCAGTTCGGCTGAACCGTGATGTCAGCACTGTTTAACCTTTGCTGTTTGTTCGTGTAATGAAGGACGTTCATAGGTCCACTGGCTGTTTGCACAACAAATGGCAGTAGAGCATAGGTCGTCATAAGCCTCTTAAACTGAATGGTAATGACAGAAGAGAGGCATGAGAATTCTCATTATCTACTATGCTGTCACATATGCGATAAGTACTGCAAATATGCTCTGAAACGGTATTACAAGAACATGTAGAAATAATTTAAACATGTAGTTGAAAATGAAACAGCGAAAAATTGCAACGATCTACAGATGGGACTAATTGTTCTGTGTCTCTGCAGGCATACAGCATGTGAAGACATTGGTAGTAGGAATAGTATAATTTATGACGTTGCACATATTATCCCACTGTCAGTTGCAATAGCTTTCGATGAAACTGAACGAAGAGTATGGAGACATTATATATTATTCTAAAGTACATTGGTTAAGTCAAGAGGCATGCCTGGAACAATTTTTCCACTTTTCCACGAAAAGCTCTATATTGCTGAATAAATGAAGGAAAAAGGAGTGCAGGAACGAAAATTAAAACATCCAGAGTGGATTGCAGACCTCGCGTTTTCAGTGACTGGACTGCACATTGCCGACAGTAAGACATTGCAAGGTGAGAAATAGCTTTTTCCCGATGAGATGCGGAAGAATTTAAAAAGAAAATCGCACCACAGGAGAGAACATTTAGTGACAAACACAGTGGAAGTCCCTAACTTCAATAGCGTTAAAAAATGTGATTTTAGAGATCGTTTGCCGTTTCAAAAGCGCTCCTGTAACTGATTGACCTGCAAGGTAATGGTTGTTTTAATGACAAACCCTTTTACGTTAAAACTGTCCAAGGACGTCTGTATCGCTTTCCTCAGGTAGAGTTTCCTCGTCTCCGTAATGAGGTTGCAAAATTGCTACATTTCGATTGATAGATTTGTGAAAGACTTTTTTTCGATTATAAAACTAAATAAGTCACACTTACGTGGCAACATTAGTGATAAAATCTGTCTGCGTTCGCCCATATGTCGACAATTTGTACCAGCCACAAATGGTGTTGTCTCTTCAGCGCGTCAATACAGGATGACGAAAAAGTGCCGCATTTGGCGGGCGGCATGAGAATCCTCATTCTAATTTAAGACGAAAGTGATCCAACAAAACCTAGTTCCGCCAATAGGTTTACCAGAAATGCAATTAAAAAATGAGACTATGGTAACGCTGTAACTGCATACAGTGTGACGAAGAACAGATGGCATCTATTCGGTGTGCTGTAACTGAGCCATTTTCTCAGTGAGACGAGGCAATGCGTGGGAATGAATGTGCAGACTCTTCGATGTTCTTGTAACGACCGCTCCAGACAAATTATTTTTCGGTTAAAGCATCGAACTGTATCCAATTTACACCTCCACAGTGCGGTATCTTGTGTATTTCTTAACGTTACTGTTACCTATATTTAAAGATGAAGACATAACAGAACTTCTTACAAACGTAAAGGACCAGTTCGTTTCGTCCATGACACAAATAAAGCCAATAGAAAATAATGGTGGATACAGTAAGCACAATAGATGGCTATAATAAAGTGCACATTATGCTATGCGCAATAATTCCATTCTGTACGTTTCATGCCCAGGCTTATCTTCACGGAACCGGTGCGTACACGCACAAGCAACACTTACCTTTAGAGAAGATGTTCAAAGCGACCACCTTGGATTTTCAAACACTTCGCCACTTGCTGGACCATACCTTGCTGGACCCTACGCAACACACCTGCATCCACCATTGCTGGAGCGGCACGCACGTGAGCTACTATGTTGCGTGTATCCACGGTTTGAGTACTAATAACGTGTTCCTTTAGTATTCCCACAAATATAAATCCAGTGGATTAAGGTCCGGGGATCGCGGAGGCCGGGACATTGGACCACCACGATCAAGTCATTTCTCTGTAATCACTTTATTTAAATAGTTATGCACACGCATTCCAAAGTGTGGCGAAGCACCACCATACGGAAACCATAGCTGTTTCCGAATATGAAGTGTTGGTTTCCTAATGTGTCATGCAAACCATTGTAAAGAAATTTACGATAAAGGCGCACGTTCAACTTTTTCGGTGGTAGATAAGGACCCAAAAACACTCCTCCCTCGATTCCAGCCCATTGGTTTATGCGAAATTATACCTGTAAGCCACATACACGCTGACACGTGGGTTGTGTTGAGTGTTGAAAATACTTCAAGAGTGAAGCTAGATTCTTCAGTCTACATCGCGTTAGTTCTGAAGTGTTCGCTATCTTCCACTTGGTGCAAAAGCCATTCACAATACTGTACTGTCTCTGAATGCGGTCTTCTGGCAGATTGTGTCGATTAAATGTATAACGATACGGAGGCAGTTGTTCGTCGTGCAACTTCAGCAACCAGTTTTTGAGATGTTTCGAGCTGCCTTGCAGTAATAGGGATACTTCGCCGAGTGATTGGTGGATGGTTTCAATAATCGCGTCCCCTGTTTGTGGAATACGTCTCGTCCTTGGACGACCTCTGTTCATTACTTGTGAACAAAAATTACTCGTTTCCCGAAAGCGTAGCTCCAAGCTACGGAAAACATTTTGATTGGGATGACGCCTTTGAAAGTACCGTGCAGCATACGCACGAGCAGTAGTAGAAGCTTGCTAGCCAGATGCACCCAAAACCAAAAACATATCAACTTAATCACCGTTCGTGTACTCCATCGGAAAGCCACCCTATATGAATTTTACAGGACCAGTTGTGGTTGTGCACTGCGCTTTTAATACACACCTGCATACAGTTTAATGGCTCCCTCTGTCATGTGACAGGCTGTCAACATGAAACAAAATGATGTCCTGCTTATAAACGACGAGAAATAGGGAACAGACGCCTAAAAAATAAAAAAGGAACCTGGCGAGGATACGAACCTTAGAGCCATGGCGGACGTGGGTTTGATATCCCAGCAGCCTGGTCAGTGAGCTAGTGTGGGGTGAAACACGTTCCTCTGTACATCCTGATGCGCTGCGCCATGTCACAGTGTAGTCAGCTCCTCGTTTTCATGTGTGTGTTTTCAGAATGCACCCGATCTGATATTGATAGATAACCTTTTGTCGTGAATCTATCACCCTGTATAATTATACAATATTGAAAATTTATTTTCTTGTGATCTATGTGGTTCGAAATACGACGTATAAAACTAAGTCGTATGCAGTGCATTTAAATGTGGTGCGGTTACAGCTTCCTCCTCTTTCCCCTCGTCATACTCAAATGGCATACCTTGACCGTGGGGGAAATCTGCAGCGAGGCTGCGTGCTATAGCACTCGCGTCAGCTCACGAGCCGAATTCTTGACTGCTCCTGGTGTTGGAAGTAGGGATAATTTTAAATTATGGACGACTGTAAGAAACTTGACAGCAATGTGAAACTCAATCCAAGAAGTGTGGGAGTAAACTCGTCCCTGTCGCGATCGATGCTTTTCAAAATTCAGACAGCCAAAATATGCGACTTTGCTTAGATGAAAGGGGGAGCAGCTTACAACTTGCTAACCTACTATGGCACTAGCATTACATCTTTTAAACACAATAAAATTACAAACATTATGTACCAGCAGAAAATGTCGTGAATCTTTCACCCCGTATAACTGTAACCGTCATTCTGCTGGAATATATGGTAAGTAGCTTTCTTACAGTTTAAAATTTGTAATCCTGGTGCTATACTACGTTATCGAGTGGTGATTATATCTATTGAAACTCAAACCACGACTGGCTACACCCAGCAAACAAAATTGCTATGTAATCCTCTGATCCACCTGAAGATGAAGGTGTAAGCCTTCGAAACGCTTCGTAGCACCTATAATGAAAAACCACTGAGAGTTGCAGTTTGCTAAACACAGTCCGACATGGACCACGTAGGGTGATTTCCCTGTGGGAAAAGAATTTTTGCCTCGCTTGATTATGTCCACCATCTTGACGTTAGCTACCTGGTGTTCTGGCTAGATCGATGCTTCTACGCATCTGTTCAAAATACAAGAATTTTGCCTTGTAGGTAGGAAAATAAATTTCGACATGTTGCACATTTTTCGATGTATTTAGAGAAATGTCTGTTATAAGCAAGCATAAAGGCTGAAGTTCCACGGTTCTTGTGCAGAAGAACTGGCGGCAAGCGCAAAGGCCAAAATGAGAGGGCTCTGTGGAGGCCCGGTTCGACGCTTTTCCGCGGGGGAGTTTGTGAGGCGGCATTAATCTGAATTGCTAAACGGCGGGCAATTACTGACCGGCGCGTAATGAAGGAGGGAGGCTCTCTACATTGCAAATGGCGGCCGCTTGGCCGCGGTCGGCAGGTGCGGACGCGGGCTCCGGCTTAGCTGGAGGGCGCTAATTGAGTGGCGAATCCCGACGGCCGTGCAATTACGCTCCAGTGTCACGCCGGGCCAACAGCGCGACACTCGACCAAGTTATCTATCCGGCAGCGACACAGCATTGACACCTCTTACGGTGCAAGTCGTGAGACGTGCCGTGTACCTGAAGCCCTGGACTTCGCTGCAGAAACGAAGCTTTTGTACGTGTGCATTCGTACGTAAGCATTTAAATCACCAGCTTTCTTATAATCAAATTGGGTGCCTATAGAGTACCATCTCAGTTGTGCGACTGGATTCGTGGTTTTCTGTCAGAAAGGTCACAGTAATTATCAGAAAGTCTTGGAGTAACACATCAGTGATATGTGGTGTTTTCCAAGGAAGTATTACAGACCCTCTGCCGCTCGTAATCTAGCAGGTGGTTATAATTTAAGTGCAGCTCCTCCCAGAAGTCCAGTGTGGTTGTAATTATCGTATGGCAGTGAAACTTGGCAGATACGCTAATGCGTTAATGCAGAATCGCTTTACGCTCGAAAAAAAAAAAAAAAAAAAAATTAGTTCCAATTTTGGCCACCAGGTGCAAATCTGGCGCTACACATATTTGTATGACGGTACGACATACCGCTATCATTTGAAAAGTCATAACGAGAGTGAACATTATGGCTGTCCAGAAGAGAGGCTGTGCAGTATTAATGAAACTGTTTAATGCGGCAAGAAAGAAGAAACGCATTCTCTGCGCGATAGCGATGGAGATACTATCGAAGACAGTGCAGCCAAAGCAGAGTTAGTAAACACAGCCTTCCGAAATGCCGTCACGAAAGAAGACGAAGTAAATATTCCAGAATTCGAATAGAGAACAGCTGCCAACATTAGTAACGTAGAAGTAAATATCCTCGGAGTAGTCAAGCAACTTAAATCACATAATAAAAGCGAGTCTTCTGGTCCAGACTGTATACCAGTTAGGTCCCTTTCGGAGTATGCTGATGTATTAGCTCCATACTTAGCAATCATATACAACCGTTCGCTCGACGGCCCAAAGACTGGAAAGTTGCACAAATCACATCAATATTCAAGAAAGATAGTAGGAGGAATCCACTAAATTACAGACCCATATCATTAACGTCGATATGCAGCAGGAGTTTGGAACATATATTGTGTTCAAACATTACGAATTACCTCGAAGAAAATTGTCTATTTACACACAGTCAACATGGGTTTAGAAAACATCGTTCCTGTGAAACACGTCTAGCTTTTTATTCACGTGAAGTGTTGAGTGCTATTGACAAGGGAATTCAGATCGATTCCGTATTTGTGGATTTCCGGAGGCTTTTGGCACTGTGCGACACAAGCGGCTCGTAGTGAAATTGCGTGCTTATGGAATTTCGTCTCTGTTATGTGACTGGATTTGTGATTTCCTGGCAGAGAGATCATAGTTCGTAGTAACTGACGGAAAATCATCGAGTAAAACAGAAGTGATTTCTAGCGTTCCCCAAGGTAGTGTTATAGGCCCTTTGCTGTGCCTTATCTATATAAACGATTTGGGAGACAATCTCAGCAGTCGTCTTAGGTTGTTTGCAGATGATGCAGTCGTTTATCGACTAATGAAGTCATCAGAAGATCATAACAAATTGCAAAACTATTTAGGAAAGATATCTGAATGGTGCGAAAAGTGACAGTTGACCCTAGATAACGAGAAGTGTGAGGTCATCCACATGAGTGCTAATAGGAGTTCGTTAAACTTCGGTTACACGATAAATCAGTGTACTCTAAAAGCCGTAAATTCAAGTACATACCTAGGTATTACAATTACGAAAAACTTAAATTGGAAGGAAAACATAGAAATATTGTGGGGAAGGCTAACCAAAGATTGCGTTTTTTGGCAGCACACTTGGAAAAGGTAACAAATATACTAAGGAGACTGCCTACACTACGCTTGTCCGTCTTCTTTTAGAATACTGCTGCGCGGTGTGGGATCCTTACCAGATAGGACTGACTGAGTACATCGAAAAAGTTCAACGAAAGGCAGCACCTTTTGTATTATCGCGAAACATGAGAAGCGTGTCACAGAAATGATACAGGATTTGGGCTGGACATCGTTAAAAGAAAGGCGTTTCTCGTTGCGACAGGAACTTCTCACGAAATTCCAATCACCAACTTTCTCCTCCGAATGCGAAATTATTTTGTTGACACCGCCCTACATAGGGAGGAACGATCACCGCGATAAAACAAGGGAAATCAGAGCTCGTACGGAAAGATATAGGTGTTCATTCTTTCCGCGCGCTATGCGAGATTTGAATAATAGAGAATTGTGAAGGTGGTTCGATGAACCCTCTGCCAGGTACTTAAATGTGATTTGCAGGGTATCCATGTAGATGTAATGCGAACGGTTGCAATTACAGTGCTGCAATGAGAAAGTGTTGTCGACTCAAAGTCTGAGAAGAGGCGCGATGTTACTGAATGGTTTAAAGGAGATGATAATGAAATTCGAAAACGCAAGTGAGCTTAACGTGGCACCTGGAAGAAGAAGGCATTATATTCCGGTGGAAGTTATTGACGAGGCTGCTGCTGCTGTAACTGACGATGCAGCACGTATCCTGGCCAATTTTAGTGCTCGTGGTGTGTTATAAGAATTGTCCATCCAATGGTCAACAGCACGGAAAGCTTTGCGAGCTGTTTTCCACTGGTACCCGTACAACGTCCGGGTGGTGCACCAAATGAAACCTCATAATCCGCAGCATGCTTATGAATTTGCTCTTCAGTTTCTGACACACATCGGAGTTGATGACGTGCGGCTGAGTAATATTCTATGCAGTGACGAGGCACATTTTACACTAAGGGAGCAGTGAATACCCAGAATTGCCGAATCTGGGGTACTGTTTAACCGCGTTTTGTTCTCGAAGAGCCAATACACTCGCCGTACGTGACTGTAGTGTGGATTCAGAAACATCTTTGATTTCGATCCGTTCTCCTTTGATAAGAATGTACCCAGGAGGTTTGTCAGGTGTACCGAAACATCTGCACGTTACCGCGACCCCCTTCTACGGTATGTAATTCCTGCTTTTCATGCAAGATGGGCAACACCTTATGTCGCTCGCCTCGTAAAAGATCTGCTAAATGGAACGTTCCACGAACATGTTTCTCCAGAGGTTTCCCAGATGCACGGACTGCAAGGTCACGTATCTACATCCACGTGACTTTTGGGTCTTCAGATGTCTAAAATAACGCATTTACCAGGCCCATTTTCGGTCTCTAAACTGGCTCTCAGCACTATGGGACTTAACTTCTGAGGTCATCAGTCCCCTAGAACTACTTAAACCTAACTAACCTAAGGACATCACACAAATCCATGCCCGAGGCAGGATTCGAAACTGCGACCGTAGCGGTCGCGCGGTTCCAGACTGTAGCGCCTAGAACCGCTCGGACACTTCGGTCTCTATCCGATCTGAAAGGCAGTATACTAAAACATATTATTCAGATTCAAGCAGAACTGCTGCAGGCAGCATCTCGCCCGCATCTTAGTGCTCATATTGAACAAATTGTGTAAGCGGCGTTTAATAATAAAATTAATGTTGTACCTTTCCTACGTGCTTGACCGTTTCTGCCCGTGTTTCGTTTCTAACCCATTACATGTGGAAACTTTTCTATTGGTCTTTCTTATATTCAGAGCTCCACTTGGTGGCCAAAATTGTAACCAAATTTTTTCCGGAGCAAATTGTTTCTGCACAACGCATTAGAATAGCTACCAAGTTTCATTGCTATTTGGTAATCACAACCTAGACTGGATATCTATGAGACAGCTGCATTTCAGTTATAACCACCCAGTGTATAAATGATTTAGGAGACAATCTGAGCAACACTTTTAGACAGTTTGCAGATGATGCTGTTATTTACTGTTTGAAAACTCTTTTACATAAGATATCTGCATGATGATAGAAGTGGCAATTGATCCTAAATAATAAAAAGCGTGAAGTCATCTATACGGCTACTAAAAGAAATCAATTAAATTTCACTTACACCAAAAATCATACAAATCTAAAGACTGTCAATTCAATTAAATACTTAGAAAACGATTGCGTAGACAATGTCGTGGGGAAGATGAACCAGAGACTGCGTTTTATTACCAGAACACACAGGAGATACGACAGGTCTGCTAAAGGACCTGCTTATACTATGCATGTGCGTTCTATCCTGAAATACTGCTGCGCAGTGTGCGATCGTTACCAAATTGGATTGACGGAGGACAGCGAAATAGTTCAAAAAAGGGCAGCTCGTATTTTTTAGCGCAAAGTAGGGATATGGTGTAACAAATATGAAACGTGAGACCTTCCTACGAAATTTAAATCACCAACTTTATCCTTGGAATGTGAAAATTTTTTGTTGATACTAACCTACACAGGGAGAAACGATCATTGTAATACAATAAGAGAAATCAGTGGTCGCACTGAGATATTTAAGTGTGTGTCTCTCACGCGCTATTCAGGAATGGAACGCTAGAGAAATAACTTGAAGGTGGCTCAGTGAAGCCTCTGTCGAGCTAGAACTGAATTCTCTTATTTTGTCATGAAGATCATTTCTCCCTATGTAGTTGGGCGCCAAGAGAATATTTTCGCAATCAGTGAAGAAAGTTGGTGATTTCACGAGAACTTCGTGCCCCAACGAAAAGCTACTTTGTTTTAACGATTGATGCCCCTTATTCACCAACCATGCTTGTGGCTCTATCTCCTATTTCACGATAATACAAAATGAGCTGCCCTTCCGAACTTTTGTGATGTCTTCCGTCAGTCCCATCTGATGTGGATATCGCACCACACAGAAGTACTCCAGAAGAAGGCGGATAAGCATGTTGTAAGCATGCTCTTCAGTAGGCTTACTGCACTTTCCAATAGTTCAGCCAATAAGTTGCAATTTTTGGTTTGCATTCCCTACAATATTATCCACGCAACTGTTCCAATTTAAGTTCTTCGTAATTGTAATCCCCAAATATTTAGTTGTGTTGACAGCCTTTATATGTGTATGACTTATAGTGTAACGGAAATTCAGCGGAAGCCTTTAGTACTTGGCTCAAATGGTTCAAATGGCTCTGAGCACTACGGGACTCAACATCTATGATCATCAGTCCCATAGAACTTAGAACTACTTAAACCTAACTAATCTAAGGACATTACACAACACCCAGTCATCACGAGGCAGAGAAAACCCCTGACCCCGCCGGGAATCGAACCCGGGAACCCGGGTGCGGGAAGCGAGAACCTTTAGTACTCCTACGGATGATGTAGCGTATCAACAGTATTCATTCAAAAAATGCTCCAGAGCGGAAGTGAGTTGAAATAGAGTCAAACATAGGCAGGCGAAAGTGTAATGCGATGCGAAACAAAACACAGCTGACAGGTGTTGCGCAGCACAACCAGCTGGGCATGGTAGAGCAACAAACGATACTCCAGTATGCTTGTGGAAAGAAAGAAGCCTTTCCTCACTTGCTACCATAGAAGTATTTAGCTGACAGGCCTTAAGACCAAAATGAATATAGTCTCGAGCTTATAAGTACTCAGCAATTAATGTACTAAATTATTCTCATCTCTATATCACAGCCTACAGCATGAGCCTGTGACACCCAGAGCGACATCACGGAATGCAGTACAGGGTCCGTTCCGTTGTTCGACCACGGAAACTGCCCTGCATCTTAGGAGAGACGCTGCTGGAATAGGGAGCTGCCCACTCGCTGGCGGGAGGTCACCGCCATCATCAGCTGCTCTGCCATGCCAACATCGCGGTCAAAGCTGGAGACGTCGCTGACAGTGGCATTCGAATGGTGCCATGATTGGTCCCGCACTTCGGGTAGTCAGCAATCCCAGACGTCTATTGTTTCGCATGAGAGGCAACTGGACGCCTCCGCCATGCTGTTTAGATGTACTAGGCCCGAGGGCCGGAATAAAGAAGTTAATTGTGCAAATTCACTGTCGTCTTGAGGTCTTAGTTCACTCTCCATGTGCAACTATCCGAAGGAGCATATAACAATGACTTCACACTTCTCATTTTTTGGAGTCAGCCACTTTTCACACCATTATTTTCGAGTCATCAGTCTTCTGGCTTGATGCAGCTCACCACGAATTCATGTCCTGTGCCAACCTCTTCATCACAAGTAGCACTTGCAACTTCTCAACCATTTTTGCTGGTAGTATTCCAATCTCTGTTTTCCTCTAGAGTTTTTGCCCTCTACGGCTCCCACTAATACTATGGCAGTCATTCCCTGATGTCTCGACAGATGTCCTATCATCCTGTCCCTTCTCCTTGTCAGTGTTTTCTATATATTCCTATCCTCTCCGATTCCGCCCAGAACCCGACACCCGACACCATATCTGAATCATTTTGTAATTGTTTTTTCCTAGATCTAAGTTTTCTGACAACAATGTGGCTCAAAGCAGTTCTAGCTGTCATTTTTTAATTTTTGATTTGTAATAGCTTTTAGTAATTTCATATATATAACATCATTGTACTCCCTAGATCTAAGCTATCCGACAAAAACGTGGATCAGAAAATTTCATAATGTGAATCAAAAAACTTCACAGTCTATAATATCTTTTTAAGTTTCTATATGTGCAACACCCTCGCACTTCCTTTGACTAAATTCTTTGACCATAACCTACATGTTTCTGTATGAGCAACATCTTTACACCTACTACGTCTAAGTTCTTTGACCACAGCCTACATGTTTGTATGTAAACACAGTGTATTTCACGAGTGCACGTCCTAATAGTGAAATGTGCAGTTAATCTTTATAAAACCGAAATATGCACGTGATAATAATAATAAGTTTATAACTAAGTGGAAAAACAGTCACCACAGCCTAACTGTAATAATGATGCTTCATCTTTACGTAAGTACAGATATACTTTCGACAAATGCTGCCTTGCCACTTACAGTTGTCCCACTTGTATCTGCTTAGTCATCTTCAAATAATTTTTTGTATTTATACAGTGATCTCCAGAAATATAAACATGTACATGGATGTATAAACACCTCAGCATGGGTGCAAGACCGAAACCTGTCGTGTGACAAATACACTCCTGGAAATGGAAAAAAGAACACATTGACACCGGTGTGTCAGACCCACCATACTTGCTCCGGACACTGCGAGAGGGCTGTACAAGCAATGATCACACGCACGGCACAGCGGACACACCAGGAACCGCGGTGTTGGCCGTCGAATGCGGCTAGCTGCGCAGCATTTGTGCACCGCCGCCGTCAGTGTCAGCCAGTTTGCCGTGGCATACGGAGCTCCATCGCAGTCTTTAACACTGGTAGCATGCCGCGACAGCGTGGACGTGAACCGTATGTGCAGTTGACGGACTTTGCGCGAGGGCGTATAGTGGGCATGCGGGAGGCCGGGTGGACGTACCGCCGAATTGCTCAACACGTGGGGCGTGAGGTCTCCACAGTACATCGATGTTGTCGCCAGTGGTCGGCGGAAGGTGCACGTGCCCGTCGACCTGGGACCGGACCGCAGCGACGCACGGATGCACGCCATGACCGTAGGATCCTACGCAGTGCCGTAGGGGACCGCACCGCCACTTCCCAGC
Source organism: Schistocerca piceifrons (assembly GCF_021461385.2). Taxonomy (NCBI): domain Eukaryota; kingdom Metazoa; phylum Arthropoda; class Insecta; order Orthoptera; family Acrididae; genus Schistocerca; species Schistocerca piceifrons. Next base: position 334,067,125 of record NC_060144.1, read on the forward strand.
AAATTAGGGACACTGTTGCTCCTGGGGCATCGGCGAGGACCATTCGCAACCGTCTCCATGAAGCTGGGCTACGGTCCCGCACACCGTTAGGCCGTCTTCCGCTCACGCCCCAACATCGTGCAGCCCGCCTCCAGTGGTGTCGCGACAGGCGTGAATGGAGGGACGAATGGAGACGTGTCGTCTTCAGCGATGAGAATCGCTTCTGCCTTGGTGCCAATGATGGTCGTATGCGTGTTTGGCGCCGTGCAGGTGAGCGCCACAATCAGGACTGCATACGACCGAGGCACACAGGGCCAACATCCGGCATCATGGTGTGGGGAGCGATCTCCTACACTGGCCGTACACCACTGGTGATCGTCGAGGGGACACTGAATAGTGCACGGTACATCCAAACCGTCATCGAACCCATCGTTCTACCATTCCTAGACCGGCAAGGGAACTTGCTGTTCCAACAGGACAATGCACGTCCGCATGTATCCCGTGCCACCCAACGTGCTCTAGAAGGTGTAAGTCAACTACCCTGGCCAGCAAGATCTCCGGATCTGTCCCCCATTGAGCATGTTTGGGACTGGATGAAGCGTCGTCTCACGCGGTCTGCACGTCCAGCACGAACGCTGGTCCAACTGAGGCGCCAGGTAGAAATGGCATGGCAATCCGTTCCACAGGACTACACCCAGCATCTCTACGGTCGTCTCCATGGGAGAATAGCAGCCTGCATTGCTGCGAAAGGTGGATATACACTGTACTAGTGCCGACATTGTGCATGCTCTGTTGCCTGTGTCTATGTGCCTGTGGTTCTGTCAGTGTGATCATGTGATGTATCTGACCCCAGGAATGTGTCAATAAAGTTTCCCCTTCCTGGGACAATGAATTCACGGTGTTCTTATTTCAATTTCCAGGAGTGTATATAACCTTTTATTGTAACTGGTAGCGGAAATTTTTCTACACCCTATAAAGGAACAGTCACACGTTCTGTACTGATGATGGTTAAAGCTACCCCTCAAATAATGTTTACACCCTACTCTTCCCTCCATAATCCAGTTGAATTCATATTGGCGCCTCACAATGTCAGTAGTGTATCAATGGCGACTCTGAACCCACTTTTCAAGTCTCCACCCTACATGGCGCTGCTGCTACGGTATGGAAAGGATGACAGTGACAGGTATTTCGAAAGTCCAAGATGGCAGATGACGAAAAATTAAAACCTCAAGATGACAAATGTGAAAAATTTAAAACAAATAAGATGATTTAAAATTAAAAAAGATTTAAAAACAAAAAGTCCAAGATGGTCGAACTAGCCCACTTGAGTTATCCCTCTCCCTTCTCTCCCCATCCCTACACTCCTCTACAGCAAACTACAGTGTAATATTGAAACAAAACAGCCAGTCAGCCTCAAAATGAACCAACAGATCAGTGTAATCACAGAGCAACCACCTCGACTGTGTTCAGATACACTCAAACAATCTCAGTCTTTGATACAATGTTCGAAAATATTAATCAAAAAAGTTACATAATGGGTGTAACTTGTACCATTTCCACATTTAAAGTACTTCACCAGCCGGCTGCTGTGAGCGAGCGGTTCTAGGTGCTTCAGTCCGGAACCGCGCTGCTGCTACGGTCGCAGGTTCGAATCCTGCCTCAGGCATGGATATGTATGATGTCCTCAGGTTAGTTAGGTTAAAGTAGTTCTAAGTCTAAGGGACTGATGACCTCAGATGTTAAAGCCATTTGAACGATTTGTACTTCACCAACACACACACACACACACACACACACACACACATAAGAAAAGTATAAAGTTACCTGAGTTGTGTTAATTGGTACCACGTTTAAATCTTACAAATTGTCTTATCATACTCCAGTCAAAAAATTATTTATGTCAATTACTGTACTGTCTCATCAGTAAATTAATTACATCTCGTATATGTAAATTTAATTGTAAAATGTACCACTTTTACAATGAAACGTGAGAATCAATATAAAATCAACTCTCCATAAATAGTTAAAAACCAACATGCACTTATGCAATGTAACTAACGAATTAGAAATACATAGTTGCTGAAAATGAGTTTTACTACAAGCACTAGTCCACAAAATTTCAAAATGAGAAATAAGTCAACTTCTGCTTTATGCTTGTCATCACCAACAGATGACAGCACTTGTAAACGTTCATACTACATGCTTGGACGTAAGATGTAACGGTTCCTCCGATAGAAAACTTTTCACTTCTGAATCGTTCTACAATGCTTGCCATGGATTACAAAGTGCACCAGTTCTGGTTTGAAGCTTACGTGTTTAAAAAGACAGTTGTCATTTCATGTTAGGCCTGAATGAGGGGCTGTATCAACTCTAACTCTCCCAGTCTTATAACTGCAGGAAGTAGTTAAAGCTTTGGGTCAGTTTGTTACAGTTTTCGTGAAACTTTTTTACGGTTTTCAGGATGTAGCTGACACCCCAATAGCTGACACCCACAGAACCTGACGTCCCCATCCCCTTTCCCTCCAGTGCTGACACCCACAGTAGCAGAACACATTGCACATTGCACATACACACAGGTAGTTACCGTTGATGGAATACTGTTTAAGATCCGGAAGATGACACCTTGTGGGTGGTTATGGCACATTCGCTGTTAACTTCTGGTGTTAGAGTACTATCTGAGATGCAGTAGCTGACGCCCAATGTCACATTATGGCACTTACCCTGTCTCAGTGCATTCGAGGTAATGCCAGTCAGTACATTCATGCTAATGGCAGTCATTATGTCTACACTTCCCAAAAGCATCGGAGGTATTTTTGTGGCAATCGTAGTCACCATGGCTGGAATAGTGGCAGTCTCCATCTGCTGTTCAGTGTACTACTTCATCGAAGTGACAATTTTTCTGTGTGACAGCATGCTTTACCTTATCATCAAAAGATGGCAACCGTTTTGTACCGCAAGATGAAGTTAATATTCTAGCATTGAGTCGCTATGCTATAACATTTGGGTGACTTTGAAAGCATAGCAAGCCCCATTTCTTACCTATAAAAATGTATATTACTACTACTTAGTGTGCTATTTCATCAAAGTGTCACGTGGTTTCCACTGCGTGACACCAGAAGATTACAATGTTTTCAGTAGCAAGATGAAATTAATAACCTAGCGCGAATTCACTAAATGTTTGGCAGCCTCTGATATTGGTTTTAGAGACAAGGTTTGATTTATTTCAACGTGGCATTAACATTATTTTAGTAATTCTCCTCGAGAAGTGCATTTTAAGCCATAAGTTAGTTCACACGCGTGCTCATCTGCATTTTGAAATGTTGTTGAAGCAATTTTGATAAATTTTGGTGAATTTATTGCCTGGTATTAGCATGGTACAACAGTCGAACTATCTTCATCTACTGACGTATAATTTGTTTCAGTAGTGGCAGTAAGTGAGCCACTTTTATTTTGTTAAGTATATATAGATGCGCAAATACTTAATTTGACTATCCATTGTGTTTGCAAGTGTGGTGCAGCAATCGAACTTTGGTCATCAACAAGTGCTGCTTAGCTTTTATAAATAAACTTGTGTCTGTATGCAGTACATTTGTTTACATTGTTTGAATAATACGCAACAGTTATGATAATAGCGCCACATGCGTTTTGTGCTCAAAATCTGATAAGTTTTGATAAATAATACAATTGCATCTTGGTGCAAAATTTTAATTTTAATTCACGATCAGAGATCTGCAATTAGACTTGCATATTGCAATAAGCAACCTTTGTATGTTTTTGTATGCAAAGTAGTTACTCACTGTGATATGTAATTTTTTTGTGGCAAAAGTTGTACTTTCGAGATAAAGTTCTTTCAGGCCTCTCTTATTCCGACATTACCTTTGTACTTCTTTCGTCTCTGTGTTGTTACAACACCAATCATCTTTGGTGGTATTGTGTAGAAATACAAACTTTTGTATTATGTAGCTCTCTTTGTGCATTCCAAGAACATGCTGTTCAAATTTCTCACATAAAATAAAAAAAAAAAACTCATCAAAACACCCGGCTGCTTTCTTTCTTCCGAAAATGGTGGTAGGTCACTTTGTTTGCCTTTCGGCTATGTTATGTATCTTTTTGTGTAATATATTTTGATTAGATTTTGGATTTTTTTTAGCTGATTATGGGAAATAGTCTCTAAAAGCCTTAGAGAGCCTTGACACCACAGACCTAATTGGGAAATGTCCCAGCTTTCCTGAATTTTTTTAAATTTTATATTATCTCGAGTAGATATGAATCATTTGTAGTAAAAGTAATAATTGACAATCACTATCATCGAATATAGTTTTCTAATGTAGGTGGTTGCTAAGGTGAAACTTACAGAAAAGCATTGTAAAAACGTCAGGTGACGACAGTTTCATCTATGACTCAAAAGCAACACAGCCTCAGACTGAAATGCCAACAATGTTTACATATTTCATATTTTCGTTGTGGAGGTACCAGTGTAACATTTGACAAGTATTATAGAACACTTCAGATGTTTTAATTTTACTGTCTTGCCCGATAAGCAAAGAATTTTGCACAACATGTGTTTTTTGCAGTTATAAGCTTGACTCAGGTTAGTTTTGTTACATCCTCACATTTAGGCCTCACATGAAAACGTCAGGTGTCCATTTAGAATATTATTTGTAACAATTTAGGAATGAAAATAAAAATGGGGCACGTAATGTAGAGTTAAGAATTGTGTTTTAGGAACCAGTTTTGCTGAATGTGTGTGTGTGTGTGTGTGTGTGTGTGTGTATGTTTGTGTGAAATAACATTGTGACACTTGACGTAAACATTGTATTTTTTTGTGTTTATGACATATTTTAGATGTGGAAACAACAGTGGACACTTGACAAGCATTGGAGAACAATTTCGATGTGGGAAATATTTAATCTGATGGTCTGTTGCGTCTTACACCAAGTATGAAGTACCAACGTTTACAAGTGCTGCTATCCGTTGGTAATGAGAGGCAACATGAGCATAAGGAAGCAGTTTCTTTATTTTGAAGTTTTGAGAACTACTACCTGTGGTAAGACTCATCTTCAGCAAGTATGTGTTTCTGTTTCACAAATTACTTTGCATACCCCAATGTTGCTTTTTAACTATTCATGGATACCATGTTTTATATTTCGTAATGTGGGCTGTATATATAGTTTCCAGATAAATTTACAGTTGCGAGAGGAAATTTACTGTTAAGGCAGTTCAGTGTTTGACTCAAGTAATTTGTTTTAATGGAGTATGAAATCCGAGTAGGCAAGATTGTTTAAAAATATTACAACATTTTGCACAACTCAGGTGAAGCTAACATATTTTTGTTAAGTATATATATATATATATATATATATATACTTGTGTGTGTGTGTGTGTTGACGTAATTTAGATATGGAAATACTACGTATTAGACCCATTATGCATTTTTTTGTGTAAATACTTTTGAAGACAGAGCAAAATATTTAGACTGTTAGACCTCAGCCAATATGGCCGCTCTGTGGCTACATTATGATTTGCTCATTTTAAATCCCGCTAAAATACTATATTATGACAGACGGTTTTGGTTTATTACTAAGCTGTAATTGGCTGAAGAGAGATGGGGAATGGAGAAGTAGGAGCGTGGAAGGGGGAGGGAGACAAAACATACTATGGTTCATTCTGAAATCTCAGATTTTTTATTTTTTAAATCTTTTTCAAATTTACGCCATCTTGTATGTCTAAATTTCCCACTTGAACCATCTTCAACTCCGAATTTCCTGAAATTTGTCATCTTCCATTTTTGAATTTTCCAACAATGCCAGCGACTGCAGCACCACCACAGCAATGCTAACTAGCTGCGGCAAATTGGAATGCGTATCAAAGATATGGTACTGATATTTTATATTAACAAATGCGTTCTTTTAGTGAAATGGTGCCATGACGCTCTTTTCCTTCAAATTAGATTCGACACCTTTTCATTAGTTATCCAGTCGACTCATCTACGCTTCAGCGTTTCTCTACTGCACTACGTTACAAAACTTCTATCTCCTTACTGCTCAACGGCTTATAGTCCATGTTCCACTTCCAGGTAAATATTTGCAGAAGAGTTCTAACAAATAATGTATATTAGTATTCCTGTTTTGTGGGAACGCCCTCTGTTTCTACCGTAATCAGCCATCTTTTCTGTTGATAATATCTTCTGCAACAGTCCCCATCCAAAAGTGCGAGTGGATGACTATTTTACCCCCAGAATTTTGTAGCTAAGATGATTACATTCACTCGCTTTACACTGTACAGCTGGATGATTGAAGTGGAATGTGTTAAAATGACTAGATCTGGATCTGGAATATATCTGAAAACTCGGTACATTGAATGTGAAAGATATCAATACGAAAGAACAAGAATCTGAAGAATTAAAAAAGATAAGCTATAACTACTATAACTGAAGCAAAAAATAAATGATAAGGAACGAGAGATTTGAATCAATACACAATAATATATAGAGGAATAGAGCCGAAGGAATGAGGTCATTATGGAGCAGCCAAGCTAACAGACCAAATATGGGAGATGATATTGAAAAGCTATCCCTATATAAGAGAAAGCGTGGTAACAGCTCGGGTTAAAGTGGAATGAAGACATATGACAGTGGAAGCGATGTACACTTCTAAAGGAGGACGGAAAAAAATAGTTTTATTAAGTACGTCAGCCAGTAACAGAGTAATGTATTAAGAGTCACTAACTGGTTATCAGTGCAGTTTTAAATGCTCGAGTAGACAAAATACCTATTCCAAATTCGGGTACTTTCAGAGAAGATACAATAAATGAAAAGTTAGAAGAACTTAAGTAATGCAACTTGCAAACAATTAAATTGAGCAGATACTTTCTTTCGCAGGAAAGAAATTCATAAATTTATGTGGAGAAGTCCATGATATAGATCACTAATTGGTTATGTAATACTATAAATAAATTACATGGCACAGGATGCTATACACTGAGGTTGACTAAATTTAAAGAAAAACTGCATAACACTGTAATAATATTATTTTATTTTGCTACTGGTTTCGGTTATATGCCATCAAAAACGGCAGAATAATTGTCACAGATGTTTCACACATCATACATGCTTTAATATAAGTTACCAGAGGAAACCATAATTGGCAACATAATACAAAATAAAAAATTGTAACAAGATAAAGAATGTGATGGCACAGTGACACAAGGACAGCAGATCATGTACAGCAGTACAAGGACAACAAGTGATGTACAGCAATACAAGTCCTTGTGTCAATGCGCCATCATACACTCCTGGAAATTGAAATAAGAACACCAAGAATTCATTGTCCCAGGAAGGGGAAACTTTATTGACACATTCCTGGGGTCAGATACATCACATGATCACACTGACAGAACCACAGGCACATAGACACAGGCAACAGAGCATGCACAATGTCGGCACTAGTACAGTGTATATCCACCTTTCGCAGCAATGCAGGCTGCTATTCTCCCATGGAGACGATCGTAGAGATGCTGGATGTAGTCCTGTGGAACGGCTTGCCATGCCATTTCCACCTGGCGCCTCAGTTGGACCAGCGTTCGTGCTGGACGTGCAGACCGCGTGAGACGACGCTTCATCCAGTCCCAAACATGCTCAATGGGGGACAGATCCGGAGATCTTGCTGGCCAGGGTAGTTGACTTACACCTTCTAGAGCACTTTGGGTGGCACGGGATACATGCGGACGTGCATTGTCCTGTTGGAACCGCAAGTTCCCTTGCCGGTCTAGAAATGGTAGAACGATGGGTTCGATGACGGTTTGGATGTACCGTGCACTATTCAGTGTCCGCTCGACGATCACCAGTGGCGTACGGCCAGTGTAGGAGATCGCTCCCCACACCATGATGCCGGATGTTGGCCCTGTGTGCCTCGGTCGTATGCAGTCCTGATTGTGGCGCTCACCTGCACGGTGCCAAACACGCATACGACCATTATTGGCAACAAGGCAGAAGCGACTCTCATCGCTGAAGACGACACGTCTCCATTCGTCCCTCCATTCACGCCTGTCGCGACACCACTGGAGGCGGGCTGCACGATGTTGGGGCGTGAGCAGAAGACGGCCTAACGGTGTGCGGGACCGTAGCCCAGCTTCATGGAGACGGTTGCGAATGGTCCTCGCCGATACCCCAGGAGCAACAGTGTCCCTAATTTGCTGGGAAGTGGCGGTGCGGTCCCCTACGGCACTGCGTAGGATCCTACGGTCTTGGCGTGCATCCGTGCGTCGCTGCGGTCCGGTCCCAGGTCGACGGGCGCGTGCACCTTCCGCCGACCACTGGCGACAACAACGATGTACTGTGGAGACCTCACGCCCCACGTGTTGAGCAATTCGGCGGTACGTCCACCCGGCCTCCCGCATGCCCACTATACGCCCTCGCTCAAAGTCCGTCAACTGCACATACGGTTCACGTCCACGCTGTCGCGGCATGCTACCAGTGTTAAAGACTGCGATGGAGCTCCGTATGCCACGGCAAACTGGCTGACACTGACGGCGGCGGTGTACAAATGCTGCGCAGCTAGCGCCATTCGACGGCCAACACCGCGGTTCCTGGTGTGTCCGCTGTGCCGTGCGTGTGATCATTGCTTGTACAGCCCTCTTGCAGTGTCCGGAGCAAGTATGGTGGGTCTGACACACCGGTGTCAATGTGTTCTTTTTTCCATTTCCAGGAGTGTATTTTTATCTTGTTACAGTTTGTGATATTATCTTGCTTGGAAATTATGGTTTGCTGTGGTAACTTATGTTGAAGCATGTATGACATATCATACATCTGCGACAATATTCCGGTCATTGATGATGGTTTAGATCCGAAACCGGTAGCAAAGTACAATAACAATATTCAGAAAGAGATTTTCACTCTGCAGCGGAGTGTGCGCTGATATGAAACTTCCTGGCAGATTAAAACTGTGTACCCGACCGGGAGAGCTTCTGTAAAGTTTGGAAGGTAGGAGACGAGGTACTGGCAGAAGTAAAGCTGTGAGTGCCGGGCGTGAGTCGTGCTTCGGTAGCTCAGTTGGTACAGCACTTGCCCGCGAAAGGCAAAGGTCCCGAGTTCGAGTCTCGGTCGGGTACACAGTTTTAATCTGCCAGGAAGTTTCAAGTTTCAATAACAATATTGTAGACAGCAAAGTGTTATGTATTTTAAAAAATTTGTACGTGCCGTTGAGCATCGCCTAAGCAAGAGATGACTAAAGTCATGGGACAGCATGTACGTACATATACAGATGACGGTAGTATCGCGTATAGAAGGTAAGCGGTATATTCCCGACATTGCAAGTGGGTCCATTTTATCCTTTGCCAATCTAATTCTTTGATCTTTCTTGTCGGTTTGAAAACTGTCTTTACGCCGTGTTTGTGCAATATACGGCCGATTCTGTCCGTCACTCTCGGAATGTATGGCAGAAAGGACGTACCCGACATTTCTTTTCTTGATTTCTTACTTCGTCGAGTGTTTGGCTCTGTTACACTTCTAATATAATTTGTAGAGTACCCATTTCTCCTCAGAACACTTTCCAGATGTTGCATTTCGTGTTTGAGGTGCTGCCGCTCACATGTTCGCCCTTCTCGCGTTACGAACGTATGAATCATGCCTCTTTCCTGGCTCGGGTGGTGGTTTGATAGTTTATGCAGGTATCGGCCGTGTGTGTCGGATTTCGGTGCACGCTATGTTCCAGGTTTTCGCTGTCCCTTGTGACCAGCACATCTAGAAATGGTAGTTTATTGTCCTCCTCTACTTCCATGGTAAATTTTATGTTGGTGTGGAGGCTGTTCAAGTGTCTTAAGAAGTCACCGGGCTGTTCTTCGCAATCGAAAGTATTATCGAAGTACCTGTACCACACCTTAGGTTTACAAGTCGTCGAGTCCAGTGCCTGTGCTTCGAAATGCTCCATGAAGAAGTTGGCCACCACTGGACTGAGGGGACTACCCATGGCAACGCCTTCCAGCTGTTCGTAGAAATTGCCATTCCACGTGAAATAGCTCGTGGTGAGACATGCATGGAAGAGCTCTGTGATGTCTTGAGGGAAAATGGAACCGATGTGTTCCAGAGCGTCACTGAGTAGCACTTTCGTAAACAAAGAAACAGTATCAAAGCTGACCATGATGTCGTTTGATGCAAGTTTTAGTTTCTTCAGCTGCTCAGTGAAATGTCCTGAGTCCTTTATGTATGTGTCGGTCTTCCTCACATGCGGCTGGAGCAGAGAGGCCAAGTGTTTCGCCAGTTTATACGTCGGTGAGCCAGGAGCGTTCTTAGTGGAACTTTGTTCTTATGGGTCTTAGGTGATCCATACAGCCGAGGTGGCAGGGCTTCTGTGTTGCGAAGGTTTCTCTGTATGTCCGCCGGCAGAGAAGACGCCTTGATTAACCGATTCGTATTCCGTGTGATACGCTGCGTCGGATCTGCACATGAGAAAAGTTTATGTCGGAATGACTGGACGATCAATCAACACCAGGATTAAAGAACATAAGCGACGTTGCAGGTTGGGGCAGGTGGAGAAATCGGCCGTGGCAGAGCACGCGCTGATTGAGACCGACCACGTAATAAAATTCACCGACACGGAAGTTCTGGCTGTAGAGAAGCACTATCACACTCGCTTGTTTAGAGAAGCTGTAGAAGTAGACAAACACGGGAACAGCTTCAATAAGAAAGAGGAAAGCCTTAAGGTAAACGGATCCTGGCTTCCCGTACTGCAGCGAACGACCGTCACAGGTAGCAAGAGGAGCACCGCACCGGAAATGTCCGCGGAGAAGCCCTCGGACATAGGCGCGCCAAGTACGAGTACATATAGTGTGCGGCCGCGACCTCGGCTCCAGTTCACCACCGGCAGTGGAGGGTGAAGCTTTGACAATGCCAGCCACTCGCGCTGGTGAGACGTCAATAAAATAATCAGATGAACGTCGGCCGAAGAACCCGAGACAGAAGCAAATAGGCAGTTTGTCAATTAAATACAGAGTTAGTACATAATAAAATATTAAATAATAGAATTAGACGGAGTACTTATGAAGAAAAGAAAAGACCAGACTTCTCAAGGCGGTGTTGGTTTGTATGCCGAGGGGCAGGAAAGATCGAGGATGACTCACTACTCGCGTGACCTCTACGGTCGCAGGTTCGAATCCTGCCTCGGGCATGGATGTGTGTGATGTCCTTTGGTTAGTTAGGTTTAAGTAGTTCTAAGTTCTAGGGGACTGATGACCTCAGAAGTTAAGTCTCATAGTGCTCAGAGCTGTTTGATTTTTTTGACTCACTACTCGCTGGAGACAACTGTGAAGCCAGAACGGGCAAGAGTGCCTAATCCATGTAGAGAAGAAGAATAAGATGATTCCGTCATCATTAAACAGTACAGAAAAGCTCCATGCCCGCAAGAGATCTGAAGGCTGTAGTTCTACCTTGCTATCAGCCGTTTGCGGTACCAATATAGCAGAGACTTGTTGGCTAATGTTAAGGGACAGATCAGTTAGTCATTCACACTTTTCCACTTGCAACAACTGAAAGGTTGCTGCTTCTGTACAGGAACCGTATATTGATTTGGTCTATCCACAGACACTTCTTCAATTTGGTTTCACACACAAACAGAGCTGTCTGTATCATTAGGTACACAACTCATCTCATCACGGCAAGAGACATGGTTCGTGAACAGATTGTTCTTCTTATTGTACAATTTCCTTTGCTTCCACACTGCATGGACGAAGACTTGTTGTACATATACTGATCAGGCAGAACATAATTACCACCTGCCAAATAGTCGATATGTCCACTTTTGGAATGGATAATAACTGTGACGCGTCGTAGCCTGAGAGCAATGAGGCTTCGGTATGTGGCTGGAGGGAGTTGGCACCACATCTGCATTCAGAAGTCATCAAACTCCCGTAAACTCCTGAGAGGTAGGCGATGAGCTCTGACGCCGCGTTCAGTCACGTCCCAGATGTTTTCGATCAGATTCAGATCTGACGAATTGTGCGAGGGGGTGTGAGAAGGGGGGGGGGGGCAGAACATCAATTGGAACTTGCCACTATGTTCCTCTAACCTCCAAACACTTCAAAACACTCCTGGCCTTATGACATAGCGCATTACCTTGCTGAAAAATGACTCTGGCCATGGGAAACAAGATCGTCTTGATGGTCTGTAACCAGTGTACGACACTCCTTGGTCGTCATGGTGCCTTGCACGAGCTCCACAGGACCCATTGATGCCCATGTGGATGTTCTCCGGAGCATAATGGAGCCGCCGCCAGCTTGGTTACGTCCCTCAGTTCAAAGACGGATTCGCACCCTACCAATGGCATAATGAAGAAGGTATCAGGATTCATCAGACCGGGCAACGCTCTGTTACTGCGCCAACATCCAGTGCCAATGCTCAAGTGCCCATTTCAGTAGTAGTTGCCGATGTCGTGGTGTTAACATTGGCACATACATGGGTCGTCGTCTGCGGAGGCACATCACTAGGAGTACTGGGTGCACTGTGTGTTCAGACACACTTGTACACTGCCCAGCATTAAAGTTTGATGTTAGTTTCACCACAGTTCGTCACCAGTCATGTTTTACCAATCTGCTCTGCCTACGACATCTGACATCTCTAATGAGGGGTGGCCACCCAACCCCTCGATGTCTGGACGTGGTTTCATCTTAGTTTCGCCACGTATTGAAAACACTCACCACAGCACTCCTCGAACATCCGACAAGTCACACAGAGCCGGCTGGGGTGGCCGAGCGGTTCTAGGCGCTACAGTCTGGAACCGCGCGGCCGCTACGGTCGCAGGTTCGAATCCTGCCTCGGGCATGGATGTGTCTGATGTCCTTAGGTCAGTTAGGTTTAAGTAGTTCTAAGCTCTAGGGGACTGATGACCTCAGAATTTAAGTCCCATAGTGCTCAGAGCCATTTTAACCATTTTAAAGTCATACAGCTTCCGAAATGCTTGTGCCAAGTCTCCGGGTCGTTACAACCTGCCTTCGGACAAACTCTGGTAGATCGCTCGGCTTCCCCATCCTATACACGGGAAGCAAGCTCATTGATACCACGTACAGCTTGCTTGTGTCCATCAGTCATTCCTCGCCAGGTGGCGCTGCTGTCGCCTGGACGGGTTTGCTATATAGTAGGTCGGTGGTCATAATGTTCATGCTGATCAGTGTATACAACGTAACTTGTTCATGTAATGTCACCTGACGATGTCCGAGGTGTCGCAATTAGTGAAATAAAGTGCTGTTCACCATGTTCTTTAATTATTTTTCACTTTCATTGAGAATATCAATGAAAGCGAGTCTTGTCACTGATATTCTTTCATCCTGAATTTTAATTCCGCTCCTGAAACTTCCTTTCGTTGCTCCTTAGACGTACAAGTTTTGCAGCTTCCTGATCCGAGCACTTCTTGTTCGCTTTTGGTTCTTGTATACATTTTATATCACACGTTTTTCCCTCTAGCTTACACTTGTCTTTCTCATCTTGCAGCATTTTACATTGTCAAAAGCTTTTTGAAGGTCTATGAATACTGTGAACGCGTCTTTCTTCGGGTATTACGAGATACGTCAGAACTGCCTCTTTGCTGACTACCTGAAGCCAAACTGATCGTCTTCTAACGGATGCTCATTTTTCTTTTCCATTCTTCTGTATATAATTCCTGTCAGCAGCTTTGATACCTGACCCATTAAGCTCACTGTCCTATGGTTCTCGCATTTATTTGCCCTCCCTGTCTTTCGAACTGTATGGCTAACATTTTTCCTAAGGTCTGATTGAATGTTCTGATTTTCATGGATGGTACGCACTAGCGTCAATATTCGTCTGGTTGCCACTTACCACAATAATTTTATAATTTCAGAAGGAATATTATCTATCCATTCTCCCTTATTTGATCGAAAGTCTTCCGATACTTTGTTAAATTCCGACACTAATACTTGATCATATTTTTCTTCTATATCGGCTCGTATTTATTCTTCTATTACGTCATCAGACATGTTCTCCTCCTCATAGAGACCTTCAGCGTACTCTTTCCGCCTATCCACTCTCTTCTCTGCGTTTAAAAGTGAAATTCACAATGCACCCTTAATGTTTACGCCCTTGCTTGTAATTCATTGATGATTGTACTGCCTCATCTATACGCTGAATAAATCCTTCTCAGGACTATCTTTTTCGATTTCTTCACATTTTTCTGCAGCCATTTAGGCTTCGCTCTCTTGTACCTCCTGTTTATTTCAGTTCTTAGAGACTTACGTTGCAGGATTCTTGACCCTTCCAAAACATTTTTTTACTTCCTTATTTTGTCGATCTGTTGAACCATTTTATCTGTTATGCAAAGTTTTTTCGCAGCTGCTTCCCTTCTACTTACGTTTGCGTGTCCAACGTCTGTTATTTCCGTTTTTAGAGATATCCATTCCTCTTCAGCTCGGCTCCGTAGTGGCTTCTTGCTTTGTGCCTTTGTCCCGCATCTACGCTAGTTCAGCAGGGTTACTGTTGGATCTGGCATGGTTAATTGAAGCGATATTCGAATGCCCTTCATTTCACCATCCTGCTACCCTCCCGGGATGGAATATGTATACCTCAATTGTCTGCGTGTAGTGTTATTCACGTGAAAGAGTGCGAGCGTTTTCTAAATGTTTGCAAATCATGTAACTGAGATTGTAGAGGGTACCAGCCCAGTATTCATTTAGTCGGATATGGGAAACCGCCTAAAGACCGCATACAGGCTGGCCGGCACACCGATTCTCGTCGTTAATCTTCTGTGCGAATTCAATGTGTGGCCGGCGTACCTCTCCGTCCTGGAAACGGCGCTTTAACACGCACTGTTATACAGTCACAGTATATACAGCCGTGGAGAACTTCAAAGGCATTCCATCGTTCCAGAATACTTCAGCATCCTAACTCTTCCCAGACTGATTCTTCCGGACGATTCTTTTGAAGTTCAGTCTACTCCTCATGATTACTAAATTACAGTCCGAGTCTCTATGCGATCCTGGGTATGCTTTGCAATCTAAAACCAGATTTCCGTATTTCTGCCTGAATATTAAGTAACCTTTTCCTGCTGAGATTTTTAAACAGTGTACTCGCTATTACTAGCTGAAATTTATTGCAGAAATGTTTCTTCTCTCTCTTTGCTACTATCAAGTTCAAGTTTTCCCTAGTTATTTCTTTTTTTTCTACTTCTCTTCTACCACTTTCCAAACCATCTTGACTATTCGATTATATCGCCTTTTTCATACTGAATTACTCGATCATCATTCTCATACACCTCCCTTACAGTTTCATCTTCGGCATGCGACGTTTATATGTATAGCTCAATTATTGTTGTTGGCGTTGGTCCGCTGTCGATTCTGATGAGAGGAACCCTGTTACTGAACTACCGTCCTACCGTCTTAGTAAAAACGAATACTACTCCTGCAATATCCCGTTTTGCTGCTGTTGATGTATTCGTCTGAATAGAAATTATCTTCCCTCCATTTCACTTCACTGTGGTCCAGTATATCTACACTGTGTGTTTTTCTTTTAACATTTTCTAGCTTCCAAATCATTTTCAAATTTCAGACGTTCCACTGTCCGAGTCGTAGAATGTTATCCTTTCATTGATTATTCAATGTTTGTCTCATGATTACTATCCCCATCCCGGAAATCCGAATGAAGGACTGATCGGAAGTCATTTTTCAGTGGAGTGATTATCGTAACACTTCATTGATTACAGCCCTCGTGTCCTGTGCCTTTAGTGTACTGGTTTCCGTTGTCATCTGTATTTTAATTGTAATAACCATTGTCGATTCTTCTGTCATTTAGGAGCAGTCTGACGCCCCAAGAGCAAGAGGTTGCTCTCAAACTGTGTCCGCTCCTCCGCTCACTTTGACAAGGCCGTTGGCAGAACGAAAGTGACTCGTTATATCTTAAATATTCGGTCACCATTGCTAATGATTTTTATCAAAAATTTAAGCAGTGACTTGACTCAAATCTGGGACCTACGACGTTCAAAGACTATACCCACATACGAGTTGATCGATGGGTCCATGCGGGTCATACTCACTGCCAATCAGGATATTAACGGCTCCACTCGATTAGCGCCTGAGAGGAAATGGTTTGCTGCTAGAGAAGTGTACTCACAAACAGTGAGACGACGTCTACAGCACTGCAGACTGTCCAGACGGCGAATATTGTTACGATTTCACTCTACATAGGGACAGAGAGAGACTTGTCGGTAGTAAGTGGTACTCTCAGTGACACTGGACGAAGGAGGGGCTCCACGTCGCAGTCCTGTGATCAGCATCGCGTTGGACATATGCGTGTGTGAGTATTGCGAGGAGAATGAACTCTCCATTCGTCATTATCATACAGGCCCAGCACTTAGCGTGATGGTATGGGTGCCATTGTGTGCTCAGCACGGTCACCTTCGGTTCACATATTCTTTAATTTGGACTCAGCTGTTTTATTTTAGAGGTGCTAACTGAGGTGTCCGTGCCCTATCTTCGAGGACATAGAGCCGTTATATTTCGTCAAGATAATGCAAGACCGCTCTGTTCCGATCTGCCTCGATGCTGAGTGCCTTGGTCAACACTTTCTCCGGATCTCTTACCCAACTGCAGTATGTGGTAACGAGTTGCTATCAGACTGGTACGCCACATCAATTGACAAAACTGTGGCATAGCGTTGAGGCAGCATGGAATAATGTATCAGTAGACTATCTGTCGTCCAAAATAACTGTAGTTCTTCTGAATACCCAATAGTGTAGG
Organism: Schistocerca piceifrons; assembly: GCF_021461385.2. NCBI lineage: Eukaryota > Metazoa > Arthropoda > Insecta > Orthoptera > Acrididae > Schistocerca > Schistocerca piceifrons. The sequence goes on from NC_060144.1 coordinate 334,083,835, forward strand.
CCCATTGCTACTGTCATAGGAGGCAGCTCTGTGCATTAATTTTCACGTTTTGTACAGCCTTTTCTGTGCACCTGTGGCCTAGAGACAGTGCCTTTGATTAGTAAACAAAACATCGTTGGTCCCGGGTTCGATACCTACCACCGCCTAAATTTTGATTAATAATCAGCATTGGCAGCCGAAGACTTCCGGCGAAAGAAGTCACCCAAATTCTACCCACGGCTTTATCAAAGAGAGTGGAGGAATGGACAAGGGTTCAGGACATGCTCTTGTCCTTGGGGTGAGAAAATGCCCCTAAACGAGGAAGAATCAGCAATGACCAACGGCATGAGGCTGCAGAAGGCAATGGAAACCACTACGTTAAAGACAGATAACGTATATTCACAGGCCATTTGGCCTGTAATTGAAATAGTGTTATGACGATATCTCCATTTGTAAAAGATTTCTGAATCCCTCCCTCCCCCCCCCCCCCCCCACCACCATTCGGATCTCCAGAAGGGGGCTGCAAACCAAACAGGGAGGTGAGAAAAAGATTGAATAACCAAAGAAAGGATAACGTTCTAAGAGTCGGGTCGTGGAATGTCAGAAGCTTGAAAGAGGTAGGGAAACAAGAAAATCTGAAAAGGGAAATACAAAAGCTCAATCTAATAGGTATAGTAGGGGACAGTGAATTGTAATCTAAAGAAGACAAGAATTTCTGGTTAGATGACTTTAGGGTAATAGCAACAGCAGCAAGAAATGTATAACGAAAGTAGGATTCGTTACGAATAGGAAGGTAGGACAGAGAGTGTGATACTGTGAACAGTTCAATGATAGGGTTGTTCTTAACAGAACGTCAGCAAATCAACACCGACAATGATAGTTCAGATATACATGCCGACGTTTAAAGCTGAAGAGGAGGAGATAGAGAAAGCATATAATGATAGTGAAAGGTTAATACAGTACGTGAAGGGAGATGAAAATCTAATAGTCACGGGGACTGGAATGCAGTTGTAGGGGAAAGAGTAGAAGAAAAGGTTACAGGAGAAGATAGGCTTGGGACAAGAAATGGGAGAGGAGAAAGATTAATTAAGTTCTGTAATAAATTTCAGGGGGTAATAGCGAATACTCTGTTCAAGAATCATAAGAGGAGGAGTTGTACTTGGAAAAGACCAGGTGATACGGGAGGATTTCATTTAGATTTCAGCATGGTCGGACAGAGAAACCGAACTCAGATACTGGATTTAAGGAGTACCCAGGAGCAGATATAGGCTCAGATCACAATGCAGTAGTAATGAAGAAGAGGCTGAAGTTTAATAGATTAGTCAGGAAGAATCAATACACAAAGAAGATGGCTACTGAAGTATTAAGGAATGATGAGATACGCTTGAAGTTCTCTAAGGCTGTATATACAGCAATAAGGAATAGCTCAGTAGGCATTACAGTTGAAGAGGAATGGACATCTCTAAGAAGGGCAACCACAGAAGATGGAAAGAAAAACATAGGTACAAAGAAGGTACCTGCGAAGAAAGAAGGAAGTACAAATATGTTCAGAGAATTTCAGGAATACAGAAATACAAGTCACTGAGGAATGAAATAAAGAGGAAGTGCAGGAAAGCTAAGACAAAATGGCTGCATGAAAAAATATGAAGAAATCAAAAAAGAAATGATTGTCTGAAGGACTGACTCAGCATATAAGAAAGTCAAAACAACGATCGGTGAAATTAAAAGAAAGGGTGGTAGCATTAAGAATGCAACGGGAATTCCACTGTTAAATGCAGGGGACACAGCGGAAAGGTGGAAAGAGTACACTGAATGCCTGTATGAGGGGGAAGATTTGTCCGATGCCATAGACGAAGAAACAGGAGTCGATTTAGAAGAGATAGGAGACTCAGAATTTAAGAGAGCTTTGGAAGATTTCAGATCAAACAAGGCAGAAGAGACAGATAACATTCCATCACAATTTGTAAACTCCATAGGGGATGTGGCTACAAAACGACTGCTGAGGTTGGTGTATAAAAGTATGAGTCTGGCGACATACCATCCGATATTCGGAAAATATCATCCACACAATTCCGAAGACTGCAAGAGCTGATAATTGCGAGTATTATCACACAATCAGCACTCATCCATTCAAGTTAATGACAAGAATAATATACAGAAGAATGAAAATGAGGATGTGTTAGATGACAATCAGTTTGGCTTCAGGAAAGATAAAGTTATCAGAGAGGCAATTCTGGCGTTTCGGTTGATAATGAAAACAAGACTAAAGAAAAATCAAGGCACGATCACACTATTTGTCGACCTAAATTCTTAAGTTCAGGATGGGAATTACAATTAAAGGTGAAAGGATATCAATATACGATTCACTGATAACATTTCTACCCTGAATGAAACTGATGAAGTACCTGATATGCCGAATGGAATGAACAGTCTAAGAGTACAGAATATGGATTGTCAGTAAACCGAAGAAAGACGAAAGTAATGATAAGTAGGAGATATGAGAACAGCAAGAAACTTATTATCAGGTTTGATGGTCACAAAGTAGATGAAGTTAAGGTACTACCTAGAAAGCATAATAACCACTGACAGACGGTACAAGGTGAACGTCAAAGGCAGATTAGCGCTGCAAAAATTGCGTTCCTGGCCAAGAGAAGTCTACTAGTATCAAACATAATCCTTGGTTTGAGGAAGAAATTTCTGAGAATCTACCCGTACACCTGGAGCACAAATTGTGTGGTAGTGAAATATAGAATGTGGGAAAACCGGAACAGAAGAGAACCGAAACGTTTTAGATGTGGTTTCTCAGACGAATGTTGAATATTAGGTGAACTGAATAGGTAAGGAATGAGTAGGTTTTGCGGAGAATCGCAGAGGAAAGGGATTTGTGGAAAACACTGAAAGGAGAAAGTACAGTTTGATAGGACATCAGTTAAAACATCAGGGAATGGCTTCCATGGTACTAGGGGGAGCTGCAGAGGGCAAAAACTGTAGAGGAAGACAGAGGTTGGAATACATCCAGCAAAGAATTGAGGAAGTAGGTTGCAAGTGGTACTCTGAGAAGAAGAGATTAGCACAGGAGACGAGTTTTTGGCGAGTCGCATCAAACTAGTCAGAAGACTGATATAAAAAAAAAAGACAGCCTTAAATCACCTATTTATTTATTTATTTAGCGTATGGCAAGTACAAATCACGTATGAAAAATCTAAAAGTACATAACACACAAAACAGTTACAATATCACAAACAAACATCTAGGTTAGAAATATAATCGATTGCACTGTTAGTCGCATCCATGAAGTCCCTTGTTGGTCCAGGGTAGGCCCTCAGAGGGAATTCAACCACGATGTGGTGAATTGTCTGCCTGTCAGCGCCGCAGTCGCACTGTGGTGATGGCACTAGGCTCCATTTGTACAAGGAGTCCGCACAACGGCCGTGGCTCGTCCTGATCCTGTTAAGGGTAGACCAGATTTTGCGGGGCAAGTCAAAGCCCCGAGGTCTGTTAGATGTTCCCAATAAGGTGTTAACCTGAGGCGGTGTCTATTCCTCCCATTCTTCTCTCCAGCCGTCCTCAAGAATAAAAGCGTTCTTTACTAGATCTTTGGCACTTGCGAGAGGGGGGGTGTCTGGATTTCAATCTATTTTGCTCAATTCCATTACTCAGGGTGTGGTTAGGAAGATCTGGGCTATTTTGGATTTTTCGACACTCCCTGACAAGTGCGTGTTCTCTGCGCAAATGTGGAGGCGGGATATGGCTCAATACAGGCAGCCATTGGACAGGAGTTGACCTGATCGTTCCAGAGATAATCCTCATCGTTTGGTTCAAGACTGCATCCACCTTCTTGATGTGAGCACAATTTAACCACCTAAATATTGAGTAACGTACTATTCCCACTTGGGGGCGATCTGTAATATTGCGAAAAGTGAATAAATTTTCACCTGCCAAGATAGCTACAATCATTTATTCACATAGATTGTTGGATTCGGCCGTTCTCTGTTGTCCTCTACGGATCTGCAAAAGACAAGAATGAGAATTCTAGGATACAGCAGTTAACATAACAGCACACATATTTATATCCAAGATTAGAGCATACTTATATTTATAGCGTTAAACAATCTTCTCCTTCAGTATAGTAAGTGGTGCTGTACAGTGCATGTCCATGTTGGTACCGTTAGTTGTGCTGGGAGTCGGCATGTGAGTTTTAAAACAATAGCTATGCACACGCATGTTATTAATACGAATACGAGGGCTCACATTAATCACCGCTTTACAGCTAATAGATCCCAGGGTAAACATTTTTAGTGATAAATCAGTACATTAGGTGATGCATTGCTAGTAGGAATCGATATTATCGTCTCACTACTATTCCATACAATTACGTATGGATAAATTATTCTCAGAACATATAAGCCAATACAGTATTCTGTAAAACCACGTACAACATTCATAAAATGTAATTTATACAGAAACATTTTTATATTAGTTAATTTTTGTTTAAAAAAACCATCTTACAGAAGTTCTTAAAAATTCCTTACCAAATATTTCCTTTTACAAAGTTGCATCCAGTGTGACAATCTGTAACCACTTACATGCTCTTTATATACATTTAGTGGTATCACATATAAGTCATTTTTAATACATCAAGGAATAGCTCGATATCTACAGGCACATACATGATATTTCATCAAGAATACGAGAGTATATATGTCAACAATGGAGCGAATTACTGTTTGTGCTTTTGCTATACTGTATAGCACCACGTACTGTACTGAAAGGGAAGACTGCAATGATATAAGCATAGTTACATCGCTATACCGTGTATTGCAAATCTTGGATATAATTAGTGGGAGTGTGTTATTCTGTTAGTTGCTGTGTCCTAGTATTTTCGACCGATCTTTTGCGGATCTGAAGATGGTAACAGGGAATTTCCGAGCCGGTGTTCTATATGAATAAACGATTTTAGCGACAACAGGAGCTAAATTTTTTTTTTGGTATTCATATTCCCATTACAGAGCATGAACATCATATAAACTGGTAGGCAGCTAGGATCTGAGAGTGGTAAGCTGCTGAGCACAAATAAAATATTAGAAGTAAAATTATTTTTTGTTGATTCATCTCATTACAAAAGAAAGTGATATTTGTTCGCTAGAGAGTAGTGCCAAGAACTACCGAAAATGTATCAAAATTAGTTAAAGTAGGACACACACACACACACACACACACACACACACACACACACACACACACACACACACACACACACACACACACGCGCGCGCGCGCGCGCACAAACACACACCAACTGAAAATCCGAGACATTAACATTATCACCATTGCTCACCGCGACGTTGGTTCCCGCTTGGTGGCGTTGCGGGCTCGTAACACGGTAACAAAAATATGTAAGAGGAGCAGACACGAACGGAGGATGATCCTGGCGAAGATGTGGGCTGCAAATGGGGAAATATATTGAGATAAGCGACTTTGACAAAGGGCAGATTATTATTACACAGTGCCTGTGAACGAGTATCTCGAAAACGACGAAGCTGGTCGAATGTCGTGAGCATCTATCTGGAAAGAAGTAGCAGGACGGTGTAACTACTACGAGGTGCGAGGCGCTAAATGGCTGGATGTCAACGACTCTTCACAGAACGTGGGTTTCGGAGGCTTGTCTGCGCCGTAAAGAAGGACAGATGGTGATTTGTGACATCTCTGCCGAAAGAGCACAATGCTGATGCACGCACAAGTCCATCTGAGCACACGGTTTATCGTACAATGTTGACACAGAACCCTGCAGCAGACTATCACTACGTGTTCACATGTAAACCCAACGATGTCGTTAATTACGATTGCAGTGGACAAGGGACCATCAGGATTCGACGGTCGATTAATAGAAACGTGTCGGTTCTTCGGGTGAATCACATTTTTGCTATCATCGGCCGATGGTCGTCTCCACGAACGCCATCATAGAGGAGAAGGGTGGCTCGGAACTTGCAGCGTGCAACAGACCCAGGCTGGTGGGAGCTGTATTATTCGATGGGAGATATTATACTGCACTTGCATGGGGCCTGTGGTAGTACTCGAAGACGCGCTGACAGCTACGAACCACCTCATCCCATCATTCTGTGTCTCGGAGCCAAAACCGTGCTACAGTGGTTTGAGCATTATAGTGAACTCAAGTTGATGCCTCGGCGACCGAATTCACCTGATGTAAATCGTATGGAACCCATCTGAGTCACTATTGGGCGCTATCACTGCGAACGTGAATCAGTGGCCCATAATTTGCGCAAATTACATGACCTGTGCTTGGAAATATATGGCCACATACCTCCACAAACCTACCAACTAACTGTAGGCTCCCTGATACGCAGAATCAGTGACGTATTTCTTTCCAAAGACGGGAAAACAAGCTATTAAGCAGGTGGTCAAAATGTTTCGACTTATCAGTAAAGCAGACAAGATACAAAATAGATAATAAAATCACAAAATACCAAAAGTTTTCCAAAAATTTACGTACACAGCTGAAAATCCAGCAGAAGTAATTGTTATCTCACTGGTTTGGGTAACCAGAAAATGGAGAATTTAAAGTACACGACAGTGAAGCAGGCTTTTGCACCAAATAATGTCAACCAGCAGTAGGAAAAATTAGTATCGAAGTTTTAAAAGTTGGCATACTCTGCTGTGAAGCAGCCAAAAGGAAATGTTATTTCATCGAGATATTTACAAAACAATGTACACGTCTGTGAAGCACGCTGTAGCGGCAACAAAGATCAGTTACAAGAAAGGCATAATTTAAAAGTGTCACACAAACCAAAAAAATTATAACTTTGCACACACGGCTGTGGAACAGTCAAAGCGAAACATCTGTTTCACTAACATGCATAATCATAATAGGCAGTGTATTTAAACAGTATATACGTCAATGAAGCAGACTTAGGGTTTTACCAAGCACTTTTGTGAACAACGAAATCTCGGGCAACCAGAGGGCATGAAGCATAAAAATTAGGAAAACATAGTAACTGTTCGATTTTGGCAGATCTCCCAGACGGCTGCTCGACAATTTCTGAAACAAAGCACACACTGTAGAAATTAAACTTACACAGCAGTTGAACACAAGAAAAAAGTGAAGACGTACGACTTGAGTCCATTTACCCCGCTAGCTCCAAATAAGGAAATAAAAAATAAGTGGCACTTAAATGTAGCAGACTGCATATACTAAGATTTTAATTTAAAAAATAAAAAATTGGGCAAGTGCCAATAGAACTCGCCCATTGATGGTTGCGTACAAATTTAATATGTAATTTATCCATACAGAGATTCGAGAATCTTAACGATTTTTATCTGATATTGGTCCCAGGTATTCCAAGACCACAACAAAATCTCCATAGTAGTTCCACAGACTAGAGTGGATATCCCAAAGGAGCGAGTCGGGAACTTCAGTTTATGTATGTAGAGTGAGAAGATTTAATAAAACATTTTATTTACTTATTAAAGCATGAATACGAGTTACATTTTACGTTTGCGTGCAGTAATGTTCGTCTGTTATGCTCTTGACAGATGATGGATGCACTACATGTTCAAAGGGCAAAAGTTTCAGATGTTTTTACTTTACTTGTACTGCTGAAATTACAATTTGTACGCTGTCAAAAGATCAGAGACTTAATATGTAACATAAATTTGAAGCTGATACGCTAAACTGTTCCAAAATAAAATAGTGCTAACAAACAGACAGTTACGCTGCCAAGAAAAATAATCTTATCAGACGGACGGAAGGACACACAGGCGGACAAACGGATAAAAATGACTATTTTTTCGTGTTATGTAATTACATATTAACAATTTTCGGATTTTTCCTTTACTCGTATTGTGGAACTTTGCTTCTAGGCAAATTTCGTGATTCTAGGACAACGGGAAGCACCTTGTGGATTTTGTTGAGAGGGCTTGCAAGTATCAAAGTATGTGACATAACTGGCCGTATTTTTTGACTCAATTGAGTTAGAAGCTTAAAATTTTTTAGACGTCCAATGAACCACAGACTTTAATATGTGACATGAATTGGTAACTGACACGTCTACCCGTCCGTGAGAATAACGGTTCTTAACACTCGGACAACCAGACAGACTGCACACGGAACCCTTAAAAAGGAGAGAGAGAGAGAGAGAGAGAGACAGAGAGAGAGAGAGAGAGGGGGGGGGATGGGGTTTGGGAGAATATATATACGCCTCCTGAAACTACCTCTTGGAATCAAACCCGTATTTGTCTTACATTCTTATGGCCAGAAAAGTTAAACACGGCCAGCAGCACCACTAGAATCAGTTTATTGTTAAAATAACAAGTGACATGATGACAGTTGTTCCTGTATCAGGCCGGAGCAAATCATGGAAAATGCATGTGGCCACGTGCACCATACAAGGCAGTGGGAACACGACCGAAGTGCAGCTTCAGAATATGGCCTCACACAGCACGGGCAGCGTAAAGTTTGTCCCAGTTTGCCCATACATTTCGAATTCGCCACGCGACCGATCGGCTGTTGGAAATCGGATTCCCCGCCATCTGGCGGGAATGGCCAGCTTCTCGGGGTCGAAAAGCGAGAGCCGTGCGGGGAGCAGAGAGAAGTCGACCTTTTGTGGGAACGTACGGGACATGAAGGGACGCTGTCGGCGTGGAGAGGAGGGACAGCAGACGCCGTGCTACGGCTGGTGGTAACTAAATGGCTCTGAGCACTATGGGACTTAACTTCAAAGGTCATCAGTCCCCTAGAACTTAGAACTACTTAAACCAAACTAACCTAAGGACATTACACACATCCATGCCCGAGGCAGGATTCGAACCTGCGACCGTAGCGGTCGCGCGGTTCCAGACAGACGCGCCTAGAACCGCTCGGCCACCCCGGCCGGCCGGTGGTAACTTGTTGCCGCATTCGGTGTACGACAGGAGCAAAGCTGAGTGTGCGGACGGGTAACTGCTGTTCTTCAGACCGACGTGGCCGACGTGGAGTGTGTGATGCAGTGAGAAACGAGGTACTGTCACGTGTCTGCACTCTTAATATGGGGGAAACCTGTAAACGCCTCTATACTTTCGATACAGAAACCGGTTCTAGCTGTATTTGCATTCGACGTGTCAAATACCGAAATTAGTTACCAGACGTCCACCATCTGAAAGCACCGCATCGCCCCTGACTGTTGTGCGCAAGAGTGGTGTAAACACGGGAGTAGGTTCATATTATAATTTTCTAGGTTTGGGTACTTGAGGAAATGCATGCTAAACACTGTATTCACAACTGGTTTCGATCACTGACCATCTTCACGGTGAAAAAAACATTGTGACAACAAATAAAACCCAGTTTCAGCAGCAGGTGCGCGGCACTGTTGTGCCTGAGCAACGTCCTGTGCACTTCATTTTTCAATGTTTTCCGTTCGCTTAAGCCGATATTATAAAGTGAAATATCTTCTTCTTATGTTGGCAAGTCAGCTGTGGCGTCTTTTCTGGATAAATAGCATGTACGACATGTGCAGTTGTCACAATATTTTTCAGCTGTGAAGATGATCAGTGATCGAAATCGGTTGTGAATAAATGTACTGTAAGACAGCAAAGTATATCGATGCTGTTGACAGTCACCTGAAAAAAATTGATTTAAGTTTTGGTAGTTGCCGGTAATATTTGTTTGACGGATGCCTCTATTTCGTGATATGTGACGAATTTGTTTGTTGGATCGTGTTTGACATTTTGCATCCGAACTGATTCGTCACAGGAAGGCAATCCTTAGGATATCCCTTGGTATACTGCAATACTTACTTGTGCCTTGTTTTTTGATAAAGCTTTCACCAAAAGTCTGCAGCCGGTTCAAGAAAGATTAAGATTAATTTTTCGTTTAATGAAGAAGTACTAAGATACAGTTTGTTATCTTTTGGATATGTGGTAGAGACATCAAGACTGAACTGAACATCTTATTTTAATGATACTGTTTGTTCTATGAATTAGCTACCAGTAGCTTTTTATTAAGGGGATTTTTTTAACATAATTTTCCCCCTTAAAAGAACTGAGAAATTTTAAAGAAAAATTGTATTTCCTTGCCTTAAGTAAATTTTGAAGATTGCTCTCATTAAAGTAGTACGTTAATGTATATGGTATTAAAATAATTGCTCTGTGAGTTTTTTCGAAACTATTCCCTGCGAATAAATGAACAGAATAAGGTCCAACCTCTGTGTGTGTGTGTGTGTGTGTGTGTGTGTGTGTGTGTGTGTGTGTGTGTATCAGTCCACTCCACATTACTGAAGTATTTTTTTATTGTTTTCTTTAAACACCAAATCGTAAATTTACCAGTTGGATTATAAATTGCAACTCCACATTAGGAAACTGAGTGTCACACAAAGTAAACATCAGCCGTGTAGGCAATATGAGCAGTCACTACGGCCCCGAGGTGTCAGCCGCAATACTACGCGAGATTACATCACACCAGCCAATCAGAGGCCCACAAAAAAGACAGGCCATGGCGCTCACGTCACAACACGTGACACTACAGGTCTTAACGAGTTCCAGAAACTGTTCCCGGCGCGGAGCGAATAACTACACTGACCGAAAAAAATCGCGACACTGAAAAACAATTAATGTAGAGTAATGGAATTTTGGGAATACATCTGTCTAGGTAACATATTTAAGTGATTAACATTGCAAGATTAGAGGTAAATATAAGATAAGCCATTGCAAATGTGGAATGCTGGTACATTAATAACCGGTAAATATAAGATAAGCCATTGCAAATGTGGAATGCTGGTACATTAATAACCGGTGTAACAGCCAGAATGTTGAATGTAAGCATGCAAGCATGCAAACATGCACGCATTGTGTTGTGCCGGATATCAGTTTGTGCGATGGAGTTCCATGTCTGTTGCAGTTGGTCGGTCAGTACAGGGCGGTTAATGCTGTCTGTGGATGAAGCTGGAGTCGTCAGATGTCCCATATGTGTTTGATTGCAGACGGATCTGGTGACTGAGCAGGCCGAGGCAACAAGTCGACATTCTGTAGAACATGTTGGGTTACGACAGCGGTATGTGTGTTACCGTCATTCTGATGAAAGACATACTCTGGGATGCTGTTCGTGAATGGCAGCACGACAGGTCGAGTCACCATATTTACCTATAGTTTTGCAGTCAGGATAACCACGAGAGTGTTTCTGCTGTCATACGAAATCGCACCCCATACCATAACTGCAAATCCAGTGTGTCTAGCACGGAGGCAGATTGGTTGCAGACCCTCAACTGGCTCCCTCCTAACTAACAAACAGCCATCACTGGCACAGAGGCAGAACCAGCTTTCATCAGAAAACACAACAGGCCTCCAATCCTACCCTCCAATGAGCTCTCGATTGACACCACTGAAGCCGCAAGTGGCGGTGGTTTTGCGGTCAGTGGAGGGCTACAGCGAATCTGGCTCGGAACTGTCCTTTAAGTAATCGATTTGTAACAGTTCGTTGCTTTAGTGTGTTACCAACTGTTGTGTCCAGGAATCCTGGGTACAATCAAACAACTCGTATTAATGAGTTTTATTACAACAAGTACAAATACGTAGTCATACAATGAAGGCTTTCACGACCGGATGTTTCAGCTGCCGAGAATTCTTCCGGGTTGTATGGCCGTGGTTCATGGAACTCTTCTATCCCTGACGTTTCGTCCAAAGCTACGTTGGACATCTTCGGAGGTACTCCTGGTTGTGCTGAGTCTTGCCGACTGACGAGTCGGACGTCGAAGAACGGCCTAAATATCGTGGAAAGTTGGCGTGGTCTGGATTTCACTTGATAGCAGGGATAAACCTTGTCAAGGATAAAATATAACTATCGATCTTAGTACGTCAAAGATAAAAAACTTCTCATCGATTCTGTAGCACCACTGTCCATATATCGCTGAGTTTCATGGCTTCTTCTTTTCTTTTAAAATTATCCCCATGTTTATATATTTCGCTGGTTTTTCTATATAGCCGTGTATAACAGTTCGTCATAGTACATGAAACATCAGTTTCCGAAAATTTAACTACGTGATCAGCCAACTGACGTAGGTTGGAACTTAAATAGTGGCAAAAATGCTGAACAGAGACTATGCAATGGAATCTACTACTGTCGCTGATAGCACACGTTGTTGACATACCTACTTACCACCGAGCGAATGGACTCGCCCGTCCCATGTCACAGGCATGCGCACAATCGAGGGAAACACATTCACTTGTGAGCGAGCGGTCTAACGTAACGGTGTCACTGTGTTTTCGAAACAGGAACAACGGAGTTGGATCAAGATTGAATGTGCTACGGCAAACCGTCTGCGCACAGTATTACTGTTCGTTTTTGGAGCATCACCTGCGACCAGCTTTGCGAAAGAAGCGGAGACACTTTCTGCACAACCCACCCATCATTTTGCACGACAATGCGCGGGCGCATATTGTATAAGCTGTGGCTGCTCTGTTCGACCGATGGGACTGGGAAGTAATGCACCATTCACCATACTCCCCGGACTTAAGTCCTTGTGACCTTGATTTGATTCCGAAGATGAAAGAACCACTTCGTGGCATTCGCTTCAGAACCGTTCCAGAGATTCGACAGGCAGTAGACCGCTCCATTCGCACCATCAACAGAACAGGCTCTGGTAACGGTGTACTACGCCTCCCACATCACTGGCAACAGGTTCTACACAAAGCTGGTGGCTACTCTGAAGGGAAGTAACAGGTGCAAACATGTAACTCTTTTGTGATGATAATGACGATGACGAGTTCCATATTCCTAGGAGCGTAGGGAACGATGTGGGAGACCCGCACCATTGACTAGACAAGATCGTAGCGGAGATGGTTTGCCATTGCCTTCCTCCGACCGTAATGGGGATGATGAAGAAGACAACACAACAACACCCAGTCATCTCGAGGCAGGGAAAATCCCCGACCCCGGCGGGAATCGAACCTGGAACCCGGGGGGAGCGATAACGCACCGCAAGACCCCGAGCTGCGGACTAACTGTTTTGTATCAGTGCTGAATAAATAGTTGCCATTATTTAAGTTCCAACCTTCGTACTTAAATTTTGTCTGAGAATTCTTGTAATCCTTTATACAGGGTGAAAAGTATTTAAACCGACAAACTCAGGGAGGTTGTGGGGACATCAAAACAAATATTTTCCCCTAATGTCATTTTTTTCCTGTGAGGAGTATTTAAACCGGTAGAGGAAGATTTCTCTGGCGGGAAATTATTTAAACCAAAAAACACTTTTCAATTTTTTTATGACCAAGGGACAACACATCAACACAACCCAATTTCTATTACAGTAGAATTTCAGAAATGCCTCCACTGACATGTAAACAAAGGTTACACCGTCGGATCATGTTCTGTCTGACATGGGCAAAAACCCCAGGAGTACCCTGAATTGTTCCTGCTGCTGCTACTACCCGGGCAACCAGATCCTCTTCTCATGCAACAGGAGTTACGTAAACAAGGTTGCGCATCTCTTCTCACACAAAAAAGTCCAGCGGGGACATATCTGAGGATCGAGCAGGCCATGGTACAGGATCACCTCTGCCAATCCACGTTTCTGGGAACCGTCGGCCCAGGAATCGACGCACACGACGACTGAAATGCGCCGGCGCCCCGTCATGTTGGAACCACATGAGTTGTCTTGTAGGGAGCGGGACATCTTCTAGCAATTCTGGCAATGCTCTGGCGAAAAAATTGTAATAGTGCCTGCCATTTAATAGCCTAGGTAGCAGATACGGCCCAATTAAACAGTCCCCAACAACACCGACCCACACCTTAACGAAGGACCGCACTTGATGAGTCCTAGTAACTGTGGCGTGTGGGTTATCCTCACTCCAAACATGCGAATTGTGCATGTTGAAGACTCCATCAGGCCCGATCGTTGCTTCGTCAGAAAACAACACAGAGGATGGAAATGTAGGATGCATTTCACACTGTTCCAGGTACCACTGCGAAAACTGTGCTCTGGATGGATAATCAACTGGTTCCAGGTTGTGAACACGTTGTAAGTGAAGTGGACGTAACAACTGATCTCGAAGGAGTGTTCTTACATTCGTCTGATTCGTCCCCATGTTACGTGCAATTGCACGAGTGCTGATTGAAGTGCTGCAAGACAGCTTCCCCAAATTGCAGCGTTCTTACCGTGCGACGGCGTCCCTGTCCAGGTAATCTGCTAAATGACCCGGTTTCACGCAGACGTTGGTACACAGCAGCAAAGGTCGTATGATGCGGGATACGGCGATTACGATATTGTTGTTGATAAACCCGCTGTGCAGCTCGTCCGTTGTGGTGCGCTACGTAGTACGTAATACGGCCTCCACCGGTTTAAGTAATTCTCATAGGAAAAAATGACATTAGGGAAAACTATTTGTTTTGATGTGCCCTACAACCTCCCAGAGTTTGTCGGTTTAAATACTTTTCACCCTGTACGTGATCATCCACAAGTACATTACATGGATGTGTCGCAAGCAAAGAGCGACATAAAGAATAATCAGTCTTCTTGAGAAAAGACAGACACAAGTAACACTTCTGGTCCTAGTGACCGCTATTAACAAAAGTCTGTCAAGTGGACTCCAGTGACTGCTGATCTCTAACTGCTACGTAGAGATTGCTAATCATTCGAGGCTACGATGCGTCGGCTAACAAAGTGGCTAATATGAAACTTCCTGGCAGATTAAAACTGTGTACCGGACCGAGATTCGAACTCGGGACCTTTGCCTTTCGCGGGCAAGTGCTCTACCAACTGAGCTACCCAAGCACGACTCACGCCCCGTCCTCACAGCTTTACTTCTGCCGGTACCTCGTCTCCTACCTTCCAAACTTTACAGAAGCTCTCCTGCGAGCCTTGCAGAACTAGCACTCCTGAAAGAAAGGATATTGCGGAGACATGGCTTAGCCACAGCCTGGGGGATGTTTCCAGAATGAGATTTTCACTCTGCAGCCGAGTTTCGCAGGAGAGCTTCTGCAAAGTTTGGAAGGTAGGGGACGAGGTACTGGCAGAAGTAAAGCTGTGAGGACGGGGCGTGAGTCGTGCTTGGGTAGCTCAGTTGGTAGAGCACTTGCCCGCGAAAGGCAAAGGTCCCGAGTTCGAGTCTTGGTCCGGCACACAGTTTTAATCTGCCAGGAAGTTTCATATCAGCGCACACTCGGCTGCATAGTGAAAATCTCAATCTGGAAAGTGGCTAACATTGAAACTGCTAGCGAAGTGGGCTGCCACCAGTCGGGCGCGGCGCTTATTTCGTCTTCACATAGGGGTGCTACTGTCGCGTTGTCGTCCTGGAGGGAGGTCGCTCAGCGTGCGATATGCTGACCTCTTCTCACAGCCTTCTCTTCCCTGTCGTTCCCGAATGGCGTGCCGGCGCTGACTTTACTCCGTAACAGCAACTACTGCTCAAATCGCTGGTTCAGATGCCAAGTCTTTCTGCAATATGGCAGAAGGAACATTGTAACCTCCCCGTGAAAATAAAAGAAAATATTTAAATGAGAATTGGTCATCGTGCTAAGTGTAACCTCCCAGCAGAAATAAAAGAAAAGTTTATGATAATGAAAACGAGCCAAATATTTGGTCCCCACAAAAATTATAGAGTAATAATGACCCAAATGTAAACTCGACACAAATATTGAGAAATGAAATTTAATCATTAAACCCACAATAATCGGGCAGCATCGCTGACCTTAGGCCCTGTGCAATAATTAATCTGATAAATTGAAGGGCAGCATCGCTGACCTTAGGCCCTGTGCAATAACAAATCTGATAAATTGATTCTGGGATGAAAAGCATAGGAACTATTGTTTCAATTGGAATGATTCTTTTCTTAAAAAGGATTGCTTTAAAAACAAAATTATTATTGGGGCATTTCTTGAACAAATTAATTACAATTAACATACATTTCATTATCAGATGTGCGCAATGCTGCTTCATTACCTTATTTAACAATATACCTCGTCCCGTACCTTGACCAGAGACCCATGTCGACGCCCGCCGACTCCTCACATACGACTACTGTCTCACGCGCGCTACTAGCACTGACTGAGTGCAACAAGCAACTGACTACTCGCAACTGAACTCTCGCGCGGTCAAGCGCAGACTAGACACGATAAATAGCTCTCTGGTCAGAGATTATGTCATGCCTCGCCATCGCTGGTACTGTTTCAACATCCAGCTACTCGTAGTCTTTTACGTGGCCTCGTTCAAACTCCGAGAGGTGTTGACAATGGTGTCTATGTCACTTCAAAGGCACTTTTGACTAACTTTGACTCACCGCTTCCAGTCTCAAAGATACCTAACGCCGACGACCGTTACAGCGTGTATTTGCATCATCATAGGGCGCTACTAGCGCCACTCTTACGCGATTGGCACGGAATTTGAATGAACAACATCTTTAAGATGTAGAAGCACACCTACCAATTTTCGTTTATGTCCCACAACTTCTTCTTAGCGCTGCGATTTTTTTCTCCGTCAGCGTATTTAAGATTTGTTTAATAGTTCTTGACTGCGCGTTTAAAAGCATTTAAGCTCTCGATAGCACATTAATAAGTTAGGACCTTGTAATGGTTCTTTATTTACATGACCATTAAGGCACTCCAACTCCAGTTCTCGATACCAGTAATTTCGTATTACTTTTCTGCGAAGTAACAGACATTTTTTGTGACAATATTCACATTCGGCTTTATTAATGTATAGGTACTCCGATGTATTGATATCTTACAGTGATATGGTTCTTGTGTGTATTCATTTCTGTGAGACTGTCATAATCTTTGACTTACTTGTAACCGTTTTTGGCCCGAATGCGCACAGAGCAGTCTTTATTTCACTTTGCAGAAGTTAAATTGTTATTTCGCTTTGTAAAAGAACAGTGAAGTCTTGTGTTTGGATAAAGTGGAAATTAAATATATGAAGATTGATACAAAACTGTTTCCTTGATGATGTGACAATCAAGAAGAAGTATACGTGAATTTACAAGACGTTTAATAAAAATGTGGATCGTTAACACCAAGTCAAAAATTATTTCTATCATACCATTGTTCTGATATAGGATTGTTTGATCATTAAGAATTTCCTGAAAAACGCATTTGTTAGGTCTTCAAATATTGCTAAAATACAGATCTGGACCTTCTAGCAGTCAAAGTGGAATCACCCTAGAATCAACAAGATGAGCCATAACAACTTCGACGAAATCTACGTGGGAATCCATTCAAGATAAGTGCCAAAATTAATGACTTAATTACAGTGACTTCATTATTTCCATTCTGACGATACCATCCACAGTCAATAACTTTCTTCTTGCCAGATAAAGCGAACATATGCAGCGTGTGCAACATTATTAATGTGATTTCTAACCTACTTTTGTAAGTGGTGGTAT
The DNA here is from genome assembly GCF_021461385.2 of Schistocerca piceifrons. Lineage (NCBI taxonomy): Eukaryota > Metazoa > Arthropoda > Insecta > Orthoptera > Acrididae > Schistocerca > Schistocerca piceifrons. The sequence continues at coordinate 334,101,175 of NC_060144.1, forward strand.
TGTTAGAACCTTTAGTGGGTACCTTTTCAATTACATACTGATTTCCCACGGGCCCTACACGGAGCCGGGCGTTCGAGAAGTGTGCTGGACAAGTCGACTAGTGTGACGTCACAATTTCGTTGCGCGGCCCGTGTTTTAGTGGGCCCCGAGCCGAATCCCAAGGCGATCGCTGTTGCGCAGCGCCCGTGCTTCAGTCGCCGTAGGTAAGCGACCCTGGGCAAAGAGTTAAGGGGACCGGAACGTCCTACACCTCCAATGTTAAATGTAAGGAACATTTTCTTATGCACTATTAACACCAGAATGATGAAACTTTTACAGTATAATGTTACATATATTTAATATCATGTACCATATGGATTTTTATTTATTGGTGTTTCTTGGGAAGATATTAATTATTTTGTTACTGAAAATAATTGACACATTTTTTGGTATAGTATCTTTGAAATAAAATATGTTATCAATTATGTATCACAAATAGGCTATTATACAAGGTGTATATTGGCACTGTTTACATTCCTTGAAAATTTTAAGTCTCTATCTCTAATAGTTTAGCAGAAAATGTTCCTTATATGGTAAAAAAGTGAACTTGTGGAAAACAAGTTTCAAAGTTTCAGTAACATTTTAGTGGAGTCCAACACCATAAAAGGGGTTTCCACTGTCACTAGACGTCTCCCCATCTAGCTTTCTTTTCACACCTTTCATTCTTTGTCTGGCTTGCCTCTCACACTCCTTTTCTTTCCTTTCAGCACCCAGTTTTCTCTCATTGTCTATCGACATCATTGCACTCACCATGTACTTTCCGAGCATCACATTCAACTTCTGCAGCACATTGCACTTTATAATGTTACCTTTGTTGTACGTAGCAATGGCATCATATACTCCAAAATGAAGAGTATGAATTTCCACAAACACATTTTTTGGGCTCCTGGTCCAAATTACATTATTCACATTCTCATTTTGATTTTGTGTACGTCCATGGAGACATTTCTTCAAAAGTTCAGTCGCAGAAAGATCTCTGAAAATTGGTTTTATAGCCTTCATGATAGTTTCTGGTAGACTGTGATGATGCTTGTACACACGTTCAATCCCTGATATATGTTGTACTTGCACCAGGAACTGAGTCACTGTGGGCATAGTCCATGCAGTGGTTCCTCGTCAGTCGATAAGGTGTGGTAGTAAAGTGCCATTACAGCCTTTTCCATTGCATCAATACTGTAAGTATTTTAATCTGTTGATTACCTCGTCTGTCAATCTTTTAGCTCCACCCAAAAGTTTTCCAACACTGAGTACTTGGCCTTTCATTGTAGTCTTCAGACGACGCAGCCTTGTTCCCATACGTTTCTGAACGTGACCTATGCACTCCTGTTTAGTAATAGTAACATCATTTCCATAAGGTTTCAGCTCAGATACAGCAGCAAAAGACTGAGAATCACCATCACCCAGGAACTGTAGGTATCTGACCTTGTACCACAGAAGAGAGCCACTGAAAATGTCTTTCACACCGGAAACTTCTATGGCCCCACTAGACCCACTGTAATTCCTTCGACAGTTTTCTGCAAGCTCATCCCTCACTCTATTAGGATACCTACAGTGCTGGGATTCAACTACAATATCTATAAGTTTTGTAGTATCAGCACTTGTTGCCTTTTTTTTTTTTTTTTTTCTCATCAGTCTACTGACTGGTTTGATGCGGAATGCGGCCCGCCACGAATTCCTTTCCTGCGCTAACCTCTTCGTCTCAGAGTAGCACTTGTAACCTAAGTCCTCAATTATTTGCTTGACGTATTCCAATCTCTGTCTTCCTCTACAGTTTTTACCCTCTACAGCTCCCTCTAGTTCCATGGAAGTCATTCCCTCATGTCTTAGCAGATGTCCTATCATCCTGTCCCTTCTCCTTATCAGTGTTTTCCACATATTCCTTTTCCTTTCCTCTCCGATTCTGTGTAGAACCTCCTCATTCCTTACCTTATCAGTCCACCTAATTTTCAACATTCGTCTATAGCACCACATCTCAAATGCTTCGATTCTCTTCTGTTCCGGTTTTCCCACAGTCCATGTTTCACTACCATACAATGCTGTACTCCAGACGAACATCCCCAGAAATTTCTTCCTCAAATTAAGGCCGGTATTTGATATTAGTAGACTTCTTTTGGCCAGAAATGCCTTTTTTGCCATAGCGAGTCTGCTTTTGATGTCCTTGCTCCGTCCGTCATTGGTTATTTTACTGCCTAGGTAGCAGAATTCCTTAACTTCATTCACTTCGTGACCATCAATCCTGGTGTTAAGTTTCTCGCTGTTCTCGTTTCTACTACTTCTCATTACCTTCGTCTTTCTCCGATTTACTCTCAAACCCTACTGTGTACTGATTAGACTGTTCATTCCGTTCAGCAGATCATTTAATTCTTCTTCACTTTCACTCAGGATAGCAATGTCATCAGCGAATCGTATCATTGATATCCTTTCACCTTGTATTTTAATTCCACTCCTGAACCTTTCTTTTATTTCCATCATTGCTTCCTCGACGTACAGATTGAAGAGTAGGGCGAAAGGCTACAGCCTTGTCTTACACCCTTCTTAATACGAGCACTTCGTTCTTGATCGTCCACTTTTATTATTCCCTCTTGGTTGTTGTACATATTGTATATGACCCGTCTCTCCCTATAGCTTACCCCTACTTTTTTCAGAATCTCGAACAGCTTGCACCATTTTATATTGTCGAACGCTTTTTCCAGGTCGACAAATACTATGAAAGTGTCTTGATTTTTCTTTAGCCTTGCTTCCATTATTAGCCGTAACGTCAGAATTGCCTCTCTCGTCCCTTTACTTTTCCTAAAGCCAAACTGATCGTCACCTAGCGCATTCTCAATTTTCTTTTCCATTCTTCTGTATATTATTCTTGTAAGCAGCTTCGATGCATGAGCTGTTAAGCTGATTGTGCGACAATTCTCGCACTTGTCAGCTCTTGCCGTCTTCGGAATTGTGTGGATGATGCTTTTCCGAAAGTCAGATGGTATATCGCCAGACTCATATATTCTACACACCAACGTGAATAGTCGTTTTCTTGCCACTTCCCCCAATGATTTTAGAAATTCTGATGGAATGTTATCTATCCCTTCTACCTTATTTGACCGTAAGTCCTCCAAATCTCTTTTAAATTCCGGTTCTAATACTGGATCCCCTATCTCTTCTAAATCGACTCCTGTTTCTTCTTCTATCACATCAGACAAATCTTCACCCTCATAGAGGCTTTCAATGTATTCTTTCCACCTATCTGCTCTCTCCTCTGCATTTAACAGTGGAATTCCCGTTGCACTCTTAATGTTACCACCGTTGCTTTTAATGTCACCAAAGGTTGTTTTGACTTTCCTGTATGCTGAGTATGTCCTTCCGACAATCATATCTTTTTCGATGTCTTCACATTTTTCCTGCAGCCATTTCGTCTTAGCTTCCCTGCACTTCCTATTTATTTCATTCCTCAGCTACTTGTATTTCTGTATTCCTGATTTTCCCGGAACATGTTTGTACTTCCTCCTTTCATCAATCAACTGAAGTCTTTCTTTTGTTACCCATGGTTTCTTCGCAGCTACCTTCTTTGTACCTATGTTTTCCTTCCCAACTTTTATGGTGGCCCTTTTTAGAGATGTCCATTACTCTTCAACTGTACTGCCTACTGCGCTATTCCTTATTGCTGTATCTATAGCGTTAGAGAACTTCAAACGTGTCTCGTCATTCCTTAGTACTTCCGTATCCCACTTCTTTGCGTATTGATTCTTCCTGACTATTGTCTTGAACTTCAGCCTACTCTTCATCACTACTATATTGTGATCTGAGTCTATATCTGCTCCTGGGTACGCCTTACTATCCAGTATCTGATTTCGGAATCTCTGTCTGACCATGATGTAATCTAATTGAAATCTTCCCGTATCTCCCGGCCTTTTCCAAGTATACCTCCTCCTCTTGTGATTCTTGAACAGGGTATTCGCTATTACTAGCTGAAACTTGTTACAGAACTCAATTAGCCTTTCTCCTCTTTCATTCCTTGTCCCAAGCCCCTATTCTCCTGTAACCTTTTCTTCTACTCCTTCCCCTACAACTGCATTCCAGTCGCCCGTGACTATTAGATTTTCGTCCCCCTTTACATACTGCAGTACCCTTTCAATATCCTCATACACTTCCTCTATCTGTTCATCTTCAGCTTGCGACGTCGGCATGTATACCTGAACTATCGTTGTCGGTGTTGGTCTGCTGTCGATTGTGATTAGAACAACCCGGTCACTGAACTGTTCACAGTAACACACCCTATGACCTACCTTCCTATTCATAACGAATCCTACACCTGTTATACCATTTTCTGCTGCTGTTGATATTACCCGATTCTCATATGACCAGAAATCCTTGTCTTCCTTCCACTTCACTTCACTGACCCCTACTATATCTAGATTGAGCGTTTGCATTTCCCTTTTCAGATTTTCTAGTTTCCCGTTATTACCCCATTATGTGAAGTGTGCCCGCGCTTCTGCCACATACCATCTACTGTGACAGTCAGGTCCCGAGGATTCTGAACATCTGGAATTTCTTCATTCACCACCACAGCCTCCTCCACTGCTTCTTTCATGGATTCTTGGGCAATATCTTCAACACAGGATCCAACAACCGAGTTATATTTTGAGAATTTCGTTGGTGGTGGTGGTAGATTCATTATACCACAAAACATTTGACCAGCAGAGTATCCCTTACCGATTGACCTTAGAGCATAAACACATCTAATATTTACGCCATAGTACTTGCTTTTCTCACTATCAGTTTCACCTTGGCCTATTTGGACATATTCTCAGTTCCAAAATGAAACACTGTAATGACAACTAGTACAATGGAGACAGATTTCTGCTGAAAGTCCTATGTGTCGCTTGACATTTACTGACATACTCAATTTGCAACATTCCTTACACAGTACTGAACTCTCAATCACCTTTGAGAGCAATGAAATGTTAATTATTTCGTTCACATTATCCTCACTACACTTCTCCAATAAACTGCAGTATTTTTCAGTTGATCCATGCAACTCCTTGCTTGTGGTAGAGACAGGAGTAGATTTCACTTCATGAATAACCTCACTATTTTCAGAATCATTTCCCAAGGTCGGAGAAATTGTCTCATTTCAACTAGTGTACCTCGGAGGAGGCTTCTTCCTCTTGTAAACTCTGTGACTAAATCGAGGCATATTTGATAAGTTCCAGTTACGCAATAGAAATACAACACAAATCGTGCAGTAGCCACCAAACGCTCAATGTAAACAACAGTATCCAAAGACTACAATACGCAGACAAGACAATTGCCTATCAAATCGTGTTGCCAACGTAATATAAAGTCTTTGGAAAGACTGGAAGTTTTGAAATACGATGTTTTCAATGAACATGTATCCATGGAAATTCGATGTCACGACATGCCCTCTACAGCATATTATTGAAAATAATATTTTCAGTACTGGAGTTGAGCTACAGGTAAGATTAATATGTCAGTTTAAAGAGGAAGATCTGTAGTATTTTATTTCACAATAAACTGAAAACCCAAAATTTTATCATTTTTAGGTTCCAGGATCTCTTAACTCAAGCAACGAATCGATATCACCACGTACGCTGTCCAAAATGAGTAAAATTTCGTTATTTACTACCCTGCCTCGTGTTGGAGTTTTAATGTCCAGAAGCGTACGGGGTTTGTGCATTATTAACGCTGTGGCCTGGCGCAGCTGTGGAGGATGGTCCGAGAAAGGTGGCAATCTTGCTGGGACGTGCCGGGACATAATTAATGGTGGTATTGACAGGCGGCGGCCGCGGCTGGGGGCCCGGGTGGCTGGCGCTGCCCCGCGCCTCGCCTCTTCTGGGCGGCGGCGTCGAGTGCGGCCGGCCGCGGCGGCCCTCCAGAGGATTCGCGATCGATCAGCCGTTGGGTCCGCTGCGGACCTCACCAGACAAGACCGGAGCAGGCAGTGCGCCGGCAGCCGAGCTCCTCCGGAAGCGGCCTCATACTTTATTTAGGCCAGTCAGCGCGCCCTCCCGGTACGCTCATTAAAACTGCAGTTTTTCTGTCGTTGCTACTTCCGTCCTCGGTTCTATCACGGCATCTTCCGCAAATTGCGGGGGAACGAGCAAAGGGAGGTTTCGTTCTTCTTGAAACACGAGTGTGTGATGCTGTTTGTACCAGTCTGACATTAGCTGCTTACTTGCTTCATATGCTGAAGCGTCTCTATGTAAGTCGCTTCATCGACTTTCAGGGGTGATACCCACATTTAAATTTCAGAACAGCTTCGCTTACGCGTTGGTACTCCTATAAATCCAAACTGAGAGAAAGACGATCATCTGGTAGCCATAGTTATATTTCAATACAAAATTACCATATCTGTGAAATGCCCTGCTTAACCTGCAGGACAGGACAGATAGCACAAATTGTGGAAAGGGGCCAAAATAAGGCACTGTCAGTTACACTCGAACATACAATTTTATTATGTGATCAAACATTACAAGAGTCCAAAAAAAATTTCTAAACACAGAGCTTTAATCTTTGGGACTTAATTACCGGCTGAAAGCCACTTTAATTTAAAAACGGCTGAAGGCCAATAACTTAAAACGCAAGCATAATCAGAAATTTAAAAGATAAGCCTTATCTTAAAACAGTTCTTGAGTTAGGCTGAAGTAAATAAGTTAAACTCAAATCAGCTGAAGGCCGAACACTGAAAACTCCAAAACATTATTTTTTTAAAAAAATACCATAGTCGTTACGTGAAACAGTTCCTTAATTTAGGCTGGAGGCCTTAAGAACCAACAACTGAAACTCAAACCGGTTGAAGTAAACAAGTTAAATTCAAATCGTCTGAAGGTCGAAGACTTAAATATTGAATTTTTTTTAATGACGGAGGGCTTACGTGAAACAGTACTTTAAACTAGGATGAAGGCCTTTAAGAGTAGAACAACTCTAATTTAGAACACAAAACCTGATAGCGGTCTAGGCGCTACAGTCTGGAACCGCGCGGCTGCTACAAGTCGCAGGTTCGAATCCTGCCTCGGGCATGGATGTGTGTGATGTCCTTAGGTTAGTTAGCTTTAAGTAGTTCTAAGTTCTATGGGACTGATGACCTCAGAAGATAAGTCCCACAGTGCTCAGAGCCATTTGAACCATTTTTGAACAAAACCGGATAGAAGCCATACAAGTACCAACAACAAGAACAAATTTTAAAAAATAAGGCAGTACACACAAGGGCGCCCAGATGTTCGAGTGTCAGCCTGTAATTCAAACACTTGCTTAGGTGAGACAGACAGTCGGGTCAAACATTCACGATCCGACGACAACCCAGCCGACTGACTGTCAGCGGACCCACCGGCAAGATAACTTAACTACGCCCCGCCGAGAATTCCTCACTGCTTCACGCCAACCGACCGACTCCTCAGAGCCAGTACACCGACAACATTCAAAATTACTTGTCAGTCAAAATCACACAAACTACACACAGTTTCACGAACACATGCACGAAGAACTAGACAATGTTAACGGCAGTGCCTGTACAATAACAGGGACGAATCACAAGTCGGTACACATAGCCAAACCATAAGCGATCGCCGGCCAAACGCACGTCGTCCGGCAAGACGACCGACCGACGATCAAGCAAAGTCGTCGCCACTCCAATCGTGTTTGTCGGCAACGGTCGGGCTAGTCGTGGCGGTCCGGACCTCACTGCTGCCGCGCCCCGACTGAACTTGCGCCGCGTGCCAACCCCAACACTGCCAGGTCCGAACTAACTGCTTGCATGTTCCAGCTCACTTTTCGACACACGACGACCGGTAAGTAATATCAGTGCTACGAAGATAATACGGCAGGGCTTATATCGATAAGCGCTGCTGCTGCCGCTCACGGGCAGGCAAAGCAGCAACTCAGTGACACAAGTGATTGAAACTAACATAACGAGGTGGCAGTATGGCAAAAACAGGATGTTAAATAAGAGATGGCACGAACACGAGCCACGCACGGCTCAATCTGAATTGTATTTCACATTGACAGATACGTGTTCAGAGTTTAATTTGATACAGAAAAGCACAATCACATATTTAGGTTGTCACCCTATGTCTTCCCTGTTCCATCGCGGCCGGCCGAAGTGGCCGTGCGGTTAAAGGCGCTGCAGTCTGGAACCGCAAGACCGCTCCGGTCGCAGGTTCGAATCCTGCCTCGGGCATGGATGTTTGTGATGTCCTTAGGTTAGTGAGGTTTAACTAGTTCTAAGTTCTAGGGGACTAATGACCTCAGCAGTTGAGTCCCATAGTGCTCAGAGCCATTTGAACCATTTTGTTCCATCGCTCTCGTTGTGTGCCTAGAAGCGTGTTTGTCGTCTGCTGGAATTTCTATATGTCTTTGGACTTACGATAAGCTCCTCTGAACGTAGGAAAAGCTTACCCAACTTTTCTGTGTGGGGAAGTGGAACGTTTCTGGGTGATCTGTCGCTTTTGTTAAGTTGGCACAGGTAGAAAGTGCACATTGTAAGTGCGCCGGCTTCCGGTCCGCGGTAGGAACTGCGGGTGAGTAGCGAGCAGCCTCACTACGTTGGGAATTGTTTCAGTCCTTAGTATTGTAATATTATGAATGTGTAAGTTTCAACTTAACAGAGTCCTTGCCTCACACCTTAATAAGTTTCAGCTGTTAGGAGAGTAACTCCGGATACATTGTGTAGGCAGGATATGAGAAAAAATTCGTGACTATTAGAATTTATAGCAGTGTTTTCTTTGTGCTCTATGATTTTGTGATTGTGGGGCACGAGGCCAAGTGGATGTATGTGCATGACTAGTATTCTGAATAAATTGAGTCAACGATTATGAGCAGTGATTATGATTGTAACAACTCGGTAGTCATATTTTTTGGAAGATTTCGGTGAGGTTTTTCTTTATGCGTAGTTGGTAGCAGACATCACGTGTCTGATCGTGGCACTGTGCTTTAGTATTCCATACTTACAGATTAACAGTTCCCTAGCTTAAACAAATTTTCATGCTTTATTGTCTGATATCGTGTTCTTTCTTGTCGTGAATTTTTCTTTTATACTTTATCGTACTTTATCGATTTTTTTTGTAGTGAGTAACCACGTGGTCATCAGTTATTTTCGGTGGTGCCGACCTTTTGAAAGAATTCTTCACAGGACGTAGTTCCTATTCATTGTTGTTAATTTCAATGTCACTAATTTTTTTATAAATCTGGGAATAATTTTCTGTTAAAGTATTCGACGATTGAGGCTGGTCTCTCTCTAATAATATTTAGGCCTTGTTTCCTTTTCTAAATCATTAAATAACTTCTTTTTCTGTGATGAATGGTTAGTTTGAATTTGTGGGTGTGTAATCCATCTTTCCACGGCTGTCCCGATTTCAAGAAAATGGCTCTGAGCACTATGGGACTTAACATCTGAGGTCGTCAGTCCCCTAGCACTTAGAACTACTTACACCTAACTAACTTAAGAACATCACACACATCCATGCCCGAGGCAGGATTCGAAGCTGCGAAAGTAGCGGTCGCGCAGTTCCAGACTGTAGCGCCTAGAACAGCTCGGCCATCCCGATCTGAGGTCATCGTTTTACTGGCAATGTTCAGTACTAACATTCAATGGTAGTTAAGGTTTTTCGATTAAATATATGTGTTCTTGTGCTTCGCTTTTTAATATTTAATTTTGAAATAAATGTGTAGTAAAATGGACTGCTGATGTTCGATGACTCACCCGCTCTTCATCCAATGCCCTATCGAGGCTCTTCCGGTCAAGCTAGCTCACACGTGTATGTTTTTTAATATATTTAAGAGTATTTCCCGAACTGATTATCCTACAGAATTAATGAAAAATTGTCGAGGTATATCAAAATTACATTAATCTTTCCTGAAGTGAGTCCTGTCCGTTAATTGTTTTAACTTTACAACCAGATGTTCAGAGTAATTAAGAGCTAGGCCAATTCACGTGGCGACCCGAGATATCTACTGTAATAAAATACCCATTTAAATTCACCTAATAATATCCGTGGCAACAAAACAGAATAATTTTCCATCAGCAAATCTAAATATATAATAAAGAGGCACATTACAGTGCTCATATTCATTTAAACAAATACACAAGTTTAAAATGATTTATGGAAAATGGGAATGAGCGTTTGGCGTCATTGGATGGGAAGCCCCTTGCGGGGCAGGTCCGGCCGCCTTGGTGCAGGTCTTATTACATTCGACACCACATTGGGCGACCTGCGCGCCGGACGGGAATGAAACGATGATGAAGACAAAACATGACCCAGTCCCTGAGCGGAGAAAATCCCCGACCCAGCCGGGAATCGAACCCGGGCCCGTAGCACGGAAATGTGTCACGCGGACCACTTTCTTTCGGTATTGTTCGTTGCGTTTGGCCTGGGCGGACGTCACAAGACATCCGTTCAAGTTGATCGTTGATTCCTTTACTCAGTTCTTTATTAAAGGGGGCGAGCAGCCCTCTGACCAAACACGCTGAGCTACCGTGCCAGCACCACTCAGCTATCGGGGCGGACAAAATGGTTTATGATAAGAAATCTTATGGGTAGCTACAGATACTGCGATCATAGTAAAATGGTGGGAAGTACACTAGTCAATATTTGATATACTTAATTCATATTAATTAATTATATAGGGTGTTAGGCGTACAGATATTGGATGAAATATATGTTACCATGTACCAACTTCAGTGTGTAAGTTATTTTTCCTCTGCAGTCTAACGGTTTCCCACAAAGACATCACTTAATTTACTGCCTGATATTTTCTGCACAGTGGTAACTGCAGCCGGCCAGAGTGGCCGAGCGGTTCTAGGCGCAACAGTCTGGGACCGCGCGACCGCTACAGTCGCAGGTTCGAATCCTGCCTCGGGCATGGATGTGTGTGATGTCCTTAGGTTAGTTAGGTTTAAGTAGTTCTAAGTTCTAGGGGACTGATGACCTCAGAAATTAAGTCCCATAGTGCTCAGAGCCATTTGAACCATTTTTTGGTAACTGCACCGGAAGTGGACTACGCCTGTCTTGATAGGCTACCCTTTTGCCTCCATGCATCCACACTTAATATCTGACATGCTGCGCAGGGGAAAACAAATTTAATGGTCTGCCTCTGCCACACGTATTACGCTGGCACATACTTTTTCAAGTCATTATTCCGGTAGCTATGAGTTTATTTATCGATTGTCGTTCTTTATTTGTACTTCACTGTTGCTATTTGAGTGTAAATATTCAAATGGCTCTGAGCACTATGGGACTCAACATCTTAGGTCATAAGTCGCCTAGAACTTAGGACTACTTAAACCTAACTAATCTAAGGACATCACACACACCCATGCCCGAGGCACGATTCGAAACTGCGACCGTAGCAGTCCCGCGGTTCCGGACTGCAGCGCCAGAACAGCACGGCCACCGCGGCCGGCATTTAGATATTGTCATTTTGAGATAGTGAGTGGAACTGCCGACTCTGGAAAATGGAATGCCAAGGGGGGAAATAGGAACATTTCCAGCGTATTGAGTTCAGTACAGCGGCGACAGCAAGGAGGCAGCCAAATCTTTTGCACCTTGTATGAGGATAATGCCACTGGAGAGAGCACGGCAAGAAAACGGTTTTCTCGTCTTAAGGAGAATCTTTTTGACATTAGTGACTTTCCACTTTCAGGAAGACCTTTGGGGTTTGATGAAGATCGTTTAGACGCATTAATCCCCAATAGTCCATGTCAGTGTACTCTAGAAGTGGCAAATACGATGAACTGTGATCATTCCACCTTCGTGCGACATTTGCATGCAATGGGACTATTCAAAATCGGGTGTATGGGTACAGTATGCTCTGTCTAAATTACAGAAACCAGCTGGTGACTATGTGTGCATCTGTGCTTGCTCGTCGTCAATTGGTTCGTAAACAAAACCGACGGTTCCTATTCTGTACCGCTACTGGTGCCGAGGAACGGTGTCTTTATGCTAACATAAGGAAAAGAAAGGAATGGTTGAACCCAAACAAAGCAGCAACTCCTCGTACAAAGATATAATTGCATCTACAAAAGATTATGTTAGGCATCTGGCGGGACTACGACGGTGTGATGTACTACGAAGTTGTTACCCGATGTGCAGCCATCACTGCTGATGACGTCTTGCAGTGGAAAAAAAAAAAGCGACCAAGAAGGCTCGTGATGGGATGCCGCTCCACGAGAACGGCCGCCTCATTCTGCTGGACTGACAGAAAACACTACACACGAGCTGGGTTGGGAAATCATTCCACACCCGCCTTATTCACCTTATGTTACACCCTCATATTTTCACCAAGGAACTTCCTTTGCGGATGAAATCAGTCCGAACATGGCTCGGCGAGTTCTTCGCCTCAAAGCCTCGTGATTTCTACAGTCGCGGAATCACAAAGTTATCCCAATGTTGGCAGATTGTTGTAAATGGTGAAGGAGAATGTATTATTTATGACTAAAGTCTGTGTTATGTGTATCTGTTGTGTTTATCAAACTTGTGGAAAAACGCTGCGAACTTATGCACCAACCCAATACTAATCAAACATAAGACATATTACTCGTAACAGTTATAATTATTAGTCTGCAAATGAAGTAACTACTGATGTAATGCTGTTCAATACATTGTCATTAGTCACCATAAAAATATTCAGACTTATACCACTAAGATCCTGTATATAGGAAATGGTGGGATAAAGTGGCCACTCTAAGGGAAACTGATTTTTAACCAAATCACACTTTTGATAGAAGCTTGCCGCTTACATTTTGACTCTGTATACTACAATGTATCACACAAAATATTTGTAAGTGAAAAGCAAAATACTGTAGATGAACTATATATAATTTTCTTCAAGGCTTACATAGTGACGACTTAAAAAAAAATAGTTCAGATGGCTCTGAGCACTACGGGACTTAACATGTGAGGTCATCAGTCCCCTAGACTTAGAACTACTTAAACCTAACTAACCTAAAGACATCACACATATCCATGTCCGAGGCAGGATTGGAACCTGCAACCGTAGCCGCAGCGCGGTTGCGGACTGAAGCGCCTACAACCGCTCGGTCACAACGGCCGGCCGACTTTTCCCTTCCTGGGCAGTACAGTGGCCAGTGTCATCGCAACAGTCTCCCACTTTGTTCTCATTTTCGGACATATTTTCAAGGCATCTTGGTGTCCTGGTAGCCGAAACAGTAGCAGGCGGCGGGACTGATTATTTGCAATCCGAATTTTGTACTACGCCAAGTAGAACAGAGGGGATTTTGGACAGTATAAAAGGAAACCCGCAATCAGGTCCTAAGAGCCACGCGATAGTCGACTGGTCGCCTTTCGTCATTGCATGCGGTACGGAATGTCATGGGGTTAGCACATTGCACTCCCAGCCGTTGTCGACGTTTCGACCTGGGAGCCATTACTTTTCGTTCAAGTATCTCTTCAGCTGTCATCACGAGGCTGAGTGTACCCCAGTCTAATTTTCCCATCAAGGAAAAATCACAGACAATACCGGGAAACGAACCTGGGTCCCCTGCGTGTGCGTCTGTCGTTTTGACCACTCTGCGGTGGAGGTGGACTTTTAATGATATAAATTACTGGTTGAAAATCGTTACACAGGGGCGGGATGGGGGATGACAGATTTGCAAATGAAAAGGTCTAGAAGTGAATTTGGCCTGTAATATTATACGGAAGTAACTAACTCTTATTTGGGGGAAGTACCTTGGCCATTTTTTCCCCATCAGTAGTGTGCCACTTTCCCTAAAACACTCCATGCTGGCATTAGTAGTTCACAGAGCTAGTAATGAAATAGTAAGAAACCACAAGAAACTAAATTTTTAGGCTAAAAGGCGTGTTTAAATATTGGTGTAGTAAAAAGTTATTACTCTGCTTGTGAATGAGACAACAAGAATAGTATAACTGGCTTTCTTTACATGAGACAACTAAAAATCAGAAAAAAATTTACTAAAAAATAATGGAACAAGCTTCCTCTGTCAAACTTTCTGACACCAATGTTGGTGTATATTAAACTAGTTCGACCACTTCTCGGCAGGCAGCAGCACTGTTCAGAACAAAAAAACATGCGATGGCCATGTTTCCTGCCCTGATTACTGTACCATAACTTTCTCTACATGGACGCAAATGGACAGTGTAACAACGTGAATCTCCAGTCCCATATTTTTCATACTTTGATGATATATTTATCTTATGACGGGTTAAACTTTCATTTCCCTCAGAACATCAACTCTCCGTCGTCAGAATGTAGTTTGACCACTCAACATGCACGAATACATTCTTGCAATCGTTATGACCATGGAAGCAGATACGTTCCGTATGAAATCTTGAGGAATTCCTTGTCATGCCTCAAACACGTGGCGTGACAATTCTTGAAGACTGCTGGTTGAAGGCTGATACGAAAAGATACTTTTTCCATAGCGTCACACACATGTTGTATGGATAAAGAGCAGGCCCGTCAAGCATTCGCACATATCTCAAGGCGTTCATGGTGTGAAATGCGGTCAGGTCGCTTGCATTACCCCACTGGAATATGTCGTTTGGTACCCTTGTCATGTATGTATGACAAAAAAGTTTTAAACTATGACAGATACCAACGAATATTCAATCCCAAACAATTAGAAAGTAAATCCTGTTCATATCCATGACCTCCCCGCTCCATTATTCCATGAATTTTAACGGTATGGACCCAGAGATTCTCTGCTTCTTTGTGATCTTTCAGCGTGACCTTTATTTTCACACTGGCAACGTTGTGACCACCACTAACAGACACCAGACTCATCACTAAACATTTTGTGAAGAAAAGTGTCTATATTGTAGTGAAATTTTAGGTAAAAGAAAGATGAAAAATGAATGGGATCGCAAATTTCTTCGTAAAGGTTAGCATCGTAATCTACTATTTGGACAGATGAGTGCCAAATAGCTTCTGAAAGTCTTAAAGATGCATTGCTCAGTCATCGATGTTTAGTTCACTTTTATCCTAACAAACCAGTTGTACTGTAAGTTGACGCTTCCTCATACGGGATCGGTGCAGTGCTTTCGCACAGAATTGGCGATAAAAACAGAACTATCGCTTTGGCATCAAAAGTGTCGTCGAAAGCTCAGTGTAACTATTCACAAATTGAGAAAGAGGCATTAGCTGTTGTGTATGACGTCACCAAATTCCAGCATTATTTGTATGGCAGAAAATTTTACTCAGTAACTGATCACAAGCCTTTGTAGTCCTTGTTTCGTCCGACGAAACCGGTTCCTGTACGAACTGCCCAAAAATTACAAAGATTGGCTTTGTTGTTGTCTCGATACCAATGCAAGACTGTCTATCGTCCGACAGCTCAACATGGTAATGCGGGCGCGCCCTCACATCTTCCGTTTGATGCAAAAACAGACTTTGACGCTTCTGCTGCATCTTGTTGTCGCATCGATGCTCAGGATTCTGAATTGCTTCGATCTTTTCCGCTGAACCATAGGAAAATTGCACAGGCCGTGAAAGCTGATTCATATTTGAACATTTTGCTAACACACATACGAACATCTTGGCCTCATTCAATGAATAGCATAAAGAACTCTGTAGTGCACGGATACTTTGCACGGCAGCATAGCCTCGCTGTACAGAAAGGTGTGATTCTTGTAAAAATCACAGGGTGCAGTCTCACGTGTTGATCCTAAAGCTCTGCAAAAAGAAGTGTTGCAGTTCCTTCACCAAGGACACTGGCGGATTGTTCGTACGAATCAGTTAGCGCGTCGACACTGTACTTGGCAGAGTATGAACAACAAAATAGAACAGACGTCTCACAGTGTCACGCATGTGCGAAAATCAGCCCGCTCCGCCACGAAAATTCTCTGCTTGGCCTAAGTCGTAATCACCACGGCAACATTGCACATAGACTTTGCCGGACCTTTTCGGAACACTTGTTGGTTGATTGTGGTTGACTCATATAGCAAGTTTCCTTTTGCTGTTCCTCTGAACTAGACAACGTCACGTAGCACAATTCAGGTGTTATCCTCTATTTTTTGCCTAGAAGGTTTACTTGGAGTAATAGTGTCAGATAATGGACTTCAGTTGAGGTCAATGAATTTTAAACATTCTGTGAAAACAATGGCATACAGCATCTAACTAGTGCACCGCTCCATCCACAGTCAGACGGCGAAGCGGAACGTTTTGTCAGAACCTTCAAGCAACAGATGGCCAAACTTCACTCCGCACAAACCAGGGATCAAGCACTACAACTGTTTCTCAAGTCCTACAGTTCGTACCTACGAGTTGGACCATCACCGGCGGAGTTGCTTCACGGCCGCCGCCATCGGAGACGGCTGCACCTGCTCCACCCTCGTCAGCATTCAGCGCCGAAGAGGAAGGCCACAAGTACCGCTTCTTGCCGAATGGTATTGTTTTTTACAGGGTTTTTAGCGGCAGCAGACGGTGGGCGCGAGGAGAGATCGTACGTCGACTTGGCGCTTGCATGTATCTTATTTCAGGTCTAGATGACTTGCAGCGCCGACATCAAAATCACCTTAGCCTCTGTCATGTGCACAATCATCTTTCAGTATCTCTTCCCCCAGATTCACGGATCCTGAGGTCAGACCGGCCACAGCAGCCGCCAGAGGGTGTCATCAGGACACCGCGGGACGGTCCCATGGAGACGCAGCCTTCGCCTACTCCGCCTCCTCTCGTCCTACCGATGGAGCTGGACCCGCCCGCACCGCAGCATTCGCCGCCTTCTTCGTCTGGTTCATGGCATCAGGAGGTGGACGCGTACCCTTCAGGTCGTTTTCCTGGGGACGTTTCCACCAAAGCGAAGGCCGGATGGTGGGAGCCTTGGGGCATATGTTGAGTAGAGGAGAACAGTTTCACGGTATCGAAGACAAAGAGGTAGTCATAGCTCTTAAGGCAAGTATTTTAGAGCCAATGTTTACCAGACCTTTTTGCTTCGTCATATACATGAATATTGATTATTCCTCCTGGGACATCCTGTATAGCTACGTGCATGTTTTCGTTCACGCATTATGACGTTTTCGGAGAACGATAATCTCCGTCATAAAAATCAACTTGGATTTTGAAAGCGGAGATGATGTGAAACTAATATCGCGCTCTTGGCCCAAGAGATCTAGAACACATACAAAATGCTTCTCATATACACTCCTGGAAATGGAAAAAAGAACACACTGACACCGGTGTGTCAGACCCACCATACTTGCTCCGGACACTGCGAGAGGGCTGTACAAGCAATGATCACACGCACGGCACAGCGGACACACCAGGAACCGCGGTGTTGGCCGTCGAATGGCGCTAGCTGCGCAGCATTTGTGCACCGCCGCCGTCAGTGTCAGCCAGTTTGCCGTGGCATACGGAGCTCCATCGCAGTCTTTAACACTGGTAGCATGCCGCGACAGCGTGGATGTGAACCGTATGTGCAGTTGACGGACTTTGAGCGAGGGCGTATAGTGGGCATGCGGGAGGCCGGGTGGACGTACCGCCGAATTGCTCAACACGTGGGGCGTGAGGTCTCCACAGTACATCGATGTTGTCGCCAGTGGTCGGCGGAAGGTGCACGTGCCCGTCGACCTGGGACCGGACCGCAGCGACGCACGGATGCACGCCAAGACCGTAGGATCCTACGCAGTGCCGTAGGGGACCGCACCGCCACTTCCCAGCAAATTAGGGACACTGTTGCTCCTGGGGTATCGGCGAGGACCATTCACAACCGTCTCCATGAAGCTGGGCTACGGTCCCGCACACCGTTAGGCCGTCTTCCGCTCACGCCCAACATCGTGCAGCCCGCCTCCAGTGGTGTCGCGACAGGCGTGAATGGAGGGACGAATGGAGACGTGTCGTCTTCAGCGATGAGAGTCGCTTCTACCTTGGTGCCAATGATGGTCGTATGCGTGTTTGGCGCCGTGCAGGTGAGCGCCACAATCAGGACTGCATACGACCGAGGCACACAGGGCCAACACCCGGCATCATGGTGTGGGGAGCGATCTCCTACACTGGCCGTACACCACTGGTGATCGTCGAGGGGACACTGAATAGTGCACGGTACATCCAAACCGTCATCGAACCCATCGTTCTACCATTCCTAGACCGGCAAGGGAACTTGCTGTTCCAACAGGACAATGCACGTCCGCATGTATCCCGTGCCACCCAACGTGCTCTAGAAGGTGTAAGTCAACTACCCTGGCCAGCAAGATCTCCGGATCTGTCCACCATTGAGCATGTTTGGGACTGGATGAAGCGTCGTCTCACGCGGTCTGCACGTCCAGCACGAACGCTGGTCCAACTGAGGCACCAGGTGGAAATGGCATGGCAAGCCGTTCCACAGGACTACATCCAGCATCTCTACGATCGTCTCCATGGGAGAATAGCAGCCTGCATTGCTGCGAAAGGTGGATATACACTGTACTAGTGCCGACATTGTGCATGCTCTGTTGCCTGTGTCTATGTGCCCGTGGTTCTGTCAGTGTGATCATGTGATGTATCTGACCCCAGGAATGTGTCAATAAAGTTTCCCCTTCCTGGGACAATGAATTCACGGTGTTCTTATTTCAATTTCCAGGAGTGTAGATACCGTCAACACTGACTTTTTGGAGACATTCGATACTGTTCAACGCTGTCGTTTAATGGCAAAATACAGACGAACTGCAGGTACCGATTCGTAAGTGTAAATGGAAGAAATAACGTGCTATGAATGTGTGTCCGGAAATGCATCGTGGCCACGGTAGATGGCGCTGACGAATGAAAGTTCCTCTTACCACGTGCCGTGTGTTCCTTGTGTTTGGCAACGTACTGTAAGCAGCCGAATGGTCCGGTATTAGAGTCGGGAACAAGCCGAGGTGGTGTTTGTCTGCGGCTTAGCAGATGGAGACGGTCGAGAGGTAGCACGGCTATATCAAAACACATACCATCACAGACACCAACCACAACATTTTAAGCCCTATTTAGACGTGTGTGTGTGTGATCATGTGTCCTTTCAGATAGACCATCGCACAGGGAGGCGGAGGACCGGGTCTACAGAATATTGAGACGAACCACAGTAAAAGGTCCAGACAAATGACCCGCCGGCATGGTGTAAGCCAAAGTTCGATTATATGTATCCTGCATGACAACCGCTACTATCCCTATCACCTAAAACGAGTGCAAGGTTTATCAGTAGGGAAGGATTTTGTTGATGGTTTGTGCATCAGTCCGTCACAATTATGAGATTTCTGCCATCAGTCTTCCTTACTGACGAAGCAACTTTTACCAGAACTGGCATCATCAATCTGCCTAAACGTCATCTGTGGGCTACAGATGTGGAAGCCGTGCAGCTCTATACTGCGTTCTGGGACGATTTGTTGTCTTTGCATGCTCACCGTTCATTTTCGGACACACGTTGATCGGACCTTATTACCTTCATTTCCAGTCACGAATCCAGTTCTACACTTTGTCGGTTTTATTAATGTTCACCCTGTATAAATGATCTAATGGGTATCTTTGGAGGTACCGTGAGGCTATTCGCGGATTATTCTGCTGCCTATATGAAGGTTATAACGCCAGAAAACTATAGCGAATTGTAGGAAGAGCCGCAGAGATCGATGACTGGTGCAGGCTCTGGAAGTTGGCCTCGAAAGTAAATAAATGCAACGTATTGCGCATAGATAGGCTAATGATCCACTACTGCCCGAATAAGCTATTGGCGATGAATCGTTGGAAACAGTAACTGCCATACAACATCCACGAGTAAACCAACAGGAACGACCTGAAGAAGAATGATGGTGTTAAACGAATACAGAAGTAAGAAAAGCGGATGTGTGATTGAGATTGACTCGGAGAGTGTTGAGGAAATGTTATTCATTCACGGTAGAAGTGGGTTAAAAAGAAACGTTCGACCGATTCTTGAGTGTTATTCAGGACAGAAAGAAGGCCAGCATCGGTCGCAATGTCTTTCTTGTCGTGTTGCAGATCTAGATTTCAACTGACAGCGCAGCTACCATCAGTGAATTACATACTAAAGAGCCAAGGAAACTGGTACACCTGCCTAATATCGCTTAAGGCCCCCGCCAGCACGCACAAGTGCCGCAACACTTCTTTGCACGGACTCGACTAATGTCTGAAGTAGTGCTGGAGGGAATTGACGCCATAATTACTGCAGGGCTGTTCATAAATCCGTAAAAGTGCGAAGGGGTGGAGATCCCTTCTGAACAGCACGTTGCAACGCATCCAAGATATGCTCAATAAGTTTTGTGTCTGGGAAGTCTGGTGGCCAGCGGAAGTGTTCAAACTCAGAAGAGTCTTCCTGGAGTGACTCTGTAGCAGTTCTGGATGAGTGGGGTGTCGTATTGCTCAAGTCCGTCGGTGGTCATAATAGACAGGAATGGATGCAGGTGATAAGACAGGATTCTTACGTACGTGTCGCCTGTCAGAGTTGTATCTAGACGTTTCAGGGTCCCATATCACTCCAACTGCACACGCCCCACACCATTACAGAGCCTCGACCAACTTGAACAGTCCCTTGCTGACATGCAGGTTCCATGGATTCATAAGCTTGTCTCCATACCCGTACACGTCCACCCGCTCGATACAATTTGCAAAGAGACTCGTCCGACTAGGCAATCTGTTTCGGGTCATCAACAGTCCAATGCCGGTGTTGACGGGCCCAGGTGAGGCGCAAAGCTTTGTGTCGTGCAGTCATCAAGGGTACACGAGTGCGCCTTCGGCTCCTAAAGCCCATATTGATAACGTTTCGTTGAATGGTCGCACGCTGACACTTGTTGATGGCCAGCATTCATAGGTGCAGGGATTTGCGGAAGGGTTGCAATTTTGTCACGTTGAACGATTCTCTTCAGTCGTCGTCGGTCCCGTTCTTGCAGGATTTTTTCCGGCAGCAGCATTGTCGGAGACTTGATCTGTTACCCGATCCCTGATATTTACGGTACAAACGTGAAATGGTCGTATGGGAAGATCCCCACTTCATCGCTACCTCGGAGATGCTGTGTCCCATCGCTCGCGCGCCGACTGTAACACCACGTTCAGACTCACTTAAATCTTGAAAACTTGCCATTGTAGCAACAGTAACCGACGTAACAACTGCACCAGACACTTGTTGTCTTACATAGGCATTGCCGACCGCAAGGCCATATTCTGCCTTTTTACATATCTCTGCATTTGAATAAGCATGCTTACACTAGTTTCTTCGGTGCTTCAGTGTAAGTAATCATGTGCTGTTATAATTACACTCAGTCTACGTGACTACTAATAACGCACTGATGATAGCTGCTCTGCCAGTTGAAACCTAGATCTGCAATGCAGTAGAAAGCCGATTCTCACCTTTCTGTCATGAGCCGTCCGCTGTGGCTGAGCGGTTCAAGGCGCTTCAGTCCGGAACCTCGCTGCTGCTGTAGTCGCAGGTTCGAATCCTGCCTCGGGAATGGATGCGGGTGATATCCTTGGTTAGTTAGGTTTAAGTAGTTCTAAGTCTAGCGGACTGATGACCTCAGATGTTAAGTCCCGTAGTGCTTAGAGGCATTTGACCCATTTTTTCTGCCCTGGATTACATCACGATCGGGGATCAGAATCATTCCCATGGAACTGAACATGATGCGTGTTATTCATCAGTCTGAGGACCATACTAAGTGGGACTTATAGAAGAGGTCAAACCTGAGGAAGAGAGGCGCGTTTCGTCACGAGATCGGCGGGGGAGTACTATTGAAATGATCAACAGTCTCCAGTGACAGACCCTAAAAGATTTTATACATCAAGGATAGATTCAGTGTTGAAATTTGGGGAGCGAAAATTCCACGAAGAGTCGAGAAACATAATACTTCCGCCCACACACGTCTCCCAAACAATAACAACGAGAAAATATGAGAAATTAGGCGTCATGCACAACTTCAACGAGAATCATTCTTCCCACGCACCATTCGTGAATGGAACAGGAAAGAGGAAAGATGTAGTGGCCACACAACGTAATCTTACCGCCGGAACAGTGTCGTATAAGGATGTAGATACGGTGTAGGACGTGACGGTGATTACGTCGGCAGACGTGCGTGTCAGGGCGCAGCTGAAGGGCAGGGCTGTCTCGGCTCTTAGGGGTGCGGCTGCGTGCGGAGGCAAACTCCTCCTAGTCTGCCGACGCAGCGGCGCTGGGGGCGGAGGGAGCGCGAGCGTCTTTTGTTAGGCGTCTCCGCACTTCATTAGCAGAGCGCGTCCGGCGCAGCACGGCCGCACCGGACAGCGCCGGCCCTCGCCGTGGTCGATAGGCCGCCTCCTCCCAAGTAGCTGAGCTGAGTTGAGAGGCACGAGACCACGCCGCCTCCGCCACCGCGTGCTCCGCTGACTGTGCTGCGCAAACTTCGACACTGAGTGTGCACACAGTTGATGCAAAGAACATTTAAAGCAGACGCATCTGGTGGTTTCGATACTGCGAGTCTTACGAACATAAAAGTCTCGGCTGCCTGAGGGTCATATCGATTTTTTGTCCGCTTTAATTACAGGGTGGCGCATTTGTTGCCATTTTGTTTTTGAATATAAACTTTACTGTCAATACAATCTGAAAGGAACATATACAACAATGAAGAGCCGTCCATGAAGATTTTTTTTAAAAAAAAAGATGTTTATTAATACAATACATTACAACTACATGAAATACATCAGTAACCCACCACCTCAATGATTAGTGGGTCTATTTGTTATACTACTAGAATACAGCAAATACTACATTTCACTATTGCAACTGGCTAACTTATGGACAAGGTTGATCTATTCTGCAGCGATTACAAGTGTGCCAGTTGGTGTTACAAACCTACTGTTTAAGGCCTGCTCACTGAGCTAAACCCATGTGAGCGTGCCCCTGGCACTGGGCTGGCCAAATCTGTGTTGTCGCTGCAGTCCCTACTTGTTAGTATTGTTAGTGTTCTAATCTACTACTACTACTAATTTAATTGGTACTATGTCTAATAGAGTGCAGTTGTCATAGCCTGTGGGGTGAAGCACTCGCTGGCCTGGTCCAGTAGCGCGGCGGATTCCAGTCAGGGGAGACTGGCCAGCTCCGCACCCGGCGGTATGGCGAGTACATCTCAGTCTATTCCGGGTTCGAGTCATCTGTCTCGTGTTCTTAAGAATTCCCGCAATATCTTCTGTGATACCTCGTTTGCCAGTGTATTGAGAATACTGAAGGTATCGGCACGTCGCAGCAGGGCATAAGTGTCATGATCGGGTAATTGCGCTCGCAGGTCATGCGCCACATCATCGTATAACGGGCAGTCATAGATGATGTGCTCAGGTGTTCCGTCCAGAACGCCACAGTCGCACGCTGGTGTAGCCCTTTTCCCAAACCGACATAGATATGTCGGGTATGGTCCATGTCCCGTGAGAAAGTGCAATAGTCCCCTGCTAGGCTCGAAGTGGGTCATCCAAAGTCGCTCTTTGATGTTTGGCAGTAGCTGAAAGACCCTTCTGCCAGCTTCTTCATTCTCCAATGATGTTTGCCATAGCTCTTCCCCCCTTCTTTTAATGGCAGGTTTATCTCCTACCTGAACCCCCAAAATGTCCCTTGTCTTATCTATTTTCCCCTTAGTGACCCAGTACCATGCGGCCTGTTCCCTTATCTTTATGTCTAACGGGCATAAACCCATTAGCACCAATAGAGCCCCCCCCCCCCCCCCCCCCCAAGAGTTGTTCTGTAGGCACCTACAGACCGCATTATCATATTTCTTTGCACCCTTCTCACGGCCATGGCAGGCATCACCCTCGTGAGCCTGTGAGCCCAGACCCCACACGCATACCCTACTACTGATGACAGGATGCTGTTATGATATAATTTTATGAGAGCGGGTGGCAGGTGAAATCTTTTGTGACCAATGTTGATGAGGTTATTCAGGGTTTCTATGGCGCGTAATGTAATGGTTTCGATGTGAGATGTATAGCTCCATTTTTCATCAATAATTACTCCTAGGTATCGCGCTTCGCGGCGCCGAAGAACTGGTGTTCCATCAATTCTTACGGTGGGATTCCTGACCAGACTGCCTTTTAGAAGAAGGTATGTTGATTTATTTGGTGCAATTTTCATTTTAGCTTGTTGACACCATTCAGCTAGTATATTGATTGCTCTTTCTACTTTAGGTTCGAGTTCTTCGCGGCTACGGCCGCCGACCAACAGGAGGAGGTCGTCAGCGTAGGCTATCACGTCTAGCACGTCCTCGCTGAGTTGTAGTTTTTCTAACAGCGGTTCTATATTTACGTCCCAAAAGAGTGGCCCCAGTACGGAGCCCTGGGGACACCCCTTCGTAATGGTCTTACTTATTTTGTCGCTAGGCGATGATAGCCAGACCTCCCTGTCCATGCAATAGCTCCTGAGACAGCCATAGAGGGGCCCTGGGCACTCCTTCTCACGCAAGCGGGAGAAGAGCGAGGGCCACCACAGGTTGTCGAAGGCGCCACTGATGTCCACCATGATGCCGATCACGTATTTGATGGGGCAGAGCCACAGACCTCAGCCGCCAGGGCGATTGCGTCAGACGCCGATCACCCCGGCCGAAAGCCGAACTGCCTGTCGCTCATCCCACACAAAGTTCTGTGTGCGGTCAGTCTGTCAGCCAACAGCTTCTCTAACAGTTTCCCCATGATGTCTAGGAGACATATTGGTCTGTAGGACTTTGGCTCCATGGGATCTTTGTCCTTGCCCTTCTTGATGATAACCATGTTTGCCCTCTTCCAGATCTTTGGGAATTTGCCAGTCCTAAGACGTTCGTTGTATAAACCTGTGAGAGGTGCTGTTAGCTGTGGGGCGAGGAACTGTACCACCTCCGTTACTATACCATCTGGCCCTGGTGCTTTCCTCTTTTTTAGCGATTTTATATGTGCAGCAATTTCTTCCTCAGAGAAAGGGTACACCCGGGTGTTGTTGGTGTACTCCTGCTGATCTGCCCTACGGATTTGCTGTTGGGTCTCTCTTTCTTCATTTTCCTCGTCATCTGGAAGTAGAGTCCTCAGGAGGACCTCGGCGGTCTCCCGCCAGGACTCTGTTGTTCTTCCAGCCTCTCTGAGAGTAGAGAGGACCGCTGGGGACCTTATCTTCTCCCTGACCAACTTGTAGGGAACTCCCCACGGGTCAGTTTCCAGTTGTGTTAATACGTAGTCCTCCCAGCTTTTCATTCTAACCTGTTTTAACTCTTCCTGAAAGTCTTCCTCTGTTTCTCTGTATTGCTGCAACCAGTATTGTTTTTCCGGCCAGACGGCACTTCGCTGATAGTACCTTCTCGCCCGTCGGACAGACTGGCGCAGACGTTCGAGGTCGGCAGTCCATGGCGATGGGGAGGCCGCTACGGCCCTTCTCCTAGTCGGAACAGCGGCTTTTACCGCCCTAACCACTGATCCCACCAGTTCCTCGGCGTACCTATCCACGTCCAGGTCACCCTCGGGCAATGGAGGAATACTACACTCTCGAGCCAGGCGTTCCCAGTTAGTTTTATGGAAGTTGTACTGTGTTTCCCACCCCAGATCCCAGCGGCACTCTTCCTGACTAAGTTGAAAGATAATCAGATTGTGGTCGCTTGTGGTGACCTGATCTTGAACTATCCAGTTATGGATATTGCTACTGATGTTAGATGTGGCCAGGGTGACATCAATGTTGGTCCCTAATCCACCTCCACCTGTATAGTGGGGGGATCCCCTGGTTTATTGGCCACGACAAGCTGTTGGGCCATAATAAATTCCTCAGCCTTTCCACCATTTGCATCTCTGGTGCCGCTGTACCATAGGGGGGATTTCGCATTCATATCTGCCGTGATGATTACTTTTTTGCCTTGTAACGCCGTGGTCGTTTCCGCAAGATGATCTAGGTGGTCCTCAAAGTTCCCTCCATACTGGAAATACATATTTACTATGAAAACCAAACCAAGGGGCGTCTGTAATTCCACGACGTTACAGTGGCTATTCGATAGCTGCGTTATTGTTGTTGCTCTCAGCCCTTTATTTGTAATGATCATGACTGCTTGGGGTTCTTCCCCGGTGGAAATGACTTGCCAGGAGGCTGACATGAAGGGGATTTGCCCAGCTCGAGAATATGGTTCCTGCAGACAGATTACGTCTAGTCTCAGCTCCTCCACTATCCTTCGTAGCTCCTGCATGACAAGGCGGCTATTGTGAGTGTTAATTTGTCCGATAACAACCTTTGGTGACATTATGGAAAGTACGTATGGAAATTACATTCGGGCCATGGTTTGTTCCAGTTTGACGCTATTCGCCCATTGGCCAAGGCAGACTGTGCATATATTTCGTTTAGCTCGAAACTTTCCCCTCTCCTTTCAAACACCTTTTTGAGCAAGTCACGCAGGGCTCCGAATTCGGTGGGGAGGTTCATTGACCTCAGCTGTATTCTGTCTACAGCCTCCATTGTTGAGAAGGTGACTCTTCTTCCATATTTATGCCCTACACGTACGACGCGCCGAAGTGCTGTGGTGAGGATGGCCGGCTGCTCCAGGCGGGAGAGCTGCATAGCAAATTCTATGTTTGGGTAGATTCTCCTAGGGTCTACTCCTATGGGTTTTGATGTTGTTGTGTCAAGTTGTATAGTGCTTGTAACAGAGCTGTCTTGTAGGATTGCTTTGGTGGTATCGTTTTGTGTGGGGATTGTGGTGTTTGTGTCTTGAGATCTTGGGTCATGAGTTAGCGTGTGGGTGCTTGGTGTTGGCGTGAGTTGCATTGTTGTTGCCGATCGGGCGACAAAGTTTGCCGCTTTGGGGTTAAGTGTGGAGGTGACAACTGGAGGGTCATTGTTTACGGGTTCGGCCTGTGTGGTTGTATCTTTTATGGAGGTTTTTTGTTCGTCTACTTCTTCCTCTGGTTCTGTTTGTGTGCTTATACTCCTCAAGGTTATTTCTTGTTTCTTAATGTTGTGGACTCGATTTAAGAAATCTTTGAATTTGCGTGCTCTTTCGGCGTCTCTTTTTTGTTTGCTGGGGGATTTCCTTTTCTTAGCTATCCTAATTTGGTTTTCTGCGTCAGCCATAATCAGTTCTGGCTACTAGTCGCTGTTCTAACATCTTGTAGGTTGGGCAATTTCTGCCAGATGCCGCACAGGACTTTTTTCCTCTGCGTGTACATGGCACACAGATGCTTGTTTTGCTGCAATTTTTTCTGAGATGATCTTCAGAACCACACCTGGAGCATGCCGGCTTCCTGGTACAATATTTATGTATGTGGTCAATGTCTGCACAGTTGTGGCAACGAGGTACCACCAAGAAATCTTTAACATTTATGGCATGAAAGCCTATGTATACCTTGCCCATTGCTATTAGTCTTTTCCAGAGAGCCCCTGAGACCTCCGCCACATGGTGGACTACATCTCGGTCCCTCAGTCCTGTCCTGAATCTTAATCTAAAATCTTTCATGAAAGTCTCCATGTCCATATCATCTAGATTCTGTTGGTACAGAGTATCACAGAGGTCCTCATTAGTTAGTGAAACTGGAACATCATATAAGATGACCAGTGGGTTCCTCTTTCGTGGGGGCTCACATCGGACTGATTTACAGAGTTTCTGGTTTGCCAATATCTTGTCTTTGTCCTCATCAACAATGACTATGTTCTTGGTTGCTTTGACTCTGCTAATCTTTATCTTGTCTTTGGCTGGGTTTACAGTGGTTGCAAAGACCTCTTGAACTTTCTTGATGTCCTGTCCGGGGAGTGGTCGCAGAAAGACCGCTGTGTCAGGTTTTTTCGACACTTTCGCGATCGCGTCCTTGGTCGATTGAGCCTTTGTTGCCGTTTGCGCAACAACGCCGGCCCATGATTTTGTTGGTTGCTTCCTGAGCCTATCGTTTTCTCTCTCTAGCTCCTCTATCCTGCCCTCTAACTTGGCATTAACAATTGACCACGCCGCCAACTCATTTTTGAGTGTTTGAAAGGCTGCCTGACTAATTTTGCCATTTTTGACATTTTGGTCAATAAACTGGCTTAACCTCATGAATCGATCTACAGTGCTCTCCTCCGTTGCTTGATTCAAGCCGTCTTGTGGCGAGAGATCAGCTAACATAGAAGCCCTCATGGGCGCACTCGATTCGCTTGTCTCATCTGTAGCCATCATTACCATATTGACAAGCGAAAAAAATTGGGAGCCACGTCTCTTGCCCCGGACCGGCTCCTCTGGCATGGGGGGGAGACTAAAGATGCAGCTCGCCCACCAACCTCGTCCCTAGGTCAAGGGCATCCCTAAACCGCCGAGTTCAGCACACCGTTGCCAGTGTCCTGGTCTCCTTCGGTGGCCTCGTCACCGACGATTTCTCCCAGTGTTCCTCGGCAAGTGCACCCCGCACTCCAGAGAAGCGGATGCACTTCTTGTCCTTCGCCGTCTACTAGCCCGAGCTCCCACCTGCTGGCCAAGGACCCACTCCTACTCAGGTGGCGGGCCGGTCACCCAGTCGTTCGACGGTCTGGACCCAGCTAACCTAGCCCAGGCGATGTCACCACCCCCTGGGTTTGGCAGAACACGCCCCAATTACCCAGGGGCGCGGCGAAGCGCACTTGCCGACTCGCGCCGAGGTCCCACGCCGACAAACGAGGTCGCTGGCATGCAGGGCACCAGCTGGTCTTGTGCCCTGCGAATTGGGGAGGGACAGATGGTTAGTCCCTCAGACACAGCTCCCCCTGTGCCACGCACCCTTCGCTTTCGCCTTGGGTTGGGGGCGTTTAACGTCCTATCATGACGGGAGTTTAACGTCCTCACCGTTCCACAGCCCGGAGGTGTTATGAGAGTGATGATGTGATAAAAAATGATGGTATGGCCCGGGTCTTATGTTGTGGAGTTTGACATCATCGAGACGGTGCGGCACTCAAACCCGAGTTACGTTCCCCGGAGGGCCTCCACACGTACTGGGGGATCATGGCCGACCATGTCTCACCCACCGCTTTTGATAATTCACGGTGGGCCAGTGCGGTTCAGTGAGGATTGCACCCAGTTAAGGGCTAGCCGTTTAACGTCATGCATGGATGGCCCTTCCCATGTTAGCTTCACCCCATCTGAGGGGGTTACTGAGCGCCGGGGCCACGTCAAGGCCACGGGATAGGACATTACGGTCCCCGCCCCACTCAGGTTCCTCTGAGCCACAGAGCGCTTCAGACAGTCTGAAGATTTCCGGGAATCAGAGGGTCTCCTGGCGGTTTTAACCCAGTTTCGGAAGGCAACACACCTTCCCCACGTGGCGCCACGCAGACCGCTGAGCACATGCTCCATATGTCCACCATTTCGTTTTCTAACTTCCTTCAAACGAACACTGAAGTTAGTGGTTACACTGCGGCACATGTCTTCCGTAATTTCACTGCAAGCTTGAAGAATAAGTCTTCTGAGCTCCATTAAATAACGTGGAAGTTTCGGGAAAATTTTTTCCTTTAGGTACCCCCAAACCACACCGTCTAAATGAAAATGCGCCTCGTCTGAAAACCAAACGTGTAAGGTGTCAGGCAATTCCAACACCTTCCATGAAAACCCTGACATGATAGCAAATCCGACAGTATGTCACATAGCTCCAAATAAATCCTGACATTAAATTAACCAAAGTAATACGATCAGCGAGTGAGCAAATGGAATACCACAGACTAACACAAGAATGCCTAAATGCATGTCATACCTTCCTACCGTGAAACAGACGCAGTTCCGAGGGGAGAAACGAGAACAGAAGCCGAGAGCAGAATCGTGTAGGCTAGGAGGTCCTACGATAAGGGATGGACACCCACGTCGCTAGCCGACCGCCAAAACCACCCTCCAGCCTATGTTAAAAGATAGATCCCTCCAGAAGAACAGTATAGATCTTACGATAACACTAAAAGGGCCGCACCAGCTGCACGTTTTAGCGTGAGACTTTTTCGCGTCTCTGTTACGTTGCAAACGTTAAAAACATTGCCCCACCACGAAAAGTATAACGTTTCTCATTGGATAGACAGAATTTTGTAGGCGGAGCTTAAGGTTAACATTGAAACCCTGATTGGCCAGTTGAAAACACAGCCAGATAGTTTTTTTAAAACCAACTTCGGTAAACTGTAGTAAGGAGAAGTTAGGAGAGAATTGCTTCCGAGTCGGCGAGGTGCGTGGAGCTGTGCCGCCCACCGCCCCCTGACGCTGCCTACCCAACGACAAGGTAATGAACGCATGCGATGCCGCATTTTTGAGCGCATAAGGCTTCACTCAGAACTGCAGAAGTCTCATCTGTTACATCCTTTTTTTACGTAATACTAGTGTCGATCGTCAATTAAATCTCATGGTATTCACATTTGCTACATAAGTTAAAATCTGAAACGTGATGATTTTTCTGTTATATAATTATTGAAAAGCCACATCAGCCACTGTAATTTACGACAAGTTAGATAAGTAATTAAAGATAATTGATGGTCACTGTAGACCATTTTTATAGTTTTCTCTTTTAAGAAATTTAACGTAAATCTAGATTATAGATGTGATATGGCATAGGTCATCCTTCGATCCATTATAGAACTTGGAAACAAACTCAGGGAATATTCGTTCACATTTTTGTTGAACACAGTTCGTTTTTATCATCCTGTATTAAAATATTTCCTTTTATCAATAGTGCAATTTATAAACAATGTTTTGTGAGTAGAATAAAATTTCCAGTGGTAAACTTAACGGCTTTTTCGACGTTATTTTAGCAGCTAACTAAAAATAGGAAAGCCTTGAACCCCTTCCACTAAATTTAGTTAGTATTAAGATTCTTTTACAGGGAGTGCAGTGCACCTGACGCTCAAGTCATTAAGTATTTGATTATATCATCGCTAGTCTCACTGAACTCTTCTGAACTCTACATGTCATGTGTGGTCTGGCGTCTCCTTACCAGCAATAGGTCCCAGGTTCAAACAAGCAATTCCCTAAAAAACACGCTCAGAGCGTCGTTACGCGAAAGTGGTAGGGAGACACGACTTAGAACAAACAGACACCACGCAGAATTTTAGAAACATTGTTGAGAGATTCTTCCCTATCCTCCGCCCAATGAGCAAACAGCAGTCTCTGCTGCTTGTGTTCTTCAGTGAGCTTCTGTGCACAGGTCATCTTGCATGGGTACATATGGAGGTCACTTTTAAGAATGCGTTGAACGGAGCGTGTGGATATTCCCAGTTGCACTGCTGCCTTTCTACGCGATTTCCCGGGACTTCTCTGCAAAGCAGCTCGTACCGCTTCAATATTCTCCGGCGAACAAACAGGCTTCGGCCGAGGTCGCTTAGCTTCCAATACTGTTCCCTCCTGTAGATATTTATCCAACAACCTGTGGATGGTCTTCTTGCAAGGGACCCATCGTGTGTCAAACTGTTGTCGAAAACGCCTCTGAGTCACAACAAGGCTTTTCGTTTCATGAAAAAGTAACACAATTGCCGATCGTTGATGTGTCGTCAGTCTTCCATTATTAGCCGTTGCTGCTTGCTAGTCTCCTAGCGGCAGTATCGTGAATTACGCGTCGTTTCGTAACTCATTTGTTTTTACAAGCTCTGCTGGTACTGCTGTAGAGATCCCAGCGCGATATCTAATGTGCGTCGTAAATTGTAAAAGAAACAATTGGTAACACATTTCGTACGCCACCCTGTACGTCTCAAAATACGTGTTTGTAGCAGTTCTACCCAACGCATACTTTACAAAGGCCTTAAACTGCTCCTCAAATAACTGAAACAAAAAAATGTTCAAATGTGTGTGAAATCTTATGGGAATTAACTGCTAAGGTCATCAGTCCCTAAGCTTACACACTACTTAACCTAAATTATCCTAAGGACAAACACACACACCCATGCCCGAGGGAGGACTCGAACCTCAGCCGGGACCATAACTAAAACAAACACGGAAATAATGCATTTCATCAAGCAAACTCTGCTTTTAAGAAATGGTTATTACAACTAAAGTAACGACACATGTTTCGTAACCTTGTTCCATATAATCGTTCCAGATACTGTCGCTAGGTGACGAAATTGTGCTAAACGCATTGTCTGAAAATTATTTCGAGCTGTTAGTTCATGAGCCCACGCGAATAGTAAGCGGATGTGAAAAGACACTTGACCTCTTAGCAACAAATAATCCTGAGCTAATAACAAGCATCAAAACCGATTCAGGAATTAGTGAACACAGGGTTGCGTAACGCCCTTCAGTAGTGTAACTCCCAAATCCTCCAAAAATAAACAAAAAAAAGAACTAACCAGAAAAGTAGATAAAAATTCACTTAACGCCTTCCTGAGAGACAATCTCCACTCCTTCCAAATTAACGATATAAGTGTTTGAATTCAAAGAAATAGTATTTCCAGCAACTGAGAGATTTATACTAAATAAATTAACAAACGCCGTAGCTGATCCTCCGTGGTACACAAAACGGGTCAGAACACTGTTTCAGAAACAACGAAACAAACATGCCAAATTCAAACAGTCGCAAAATCCCCAAGATTGGCGATCTTTTACAGAAGCTCGAAATTTAGCACCGACTTCAATGCGAGATGCTTATAACAGTTTCCACAACGAAACTTTGTCTCGAAACCTGGCAGAAAATCCAAAGAGATTCTGGTCGTATGTGAAGTATGTTAGAGACAAGAAACAATCAGTGCCTTCTCTGCGCAATAGCAATGGAGATACTATCGAAGACAGCGCTGCCAAAGCAGAGTTACTAAACATAGCCTTCCGAAATTCCTTCATAATAGAAGACGAAGTAAATACTCCAGAATTCGAATCCAGAACAGCTGCCAACACGAGTAAAGTAGAAGTAAATATCCCCGGAGTAGTGAAGCAATTTAAATCACTTAATAAAGGCAAGTCTTCTGGGCCAGACTGTTTACCAGTTAGGCTCCTTACAGAGTATGCTGGTACAATAGCTCCATACTTAACAATCACGCAAAATCGTTCGCTCGACGAAAGATCCGTACCCAAAGGCTGGAAAGTTGCACAGGTCGCACCAATATTCAAGAAATGTAATAGGAGCAATCCGCTAAATTACAGGCCCATATCATTAAAGTCGATATGCAGCGCCACGCGGGATTAGCCGAGCGGTCTCAGGCGCTGCAGTCATGGACTGTGCGGCTGATCTTGGCGGAGGTTCGAGTCCTCCCTCGGGCATGGGTGTGTGTGTTTGTCCTTAGGATAATTTAGGTTAAGTTGTGTAAGCTTAGGGACTGATGACCTTAGCAGTTAAGTCCCATAAGATTTCACACACATTTGAATATTTGATATCCAGCATGATTTCGGAACAATTTTGTGTTCGAACATTATGAGTTACCTCTAAGGAAATAGTCTATTGACACACAGTAAACAAGTAATTAGAAGAAAATCGTTCTTTTGAAACAGAACTAGCTGTTTACTCGCACGAAGTGTTGAGTGTTATTGACCATGGACTTAAAACTGACTCTGTATTTCTAGATTTCCAGAAGGCTTTGGAGACTCTACCACACAAGCGGCTTGTAGTGAAATTGCGTGCTTATGGAATTTAGTCTCAGTTATGTGACGGAAAGTCATCGAGTAACACAGAAGTGCCGGCCTGGGCGGCCGAGCGGTTCTAGGCGCTACAGTCTGGAACCGCGCGACCGCTACGGTCGCAGGTTCGAATCCTGCCTCGGGCATGGATGTGTGTGACGTCCTTAGGTTAGTTAGGTTTAAGTAGTGACCTCAGAAGTTGAGTCCCATAGTGCTCAGAGCCATTTAACACAGAACTGATTTCTGACGTTCCACGAGGTGGTGTTATAGGCTTGGGAGACAATCTGAGCAGCTGTCTTAGATTGTTTGCAGTTGACGTTGTCGCTTATCGACTAGTTAAGTCATCAGAAGATCAAAACAACATGCAAAAAGATTAAGAAAAGATATCTGTGTGATGCGAAAATTGGCAATTGGCCATAAATAACAAAAAGTGTGAGGTCATCCACATGGGTGCTAAAAGGAATCCGTTAAATTTCGGTTACACGATAAATCAGTCAAATCTAAAGGCCGTAATTCAACTACATACTTAGGAATTACAATTACGAACAACTTAAATTTGGAAGGAACACACAGAAAATGCTATGGGGAAGGCTAACCAAAGACTGCGTTTTATTGGCAGGATACTTAGAAAATGTAATAGAGCAAAATAAAGAGACTGCCTACAGTATGCTTGTCCGTTCTCTTTTAGAATACTGCTGCACGGTCTGGGATCTTTACCAGATAGATTGACGGAAAAAAATTGGAATTTTGTGGTAAGCTCTTATGGGACCAAACTGCTGAGGTCATCGGTCCCTAAGCCTACACACTACGTAATCTAACTTAAACTAACTTACGCTATGGACAACACACACACCCATGCTCGGGGGGAGCCGCACGGACCATGACAAGGCGATTCAGACAGCGCTGCTATCCCATGCGGCTAGGATTGATGGACTACATCGAAAAAGTTCAAAGAAGGGTTGCACTTTTGTATTATAGCGAAATAGGGGAGAGAGAGTGTCACTCAAATGATACAGGATTATCGGTGGACATCATTGGAACAAAAACTTTTCCCTTGCGCCGAAATCATCTCAGGAAATTTCAATCACCACCTTTCTCCTCCGAATGTGAAGATATTTCGTTGACGCCGACCTACATATGGAGAAACGGTCACCAAAATAAAGTAAGGAATATCAGAGCTCGCAAGGAAAGATATAGGCGTTCGTTTTTACTGCCCACTATAGGAGATTGGAATCATAGAAATTGTGAAGGTGATTCAATGAATACTCTGCGAGGAGCTTAAATGGGATTTACAGAGTATCCATGTAGATGTAGACACATACAGTGCACTCTAAAGACAGATTTACAAATATAATGATGTAAAAAGATTTTATTGCAACTATCCATATGCCCTGTTTTCACAGCAGCAGTGACGTGACCCACCTATCGACAACTAGAACCTTTACTTAATGTGAACACTGTGGGCTTTCAAATAATAAATGAAATGATGTTGTGGTGATGTGGCCCTCGACTACGTAACCTCAGACTCATAGTTTAAATATTAAAAGTTTTGGCTGGTTTCGTTCTCTAGGCGCTGGGACACGTAGTTGCCACATTACAAGCCAAATACTGCTGAATCTACAGTACACAATATAAACATAGACATGAATCAAATGGTCGAAGGTTGCTATCACTCGGCAATTGCGAATTTTGAACCTAATGTAGACGTATATAAACGAAAGATTGCAATTAAATAAAATCTGGAGGTACTATCTTAACGACTTTAAATGATGAATACGATAGTAGAAGTACTTTTGATAATGTGGCATAATCCTGCAAAACACTTATGGGTTCGATGGTCCAGCAATTAAATAAAATATAAGTTGAATAACAGGGAAACAATAGATTCCTACTGCACGTAATAAGTTATGAATAACAACATAGCTCGCGAGATATTCACTTCTAAAAGCACACTACGTCTTCACTGTAGAAGCCATGGAAATCTCACAAGGGCACAAGTAGGCACTCCAAAGTATTTCCATCTGCCACGGCCACGCGCAAACCGCTCCACACTCTCCAAGTCTCTGCCGCGACCGTGCTTCTCTCGCGCCGTCTCGTCCAGCACTCTCGTGTCGTGTGCCGTACTGTTCAGAACTCCTGTGTCCTGTGCTACTGTCCCTCGCGCCGCACTGTTCCGAATACCCCCTCCATTCACTTCGGTAGTCGCCTCCCTTAGTAACGAGCGCTGTGATTGGCGAGAGCGCTTTCATCACGTCTCCAAGCCAACGCACACTCACAAGCATTTTGAAACACATTCGAAATACTGGATTTACATTTAAATATCTCGAAACTACCGCTCGAAAAACCGCTCCACACTCTCCAAGTCTCTGCCGCGACCGTGCTTCTCTCGCGCCGTCTCGTCCAGCACTCTCGTGTCGTGTGCCGTACTGTTCAGAACTCCTGTGTCCTGTGCTACTGTCCCTCGCGCCGCACTGTTCCGAATACCCCCTCCATTCACTTCGGTAGTCGCCTCCCTTAGTAACGAGCGCTGTGATTGGCGAGAGCGCTTTCATCACGTCTCCAAGCCAACGCACACTCACAAACATTTTGAAACACATTCGAAATACTGGATTTACATTTAAATATCTCGAAACTAAATAAATATTTCTACAGCTGGACCATAACATGTACTATTAAATACATAAACAATTAAATAAACATACATCAAAAGAAAAGAACAGAAATAAGTCAGTAGCCTAATGACTCTGTGCTTTCTAAAAAACAGGAAATAATTGACCAGTTTCTTCATGAGTAGTATATTCGGATATGAACAAAGACATAGATGAATAAATATATTTATAAGCATGCTGCCACCGTATTTTCGTATGACTGTTGAGTACTTATCGCGTGACGCGATCGATAGTAATCGGCCACTTTGACCTCCAATAACTCATGTACCGGGTGATCAAAAAGTCAGTATAAATTTGAAAACTTAATAAACCATGGAATAATGTAGATAGAGAGGTAAAAATTGACACACATGCTTGGAATGACATGGGGTTTTATTAGAACCAAAAAAAACAGTGTTCACAAAATGTCTGACAGATGGCTCTGGACAGCAAAACGTCAGTGACTGCGCATGACAATTGTATATAAAAGGAGGTGTAATGAGAAAGAGAATCAGATGCGCTAGCAGTCGCAGCATGTTGGCGTTACCTGAAAAGGCGCTTTTAGTGAAGCCTAATTATCAGAATGGGGAATGTGCTAGTTCAGCGTTAGGATCCTATCGCCATAGGGATTCGAACGGGTAAAGGTCCGTTGAAAAATGCAGCTGTGGCGAGAATGATTTCGAAGTTCGAAGCCACGGGTTGTTTAGACGATAGACCCCGTAGTGGCGGACCGCGCACAAGGCGTAATGCTGCTGAGACAGTTCAGGAAGAAATGGAGACTGTAGCGGGTTCGTCTACGCACGGGGAAGTCAGCGCTCGTGCAGTCGCTCGTTGCAGCGGCATTCCATACGCTACTGTTTGGTTGGCACTGAGGCGTACCCTCCGATGCTAGCCGCACAAAATCCTTCGGCATCATTAACTGTTACCTGACGATTTAGTGAAGCAGGGCATTTGCGGTGTTGACGTTTCAAAAGATGGCGGAAGATGACGATTGGTTGAGTAACGTGTTGTGGACCGACGAAGCTCATTTCACGCTCCGAGGGTCTGTCAACGCCCACAACTGCAGAATTTGGGCTTCCGAAAATCCTAGAACTGCCGTGGAAACTCCATTGCACGATGAGAAAGTCACGGAATGAGTTGGATTTACCACATCTATCGTTATCGGGCCTTTTTTCTTAGAGGAAATGCGTGATTCTATTTTTATAACTGTTACCGTGACGTGTGAGAGGTACGCCGATATGTTACAGAATCGCATCATCCCCAGCCTGGCTGATAAACACCTGCTGGAACGTACGATTTTTATGCAGGATGGTGCTCTACCCCATATTGCTAGACGCGTGAAAGATCTCTTGTTGCCGGCCGCAGTGGCCGAGCGGTTCTAGGCGCTACAGTCTGGAACCGCGCGACCGCTACGGTCGCAGGTTCGAATCCTGCCTCGGGCATGGATGTGTGTGATGTCCTTAGGTTAGTTAGGTTTAAGTAGTTCTAAGTTCTAGGGGACTGATGACCTCAGAAGTTAATTCCCATAGTGCTCAGAGCCTTTTTTTTTCTTTTTTTTTTTTTGAAAGATCTCTTGCGCGCGTCGTTTGGTGATGATCGTGTGCTCAGCCGCCACTTTCGTCATGCTTGGCCTCCCAGGTCCCCAGACATCAGTCCGTGCGATTATTGGCTTTGGGGTTACCTGAAGTCGCAAGTGTATCGTGATCGACCAACATCTCTAGGGGTTAAAGGCGCTACAGTCTGGAACCGCACGACCGCTACGGTCGCAGGTTCGAATTCTGCCTCGGGCATGGATGTGTGTGATGTCCTTAGGTTAGTTAGGTTTAAGTAGTTCTAAGTTCTAGGGGACTTATGACCACAGCAGTTGAGTCCCATAGTGCTCAGAGCTATTTTTTTGAACATCTCTAGGGATGCTGAAAGACAACATCCTACGCCAATGCCTCACCATAGCTCCGGACATGCTTTACAGTGCTGTTCACATTATTGCTCGACTACAGCTGATGTTGAGGAATGATGGTGGACATATTGAGCATTTCCTGTAAAGAACATCTTCTTTGCTTTGTCTTACTTTGTTATGCTAATTATTGCTATTCTGATCAGATGAAGCGCCATATGTCGGACATTTTTTTAACTTTTGTATTTTTTGTTTCTAATAAAACCCCATGTCATTCCAAGCATGTGTGTCAATTTGTATCTCTGTATTTACGTTGTTCCGTGATTTATTCAGTTTTCAAATTTATACTGACTTTATGTTCACCCAGTACTATTCAGGTTACATGCATGTAATTTATACCAATTTGGGTTTACACTAACAGCTTTCTGAAGACACACCGATCGACAAAATAGGATGAACTGTTTAGATTTTGGAAATTCGTTGCTGGGTGTTACTTGTATAATTTATCGTCAGATGCTAAAGTTTAAACTAATAAAGATGTTGAAAATCTGACTACACCATCAGAATCGCCGTGCAAATAATGGTAATGTACATGTTTCTTTTTGAGGTATCGTAATTCCTCTAGCTACTATTAATTTCTACATGAACTGTGAAATGTCTCCCATTAAGGTTTCACACAGTCCTCCATCTTTGGCACTCCCGGCATGTCTCCTTCATCGACACAGCGTCACCACGGAACTTCCAGCCACACGGCCGACGGACCCTGGCTAACGTTCGGCACCACGTGGTCGCCGACGAGCTGCGGCCCGCCCGCCGAGCGGCCCCAGCGCGGCCACGCCAACTCCGAACTTAGAATATTTTCAGGACGCCACAACTCGCCCGTTACCTCGCAACACTGAGTTGTGATAGGTGTACGGTGCATGAAGAATAAACTGGCTCACAAGTAGACAAAGAATAATGCACTCTTTATTACGAGAAGCGCAACGTGGGACATAAAACATCTGAAAGAAGCATAATTAAGGTACTGCCTGTCTTTCGCCAGTTACAAGAAGAGATAACACCTGGCAAGTAACTCCACTGAAATCCGCAAACCCTGGCTAGTCTGCAGTTCGGCGTTTGAGCTGCTGCGAGGTGGACGCTACTGCGAGCAGTGCTCACGCTCCGACAGGTGAGCCGCCGTGCGCGCCCGGGCGAACGCCCGGAGGGTGTGCTTAGCTCAGTCAATGAGCGCGTGCCTCTGGGCGCGGCCAGAGCGAGCCCGCAGCGTGTGCTAAATGATTCCTTGTGCTCTGCTGGATCGACCGCAAAGCGCAGCCGGCGTTAAGCCCAGAGGGTAAGCGAAAGCTGGCTGGCAGTCGTCGAGATGTGTTTAAACAGGCAGGGAGGTGGATACCCGCGCAGAGCACGTCGCTTATTTGCAGCTCCGCCGTCGTTGAGGCGCGCTCTGCCGGGCGGCGAGGCTGGTAAGTAAACCTGCGTTCACAGTGGCACCGACAACACCAAAGGCTGCCCGATGAAATCGACCTACAGCTCGGTCACAGGTCGTCCGTTCCCCTTCGTCAGTTTTTGGCGGTAAGAAAACGGTTATATTATAATACACTACTGGCCATTAAAATTGCTGCACCAAGAAGAAATGCTGATGATAAACGGGTATTCATTGGATAAATATATTATACTAGAACTGACATGTGATTACATTTTCACCCAATTTGGGTGCATAGATCATGAGAAATCAGTACCCAGAACAACCACCTCTGGCCG
Source organism: Schistocerca piceifrons (assembly GCF_021461385.2). Classification (NCBI taxonomy): domain Eukaryota; kingdom Metazoa; phylum Arthropoda; class Insecta; order Orthoptera; family Acrididae; genus Schistocerca; species Schistocerca piceifrons. Next base: position 334,140,912 of record NC_060144.1, read on the forward strand.
TAATTACGGCCTTGATACGGCCTCGGCATTGAGTCAAACAGAGCTTGGATGGCGTGAACAGGTACAGCTGCCCATGCAGCCTCAACATGATACCACAGTTCATAAAGAGAAGTGACTCGCGTATTGTGACGAGCCAGTTGCTCGGCCACCATTGACCAGACGTTTTCAATGGGTGAGAGATCTGAGGAATGAGCTGGCCAGGGCAGCAGTCGAACATTTTCTGTATCCAGAAAGGCACGTAGAGGACCTGCAACATGCGGTCGTGCATTATCCTGCTGCAATGTATGGTTTCCCAGGGATCGAATGAAGGGTAGAGCCGCGGGTCGTAACACATCTGAAATGTAACGTCCACTGTTCAAAGTGCCGTCAGTGCGAACAACAGGTGACAGAGACGTGTAACCAATGGCACCCCATACCATCACGCCGGGTGATACGCCAGTACGGCGATGACGAATACACGCTTCCAATGTGTGTTCACCGCGATGTCACCAAACACGGATGCGACCATCATGATGCTGTAAACAGAACCTGGATTCATCTGAAAAAAATGTTGTTTTGCCATTCGTGCACCCAGGTTCGTCGTTGAGCACACCATCGCAGGCGCTCCTGTCTGTGAAGCAGCGTGAAGGGTAACCGCAGCCATGGTCTCCGAGCTAACAGTCCATGCTGCTGCAAACGTCGTCGAACTGTTCGTGCAGATGGTTGTTGTATTGCAAACGTCCTCATCTGTTGACTCAGGAATCGAGGCATGGCTGCACGATCCGTTACAGACATGAGGATAAGTTGCCTGTCATCTCGACTGCTAGTGATATGAGGCCATATTCTGCTAACAGTCATTGGATCTCGACCAACGCGAGCAGCAATGTCGCGATACGATAAACCGCAATCGCGAGAGGCTACAATCCGACCTATATCAAATATCAAAGTCGGAAACGTGATGGTACGCATTTCTCCTCCTTACACGAGGCATCACAACAACATCTCACCAGGCAACGCTTGGCAACTGCTGTTTGTGTACGAGAAATCTGTTGGAAACTTTTTTCATGTCAGCACGTTGTAGGTGTCGCCACCGGTACCAACCTTGTGTGAATGCTCTGAAAAGCTAATCATTTGCATATCACACCATCTTCTTCCTGTCGGTTAAATTTCGCGTCTGTTGCACGTCATCTTCGTTGTATAGCAATTTTAATGGCCATTAGTGTATTTTCCATCAAAGTGATTTGAATCTGCAATAACTTGCTTCGGCAGGGTGGATGCCACGATGCAGCTGTGGTTGGAGTTCTGCTTTGCAACTGTTGCTATTAAACAGACGCCGAGTGCTTCTAAATGAGCTACATCTGCCTCGAAAAGAACGTCCCAGATACACTCTTGCCTTAGTTATTGAAATAATCAGACAAGTTTCACGAATATATTGAGAAACGTCGTAATACACTGAGATGACAAAGAAGATGGCAAATACTGTACACACTTCCCTCGGTTACTGAAATAATTAGACAAGATTTACGAATATATTCAGAAATGTCCTAATACACTGAGATGACAAAAGTCATAGGATACCTCTCAGTATCGTGTCCGACCTGCTTTTGTCCATCGGAATGCAGCAATAGTCGTCCATAATTGCGAATGTGTTCCCGTTGCACGATTTTGTGCACACACTGACCTCTCAACTGTCCCATAAATGTTCGATGAGATTTGTGTCGGGCGATGGAGGTGGTCAAATCATTCTCTCGAACTGTCCAAAATGTTCAAACCAATCGCGAACGATTGTGCCCTCGTGACATAGATATTCGCGAACATAACGTCTGTAAAAGCAAATGGTCTCCTGAGTACAAATGACAGCTTCACCGGTGCAACGCCCTTTTATACTTTGTGTACGCGATACTATTGCCATCTGTATATGTGAATATCGCCATCCCATGAGCTTTGTCTATTCAGTGTGCATACTTGATATAATTCATGCTGACGCTGAGAAGGAAGATTACAAGCAGTATGCACAATTTCAAATAAACGAAAACGGACTTATTTGTATCTGCCTTCAATGACTCTCATTCAGCATGTGTGCGAAAGACAAACATAGATATTAGAGTAAGTAATCTGAACAGTGGAAACACGTACACCGCATTTGCAAAACCACCTCAAATAACGTCTCTGCCTCTTGATGACTGGGTGTTGTGTGATGGCCTTAGGTTAGTTAGGTTTAAGTAGTTCTAAGTTCTAGGGGACTGACGACCATAGATGTTAAGTCTCATAGTGCTCAGAGCCATTTGAACAATTTTTGAACCTCAAATAACGGAATCACCACCCTGTTGGCATAAAAACGCAAGTAAGTAGTAGTAATATAAGGAGCGATCAAAAATTTTCCGTTCGAAGGCCGTATGCCAATCAGGCAAAATCTCTGTGAGCACTGAGGCAATCGTCCCACCTGCCTGAAGAAGTCCGTATCTGCTTTCTGCACGTCGTCGCCCGACAGTCACCGTCGACCCTTTTTCAAGGGACCGATGCCGTGATAATTGCATGAGGAGAGATCAGGACTACAGCGCGCGTTCTGGAGTGTAACGTATCTTTCCTTTACAACATTTGCGATACATGGAAGTGCGTTATCATGAAACAGCAGCACCCAGCACGGAACCTGGCGCAACATTCCTCAACGGTGGTTTTAGACAATACCGCCCCATAAATATTCTTCATTCTCCAATGGAGTGGTTTTTTTTTTTTTTGCTTTGGCAGCCAAGAAAAAGTTAACAACAAACTGGTCCTGCTTGGACGCATTTGGTAATCACGTCGCCATAGTTCACGTTTCCTCACTTATCACATGTACGTCGGGAACACATGAATGCCAGACTAATCACTTATCTACTTGCCGGTGCTTATAAGGGGTGGTTCATTGATCGTGACCGTGCCAAATATCTCACGAAATAAGCGTCAAACGAAAAAACTACAAAGAACGAAACTTGTCTAGCTTGAAGGGGGAAACCAGATGGCACTATGGTTGGCCCGCTAGATGGCGCTGCCATAGGTCAAACGGATATCAACTGCCATTTTTTAAATAGGAACTCCCAATTTATTACATATTCGTGTAGTACGTAAATAAATATGAATGCTTTAGTTAGACCATTTTTTTCGCTTTGTGATACATGGTGCTGTAATATTCACAAACCTATGGCTCACAATTTTAGACGAACAGTTGGTAACAAGTAGGTTTTTTAAATTAAAATACAGAACATAGGTACGTTTGAACATTTTATTTCGGTTGTTCCAATGTGATACATGTACCTTTGTGAACTTATCATTACTGAGAACGCATGCTGTTACAGCGTGATTACCTGTAAATACCTCATTAATGCAATAAATAGTCAAAATGATGTCCGTCAACCTCAATGCATTTGGCAATACGTGTAACGACATTCCTCTCAACAGCGAGTAGTTCGCCTCCCGTAATGTTCGCACATGCATTGAGAATGGGCTGACGCATGTTGTCAGGTGTTGTCGGTGGATCACGATATCAAATATCCTTCAACTTTCCCACAGAAAGAAATCCGGGCCATGGTATGGTGCTTCGACACCCAATCCACCTGACATGAAATATGCTATTCAGTACCGCTTCAACCGCACGCGAGCTATGTACCGGACATCCATCATGTTGGAAGTACATCGCCATTCTGTCATGCAGTGAAACATCTTGTAGTAACATCGGTAGAACATTACGTAGGAAATCAGCATACATGCACCATTTAGATTGCCATCGATGAAATGGGGGCCAATTATCCTTCCTCCCATAATGCCGCACTATACATTAACCCGCCAAGGTCGCTGATGTTACACTTGTCGCAATCATCGTGGATTTCCCGTTGCCCAATAGTGCATATTATGCCGGTTTACATCATCGCTGTTGGTGAATGACGCTTCGTCGCTAAATAGAACGCGTGCAAAATACACTCCTGGAAATGGAAAAAAAGAACACATTGACACCGGTGTGTCAGACCCACCATGCTTGCTCCGGACACTGCGAGAGAGCTGTACAAGCAATGATCACACGCACGGCACAGCGGACACACCAGGAACCGCGGTGTTGGCCGTCGAATGGCGCTAGCTGCGCAGCATTTGTGCACCGCCGCCGTCAGTGTCAGCCAGTTTGCCGTGGCATACGGAGCTCCATCGCAGTCTTTAACACTGGTAGCATGCCGCGACAGCGTGGACGTGAACCGTATGTGCAGTTGACGGACTTTGAGCGAGGGCGTATAGTGGGCATGCGGGAGGCCGGGTAGACGTACCGCCGAATTGCTCAACACGTGGGGCGTGAGGTCTCCACAGTACATCGATGTTGTTGCCAGTGGTCGGCGGAAGGTGCACGTGCCCGTCGACCTGGGACCGGACCGCAGCGACGCACGGATGCACGCCAAGACCGTAGGATCCTACGCAGTGCCGTAGGGGACCGCACCGCCACTTCCCAGCAAATTAGGGACACTGTTGCTCCTGGGGTATCGGCGACGACCATTCGCAACCGTCTCCATGAAGCTGGGCTACGGTCCCGCACACCGTTAGGCCGTCTTCCGCTCACGCCCCAACATCGTGCAGCCCGCCTCCAGTGGTGTCGCGACAGGCGTGAATGGAGGGACGAATGGAGACGTGTCGTCTTCAGCGATGAGAGTCGCTTCTGCCTTGGTGCCAATGATGGTCGTATGCGTGTTTGGCGCCGTGCAGGTGAGCGCCACAATCAGGACTGCATACGACCGAGGCACACAGGGCCAACATCCGGCATCATGGTGTGGGGAGCGATCTCCTACACTGGCCGTACACCACTGGTGATCGTCGAGGGGACACTGAATAGTGCACGGTACATCCAAACCGTCATCGAACCCATCGTTCTACCATTCCTAGACGGCAAGGGAACTTGCTGTTCCAACAGGACAATGCACGTCCGCATGTATCCCGTGCCACCCAACGTGCTCTAGAAGGTGTAAGTCAACTACCCTGGCCAGCAAGATCTCCGGATCTGTCCCCCATTGAGCATGTTTGGGACTGGATGAAGCGTCGTCTCACGCGGTCTGCACGTCCAGCACGAACGCTGGTCCAACTGAGGCGCCAGGTGGAAATGGCATGGCAAGCCGTTCCACAGGACTACATCCAGCATCTCTACGATCGTCTCCATGGGAGAATAGCAGCCTGCATTGCTGCGAAAGGTGGATATACACTGTACTAGTGCCGACATTGTGCATGCTCTGTTGCCTGTGTCTATGTGCCTGTGGTTCTGTCAGTGTGATCATGTGATGTATCTGACCCCAGGAATGTGTCAATAAAGTTTCCCCTTCCTGGGACAATGAATTCACGGTGTTCTTATTTCAATTTCCAGGAGTGTATCTTTCATCTTTCCGTAATTTCTTTTGTGCGCAGTGGCAGAACTGCATACGATGTGCAACGTCGTCGCCATACAATTCCTGGTGCATAGAAATATGGTACGGGTGCAATCGATGTTGATGTAGCATTCTCAGCACCGACGTTTTTGAGATTCCCGATTCTCGCGCAATTTGTCTGCTACTGATGTGCGGATTAGCCACGACAGTAGCTAAAACACCTACTTGGGCATCATCATTTGTTGTAGGTCGTGGTTGACGTTTCACATGTGGTTGAACACTTTCTGTTTCCTTAAATAAGGTAACTATCCGGCGAACGGTCCGGACACTTGGATGATGTCGCCCAGGATACCGAGCAGCGTACATAGCACACGTCCGTTGGGCATTTTGATCACAATAACCATACATCAACACGATATCGACCTTTTCCGCAATTGGTGAACGATCCATTTTAACACGGGTAATGTATCACGAAGCAAATACCGTCCGCACTGGCGGAATGTTACGTGATACCTCGTACTTATATGTTTGTGACTATTACAGCGCCATCTATCACAAAGCGAAAAAAGTGGTCCAACTAAAACATTCATATTTCCTTACGTACTACACGAATATGTAGTAAAAAATTGGGGTTCCATTTTAAAAAAAGGCAGTTGATATCCGTTTGACCTATGGCAGCGCCTTCTAGGTGGCCAACCATAGCGCCATATGGTTTTTCCCTTCAAGCTATACGAGTTTCGTTCTTTGTAATTTTTTTTCTTTTGATGCTTATTTCGTGAGATATTTGGCCTTGTCACTATCAATGGACCACCCAGAATACCTGCATTGGAATGAATCAACGTTGCATGTACGTTGCATCAACGCCTTCAAACGGAAACATTTTGATCACACCAACTAACAGATATTTAGTGCTCACCTTTCATAATGCCTGTTATTAGATTTTTCATTGTTCGTGATGCGAAAAACTACTACTTCCTTGAAATAAACTCATCAGTTTCTCACAGTGCATGTTTCGTCTGTGATAAAGCCGGCCGTTTCGAGCGAAGAAAATAAATGATTTGAATCTCATTGATTATCGCCCGAAGTTCGTGTGTTCGGGCGATGAGATAGGCTGATTTTGCCGCCGCAAGCTTAATGACACACTGGTTTGAGAAGATCAGCCGATTTTGGTTGTCCGTGGAATCTGCCGATGTTAGCTCCACGATGACCGGAACCAAAGCTGATTCCGGCGGACGACTGGAGCAAGTTAGGGGAATGACATCAGTGTATGAATGGTAACAGAAGTGTTTGGCGAATGAGCGTTGATACAGCACTTAACATGGCATTACCACAGTGGACAGAATTGCCAGTGCTGGAAACAAACAGAATTTCCTTAGAACTTTCTAAAAATTGATATATTGTTTGACGTCTCAGAGCATAACAGATAGAGGCAGAGATTCGAGAATGAAGGTTCACCCATTCTGCTTATTTCCTTTGTACGCAAGGGAAAGTAAAAATCGTGTGGAGATTGGTATAACTCACAGGGTCTCCGCTACTTGGGCCTTCAGAAAACCCATTAGAGGTGTACTCAATAGGAGATATAACCCCACACCTCTGCTGCATGGCGCTAACAGAAATTTCGTGATGCAGCGTTAAGACTAGCTATTATTCGTTTGGAAAACATCACCTGAAATCAACAGATCTAACAAAATTGGCTGTGGTTATTTAAAAACGTGTGGAAAATGTTGCAAATGCTCCCTGAAAATATGAGTTCTGTAATGTTTTATCTTAACATTCTTTTCGAGAGGCTACTTTGAAGTCATTGTGAAAAAGCTGAAATATTGACTTCATGGAAACATTTTGTATCGCCTGTACATCTACAAACATGCAGGGCGTTACAGGTGCTGGACTAAATATTGGAAACACTGTTGTTGTTGTTGTTGTGGTCTTCAGTCCTAAGACTGGTTGGGTGCAGCTCGCCATGCTACTCTATCCTGTGCAAGCTTCTTCATCTCTCAGTACCTACTGCAGCCTGAGTCCTTCTGAATCTGCCTAGTGTATTCATCTCTTGGTCTCCCTCTACGATTTTTACCCTCCACGCTGTCCTCCAATACTAAATTGGTGATCGCTTGATGCCTCAGAGCGTGTCCTACCAACCGATCCCTTCTTCTAGTCAAGTTGTGCCACAAACTCCTCCTCTCCCCAATTCTATTCAATACCTCCTCATTAGTTATGTGATCTACCCATCTAATCTTCAGCATTCTTCTGTAGCACCACATTTCAAAAGCTTATATTCTCTTCTTGTCCAAACAGTTTATCGTCCATGTTTCACTTCCATACATGGCTACACTACATACAAATACTTTCAGAAACGACTTCCTGACACTTAAATCTATACTTGATGTTAACAAATTTCTCTTCTTCAGAAACGCTTCCCTTGCCATTGACAGCCTACATTTTATATCCTCTCTACTTCGACCATCATCAGTTATTTTGCTCCCCAAATAGCAAAACTCCTTTACTACTTTAAGTGTCTCATTTCCTAATCTAATTCCCTCAGCATCACCCGACTTAATTCGACTACATTCCATTATCCTCGTTTTGCTTTTGTTGATGTTCATCTTATACCCTCCTTTCAAGACACTGTCCATTCCATTCAACTGCTCTTCCAAGTCCTTTGCTGTCTCTGACAGAATTACAATGTCATCGGCGAACCTCAAAGTTTTTATTTCTTCTCCATGGTTTTTAATACCTACTACAAATTTTTCTTTTGTTTCCTTTACTGCTGGCTCAATATACAGATTGAATAACATCGGGGAAACACTCTGAGAAATAAATGCACCCGCCATGGAGGCCAGGAGCGCTAAGGCGCTGCTTCCTGGACTCGAGCAGGCGCACCGGCCCCAGTTCGAATGCGCCCGGCAGATTAACGTCGATGGCCGGTGTACTGACCGTCCTGGATGTGGTTTTTAGGCGGTTTTCCACATGCCACTAGATGAATACTGGGCTGGTCTCCACGTTCAGCCTCTATTACACGACTCGCAGACATTTGAAAACGTTTGGACTATGTCATGGTTTACACTAGACACAGCCAGCTGAGGTACACTAATTCCGTCCTGGGGGTTCAGGGTGGCGGCAGGAAGGATATCTGGCCACCCCCTGCAACTAACACTGCCAAATCTATAGTAACACGGCCGACACCGTGTTGAAGTGGGATAAAGACTTACAGGCAAGAAGAAGAATAAGAATAAGAAGGAGAAGGAGAAATAAATGCATATGCTACCCAAGGCTGCAGGTTACGCCATTATATTTGACCACGAATGGCATCTCCGCAGTGTACTCAATACGTTGCAAGTGTCATTCGTGGTCAGAACAGTTTTCTGTGTACTTGTGAGTGCATTATGTAGGAGCGCAGTGCATTCGAACGTGGGCAAGCTGTTGCTGCTTGTATGGTGGTCGGTTCCATAAGCAAGGTAGCGGAAATATTTGGTGTTACACGTGGCACCGTACCGAAGACTTCACAATTACAAGAAAAGAGGAACAACATCACTAAGTCACAACGCAGGCAAAACTGTGCGTTGATTGATTATGACAGACGGTCACTGAATTGTATTAAGACGAACCATGTGAGGACGGTAGCTGGAAAGGTCACAATAAAAGTGATTGTCGCCCTCGCGAACGCTGTAAGAATCGAAAGAACGCGAAGGAACTTCCTTAAGCAGGGAATTTCAGGGCGAACTGGAAGTCCAAAACCATTAGTCAGCGATGCAAATGGTTGTAACAAGAAAACGTTGTGCCAAAGCCACAAAACTTGGACTGTGGAGCAATGGAAGAAAATCATTTAGTCTTGTTAGTCTTGTTGCACACTGTTTCCAGCTTCTGGCCTCGTATACAGCTTGAGAATGAAAACATTGGTCGGGAGGGGGGGGGGGGAGGGGGGTCGGTGATTATTTGAATAGTCATATCGTGGTATTCAGGGGGCCCATGGTTGCGCTGCAAGATCGCATTACTGCCAAGGAGTAAGTTGCCATTTGGGTTGATCAGGTCCACCCCATGGTACAATGGTTGCTTTCGCATGGTGATACAGGCTTTGTTCACACAGCCCGTGTCGTCCAGGAGTGGTTATGTGAGCATGAGTATCAACTGTCGCAACTCCATTCGGCACCATAGGCATGACCTCAGTATTAGTGAGCCTTTGTGGTATACTTTGGAGGAAAGCGTACGTGATCGCTATCTACCTCAAGCATTTTTACCTGAACTTGCCACTATTTTACAGGATATTTCCTTGAAAACGGACCTGTATTTATCGATTCCGGCGATACTGGAAACTGTTTTGAATACCAACGCGTTTCCGCATTCAGCAAGGTAATGTGTAGTGTTTCTGGTGTTTCCATTTTTTTTGTCCATACATTGTAGCTTCATGTAAATTAGAGAATGAAAAAAATAACATTATGATACCAGAAAGATAGAGGTACTGGGAAACACCATAACCAAAATACGGTAAACTTGTTCGAATGCGCATATTGGTGAATTCAAAATCTGATTTTTTGGGTATTACATAATCCTATGTTGCTCCACGTCATGCAGTGTAATAAATAGTTCCTGACAAAAAAAAATAGCACCCATAAGACGTTTTCACATGACATTATAATTTCTTACATCTATATGTCATCGGCGAGCCCGTAAATGATTATACACTCATCCTCATAAATTAAGGATAATTGCAAAATGTGGTGCCACACAACATGGCGCTACACAAAACTGGCGCTAATAGCATAGGCACATAGGGAACACACACAACACTTACCTGTGAGTCCACGGTATTGGTGATAAGTTGAGAAAACCGCCCCGAAACGCATGTGCTACAAAACGCCATTGTTTCCTGCACATGTACCCCGACATCAATATGAGATATCACCATGCACACGTACACAGGCCGCACAACGGGTTGTCATACTCTGGATCAGGTGGTCGAGCGGCTGCTGGGGTATAGCCTCCCATTCTTGCACCAGTGCCTGTCGGAGCTCCTGAAGTGTCGTAGGGGTTTGAAGACGTGCAGCGATACGTCGACCGACAGCATCCTAGACGTGCTCGATGGGGTTCAGGTCTCGAGAACAGGCAGGCCACTCCATTCGCCTGATATCTTCAGTTTCAAGGTACTCCTCCACGATGGCAGCTCAGTGGGGCCGTGCGTTATCATCCATCAGGAGGAAGGTGGGATCCACTGCACCCCTGAAAAGGTGGACATACTGGTGCAAAATGAAGTCCCGATACACCTGACCTGTTACAAAAAATGGTTCAAATCGCTCCAAGCACTATGGGACTTAACATCTGAGGTCATCAGTCCCCTAGACTTAGAACTACTGAAACCTAATGTAACACCCCAAAAAACCCGAAAACCCAGATAAGAATGTCATGATAATTTAAAGTAGGGAACAGTTTTATCCTGACAGTTACTACAACTTTGACAATAATATAAAAGCTTGAAGTTTTGATGAACACCAATTTCAATAATTACTGAGTATGTCATGATATAAAGCTAGAAAGAAAGAAAGGTTATTTTTAATTAGATATTAGACATCTCAGTAATAACTGCAAATCAGTACGACGAAAGTTCAGTCCAAAGTAATATGTCGGTCAGAGATAACATTCATTGTGAAAGAGAGTTGTAAACGCGGCGAAAAGAAAATTCAATGCGTCTACAATGCTCAATCATGGAAATGTTAGTCGCTTGCTAGCTTTCTTGCTATCAAGTCCAGGGAGACCACCGTTTGTTATAGTACTACAAACGGAACGCTACGAAATTGTTTCTTCAAAAAAAAAAAAAAAAAAAAAAGGTAATGTAGTGTGATAGAGATGCGTGGACTTTGTTCTGACTCGAGAACTTGAAATGAAGTGATATTCTGATAGTGTACGACGAGTTAATGTAAAAATACGCCGATTGTAAAAGCTGTAAATGTCACGATCACTGAACTGAAAAGAATCGTAACTCATCTGATCCATCGGTGTGCGTGTGGTGTGATGATTATAAACTAACTGCTAAAAAGCAACAATAAAATTGTTCGTCAGTAATGGAAATCTCACGTGTTGGCTCCATCATTAATTGAACTGTGTGATAGTTGATGATCAAAATTAATTAACTGTGAACATTTTAATTGAACGAACGACTTGATGAACATTGAGCATTGAAAGGAGTGTTTTTCCGAAATAATATCACGACGCACGAAAGCAAAATAGCATTGCAGGTTATCTCTGGATTTGCGTCGTGCCGTAGTGAACAATTGTGCCTAGCAACGTAACAACGACTACTGATATTGAACCGCAAATGAATTTTTCCTTGCTTGAGTAGTGTGAAACGACGCCGGTGATGAATGATTCACTCAATACGGCAATAACTAACTAACCGGGCATAGACAATCATCATAAAACCGTAACAGACAATTAAAATCAGTAGTTTGCATAATTGAGAAGACTGGGCGGACTCGCAAACGGAATTTCATACATTACACGAGGAACAATTTTCTTTAGAGGTTTTCGGGTGCTGTTCCACGTTATCCGACGGGGACAACCATCACTGCGCGTCGCCTCTCCATTCCACCGACCGAGCTGTAGCAGTAGCGCCTCAACATCAACAGCGACAACAAAAAGGGGAAAGGGGACGTCACATCATTCTGCCGCCTACAACGTGGGGCTCGACGACGCCAGCTACCATCTCGTCTAGCAGACGACGCAGAACCTGACTATGCTAGCCGACAAACTATCGAGCAGACGACGTAGTATTCGACAACGACATTTGTCTAGCGTTTGTCCACAGAACAGCATTCAACGACGCCGGACGACACATTGTCCGACGCTTCAAACTAATTACGAGAACAGAGATAACGCATGGAGCTGACGCCTCTACAGCTGCAACGCGAGGGTTAACTCTTCACGACTTCGAGAGATCGACAGGACGACGCAGTGCATCGGAGAGCTGTTAGAGACAACGACAGTAGCTGCCACCAGAGACGAGAACATACCCCGAGGTGATTTAAACCCGCATCCCGCCCACCAGAGCATTGTTTCACTATGTATCAGCATTATCCTTAATTTATGAACATGAATGTAGTTGCTATTCTCTACGACAGGTAGAACGGTCACCAGACTGACATCGTGTTGTTTGTGTGTAGTGTTGTTACCAAGCTTGATAGGTTATAAAAAGGGCGTGAACAGCGTCATGATGCTGCATAGTCTCATGAGACAGCGTTATCAGCTCCTGACAGAATTGGAAAGGCTATCCATTTGGTTAAAGTATCGAATAGTGCAACATGCAGATTTTTAAGCCAATCTCTTGTGACAGTGGCCAAATGTCAGACTATGTGGCCAAGTGGTTCTAGGCGCTACAGCCTGGAACCGCTCGACCGCTACGGTCACAGGTTCGAATCCTGCCTCGGGCATGGATGTGTGTGATGTCCTAGGTTAGTCAAGTTTAAGTAGTTCTACGTTCTAGGGGACTGATGACCACAGCAGTTAAGTCCCACAGTGCTCAGAGCCATTTGAAGCATTTGTCAGACTGTACAGGAATGTGAGGGCAGGCAAACTCGTTGTCAAGCTTCTGGTCGATCATGTGTGACCACCAGAAGGGGCGACTGCTGTACTGTGAACCAGGACCATTGTAATATTAGACCACTGCTGGAATGTGTGTAAAGTCTTGACGCAGCAAAAGACAGCACTTCCAACTAATTTCAAAATTACTTTTGGTGCCATATTGCATCTGAGGCAATTGTACACGCTGTATTTCACTGACAGGAGAACTTTCTTATCTCTGAGGCCATACCGGCTACCATGGCAACTGACCACATGCCAAGGTCAAAAAGGGAAGGGGAGGTGAAGGGGAAGGGGGGATCATATCAAATCAGCATCAGCACTACTTTATCTCCATAGCTTTCTGGGAATCGTTACATCTGCATCATCACAGTTGGCCACATTCCAACATCGTGGAAGAGGGGGGGGGGGCGGGTAGGGGAGGGGAAGGGAGGGGAGCATGGAGAAGAGGGAATGGTAAAGTGTTCCAAACCCACACACTGCCTCCCTCCCCCCCACCTTCAGTACTGCCACTCGGCAGACAAATAAGGTAAAGCACCTCAATTTCTGAAAATTTTGTCGCCTATGTTTGCATTACTGACTTCCAAAAATTCGTTTAAAGACCGAATAACCTGTCATACTTATGAATTTCATCTGAAGCTATATATCATTCGCCATGGAATATTGAAATGAGTGGATAGCATACTTCTCTACAAATAATTAAAAACCAACATCTGCTTATAAGACATAAATAGCGAATCAGGAATTCATATGTACTGAATATCAGTTTATCTTAAATACTGTCTCACATACCCTGAAAATGCACACATCCTGCTTGCTTCTGTCATCAGCAGATGGCTGCACTGTAAAATTGAATGAAGTTCGTTTTTTGTACCATGATTTCTTACTGCCACCAATACATTACTGCACTGTTAAAGAAACAAAACAGAGTAGTAAGTTAATTATTTTTCACATCTAAGATGTCGCAATATTCTAAAACAAAATACAGCAGCAGCGTGGAGAGTGCGATGTTCAGGTTGGTTATCTAGGTCCTGTGTGACGCTAGCTATTAAAAAAAAAGTGCAAGTTAATTTCCATATTTACACATATATGCCAATCAGCGTCAAAAATTCTAAAATATTTACCCCAAAGCTAAATTTACATGCTTCCTAACAGTTAACGTCTTGGAAGGAATCTTCTCGTAAAACTAACCTGACCAGTCTTATAACCGCAAGAAAAGATGTTTTAGCTAAAATATTATGCTAAGCAGTCAAACATACAAGAAAACTGACACAATGATTGTAGGCCTGCTTTTGATGTGAGATTACACAATCAAAGTAGACATTTTGGCATTTAAATTTTTCTCAAACACCATTCTGGGAAAGACAAAGATAATGCATCCGTTACACATTATAAAAAATATAATAGATGCTATTGATTGCCAATTATTGCTATTATTACAAGTGATACAGGTCTACTGAAGGCTATGTACAATAACAGCAATTTGCAGTCAGACCTACCACAATAAAACAAAACAGAGTCCTAAATTAACTATTTTCCCCCGACACTAATGCTAAAAGATAAAAACAATAAGATGGCCCATAGTGATAAAAGAAATTCAGAAATTTTAGCAGAAACATTTAACAGCATTTAACAGATGATCTGGATGAAATAATTCCCCAATTTAAACAAACAGCTGAACAGGTATCCCCAATAAATCCTAGGAAACACCAGTGGCGGAATGACGAATGTGATCGAACAGTGGAAGGTACACACCACGCCTGTTTAAGGTATCTGAGTAAAAAAAAAAAAACAACAGAAGAATCTTGCTTGGAACTCACAAAACAAAGAAAGATGACTCAAAAAACATTAAAGAGGGTGAAACGTCAATATCAAAATGATATACTTTGTATGATAGAAACACATAGTAAGAAAACAAACTCATGAGATTACTACAAGACATTTAGCATTCAACTCCAAAGATATGACCCCCCCCCCCCCCCCCCCCAACACTAATGATAAAAGATAAAGACAATAAGATGGCCCATAGTGATAAAAGAAACAGAAATTTTAGCAGAAACATTTAACCAACTACTAAATTGCGAGGATCCTCCTGAGCTTCTTGAAAGAAAAACAGAAACTCCAATAAAAACCACACCAGAAAATATTAACCCAACGACAATTCGGTAAGTCTAAAAAGGTTTGAGCGAGCTCAAGAACTACAAAGCAAATGGAGAAGGTCAAACTTTTGCAGAACTCTGGAAATACGCAGCAGAACCCGTGAAGATATCATTACGTCAATGTGTAGTTAAAATCTAGATCGGAGAAGAGTTACCAGAGCATTGGACTACGGCTATCATACACCCATTACACAAAAACGGAGAAAAATCAAATCCAGAGAACTAGAGAGGGGTTTTCCAGTTGGGTTGCACATATAAAATATTGTTAAGAATTCTTCACAATCGCTGTAAACATCAACTTGAAAAGGAGATAGGAGAATATCAAGGTGGATTTAGACCCTGGAGAAGCTGCCCAGAACAGATCATCACATTACAATTAATAATGGATGCCGACAAAAAGGAGACATAAGCAACTAGTCATAACCTTTGTAGACTTTAAAAAAGCTTATGATTGACATCCACGGATCACCTATGCTGGACATATTAAGAAATTTTGGAATTCATCACAAATTAATACAAATGATAAAATTAACCGTTACAAACACCAACTCCAAAGTAAAATTCAGAGGAGAACTATCTGAGCCATTTACGATTAAAACAGGGTTAAGACAAGGAGATGGTCTATAACCACTACTCTTCAACTGTGCTCTTGAATACTTGATGAGAGAATTGTACAAAAAGAATCCTAAAATCATTACAATTGGAACGAAGAAAAATAGTATAAACCTAAATTGTTTGGGATTCGCAGGTGACTTGGTATTACTAGCTAATAATGTATAAGAAGCTGGAAGTAAACTAAAGAGCCTGCAAAATATAGCGCAAAAAGTAGGACTCCAGGTATATTGCGGAAATACCGAGATGATGGTAACAGACCCGCTACTAATAGACGACGCAACAGTAGACAACAGAGAAATTATAACAGTGAAGCAATTTAAATATCTTGGAGAGCTTATAACACACGACTTGGATGAAAAACCAGCTTGGCAAGAAAGAACCAATAAAATGATAAAAGTTCAAAAACTAACATGGTCTACATACAATAAGAAATGCCCATCAATTCAAACAAAATTAAAACACTACAAGACGGTGGTTCAGCCAGAGGTAACATACCCAAGCGAGACTCTTTTTTAAGTCACTCAGAGAAACAGAGTCGACAAAATACTAAAAGTAGAGAGAAGAATAGCGAGAACATGCATAAATAAAAAGTACCAGAAGGAAGGACGATGGCGGATAGTGTCGAATGAAGTAGTGTACAGGGAACTGGAGCCCATCACAGATACTACACACAAAAAGAGGAGTTCTTTCTTTGGCCACATAATGAGGACACCAGAAACCAGATTAGCGAGAGAAATTGTGCAGAAACTGTGGAATCTGAAGCAACAAGTAGGATGTATCAAGGAAATTAAAGAGGGTAACTCCCCCCATGAACCATGGACCTTGCCGTTGGTGGGGAGCCTTGTGTGCCTCAGCGATACAGGTAGCCGTACCGTAGGTGCAACCACAACAGAGGGGTATCTGTTGAGAGGCCAGACAAACGTGTGGTTCCTGAAGAGGGTCAGCAGCCTTTTCAGTAGTTGCAAGGGCAACAGTCTTGACGATTGACTGATCTGGCCTTGTAACACTAACCAAAACGGCCTTGCTGTGCTGGTACTGCGAACGGCTGAAAGCAAGGGGAAACTACGGCCGTAATTTTTCCCGAGGGCATGCAGTTTTACTGTATGGTTAAATGATGATGGCGTCCTCTTGGGTAAAACATTCCGGAGGTAAAATAGTTCCCCATTCGGATGTACGGGCGGGGACCACTCAAGAAGATGTCGTTATCAGCAGAAAGGAAACTGGCGTTCTACGGATCGGAGCGTGGAATGTCAGATCTCTTAATCGGGCAGGTAGGTTAGAAAATTTAAAAAGGGAAATGGATAGGTTAAAGTTAGATATAGTGGGAATTAGTGAAGTTCGGTGGCAGGAGGAACAAGACTTCTGGTCAGGTGACTACAGGGTTATAAACACAAAATCAAATAGGGGTAATGCAGGAGTAGGTTTAATAATGAATAGGAAAATAGGAATGCGGGTAAGCTACTACAAACAGCATAGTGAACGCATTATTGTGGCCAAGATAGACACGAATCCCATGCCTACCACAGGAGTACAAGTTTATATGCCTACTAGCTATGCAGATGACGAAGAAATTGAAGAAATGTATGACGAAATAAAAGAAATTATTCAGATAGTGATGGGACATGAAAATTTAATAGTCATGGGTGACTGGAATTCGACAGTAGGAAAAGGGAGAGAAGGAAATGTAGTAGGTGAATATGGATTGGGGATAAGAAACGGGAGAGGAAGCCACCTGGTAGAATTTTGCACAGAGCATAACTTAATCATAGCTAACACTTGGTTCAAGAATCATAAAAGAAGCTTGTATACATGGAAGAAGCCTGGAGATACTGACAGGTTTCAGATAGATTATATAATGGTAAGACAGAGATTTAGGAACCAGGTTTTAAATTGTAAGACATTTCCAGGGGCAGATGTGGAATCTGACCACAATCTATTGGTTATGAACTGTAGATTAAAACTGAAGAAACTGCAAAAAGGTGGGAATTTAAGGACATGGGACCTGGATAAAGTGACTAAACCAGAGGTTATACAGAGTTTCAGGGAGAACATAAGGGAACAATTGACAAGAATGGAGGAAAGAAATACAGTAGAAGAAGAATGGGTAGCTTTGAGGGGTGAAGTAGTGAAGGCATCAGAGGATCAAGTAGGTAAAAAGACGAGGGCTAGTAGAAATCCTTGTGTAACAGAGGAAATATTGAATTTTATTGATGAAAGGAGAAAATATAAAAATGCAGTAAATGAAGCAGGCAAAAAGGAATACAAACGTCTCAAAAATGAAATCGACAGAAAGTGCAAAGGGGCTAAGCAGGGATAGCTAGAGGACAAATGTAAGGGTGTAGAGGCTTATCTCACTAGGGGTAAGATAAATACTGCCTACAGGAGAATTAAAGAGACCTTTGGAGAAAAGAGAACCACTTGTATGAATATCAAGAGCTCAGATGGAAACCCAGTTCTAAGCAAAGAAGGGAAAGCAGAAGGGTGGAAGGAGTATACAGAGGGTCTATAGAAGGGCGATGTACTTGAGGACAATATTATGGAAATGGAAGAGGATGTAGATGAAGATGAAATGGGAGATATGATATTGCGTGAAGAGTTTGACAGAGCACTGAAAGATCTGAGTCGAAACAAAGCTCCGGGAGTAGACAACATTCCATTAGAACTACTGACAGCCTTGGGAGAGCCAGTCCTGACAAAACTCTACCATCTGGTGAGCAAGATGTATGAGACAGGCGAAATAGCCTCGGACTTCAAGAAGAATATAATAATTCCAATTCCAAAGAAAGCAGGTGTTGACAGATGTGAAAATTACCGAACTATCAGTTTAATAAGTCACAGCTGCAAAATACTAACGCGAATTCTTTACAGACGAATGGAAAAACTAGTAGAAGCCGACCTCGGGGAACATCAGTTTGGATTCCGTAGAAATACCGGAACACGTGAGGCAATACTGACCCTACGACTTATCTTAGAAGCTAGATAAAGGCAAACCTACGTTTCTAGCATTTGTAGACTTAGAGAAAGCTTTTGACAATGTTGACTGGAATACTCTCTTTCAAATTCTGAAGGTGGCAGGGGTAAAATACAGGGAGCGAAAGGCTATTTACAATTTGCACAGAAACCAGATGGCAGTTATAAGAGCCGAGGGGCATGAAAGGGAAGCAGTGGTTGGGAAGTGAGTGAGACAGGGTTGTAGCCTCTCCCCGATGTTATTCAATCTCTATATTGAGCAAGCAGTGAAGGAAACAAAAGAAAAATTCGGAGTAGGTATTAAAATCCATGGAGAAGAAATAGAAACTTTGAGGTTCGCCGATGACATTGTAATTCTGTGAGAGACAGCAAAGGACTTGGAAGAGCAGTTGAACGGAATGGATAGTGTCTTGAAAGGAGGATATAAGATGAACATCAACAAAAGCAAAACGAGGATAATGGAATGTAGTCGAATTAAGTAGGGTGATGCTGAGGGAATTAGATTAGGAAATGAGACAAAGTAGTAAAGGAGTTTTGCTATTTGGGGAACAAAATAACCGATGATGGTCGAAGTACAGAGGATATAAAATGTGGACTGGCAATGGCAAGGAAAGCATTGTTAACATCGAGTATAGGTTTAAGTGTCAGGAAGTCGTTTCTGAAAGTATTTGTATGTAGTGTAGCCATGTATGGAAGTGAAACATGGACGGTAACTAGTTTGGACAAGAGGAGAATATAAGCTTTCGAAATGTGGTGCTACAGAAGAATGCTGAAGATAAGATGGGTAGATCGCATAAATAATGAGGAAGTATTGAATAGGATTGGGGAAAAGAGAAGTTTGTGGCACAACTTGACTAGAAGAAGGGATCGGTTGGTAGGACATGTTCTGAGGCATCAAGGGATCACCAGTTTAGTATTGGAGGGCAGCGTGGAGGGTAAAAATCGAAGAGGGAGACCAAGAGATGAATACACTAAGCAGATTCAGAAGGATGTAGGTTGCAGTAAGTACTGGGAGGTGAAGAAGCTCGCACAGGATAGGGTAGCATGGAGAGCTGCATCAAACCAGTCTCGGGACTGAAGACCACAACAACAACAACAACAACAACAGTGGCAGAACTAGATATAACCTTGGCTGATATGCAAAACAAAGACAGAAAATCTCAAGAAACTGAAAGACAAGAAAATGAGATTCCAACCAAAAGTGGACAAACGACACACAGTGAAATGGGTATTTACGTATGAGGAAATATGAGAAAGATCAGAACGAATGAATAGATACTGGTCAGTTAAGAAAATACGGAACATGCGCTTATTGAAGAAGAGGACCAGGAAATGGTTTACTAACGTGGTCCAATGAGGCCGTAATAGCAAATAATAATAGTCTATGAGAAAATGCTATAACGACCAAATCAGTTAATGTGATGTCACATTATTGCAACATTACAGTTGCATTGTTAAAGAGATCGCAAGTTAATAAGTCAATTTCTATATATACACATATTTGCTGAACTAGTGGCCAAAATTCTAAAGTATGTACTGCAATGCTAGTTTCTCATGTCTAATAATAGTTGACATTTTAGAAGCTAGGTCTAAGAATTCGATATCGTAAAATTAAACTGACCGGACTTATAGCTGGAGAAAAAGACGTGTCAGCTAAAATACTACACTAAGCAGGCAAGCATGCAAGCAAATTCACAGTCTGAATGGAGCTAATTAGGCTTCTTTTGATGTAAGACACTATGTACTATCACATCATACACCATCAAATTAAATGTTTCCCGGTGTAAATTGTTCTCCAGCAGCATTTCAGGATTGACAAAGATAATGCATCGCACTATTCACCAGAAAAAAATAGTAAATGATGTTACTGATTGGCAGTTTTTGCTGTTACTACAAATGACACAGGTCTGCTGAAGGTAATGTACGATAACAACAGTTTGTGGTGAGAACTATGTTGGAAAGGCTCTCTAAAAGCTTTATAGACTGTATTATTCTCCACAACTATGATTTCACAATATTATGACTGAATATTCTAAAAAAAGTGTAATGTTTAGGTTGCAACAGTAACTAAATTTGAAAACTGTGTATTCAATCTGTGCAGCTGCACTTCAGGAAACTATGGCTGACGAAAATAAACATCACACACACACACACACACACACACACACACGAGGGAATAATGTGCTTTTATTACGTCACTCAAATCGTACAATTTATAAATACACGACCAAACAGGGTAACTGTGGGAGACGTAACATTTCCATAACTGCTGAGTGGGGACACTGAAGGAGGTGGTGGTTGTGGTGCTGGTGAGGGGGGAGGGGGGGGGGGAGCGGTGCTCCGTGCTCTTCGCATATGGCTAGATGTGATGGCTGCTGATGTCATGATTCCCAGAATGTCTTGCAGGTAAAATAGTGCAGATGCTGATATGATATGACTCCTATTCTCCTCCAATCCTCCTTGACTTTGCCACGTGGTTCCATGTCATGATTTCCTGACCAGGAAGCATGAACTGCTAATGAAGGGTGTCAGATTGTCTCCATCATATGAATCACATTTCCCCTCTACCCTGGATAACCATCGTCATCACATTTGGCGGCAAGCTGAGGAGAAGTTCTATTCTTTGAATTTTTTAGAGAGGAACAGCAGCTTTACTCCCGGGGTTGTGGTACGGGGAACAATCGGATATAACTTCATGGGCAACTGATAATGAATGTGGGTTATCTCATGGCTCAACGTCACGTCACAGCGTCCTGCATTTTCA
The DNA here is from genome assembly GCF_021461385.2 of Schistocerca piceifrons. Lineage (NCBI taxonomy): Eukaryota > Metazoa > Arthropoda > Insecta > Orthoptera > Acrididae > Schistocerca > Schistocerca piceifrons. The sequence goes on from NC_060144.1 coordinate 334,162,334, forward strand.
TATGCTAAATCTCATGTGACAGTACTGTGATTGTCCGCCCCTGGAAGCTGAGTGGTAAGAAAAAAAAAAAAAAAGTGGTCAGCGTGACAGAATGTCAATCCTAAGGGCCCGGGTTCGATTCCCAGCTGGGTCGGAGATTTTCTCTGCTCAGTGTTGTGTTGTCCTAATGATCATCATTTCATCCCCATCGACGCGCAAGTAGCGGAAGTGGCGTCAAATCGGTAGACTTGCACCCGGCGAGTGGTCTACCCGACGGGAGGGTCTAGTCACACGACTTTTTTTTTTTTATTTTGTAACAGAGCAACGCTGGTCCGCACTTCGCGCTTTCTTCTGTGGACTGTGTGCTTGATATTGATTTACTCCTGTGGCCAGCAAAGCCTCCAGATTTGCCCCAACAGAACAGGTGTAGGACTATCTCAGATGCCAACTGTGCACCAATACTTGTGTCCACGATGTTGACGACTAGTTGCAATAATTGTGGGCCAACCTGCTGCAGGAGAGAACACAACGGCCCTGAGACACTCCTCCCAACCGAATTAGTGCATACATGTATGTCAAGACTGGCTGCCTCGTCTTCCTGATAAGTGGGCTCATGCTGAAATTTTCTTTATAAATTTGATTCGGTTTTGTTATCACTGAATAACGTCACACACTGTTTCAATCCGTGAAGTTTCAATTCAGTTCCTCCTACGCTTCTGATGCTTCACTTTTTTGTGCTGGCTGTGTACTTACGTGTTCACGACGTGTAGATGGAGTATTGTGGATTATCGCTTGAAAGCCGGGTCCATTACCTTAACCCTGTATGGTTCGTCAACAGGTCGGAGAATGCTACCGATACTTCACTGCCCGCATTTTATACTAATGGGATGTATCCACCAGTTGTATATAACACCAGACCATAACATGTGAGCTGTTTAGTCCCCCTTAAACATCCCAACAACCACCAACCACCATAACATGTGAGACCAACTTCCCGATGAACTCGTTGGATGCAAGCGTAAGTAATAACTTACATTAATACCTAGCCACCTCCGCACTCTTCTAGAACGATCATCAGGTGTCACATAAATCAATGACTCATCGATGGAGTTTTGGCGCTGTGGATTCCTAGAGTGACCATTATCTTATGGCGGAGGTAGCACATTGGTTGGGCTGACACGGCAATCCCACTTGCCTCCAAAAATACGCCACGCATTTCGATTACATTTCCTTCGCGTTGTTTGTCTCCTCGGATTTGCTCTCGGATCTGAATTCAAAGCATTGTATTAGTCATCCATCTGCCCGCCGTCTTCAGCAGAGATTCCGCTGCTGTTGAGTCCTGCCGAAAACTAATGCCAGGGCTGCAAACAGTAGTCCTACATAGGCCACCATACTGTAACATAAGACCCACCATATCAAACCGGAGCAGAGCTACAAGTGCCAACGTTTCGGTCACATGTGCTGCAATAAGAGCAGCCAAATGTGTAACTTGGGGCAGAGATGAAAATGAGGGAGATTGCACATTCTCTTCCCCCATCCCTATTAACTCCTCCCGCAAATGCCCTGAGTATCTCGATAATCAGGCTACAGAGGAGATCCATATGTGGGAATGACCTCCATTACCGTCCCTCGGAAAATATTTGCCATCCAAAAGTCTTTCTTTCGATAGTTACAGCATTATCGTCACTATACCACAACCAAATAAATATATGGCCACACAGACCAGCGGCCTCCAATTTAACGCCAAATATCCTAACTCTATGGTCGCATTCTCATCTACCTCTGCTTACCTGCTCAGCAGTACTGGCGAAGACATGGTAGTACTGTGAGATTGTTCCCTAACTAACAGCTGATGTGGACGTTGCAGCTGGAAGCGTACATACATTTTGTAAGTTTTTTCCACTCTCCAGCAAGCAGAAGCAGCACATAGTCGTAGATCCTTTTATATTTTCACTCATCTTCGACGACAAAGAAAGGTATAAAGGTTGTGACTGATAGGAGGGTGAGTCAAATGAAAATTTTAAATATTTTTTAAAATATTATTTATTGTGCAGAAGTGGAACAAAGCTGTATCACTTTTTAACGTAATCTCCCCCACGCTCAATGCAAGTCCTCCATTGCTTACAAAGTGCATAAATTGCTTTAGAAAAAAATTCTTTTGGTAGTCCCCGCAACCACTTATGTACCGCGTGGCGTAACTCTTCATCAGAACGGAACTTCTTTCCTCCGATTGCGTCTTTGAGTGGTCCAAACATATGGAAATCACTTTGGTGATGAGGAATGGCGCCATTCCTTGCTCGCTCTCTTCGATTTCGGTTGGTGGAAGTGAACCCAGGTTTCGTCCCTAGTAACGATTCTTGCAAGGAAGCCATCACCTTCTCGTTCAAAGTGCCGAAGAAGTTCTTCACAAGCATCAACACGTCGTTCTCTCATTTCAGGAGTCAACTGCCGTGGCACCCATCTTGCAGACACTTTGTGAAACTGGAGCACATCATGCACAGTGTGGTGTGCTAACCCATGTCTAATCTGTAAACATGCTGCAGTATCATTCAGTGTCACTCGGCGGTTTTCCTTCACTATGGCTTCAACTGCTGCAATGTTCTGTGGAGTCACTACTCGTTGTGCCTGACCTGGATGAGGAGCATTTTCCACTGAAGTCACACCATTTACGAACTTCCTACTCCATTCGTAGACTTGCTGCTGTGACAAACATGCATCACCGTACTGAACCTTCATTCGACGATGAATTTCAATTGGTTTCACACTTTCACTACACAAAAACCAAATAACAGAACGCTGTTCTTTCCTGGTGCAAGTCGCAAGTGAGGCGGCCATCTTTATACTGATACTGCGACGGTATGTGTGCATCTGCACTATACTGCCACCTACAGGCCATTCTGCACGCAGTTTGTAGCACGCTTACCGACTTACAGGATAAAGGCGCGAAATTTCGATTTGTTATTACAAATTTAATGTTTTCATTGACTCACCCTCGTATATGGCACTGCTCTGGCAATGATGACGCCCACAATTGTGATACCACACATTACGTTATGAATCCCTAGCTGCTATATGCCTTTACACTCTACCTCTATATATTAAGACGCTCCTCCCAAGGATAGAACTGCAGCTTACAGGGGTGTAACGATGGTCATCTGAGACGATATCCATAAAAATATCATTCGGTCGAACTCCCAGTTACAAGCTGTTGTTGTCCTTGTTTCACTTGCTGAAATATCAATTTGTCTTACTAGGATGACGGTCACTCGTTCTCATCAGGGCAGACACACTTCAGCGTCTGACTCAGTTCCAAATAATTTTTGTTGCTGTTCTTCGACAGCAATGCTCACAATCCAACATGAGACTTCACCGACTCTGTGTGAAGGACAAATATTCTGGGGCAGTTTAATATCGTTTTAATATCGTTGCTCTCAACATTGGCGAACCCACATTTCTTTCAGATTCTACTCATTAATTTCCACACCTGGATCTGCGCTTCTATAGTTCACAGCGAACCACCGTCTAGAGTCACATTAGATGAATTCGCAATTGCGAATAATGATTACCATCAGCTGTTGACCGGAATGATGACAATGAAAATTTGTACCGGACCAGGACTCGAACCCGGATTTCCCGCTTTTCTCGAGCGGTCGCTTTACCATTTGGCTATCCGAGCACGATTCACGGCCAGATCCAAACTTCCATATGTCGTCAAACATGCGTCTGAGACCTGTACTCGCACATCCATTACGTGTATACCCGTAGAGATCAGGCGTTGTACTTGAAAGTCGCATGCCCGGTATCGTCATTCCATTCTGCAGCTAGTGGTAGTTATTATTCGTAATTGCGAACTCATCTGTTGTGTTTCGTAACACACGGAGCATTGTCATCAGAATAAAACAGGCACTGGAATACCGTCTAGAGTCGTCTGTTGCCTGAGATACACACCCGAGTGACTGTTTCACGAGCGTAGTCTGTATGCTGAGCGACACAAATCTACACGTAAGATGGCTGCACACCTTTATAAAAAGCTGACTGGACGATGTGCTCCTCATTGTCGACAGTTTCACAGCAGTGACGAGCAGGTGGAGTACCTTACGACGGTTGCCCTGAACGCCACTGGACGTTCGTTAGTCGGAAAGTGTTCCCTCCCGTGAAGAACCCCAGTACCCTAGTAGACTGAGAAAGCCGAGACGTGATTTGCACAATCAGATGTCCTGTCTGTGTCCTTGAACGCCATTCTATGTTGGAGAACAGCATCCGCTTTTTTTTCTTAAATTCTTACAAAGAACCGTCAATCAGAGACAACTAAAAAGCCTTTTGTATCTCTTTTGCGAACTCGTTTAACCGTTTTATTACCTCTTCTGTTGCTTGGAGTAAAGTTGGTCATCTTACTACCAAAAAGGACAATACTCCAGTACCTAGTCTGACCATTGCAAACCATATCACCGTCGATCCTTTTGATACTGCCAACACCTTGGACTGCCACTTCACAGATATCTCAATGTCTGCCCAATACCATGCAGTCTTGCTGCCTCGGGAGAGAGCATCGGATGCTCGGGAGAACTCTTTCACTTGTTATGATCGCGATTGTTACGTTACTGTGGGAGAGCTGAAGCATGCCCTTTCGTTTTCGCGACCCTTCGCTCCATGACATGACGACATCGATATGCAGATGTTGAAGTTGTGGTGTCACCGCCAGACACCACACTTGCTAGGTGGTAGCCTTTAAATCGGCCGCGGTCCGTTAGTATACGTCGGACCCACGTGTCGCCACTATCAGTGATTCCAGACCGAGCGCCGCCACACGGCAGGTCTAGAGAGACTTCCTAGCACTCGCCCCACTTGGACAACCGACTTTGCTAGCGATGGTTCACTGGCAAAATACGCTCTCATTTGCCGAGACGATAGTTAGCATAGCTTTCAGCTACGTCATTTGCTACGACCTAGCAAGGCGCCATTACCAGTTACTGTTGATACTGAATCATGTACCGTCAAGAGCGACGCTCATCATTACTGGATTAAAGTTAAGTATTCCACCAGCTACGTCCGTTTTTCTAAAGTCTAATTTCCTTGTCCTGTTCCAGACCTCACGCCAGCCTGTGTGAGCTACAACGCGTGCCTTTCGGCTTCCTCTAGCACTCGGTGTTGGCTCTCGTGCCAACCCACATCAGAAGTACGTACCTGGAGATGACAAGCTCTTTCTCCTCCATACTTGCAAACATATCAGCAAGAATGGGGCGAGGTGTCAGATGAGCTATTTAGCATACACCCAAGGTGCTACAAATCCGATCCCCAGAGACCTACACGGAAGAGAAGCTCAAAATAACATAATGCAAATTTAAGAGAAACAATGTCTCACAACAGATGATCTCTTATTAATTGAAAATTGGTAGGGGTGTCCCAAATAGGCATGGAAAAACAGGCTGGGTACTTCATATTGATATATTAATGAACTGGCTATTCTAACTACAAAATGAAACTACACAATTTGGTTTATTAACATAAAGCATCAAATAAAATTATGTACTCACTGAATAAAGCTCATAAACATTTAATAAAATTGCGAACTACAGCCTTGGCGCTGGTTGGTGGTCACATGATAAGCATAAAATGAAACTATATACAGGCATGGCAATGGCTGTGTGAATGGTTAGTGATTTAATGAGAGATATGCAGAAAAGAAAGTGAGAACACCAGTACTTTCACCAAAGTGAGTGATGGGTGCGAATGGTAAAACTGTTCAGTTAAACGCTGATGCAAATTAACTTGCCTCGCGTCCCCTTCACCTCAGCTCCCGCATCAGCAGCTCATACTTTCCACTCCTAAATGACGCGAGTGTGAACGACGGCTGGAGTAACGACTGGAAGTTCTGAGTCCAGCTTGGGCTCTGTATTTTGCTCTAAGACATCCTTTTCTCTGCTGTATTCCTTAGTATCTCTGAAGTAATATCCCAGCAGCAAGTGTCTTCTGACTGTACTGCCTGAAACTTAGCTGGTTCTACCAGCGTAGGAATCTTGCTGCCTAATTTCCACACACCTTGTGAGTTCTGACCAATAATGAATTTATAAACAAGTAGCAAGACAAGTTTAACAAACTCCTACTGTCGTGGAGTTTCTCTCGGTTAACCAATAATCACGTGACATGGGAAGGAACGCAGACAATCTTTCCCTCTATATGACAAGTTTCCAATGGCAGTCAACCAAAACCCTTGCATGTAAACTCGTGTTAGAAAATGAGACTTCTATTGAAATAATTATTGTCAGCCAGCCACCTTTCCTCTTACTCGGATTGAAACGACCATTCGCGTGTGGTTCTTTTGCAGCCAACGACCAGTCCCATGGTCTCAAGCTCTGAATATTTCACCTGGCTTTCATACCTTATCTCGACAAAAAGAATTTCTACTAGGGTATCGGACAATTCAGTTTTTACGGAACACAGGGCGTTCTCCTACGTACCTTCTGTGCGGATATGAGATACTGTGCCTTCCCTGTTCTGTACCCGCTCAGGGACGATTTAAAGAGCCGAACAACTTTACCACACCCTGATTCTTTTAAATTCACTGTTTCGAGCCAGCTAAAGAAAGCTCCCAAGCCTGCAGAAAATAAAAGGTCTCCCTCACTGTAATAAAAGGAGAGAAGAACAACAAGTAATTAGCTGTGGCGTCATTGGTAGCAGTGAGTACTCTCTGATAGTTTATGCAGAGTTAAGGAATCGACTATAGTGACTACTGGGATGTGCACATTACATTGTACAATAGGTTGTGTGACAGTTAGGGCATAAACTGCCATGTAACAATGGAACGTTGACACGAAGCCACTGTAATGCAACTACCTAGGACTAGTGTGGACACTAGTGACACTTTCTGTGAAAGTGTCAGAGTGTATCTTTAATTTTTTTTGTTTTTTTGTTTGAAAAATGGCCTATGACAGTATCTGGAGGACGGACATCCTCAGTGGGATGCAGGTATGGGGCTTCCTTGTGTCTAAATGGTTCAAATGGCTCTGAGCACTATGGGACTCATCTGCTGTGGTCATCAGTCTCCTAGAACTTAGAACTACTTAAACCTAACTAACCTAAGGACATCACACACATCCATGCCCGAGGCAGGATTCGAACCTGCGACCGTAGCAGTCGCGCGGTTCCAGGCTGTAGCGCCTAGAACCGCTCGGCCACTCCGGCCGGCCCTTGTGTCTACCGACTCTCTTCTTACACTAGTAACATCTTGCAAATTAGGGACTGAATGACCAATAGGCGACCTGTATGGTGGCTTGAGTATTGAAAATTGCTAATAAAGGTCCAATTCGACTTTCCTAGGCACCACTCTGCAGTCAAGCAAGTTGTCACTCTTTCAATCAGCATAAGCAAACTTTCTGTGAAAGTGTCAGAGTGTATCTTTAATTTTTTTTTTTTTTTTTTTTTGTTTGAAAAATGGCCTATGACAGTTTCTGGAGGACGGACATCCTCAGTGGGATGCAAGTATGGGGCTTCCAAGACCGCCTGTCCTACTCTATTCAGTTTTCTTCTAAAGACCAGGTAATTTACCACAGGTGCTGCTTCAGCTGTGTCGGACACGTTTGTTAAGGTATACCTTATTTGCTACAGGAGTCAACCAGCATAAACTGCTTCTCGATTAAAGTCTGACGCTCTCTCTCCCGCGACGATTTAGCTCTGGCTGACCGGTTACCCAAGCGTCTTCATTGCCACACAACGTCACAGCAGTATTTGGAACGCTGATGTACACTGCTAACCCTAAAATTGCAAAACCATGAAGGTGGTAAGCAACAAGCATCGAATTGACAACATGCGACAAATGCAGACGTCTGCGCGCTATGGCGCGACGTCGGTAGAAGTAAAAGTATCTACAGTCTGTGTATAAAAGAATATTAAGTATTTGGTTCTTTACTTTAAAAATCGCAATTGAGTATTGGTTGTTTCCGAGAAAATCGTGCTATGCTTCTTGTAAGGGCAAACCTCTTGCGGCATGTGTCAGAAATTAACAGTTGTTTGTCAGAAGATCGTGTTATGCCTCTTGTAGGAAGAACAAACTTCCAGTAGAACTTTTTGAATACGGCACCGGTAGGATCGTGGGCGTATCTAGAACGCAGTTCATCGCTCCACGATAGTACTACTCGCGATGGTTTGTATCTCACGACTGTCATGAGAATGTGCGATTGATGAACCCAATAGTGCAAGAATCAATGTCATGCTTCATCTCCACGACCCCACGTGACTAGCAAACGCAAGCACAGGCACATTGCCTGCTCGGCCCCGCAGAACCGTACTGTCAGGAAATGGTCTTGTTTGTAGCAAGACAAGTCTACGCACAGGTAAAGGTAAGACCGTGCAAGGCGGAACTCCACTTTCAGCAGAGCGGCACCGTACGACTCGGCTGTATTCATCATACTGCATTTGAACTGCGGAGCGGCACAATACGCTGCAAAGCCACCGAGAAAAATGGGAGAAAGTTACATGGTAATGATGATAATTTATTTTTTATGTGTAAAAGAAGGCTATAAATTTATACACATGAATGTTGGTGACCTCGGAAATAATAGCGATGCGGGTATCTTCTCACGGTCAGATTTGGCAACAGAACTGGAAACAAATATCGTGAATATATCAGGCCCAAAATAATTACCACGCACAAGAGTTCGACTGCGTCACGTGATTGTTGGAGACGAAGCTTTCTATTAAAAACTTCTTTGATGAGACATTATTCTGGTACACAGTTAGATGACCAATCTAAGAAAGGATTCGATTACAGACATAACAGAGCCCAAAGAGTTTCAGAAAACGCTTTTGAAATATTGTCCCTAAAATTTAGGATTTACCATCGCAACATCTGTCTCACTGCCGAACATGTAGAGAACGTGATTCCTGCCACTTGTGACTTGCACAATTGTCTCAGAAGCAATACAGTACTGTTTGACAATGAAGAGACTGAAGAGATACAACTACCAGACCCTCCCTATCTAGGAGGATGTTTCGTAAATAATGCTATTCGGATGTGGGATAGAATCAAAGATTATTTCAATTCACCACAACGTAATTTGGTACGACGAAACGACATGATAAACAAGATATGTCCTCGAAGAGGAAATAAGTACCGTAGTAAAAAAAAAAAAAAAGTGCAGTCATAGAAAATAAAGACCTAGTCTTCCGTTTGACAAAATAAAAAAATTAATTTGAAGGTATTGGTACATTTTATTCCCATTTCCTCGGCAATTTCTTTTTGAATGATGCTTTTCCGCCGGCCGCGGTGGTCTTGCGGTTCTAGGCGCTGCAGTCCGGAACCACGGGACTGCTACGGTCGCAGGTTCGAAACCTGCCTCGGGCATGGATGTGTGTGATGTCCTTAGGTTAGTTAGGTTTAAGTAGTTCTAAGTTCTAGGGGACTGATGACCTAAGATGTTAAGTCCCATAGTGCTTCGAGCCATTTGAACCATTTGATTTTTTGATGCTTTTCCTTGTACTCTTCGTGTAATGTTCATTTAGAACGTCATATAACTATGGATACAAACTTACTACAATTAACTTTTCCTCTTCTAACGCCATTTTGAGGAATAAGCTTTCGTTCGTCAAAAGAGCTACGATCTGAATGACGTGCAGTATCGGGACTCTTTCTGTACCGCACCAGGCGACAACGGAACTACGCGAGGCAACACGGCGCATCATGGTTGGTCAGTTGGTCAACTTTGCCTCACAGTGCTGCGCCGCGAAATTCCGCTGCAGCGTAATGCGTTCTGTCTGATACGATTTCATATGAACAATATTTGCTCCTGTCGCGCCGCGCAGTGCAGTTCCGCTCAGTACGGTCTCATCTTAATGCGACGACCTCTGGAAGTGCACGTTCAGAGACTATTGTTGTAGTTTCCCTTGATGAGGCAGCAGAGAAAGGCGCACCGACATTTCATAAATTTTTATCTATGGGACATCCACAACTGTTCTGCGACATGTTCACGGTAAACAAATCCGCCACAGTTGTAAAATTCTTTACTAATCGAAGTTAATTACGTGGTTGAGAAATGGAAAGAAATTACACAAGTCTTGCAAACAATTAAAGTTCCACATGCAGCTTCCTCAGCCTCGTTCGATGTCGAGAGCTTCCCCATACACGATCTTGTGGACTTGACTGATAATAACTTAAGTGCTTATAGTAATTTGGCAACGACCTTGCCGCAGTGGATACACAGGTTCCCGTATGATCACCGAAGTTAAGCGCTGTTGGGCGTGGCCAGCACTTGGATGGGTGACCATACAGCCGCCATGCGCTGTTGCCATTTTTCGGGGTGCACTCAGCCTCATGATGCCAATTGAGGAGCTACTCGACCGAATAGTAGCGGCTTCGGTCAAGAATACCATCATAACGGCCGCGAGAGCAGTGTGCTCACCTCACGCCCCTCCTATCCGCATCCTCCCTCGAGGATGACACGGCGGTCGGGTGGTCCCGGTCGACCACCTGTGGCCTGAAGACGGAGTGCTTATAGTAATTTAGAGGAGGAGCGTACTAAAGAGTTTATAAAGTTCCTTACTTTCCTGTTGAAATACAAGGTGTTTGAAATAGAACTCCCTAGTTTTAAGTATAAATTTAATGGGGAAATTAATGAAAAACTATATCAGTGAATACTTATCATGAAAGAGAATTCGTTCAAGTTTCGTTTAATGTTAGTAGATGTCAACGTGGGATGCATTTGTTGCCCTGCACTCCTCGCCACGTATTCATCAACATTTCAGGTGTAACTGTTCCAACCGCCACGACGGTTCTTTCCCGTAAATGATTGATGTCTCTGATCTTTTCACTGTACACAACATTTTTTATGTGACCTCCAAAAGAAAAAGTCCAGTGGGGTTAAGCCTGGGCCTCGTGGTGGCCAAGGTATTGGGCCAGCTCTGCCTATCCACCTTCCTGGAAAGCGAGTGGATAGAGGCATATGCACACGGTTACTGTAGTGAGGTGGCGCACCACCTTGTTGGAGAAACAGAAGCCCTTTTTCCGCCTCAACATCGTTCGTTTGGGGAAAGACATACTCTATCAACATGTCACAGTAAACGTTCCCGTTTACTGTTTGTTCAAATGGTTCAAATGGCTCTGAGCACTATGGGACTTAACGTCTGTGGTCATCAGTCCCCTAGAACTTAGAACTACTTAAACCTAACTAACCTAAGGACATCACACACATCCAGGATTCGAACCTGCGACCGTAGCGGTCACGCGGTTCCAGACTGAAGCGCCTAGAACCGCACGGCCACACCGGCCGGCTTCCGGCTTACTGTTTGTTCTACAAAAATGAAAGGACCAATCACACGACCTTCCATCAAACTACGCCAGGCATTAACTTTGGGAGAACCACGATGATGCTGAATAACTTCATGTGGATTCTCTGCTCCCCAAATTCTGCAGTTGTAACGATTAACTGTTTCACTGACATGAAATGTAGCCTCATCAGAAAAGGGAATCTTTTTTAAAAAACTAACATCATCAATTCTGTGTAGAAATTCAATAGCAGGCTCATAACTTTCTATTTCATCAGTAGGTTTTATTTCATGTAACAGTTGCAATTTGTAGGGGCAAAACTTAAGTCTTTTATGCACAACATCATATACATTACCTTTAGGCACTCATAATTGTACACTACGTCTGGGCGATGACTTCTTTGGGCTCCGAACACACGCAAAACGGATCTGTTCAACAACATCTTCGGACTTTCTCGGTCTACTTGGTCATTTTGCTTTTAAAACACTACTGGTTTCCTTGAAAGACTTTAGCCAATGACGGATAGTTTTTGCTCTAGATAGTTCACCACCGCACTGACGTCTAAAATTACATTGCACTGTTACAACTGACTCAGTTTTCACAAGCCAAATAACACACTGCACTCTCTGTTGCGGAGTGCACATTGTTGTCGAGTTGCTCTGCACTACACTGCACGCACGCCTGGGCTAAACTGAGGGAACAGACGAAAAACAGCACTGACGCCGTTTCAAGGTCAAGCAGACCTGCCAACTCCAGGGGAGCCAAACTTGGAGAGTTGATGAATCAAACGCCACAAACTAGAATATTGTATGTCACTTTGTATATGTCACTTTGTACAGATTCTACGACACATTAAAACTAGGGGGTCCTTTTTCAAACACACTACATAACTATTTCAAGTTTGAGGAGGAAGTATGGCAGCAGAATGCCGGTTTGGCAGTACGCTCTCCATTAGCCTCTACATTAGCTAACGATTATATGTCACATTGTGAAAAAAATTTTTCGATGGACACCAACAATGCAAGGAAATAATAGTGAGATACAGGAGTTATATCGATGTCGTAATTGTCGTTTATGATGGGGACAGGGGCCACCTTTCAGATTTGCATAAGGCCCTGAATAACCAACCACCTATGGTAAAATTTACTGTGGAGTTCCCACGAGGTGGTACTTAACTATATTTGGATTTGTTACTAACTCTGCATAATGATGGAGGTGGGATTAACATTTACCGAAAACCAACCACCACTGATACACTGACACATATCACCTACATACACCTAGAGTCCATAAATTCGTGGCCTTTAAATCATTAGTATCCTTCATAGGTGACACGAAGTCCCACATAATAAAGATGACTTTAATAAGCAATGAGACACAATAAAATATTTAGCTTACGCTAACAGGTAGCCGCACGGTTTGAGACGTCATGTTACGGACTACGCGGCCCCTCCTGCCGGAAGTTCGAGTCCTCCCTCGGGCATGGGTGTGTGTGAGCTGTTCTTAGCATTCGTTAGTTTAAGTTATTTTACCTAGTGTGTAAGTCTAGGGACCGATGACCTAAGCAGTTTGGTCCCTTACAAATTCACACATACATTCATGCTCACGGGTATCTACCAAGACTGTGGAACACATCGGAAAACGATTGGTAAAAAGAAGAGTAAGAGTAATGGACTTTTGGCAGCACACCCATTGCACAGGTTGCAGGAGGGAAGTGTGTTAGAATTTTCTATATGGTATTATTTGGGAGAAAGTACGAAAGTGGTGGAGGGATTTAAATATTATGCCTGCTTTCTTTATTCCTCATAATAATGGCCAATGTCATTTGCCATAAGTACAGAAAACCTAAACCTTATAGCATAACAGAAGTTTATCGCATTAAGTGTCCGCAATGTGACTGCCGCTACTGTGGACAAACTGGCACATCTTTTCACCCTAGATTTAAGAAGCACTGTAAAGTTAACAAGACCGAATCGGCAATGTCTATGCATTTAGCGTTAAATAATTAAAAATTAGGGAAGATTGAGGAAGATCTTTCTATAATTCAAGTCTATGACAAGGGCTTAACCTTAAACAGTTTGAAAGAGAACAAAATTTTCAAATGTGCATTGAGCAAACCTGACACTGCTCTTAACCAGAAAGTTGAGCTCAAGCTTAAAAAATCCCCGAATAACTTTGTACAATGGTTACAGCAGCCAGTTGTGGAGGTAGCTTACTGTATTCTCTGCTCCCTTCCACTTCCTCTTTGTTTGCGGTCTTAATTTACGGTTTTAATTTTTCAAACGTATTACATTTTAATGCCACTGGTCCACAACCTGTTATTTGTTACGTTAGGACTCTCTGTTACAGCAGTTTTATTTTTTAAATGTTTTACCCTTTATGTTCTTTGGTTCAGAATCTGTCATTTGTTATGTTTCGACTTTTCTGTTATTAGCTTCAGATTTTAGCAGTTGTATGTACTTCGTCCTTCGGCATATGCTATTAATATTACCATTGACGCCATGTGTGTATTGCTTTCTTGCATTTAATCTGTTACTGTATCGTTTATTGAACCGGGGACCTAGAAACCACGAAGAGGCTTCGTCCCGCTGTAGCCCTCAGCAGTACACAACTTCTACAACAGGCCACAACAGTCCACCCGCCTCATCGCCCCCCACTCCAAACCCAGGGTTATTGTACTGTTCGGACCCCAGTGGAGACCCTCCTCTTCCCCCCCTCTCCCCACTCGAGGAACGTCTCATACCAGACGAGTGTAGTCTCAAATGTATGCGTGGTAGAGTAATTATGGTGTACACGCACGTGGAGACAGTGTTTGCAGAGCAATCGCCGATATAGTGTAGCTGAGGCGGAATAAGGGGAACCAGCCCGCATTCGCCGAGGCAGATGGAAAACCGCCTTACCATCCACAGGCTGGCCGGCACACCGGACCTCGACACTAATCCGCCGGGCGAATTCGTGCCGGGGACCGGCACGCCTTCCCGCACCGGAAGCAGCGCGCTAGACCGCGTGGCTAGCCGGACGCGCTTGTTCTGTTGTCAGTCATGGTGCTTTTTCTTATTTTTTTGTTAGGGTGACTGCCATTACGTTCGCTACTTACCTATGCGGCTTCTGCACTTTTATCGGCATTCGCACGTTTGGCAAGTGTTGGCTTCGAATGTGAGCATTTGTGATGGTTCGAGATATCAGGTAGTAAGCTGACTTGCGCTTTAGTTTGATTTAGCGCGTGACCTCCACCTGATGTTCTATGGCGGTTCTATTCTTGTAGACTGTATGCATTCCCGGTGGAAATTTTGGGACAAGAGGAATTTTTTCTAGGACGCGATTGGAAGAGTTCTTTGCAGCCAGAATGTGGGATATTATTTGACAGTCCACCTTCGGAAGATGTTTGTCTATTAGTTGCTAGGTCTTGTACAGCCGGCCGTTGTGGCCGAGAGGTTCTAAGCGCTTCAGTCCGGAACCGCGTTGCTCTACAGTCGCAGGATCGAATCCTTACTCGTGCATGGATGTGTGTGATGACCTTAGGTTAGCTAGGTTTAAGTAGTTCTAAGTCTAGGGGACTGATGACCTCAGATGTTAAGTCCCATAGTGCTCAGAGCCATTTGAACCATTTTAGGTCATGCACATGACGTCTTATTACAGCTAGGTAGACTATTCTTCAGTCTTTTATCTGTTCTTCAGTTTCTAAGTGTCACTCTTTAATTAAAAAAAATTCTTTATTGCTTAATTGAGTAGGTTACAACTGCTTTTACTTCTGATTTCAGATATGCTTGATGATGGGCTAAGACCCCGAAACCGTGGTAGTGTATAGCGACTTCTATCGTGCAAGACTTCCGTTAATAAAGAATTTTACTTTTTTTTTTCTTTTTGCATGAATAAGTAAAATTTCGTTGTGGTTACCCGACAAATTTCGTTATTTGGTATCTTTTCCCGTATTTCAATTTCTATGGCCAGCAGTGAAGATGTAAAATTTCACTTCGCAAACTCGTGAGCATGAATGAAAAATCCCGCAGACAACCCCTCTGTAGCAAAGTAGCTCTTGTAAGTCATTTACATCAAATCTCTAAACAGCGACTCCAATTCATAAAGAAACAAATCCTGCGAGGCAATTAAATGCAGCACATAAAATTTATGATAGGACACCCGTCTTGAAGACTTTTAAAATATCGTAACATTTTACTTCAGAGGCACGCACAAACACTTTTGCAGCGAGGCAACTAAACGCTGCGCCAAAGAAAATTATAACGAGGCACCTGACTAATGAAAACTTCTGAAGACCTTTTAAAAACGATAATATTTTTTATTTCAGAGGCGTAAACACAGACACGTTTCTCTTGTTCCGCTGAGTAATCTGCTCGGCAGTATTTCGCATCTGGGAGGTAATTCGTGAGCACAGCCTCCGCCTCATTTCAGACGCGCTTGTAATTTGACAATAAGCGCCTAATTGACGTCAGAGCGGGATGGATGGAGGCCGCGGTGAACGGGCTGCTGCTGCTGTTGCGAGGCCGGCGACGGCCACAGTCTGTTTAGCCTCGCAGTCCGGCGCGGTCTGCAGGCGTCATAATTCCAGCGGCTGCGCGCCCTCGCAGTATTAAATTATCCTGTGGCTCTCAGCGCCCGGCCAGAGGCCGGACAGCCGCCCTCACTGCGTGTTGTGGGAAGAACAAAAGACTGCTAGTGCTGAGAGCGGAGGGGGATTAGGCCGGCCGGCTCCAAGAAAGCAGGCGCTGCCGCGCGCGTGGCAGCTAAATGAGATTTCCCCCCATTAAACGCCAGCGCACAGCACTGCGCTGCGTCTCTGTATTCCCCTCCCTCCCCTTCGCCACTTCACCATCCGCCGACTGCCCGCTAAATAACGACCTCGCACCACCATCTCCTCCACGATAGTCAGCCCAATCTTTTAAGTCTCTTCAGAGCAACTCGAGCTTTGAGGATACTCAATCCAACATGAAGATAGGACCGCCATGAAGCTACAATATGACTTCATTTCTTCACGTCTGACTTAAGTAATACCGTCCCCTTATGATACTGACCCTACGACTTATCTTAGAAAATAGATTAAGGAAAGGCAAATCTACGTTTCTAGCATTTGTAGACTTGGAGAAAGATTTTGACAATGTTGACTAGAATACTCGCTAGCAAAATTCTGAAGGCGACGCGGGTGAAATACAGGCAGCGAAAGGCTATTTACAATTTGTACAGAAATCAGATAGCAGTTATAAGAGTCGAGGGGCATGAAAGGGAAGCAGTGGTTGGGAAGGGAGTGAGACAGGGTTGTAGCCTATCCAAGATGTTATTCAATCTGAATATTGAGCAAGCAGTAAAGGAAACAAAAGAAAAACTCAGATTAGGAATTAAAATCCATGGAGAAGAAATAAAAACTTTGAAGTCCGCCGATGACGTTGTAATTCTGTCAGAGACGGCAAAGGACTTGGAAGAGCAGTTGAACGTAATGGACAGTGTCTTGAAAGGAAGGTATAAGATGAACATCAACAGAAGCAAAACGAGGATAATGGAATGTAGTCGAATTAAATCGGGTGATGCTGTGGGAATTAGATTAGGAAATGAGACGCTTAAAGTAGTAAATGAGTTTTGCTATTTGGGGAGAAAAATAACTGATGATCGTCGAAGTAGAGAGAATATAAAATGTAGACTGGCAATGGCAAGGAAAGCGTTTCTGAAGAAGAGAAATTTGTTAACATCGAGTATAGATTTAAGTGTCAGGAAGTCGTTTCTGAAAGTATTTGTATGGAGTGTAGCCATATATGGAAGTGAAACTTGGACAATAAATAGTTTGGACAAGAAGAGAATAGAAGGTTTCGAAATGTGGTACTACAGAAGAATGCTGCAGATTAGATGGATAGATCACATAACTAATGAGGAGGTACTGAATAGAACTGGGGAGAAGAGAAATTTGGTTCAAATGGGTCTGAGCACTATGCGACTTAACTTCTGAGGTCATCAGTCGCCTAGAACATAGAACTACTTAAACCTTACTAACCTAAGGACATCACACACATCCATGCCCGAGGCAGGATTCGAACCTGCGACCGTAGTGGTCGCTCGGTTCCAGACTGTAGCGCCTAGAACCGTACGGCCAGAGAAATTTGGGGCACAACTTGACTAGAAGAAGGGATCGCTTGGTAGGACTTGTTCTGAGGCATCAAGGGATGATTACCAATTTACTATTGGAGGGCAGCGTGGAGGGTAAAAATCGTAGAGGGAGACCAAGAGATGAATAAACTAAACAGATTCAGAAGGCTGTAGGTTGCAGTAGGTACTGGGAGATGATGCTTGCACAGGATAGAGTGGCATGGAGGGCTGCATCAAACCAGTCTCTAGACTGAAGACCACAACAACATGATACGGTACAGATAGGTGGTCACTTCCTGAAGATTGTCAACAAGATTTCATGCTTGAAATTAACAAACCTATTGGAAAGAATGCTGAAAGTCCGATATTTAAAGGTAAAACTGGAGTCACAAAGTAGCAAATCATAAAGAATAAAGAACTGGTTCCCTCAAGAATCAGTATTAGCTCCACCCTTTTTAACGTTTACATCAGTGAAACGCCAGATACTAGGTCACGTAAATTTTGCTGCACTAACGATATGGCTATAGCTACACAAAACAAGAGTCTAGAAAAAGGAGAAACAACTTTAACAGCTGACCTAGATGTACTAAACGACTACTATAGAAAAACGGAAGCTGTGTTCAAATCCAAATAAAACAGACTTGCGTCTTACACTCAAATAACCGACTGGTAGGCAGAGAACAAAACATAGTCTTTTGTAGAGAGCGAGTCAGATACAACAAATATCGCAAATGTCTGGCAGAAGCATTGACCGATCACTAACCTTCAGATAACACCTTGAACCAACTAGCAAGAAATTGAAAATCCGAAATAACATCATCCGGAAATTAGTGGGTGCCACATGGGGTGCAAGCAGGTAACAATCCAAGAATAGTAAAAAGTGAATCATCTACACTACTAGCAATTAAAATTGCTACACCAAGAAGAAATGCAGATGATAAACGGGTATTCATTGGACAAATATATTATACCAGAACTGACATTTGATTACATTTTCACGCAACTTGGGTGCATAGATCCTACGAAATCAGTACCCAGAACAACCACCTCTGGCCGTAATAACGGCCTTGATACGCCTGGGCATTGAGTCAAACAGAGCTTGGATGGCGTGTACAGGTACAGCTGCCCATGCAGCTTCAACACGATATCACAGTTCATCAAGAATAGTAACTGGCGTATTGTGACGAGCCAGTTGCTCGGCCACCACTGACGAGACGTTTTCAATTGATGAGAGATCTGGAGAATGTGCTGGGCAGGGCAGTAGCCGAACATTTTCTGTATCCAGAAAGGCCCGTACACGACCTGCAACATGCGGTCGTGCATTATCCTGCTGAAATGTAGGGTTTCGCAGGGATCGAATGAACGGTAGTGCCACGGGTCATAACAGATCTGAACGTCCACTGTTCAAAGTGCCGGCAGTGCGAACAAGAGGTGACCGAGACGTGTAACCAATGGCACGATGTACCATCACGTCGAGTGATATGCTGGTATGGCGATGACGAATACACGCCTCCAAATGCGTTCACCGCGATGTCGCCAGACATGAATGCGACCACAATGATGCTATAAACAGAACCTGGATTCATCCGAAACAATGACGTTTTGCCATCGTGCACCCAGGTTCGTCGTTGAGTACACCATCGCAGGCGCTCCTGTCTGTGATGCAGCGTCAGGGGTAACCGCAGCCGTGGTCTCCGAGCTGATAGTCCATGCTGCTGCAAACGTCGTCGAACTGTTCGTACAGATGGTTGTTGTCTTGCAAACGTCCCCATATGTTGACTCAGGGCTCGAGACGTGGCTGCACTATCCGTTACAGCCATGCGGATAAGATGCCTGTCATCTCGACTGCTAGTGATACGAGTCCGTTGGGATCCATTACCCTCCTACACCCACCGATTCCATATTCTGCTAACAGTCATTGGATCTCGACCATCGCGAGTAGCAATGTCGCGATACGATAAAACGCAATCGCGATAGGCTACAATCCGACCGTTATCAAACGTGATGGTACGCATTTCTCCTCCTTACACGAGGCATCACAACAACGCTTCACCAGGCAACGCCGGTCAACTGCTGTTTGTGTGCGAGAAACCGGTTGGAAGCTTTCCTCATGTCAGCACGTTGGAGGTGTCGCCACCGGCGCCAACCCTGTGTGAATGCTCTGAAAAGCTAATCATTTGCATATCACAGCATCTTGTTCCTGTCGGTTAAATTTTGCGTCTGTAGCACATCATCTTCGTGGTGTAGCAATTTTAATGGCCAGTAGTGTAGATATGGCAAGACTGCTACCTATGTACTGTCTGAACACTGTGAAAATTCCCTGAATTCAAGAGCACCAAAATAGAAAGAAAGTCAGAATACTTTCCCAAGAAACTATCAACGTCAGCCGTAAGTAGAATAGCAGTGACGTTATCCAGTTCAACATAGAAAACACATACTAACAACTCTCAGGAATGCAACTTTCTCGCAAAATATGGTGTCAGTTAAACCTTGTAAGAACTGCTAAAGAGCCGTGTTAGAACGTGAAAACTAAATCCATGACGCTCAAGTGGGTTACTCCAGACCACCCACTGTGTCACTGTGAAACTGCTGAAGAAACATTGCTACAAATAGTACTAGACTGTCAGTTGCGCAGATTCTCTGGAGAATGGAGGGATTTTATGAATGCTTACCTGACTGCTACTTAGTGGCTGTCTCGTTTGGATTTAACTGTATAGTGGATTAACGCTGTTCTTCTACCACAACTATGCTCTCATACGAACATTAAATGTTCTGGTGTTTGCTGTATTTATGTTAGTATTTGTACTGTATCTCTGTCCTTTTTGAACGTATATACACTATATGTTATGTATTTCAATTGTCTCAGTGTTTTTAGTAGCACTTGCCACAAATAAATAAGTTCTGGTCGATCTACTAATTGGACATTTCGATTAAAACAGTGTACAGTGGAGTCCAAAAATGTACTCAGTCTTTGCAATTACATACACTCTAAGAAAAAAAGAAGACAGAAAAACTACGCAACACAATGGTATCCGAATCGGACGGAAATCATGAGACAAACGATTGAAAACGATTACAGTTTAAAAAATGGGTGATTTGTTCAAGAGGAAGAGCTTCACAAATTGAGCCATCAGTGACAAGTTGGTTCATCACTGGCCCTTACGCAGGCAGTTATTTGTCTTAGCAATGATTGATAGAGTTGCTGGATCTCCTCTTGAGACATATTGTGCCATATTCTGTATTGAGCCATCAGTGACAAGTTGGTTCATCACTGGCCCTTACGCAGGCAGTTATTTGTCTTAGCAATGATTGATAGAGTTGCTGGATCTCCTCTTGAGACATATTGTGCCATATTCTGTCTAACTGACGTGATAGCTCGTCAAAATCCCAGGCTGGTTGGAGGACTGGAGGGCTCCACCCATAATGCTCCAAATGTTCTCAATTGGGGAAAGATCTGGCGATCTTGCTGGTCAAGATAAGGGTTTTGGCAAACACGAAGACAAGCAGTAGAAACAATCGCCTTGTAGGGGGTGGGCATTACCTCGCTGAAATGTATGCCCAGGAAGGGCAACAGATTAGAGATCTAGAATTCCGTCGATGTACCGCAGTGTTGTAAGAGTGCCACGGATGAGAACCAAAGGAGTCCTGCTATGAAAAGAAATGGCACCCCAGACCATCACCATTGGTTGTCGGGCCGTAAGGCCGACAACAGTCAATTTGGTACGTTGCTGGTCGCTGGTCATCGGGGCTCCTCTCGAAGTGGGACTCATCACTGGAGACAGTTCTATTCCAGTCAATCAGTTTTCGGGCTGACTGTGAGCGACACCACTGCAAATGGGCTTCTTTGCGTACAGAGGTCAATGATAGTCGCCAGAAGTGGCGCCATTAGCTCAGCCTCCTTTTTGCGAGCAGCTTATTAATGGTCCTTTTGGTCACTTAAGCACCAGTTGAACGTCGGATCGATGATAGCGTTGAATCTTCTGAGCGGCTCTCTGCTGATTGCTCGGTTCTCTCGTTCTCTCGTCTCTTTAGGTCGACCGATTCCTTCTTGACACTGCGCTCGGCCACGGTTCACCCATTCCTGAAAACATCGTCGAATATTCAGGAGGCAAGCGATTCGACGATTACTCTAGCCGCGTTCTTTGAGCCCAGTTACACGTCCTCTCTCAAATGTTGTCATCTGCATATATCGTTCAGGCGCCTGTCTGCGAGGCATAGTTACTGTCCAACTAGTACACGGAAAGAAATTCGCAAGGATTTTATGACCTGATATCGACATGTCCCCTGTTTAATACCTTTGGCAGAAATTTTGTGCAGTGTCACACACATATCCATCGGCCGCCAAAATTTACAACTTTGGTTTTTCCGTCCATCCTTGTATGAATATCAGTTTGCGACCAATTTGCATAACCTCTTCGTGGAGCGTCATTTTTATCTTAGAGCGTAATTTTGGAACGAAATTGCTCATAATTGCTAGTCTCATGCGGAATTATAGTGATAGAACTACATTTGAGGTGAGCTAGTGATTGTACGGCGCATACACAAGTATCAGCGCAGCAGAAATTAGTGGAGTGGTAACTATGGATGAGGTGATGTTATCATGTATTGAAGTGGTAACGGAGATAAGTAAAACAGTCACGAGGTACAGCGGTCATAAGAAAGTGAATGCAACCCCGTTTACAACAACTACATCTACATACATTCTCCGCAAGACACCATAAGAATTTGGCGTCCTGAAGAGGGTGCTGCACTGAAGAGGGTGAGGGTTGGCACATTCGAAAGGTCGAGGAGTAAACCTGTAACTCCGACTGTATCAGTTAGCAACGTCATGTAGACGAAGGTGTTGCGTGCATTCGCTGTCGAGGTATACTTTCCTAACGCTCGCTCTATCGCTGCCGCGCAACGTGCATTCCATATCCATTTCGATACTGCATCCCGTATTCGCGTTCCTGGCCAGCAGTCGATTGTTTCATGAGCAGACAACTTGAGGGAGACCTGCTATTCCTCGAACAGCAACTCACCCCAAGAAATTGACGTGGTAAAGCTTCCCGTTTTGCGATTCTTGTATAGCTCTGCCCGCAAAGATGCAGCTGATGTTGGAGTGTCTGCTTATTTCGAGACGCCAATCCTTCTCGAAGAACTAAAATTTTCAAATGGTCTGTCTTCTTCTGTGACACGGCCCTCTTCCAGCATTTATCATCTGTAAATAAGGCTAACATGTGCTATTGGAGCCCACATACCCCAGACATCATCATTAGCGTCCCCTAAATCCACAAAATAAAGCTTTTTGGAGCGCATTATCGCGAACCGAGCAAGGTGGCGCAGTGGTTAGCACACAGAATTCGCATTCGGAAGGACGACAATTCAAACCCGCGTCTGGCCATCATAATTTATGTTTCCCCTTGTTTCCTTAAATTGCTTCAGGCAGATGCCGGGATGGTTCCTTTGAAAGGGCACGGGCGATTTCCTTCCCCATCCTCCCCTAATTCGATGGGGCCGAGGACCTCGGTGTTTGGTCCTTTCCCCCAAATCAACCAACCAACCATTATCGCGGGTTGGAATAATTGGTCCATTGTTTTTTCATGAAAACGACGGTGATTTAAGACCGTTATGTCCACATGATTCAGAGGCTACTCCTGCCAACACTCAACGAGGCATATGGTTCCAGCAGGACGGTGCCACTATACTCACAACGCCTGTGTCAATGATTGTTTTGCGGCAATACTTCTTGAGGGGAGATCTGCACTGACCATCACATTCGCCTGAAACGGAACCCTGCGACTATTTCTTATGGGACTGTCTAAAATCAGTTGTTTACGAGCATCGTCCTAGGACCCTGGGACCGAGTCGATATGCTAGAAAGAGTTGTATGAAACTTCCGTTTTGACTAACGCAGTATATTGAGAACGACGGACACCATTTACCTGATTTTACCCTTAAAACTGTGTTAGCATAAAATTTAAATGTTGCTCTTGATACTAATCAAAGAATTAAATATGTCCTTGCATTACTTTTTAATTTGAATTTCTAAATAAGAAAGTTACTCTGCGCCATCCTGTACCATTGCTAGTCGTTCCTTTTAATGTTCCACTCGCAAACGGAATGAGAGATAAACAACTCTCTGTTTACTTCCCTTATCTTGTCTTTGTGATGTAGAGGGCTATTACAAATGATTGAAGCGATTTCATAAATTCACTGTAGCTCCATTCATTGACATATTTTCACGACACACCACAGATACGTAGAAAAATGCCTAAAAAAACTTTTTGAGTTTTTGTATGTGTGTGCAAAGCATTGTGAAAATATCTCAATAAAGTTATTGTAGAGCTGTGAAATCGCTTCAATAATAATAATAATAATAATGTCGTGTGACGAGGGCCTCCCGTCGGGTAGACCGCTCGCCTGGTGCAAGTCTTTCCATTTGACGCCACTTCGGCGACTTCCCCGTCGATGGGGATGAAATGATGATGATTAGGACAACGCAACACCCAGTCCCTGAGTGGAGAAAATCTCCGACCCAGACGGGGATCGAACCCGGGCCCTTAGGATTGATAATCTGTTGCGCTGACCACTCAGCTACCGGGGGCGGACGCTTCAATCATTTGTAATAACCCTGTATGTTGGCGACAGCATCGTTCAAATGGTTCAAATGGCTCTGAGCACTATGGGACTTAACTTCTGAGGTCATCAGTCCCCTAGAACTTAGAACTACTTAAACCTAAGTAACCTAAGGACATCACACACATCCATGCCCGAGGCAGGATTCGAACCTGCGACCGTAGCGGTCGCACGGTTCCGGACTGTAGCGCCTAGAACCGCTCGGCCACCCCGGCCGGCGACAGCATCGTGCTGCAGTCTGTCGCAAATACCGATTCTCCAAACTTTCTCAATAGCGTTTCGAGAAAATGTCTTCTTTCCTCCAGAAGTTCCCATATGACGTCTCGGAACGTTTCCTTAATACTCGCCTGTTGGTCGAAGCTACCTATTTAGAAGCGCTCCTCTGATATTCTTCGATGTCCTCCTTTAATCCGACTCAGAGTGAATGTCAAAGACACTAGCAGTACTCAATAACAGGTAACACTGGTTTTCTCTGCGTGGTCTCCTTTTCCTATAATTGTCCCAGTAAACGTACGTCGTCTATTAGCTTTCCCCTGCAATGGACCTTACGTGCTTGTTCCGTTTGATATCGCTTTGCAGTGTCACCGCTAGGTATGTAATTGACCTCACTGTGTCAAGCACTAATACTGTATTCGAACATTACACGACTGTTTTTCCTTCTCTTCTGAATTAACGTGCATTTTTCTTCATTTAGAGCAAGTTGCCATTCATCACGTCAAATAAAAATTCTACAATCACCCAATGGCGACACTTTCCCGTACACAACAAATCGGTAAGTAAGCAATCGCAGTTTGTTGTTCATCCCGTTCGTCAAGTCGTTTATGTTTTCAGAGACTATGAACGGTCCCATCGCCCTTTCTTGGAGCACTCCCGACATTCTCTCTGCCTATGATTAAGACTTGCCTTCCAGGACAGCGCAATGGGTAGTTTTATTTAAAAATCTTCGAGCCAGTCAGACGTCTGGAAACCAGTTTCGTATACTCGGACCTTCGTCACTAATCTGCGGTTCGACAATGTGTCAAATACTAGGAATATAGAATTTACCTGTTATCTTACGTTCGTGGTTCGCAGAACATCGTGTTAGAAAAGCACGAGCGATGCTTTCTAGATCGGGGCTGATTTGTGGACAGCTGCTTTTCTCTCTCAAGAAAATTTGACACATTCGAAATTAGAATACGCTCAAGAGACCGACGTTAAGGATATTGGTCTGTAATTTTAAGGGTCCGTTCTTTTACCCTGCTTATACACCATATCCACCCGCGAGTTTTCCAGTTACTTGGACGTCGAACAACTGCCGCTATTCATAATACGTTCGACGCTGACGAAACTGTTAAAGACTTTTTTTGTCACCAGTCTTCTGACTGGTTTGACGCGGCCCGCCACGAATTCCTCTCCTGTGCTAACCTCTTCATCTCAGAGTGGCACTTGCAACCTACGTCCTCAATTATTTGCTGGATGTATTCCAATGTCTGTCTTCCTCTACAGTTTTTGCCCTCTACAGCTCCCTCTAGTACCATGGAAGTCATTCCCTCATGTCTTAACAGATTTCCCATCATCCTGTCTTTTCTCCTTATCAGCGTTTTCCACATATTCCTTTCCTCTGCGATTCTGTGCTGAACCTTCTCATACCTTACCTTATCAGGCCACCTAATTTTCAACATTCGTCTGTAGCATCACATCTCAAATGCTTCGATTCTCTTCTGTTCCGGTTTTCCCACAGCCCATGTTTCACTACGGTACAATGCTGTACTCCAGACGCACATTCTCAGAAATTTCTTCCTCAAATTAAGGTAGATATTTGATATTAGTAGACTTCTCTTGGCCAGGAATGCCCTTTTCGCCATTGCTAGTCTGCTTTTGATGTCCTCTTTGCTCCGTCCGTCATTGGTTATTTTACCGCCTAGGTAGCAGAATTCCTTAACTTCATCTACTTCGTGACAATCAATCCTGATGTTAAGTTTCTCGCTATTCCCATTTCTGCTACTTCTCATTACCTTCGTCTTTGTTAAAGACTTGGAGAGGGCAAAATCTGGCGGGGCACGAAAGTTACAGTGTAAGACGCATTGTTAACGGCGGAAAATGGAACAAATACCTGTCCAGACTGCTACGTGCGACAAATGCGGACGATCCAGATCGTAAGACTGAACACTGCAAATAGTTTGAGCACATGTTTCGCGTGGACGAGACATTTTCAGGGAAACTCGTGAGGCCTGACGAGGTGAAATTGAAACTTGTAGGTTCTGTGAAGCGCCACAGCTGTGCACGGAAGTGAATCCGGTACTTGCTGTGATCTGTAGTCGCGTAGTATGATCGATCCCTTAAAGAATGCTATAACTGTAACTGTATCTTTAAATCTTTCACAGGAGGATTTTGTTGCCATCCAAGCTGTGTTTTGTGTTGGAATGTTTCATATGCAACAAGATACAGATACTGTCAAGATGTCAGGTTGTACCTGGATGACACCTTACACGGAAGATGGGTAACGCGAAAACGTCCATTTGCTCTGATTTTAGGGCTAGGTCGCATTGAGCAATCTCCTCTCCTGATTTGACATCTACGGCCTTCTACTTGTGGGGGAACCGTCAGGGCTGACGTGTAAAGACAAAACACCGTCTTCATACAACGACCTAGAAGAAAACATCGTTGTGTTATGTGACGCCATCAGGCCAGATTGACAGGCAGTTATAATTCGGTTTGCAGTTATTTTGAAACTGATGGTAGTTATTTCTAATATACAACATAACTGCCTCTCACTGCAAAAAACTGTACGTGTGAAACAAATTGGTAAGAACGTATGGACTATCAAACAGCGAATACATATTTTTAGACCACTTCGTATATTTACTGCATAGCTGACGTTGTCCAAAGACATATACTAATGCTTGAAAGTAAAACTTATGTAGTTAATTCATACTGGATTCCTAGAGTGATCTATTCTCATCATATATCGTGAAGCAGGGAAGAGGTATGGATCATAGCATACACACAAGGATTTGTTGTTACAAGGTCAACATCGACTAGGATGGATCCAATATGTCGCAAAGACTATATTTCTACACACGTGAAGCACCGCACAGGGTGGTCACAAGTGTTAAACGAATGTATCTCACGTTGACTCTGCAGGGCTATAAAGGTCGATTGATGTTCTACTGTGAGTTGTATCGCATCCTTTACAAGTAGGGCCTCAGGAATTCGTTTATGCAAGGACTGTACGGAGACCATTGAACTATATAGGCTCCTAGTAATGTTCTATAAAGCTGGTGAACTTCGTATAATCAAGCTACATTCGAATACTTCATTGTAAATAGAAGTGTATACGGTGTTTGGCACCACGTAACAATTGCGGGCGCCCAGTATGAGTCCTAAAGCTGCTAACACGGCAAAATCAAAGCAACCTGACCTAAGACATGTAGTGTACAGTTTGATTTGATTACGTAAGTTTTGCTATTGTAACTCCCCCTCTCGCTGTGTTTGAGATGTTAATTTAGCGCTGGCAAATTCAATCAACGCCATTGGAAGTTATTTAGTCGGAGGTGAAGAAATTATATACAGAACGAATTTTCACCCTGTAATGGAGCGTGCACTACTCTGAAACTTACTGGCAGATTAAAACTGTGCCGCTAGTTTTTTCCATCCCATAGTCTTCATTCCATCTTAGGAGGCAGCCTGTATGTTAATGGAATGAAGAGCGCAACACAACAACCAAGGTTGTATAAGCAGCTCCTCAGTAGTTTAAACATCGACCAACAGCGGAAAAGATCGCGGCTGAAGGAAACACATATATGCACATAAAAGATAAATGTTTCAAGTTAAATATACTAAATTTAACGATTAATGAAACAAGAGGTGAAGAAAGGAAAGCATAGAAGGGGATAGTATTAGGTCAGTATCATGAAGTGCACAGATCCAATGACATAAATACGTAAATATCTTACACACTGAAATATCCACATTTTTGCTTCGCACTTTTTAACACACTCTTTCACTGCACTTGTGGCTACTCTGCTTTTTGTAATGCATCCTAACTGAAGCCGTATAACCGGTAGTCTAGGGTAGACACGAGGGATAAAACGGTTCAGATCGTGGTAGTGCAAAAAACAGGTTTAAAAAAAATCCTTCTACGTTACATTCATATTATACATACCCCCCCTTTTCCTTTCCTCCTTTCTCAGTTCAGGTAGAACTTTTGGGATAAGTGCAGTAAGGGGCTAATGCCAGAAATGGTGCAGATATTCTTTTGTAATCAGGAAAGTAAGGGAGAGGGAGATACCTAGAGATAGAGAGTGAGGGGGAGAGAGAGAGAGAGAGAGAGAGAGAGAGAGAGAGAGAGAGAGAGAGAGACAGAGAGAGAGAGAGGGGGGGGGAAGGGGTAGGCGTCTTTGACTAGTAATCAAAGCGTCCTCGGTTCCGTGTTCAAACACTGTATCTACTTAAATTTTGAATAAAAAAGATCAGCAATTCCAACCGAAGACTTCCAGCATAACAAGTCACCCTCATTTTGCCAACGCCCTTATTAAGGAGGGCGGCGCGGCCTTGGGGAGGAATACTGCCCCTAGAGGCGGAAGTATCAACAATGACCAACGGCATGAGATGCAGAAGGCAATAGAAACCACTGCATTAAAGACAAATAATGCTTATCCACTGGAAATGTGGCCTCTAATTGAAAAAAGTGTCGTTATCATGCTCCACTGGCAAAAGATTCCGGACTAGTTCCGTATCAAGATCTCCAGGAGGCGACTGTCAACACGGTTGTGACCTTGAGAAAGTAGGATTCGTTATCAGTAGGAAGGTAGAGCAGAGAGCGAATTACTGTGAACAGCTCAGTGACAGGGCTGTTCTCATCAGAATCGATGGCAAACCAACACCGACACCAATAGTTTAGGTGGACATGCTGACGTCACAAGCAGAACAAGAAGAGATAGAGGAAGTATATGAGGATATTCAGCTGGTAATTCAGTACGTAAAGAGAGTAAAGAGAGATGAACATCTAGTATTGACAGGAGAATGGAATGCTGTTGTAGGAGAAGGTGTAGACGAAAGGGTTACGTGAGAACATGGGCTTGGTAGTAGGAATAAGAAAGGAAAAAGGCTGGGTTTTGCAATAAATTTCATCTTCTTATAGCGAATACTCTGTTCAAGAATCAGGAAGCAGTACACTGGGCAAAGATCAGTAGACACGGGAATATTTCAGTTAGAATACATCATGGTCAGGCATAAATTCCGAAATGTTGGAGTCTAAAGGCGTACCCAGGAGTAGATATATACTCAGTTCACAATTTAGTGGTGACTAAAAGTAGGCGGAAGTTTAGGAGGCTAGTTTGGAAGACTCAGTGCGAAGATGCGGAATACGGAATTGCCGGGCGGTGTAGCAGAGCGGTTATAGGCGCTTCAGTATGGAACCGCGCGACCGCTACGGTTGCAGGTTCGAATCCTGCCTAGGGCATGGATGTGTGTGATTTACTTAGGTTACTTAGGTTTTAAGTAGTTCTAAGTTCTAGGGGACTGATGACCTCAGCTGTTAAGTCCCATAGTGCTCAGAGCCATTTGAACCATTTGAATACAGAATTATTAAGGAAGTAAGACACACACTTGAAATTCTCTTAGGCTATGTATACTGCGATAATAAATAGATCATGAGATAGTTCAGCAGTTCACTTGAAGAGGGGTATAAGAAAGGTAGCCCCGAAGAAGTTTTGGGTAACGGAAGAAATACTCCAGCTGATCGACGAAAGAAGGAAGTACAAAAATGTTCAGGGAAATTCAGGAAAACAAGAATACATGTCACTTAGGAATCAAGTAAGCAGGAAGGGGAGGTAAGATAAGGTAAAATGGCTGCATGAAAAATGTAAACAAACTGAAAAAGAAATGGTCGTCTGGAGCACTGTCTTAGCATATAAACAAATAAAAAGCAAACTTCGATGAAATTAAAAGGAAACGTTGTAACAGGAAGAGTGCAATGGAAATTCGACTGTTAAAAGCAGAGGAGAGAGTGGATAGGTTGAAAGAGTACACTGATGTATCTATGAGGGCGAGGACTTGTCTGATTACGTGACAGAAGAAGAAACAGTCCACAGGGAAGAGATGGCGGTCCAGTGTTAAAACCATAATTTAAAAATTCTTTGGAAGACTTAAGATCAAATAGGGCAGAATAGATGGATAAAGCTCCATCGTAACTTCTAAAATCATTTGGGAGAGTGGCAGCAAAATGACTATTCACGTTGGAGCGTAGAATGTATGAGACCGGCGATATATCATCAAACTTTCGGAAGAACATCATTCACATAGCTCCGAAGATTACAAGAGCTGACAAGTGCGAGAATTATCGCACAATCATTTTAACAGCCCATGCTTAAAAGCTACTCACATAAATAATATTATCAGAAGAAAACAAAAGAAAATTGAGGCTGCGTTAGGTGATGATCAGTTTGGCTTTAGGAAAGGCAAAGAAACCAGAGAGGCATTTCTGATGTTACAGTTGAAAATGGAAGCAAGACCAAAGAGGAATCAAAACACGTTCATAGGATTTGTCGACCTGGAAAAACAGATCGTCAATGTAAAATGGTGCAAGATGTTCGAAATCCAGAGAAAAATAGGGGTAAGATGTAGGGAAAGATGGGTAAAATACAACAAGTACAAGAGCCAAGAGGGGATTGTAGCCTTCACCCTCTACTGTTAAGTCTGTACATCGAAGAAAGTAAAAGGAACGTCCAAAAGTGGGATTAGGATTCATGGTGAAAGGATAGCAAATACAAGATTCGCTGATGACATTGCTATCCTCAGTGAAAGTGAAGAAGAAATAGAGGGTCTGTTGAATGAAATGAACAGTCTAATGAGCACAGAATATGAATTGAGAGTAAATCGAAGAAAGACGAAAGTAATTAGAAGTAGCACAAATGAGAATAACGAGAAACTTATTATAATTGGTGATCACGAAGTACATGAAGTTAGAGGATTCTGCTATCCAGGCAGAAAAATAACCCATGATGGACGCTCAAGGAGGACATAGAAGGCAGAGTAACACAGACAAAAACGGCATTCTACTATCAAGGATAGGTGTTAATTTGAGGAGAAAATCTCTGAGAATGTACATTTGGAGCACAGCATTGTATGCTAGAGACACATGGAGTGTGGGAAAAACCGAACAGAATAGAATCGAAGCATTTGAGATGCGGTGCTACAGAAGAAAGTTGAAAATTAGATGGACTGGTGAGGTAAGGAATGAGGAGGTTCTGCACAGGATCAGAGAGGAATGGAATATGTGGGAAGCACAGACAAGAACAAGGGACAGGATGATAAGACATCGGTTAAGACATCAGGGAATGACTTCCAGAAGAAAGATATTGGAATATACCCAGCCAATAACTGAGGACGTAGGTTTCAAGTGCTACTCTGAGCTGAAAAGGTTGGCGCAGGAAGGGAATTGCTGGTGGGTCGCATCAAGTCACTCAGAAGGTTCAAATGGCTCTGAGCACTATGGGACTTAACTTCTGAGGTCATCAGTCCCATAGAACTTAGAACTACTTAAACCTAACTAACCTAAGGACATTACACACATCCATGCCCGAGGCAGGATTCGAACCTGCGTCCGTAGCGGCCGTGCGGGTCCAGACTGTAGCGCCTAGAACCGCTCGGCCACTTCGGCCGGCTCAGTCAGAAGGCTGATGGAAAAAAATGAAATTGACAGTATGAACACGTGACACTAACTCGAAATCTCGCGCCGTCATTCCGATGCACGTGTTGGTAAACACCACCAGGCTGCCTGTTAGGGGAAGACGGCTGTCCAGTCAGTTCGCGTAGCGCGGTCACGGGGCGGTTGTTGTGCGCTGCATGTCTCAGTGCACCGCTGAGCGGAAAGGTCACCAGCTGCTGACCTCACGTGTTGAGATGTTGCTCACCTCCCTAGAGCCATTTACACGCAAAAAAGCAGTTTAAGGATTGTGCAACTACACACATTTATGTAATCCCTATACAACTCAGAGTTTTCAAAGACATCACTAGTTGTCATCACTTGAAAGTAAACATGAAATTTCTTCTTCCTCACTGTCTCTTCTTCTCCTTCACAAAATGAGCCTGAGCGTCTCTTTCTTTTCTTTTGTTCATTTTGATGCATTATTTCCTACAGTGTAATCTCCATTTTCTTTTTTGCACGCGGTTCCAGACTGAAGCGCCTTTAACCGCACGGCCACACCGGCCGGCTCTGTATTAAAACTTGAATAAGAAGAAATACTTAACATTGTAACAATCCATGTCCACAGGAATGTTAGTATTTATTACTGACACTGAACATTAGCGTATCACTTGATACAGAACAAAATACTAGTCCCCTCTTACCCCGAGTGCCACTGATATCTACGGCGAATTCCGCCAATACGTCGCTGAGTCCGGCAGCAACTATGATTACTTGCGGTTTTGTCGCGAGATACCAAACGTGACACGGTATCTCGTACTTTGGACGACATCACACTAACATCTTCCACGCCAGATTCGTCTCATGTGTTGTCACCAATTTATATTTCCTGTGCACAAAAAGCGATCTTATCTGCATTTCGTGAACGTAAAAGTTGAGGCTCTCCATTGATAGCAAAGTCGCCGTTCGTTATGTTGAAATAACATTCCCCACTGTAACATCCTTGCATCGACAAACATAGATCCTCTCGTGTTAAATTCCGATCACAGTCATTATTGCCATTATGTCTGGGCTTGATAAATGGATACAACTCAATAACTTCAAACTCAGCAAAATTTCTTCAGACGTCAAAAATTCACTTGGCTTCCACGTTACTTTCGCCACATGACCTCCAAATATCAACAGTGGCATAATAGATTACTTGTATTCGGTTAAGTAAAATGATGGAATTCTTGTTACTGTAAGATTACTTGAGAATAAATTTCATCTACGTCGGATTCTTTCTTTTCGTCGTGATTTACTGTCCTGAGTGTCGTCAGAATGTTCTTTGGTCCTATAATCATGTTTTTAAAATCCGTGAATAATTCTTGAAAGTCATTATGAAAATATTCTGCCTTTGAGAGAACAAAGACATACACCGTCCGAACAGGACTTGAACAGTCAACTGTACCGACCGGCTGCAGTGTCATCCTGAGACCTTAGGCGTCACAGCTTTCGAATACGGAGGGACATGTGGTCAGCACATCCTCTCTCAGCTGTTGTCAGTTTTCGTGGGTGGTGCCGCTATTTCTCAGTCAATTAGCTCCTAAACTGTCTTCACAAGGGTTGAGTGCACCCCCCTTGCTAACAGCACTCCGCAGACCCAGATGGTGACCCATCCAACTGCTAACCAAGCCTGACAGCACTTAACTTCGGTGATTTGACGGGAACCGGTACTATCATTGCGGCAAGGCCGTTGGCTGCCTTTGAGCCAAAATTTTGTCGAGATGTTATTTGAATGTTTGACTATGTTCGAGATTTTTGTTCAAATCCATCTTGAGTTCATGTTCTGTATCATCAGTTTGTTTTGTTAGTATCTCCAAGTTTTCAATCAAAGTTTTTAATAACTATTATCATTAATTAATTGTTATCATCGACATTCATTTATTTTACCAATTACAGTATCGTAGCATTCCCTCGTACAGTATCAACACGATTATTGTCAATTGCTGCCCCAGCGACTCAACGTTTACGTCCAAGTTTAGATTTTCATTTTCTGTTGCAACTACATTTTGAATTCTGCTGGTAAGTTCCCATTCATTAATAAGTTCCACACCAACAATACGCTCATTAACACTATGCTCTACATTAATAAGCTCACTTTTCTCTGTTTGACTAGCCATTATTATTCAAATATATACTGCAAACGCACTTTATAATCAAAGCAGCTGTTCACTGTCTATAATAGTTTTGCTGTCCAAGGTTGCCTGAAAATCGAGGCACCACTGAGAACGCCAAAGCCACTCACCGTACGTTGATGCTGCCTATCGGGTTCCATCCGAAGACTGTTGAAAGATTCGACGATGTTGTCATGGTATTCATACACGCAGAGATGACAAAACTCATGGAATAGCGATATACATATGTACACATGGCGGTAGAATCATGTACACAAAGTACGAGGGCTATCCACAAAGTACATTACGTTTTGGAATTAAAAATAAATTAAGCATTGGAATTTTTTTTTATTATATACACATGAAAGCGACACTTAAATACTACTTTTCTACATAGTTGCCATTTAACTTAAGGCACTTATCGTAGCGATGGACGAGTTTGGAAATTCCTTCGTCGTAAAATTCGGCCGCCTGCGCCTTCAACCACGTGGTTACCTCTTCTTGAAGCTGTGCGTCGTCATCAAAACGCTGCATAGCCAACCACTTCTTCATTGCTGGGAATAAGTGCAAGTCGCTCGGTGCCAGGTCGGGACTGTACGGCGGATGAGGAAACAACTCCCACTTAAAAGATTCGAGAGCTTCACGAGTGGCATTTGCCGTGTGGGCCCGGGCGTTGTCGTGTATCAGCAAGATCTTTGAGCCCAACTTTCCCCTGCGCTTGTTTTGTATTGCTCTTCTGAGGTTGTGCAGAGTTTGGCAATACGTTTGAGAGTTTACTGTAGTGCCTCTTTCCAGGAAATCCACAAAAATCACACCTTTTCTATCCCAAAAGACCTTCCTTGCCGACATTGTCTGCATGCATTTCTTGGGTTTTTGGGGGGAACTTGTGTGCCCCCACTGCACTGACTGCAATTTTGTCTCGCAGTTCACATGCTTAACCCATGTTTCGTCACCAGTAACGATGCGATCGAGTAATGAGCCGCCATCTTTCTCGCAAGCGTCCAAAAACGTTAATGCTGCAGCTATTCGCTGATTTTTGTGAATCTCTGTCAAGATTTTTGGTATCTATCTTGCACAAAACTTGTGGTAACCAAGCTTTTCGGTAATGATTTCGTGCAACAAACTTCGTGAAATTTGTGGAAAACTCATAGAGAGTTCCGTTATTGTGAAATTACGGTTTTCGCGGACAGCGGCATCGACTTTTTCGACAAGTTCGGCAGTCACTATGCAGGGTCTTCCACTTCGTTCTTCGTCGTGAACGTTAGTTCGGCCATTTTTAAATTTTATGACCCATTGACGCACTCCACCTTCAGTGATTATGTAGTCCCCATACACTTCACAAAGCTGCCGATAGATTTCAATCGGTGTACAGTTTTTTGCAGTCAGAAACCTTATTACAGCACGCACTTCACACTTCGCGGCATTTTCAATTAACGCTGACATTTCAAACTGTCACAGTAACTCAACGGAGTACAGCACGAACCTCTCACTAGCACGGCAGGATGCCGACTGAGCGGCGGAATGCCATGACACCAAGATGGCCGCGCTAGCCCCGCCCCTAACGGACACAAACGAAAACGTAATGTACTTTGTGGATAGCCCTCGTATAAAAGGGCAGTGCATTGGCCGAGTTATCATCTTCGGCGGTAATCCGGCAGGATACCGCCCTTCGATTGACCTTTCGGTTCTAATCGAAGCGTTAGGAGTATTGCAGGTGCCAACCAGCCAGCCAGCCAGCCAGCCAGCAGTCCAGCAGCAGCAGCAGAGGTCCCGGTCCCGGTCTGCAGCGGCGGTCCAGCCGGCAGCAGCCAGCCAGTCCTCCTGCAGCAGCGGCAGCAGCAGCAGCGGTCCAGCCAGCCAGCCGGCCAGCAGCAGCAGCAGCAGCAGCAGCAGCCCCGGCACCGTCCGCGGCAGCAGCAGCAGCAGCAGCAGCTGCGGCGTTCCTGCCACCCGCCGTCGCCGTCGCCGACGCCGTCCCTGGTCTTCGTCCGTCTTCGTCCGTCTTCGTCTGTCCCCAGTTTGTGCCCTTTCTTTTTCGTCCTGTGCGTTTTTGTTTCTCCCTATCGTCATGTCCGCCCCCACCCCACCCCCACCACCACCGCCACCACTACCACCACAGCCATAGTTTATACTTTCCCTTCCGCCGCCGCCACCACTATAACATGGTGTGCCCAGTCACACCCCCCTTCTTCCATCCCACCTCTTCTCACTCTCCCTTCGCCCTCGCTCTTTGTCGCCCCCTCTCCAGCTTCTTCCTCCCGCTCCTCTCGATCTGATCCTTTCCCCCCACTCCCCCAGCCTGTCACTGCCGCTCCAGCTAGGGTGGTGGCCCGTCGGGCCACTGTCCATGCCCAGCTCTCCCCATCGCCTTCGCCATCACCGCCGCCACCGTCGCCGTCGCCGTCGCCGTCGCCTTCGCCTTCACTGTCACCATCTCCGGCGCTGACTGCTGCGTCCACGCTGGGACCTGTCCCTTCCCACCACCTCCCTATAGCTCCCGTCCCTCATAACACCACCCGCCCTTCTGCCGCCATAAAACGCCCTAGTGGCACCACCACCTCCTCCGCTCCCAAAAAGGCCCCGCCCCGTCCTCCTTCCCCCCCCCCCCCCCCCCAGGTTGCCATGGATGTCTTCCCACCTGGCCCTGCTCCCTCTGCCTCCTCCTCCTCCTCCTCCTCCTCCTCCCCCCTCTTTATACAAATACCTCCTCTCCCGTCCCGATCCTTCCCTTCTCGAGGCCCGGAATCTCTCCCTTCTCCTCCGCCAACACTTCCCTGGTGCCCCCATCTCTCTCCTCACTCCCAGACGGGATTCTGTTCTCATCTCCTCCCGCAGCCCAACCCTCCATACTGACATCCTCTCCCGCCTTTCCATCACCCGTTTTGGCCCCAACGCCTCCCTCAACCCTGCTCCTTCTCCATCTCCTACACACCAACACCAACCCCCGCGTCGCCCGCCAACCCTCACCGCCGTGATCACTCGGCTCAGTCCATCGATCACAGAGGAGGAGGTGTTGGCGGAGCTCAAGGCGCATCCCATGCTGGAGGTGCGGGCGGTCCGCCGCATTTTCAACTCGGCCGGCCCCACTCGCCTTATGCGGGTTTTCTCCGAGGACGCCCCCTCCATCGACCGTCTCCTGAAGGAGGGTGCCCTCCTCTTCAACCAGCGCTACAAGGTCGACCCCTCCCGTTCCCCTCCTCAATCCCTGCGCTGCCAGAGGTGTCTGCGCTATAACGCACACCCAACAGCTGAGTGCCGCGAGGCCCCCACCTGCCCGCATTGTAGGCAAGCGCACTTCCTCCAGCAGTGCCCTAACCTTCAGTCCCCTCCCTCCTGCAATCTCCCCCATCCCACCTACTCCCAAAAGTGTAAAGCCCGACCCCCTCCGACCACTCCTGAACTCACCATCCCTGTCCGTCCTCTGGACGCCCCCACCCCTCCAGGCAATTCCCTTCGTCCCCCCCCCCCCCCCCACCGCTGAGGACATCATCAGGTTCCTAACCATTGTCCTTCAGAATGTTCATCCCTTTCAGCGCCCCCACACCCTCCAACAGATCTCCCTCGCCGCCCGTTCCATTTTCCAACTCAAGATGTACGCCACCTACTCCAACAACCACGCCCATTTCACCTTCTCCTGTCTTGACACCCTTGTCTAAATCCCTGTCATGGCACGGCAGCAACGTATCCTTTTCAACAATATCCGCTCCCTTCCCGCCAACAAGAACCTCTTCCTGCACACCCTTGCCACCCACCACGTGGATGCCTTCCTCCTCAATGAAACCTTCCTCCAAACCCACCACTCCATCCACACCTCACCCTATCTCCTCCACCGCTCCGATAATCCCCTCCCAATTGCGCGTGGTGGAGTTGCCACTGGTCACCACCGCCAGATCCCCGTTCGGCTCCAACCTCTCCTTCCCAACCCCACCGGACACCTGATCCTTAGTCTCTTCTTCCCCAGCCTTACCATTACCTGCGCCACCATCTATGTCCGCCCCAACGCCCCTATTCTTTTCGACTTCCTCTCCCACATCGACCATACCTTCTCCTCCTACGTGATCGCCGCCGACCTCAACATCCATAGTCGTTCCGCTGCCCAGTTACAGCGGTGGCATCGGTTCCTCTCCTCCCTTCAAGGCGACCTCATCCCCATCCCCCAGCACACCCGTCCCGAATCCAACTCCACTCCTGATGTTATCCTCTCCTCCCCCAACCTCCTTGGCCGCATAATAGTGGATGTCCTGGAGCCTATTGGTAGCGACCATCTCCCTGTCCTCCTCACCGTCTCAGACGGTCGTCGCCCCCGCCCCGACCCTCGTAATGACCCTCCCCCTAAGTACGTCCATGACTATTCACGTGCCAACGGGAATGCCTACCGGGATACCCTTTCCACCTAGGTCGACAGCTACCACTTCACCTACCACCACCCTGACGATGTCACCCATGCTGCCCCCTTTCTCCAGCAGACCTTGTCTGAGGCCGTGGAGGCCCACGTCCCTACTGTCGCCGTCCACCCCCACCGTCCTACCTTACCCCCACAGGCCGTCCTCCTCCTCCATGAATCCCGTCGTCTCTACTGTGCCTTCCTCCGCACGCATGACCCGGACACACTATGACGCCACCGGCAACTCCAGCGACACATTCGTAATTTGCTCGCGGCTAAGAAACGCCGGGACTGGCGATAGACATGCACACGTTTAAATGCTACTCTACCAATCAACTCGTCCAAGTTCTGGTCGGCCTACCGTCGCCTTACCGGAACTAAACCCTCCACCTATTATCCTCTTCTCCATGATGATCACCCTTTCCCTGACACCCTTAGTAAGGCAAATCACTTTGCCTCCTACCTCTCTGATGTATTTTCCATCCCCGATGATCCCCAGTTCGATTACTCCCTCTTCCCGGATATCCGCGATCGAACTGACACCTCTGTCCCTCCCCTCGCTCCTGATTTCCAGTACTTGGACAACATTGCACACACAGAACTCAATGCCCCTATCACTACACAGGATCTCATTGATACACTCCGCACAAAACACTACAACGCTCCTGGTCACAAACGTGTCACCTACCGTCACCTTCGTGAAGCTCCTGTCTCTTTCCTCTCCAACCTGGCCAGGCTCTACAATGTAGTCCTGTCCACCGGTTACTACCCCGACCTGTGGAAAACCTCCCGTATCCTCATGTTCCTTAAACCTGGCAAACCGCCGTCCGCCGCCTCCTCCTACCGTCCCATCAGCCTTACCTTGGTCTTCAGCAAGGTCCTGGAATCTATCCTCACCCGACGCATCCACCAGCATCTCTGCCAGCACCGCCTCCTTCCCGTTACCCAGTGTGGCTTTCGGCCGTCCTTCTCTTCCGATGACCTTCTCCTTCACCTCACTCATCTCCTTTCCAAACAGCTTAATTCCCGTCGCTCTGCCATCTTCCTCTCCCTGGACCTCGAACGTGCTTATGACTGCATATGGCATTCCGGTCTCCTCTTCAAGCTCCAAACCTTCGCCCTTCCCATTAACTACGTCCGTCTGATCGGCTCCTTTCTCTCCCGCCGTCCTTCCTATGTCACCATCCATAACACAGATTCCTACACCTTTTTCCCCTACGCCGGTGTGCCCCAAGGCTCCGTCCTCTCCCCCCTTCTGTACCTTTTGTACACGGCGGACATGCCGCCGCCGTCAGCCCTCGTCCACCTTCTCCAGTTTGCCGATGACACCACCTTCCTTGCCCTTGCCCCTCCCTACAGCGCTCCCAACGCCTTCTCCAATCCCATATTGACCGGTTCACTGCTTGGTGCAATCAGTGGTTGCTCAAGGTCAATCCCTCCAAAAACCAGGCGATCATTGTAGGCAAAACCACCACTTCCGCCTCCTTGATTTCTATCTCACCATCTATGGCTGTCCTATTGCCCTCATTCCCACCCTTAAGTACCTTGGCGTCACCCTCGATCGTCGCCTCTCCTGGACTCCCCACCTCTGGACAATCCAAGCCAAGGCACGCTCCCGACTCAGTCTCCTCAAGCTCCTCTCCGGCCATACATGGGGTCTGGAGCCCTCCACCGTCCTCCACACCTATAAATCCCTCATCCGCCCTATCCTTTGTTATGCCCATCCGGCTTGGATCTCCGCCCCCCTACCTTTTATAAATCCCTCCAAATCCTTGAACGTCATGCTCTCCGCCTCGCCTATCACATCTGTCTCCCCTCCCCCACGTGGATCCTGTACAATCTCATCCCCTTCCCCCACCTCCTCCTTTTCCTTGAAAGGATACGGATACTGTACACTTCCTGCAAACTCGATCCTCCTCACCCACTCATCTCACTGATCCTCTCCCACCCCCGCCCACTGCTGCGCCTGTATTCGCTCGTCCCACCCGGTCTCCATCTCTTCACCCTCCTTACCCTCTCCCAAGGTGGCTTCCGCCAGCTCCCCCTCCCTGATGATGCCCTCCTCCCCTCCATCTACCCCTCCTACCAACTTTGATCCTCCTGCCCTCCTCCTGTGGTTGCTCCTCTGGGCACCCTCCCTCCCTTCTCTCCCTTTCCCCTCCCTCCTCCTTTTCTCCCCCCTCGTCCCCCGGGCCTCCCCTCCCCTGTCCCTCTCCTCCTGCCCCCGTCTCCTCAGCCATTGGCAGCCTTTTTCTCCCCTCTCCCCCACCTCACCCCTGTTCCCCTCTTGGCAGGTCCGCGGACTCGCGCGCCGGAGATCACCGCCATCAGTGTTTCGTGTGTGCCGTCATGTTTAGTGTTCAGTGTTCACCGTCACACTCCATCGTTCACCAGTGCCATCGACATCTTCAGTGTTTGCGCCTCGTGTCAACAGTTTATAGTGTGCACTGTCTTCGAGTGTGAACGGCTTCATGTTTTTTTATGTTCATGTGTCTACTGTTTTTCTCCCGCCGTTTTGTTCCAACCCATGTGTCTTCTCTGTTTTATCATTGTACTCTCTTTGGCTGAAGAGCGGCGTATTGTGCTGCTGCCAGCCTACCTGTTATACTGGTCTTAAAATCACAATAAAGAAAAAAAAAATCCGAGATATCATTTGTACTCAAGCGATTCATGCGAGAATGTTTCCGAAGTTGTTATGGCCGCACGACGGGAAACAACAGACTCTGAACGCGGAGTGGTAGTTGGAGCTAGGCACATGCGACATTCCCTTTCGGAAATCGTTACGGAATTTAGTATTCCGAGATCCACACTGTCAAGAGGGTGCCGAGAAAACCAAACTTCAGTCATTACCTCTCACCATGCTCAAAGTTGTGGCTAACAACCTTTACTTTACGACTGAGGGCAGCGTAGTTTCCGTTGTTGCAGTGCCAATAGACAAGCACCACTGTATGAAATCAGTGTGGAACGTATGACGAACGTATCCATTGGGACAATGCAGCGAAAGTTGTCGTTAATGGGCGATGGCAGCAGATGACCGACGCAAGAGTCTTTGCTATCAGCACGGCATTGAGTCCCGATTTGAGTTGCTAAAAGCTGATGGTAGGGTTCGAGTGTGACGCAGGTCCTACAAGCCATAGACACAATTTATCAGCCGGTCGCGGTGGCCGAGCGGTTCTAGGTGCTTCAGTCCGGAACCACGCGACTGTTACAGTCGCAGATTCGAATCCTGCCTCGTTCATAGATGTGTGTGATGTCCTTAGGTTAGCTGGGTTTAAGTACTTCTAAGTTATTGGGGAGTGATGGCCTCAGTCCGCACCTCGTGGTCGTGCGGTAGCGTTCTCGCCTCCAGCGCCCGGGTTCCCGGGTTCGATTCCCGGCGGGATCAGGGATTTTCTCTGCCTCGTGATAACTGGATGTTGTGTGTTGTCCTTAGGTTTAAGTAGTTCTAAGTTCTAGTGGACTGATGACCACAGATGTTAAGTCCCATAGTGCTCCAAGCCATTTGAACCATTTTTTTTTATGTCCTCAGGTATTAAGTCTCATAGTACTCAGAGCCATTTGAACCAATTTGAACCACAAGTTGTCAAGAAGGCACTGTGCAAGGTGTCGGTGGCTCCATAAAGGTGTCGGCTGTGTTTACATGAAATGGACACGGTCTTGTTGTCCAATTGAACCAATCAGGTTCGAATCCTGCCTCGGGCATGGATGTGTGTGATGTCCTTAGCTTAGTTAGGTTTAATTAGTTCTAAGTTCTAGGCGACTGATGACCTCAGAAGTTAAGTCGCATAGTGCTCAGAGCCATTTGAAGCA
Source organism: Schistocerca piceifrons (assembly GCF_021461385.2). Classification (NCBI taxonomy): domain Eukaryota; kingdom Metazoa; phylum Arthropoda; class Insecta; order Orthoptera; family Acrididae; genus Schistocerca; species Schistocerca piceifrons. The sequence continues at coordinate 334,204,255 of NC_060144.1, forward strand.
TTTTTTGAACCAATCATTGACTGAAAATGGGTATGTTCGTCTACTTGGAGACCATTTTCAGTCATTCATGGATTAGTCTGATGTTTTTCCCAGCTGGACACAGCTAGCAAGGGCTACAACGTTGTATTTCACTTTGACTTGAGTAAAGCTACTCTAAATTGATACCATTGCTTTTTAGGAATGTAATTTTACGATTTAGCAAAATTTGATTGTGATGGATGTGTCGAAGCTAGGTCAGTGTACCTACCAATTACGTGCAACCAGTTGGCTGTTGATTCATGGACTTCATGTCCGAAACGACGATGTAATTTTTATGGACAAAAATGGGCCACACCACTGGGCTACAAATGTTCGCTGCTGGTTTGAATAACATTCTGGACAAGTTGAACAAATGATTTGGACACTCCTCGAACGTTGTGGGATGTAATCCAGAGGTCATTTTAATTTAAAATTTTAATTTAAAATTATACCTCGATCAAACCAGAGGTAGCTGCAACATAGTCACTGCGATAAAGCACGTCGACGAATTACTCTCAAATGTTGTAAATAATCGCAAATACCTTGATGTGTGACGATTTAGGATGCCCACAGCTTTAAGGGCAAGATGTGTTGCCCAGCATCTCGTAGTATTGTCATTAGCTTCTCACATTCCTCATGGATGTTAATCAACACATGTACCGAAAGCGAATACAAGCATCAACAGTCTGCTCCCTGAGGTTTGCAAGGTTTCTTCTTATCTTCATCGCATACACATCTGCCTTCAGAAGTCCCTCGGATGGAAATCTAATGGTCTTAAATCCGGCAAACGTGAGGGTCACTCCAATGAACGTATGCGATTTATCTACTTCTGGGGAAACTGGGTATCCTAGTCTACCCAGACAAGTACCCCGTAAAGAGGTGGGCATCATTGTGATGAAAGGAAGTTGGAAAAGTCCCGTCTTCATAGATAAGTGACAGGAGCTCATTTCCATCTAACAACTGCAGATAATGTGTTGCCATGTGGTGTACCCTGAATGAAAAAGGGCTCAACAATCCGATAGCACCATAGTCCACAGCAATATCACTTTCAATGTGCCGGCTATCTTCAGTGGATCCATTCAGTGTGGTTTGACTTCTGACCAGTACCTCCGCTACTTTTATTTTTCGTTTGTCTACGACAGAGCCAGGTTCACGGAATTTCTAGAGACGTTTCACCATTGCACTATGGGCTATGTGTCATGTGTCTAATAGATTTTGTTGCATTCTTCTGCGAAAACACGGGTGATCCTCTCTCCTGATATCACGACTATCTCATTGAGTTAGAACTAACAGTTTTCACGTCACCTGTAAAGAAGAAACAACGGACTGTAGAGAGCTGTTTTCAAATAAAATGTTTTCCTCGTGTAATTCTCTGTCACATGATCTCGTTTTTGTTTGAAGCAATTAACATCTAAGATTGCGTCTTCCAAAAATGGCCGTAACATAGCCCCACATTTTTTCCTCCTTTGCCTTGTCATACTACTTTACTGTAATGTTCTGTTTACCGGCACGTTTTAGTTTTAGAAGAATAGTTTAACTTCCGTGAACTACTCTGTACATTTTAAGGTCCATTGAGATTTTTAGACCTCATATCTGATTCAAAACTGTCATGGTTACCACACCTAAAGGATTTGAAGGCCAGTACCCTGATCAGCGAGGTTTTTTCGTCAAAATCATTGACTATATCCACCATGAGGGGTCAGACTGGTCTCAGGTGCTTACAGGACAAGCTCCATAGCAACACAGTCTCTGTGCTGAGGTTAGGAAGCTGCGGCTTTCAATCCGGCGGCAACTCTCCATGGTGCCTGGGGTTTATAACATCGTACTGGATCTTACAAGATCCTCGTTCTTCCAAATACATCAGCATTCCAGAACAAATCTACTCAAACCGTATGAGAGAAACGAAGCCATTTGAGATCCACGTGCAGCATGTGTTAGAGGGAGTTGCTGTACCCCAAGTACTCCTACCTGGGATACTGAATAGGCCCAGAGTATTTTCATGACAGGAGAGACTACACCGCTACGTATGTTTTAATACAATCTTTTATGACGTTTTAATTGAACACCACAAACGTCCAAATGTATATACGGACGCGTCTGGGCACGGGTGACTCCTTTGGTTGCTCTCTGGTTTTCCCTTATCTTGTACTCATGATCAAGCTATCTAACAAATTCATTGTGTTGGACGCAGAATTATATACGACCTCGTGTGCGCTGCAGTAGATGTGTTCATTCTGCTTATTTTTTTCTGTCCCAACCGCCGAACTGCCGTTCATTCGCTATTACACTTGTACCCAGGTCACTGTCCTCTTAATACAAGTATACAAACGCTGGGGAAGGGGATGGCATTCTTCTGAGTACCAGAGCAGACACATATTAAAGGAAATCAATTAGTAGACATAGTAGCCATGGAGGCATGTAGTAACAGTCGGAACGTTCAGTGTGCCAACCCCCACCACATGCTATCACCTAGGACTTGAGGACGTGCGTGAATAGGAACCAAAATAGCTGGAAGTAAAGGACAGCAAGTTGTGACTAATTAGGCCAACAACATGTCCGTGACATTCCTCCTTCTAGCCCCACGGAAGGGATGAGAGTCTTCCAACAGGTCGTGACATGGGGCATAAAGTATAACTTCCTGCTCCTGCGAGACGGACCCTCTTGTAGCGTACAGATCACAGTCCGCCGCATTTTAGTTTGTTCAGATACGAGAGCAGCTGCTAATTTACCTACATATTTGCCTTTTATTTTATGTGACAATAAATTTTAAGATCCAGTGCAATTTTCGAATTGGTCCTTACAACTTTAGGAACGGATTTTTAATATGTTAGGGTGGCTGGTTCACTGGTGTGTTCGTATGCGAGCACCCATCCACATGTCCAAGTGTCGCTTTTTAGCTTCCTTATTCGTGTTTTAATATAAAATTTTACATCAGACTTGCAGTACACTAAACGAAAGCGTGGCAGTGTGGGAGTGAGTTAGACTGGGAGAGAGGTGGTGAAATTTTAAGAAATACACTCTTAAGACAAAAAGAAAAAAAAAGCGACGCACCAAGAGGAAATTATTCTAATGGGACAGAAATCGGAGATATACTGTGCATGCACAGAAAACAAATGACTTGAATTTTAGACACTTCTTCGGCGCCGGCCGGAGTGGCCGAGCGGTTCTAGGCGCTACAGTCTGGAACCGCGAGACCACTACGGTCGGAGGTTCGAATCCTGCCTCGGGCATGGATGTGTGTGATGTCCTAAGGTTATTTAGAATTAAGTAGTTCTAAGTTCTAGGGGACTGATGACCTCAGATATTAAGTTCCATAGTGCTCAGAGTCATTTGAACCACTTCTTCGGCCTGGAATCTCTACTCTGGAGATGCTCCGCGGAAGCGCTGGAATACCAGCCTGAATTTCGCCCGCCACACGGCCCGACGACCAGGGGTGATGACCTAGAGTGCCATTTCTTCTCATAGCAGGACCCCTTTGGTTATCACGTATATCCCCCGCCACACGGCCCTACGACCAAGGGTCATGATCTGGAGTGCCATTTCTTCTCATAGCAGGACCCCTTTGGTTATCACATACATCCCCCGCCACGCGGCCCTACGACCAAGGGACGTGATCCGGAGAGCCATTTCTTCTCATAGCAGGACCCCTTCCTTTGGTTATCACATACATCTCCCGCCACACGGCCCTACGACCAAGGGTCATGATCTGGAATGCTATTTCTTCTCATAGCAGGACCCCTTTGGTTATCACATACATCCCCCGCCACACGGCCCTACGACCAAGGGTAATGATTTGGAGCGTCATTTCTTTGCATTGCAGGACCCCTTTGGCGATTATATACATCCCATTGCAGCAAAGCGGTTTGTCGACGCTATTTTACGCCCAGTTTTGTTGTCCTTCATGGCAAGCCATCCTGGACCTACATTCCCGCCCGCATACAACGGGAGTTTCTAATGGTTTTCTCCGTACACGTCAAAACCTACTTTGGCAGCGAGGTCGCCGGATCTCTCCCAGGTAGAGAACGTGTGGAGAAATACGGGCAGGGCTCTCCAACAAGCTAGGGATTTTGACTATCTAACATGCCAGTTGAACAGAATTGGGCACGATACCTCTCAGGATAACATCTAACAACTCTTCCAATCAATTCCAAGACGAATTACCGCTTCCATAAGAGCCACAGATGGATTCTCGTGTTATTGACGTGCTCAGTTTGTGAATAAATCGTCCAATTTTTCTGAAATTGGAAACCTTTTTTTTTGTCTGTACATTTACACCGCATCTATCGATTTCAGTCCCATTCGGATAAGTCGTTCGTGGTGGGCCTTTTTTCTCAGAATGTATTAACTTTTACGAGGTTTTAATATTTTAAACATTTCACCAACATTCGTTTCTACTTGTCATGGTAAAGATGCTGACAATCTTGTCGTTGTCCGCCCCGTTAGCTGAGTGCTCACTGTGACGGACTGCCGTCCTTAGGGTCCAGCTTCGATTCCAGGCTGGGTCGGAGATTTCCTCCGCTCAGGGACCGGGTGTTGTGTTGTCTTCATCACCATTTCATCCCCATCCGGCGCGTAGGTCGCCCAATATGGCATCGAATGTAATAAGACCAGCACCAAGGCGGCCGAACCTGCCCCGCAAGGTTCCTCCCGGCCAATGACGCCAAGCGCTCATTTCCATCTACCTTGTCGTTGAGCGCCCATAAACCACGAACACACACTCCAGACTGTGACGAGTGTATTTTGGATTTACTTTTTGCCTTTTTGCCTGTTACTACCATCGTTGACAGGGAAGAAAGAATAATCGCGTTATAGGCGTAGACTTTCTGTTTTCCAAGATTTTAACACTTCATACCAAAAAAGTGTCAGTGAAATGTTTACCTTTTACTTCATTGTAAAGTCGTGGTGATCTCGATAAATGGATAAACCGGCTGAGCAGCGAGCAGGATCAAGAAAGTATTGGGTGGTGACAAGGGAGATGTGATGCAGTGTCGACCTTTGTACTGAGCACCGATTACCTTAGTTACGCGACTGATTCAGTTTCAAACGGTAATCGCGTTTTTTCGACTTGTAAGCATTTTAGTGGAAGCAACAACCGCCGGCAGTGTGAGCAAGAGGGCTGCAGCCCGGCGTGTAAACACGTTCGGTGCGTCGCAGGTGACGAACGGGGCAGATAAGAGGGCCATTACATCCTCGCTGCCGTGACCGATGGCGGCCGATAGCGCCGTTAAATCGCCTCATCGCCAGCGGTGGCCAGGTGCCATCTGCCTTCCGGATCTGCACCACAAAGCCCCGGCGATTTGCCGCTCGGCCACCGCGAAATTGGCGCCGGGATTTGTGGTCGTGCGCTGTTTTGTGTGCTCGATAAGTTGTCCTGTCGTGCAACACGGCGGCCTGGCCACACAGCTACCTGTGTCGTTTCAGCTCCGCTCACCAAAGCGGAAAGCCGAAATGGCGCTGGCGCACTCACTCAAAGCAACAGTGTGTCTTTAGTCAACCGATCATCTTGCATTACTTACTTCATAATACTTTCTTTTCGCACTTGGTCGTGTTTTCACAACACCAAAATGGATGTAAGACGTTTTATAAATCTGTCCAATCAGTACTAAACGCTTCCAGCTGGCTCATAGCGAAGAATGCGAACCTGCAGAAAATGAAAGGGCATAATTAGTCCAATAAACTATAGTGAATTTATAAGCCCTTCTTTTCTAGCCATTACAAAATAGTATCAACGAGTAAAGTATGGAGAAAACGACTGTTTCAAATTACATATCAGTACCTCGACCTGGTTCCACTTGTGATGTTACAATCTATTTGACTAAATTTCGCTAATGGCACCTCTCTCCACACTCATTTATCCTGTCTTAAAAAGGCAAACACACCCTTACAAAAGGATTTCTGCCTTAGGGTCCTTTGTTCAAAACCTGGTAAGCGCATTTTTTCAGCAGTTCATCATCTTTGGTATCTTCAGCTATTTTGATGCTTAATATGTATTTCATTGCCATATCATTACATCTGCCTATCAGAATTTTGCACCTGCGATGCAATTGCTTGGAGTTGTGACTGACATTATTTTCAGTTTCCACAATTTTTTCCCATTTATTTCGACGCCTGCACATGCGTTTATCAATTTTATCAATTGGGATTCTGCACCAGATCGCAAGTTTGACTTCCAGTGTTGGTCATTTTCATAGATTTTTTTTTAGTTATGTAACGCATATATCCTCCCCCTTATTGTCACTAAGTTTCATGCCTTGGAGTGGACCATACCAGAGATGAAATTTTCTTTAAAAAATCTATATCTGCGTGAGCTATTGATAAACGGATTGTGGGTTCGTCACTCGTACCTAGGTGTATTTACAACTTTGAGTTCTCATTTTATATTCCCAATGAGACGTTTTTGCTATTTTGTTATTCGGGCTATCGGTATAGTGCACAATTTCACAGATTTGAACACCCTGTATTGTACACACCCCTTTGAGAGGTGCTTCTCCTTCAATTATTGAATATCAAAGTCAACGGGTAAGGTACTGAATTGGGTTGATGATACCATAGGTAAGTGTTAGTAACATCATTCTTGCTGTATTGGGATCTTAGCCGTCCAGCGTAGCAGCATTGCACCAGTTCCGGGGCCGACCTCTGTGGCCGAGCGGTTCTAGGCGCTTCAGCACGTAACCGCGCTGCTGCTGCGGTCGCAGGTTCGAAGCCTGCCTCGGGCATGGATGTGTATGACGTCCTTAGGTTGGTTAGGTTTAAGTAGTTCCAAGTCTAGGGGACTGATGACCTTAGGTGTTAAGTCCCATAGTTCTTAGAACCATTTGAACCATATTTGAACCAGTTCCGGGGTCACAATGGCGAACACTACTAATGCAGGTCTGTTTAGGGCGTATTCAATGAACCTAGTCGATTCTGCAGTAGCAAATGCTCGAAAATAGGTCTCAATGTATCCTGGTACCTCAACTGTGTTTAGGCCAGCCAATGGCTACTGTTAGTTAGTTCTCTACAGTTTAGGTCTCTGGTCTGGAAGGCTCTGTCAAGATCTGGCATAGCAGACCTCCGGGACGTGGATATTTTGGCAGGGTGCAGTGCGGTGTAACTAGACTCTCTACAAAACATGCAGCAGGCTCAGTAGCGAACGTGGAGAAGGTGGAAAAGATGGCTGTTATCACCACCATGTCATCAAAAATATCCGCACGGTTGTCTCAAATCAACATGTTAAGGGGCTTTCAGAAGGTGCTTTCACCAGTCCACGTGTTGCCAAAACGACGGAGTCATGGGAAAATTATGTTGCCCATCTTGAACAGCACTTCCTCATCCACATGATCTCGAACGATGTGCAATTTTATTTTATTCTATTTTATTTTTTTTAGCTTATATAGGAGCAGCTCAATCTTAAGGTCGAATGTCATGCTTTGTGTTATGATTGAAAACACTGTTTTAAGCTATTTTGTTGCACAAGTGCACGTGGCTGACACTCAAGTTTTAGCCACCATAAACAAAATGGACAGTTGTGCAGAGAGTGGATATCCCATTGGCAGGCCTTTCTGGAGGTTACCTTTTCCAGTGTTCTTATACTCAGTGCAAATAGTCTTACATGGAATCTCTGGTTATGGAAGCGAGCCTGGTCCGTTCTCCAGATGAAAGTCTGTGAAACTATCTCTTGAAAATACATGCCTTCCCCTCATCTGAGCTTTCGAACTGTCCATCACGTCCTCAGCAGCTCTACAATGTATTTTCCACCCTCCCAATGCGCCGAACCCTGACTCAGCCCCTCTCCCAAGCCAGCCTCCTTTGCTGACTGAGCCCTCCTCCAGCAAAGATGCCACATATGAATGGCACACTCAGCAATTTTCTTCACACAGTAATTGTTTTGCACCATGTCAGCGCCGACAGTGTGATTTTGATGAAGCAAAATGCACAGCCTATAGCAAAAATGGGCACAAAGCTGAATTGTATAAATCGTACATGAAGATGAATGTCGATTGACTCTGAGATTATGATGTCCTTCATATCAGACTGTCCTTTATCTCTCCAATAGGTTATTAATACTGGAATTGGTCGTCAAGTCCGTCACAGTTGTTTTTAAAACTGATACACGATCTTAAATCACTATTGCCGATTGGGAGATATATCACTACCTGGGATCGCCTACACTACAATCTTTTCCTAAGCAGTTGGAAGCCGTAGTAACGACACCATAGAGGAGTAGGGTAGGTTAAGCACTCTGTTTCAGTGCCAAGCTGCATGTGTGTCAGCCCAAATCCTCGTAGTCAATGCAACAGGGGCCACCAAAATTTTTGATTTGTATCTATTCCATGCCCTTTGTTTCGAAATCCACCATTCAATGAAACACATCCAACCATCTGTACAAAATTCCTACCTGCAGGACCTTTGTTCAAAATATGTCTAGGTTTTCTCACATCTATGAACCAGGATCCCTGATTTTGAAGCACACATCTATTTACTGCCTTCGGTCATTCCCAAATTCTTTTAAGTCACAGAATGTCCCTTTTGCTCTGCAAGACAAGATTTGTCTCGAACTGCAAGTCTACAGGAAGAACGAATCCTAACCCCATTGCAATCAGTGGGCCAATCCTACTGTGTTTATTGAAAAACCTAATGGATCACTGCGGGTTTGTGTTGGTTTTGAGTCAACTATCAATGCCCAGTCCATCATAAAATCATACCTCATTCTAAACTATAGCATATCGTGGAGTGCTTTGCTGGAAGCAAAGTTTTTGCAAAGATTGGCCTACAGGATGCTTACTTACGGCTCCCTTTGTAGGAAGCCTTCAAAGAAACCTGGTCATCAACACACCATTTGGTCTTTTTCTGTGCAATCACGTGCCCTTTGACTTTGCCAGCTCACAGTTGGAACACCTTACACAGGATACTCTGAGGACAGGAAAGTGTTTGGACGATACCATTGTCACTGGCAAAATTGCACGGTATCTGGCAACCAATGCGTACTCATATTGCAATGTGTTCCAATAGGCTATTTTGAAATTCAATAAGAAATAATGATTTTTCCCTATACCGCAAGTGGAATAGCTGGGATATATTTTCAGCACTTCAGAGACACGCTCCATTGTACGTCTTACTGAGGTGTTACAACATCTACCAGTCGCCAGAGATACCAAACAACTCAAATCCATAATAGGTCAATTGAACCATTACACTAAATTTAATTACTCAGTGACAGCTATCGCCAACCAGTACATCAGGTCCTTCACGAGAATGTTAAGTGACAATGTGCATGATGGCGTACGACCATTCCAAGCCCCAAATAGTGCCGACAGATGCACCCAACTACGGCTTGGAAGCCGTTCTCTCACAGTCGAGAGAGTTGAATGCCTGATTCCACTTATTTCCAAGACGTTAATGCAGGCACAGCGAAACTGCAGTTAAATAGAAAAGGAAATCTAAGCTATCATCTTTGCATTGAAGAAATTCCACCATTATGCGCACAGACGGCAATTTATCCATGACCGGCTGCATCGATCACAATCATCTACCATCCTTCCAACTACTATGTGGAGTGTAAGATGCAACCACATACATTTTATCTTCCAGTGTGAAGTATAGTAGTTTAAAAGAGACTGGATATTTGGGTCATTAAGTGCTAAAGAAATCAGATCTAATCAGAAACTAATAAAATTTTTTAAGGGTGCTATTTGGCTTTACTAGGATCACAGCGAGTAAAACCGCAGGATAAACTCAACTTGGCGCGGGCAAGGGTGAGCTAAGATCCCTGTTACTGTTGTCTCCTTGCACAAATGAAAGCAAATCTCCCCCCTCCCTCCCAAAATGTCGTTCTAGCCGTCACCAAAACACCCTTCAGAATGTCGTATGGGCATAAATATTTTTCAGGGGCCGCTGACAGTGGGTACCGGCTCACAGCCCACACCCTTTGGCCAGAGCTATAATCGAAGTCAACTGCCCGATGGCTCCCTCTGCAAGATGCATATTAACTAGGTGCTCCGTCATAGGGCATAAGCTGCAGCACAGATACAAGTATTCTTTAGTTAGGTTTAAGCAGTTCTAAGTTCTAGGGGACTGATGTACTCAGATGATAAGTCCCATAGTACTCAGAACCATTTTTGAGATACAAGTATTCCAAAAATTTTCTGTTCACAGTTGGTCCCTTCGATGCGTAGGACCTTTGACCACGATCGCTGGCTGCCTCACCTGCAGGACCACACGCCACGGGACTCAGGGTCATCACCCTTACAGAGGGTGTCTCAACAACAGTAGCCGAGGTTGCAGAAGCCCTCCGAGTTCACCACATCCCCAGGACAGCAGGCAGCAGTAGCATTGCTCCAAGAGGGCATAGGCAGCGTAGACCCCTCTGCGCTACCAGTTGCTCGAAAATAGGTCTCACCGTATTCTGGCTCCTCACCAGTATTTAGACCAGCACAAATCTAGAGCTAGTCAGTTCCCTATGGACGAACTCTGGGCTTTCCGCTGACCACTGCCACCTGGGGATGGCAGAAGCACTCCTGGAGTCATCTCACGACCGGCCATCCGACGCATATCTACCTGCTTGTGATCTTTGCTGCCAACACTTCGTGGAGCCACCAGCAGTTGTTCTCGAGTTACACCGAGGCTTGGCCTCTACAGCGTAGGCCTCGAGGACTTCGGCCTTCGGAAGAAAACAGTATTTTTGTAATTAGAGACTACTAGTTCTTCGTACATTGGCTCTAGTAATTTTTTGTTAGTGGGACAACTGTTAAAAGTAATGTTCATGATTTAAACCATCTGCTTCAGTAGGCAGCATGCAGATAATGTGTAACAAATACTTGAACAGAGCGCCGTGTTTATTACATGTTATCTTCGTGCTGGCTTCCAGAGACAGCGCTATATAAATATTTGATGGTTTGGTCCTTCCACTCTGTGCCCTGTCGCACAGCACTTTCAGAATAAGGTTGAAAGGTGCTTGCTGCGCAGTGACAGTCTATCATCCTTTCCCTTCTTCTTGTGTCTCCCATATATTCCTTTCCTCGCTGATTGTGAGGAGATCCTCATCATTTCTTATCTTACCCGTCTATCTAATTTTCAACATTAGTCTGCAGCACGACGTTTCGCTTGCTTCGATTCTCTTCTCTTCTGGTTTTCCCATAGTCCATGTCTCACTCATGAAATAAGGACCTATGGTTGATGCTATCACACTTCTCTTGGTCAGGAATGCTGCTTTTGCCAGTGCTGGTCTGCTTTTAATGTCTTCCTCTCTTCGTTCGTCGTGGGTTATTTTGCTGCCTAGACGGCAGAATTCCTTGACTTCGTCTACTCTGTGAACCCCAATTTTGATGTTAAGTTTCTCACTGGTCCTATTTCTGCTACTTCTCGTTACTTTTGTCTTCCTTCGAATTAGTCTCAGTCCATATTGTGTACCCATTAGACTGTTCCGTTCAACATATCCTATAATTCTTCTTTACTTTCACTGAGGATAACGATGCCATCAGCGAATCTCATCATTGATATCCTTTCACCCTGAGCTGTGACCTTTGCTGCCAGCACTTCGTGGAGCCACCAGCAGTTGTCCTCGAGTTACACCGAGGCTTGGCCTCTACAGCATAGGCCTCGAGGACTCCGGCCTTTGGCAGAAAACAGTATTTGTGTAATTAGAGACTACTAGTTCTTCGTACATTGGCTCTAGCAATTTTTTGTTAGTGGGACAACTGTTAAAAGTGATGTTCATGGTTAAACCATCTGCTACAGTAAGCAGCATGCAGATAATATGTAACAAATACTTGAACAGAGCGCTGTGTATATTACTTCAACATTTCTTTTAATTTCCGTCATTGCTTTTCGATGTATAGATTGAACAGTGGGGACGAAAGACTACATACTTATCTTGCATCTTTTTTAATCGGAGAACTTTGTTCTTGGTCTTTCACTCTAATTGATTCCTCCTGGTTCTTGTACATATCGTATATTACTTTCCTTTCTATAAAGCTTATCTGTATTTTTCTCAGAATTTCGAACACCTTGTATCATTTCACATTGTCGAACGACTTTTTCATGTCGACTAATCCTATTAACATGTCTTCATTTTTCTTCAAGCATTGCTTTCATAACCAACCGCATCGCCAGAACTTCCTCTCTGATGTCTTTACCTTTTCCGAAGCCAAACTAATCTTTATTTAACACATTATGAGTTTCTTTTTCCATCCTTCTGCACATTATTCTTGTCAGCAACTTGGATGCATGAGCTGTTAAGCAGATGTACTACACCAAGCCTGAGGGTATATCGCCAATGTGAATAGTCGTATTGTTGCCACTTCCCTAGATGATTTTAGACTTTCCGATGGCATGTTATCTATCCCTGGTGCCAGTGTATTCCTAAAGTCCCCTGAACATTTTTGTACTTCCTTCTGTCGTCGATCAGTTCAAGTATTTCTTCAGTTACCCATTGTTTCTTTACAGTTACCTTCCTTGTATCTATATTTTGCCAGATTCTGAGGCTGCCATTTTAGAGATGTCCATTCCTCTTCGGCTGAATTGCCTACTGAGCTATTCACTACCGCAGTATTTATAGCCTCAGACAACTTCAAGCGTATCTCTTCATTCCTTAGGACTTCCCTATCTCACTTCTTTACTCTTTGGTTCTTCTTGATCAGTCTCTTAAAGAATGAAATTTTCCCTCTGCAGCAGAGTCTGAGCTGATGTGAAATCTCCTGGCAGATTAGAATTGTGTGGCGGGCGACACTCTAACTCGAGACTTCTGCCTTTCACGGCAAGTGCTTTACTTGCCCACGAAAAGTAAACGTCTTGAGTTCGAGTCTTGGTCCGACACACAGTTATAATCTGCCAGGAAGTCTTAGTATCTTAAGTTCCAGCCCAGTCTTCATCATTACTAAACTGTGATTACAGTCTATACTTGCTCCTGGGTACACCTTAGAATCCAATACCTGATTTCGGAATCTCTGCCTGACCACAACTGGTCTCTTCTCTTGACTTCCGGCCTTTTCCGAGAACACTTCCTCCTCTTGCGATTCTTGAATATTGTATTCTAATTACTAGTTGAAATTAATGGCAGAACTCAATTAGTCTTTTTCCTCTCTCATTCCTAGTACCAAGCCCATATTCTCCAGTAACTATTTATACTACTCCTCCCCCTACAATCGCATTTCAGTCGCCAATGACTATTGTGTTTTCATTTTTTTCTCCCTTTTCGTACTAAGTTACCCGTTAAATACCCTCGTATACTTTCTCTGTCTCTTCATCTTCTGCTAGCGACGTAGGCATGAATTCCTGAACTATCGTTGTCAGTGTTTGTTTGCTGTAGATTCTGATGAGAAGAACCTTATCATTTCAATGCTCACAATAACTCAATCTCTGCCCTACCTTCCTATTCATAACGAATCCTACTCTCGTTATACCATTTTCTGCTGATGCTGATGTTCTACTATTGTCATCCCACCAGGAATCCTTGTCTTCTTTCCATTTCACTCCATTGACCCCACCATATCTAAACTGAGACTTAGCATTTTCTTTTTCAGATTTTCTAGCTTCCCTACCACGTTCAAACTTCTGAAAGCCCACGCAGAAGTTTTAAAGTTGCAGGAAAGCTAGAAAATCTGAAAATGGAAATGCATATTAATAAGCGAACTATGCTTTTGAATTATATTATTCAGTTTTGTTTTTTATCTCAAAATTGTTAACATAAATGTAATGAAATGCCACGATATGTATATTAATGTACTTTGCATGAGGCGTAGAGAATTTCATTTCATGTTAAAATATGACCGTAGTAATTGTTAAATCGCAAGCAGAAACGTACAAACTCTGAGTTGTTCTGAATGGAAGTTGGATATGAGTGTGGCGCGACGAAGTCTTCACAGATACCTAGATTTTCAACAGCCCACACAGTTAAGACGTCACTACCGAAAACTGTCTGATTCAGTGTTGTAAATAAAAGAGGAAGAAGATCGGAATAGCAGACTGAAGGCGGTGTGATTGGTTTATGACGAAGGAAAACAGTGGGACGTCCGAAGTAACTGTCATCAGGTAATATCTGCTGCTCTATTAACTGCTTTCAAATGATCTCTAAAAATAAGATACTGTATCTGTAGCCTCATTTTGTATTCAACTTAACTGCTAAATAATAATTCAGCTAAAGAGAGCTTGTACTGCGTTGTGACTTACTGAGAACTTCAAAGCCTCTCTTTATTTTCCGCTAAGAATAATCTTTTCTTAAGAATCAATGTAACTACTGTTTTTACAACGTACGCAGTATTTAAAGATATTAATGCGTGAAAGCAATGAGTCGAAGATGAGTGTACTAATAAGCTGCATTATTTTATATTACACTTTGTTTACTTGATCGTTGTCTGATTACTGGTTTGCTAGTAATGAGGCCATGCGCAACTCAAATTTGTCAGTGCCATACGTCCTGTAGGCGACACGTAAATGCAAAGTTTATTAGGAAAGGAATTTCGGGATTTGTAATTTTAAGCACTATTTTGTTATTCTAGAGATCACAGTACCGGACATAATAGTGAAATAATCACGTTTGCAGTTCTTTCTCCAATTGGCAGGTCATTATATTATATCACAAAGGTCAGCAATAATAACGAGATTCTGAAGTCATTGTATCTTAGCATATGTCTTTTTAGATATAATATTCGTTGTGTGGTACTACACGACGCAGAGTGGGCTACATTTATTACGAGAAGACCGTAATTGTGAAATACAGTACAGTATTTCGTGGATCCGCGTACAATTGCAGTGTTTTCTATGGGATGCTTCGACCTGTGTTCATGATATTCTCTGCGGTTTCGATGTCCACCCTAACCATTTCCCGCCTTGAAGAAAATTGCCGACCATCAAGCATACAACACTCCTGAATTCACCACCTAGCAAATAGCATTATGACTCACAGAAATAGAATGAGTTCACAGTAAAACATCGACAAAGGGATACTACGTATCCAAACAATATGGGAATTAAGTAATAACGGGATACAGACAGCGAGGTCATCGGTTCCATCGGATTATGAAAGGATGGGCAAGAAATTCGACAGTGCTACTTCAAATCACGGAAAACCTGAAGTAGGATGGCCGGACGCGGGGTTTGAACCGTCATCCTCCCGAATTCGAGTCAAGTGTGCTAACCACTGCGCAAACTCGCTCGTTCTGTTTAAAGAAAGAGGACACTGACATACATACAAAATGAGGCATTTGCCAACTTAAAGAATCAGCTATGATGCCTTGTACATAGGACAGGCCATACTGCGTTTGAAACAAGAGGCGAAGAGCTTAAAAGAAAGTGGAAATACGGAAACAGACATTTGACATCCACAGTACCCCGACCTCCTTACCACGATAGAAACAGACAGCAAATTAATCAAATTCGTAACAAAAAGGAAGTTCTAACACTGCAAGAATATTTCCAAATTCAAAATACTCTAACAGAAAAGAAACACAGCAAACGATTACACAAACATTACAGACTAAACGTTATTTACGCTAATAAAATACCTGATAGGTAATAGCCGCCATCGAGCCACCAAAAATACATTATGATTGAAACCAGGCAATATCCCTACTCACGAACACACACCCCAGTAACATAACAAAGAGCTTTCACAAGGTAATAATTGGAACACACACACACACACACACACACACACACACACACACACACACACAGACACAGACACAGACACAGACAGACACACAAACACACATACAGGTACAGATACAGAGAGAGAAAGAGAGAGAGAGAGAGAGAGAGTAGGATCCATAATGAGGATATAAAAATTCACCACTAAATTATTTCACGTGTTATTAGCTTGCAGGTTCACTGCAAGGATGCATTCTGTAATAGGAATCGATTTCTGTTATCTTAAACGTCTTCGGCTATCATTAAATTGATCGGAAAGTGCTCTTTGAGTTTTAGGTTCCACAAACCAATGAGATTAGAGCGTGTTTCATGACGAAAGGTGAGAGGCGTGTTTGAAAGACACAATAGCGTGAATAATTGGGGTAAAAGGCATGAATACGGAGTGGGATTGGGAAAGATAGATAGGAAATAACGATTTTAGGCTGCACAGGGCTCTACGGTAATGCAACGGAGAAAGAGTGAAAATTTGTGCCTGAACAATACTCGAATCCGGATGCTCCACTTCTCTAGTCGTTTTTCCTTAACCGCCTTGGCCATCTGGACACGTTTCTCATTATACACAAATTCCTAACTTCCCACTCGCCGTGCTGCAACGACTCCCCGTCCATAAACCCACTACTCGCAGATTTTCTGGTTCCCATCGGAGTTTGGACGTTAGTCGTGCATCCACACTGAAACTTTGACACAAAACAGCCGTTGCGCCCATAGAATTATAGATGTCAGTGGTAAGAACTGTGAAACGGTTAAAATGTTAGTTGAGTTACAGTGTCGAACAAAGTTCATAGCACGAAAAGACTGATTTATAATGGGAACATGGACAGAGTGCTTGAAGTGTCGAGTTGAAAATGTATTTTTGTCAAAGCTATAAATTTTAGCTTTGCTATCGTATTCTTGAACATGCCGTTTCCACTGGGATGGGCGTTCAGTGCATAATCCATGGCGATTCGGAAAGTGCTATGGTTATTGGTAACTACACCACAGTCGTACATCAACAGCTATCATCCTTCAGCGCTGATGGTGGCTGTGGCTCGATACAAGCTTCGGTGCAAAATGTGGCCAATGGAGTCGAGAGTTTCTGCAGAGTATGCTGGACTGCATACTGTCTAAATTCAGACTGCACTGTGTTAAAAATTATGATAGCGAAGTGCTACAATGAAACTGTCAAAGCAAAGAAGCGCAATCAAATGAGTGCAACAGCACTAACCAAATTTTACTAAGAGTCAGGTTCACTCGAATGTCATTTTTTTCAAATTTACATGTTTCTTTTTGGTCATTGAATCATAACAACGCAATTTTTATAATTTGTGTTAGATTGAGAATTAATTTACGCTGATGATACATGTTATGACGTATGCTAGGACGTACATGATGTTTCATACACCACCAAAAAGATACTTACATAATTGTTCTGACACACAAGTGGGGCATTGTATTTATTTATGTGTTTATACAAGGTGAACATGAATGAAACCGACGAACCGCAGGGACAGACACCTGACTGGTAATGGAGGAAAAAGGTCCTGTGAACATGTGACCAGAAATGCGTCGTTGCCACAGTAGATGGTGCTGACGAACGACAGTTCCTCTGACCATGTGCCACATGTTCCTTGTGTGTTGCAAGTTGAAGCACTGTGCAGCTTACTGTAAGCAGCACAGTCGTCCGGTATTCATTTTGGGAACAAGCTGAGATGACGTTTCTATACGGCGAAGCAGATGGAAACGGTCGAGAGGCAGCACAGCTAAAGCAAAACAAGTTCCTTCAGACACCAACCGAATCCCATAATACTTCTAGCCTTTTTCTGTGTTTGTGCGATCATTGGTCTTTACAGGCAGACGAACGTGCAGGAAGGGAGCGGACTGCATGTACACCATATCTGGAGGGCCGGGTTGTACAGGACACTATGATAAACCCCAGTAAAATTCCAGGCAAGTGGCCCACCAACATGGTGCCAGCCAAAGGTAGGTTACCTGTATCCTGCATGACAACCGTTACGATCATTATCATCTGCAGTCGCATGGAGGCCATCTGTCGTGATGTGGATGCGATGCAACTTTGTAATGTGCTTCCAACTGATTTGATGTCGTTGCAGGCACACCGACCATTTTCGGACACATGTTAGTAGGAATTTTTTCCTCAATTTCCAGTCAGGAATCCGTCCCTGCAGTTTGTTGGTTTTATAAATGTTCACTCTGCATACAAGGTGTCCAAAAAGAATGACCCAATTTTAAATAGAATTATTTATTAGAAAGAAGAGCTTCACATCACAAATTGCATACTACATTTCTCAGAAATGACAGAAGTTTATAAAAATCCATCACAATTGTTCAACATATCCTCCATATGCTGCACGAACGACATCAAGCAGATAGCCGAATTCTTACCAAACTGAGCATAAGGTGTCTTCTGTCATTGAAACTACAGCAGCTGATATTCTGGTTTTTAGTTCATCAATGTCATGATGTAAGGGAGGAACGTAAACACATTGTTTAACATATCCCCACAGGAAGAAATCACATGGTGTTAAGTCGGGGGACGTAGGAGGCCAAGGGTGTAAAGCCTGGTCTCACAGTCCTGTAAAACCTATGCATCGTTGAGGCACGTTGGCATTGAGGAAACTGCGCACATTGTTGTGCCAGTGCAGTGGTGCTCCTTCTCGCCGATAGATGAAATTGTCAGAGTCAAGTTGTGGGAATAACCAGTTCCGTAGCATTGCAAGATATGATTGTCCTGTTATGGTATCTTCCCCAAAAAAGTAGGGCCCATAAACCTTGATTTGCGAAACAGCACAAAAAACATTCACTTTTGGTGAATCACGTTCGTGTTCCATTGTTTCATGAGGACTTTAGAGCTCCCATATACACATATGGTTTGAGGGCTAAACGATGCCGTAATACACGCCACACTGTCATGTGCGGTAATGCAAGCTTTCGGCTAGCATGACGCTTAGACTTGCCGGGGCTCCACTCAAATGCTTGTCGGATTTGTTCCACTGTTTGTTCAGGAACGCGTGGCTGGCCAGAACTTTTGCCTTGACAGAGGTACCCTGTTTCTTCAAACTGTTTATACTACCGTCGAATGTTCTTTGGTGATGGTGGTTTAGCACGAAATCGAAAATGAAACGCCCGCTGAACTGCGATCACTGATCGAATACGACTGAATTGAATAACACAATACACCTTTGTTGCGCGGACACCATGTCTTACTAGCCAGCAACAAAAAGGCTGTTCTCAAACACGACACACTAACTGAAAATATTCGAAGAAGAACAACATACACATCAGAAAAAACTACCATCAAATATGGTGTGCCACAAGGATCAACATCAGGTCCTAATCTTTTTCTTTTGTATATTGATGACCTGAAGGACACTGTCCGTGCCAAACAGAAAACTCTATTTGCAGATGACGCCAGTATTTTGATTACAGGGTCAGACCAAAAAGAGCTTCAATTAACTACAGATGCATCATTGCTGCAGCTAACACACTGGTTTGAAAAAAAAGAAACGTATAATTAACACTGGGAAAACGTTGGACATGAACTTTCATATATCCCACTAAAAACAACAAAATGAACACGCATTGAAAATAAACAACAAAATTATACAATTAGTTGACGATATTAAGTTCCTAGGTTTATATCTGCAGAGTGATCTCAAGTAGAATACACACATTAAAGCTCTTACAACCAAGCTATCATCAATCTGTTACATGCTATGGATACCAAGCACGAGCTGTAATAGACAAATAGTAATACAGGCATATCACGCACATTTCCAGTCAGCAATCTGATATGGAATAATATTTTGGGTGAATGCACCCTGTAGTCAATCTGTTTTCAAAAACCAGAAACGAGCTATCAGAATCATCTGCAACATAAAGAGGCAAGGTTCACGTGGCTCTCTCTTTCCTACTTTAAAGATACTGAACATTCCATGACTACGTATATTTGAAACAATAGTCTTTGTAAGAAAATATTTGAGAACCCACAATGCCTATCAGCAGAACAGCTCTGTGCTCAATTACACAACAAGAAACAGCAATAACATTCACAATTTATGGCAATTATATGAGACTGTATTTCACATGAACTTTTTTCTCATTCTGCTCTTGTCCTATGCAAATCCACTAAAGAAATTTTATCAGCATCCCAAACATCTGTTAATGAGACATATCAACTTTCCCTCCCAGTCTTTCCCCTCAGCAATGCCTATCTCTATTGCAGCATTTTGTATTGTGCACAAGCTTACCAGATCCCTCCCCTTGTTCCCATAGAGGCACCCTGCCCTCCCTCTACCCTGCTTATCTATTGTCAAGTACGCATTTCTTAAGTGACAGCAGCATCTAAGAACATTTTTTGTAACGCAATTAAACTTTCCTCTTGTACACGTAATGTAATAAATCCAAAGGTGCAAAGGTGTAAAATTTCTTTTTTTCTTCGAGCCTTCCAGGTCATTTTCAGATGCATCAGGCAATAGGTTAAGAATATTAGATGAGTTATTGCTAAACACTGGATTTGTCTCCATAAGACCATACTGTGCGTCTTGTATCCATTGTGTTAGGGTAAAGAAATTATTTACCTGTTCTAAGGGCAGAAATTTCTCCTACTTTAATTAACCACAAGGTTGCTATTGAATTTATGAGGTACGACACCACCAGTGGATGCGATGAAAAAAGCAATAGGGATTAGTAAAATATATTAAAGACAAATTTTTGTCTGTTTTTAACCAGAAACACAGATTAAGGTTACTAGTTTACCACCAGATCACTCCAAACCACCACACATTTAAACACAGCCGGTACCTCATAGACTATCAAATCTCAGTGCATGCGAGAAATTCTTTGATTTCCCCCTCATTGTCGTTTCGGGAGGTATATGGCGGAAAAAGCAATACATAGTCCGACTCTTCATGTCTTATTGTAACGAACACTCTTGGAATTTTTAGAGTAAACCTCCCCACGATGTACAACATGTCTCTTTCAGCGTCTGACAAAGAAATTTGATGAGCATTTTCGTGACGCTTTACTAACGAACCAGAGGTGAAACGTGTTGCTCTTCTTTGGATCTTCCCTGCCTGATCTGTTTTTACTGCATCATACGGATGCAGACTAATTAGCAAAACTATAGAATACTTCGAATGATGGTTTTGTGTGTTACTTCTTCATGGGTAAATTACATTTTCTCAGGATTCTTAGAATGAAATGTCAGTCTTGCATCTATTTTTCCTGGAACTTGTTTTAAGTTGCCGTTGCACTTCACATCAGTCCCGACTCATAATGTCAGACATTTTATGATTCTTGCCGTTTCCAGAGACCGATACTCAATAGTATGATTGTACAGAAGGAGGTCATCCAGCGTTTTAATGTACAATGATGTGTAACAAGCTAGGTTAATAGGAATTCATGGAAGTGCTAGGCCCCAGGTTCTGACATTATCCAAGTGATTCATATTTATTAACCATATTTTCTTAAAAAGTAGTAATAGCAAAACACAATAAAATAATCGTTTATAATCCCGCAGTTCTTAAAACAATGAGTGGAATGCTTTAGAGCCGTGTCGGCTGGTGCTAGGGTGTTCGACTTACATCGCCGATATCGATATTCGGCTGACCTGCTATCTTTGACTGCTCCGCCGGCGGGTTTTCCGGGTGAAAGTGTGACGAATGAGTCTCCGGTCGGCGTTCAATGAGCCAACTTGTGTTGAAAACAAGCCCGCGTCCATAACCGTGGTGCAAGGGCCTCGCCGTGCTCGCCGCCCTTGTCTTTTGGCGCGAGCCGGATGTACGGTGCCGATCATTGGGCGCCTTAACGTGCAAACTTGTGGTGGGTTCGTCGTCTCACCCTGAGCAGCTTCCCAGCTCGTAATTTTCAAACTCAAAGTTACGTATGACTTTTATTCTGTGTTTAACTAAGAAGATTGTTGAAACTTATTGAACTTATTGTGGCATGGGTAGCTGCCGGAGATGATTCTGAACTTGGTTCCACAGTGCTATTTTAAGGAGGCTGATGTTCCTCACTCCGTTTTTGATCATCCTTGGAGTGTGTGTTTCAAGTGGTTTTCATGCAAATTTTAACTTGTTTTAGTACATATTGTCCGTTTTGGGACTGACTGCGGTTGTGTACGTGCCCGGCAGCCGTAGAGTTAATAGTTTAATCATTTGTCACGGCAGCATTTGGTGTGTTTATTTAATGTTGAAAGTGCCTTAAGACAACTGGAAGTGATCTATAAGTTTCCTGCTGATTTACTGGGAGACGGGTAATGTTAGAGTATTGCTCCTTACGAATTTGGGGGCGTGCTTATTATATATTCCAGTGTGGTTGTGATTTGACCTTGTTTTCACTGCAATCTATTTGTACTGCAGGCCATTTGTTAAGACTGCTCGTTCCCTGGTGTCGTCGCGGTTAAGGATTCTTGTCAGGACCGCTCATTGTGGGGCCGGTTGAATTATATATAAATATGTACCGCCTGCTATGTGACCTTGTGCACAAGCCGTGGGGAATGAACGCTCGCATTGCCTGCCGGCCGGCCGTAGCGTTATTGCTTCCAAACAGTGCGTGATGTGTGTGCATGTGTCTGACTGCAGTTAAAATGTAAATTACTGTGGGTAAAGAAGCATTACTGGTAGGAAAGCCTAGTACAGAAGATTATCATAAAAACTGTCAGTATGTTACCCATATTTTTCGCTGTCAACGGGCATTATGAATGGAAACTAACTCGCTCAACACTACAGCGAGAGAACGATTTATGATCCACTGAGCAGGCAAACATTTGACCATCTTCTGTGAATAACTCGACTCAATGCTGATCGATAACGTAGAAAACCACTGATATCTCGACAGGTAAGCCTTCCCGTCATTTTAAGGCATTTTTCAGTTCGTACCTTGAAAATGATAGGGTATGCTCGTCGCAATATCGGAGTTGTTGACGAATTTATCCATCCGCATTCTCGCTAGTAACTAGAGCATACAACACACTGGGCAATATGTGGAACATTATAGTCTATGTACTTCACGAGATACAAATTCCTTATCAATAAAGGCTAGGAAGATCTCATGTACCACGTATTCAATTGATATGTTGACAAACAGATTTTTTAAATCATTAATCTTTAAAATCAGGAAATAATATTGCTTGACTTTGTTCCAAAGTCTACATCCTAATACAGTCGTCAATGCTATTTGAGTCCCCGTCTGAACCTCTGCTTGTAAATTTAGTATATATTCAAGGCTTATATCCATCTTCAACTCCCTAAACTCCCTATCAGTCTTCTTTCTGAAACTTTTCAGCGCGCCACACACAGTGTACCCATGCTGAAGGGGGATGTTGTCCATTGCTTCATAGACAAGTGATTCAGGTTCTGTTTTAACTTGTGCCCAAAGTAATTCTATCGGATCATACTGACAGTGATATGTGGATTAACTTAAAATTATGTGATCACATTCACGTGGATTATACTCACATTTGTACGTTCTATTGTGTGACTTGTATAAATTACCAAGCTGCACAGTTTCGACAAGAATCTAGATTATAATGTGCAGAACATTTTTAATTAAGTCAGAGCACTATATCCTCTTTCCTGGTGTTTGCTCTTTGTGTTTTCTCTATAGCACCTGAATGATAACTGGAATGGTAATTACAATGACCTATTTCGAAGTAAAGTATGGCAAGAATCGTTCACTGAACCACATCTTGAAACTGACTGTTAATTTCCGAATAATTGTCACTGCCGTTGTTCTTACACTTACATACCAGTTTACTTTCAGGAACAAAACCAGAATAATTATCCGAGAACCTATTCCTATGGCCAATTCAAAACTACCAATGCCATCACTGAAATTCCAGCAGGTATTCTTGGGATGAGTCTAATTCATTCACCGATGTTTCATCAAGATCATACATTTTAAATTACGTCCTGCTCTTGTATCATGCATCTTTATAATGGATGTGGTTCGTGTTACACCTGTGTTACTTCTTTCAATCTAAAATTATTTGCATTGATGAAGCAACTTTCTCGTGTGTAACTGTAAAAAGTTTTTGTGACATCAGTTATTTATTCCTTTATACATTTCAAACACAGAGCACTTTAAAATACCATCGTCAAAACCATCCATTTGTGTGACAGGTTTCCTGCGATTTCGATGCTTTCTACGCGACACGATACCAGATTTCCCTGACGTTTCTACAGCTCTGACATTTTCGGTTACTATTCTCTGTACAGTCGTCCTGCTGACACACGCTTCTGCAGTTCGCTATTATATCTTCAGAATATCAAGAATAGGAGTCCCGCTTTCAGATCTTCATTTAAAAGATTTGTAAATGTGGTAAATAAACCTACTCACCTGATTGTGAAGCACTTTACATTTATTGCCGTCATTTGACATTTATTTGGCTGTTAGCTATAATGGTACAAGAAAGTAACATCGTCAACTGAATGAATCATTCGGTCGCTCTGTGAATGAAACAGTATAGTCCGAAAGTATGTCTACAGCGCAGCATTTGGGAGAGTGATTCTCGCAGTCAAGTTGTAAATCGCGACTAGCAATTCGGAGAGAGAATGAATCTTATTGGCTGTTGCAGTCAATGGAGGGAATGCGCAGGACAGCTCAAAATTGGGCCACCTTCCTACATGAAGCGAACTATAGCACAAAGTAACAGGTAAAATGTTTAAGTATCCAAGCTAACGGAATGTTTTCAAATTATAGACCAAAACTCAACATGATCCTTTAAGAGACCTGACAAATTTAACCTATACAAGGGCTAGCAAATGGCCCAGCTGACTGGTGGAAACTTGATACAGAAATGGCGCGGCACCAAAAGGGATCCAAGCCGAAAGAAAAAATAAATAAGTAAATAAAATAAAATAAAAATGCGAACTCTGAAAGATTTAGGCGCACACAAACCAGTCAAGAAGAAACATAACTTAAGCAGCAATCACTGTGCCATAGAACTGCTTCACATGATGTAAAGGCAGGGGCGAATCGCAAACGATGGCCAGTAATATCGCGCCGTCGGTGCACCCATCCTTGGCGGGCCAGGCCAATTGCGCGAACAGACCGCTGCAACAGTAGCTTAACTTAGTGTTAAGAAAACAGTCTTAATAGCGTTTTTTTTATTTATTTATTTAGTGCCGACGGGTTTCAGCCCATCGCAGGGGCCATCTTTAGGGCGAACATACCGCTGGTTGACTGCTGGTGGTGTCACGTCTACCAAGGTAGACAGTCTCCTGCCACACCTTGATAGACGTGACGCCACCAGCAGTCAACCAGCGGCATGTTCGCCCTGAAGATGGCCCCTGCGATGGGCTGAAAACGGTCCGCATAAAATGAGTAATAAAACGCGATTAAGGTCGCTTTCTTAATACTAAGTTCATTTTGTATCAATCGCTGTTACTCCAAAACCACGTTGTCCAAACATCTAAGTAGCTTAACCTTCTATCAACAGCAGGGCGCACGTAAAATAAACTTCATGCAACTAGAAGATGCCTAGAAACACAAAAAAAGTAATTTAGTACAATAGCACGCTTTCAGAAAATAGCTGTCTGAACAAACAATCCAGAATAAGATACAATAATAGCCCACAAACGTCGATTCACATATTAAACTAAGAAATCCAAGAATAGCACAATTTAAACACTATCGAGAACCAAGCATAAGAATATTAATATAATCAAACAATAAACATAGTTTAAGTTAATTGAAAATAACTATTCTGAACTTACTTTTCGGGTTGAAATCCTGGTTGTGTTAATTACATAACGGTCAGATATCAGTATAAGACGGCACGCTGACCCAATCATGCTGCAAGAATCACGTAAGGAATCTCGCCTTACAACACCCAAGGGTACCAAAGTTAAAAATTTCTCAGCTCTCCGACAGCGCACCTAGTATACAGAATTAAAACACAATTAAGAGAATACACTCATCATAAATGTTCATGACGGTACCAGTAGCCCCTGCGACTGCCATAATATTCCCACTGCTTGCACAGATGCAGACAATAATAATATTAGGTATCATTTGGCAAGGAGGAACACTATTAAAACCAAACAACAAAAAACTATTACCACAATCGTCACACCAGGGGGATCACTATTAAGTTACTTTTCAGGGAAGCAACATAGGGCGCTCATTGAACACCGAGTTTGGGAGACTTGAACAGTTTCTGTAAGCTATACGGATCACACTAACGGCGGATCCAAACTTTCCGGAAGGCACAAATTCACAACTCAGGGAATAATCAAATAGGACAGGGCAGTAAGGACAGAGTCCCCTAACGGCGCCAGACTGGTTCACCCAACACGGATGGACAACAGGAAATGGGTGCCCTTTCAGCGCACCGAAGTTAGCTAATCATAATTAAAGTCGTCCCTTTGCAATGGTTCCCTCAGAGAGAATCGTTCAAGACACCGACCACCTGTGCGTGACACCATAAGTTTTCTCCAACCGACTTCAATCTTCCTCGTCCCTGGTGACTGTCCGTTCCACACTAGCCCATCTCGCAATCATTTCAAACCGAAAGACGCGGCGCAAGAACGCCGCCCGGCGACCAGAGGGAACACTAACCAGAGATTCGATCTGCAGAACACAGTCGATACGAGCCGGTACGGCTCACGCAATACGTTGTTTATCTACGTTAAGAACCAACTACCACTCTCTGTACCACATTTTCATTCCCTAAGATGGGCGTTCATTTCTTTCTGTGAACGGCTTTAATGAGTTTCTGATATAAGGTAGGAAATATCATCGATCAGATTTCTCGGTACTATGTGCAGTCAGAGTGTATTGTAATATACTGTATCCAGAGTCACTGAGAGTTGGCGGGACTGTTGCATAGATCTGTCAGAATGGCGTACGTGCGCAACAACCTTCATGGCGAGGGAGACAGGAGTCTCTCGAAGCTGAGATGTAATAGATTTCTAAAAAAATCATTAAACGATGTAATACCCGAGTAATAAAAAAAATTTCAGTGACTATATTTCTCGCACGTTCACCACTGACACTCTACCTACATACATGATCTATGACTTTTGTTTTTGTTATATAAGCGAAGAACGCACTGCTCTTTCATTTTGTACTGCTTGACGAGTTGGAATTCGTTTACGTTTGTTCTTTATAGACACACACCATTTGTAATTCTTCGGAAATAGATACGCTACACCGATAGTGTTTCGGTTAACTAACGATGCAACTTTTATTATTTTATACAGAAATTTAATCACATCCTATAATTAAAGTGTTTCTGTCCTGAAGCAATTTACAAGAGACCTTTTTAGGGATTGTAATTCTCTTATGGCCAAAAACATCGAGCGGTACTGCAGCTCTATTACAAATGTGTTTTAATTCAAGTCAGATCTGCTTTTATTTGGTGATGTTGTGCGTGTAATCGGTCAATACCAAAAATTCCAATTTTTACGTAAATAAATCTTATCTGATAATACATGTATGGAATATTTATATTACCACTGGCGACTGCAGAAAGCTGTAAGAAAAGTGGTAGAAAAATATTTTACGTGCTGGTTGAAAGGTAGTTTCATTCAAAAACAGACCAGTGTACCCACATTGTGGCTAATTCAGAAAGTATTGAGAGCAAAAGCTTCTTCCTCTTAACTAAATGGAAATTCATAACCTGACATTTAATTTCACATGAACAGAGACAACAATTATTAGTATACGAAATGTATTCACAATTGCAAATAAGAAGCACCATCAGCTGTATCTTGGAATGAGGACAATTGCAATTGTGCCGAACAGGGACTCGAACCCAAATTTCCCGCTTTACGCGAGTAGTCACCTTAATAGCTTCGGCTATCCGTGCACTAAGTCACGGTTTAATCCAAACTTCGGTCACAACTTGCACTCGTACGTTAGGTACATTCCCGTCCAGGAAGGACATACTTACTGAGAGTCGAGGGCCTGTTATTGGCGAATATATACGAAATAGCATGCCTGTGTTATTAAAAAGTTCGAGGCAGTGTTCCTTCAGACATACATGCATGTCTGCAGAAGCAATTGCATCGTACATCTTAATAAAACTGGCACTACTATTTCGTAATAATCATTAATCCGGATGTTAATTCAGAGGGGGGTAGGGTGCACAGCAAGACAGATGGCATTAATGATAACTCCTTATTGTTTCATAGAACTGCACCAGATACATGTACACTTCCTGTCTAGTAGGCGCAACCTGGCGTCGATCCACATTATCTTTGTACCGGTGTAGCTGACGCAGCCATATCTGAAGGCCACGTACTGCTGATGCAGCACACGCATGAGACATTGTCGAAGCCCAACGGCGACCAACTGGAGTCAGCGGAGCGTTTACTACAGCCTGCGGCGACCTTTCAGAGGCTCGCCGCGGTCACAAGATCCATGGGCAGTCCGGCGCAATCGAACCTAGGACCCCAAGCAGCATGGCCGGCGACTACATGGCAGAAGCCGTCAGGCCAGTCACACAGGTCCGTTGGGCTCTGACGCAGCATCCTTGGCTTCTGCCTGTTTGTTCCAACGCCGCTCTGAGTTGCTTTGCTGTCCAGCGGCAGTGGCATGCACACATGATTGGTGAAATACTACGTTGATACCTCGTCACAGGGGTCTTGTCAGACGCTGACGTGACAATGAGAGCGGAACGTCAGGTGTCATCAGCCGCGTGTGGAGCTGCGCTCTGCCAAAACTGCGGTTCCTTCGTGTTGGTACGGTACATAAATGACGTAGTAAATAGTAGCACTGCAGGTAGTTTTGGTAGCTTTGGTAGGGAAGGAAACATAAATGAAAGAACCTTCAACATCACAGCGCGTCAGCAATCGTTGGTTAATATATTAAAAAACTAAAAACCCGCCTCGATTGCGAAAAAAGCACTTAGTGTTAAGTGTTAACCCAGGTTTCGGCGTAGGTAACTACACCTTCTTCAGAACAACAATAAAACCCACAAGTGCCTAAGAAGACCTTCGTCAATGATTAAAAGAACTCCATAGCTATACATTTATAAACGCAAAAGAAAGGAAAACACAAACAGTACATATGTACAAAGTTAAGTAGTGGTTTTGACTTTGTACATATGAACTGTTTGTGTTTTCCTTTCTTTTTCGTTTATAAATGTATAGCTATGGTGTTCTTTTAACCATTGACAAAGGTCTTCCTAGGCACTTGTGGGTTTTATTGTTGTTCTGAAGAAGGTGTAGTTATCTACGCCGAAACCTGGGTTAACACTTAACACTAGGTGCTTTTTTCGCAATCGAGGCGGGTTTCTAGTTTTTTAATATAAACACAAATGAATGTGTGAGAAAGAAACAGGCAGCCGACAACTTCTCTTCGTTTTTTGTTTGTTTTGCTTGATTAGCACCGCACATCGTTCAGTATTAGTCCGTTATGTGTTCTGAATCATTACAAAATAAAAATTGTATGATGGCGTAGCGTCTGCGCTTTTATATAACCAAAGCATTTGATACGGGTACAGTTTACATGCGCAAACACGAAAAAAATCTGTTGTTATTGACGTTTTTTGTACTCAACAGTACGTTCTTCATCATGAGCAAAGGCAAGAGTTTCCTGTGTTATTGTTAACTGCGAAAGTTGCTTGTGAATAAGAGTAGCGTGTTTTATATAAGCTCGATGATATATTCAAGCGATGTTTGATATGCATTTGTTTTGCCGTTTTTAAACTTTTTTATGAAATTGCATTTTCCAGCCCTGTATCATAAATATGTACTGTTCTTTTACTTCTGATACATCTCTCTGTTTCACGCTACAAACTAACAGTTTTAGAATAAAATTCTGAATTAAATACTGACAGTTTCAGTTTTGCTATAAAAAGAGTATTTTTTTATTTTTATGTAACAGACAGGAGGAGAAGTATGTCGAACATAAATGTTCCGTTGGTTACGCAGCCCTTTATATATCGTCACTCAGTTTCGAAATGATTTACCACTTCCAGTTTCTAGGGGAATCTAGTAAGACACTTATCTCATACGCAACCACATTATCGAAATGAGGTAACTCCCGATAGCTATGTAACACACCTAACGTAGATGTAATATGGCTACATCTTAACTGACCAAAACTACTAGTAAAACTACTGTAGATTGTGCTTGCGTGTGATAGTCAACAGCAGGCCACAGCAGTCTTACAACTACAGCCGCGTACCTTTGAGATGTAAAGTGGGTTACTGTCTCTAGAAATTCCTCCATGTCCCGGCATTTCATCGTAATATCACTTGAGCGGATTCCTAGAATTTTGCAGTAGCAATAATCTCTGTCGTAGCGATTATTTTAATCCCTAACCACTCTGTGTTCGATTTCTTAGTATTTGTCAGTCTTCATCTTTCCCTAGCTCCATTATGACAAACATAAAAGTAAATTTTATCTGAGAAAGGTGACCATTTTATCTTGTAGAATTACAGAGGATACATGTACATACCATTGGCGCCTATATTCCATTTTGTATTGTGCATTGCACCCATAGTTTTCAGAACCTATTGTGCATTGCAGTAACAAATTTCTCGTCATGTTCGGTGAGCTAAGTAAATTAATTATTATTTCATTGATCTGATTAAACTGATATTAATATACATGTTTTCTCTGTTTTATGGTCAACTTTGAAGTGCTAGTGTGTTGTAATACTAGTGTGTCCATCTGACGATAAAATCAGTCGAGACGTTGAACGCTCATTCTTTGATTCTATATTTAATTTTATTTACGAATCTGAATCTTCATGACGTTTTACCAAGATTATTTTAATTTAAACTTTTAATTATTTAAGTTTCAATTTCATCAGTAATCATGCTGCAGAAAAAAGTTTTGCTCGAAAATATTTTACACTGCTTGTTAAGACACAAGTGGGCGAATTTAGAAGGGGACATAGTTATTAGTTGCTTCAGCAGTAAGCTTGCTTTTGACAAGAATATCCTACTCGTCGTAAGATACAATCGGTGACTTTCACGGGAAAAAAGTGGGAAACCAATCTGTTGCCAGACTCCCAATTCAAATGGCAACAGCGCTGGTATCGACTGGCTGCTGGTTTGTGGTAAATGTTTACAGGCATCGTGCAGAGTCTAACTGGACCTAGTAAACGCTGTCTTTCTGTAGGATTTGCATCAATCGGTGGTCACATGAATTCAGTGGGCGAATGTGGGGTCTTTCGTCTATATACTGTACTCATACCGGCGTTCTCGGTAGCGTATATTTGAGTAAAATAACGGCAATTTGGATGCAACTATGAAAAAAGGCATAAAAACTTCAAGATGACTAAATGAATTAACTTCCAAAAATGAAAAAAAGTGCCTTTTACCAAATGGAAGTGAAATTGCCACCATTTGAAGAGCACAGCACAGAGCGGACGGGACTTTTTCGTTTGCTGCCGCCTTTCCTGTGGGAATTGTTTTCAGTGGAATGTCACTTTGTTAGATTGACTCATAGGGGGTGGTGGTGGAGGGGGGGGGGCGGGCTTTCACTGTAATGACCCTAATAATGTGACTGCGTTGGGCGCGGCATCGTTGTCCAGTTCGCATGTATTTTAACTGCAGATACAATTTTAATGAGGCCTTTCCGCATGTGAGTCAAGATGGATGAAGCTATGTTAGCTATGTTTGTAGCTTGCACGGCACATCCTTGTAAATGCGTACACTCGCTATCTCATTCGCTTTAGAACGAGTTTACCACAAATTTGCTTTGTTTTTATTTTTAATTAATATTTATTATTGTTTGACACCATTAGGAGATTTTGGACACACTCAATCAAGTGTGTAAATTTTGCTTCCTGTTTTCGCAGAGAAGCAAATCCCAAAGTTTTCTTCCAAAAAGTTGAGTTTATAATACTAGAAAACATGTAGATAGCGCTAAATATTTTGAAGATTATCGACAGAGAAGAGCTGCTCTCTTAATGTCTACGTATTTCAGTCGAAAGATATACAATGGACCCAGGGAACAAGTAATAAATGTCGACATCCTCCATCCCCAATTCGCCAGTATGACAGCCACAGTTTTAAGTTATAATTTCGTGCTAGGATGAAACTAGGATGTGCTGTATTATTTTTCCTTATTTAACTTATATGCATTATTATATTAATGAGATTTGTTTTTTATGTTATAGTGGGTTATATGTTTGTGCCCTTAGTATTGCTGACTGATCATGAAATCGAAATTATTCTTCATTAGTTCCTTATATTCTATTGGTGAAAATATATCATGTGTTGTTAGACTTGCTTTAATTTTGTTAGCTTGAACTATTTAAATGGATAGTTTTAATACGCTTGATTTTATACATTATGTTTTATTATTGAGTTATTATTTTATTTCTTAAGTTTAGCTGATTGTCATTCTGTCTTCAGCTCACCTTTAGATTTTGTTGAAGATGACTCTAAATTGATATCATCATCGTCATCATCATCATCATTTAAGACTGATTATGTCTTTCAGCGTTCAGTCTGGAGCATAGCCCCCTTATAAAATTCCTCCACGATCCCCTATTCAGTGCTAACATTGGTGCCTCTTCTGATGTTAAACCTATTACGTCAAAATCATTCTTAACCGAATCCAGGTACCTTCTCTTTGGTCTGCCCCGACTCCTCCTACCCTCTACTGCTGAACCCATGAGTCTCTTAGGTAACCTTGCTTCTGCCATGCGTGTAACATGACCCCACCATCTAAGCCTGTTAGCCCTGACTGCTACATCTATAAAGTTCATTCCCGGTTTTTCTTTGATTTCCCCATTGTGGACACCCTCCTGCCATTGTTCCCATCTACTAGTACCGGCAATCATCCTAGCTACTTTCACATCCGTAACCTCAACCTTGTTGATACGGTACCCTGAATCCACCCAGCTTTCGCTCCCATACTACAAAGTTGGTCGAAAGATTGAACGGTGCACAGATAACTTAGTCTTGGTACTGACTTCCTTCTTGCAGAAGAGAGTAGATCGTAGCTGAGCGCTCACTGCATTAGCTTTGCTACACCTCGCTTCCAGTTCTTTCACTATGTTGCCATCCTGTGAGAATATGCATCCTAAATACTTGAAACCGTCCACCTTTTCTAACTTTGTTCCTCCTATTTGGCACTCAATCCGTTTATATTTCTTTCCCACCGACATTACTTTCGTTTTGGAGATGCTAATCTTCATACCATAGTCCTTACATTTCTGATCTAGCTCTGAAATATTACTTTGCGAACTTTCAATCGAATCTGCCATCACAACTAAGTCATCAGCATATGCAAGACTGCTTATTTTGTGTTCACACATGTTAATCTCACCCAGCCAGTCTATTGTTTTCAACATATGATCCATATATAATATGAACAACAGTGGAGACAGGTTGCAGCCTTGTCTTACCCCTGAAACTACTCTGAACCATGAACTCAATTTACCGTCAACTCTAACTGCTGCCTGACTATCCATGTAAAGACCTTTAATTGCTTGCAAAAGTTTGCCTCCTATTCCATAATCTCGTAGAACAGACAATAACTTCCTCCTAGGAACCCGGTCATATGCCTTTTCTAGATCTATAAAGCATCAATTCCCTTTTCCACTCATAACACTTCTCCATTATTTGCCGTAAGCTAAAGATCTGGTCCTGACAACCTCTAAGAGGCCTAAACCCACACTGATTTTCATCCAATTGGTCCTCAACTTATACTCGCACTTTCCTTTCAACAATACCTGAGAAGATTTTACTCACAACGCTGATTAAAGAGATACCTCTGTAGTTGTTACAATCTTTTCTGTTTCCATGTTTAAAGATTGGTGTGATTACTGCTTTCGTCAAGTCTGATAGAACCTGTCCCGACTCCCAGGCCATTTCAGTTATTCTGTGTAGCCATTTAAGACCTGACATTCCACTGTATTTGATGAGTTCCGACTTAATTTCATCCACCCCAGCTGCTTTATTGCATTGCAATCTATTGACCATTTTCTCCACTTCCTCAAATGTGATCCTATTTCCATCATCATTCCTATCCCATTTTACCTCGAAATCTGAAACATTACTGATCGTATTTTCACCTACATTGAGCAACTCTTCAAAATATTCTCGCCATCTGCCCAAGGCATCCACAGGATTCACCAGCAGTTTTCCTGACCTGACCAAAATACTTGCCATTTCCTTCTTACCTCCCTTTCGAAGAGTGCTGATTACACTCCAGAATGGTTTTCCGGCAGCTTGACCCATAGTCTCCAACCTGTTTCCAAAATCTTCCCAAGACTTCTTCTTGGATGCTGCAATTATCTGTTTGGCTTTTTTTTCTTTCTTCAACATAACTTTCTCTGTTAACCTGAGTTCTAGTATGTAGCCATTTTTGATACGCCTTCTTTTTCCTTTTACAGGCTGCCTTGACTGTGTCATTCCACCAGGCTGTTTGCTTCACCCTACTTTTACATACTACTGTTCCAAGACATTCTTTAGCCACTTCTAGTACTGTGTCCCTCTACCTTGTCCATGACTTTTCCAGTGACTGTAATTGACTACATTCAACTAACTGGTACTTTTCTGAGATCGCTGTTATGTACTTGTGCCTGATTTCCTTATCCTGAAGTTTCTCCACTCTTATCCTCCTATATATGGACTTGACTTCTTGCCCTTTCGGCCTCACAATCCCAATTTCACTGCAGATTAAATAATGATCAGTGTTATCGAAGAATCCCCTGAATGCACGTGTGTCCCTCACAGCCTTCCTGATTTCCTGATCTGTTATTATATATTCTTTCCAAATATACCCATAATCTTTTCATACCCTTCTGTTCGATTTCCAATCCTGGCGTTAAAATCACCCATGAGCAGAACACTGTCCTTGTCCTTTAACAACTACATCACTGAGTGCCTCATAAAAACTACCCATCGTATCTTGATCTGTCCCTTCTTAATGACACAATCCTAATTTTCTTGCTAGACACTGTCAAATCTATCCACATCAGTCGTTCGTTTACATACCTTATTGCAACTACGCTGGGTTCCATTTCTTTCCTGATGTAAAGCTCTACACCCCATTGTGCTATTCCTGCTATGACTCCTGTCAGGTAGACCTTGTATTCTCCCACTTCCTCCTCTTTCTCACCCCTTACCCGAATGTCACTAACAGCTAAAACGTCCAGCCCCATCTTACTTGCAGCCTCTGCCAGCTCTACCTTCTTCCCAGAGCAGCCCCCATTGATATTAATAGCTTCCCATCTCATTACCATTTGTTTGCCAAGTCGTATCTTAGGAGTCCCGGGTTTGTCAGTTAGAGGTGGGACTCCGTCACCTCCAAAGTTCCGAGGCATTTTGCTCTGATTGTTGCCAGCATCATATTTAAAGTACCAGGGAAGCAGGTTGCTAGCCTTACTTGCCCCGAGTCCCATTGGGTATTACCCCTAACGGTTGAGGGACTAACGGGTGGATTTGGTAGTCTTTGCCGTATGCGCACAAAGGTGACCACGACTCAGAATATGTCCGAGATGCCCAGCCTTATTCCAAAGTAACTGGTATCCCGACTGTCGGGACCACTTACTTGGCCACTTATACATTGCCCGTGGTTCATGAACTAGGACATGACTACAGGAACCCACACCATGAACCATGTATTAATGTATTAATATTATATTGGTTCAGTTTTTAACCAAAATCAATCCCATAACCATTACTTTAACAATCTGAGTTGTTGTTATATTTATATTAATTGTTAAAGAGAAAATATTTATAGATTTCTTAAAAAAGATAAACGTTACTATTTCGAACAACTATCAAGAAATAACAAAATCCATCGAGAAATTATAAAATAACAACAATCATTGTTATCATAACAATAATAATTATTTTCCTTTAGCACTACCAGCAGTTGTTAAAATTACTAACATTGATCAACGTCCTACCCTTAAAAAAGACAGATATACTAATGAATTAATTGTTATGATTAATGCATTAATTATTAATGGCTCTGTCACTGATTTACTGGCACCAACTAATATTTGATTTTAAAATTGAACCTGCCATGATCTACCACGAATATCCCAGATTACATCCGATGGGACATGAGCGATTTAAAATACCATATATATGTTAAGTTACTAAACTTTGCATTTTGTCATACCAAACCTGTCGATCTGAATATACCCACAGTTAGGATGTGCCCACACCATATGTAACACTTTTGGCGACTAGCTTCTTGATGAAGCCATGAATATACCAGCTCAATAAAAACAGAAGTAAATGAAAGGTGTTAAATATGTACATGATGAAGCATCCTAACAGAAACTGAAGAGAATAGTCGTGAATGATGGCGAAAGAACACATGGAATCCCTATCAGTCTTTGTAAGATAAGAGTAATAAAAACTGCAAGGGATTCAGTCCAGTAAATATAGTAAATATAGCACTAGGTACGAAAGAACCTGAACAAGTGAAATCTGTCGATTACATGGGGAACATGCTTACTACACAATGAGGAACTGGCTAACATACATAAATGATGCATTAAGAAAAATAAAAGGATTACTTGCATCAAATGCAATATAAATTTATGCGACAACGAATTTTGCAAAATAGTTTGTTAGGAATCGAATAACGTATCCTCTGAAATTTGGTAATTAAAGATAAAAAATACGAAAAAGAAACTTTTGCAGTGGCGAAGCTTCAATATTGCTGTGTACTCCAATACGGCATGAACGAAGAACATTAGGTTGTTGGAAGGAACTCTGAACGTTTGTGGGTGTTAGGGCTAAAACATTCACTTGTTTGTGCTTACCAGTACCTCATCTCCCCATTTTGGATGTTTACTTTCAGGCATACTTCATGGCTACTATACACTATTTCTCTTTGATGTGCTTGTCCTTGCGTGCACCCTTCTATGGTTCGTGTTATACACCTAGTACTTACCATGTCATCAAAATCGAACATTTGTGCAATATGCAGCCATAAAACAAAATTTTTCTCAAATTCCTTCTCAACTGCTACCCTGTAGTTCTAGAATTATTTACAGCACGCTGTATACATAATTCAACAGGATGGATGTAAAAGAAAGCTTACTACTTAATTTTGTTCTTTCCATAATTTTTCTCACGAACGTTATCAGGTATGACCATTTCCCTCTGTCAAACCACGAAGAAAAATTGTGGTCAATCAAATGCCACCTCCTTATTCCAAATATTCTTCACTCTCCTTTGGGTTTTCAGACACTTTTCTTTTTATTATTCCTTCATTACCTGTGTTCTATCTCTTTTACATTTTCCGCCTTCTCTCCCTCTTCCATCTGTTCTCTCTCACTCCTTCCATAGCCCTATCAGCCCGTAAATTATTTCTGTTTCTCTGCTCTTCAAACATATACAAATGATTTTTTACTTGTTGCTATTATTTGTGTCATAACTATTACTAAGTTTTGGATTCTATACTAAATACAAGGAAATTTAAAACATATGTGTCTCAGTCATTTCAGTGATAACATGTACTGACGTGACAGAAGTCATGGGGTACCTCCTAACATCGTGTCGGACCTCCTTTTTTCCGGCATTTTTTTTTTCATTTTGTTCGTTATTGATCGTTGTGTTTGGTCGTTGCGGACGTCGCAAGATATCCTGTTCAAGCTCGGTGGTAGATCCTTCCACTCAGTTTTTTATTACAGAGGCCAACCGGCTCTCTGACCGACCACGCTGAGCTACCGTGCCGGCGATAAAGAGGATTTGGAACTTCCTGGCAGATTAAAACTGTGTGCCGGACCGAGACTCGAACTCGGGACCTTTGCCTTTCGCAGGCAAGTGCTCTACCAACTGAGCTACCCAAGCACGGCATAGTGCATCAACGCGATGTGACACGGACTCAACAAGTCACTGTAAGTCCGTTGCAGAAAAAAATTAAGCCATGCTGCATCTATAGCCGTCCATAATTGACACGGCGTTGGTGCTGCAGGATTTTGTATACGAACTGACCTCTCGATTATGTCCCATAAATGTTTGATGCGTTTTGCTGTGTCGTCCGAACAAGACACAGCCAGGCCAAAAGCAACACAGGCGCAAAGATGTGAGATGGTGCCAGTGCCATAGAGACTCGCCACTTGCTCGAGTTCCACCAGCGCTACGGGCAGTGCTGAGGACGAAGATATCGACTTCGCCTCGGCCAATTTCCGGCCGAGTACAATCCGCCAATGACCGGACGGCCATGGACAGAAGCCTACTCAGAAGACAGAAGAGCAGCTCTCGCCCACTTGGTTACAGACCATCGTCCAGGGCTGAACTAGACAGGGAACGTCGTTTAGTGAACTCTTAGAAATGATCAGACAGTTGTTGTAATTTGCATTTCCTATGTACCTTATAAGTTTACCTATTATCTGCACTTCGCCATTGAGGGCCTTTTTGTGTTATTTTACAAGCAGTATTTCAGACTTCTTAATCGTCAAGACACAAGGATAAGTACAACTTTTACCTCGTTTGTGTCACTTTGTGACTAATTATTTGGAGTGTTGTAGAACCTTCGTTCTCCCATCCTGTTAAGTGTCCCTGGGCAACAGCTGTGTAATAATGACCGGGAGAAATTGTCTTAGCGGTGTACAGGGCCAGAGAGCCGTCTCACGAACTCCTCAGGAACTCACGAACTCGGCCTACCGTAGCAGCGACGAGGCCTTTACTAACATTGCCCTCTAGGGCTTACAAAAGTAGCCACGAGGGTTTGGAAAACGTTTCATTTCAAGAGATATGGGTGGCCAAATCATTCGCTCGAACTATCCGGAATGAACAACTGGGGGCCGGTGACATGCAGCATTGTCACCCACAAAAATTCCGTCATTGTTTGGGAGCACAAAGTCCATGAATTGCTGTACATGGTCTCCAAGTAGCCGAACATAACCATTTTCAGCCAATGATCGGTTCAGATGGACCAAAGGACCCGGTCCATTTACACACAATCCACACCATTAATTGTATATATATCCACTGCCAGGTTGCACGGTGCCTTGTTGGCTTGATGGTGTCTTTGCC
This sequence comes from Schistocerca piceifrons, assembly GCF_021461385.2. NCBI lineage: Eukaryota > Metazoa > Arthropoda > Insecta > Orthoptera > Acrididae > Schistocerca > Schistocerca piceifrons. The sequence continues at coordinate 334,242,815 of NC_060144.1, forward strand.
ACAGTCGAATTCTACGAGCAGATCTTACCAACTGAAAACGGGACTCATCTGCCCACAACTCGGTTTTCCAGTCGTATAGGATCCAACCGATTTGGTCACGAGCCCAGGAGAGGCATTGCACGCGATGTCGTGCTGTTAGCAAAGGCACTTGCGTCGGTCGTCTGCTGCCATATCCCATAAACACCAAATTTCGTCATGCTGTCCTAACGATACATTCGTCGTACTTCCCACATTGATTTCTACGGTTATTTCAAGCAGTGTTGCTTGTCTTTTAGCGCTGACAACTGAACGCAGACGCCGCTGCTCTCGGTCGTTAACTGAAGGCCTTCGGCCACTACTTTGACGGCGCTGAGAGGTAATGCCTGAATTCTCGACTCGCTCTTGACACTGTGGATTTCGGAGTATTGAATTCCCTAACGATTTACGAAATGGAATGTCCGATGCCTCAAGCTTCAGCTACCATTCCGCGTTCATTGTCTGTTAATTCCCGTCGTGCTAGCGTAATCACGTCTGAAACTTCTTAACTTGAATCGCCTGAGTACAAATGAAAGCTCCACCAATGCACTGCCGTGTTATACCTCGTGTAGGCGATGCTGCTGGCATCTATATATGTGCATATCACTGTCCCATGACTTTTGTCGTCTCATTGTATGAAGGACGACTGGTTAGATGCAAGAGGTTTATGGCCTTCATTTTGCCAGAACATATTAATGAAACACTTCAGTTTCGAAGAGGTGACAGCTCCAGTTTCTGAATTAAAATTATGCTATTCCACATCTTCATACTAAACGTATCAGAGCAATGCTTTAGCCGCGTGGTCTGAGGCGCCTTGTCACGGTCCGCGCGGCTCCCCCCGTCGGAGGTTCGAGACCTCCCTCGGGCACGGGTCTCTGTCGTCCTTAGCGTAAGTTAGTTTAAGTCAGATTAAATTGTGTGTAAGCTTAGGGACCGATGATCTTTGCAGTTTGGTCCCATAAGACCCTACCTCAAATTTCAAAATTTTCCATCAACACTTTCAGATGTAATGATAATTAAATCGACACCCCAGCAGCAAACATGCGTTGATATACATCATTGGGGACATGTTGAAAATGAGTGCCCCGACCGGCACTCGAATCTGGGCTCTCCTGTTTACATGGCAGACGCTCTATCCATCTGAGCCATCGAGGGCACATGCTGTGATGGGCAAACATCTATTAGGCGCACTACAAATGTAGTGGTGTGGAGATGTTGGGAATGTGGGTCTCACGGGGAGCGTGCAAGGGATAAGTCCATGCAGGCGCACTACCTCTGTGCCCTCGGTGGCTCAGATGGATAGAGCGCCTGCCATGTAAGCAGGAGATCCCGGATTCGAGTCCCGGTCGGGGCATACATCTTCAACATGTTCCCAATGATGTATATCAACGCCTGTTTGCAGCTATGGTGTCGATTTAATTATCATTTCATTCTAGAGAAACTGCAGGGTCATCAATGGTATCTGTTCTTTCGGGAACAGATACTACCTTCGTATGTTGTTGTGGTTGTTGTGGTCTTCAGTCCTGAGACTGGTTTGATGCAGCTCTCCATGCTACTCTATCCTGTGCAAGCTTTTTCATCTCCCAGTACCTACTGCAACCTACATCCTTCTGAATCTGCTTAGTGTATTCATCTCTTGGTCTCCATCTACGATTTTTACCCTCCACGCTGCCCTCCAATACTAAATTGGTGATCCCTTGATGCCTCAGAACATGTCCTACCAACCGATCCCTTCTTCTGGTCAAGTTGTGCCACAAACTCCTCTTCTCCCCAATCCTATTCAATACTTCCTCATTAGTTATGTGATCTACCCATCTAATCTTCAGCATTCTTCTGTAGCACCACATTTCGAAAGCTTCTATTCTCTTCTTGTCCAAACTATTTATCGTCCATGTTTCACTTCCATACATGGCTACACTCCATACGAATACTTTCAGAAATGACTTCCTGACACTTAAATCTATACTGGATGTTAACAAATTTCTCTTCTTCAGAAATGCTTTCCTTGCCATTGCCAGCCTACATTTTATATCCTCTCTACTTCGACCATCATCAGTTATTTTGCTCCTCAAATAGCAAAACTCCTTTACTACTTTAAGTGCCTCATTTCCTAATCTAATTCCCTCAGCATCACCCGACTTAATTAGACTACATTCCATTATCCTTGTTTTGCTTTTGTTGATGTTCATCTTATATCCTCCTTTCAAGACACTGTCCATTCCATTCAACTGCTCTTCCAAGTCCTTTGCTGTCTCTGACAGAATTACAATGTCATCGGCGAACCTCAAAGTTTTTATTTCTTCTCCATGAATTTTAATACCTACTCCGAATTTTTCTTTTGTTTCCTTTACTGCTTGCTCAATATACAGATTGAACAACATCGGGGAGAGGCTACAACCCTGTCTTACTCCCTTCTCAACCACTGCTTCCCTTTCATGTCCCTCGACTCTTATAACTGCCATCTGGTTTCTGTACAAATTGTAAATAGCCTTTCGCTCCCTGTATTTTACCCCTGCCACCTTCAGAATTTGAAAGAGAGTATTCCAGTCAACATTGTCAAAAGCTTTCTCTAAGTCTACAAATGCTAGAAACGTAGGTTTGCCTTTCCTTAATCTTTCTTCTAAGATAAGTCGTAAGGCCAGTATTGCCTCACGTGTTCCAGTATTTCTACGGAATCCAAACTGATCTTCCCCGAGGTTGGCTTCTACTAGTTTTTCCATTCGTCTGTAAAGAATTCGTGTTAGTATTTTGCAGCTGTGACTTATTAAGCTGATAGTTCGGTAATTTTCACATCTGTCAACACCTGCTTTCTTTGGGATTGGAATTATTATATTCTTCTTGAAGTCTGAGGGTATTTCGCCTGTTTCATACATCTTGCTCACCAGATGGTAGAGTTTTGTCAGGACTGGTTCTCCCACGGCCGTCAGTAGTTCCAATGGAATATTGTCTACTCCGGGGGCCTTGTTTCGACTCAGGTCTTTCAGTGCTCTGTCAAACACTTCACGCAGTATCATATGTCCCATTTCATCTTCATCTACATCCTCTTCCATTTCCATAACATTGTCCTCAAGTACATCGCCCTTGTATAGACCCTCTATATACTCCTTCCACCTTTCTGCTTTCCCTTCTTTGCTTAGAACTGGGTTTCCATCTGAGGTCTTGATATTCATACAAGTCGTTCTCTTATCTCCAAAGGTCTCTTTAATTTTCCTGTAGGCGGTATCTATCTTACCCCTAGTGAGATAGGCCTCTACATCCTTACATTTGTCCTCTAGCCATCCCTGCTTAGCCATTTTGCACTTCCTGTCGATCTCATTTTTGAGACGTTTGTATTCCTTTTTGCCTGTTTCACTTACTGCATTTTTATATTTTCTCCTTTCATCAATTAAATTCAATATTTCTTCTGTTACCCAAGGATTTCTACTAGCCCTCGTCTTTTTACCTACTTGATCATCTGCTGCCTTCACTACTTCATCCCTCAAAGCTACCCATTCTTCTTCTACTGTATTTATTTCCCCCATTCCTGTCAATTGCTCCCTTATGCTCTCCCTGAATCTCTGTACAACCTCTGGTTCTTTTAGTTTATCCAGGTCCCATCTCCTTAAATTCCCATCTTTTTGCAGTTTCTTCAGTTTTAATCTATAGGTCATAACCAATAGATTGTGGTCAGAGTCCACATCTGCCCCTGGAAATGTCTTACAATTTAAAACCTGGTTCCTAAATCTCTGTCTTACCATTATATAATCTATCTGATACCTTTTAGTATCGCCAGGGTTCTTCCATGTATATAACCTTCTTTCATGATTCTTAAACCAAGTGTTAGTTATGATTATGTTGTGCTCTGTGCAAAATTCGACCAGGCGGCTTCCTCTTTCATTTCTGTCCCCCAATCCATATTCACCTACTATGTTTCCTTCTCTCCCTTTTCCTACACTCGAATTCCAGTCACCCATGACTATTAAATTTTCGTCTCCCTTCACAATCTGAATAATTTCTTTTATTTCATCATACATTTCTTCAATTTCTTCGTCATCTGCAGAGCTAGTTGGCATATAAACTTGTACTACTGTAGTATCTATCTTGGCCACAATAATGCGTTCACTATGCTGTTTGTAGTAGCTTACCCGCATTCCTATTTTCCTATTCATTATTAAACCTACTCCTGCATTACCCCTATTTGATTTTGTGTTTATAACCCTGTAGTCACCTGACCAGAAGTCTTGTTCCTCCTGCCACCGAACTTCACTAATTCCCACTATATCTAACTTCAACCTATCCATTTCCCTTTTTAAATTTTCTAACCTACCTGCCCGATTAAGGGATCTGACATTCCACGCTCCGATCCGTAGAACGCCAGTTTTCTTTCTCCTGATAACGACATCCTCTTGAGTAGTCCCCGCCCGGAGATCCGAATGGGGGACTATTTTACCTCCGGAATATTTTACCCAAGAGGACGCCATCATCATGTAATCATACAGTAAAGCTGCATGCCCTCGGGAAAAATTACGGCTGTAGTTTCCCCTTGCTTTCAGCCGTTCGCAGTACCAGCACAGCAAGGCCGTTTTGGTTAGTGTTACAAGGCCAGATCAGTCAATCATCCAGACTGTTGCCCTTGCAACTACTGAAAAGGCTGCTGCCCCTCTTCAGGAACCACACGTTTGTCTGGCCTCTCAACAGATACCCCTCCGTTGTGGTTGCACCTACGGTACGGCTATCTGTATCGCTGAGGCACGCAAGCCTCCCCACCAACGGCAAGGTCCATGGTTCATATATATATATATATATATATATATATATAGCTTTCAAATGTCCATTAGCCTAATTCAAAAGGTCGCCACAGGTTGTAATAAAGTCCATTAGGGTAGATGTAGTTTAAACCAAACGTTTCGCCAGAAATTAGATGAGGAACAACTTTTTGCAATTATATTAGTGTATTGTCAGGCTGTTATAAACTTCCTTGTAAATACCTGACGTTTACAAATACGGGAAGCTGGCCATACTGTATGTTCTGGAATCTAGACGGTCAACGTGGCACTACCTCTGCAGAGCGAAAGAAGAAGCTCTACATCAGAGCGCCGAATGAAGTGTGTTCTGCTTGCCGCGCTATCTTCCCTGATGGATGTACGTAAACTTTCCGTGCAGTTAATTTAACGCGCCATTGTGCTCGTCTTTTTTTGAGACTTTCTGGGGATGAGTCCAGAACCATGATAAGAGCCGCAGAAGCTCTCATAACTCTCCTTTTCTCGAGGAGAAACTTCTAATGAATAGAAAGTCCAGAACGAGAACACAGAAGACGGTGCTGCAACGTTAGCTGGGGTAAGAACGTAGAGGTCGACGACTGGAGCATCAACTAACACCGTCATCAATTAACTGTTCTAAATGTTTATTTTTATTGTGGATTTTAACCGACAATTGTGACAATGCCTACATGAAACCACCCTTCGCTTTACTTTAAGCTATCGTTACATTTTTGTCCCAAACCTATCCCTCTTACACAGACAGTCTTTAATTTCCTTTGATGAAAGTTTTCGTACAACCGAACTATGCCAACTCCACCCAAATAGCAGTCGTTGGCAAAAGGATTTTATCGGCATCACTTATATTTCTAAGTTCAGCGCATGGTAATCGATATCTTGTAAGCTGCGGTTGAATCAAACACGCGTAGTTTTCACCTCATTGCCAATTGCAATTGACTCCGTCGTTTCCTAGGAGGCCTGCCTCACATATTTTGATAAATGTGTTTTACTCTTGTTTGTGATTCACCATAGACAGATGTTAAGATGTTTTTTATTCCAGTCATTGATCACAATATCAATTCTTTAGACGATGACCGGTTTCAGTCCGTAGTGACCATCCTCAGATCTTTTTTACACCATGTCCTAAAAGATCTGAGGATGGTCACTACGGACTGAAACCGGTCATCGTCTAAAGAACTAATATTGTGATCAAAGATTGGAATAAAACACATTTGACAGTATTGGATCACTGTTTGTATACGTGACTATGTCGCAGTTATTGAAAGGTGTTAAGATGCCCATTTAAGATGCGTGTCTCTGTCAGTTGATATTGACCACAGAGAACCAACAATATTCCCCTTAATTTTTGGAATACTCCTCCTGGAGATGGGCAGTTTGGTGAGGCACCATAATTGTGAACTCTTTCAAAAACAACAAATTTACAATCCATATGGTGAATGCGGAAATTTTAGATTTTTACAGAGGGTGGCCATATTTGTACAAAGAAGGCGTGAACAAAAGTAGAACGACACTCAAAATTATCATTTATTTAATCCTGCTAGACGTTCAGAATTATGATACAACTCAAATAGGCCACAGTTGATGGCCAGCTTTGATTTCATTGATCAACTTTTCGATTAAAGTTTGCCTATAAAAAATACTCGTAGTACGACTGTGCCTTGGTGGCTATAGAGGCCTCATGTGGCTGCACAAGGACAACAAAGTTCTCAGGTAGACATAAAATGTCAACTTTCTTTTAACAAACATAAATTTCTTGCTTCACATAAAGTCATCTGATGTTAGTAACTGTCTGAAAAAGGAACATAAAGGTCTTCTAAAGTTATTTGAATTGCCTCTTGAGTTTATGGTAAACTGAGTAATCTAGAAGCTACACATCTGGTGCAGACCCTATCACTGTTGAGTGGAATTAGCTTAAATTGAAAGTACAGCTAGGCTATAAACGGATGGCTGTCCGTTAATCACAAGTATTACGTTCAGTGAGCTGGCATATACCAAGTCCTAGCGTTTGAGTCCACAGAGAACTTGTAGAAGTGGACGCTCGTTGCTGATTGATGGCTGATCGTTGTCATGACGAAGGCGTATGGTCCTCATTGAGGTGGCAGCTGGAACCCACTGGCCGAGGTCTTGTGACGGTCCAAATGCTGCAGGGCAGATTGGTATGCCGGAGCCTACTTGCTGGCACCTCACACAGCGGAGGCAACCAGTGCTGTGTTCACTGTACCTATAGTTCTGACAGGAGCGCTGTCTCTGTACAGCGGTTACATATCCATTTCAAAGCTTAACGAAAGGTGCTGGTTCTCTGACAAGAAGATGGGACATGCCTTAATTCATCACCATGAGCACTGTTTATATGCCGAGTTGGATCCAAAATATAATTTTGTGCTTACTGGGTCAGTATGGGCGGCTTTTTTCTTCTTTTTTGTTAATATCCATCTGTCTGCTCCCTTTGTGATGGACAGTTGGTACCACATCATTCGCTTTCACAGAATGTGTGTGCATATACACTGTAATAAAGAAACTTTGCCTGCAGCCAGCATGTGCTGTACAACTATTACCTGTTACAAAAAGTTTCACTCAATTATATGGATGGGTATAGTTATTTGTTTTTGTTCGCATGTAAAAGTCGATGTATCGGCAAATATTTTAATCAAAACTATCGTTAACATGAATGTCCAAAATAAAATAAATAAAAAAATAAATTACTACTAGAACAACCTTCAAATGGTCTGATGCTGTTTTCTATTCTTATATTAACATATAATACAGTCAATTTACAGGCGAATACTTGAATCAAGACTGGGATTAACATGAATTCCCAGCAATAAAATAATACAAGATTATATCAGTTACAACAAACTACAGCTTTTTGTTTGACCATGAACTTTATATTTAAAAAACAACAGGAACGAAACTTCAAATGAGCTGCTGACATATTTCCGATTTACATTAAAATGATCTGGACTATTACTAAAGGCAGATTCTGTTTATTTGCGGTAAAGATGATATGTATAAACCTCTTGATTTTTTTATTTTAATTTTTTGAGCGGTAGAGGGTTTGGGCATATTATATATATAACATGTCCAAACCCTATATGTACACTGCAGGATTTATTCTGTGGTAGGGTATTTGCGTTGACGTCATTGTAGTTAGGCCGTAAACAGAGGGACAGAGGGGAAGGCATTGGGGGAGGGGGCAGTGTGTAGTGGGAGGCAGGGTTGGTTGACTGATGACCTGCTTTGAACTAGCAAGTCATCGAAAGTCTTGCAGGTGTACTGATTAAGATTTCTTCAAGAAAGTCAGATATAATGCCATTGTTGACAAGATGAAGTATTTGGAGCTCTGTTTTTTCCAGTTTTCAGAATGACTGTGTCGGAAAAGATATGAGGCAAAGCTGAATTTGTTCAGGTTGTTAACACAGAGTGCATCAAAGTGCTCTTTGAATCTTATTGTGAAGCTAGAACACGAGATGAAAATGAGTTTGCGTGCACCTGATTTTTGAAACTTGTGTAATTGTTTTGGTATGATTTTATTCTGTAGTTCCATGTTTTTAAAGAACCTTATTTTTACGTTGTATGTTTTGAGGAGTTTGGCTATTTGGTGAGAAATCTTCCGTAGCTTACAAACGCGCTAAGTACAAAATTAAATTTTGGACCAAAACCGGCATGTAAACAATACTAATGGCGATGCATTAAAGCATGTTCCATTATCTTGTCACAGAGCCAGGATCCAGCATTATGCTTTGAAATAGCTATATAACCTCCTGTACACCATCCGAAGATGAGCCTGACAGTTTCGAAAACCGGTTCATGGCATGAATTACTATTTTAACAAAGTGATTGGTTGCAGTTATCTGTATATACACTATCGCATAACATTGAAAAGCATTTTTTATGGTTGAACGTAGCTGGATTTTGTCTTCAGAACGGAGACATAGTAATATGTACAAGCGATTGTTAAGTAAAATTAATTCTGTATTTCATATGAAATATGATAATATGAAGTACTTTATAAGTTAACCTGCAGCACTGGCTGTCATTGTTTTGGAACATAATTCGCTGTTGTCTTCACTACTGAGCAATTTCGGCTGTGCAGCCACTTTCAAGTCGCTGTAGTCTTAGTCCATCGTAATCCTTTGTGAGTAATAGTACATTCATGTTGACCGTGGCATACCTTCCTTACTCCCACATTACTAGTTAAATTCGTGACGACATTCAGGTGCACCATTCGCTACAAGTGAAGATAAAAGAATACTCTAATCCAAATGACGACTGGTGTGCGGGGGACATGATTGTCATTCAAAAAATTTTATTTTACATCTTGTCCCGTTGACAAAAAAAAAAAAAAAAAAAAAAAGCGAAGCATCCAGAGTGGAAGAAGGAAACGAAATGAAACTTCACGAAATGAGAGGATATGTGATATAAGTTGTTATAAAATCAAGACAAACTTACATAGAACTTAGCACAGTGAACACATCAGTATGACGTTGCACATCCTCTGGCCTGGATAGATACACTGATTTTATCGGCAAGGGCGTCATGAAGGTATTGCATCCTCTGCTGAGGCAAGGTGCCCCACAACCTTGTAACTGGTTCCTGATCTCTCGAATACTGGCGTTCGGGCGGATTTAGTGTCCGAACTGATCCCACACAAGTATATATGGGGACCCTGCTGGCCTCCGGAGAACGTCAGAATCACGTTGATATTTCATAGAGAGACGTGCAATGTGTGGAAGAGCATTGTTCTGTTGGAAAGTGTACCAATGATACTCTCGCGTGAGAGGTAACACATGAGGACGCAAAATTTTCGTCACGTACCATTGAGCCATCATAGATCCATCAGTCACTAGCAACCGTTACCTGAAGTCATACTCGGACGTTCCCATAACATGATATCAGGGGTAACACGGCTTTTGGTCTCCAAAACGTGGGAACAATGGGTCCTCCAGCCAGCCTAATACTTGCCAACGATGGTCATGGACGGTAGTACAGAATAAAAAGCGAAGCCATTTGTCAGCTGTCCATGTTTCTCTGGGGCAGCACAACTCCAAATTCAGCCTTTTCGCTATGGTGCCAATGGCAGCCTACGCATGGTACAAGATATTCTTAGTCCGCTCGCTGCAAGTCTCCGACCAATGTTGCAGGGAGTCCATTACTTGTTCTCAGAGGGCAGGCCCAGATGTGGAGGGATTGCGATTAGCTTACTGCACGCTACGGTGGTACTTCCTTGTGGTGGTCAGTTCACACGTGCTCATCTAGAACCGCGACGACGATTATGTCTGTCCTTATGGTTCCATGAGGTCCAACATGGGGCCACTTTTACACCTCAATACTCCAGAAATCTTGATATTGTTCGACCAGTCTGTTAAAAGGAGACGCACAATGAGGCCACTGTCAAACTCGGTCAGATGCTGATAACACGTTCTCACACGAGTACACAGCATCCCCGTGTACATCTGAAGCCGTTCTCGCTCTGGCCAGATAACAACACTAAACACGTACCAATGCTGAGTGAATTTTTCACCTTGCAGCGGAGTGTGCACTAATTCGAAACCTCCTGACAAATGAAAAATCTGTACCAGAGCGGTACTCAAATCTGGGACCACCTCATTTCGTGGGAAAGTGCTCTACCGAATGAGCTACCCAAGCATGACTGACAACCCGGTCCAGTACACAGCTTTAATCTGCCAAGAAGTTTCAATACTAACATACTCTGGTGGCCGTTCCCTGTGTCACAGAGCACTGCAGCTACATTCATTTACATACTCGCTATACTCGCTGACGGTGTGTACGTGTAAAAAGTTCAACTCTAAGAAAAATAAATAAATAAATAAAAACGGCACACCACGAAGGATTTGTGCAAATTGGTCACAAATTGTTATTCATATATCTATCGAGGGAAAATGTAAACTTGTGAACTCTGGCGGCCTATGAATGAGTGTGTGACGCTGCAGCCCAATTCTACCACGCTGCTGGCAAGAATGGCAAACAGGGGACATGTCGATACCAGGTAAAGTCTTTGAGAACTTGATTGCCTCGCAGATAGGTACGACAACAATATTCGACGCTGTTGACAAGAATGGGTTAACCGTGGCCGAGCACATTGTCAAGAAGGAAGCAATCGACCAACAGAGACGATAGAGCGGGAGACCGAGCAATCGTCAGAGAGGCATTCAGAGCCGCGGATTCATCATTATCAACTCTCCGACTTGCAGCTGATGCTCCAGTGGGCACAAAGTCTAGTAATAGGTGCTTCACCGAAACGGGGCTGAATTCAAGGTGCCTCTTGCGACGACTACCATGGGCTCTGTACACCAACAAGTCCGTTTGCAGTGGTGTCTGACACAATCGGCCTGGAATCTTATCGATATGAGTGGAGTTGTCTTCAGTGTTTAGTTCAGCTTCGGAATGACCACCAGTGACCAGCGAAGACGTATCTGGAGACGTCTCAGACAGCAGTGAGCTATCGACATGACTGTCACCCGCCATGCGATCTGACAACCAGGCTTGATGGACTGCAATGCCATCACTCTGGCTATCGACCTGACTGAGCTATCGACTTGACTGTCGCCCGCCATACGAGCGGACAACCAGGACTGATGGACTGGGATGCCATCACTCTGGGGTTATGTTTCATTGAGACAGTGCAGCTCCCTCGTGGGGAGAGTTCCTGTCTGGTTGCTTTCCAATGACTAATTTGGCCAGCAGTGTCACCCAATCTGTCTACAATTGAGAACGTTTGGAGCGTAATGAGTAGGGCCCTCTTACCAGCTCGGTTTTTTGACATCTGACGCAGCAATTGGAAAGAATTTGGCACGAGATCCCTCAGGAGGTAATCCAACGACTCTATCAATCAATGCCAAGCCGAATAACTGCTTCCATAAGGGCCGATGGTGGACCAACGCGCTATTGACTTGCTCAGTTTGTGAAGTTTTATTTCTTAAATTAACCAACTTTCCTGAAATGGTATTCAGTTGCTTGCCTGTACATGTAAATCACATCAACCCCATCCGCTTTCGGTCCCATATGGATAATTCATTCCCTTTTTTTTTTCTTTTAACATCCAATCATGCTAATAGATATTTGTAACGTCTGTTAAAAATGAAACTCCTCCAGCTGTACTTAAGATTTTATATTTATTTGGCTACTAGTTTCGAAGTTGTGTCAACGCCATCTTCAGACCCGTACACTTTGATGAAATCAATTGTGTGTGGCTCAGTACTAGAGGTCTGCGGTTAGACCCGTGCTCCACATGGATGGCTGGCAGTAACTAGTGTGAAGTTTAAACCAGTGGGTCAAAGATAGTAAAACAAATTCACAGCTTCAGCAAACGCACAAAAGCTATCTTTGGCCCACTGGTTCAAACTTCACACTAGTTACTGCCCGCCATCCATGTGTAGCACGTATTGGTTTCACCGCGGACTTCTAGTTCTCAGCCACACACAGTTGATTTCATCAAAGTGTACGGGCCTGAAGATGGCGTTGACGCAACGTCGAAACTAGTAGCCAAATAAATATAAAATCTTAAGTACAGCTGGAGGAGTTTCATTTTTAATAAAAATTATACCAACTGTGTCCCCCCATAATCCAATTTAAATATGGATGTACGAAGATTTGTAACTTCGTCTGCGCCATTCCCAGGTAGAACAGATATGTGTACTTTATAACTTCTAGCATTTTCATGGTTCAGTTAGTTGACTCATTGGTTCCATGTGCAGCGGAATTCTCTCGCTTGTACGATTCCGTACCACGTAAGGGCATACTGTGCGGCTATCGTCGGCGTTAAAGAAAAAGTCTGGAGACAGAATAGGAAAAGTAATATGAAAACTAATTGACGATGGGATAATTGCAAAGAGATAATGAAATGCAGGCGGGAAAAAATAAGAAAGAATTTTCCGAAAAATTTTTCAAAACAGAATATAAATTTAAGTGCTAGAAAGCATTCATCTGATGCGTAGCCCTATATGAATGTGAAACGCCGACAAAAAAACTATACAGAAAAGAAAATCCTAGAAGCTTTTGCGCGTTTGTTGAAGCTGTGAATTTGTTTTAGACGCGGCAGTGTACGGTCAAGAAAAAAAGAGAGGGCATTTCTCATTTTGAATGCAGCGAGCTGTACAACGGATTGTGTTGGCAATAAAAATTCCGACGTTCCGTAGTATTATTACGATGAGTCGGCTTTTATTACTTATTGTGGAGGCTCGCACTAATGAGAGACAGTAGTCTTGAAGAGGGAGCTCATGGCATCCTGGCATTCAAAGAGCTTCGCGGAATGCTAGCGCTACCATAAAACGAATGACGAACGTTTCTCATTTGGCGACCATTCCAGATGACAATGTCTAGAAGCAGCTTGGCGTCATGATATACAAGAACAACCAGCTATACCGCTCGATAAAAGGAAATTTATGTCAAACTGAGTAACATAATTCATGACATAGCAACAGTCAGGGCAAAAATGGTAATGCAAAATATAAGGGCTGTTGTAACCATTCTTTTATTTCGATGGATGATGCGGTGCTAAGATTGTTAGCGATTAGTAAATAAAGGAAGTAACATTTTAAAAAAACCATATATTTAAATAATACTGAGATCGGAAATGTCCAAAGGACTTAGGATAATGTAATATAAATAACATGAAGCAAACTGTTATGTTATTTTGAGTATATATACGTACCGCTTTGTTACACTCTCTGCTGCTCAGTTCTTCGACTGTTCGGATCCCTTTCTTTTATGTTCGTGTATTGTAACAGAGAGAAAAGTATAACTGTTTAAGGGAAAAATTCATTTCTACCCTGATTTATCAAAAACAAAAATATTGGAAAAATAGTTACAGAAAAAGGAATTTGGCGTATTAAAAAAGTTAGCTGCTTTTGCGAGCAACAATTCTGGTTGTATTTACGAGCTAGTCGGCAATTTTCATTACAAATATTAGGCTTTACGGAATTCTCGTTTAACTTGTGGAAAACTAATGTCTTCAAGTTACGAAAGTGCATTTAATTTGGAAGACTCAAAAGTATTAACAAAATATTTTTAAAACTATTTTTGATTTTGGTACAGCTTCTTCCGTACACTTGTTTACGTGTGTTTTCTAGCGCTTACACGAAAGCTGCGAAACTTTACCTTATCTACCATCCTTGTGCTGTTGTTATTATTAGACATCGGAGATGCGTTCGCCTAAAAAATAGCCGGCTTGATTAATTCGCACTCACGTACAACAACGAAGGAGACAGTGCACTGTTTCAGGAGGAACAGTAAACATGCCACACAACGTTCTATGTCTTTAATTTTTGTTGGTTACAGAATTACAGCGCGCGCGATTAGCCGAGCGGTCTATAGCGCTGCAGTCATGGACTGTGCGGTTGGTCCCGGCGGAGGTTCGAGTCCTCCCTCGGGCATGGGTGTGTGTGTTTGTCCTTAGGATAATTTAGGTTAAGTAGTGTGTAAGCTTAGGGACTGATGACCTTAGCAGTTAAGTCCCATAAGATGTAACACACATTTGAATTTTCTTGAGAATTACAGCTGCCAGAATGCAACCCAAAAACAAACGCGCAGAAGGTGTTCAACAAATTCAACTTCTTATTAATGGAATTTTGAATTCTGTTGACAAGATCAATTGCGGCTCTTCTGAGGTTGTTATGGTGTTCTTTTATGATGACAGCGCCATTCATTATTCGAACGATCAGTTGGTCTGTTATATTTCTGCCAGTACATCTACCGATGAATGTCAGATACAGATGATGTCACTTAACTACTAGAATTTTCATGGGCCCCCTCATGCTAGAATATCCATCCTTGAAGCCACAGCGAACTTCCAATAGTGTTGGAAGCTCGTTTTCAAGAAAGTGTACATAATGGGGCTGTGAAAGATGATAACACAATAGGCCAAAAGATGAAAAATTCAGTTCTGAAACTCAAGAATAACTGCAACTTGAACTTCAGAACAAGATATGAGTTTCGATGAATAAACCAATACCAACTGGAGTATTAATATGCGAAATGAAAACTTTTCTCTGTAACAAGCTGTGTCAGAGTAACCAATAAAAAACGAACACACGTTTTAGGTGCTGTTTTATTCGAATTTGTCTTTATCACCAGCTCCTAAAATAATAAACATTTTTTACATATGCAGACTGAGGCGGCGAATGAAAATTTGCACTGTGACTGGGATTCGAACCCAGGTCTCCTGGTCACTAGGTGGATGCGCTAATCGCTACAGACAGTGAATTTGCAAAACTGCACGGACTACCCTAGCCTGCCTCCCTCATCAACCTAAATGCCCAGTCACGTCTCAGTCACCTTGGTACTCCCCCTAAATTCGAACAGCATTGTAAAGGCTTTCCAACTCTACTTGAATAGTACCTCAGCACTGAATGAAACAGGTGAATACGGTTGGAACGCCTCTACGATGGTGTTTGAGTTTAGGGGGAATACCAATGGGGCTGAGGTAACACTAAAGACTCCGTCTTCAGGTCACAAGTGACCCATCGGGACCATCCGACAGCCGTATCATCCTCAGATGAGGGTGTGGATAGGAGGGGTCTGTTATCAGCACAACTCTCTCCCGGTCGTTACGATGGTTTTCTTTGGCCAGAGCCGCTACTATTCGATCGAGTAGCTCCACAATTGGCATCACGAGGCTGAGTGCACACCAGAAAATGGCAACATCGCATGGCCGCCCAGATAGTCACCACCCATCGTAGTGCTGGCCACGGCCGATATCGCTTCGGTGATCTGACGGGAACCAGTGTATCCACTGCGGTAAGGCCATTGCCAGTGGGGCTGAGGTGTGAATAGGAATTTGGATTAAGGAAGGAGGTGGGCTAAGGTAGTCTGGGCAGTTGTGCAAAGCCATAGTGCCAGGGCAGAATAGTGTTTAGCACATTTGCAAATGTTCAAATGTGTGTGTGAATTCCTAAGGGACCAAACTGCTGGGGTCATCAGTCCCTAGACATACACACTACTTAAACTAACTTATGCTAAGAACAACGCACATACGCACATCCCCTCAGGAGGACTGAAACCTCCAGCAGGAGGGGCTGTGCAATCAGTGACATGGCGCCTCTAACCAGGCGGCCACTCTTTAGGGTTAGCTCATCTGCCTTGTCAGCAGATGACCTGGGTTTGAATCCTACCCTTGGTAAAAATTTTCATTCGTGGCTTCAGTTTGCGTATATACAACATAGGTGTCTGAGACTTGAAAACGTCTCTGGAATCAGAGGGCACATCTGTAGCTGTCAAAGGGTTAATGAAAGCACTCCGTCTTCAGGCCACAAGTGGCCCAACGGGACCATCCGACCGCCGTGTCATCCTCGGCTGAGGATGCTGATAGGAGGGGCGTTGGGTCAGCACACCGGTCTCCCGGTCGTTACGATGGTTATCTTTGACCGGAGCCGCTACTATTCGATCGAGTAGCTCCTCAATTGGCATCACGAGGCTGAGTGCACCCCGAAAAATGGCAACAGCACATGGCGGGCGGACGGTCACCCAACCAAGCACCGACTACGCGCGACCGTGCTTAACTTCGGTGATCTGACGGGAACCAGTATATCCACTGTGACATGGACGTTACCCAAAGGGTTAATGAAGCAAGTTTCTAATACATAGTGTAAGATTCATTGTAAACCTGCCACTGATTAAAATGTATGAAATAGTCAAACTGCAATTTACCTACGTGGTAAATGTTTTGCTTGGATACTACTGAATGCTACTATCAGTTCTGGTCTCTCGTTTGACACTTGCAAGTGAGTTATAAACACGTCAGTCACTTTGAACCTCACCCTTTTACGGTTACGAGATGCCTCTGGAGGAAAGATGAGCGGGATAAAGTGTTTATTTATTACCAAATGATACCCTTTTAATCACGTTCAAATTCGTACATCCCTTTTAATCACGTTCTATCTCGTACGTCTTCCTGACTGAGTGGATGGATGTATCTGTCTCTTTTAAAATTTCCGTGGAGAACTAGAGACTCAAATCCAGCCTGCATGAGCTGTGCTAACCTTACAGTATTTTGGTACTTGTGGAGCCTGTTGTAAACGCAGGGTGCGTCAGCGATGTTGCCTGGGCTCTCGGCGCTCAACATTTGGCGTTAATGTAGAATTTGTTGTTTTCTCATTCTCTTAGAGGGGACGGATCAGCACTTTCCTTGTTGTCGGCGCCTTGTGAGTATGGTACAGTATCTTCATTGAATTACAATAACACGGGATTAGCAGAGCGGTCTAAGGCGCTGCAATCATGGACTGTGCGGCTGGTCCTCCCTCGGCATGGGTGTGTGTGTTTGTCCTTAGGATAATTTAGGTTAAGTAGTGTGTAAGTTTAGGGACTGATGACATTAGCAGTTAAGTCCCATAAGATTTCAGATGCATTTGAACAATTTTTTGCAATTACACATAGTTTTCAATTAGACATCATGCTATTATCCCATCATGTAGTAATTTCCAATCGCTTTTCATTTAATGCGACAATAGCTATTTTCGAGTTTACATTTTCGGTTCTACTTAATCAAATTTCGTGTGTAGAATGCATTTTGGTGAGATGCTCCCACGTCCACTTACTGATCAATGAGCTTAATTTCTTGTGCATTGGTTTATTTCTAAACTAGCCGAATAGCCATCGTTATCCGTGTGTAAATTTATTTCAGTCTTCTATTAGTCCTTATCCCTCTTCCCCCCCCCCCCCCCCCCCGTCTTTCTCTGTCTATCTGCTCCTCTACTTCTCCTTCCATCTTCTCCTCTCCTCACTTTCTGTCCTCCTCCTATTCCCTTTCTTCGTCCATTTCCTCCTCCCTCTATCAGTCAATCTGATCCTCTCTCTGTCCTTATCCATCTCCTTATTTTTCCTTTCTCTGTCCATCTGCTCCTCCCCTCTCTGTCCCTCTGTCTATCAGCTCTTTCCCCATCTTTCCATCTACTCATCCCCCTCTCCATCTGCTCCTCAACCTCCATCACCCCCTCACCTCCTCTATTTCTCGACTTCCTCCTGCCCCTCACGCTGTCCACCTCAACCTGCCCCCTCTCTCTGTCGATTCTCTTTTTACACTTTTCTCTGTCCAGCTCCTTCTCCAAACTAGCTTCGTTCATCTCTTCCTCCTCCCTTCTCTGTTCATCTCCTTCTCTTTCCTTTCTCAGTCCACCTCTTCCTCTCCCTTGTCTCTGTCCATCTCGCGGCGCGGAGTGGCCGCGTGATTTGGGTTGCCAAGTCACCGACTGTGCTGACTGTGCGGCCTCTCCCGCAGGACGTTGTAGTCCTCCCTCGGACATGGGTGTGTGTGTTGTTCTTAGAATAAATTAGTTTAAGTATTGTGTAAGTCTAGGGATCGATGACCTCAGCAGTTTGGTCCCTTAGGAATACACAGACATTTGAACTTTTTTCTCCATCTCCTCCTCCACCCTTCATTACTATTTCCTACTCCCGCTCTTCTGTCCATCTTCTCCTCTCCCGTACCTGTGTCCATCTCTCCTTCCGCCTCTCTGCCCGTTCATCTCTTTCTCCCACGATCTCTCTTCACGTTATCATCCACACTCTAGTGATTGCTGGTTCTTACAGATAGTAATTAATTTGTGTGCCGCGTTTGGTCCAGACTGATCCATGGGTTTAGAAGGAGCTTTTTACTCGTGGCTCGCCCGCCTACGCACTTCACATTTTATTTTATTTATTTATTTATTTTTTAGTTATCAGTCTTCTGACTGGTTTGATTTGACCTGCCACGAATTCCTCTCCTGTGCCAGCCTCTTCATTCCAGAGTATCCGTTGAAACCTACGTCCTCAATTATTTGATGGATGTATTCCAATGTCTGTCTTCCTCAACAGGTTTTTTTTCTTTCTACAGCCCACTCTAGTACCATGGAAGTCATTCCCTGATCTCTTAACAGTTGGGGTTCTGTCTCTTCTCCTTGTCAGTGTTTTCTACGTTTCCCACGTTTCCCTTTCGTCTCCGATTCTGCACAGAACATACTACATCTACATCTACATCTACATCGATACTCCGCAAGCCACCCAACGGTGTGTGGCGGAGGGCACTTTACGTGCCACTGTCATTACCTCCCTTTCCTGTTCCAGTCGCGTATGGTTCGCGGGAAGAACGACTGTCTGAAAGCCTCCGTGCGCGCTCTAATCTCTCTAATTATACATTCGTGATCTCCTCGGGAAGTATAAGTAGGGGGAAGCAATATATTCGATACCTCATCCAGAAACGCACCCTCTCGAAACCTGGCGAGCAAGCTACACCGCGATGTAGAGCGCCTCTCTTGCAGAGTCTGCCACTTGAGTTTATTAAACATCTCCGTAACGCTATCACGGTTACCAAATAACCCAGTGACGAAACGCGCCGCTCTTCTTTGGATCTTCTCTATCTCCTCCGTCAACCCGACCTGGTACGGATCCCACACTGATGAGCAATACTCAAGTATAGGTCGAACGAGTGTTTTGTAAGCCACCTCCTTTGTTGATGGACTACATTTTCTAAGCACTCTCCCAATGAATCTCAGCCTGGTACCCGCCTTACCAACAATTAGTTTTATATGATCATTCCACTTCAAATCGTTCCGTACGCATACTCCCAGATATTTTACAGAAGTAACTGCTACCAGTGTTTGTTCCGCTATCATATAATCATACAGTAAGGGATCCTTCTTTCTATGTATTCGCAATACATTACATTTGTCTATGTTAAGGGTCAGTTGCCACTCCCTGCACCAAGTGCCTATCCGCTGCAGATCTTCCTGTATTTCGCTACAATTTTCTAATGCAGCAACTTCTCTGTATACTACAGCATCATCCGCGAAAAGCCGCATGGAACTTCCGACACTATCTACTAAGTCATTTATATATATTGTGAAAAGCAATGGTCCCATAACACTCCCCTGTGGCACGCCAGAGGTTACTTTAACGTCTGTAGACGTCTCTCCATTGATAACAACATGCTGTGTTCTGTTTGCTAAAAACTCTTCAATCCAGCCACACAGCTGGTCTGATATTCCGTAGGCTCTTACTTTGTTTATCAGGCGACAGTGCGGAACTGTATCGAACGCCTTCCGGAAGTCAAGAAAAATAGCATCTACCTGGGAGCCTGTATCTAATATTTTCTGGGTCTCATGAACAAATAAGGCGAGTTGGGTCTCACACGATCGCTGTTTCCGGAATCCATGTTGATTCCTACATAGTAGATTCTGGGTTTCCAGAAATGACATGATACGCGAGCAAAAAACATGTTCTAAAATTCTACAAGAGATCGACGTAAGAGATATAGGTCTATAGTTTTGCGCATCTGCTCGACGACCCTTCTTGAAGACTGGGACTATCTGTGCTCTTTTCCATTCATTTGGAACCCTCCGTTCCTCTAGAGACTTGCGGTACACGGCTGTTAGAAGGGGGGCAAGTTCTTTCGCGTACTCTGTGTAGAATCGAATTGGTATCCCGTCAGGTCCAGTGGACTTTCCTCTATTGAGTGATTCCAGTTGCTTTTCTATTCCTTGGACACTTATTTCGATGTCAGCCATTTTTTCGTTTGTGCGAGGATTTAGAGAAGGAACTGCAGTGCGGTCTTCCTCTGTGAAACAGCTTTGGAAGAAGGTGTTTAGTATTTCAGCTTTACGCGTGTCATCCTCTGTTTCAATGCCATCATCATCCCGTAGTGTCTGGATATGCTGTTTCGAGCCACTTACTGATTTAACGTAAGACCAGAACTTCCTAGGATTTTCTGTCAAGTCGGTACATAGAATTTTACTTTCGAATTCAATGAACGCTTCACGCATAGCCCTCCTTACGCTAACTTTGACATCGTTTAGCTTCTGTTTGTCTGAGAGGTTTTGGATGCGTTTAAACTTGGAGTGGAGCTCTCTTTGCTTTCGCAGTAGTTTCCTAACTTTGTTGTTGTACCACGGTGGGTTTTTCCCGTCCCTCACAGTTTTACTCGGCACGTACCTGTCTAAACGCATTTTACGATTGCCTTGAACTTTTTCCATAAACACTCAACATTGTCAGTGTCGGAACAGAAATTTTCGTTTTGATCTGTTAGGTAGTCTGAAATCTGCCTTCTATTACTCTTGCTAAACAGATAAACCTTCCTCCCTTTTTTTATATTCCTATTAACTTCCATATTCAGGGATGCTGCAACGGCCTTATGATCACTGATTCCCTGTTCTGTACATACAGAGTCGAAAAGTTCGGGTCTGTTTGTTATCAGTAGGTCCAATATGTTATCTCCACGAGTCGGTTCTCTGTTTAATTGCTCGAGGTAATTTTCGGATAGTGCACTCAGTATAATGTCACTCGATGCTCTGTCCCTACCACCCGTCCTAAACATCTGAGTGTCCCAGTCTATATTTGGTAAATTGAAATCTCCACCTAAGACTATAACATGCTGAGAAAATTTATGTGAAATGTATTCCAAATTTTCTCTCAGTTGTTCTGCCACTAATGCTGCTGAGTCGGGAGGTCGGTAAAAGGAGCCAATTATTAACCTAGTTCGGTTGTTTAGTGTAACCTCCACCCAGAATAATTCACAGGAACTATCCACTTCTACTTCACTACAGGATAAACTACTACTAACAGCGATGAACACTCCACCACCGGTTGCATGCAATCTATCCTTTCTAAACACCGTCTGTACCTTTGTAAAAATTTCGACAGAATTTATCTCTGGCTTAAGCGAGCTTTCCGTACCTATAACGATTTCAGCTTCGGTGCTTTCTATCAGCGCTTGAAGTTCCGGTACTTTACCAACGCAGCTTCGACAGTTGACAATTACAATACCGATTGCTGCTTGGTCCCCGCATGTCCTCACTTTGCCCCGCACCCGTTGAGGCTGTTGCCCTTTCTGTACTTGCCCAAGGCCATCTAACCTTATCAGTCCACCTAATTTTGAACATTGAGCCTATACCACCACATCTGAAATGCTCCAGTTCTCTTCAGTTCATAATTTCCCACAGCCAATATTTCACCACCATGCAGCTCTGTGCTCCAAATGTGTACATTCACAGAATTTTTTTCCTCAAATTAAGGCCTATGTTTGATACTAGTAGCTTTCTCTTGGCCAGGAATGCCCTCTTTGGCAGTGCTACTCTGCTTTTGATGTCATCCTTGCTTCGTCCGTCATTGGTTATTTTACTGCCTAGGTAGCAGAATTCCTTAACTTCATTGACTTGGTGACCATCAATCCCGATGTTAAGTTTCTCGCTGTTCTCATTTCTACTACTTCTAATTACCTTCGTTTTTCTCCGATTTACTCTCAAACCATACTGTGTAGGGGCGAAAGGCTACAGCCTTGTCTTACACCCTTCTTAATACGAGCACTTCGTTCTTGATCGTCCACTCTGATTATTCCTCTTGGTTGTTGTACATATTGTATATGACCCGTCCCTCCCTATAGCTTACCCCTACTTTTTTCAGAATCTCGAACAGCTTGCACCATTTTATATTGTCGAACGCTTTTTCCAGGTCGACCAATCCTATGAAAGTGTCTTGATTTTTCTTTAGCCTTGCTTCCATTATTAGCCGTAACGTCAGAATTGCCTCTCTCGTTCCTTTACTTTTCCTAAAGCCAAACTGATCGTCACCTAGCGCATTCTCAATTTTCTTTTCCATTCTTCTGTATATTATTCTTGTAAGCAGCTTCGATGCATGAGCTGTTAGGCTGATTGTGCGATAATTCTCGCACTTGTCAGCTCTTGCCGTCTTCGGAATTGTGTAGATGATGCTTTTCCGAAAGTCAGATGGTATATCGCCAGACTCATGTTTCCACACACCAACGTGAATAGTCGTTGTTGCCACTTCCCCCAATTATTTTAGAAATTCTGATGGAATGTTATCTATCCCTTCTGCCTTATTTGACCGTAAGTCCTCCAAATCTCTTTTAAATTCCGGTTCTAATACTGGATCCCCTATCTCTTCTAAATCGACTCCTGTTTCTTCTTCTATCACATCAGACAAATCTTCACCCTCATAGAGGCTTTCCATGTATTCTTTCCACCTATCTGCTCTCTCCTATGCATTTAACAGTGGAATTCCCGTTGCACTCTTAATGTTACCACCGTTGCTTTTAATGTCACCAAAGGTTGTTTTGACTTTTCTGTATGCTGAGTCTGTCCTTCCGACAATCATATCTTTTTCGATGTCTTCACATTTTTCCTGCAGCCGTTTCGTCTTAGCTTCCCTGCACTTCCTATTTATTTCATTCCTCAACGACTTGTATTTCTGTATTCCTGATTTTCCCGGAACATGTTTGTACTTCCTCCTTTCATCAATCAACTGAAGTATTTCTTCTGTTACCCATGGTTTCTTCGCAGCTACCTTCTTTGTATCTATGTTTTCCTTCCCAACTTCTGTGATGGCCCTTTTTAGAGATGTCCATTCCTCTTCAACTGTACTGCCTACTGCGCTATTCCTTATTGCTGTATCTATAGCGTTAGAGAACTTCAAACGTATCTCGTCATTCCTTAGTACTTCCCTGTCCCACTTCTTTGCGTATTGATTCTTACTGACTAATGTCTTGAACTTCAGCCTACTCTTCATCACTACTATATTGTGGTCTGAGTCTATATCTGCTCCTGGGCACGCCTTACAATCCAGTATCTGATTTCGGAATCTCTGTCTGACCATGATGTAATCTAATTGAAATCTTCCCGTCTCTCCCGGCCTTTTCCAAGTATACCTCCTCCTCTTGTGATTCTTGAACAGGGTATCCGCTATTACTAGCTGAAACTTGTTACAGAACTCAATTAGTCTTTTTCCTCTTTCATTCCTTGTCCCAAGCCCATATTCTACTGTAACCTTTTCTTCTACTCCTTGCCGGCCGAAGTGGCCGAGCGGTTAAAGGCGCTACAGTCTGGAACCGCACGACCACTACGGTCGCAGGTTCGAATCCTGCCTCGGGCATGGATGTGTGTGATGTCCTTAGGTTAGTTACGTTTAAGTAGTTGTAAGTTCTAGGGGACTTATGACCACAGCAGTTGAGTCCCATAGTGCTCAGAGCCATTTGAACCATTTCTTCTACTCCTTCCCCTACAACTGCATTCCAGTCGCCCATGACTATTAGATTTTCGTCCCCCTTTACATACTGCTTTACCCTTTCAATATCCTCATACACTTTCTCTATCTGTTCATCTTCAGCTTGCGACGTCGGCATGTATACCTGAACTATCGTTGTCGGTGTTGGTCTGCTGTCGATTCTGATTAGAACAACCCGGTCACTGAACTGTTCACAGTAACACACCCTCTGCCCTAACTTCCTATTCATAACGTATCCTACACCTGTTACACCATTTTCTGTTGCTGTTGATATTACCCGATACTCATCTGACCAGAAATCCTTGTCTTCCTTCCACTTCACTTCACTGACCCCTACTATATCTAAATTGAGCCTTTGCATTTCCCTTTTCAGATTTTCTAGTTTCCCTACCACGTTCAAGCTTCTGACATTCCACGCCCCGACTCGTAGAGCGTTATCCTTTCGTTGATTATTCAATCTTTTTCTCATGGTAACCTTCTCCTTGGCAGTCCCCTCCCGGAGATCCGAATGGGGGACTATTCCGGAATCTTTTGCCAATGGAGAGATCATCATGACACTTCTTCAATTACAGGCCACATGTCCTGTGGATACACGTTACGTGTCTTTAATGCAGTGGTTTCCATTGCCTTCTGCATCCTCATGTCGTTGATCATTGCTGATTCTTCCGCCTTTACGAGCAATTTCCCACCCCTAGGACAAGAGAGTGCCCTGAACCTCCGCCCTCTTTGACAAGGCCGTTGGCAGAATGAGGCTGACTTCTTATGCCGGAAGCCTTCGGCCGCCAATGCTGATTATTTATCAAAATTTAGGCAGTGGAGGGGATCGAACCCGGGACCGAAGACGTTTTGATTATGAATCAAAGACGCAACCCCTAGACCACCGGCGAATAAGTCCACATCCGTGTCTTAAACCGTTTTTAATCCTAGCACTTCATTCTTTGACGTCCATTTTTGTAATTGCCTCTTGGCTATTATACATATGGTATATTACCAATCTCTCACTATAGCGTACATCTATTTTTCTCAGAATTTAGAATATATTGCGCCATTTTACATTATCGTACTGCTTTTCCAGGTCGACAAATATTTTGACCGTGTCTCGATTTTTATTTAGTTTTGTTTCCACTATCAACCGCAACGTCGGAATTCCATCTCCAGTGCCTTGATATTTCCTAAAGCCAAACTGATCGTCATGTAACACATCCTCAATTTTCCTTTCCCTTCTACTGCATATTATTCTCGTCAGCGACTTGGACGCATGAGCTGTTAAGTTGGTTGTGCGATAATTCTCGCACTTGTCAGCTCTTGCAGTCTTCGGAATTGTGTGGATGATATTTTCTCGAAAACCAAATGGTATGTCGCCAGACTCATACGTTCTACACACCAACGTGAGTAGTCGCTTTGTTGCCACTTCCCCAAATGATTTTAGAAATTCTGATGAAATGTTATCTATCGCTTCTGCCTTATTAGATCATAAGTCTTTCAATACTCCCTGAAATTCTGATTCTACTACTAGGTCCCCTACCTCTTCTAAATCGACTCCTATTTCTTCTTCTTTCACATCAGACGAATCTTCCCCGTCATGGAGGCTTTAAATGTACTCTATCCACCTAGCCGCTCTCTCGTCTAATTTCAACAGTGTAATTCCCGTTGCACTCTGAATGTTACCATCCTTTCCTTTATTTCCGCCGAACGTTGTTTCGGCTTTCCTATACGCTGAGTCAGTGTTTCCAACAATCATTTCTTTTTCGAATTTTTCACATTTTTCATGCAGCCATTTTGCCTTAGCTTCCCTGCACATCCTATTCGTTTCATTCCTCAGTGACCCGTGTTTCAGTATTCCTGAATTTCCCTTAACATTTTTGTAATTCCTTCTTTGATTGATCAACTGAAGTATTTCTTCTGTTACCCATGATTTCTTCGCAGTTACCTGCTTTTTGCCGATGTTTTTCTTTGCAGCTTCTGTGATTGCCCTTTTTAGAAATGTCCATTCCTCTTCAACTGCACTCGCTACTGAGCTATTCTTTATTGCTACATCTACAGCCGTAGAGAACTTCAAGCGTATCTCGTCATTCCTTAGTACTTCCGTATCCTATTTCTTTGTGTATTGGACTCTTCTTGGCTATTGTGTTAAACTTACTCCTACTCTCCATCACTAGTTCATTTTGATCTGAGTCTATATCAGCTCCTGGTTACGTCTTACAATCCAGTACCTGATTTTGGAACATTTCTCTGACCATGATGTAATCTAACAGAAACTTTCCCGTCTCACCCGCCCTGTTCCAAGTATACATCCTCTTGTGATTCTTGAACAGAGTATTCGCTATTACTTGCTTAAATTTATGACAGAACGTAATTAGTCTTTCTCCTCTGTCATTCCTTGTCCCAAGCCCATATTCTCCTGTAACCTTTTCTTCTGCTCCTTCTCCTGCAAGTGCTTTCCACTCCCCCATGAGTATTAGATTTTCATCTCCTTTACGTACTGTATTACCCTTTCAATATCCTCATATACTTTATTTGTCTCTTCATCTTCAGCTTGCGACGTCGGCACGCATACCTAAACTATCGTTGTCGTTGTTGGGTTGCTGTCGATTCTGATAAGAATAAACCCATCACTGAACTGTTCACAGTACACACCACCTTTCTATTCATAACGAATCCTACATCCTTTATACCATATTCTGCTGCTGTTGATATTACCCTATACTTATCTGACCCGAAATCCTTGTCTTCTTTTCATTTCACTTCACTGACTCCTGTTGTATTTATATCAAGCCTTTGCATTTCCCATTTCAAATTTTCTAGATTCCCTACCACGTACAAGCTCTGACAGTCCACGACCCGACTCGTAGAACGCTATCCTTTCGTTGGTTATTCAGTCTTTCGCTCATGGTCACCTCCTCCTTGGCATTCCCCTCCCGGAGATCCGAAAGGGGGACTATTACGGAATCTTTTGGCAATGGAGAGAGCATTATGACAATTTTTCAATTACGGGACACATGTCCTGTGGATACACGTTATGTGTCTTTAATTCAGTCGTTTCCATCGCCTTCTGAATCCTCATGCTGTTGATAATTGCAGATTCTTCCACCTTTAGGGCTGTTTCCTACCGCAAGGACAAAAGAGTGCCCTGGACCTCTGTCCACTGCTCTGCCCTCTTTGATAAGAGCGTTGGCAGGATGAGGGTGACCATACCAGAAGTCAGGGGAATGCAATAGGTGGTATAGCACTTAGCAGCCCCATCAGTCTAATAAATCAGTAACAGCTTGCACTGCACTGTACATGCTCGAGCATTTTCCTGCAAAATGTTAGTCAGTTCCTGCAGAAAGTGTCATCACTTTTGTTTCTAAGCTGGTCGTAGGTTGTTTCCAAAAATGAACAGCATAGAGGCAGAAGTGATGACACTTTCTGCAGGACCTGCTCAAGCACGTACAGTGCAAGTTGTTACTTATTTGTTTGACTGGTGGGGCTGCTAAGTGCTATACCACCTACTGCACTCCCCTGACTTAAGCCCTCGTAAGTCCAACTCGTTTTCTAAACTGAAGGAAACACTTCACGGCATTGGCTTCAGACCTGCTACAAATTTGTCGGGTGATAGACCACGCCGCTCGAACTGTCAACACAACCGGCACTGCTAAGAGTATCCTACGACTTCCATATCGCTGGCAACGGGTTATACACAATTCTGGTGACTACTTCGAAGATCAGTAAAACTTTGAAACACGTATCTATTTTACACGAGCTGTAAATAAATAGTTGCCACTACTAAAGTTCCTGGCAACGGCCTTGCCGCAGTGGATACACCGGTCCCGTCAGATTACCGAAGTTAAGCGCTGTCGGGCGTGGCTGGCACGTGGATGGGTGACCATCCGGGCCGCCATGTGCTGTTGCCATTTTTCGGGGTGCACTCAGCCTCGTGGTGCCAATTGAGGAGCTAACCTAAACTACTTCACACCGCATGTTTAAATAACTTTATCATTAGTTGTGTTATGTTAAAGCATTGCAGTAAAACTGACATAAGCAGTTGATAAAAAACAAACACAGCTAAGAAAACAGCTATTTCTTTCGAAATGTTGTCAAAGTATTCGCGTTCACTGTACGAACTCGTAGATCGTGTCAAGCACGGATAGGGAAAGAGTTAGGAGCCAGTGACATACAGTGTGACGCATACCGTATGAGAAAAATTTAATAATATTGGTATTCAATGATATCGAACATTACAACGGCAACGAAAATTCCTTAATTCTATAGGTAAGTTATGTAGCTTAATCCCCATTATCGTAATACAGCACAGGAAAGCGTATGAATCTCTATCAAAAGTGTGGGAAGTACACTGAGGTGATGGAAGTCACGGGATAGCGATATGCACATTCAACAATGGCGGTGGTGCATTGGCGGAGCTGTCATTTGTGCTCAGATGACTCATATGAAAAGATTTCCAACGTAATTGTGGCCCACGACGGGAATTAACAAACTTTGAATGCGGAATCGTAGTTAGAGCTAGATGCATGGGAAAATCCATTCCGGAAATCGTTTGGAAATTCAATATTCGTTCTCCAAAGCGTCGGTGTCAAGAGTGTGCCGAGAATGTCAAATTTCAAGCATTAACTCTCACCATAGCCAAAGCAGTGGCCGACGTCCTTTACTTAACAACCGAGAGAGTGGCGTTTGCCTAGAGTTTCAGTTCTAACAGACCGGCAACACTGAGTTAAATAACTGCAGATATAAGTGTGAGACATGCTATGAACGTGTCCGTTAGCACAGGGCGGCGAAATTTGACATTAATGGGCTATGCCACCAGATGACCGTCGTGTGTCTGTGTGCCTTTGCTAACAGCACGACATCGCCTGCAGCGCCTCTCCAGGTCTCGTGATCATATTGATTGGATCGTAGACGACTGGAAAAACATGGCCTGGTCAGATGAGTTCCGGTTTCAGTTGGTAAAAGCTGATTGCAGAGTTCGAGTGTGGCGCAGACCCCAAGAAGCTATGGCGTTTTCACTGTCCAAGCTGGTGATGGCTCCAGGGTGTGGGTGTGTTTACATGGAATGGACTGATCACTGACTGGAAATTGTTGTGTACGGCTACTCTGAGACCATTTGCAGCAATTCATGGACTTCATGTTCCCAAGCAACGATGGAACTTTTATGGATGACAATGCACCATGTCACCGGGCCACAATTGTTCACGACTGGTTTGAAGAATATTTTAGGCAATTGTAACGAATGAATGGCGAGCCAGATCCCCCAGCATGAATCCCATGGAATATTTGTGGGACGTAACGGAGAAGTGAGTTCGCGCAAAAAATTCTGTACCAGCTACACTTTCTCAATTATGGATGGCTTATACAGGCAGCAATGGCTCAATATTTCTGCAGGGGACTTTCAGTGACCTATTGAGTCCATACCAAACTGCACCGGACAAAGGAGGTCCGACATGATATTAGGACGTATACCATGAGTTTGGGACCCCTGTGTAAGTGTTGCTGTGTCGCGCCAGCGTCATTTCTATTCGAGTTCTCATTTATAACCTTTCGCCGGCTGTTGTCTCAATCTGGCACACTCTTGTTTTAAAGCTAAATTCACTCTCTGCAGCGTGCTCCTTGTAAATTTTTCTAGAAAAGTATCATTGCTCCTAAACATTTGTTTAGTGGCACATGTTATGGTAAAGTGTGAAGAAAGAGTATTAATAAAAATAGCGAGTCTAACTGTATCACAGTGATTCTGTTGTTAATCAGCCGATGAGTCCTCCAAATTTAGAGTAATATATAATACATATCATCTTAGTGTGGCACCATGTGGACGTTGTTTACGTATCTGGACGCGTAAGGAGGGTGTTACAGTGCAGGGATACATGCCTGTACACTAGAACCACGCAATTTTCGGGAGTGACCGATCTTTAAAAATCAACGAATTTGCATATCTGCGCCTTTTGTAGGAAGTCTGACGTCGCTGACTACGTGTGAACTGGGAAAAATGATTAGGACAGTGACTGTTTTTCAATTAGCAATATGTCTGCGAATAACAGCGATGTAGAGTGTAATGCCATGACGGAGTCAGTATTCAGTGAAGATGGAACGGTTTGCCTTACAGAAGACAATCTTGAAGTACAAATTACTGAAAACATTTTAATAAATTATGAATTTTCTGGACAGTAAAGTGACTCAGAAATAAAATATGACAGTGTAATTAGCGTGCAGTCGACAGTGCAAACGTCGTCACCTACGAGTCATCAAGAGCTGACAACAGATAATTAATTACAGAAATGAACAACTAAAGCAAATTCTGCGGACTGTTGTAGACGGTAACTGTCGTTTGAACCACATATTTGAAAAGTGTCATCAGGAATTGATCCGGAGTTAGTGTGAATTAAGGGATACAAATGCGACAAGTGATAAACATGTCAACACTTACCTCATGACACTTTTTAACAACAAAGAACTTTGAGAAAAATTTAGCGTAAAGCATAAAAAAAAGAATCGAGGACGAGGTACAAAGAGTAAAAGGGGATTTGTGGAACACAAAATGTGGTGTGAAGGAATAGTGGCAAATTTGTCCATGCAGGGTCGGAAACAAGACAGCGAAATAGCAGAAACAGGCGGTATAAGCCAGACAAACAAAGAATCATTAATCAAAATGATTAGCAGAGAGCAATGTTACTTTAGTGAATTGCAGCAACACTTTTTGAAGGGACAAAGAGAAACTATTCGAAGAAATTGGCGTGACGTTTGAAGTTAAATAGAAAGACATCATTGTAGCCACCAAGAACATAGCTGGTAAGATTATTGATGAGTAAATACATTTCAGTCATTACGGACAATAGCTGGTTACCTTTGTAAAACAGTTTAAAGACGTAGTTCCTGTAAATTGGTATGAACGGAAGAAAATGAGATTATTTGTTGCCTTTATGCTGGAAAAAACGCATGATTATGGTAGCAGAACGATCAACAAATACAAGAGCTATGAACAACTAGAATACACATTTCTGAAGTTTTGGTCACTAAGTAAACACCGTTCAGTAAAATCGTCACTCTTGATATCCACTCTGATACGTCGAGAACGATGAAAGAGTTTATTAAAAAAACAAATATATATACTTAGGTGACCCCCAGTGTGAAGAAGAACTGATGGAGTTTTTGATTCAAAGGTTACCACTAGCTGGGCTCGGCTAAGTTTCATTGCTGACCGACCGTGACGTGGGGGAATTAGACACTGTTCTGCAAAACTTAAGATAAAGCAAGGTAACATATTAACCAGACGAGAGATACAAATTACCATAACATACTAACTACTCACTGCAAAGGAATGAAAGCGCGGGATCATGTTGCCAGAGGTCTCCGTGTGATGCACAGAAAGCTGGATGTCATATGGCGTGATGATAGCGCCAAATGGGACCGGCCTTGCAAGATGAGGCAGTTTGCAGGAACAGGAAAAGACACCGAGTGCGTTCAAAAATGGTTCAAATGGCTCTGAGCACTATGGAACTTAACATCTGAGGTCATCAGTCACCTAGACTTAGAACTACTTAAATCTAACTAAGGACAACACATCCATGCCCGAGGCAGGATTCGAACCCGCGCCCGTAGCAGCAGCGCGGTTCCGGGCTGAAGCGCTTAGAACCGCTCCGCCACAGCAGCCGGCTCTGAATGTGTATGTGTGTATGTGTGTGTGTGTGTGTGTGTGTGTGTGTGTGTGCGTGTGAATCAGCGAGCAGTTACGTGCACTTTGATGTTGTTCATTACAACGTTGCCCGGAGACAACAACTGGATGACGTCACATAAGGAAGAATCATCGGGAAATTGGAAGAAGGACAAATGTAACGAGTGTGTCCTAGTAGTTTGGTACTGCTTACAGCATTGTTTCGCCTGCATAGGGAGCGTTCCGGACCACAGGCACTGCGGCCTGAAGGAGAGCAGTTGGTCGACCACAGTCAACTACAGCAGAAAATGTCCGTTACCTCAGGTAGCAGGCGGGAAGGACTCACGTCAGACACTGGGTGCAAGTGCAACCAACATTTAACAGGGCAGCAAGGTCCGCAGTCTCACACTACACAGTAGCATGGCGACTGCATGGGAGTTGTCTCTTTGCGTGATGGCCAGTACGTTGTGTTCCCCTGACACTCTCTGATCGGCGGCACTAACGGTCGATAGCATAGGGACAGGGGCCAAGGAGGAGTACTCTTCTCAGATAAGAGCAGACTCAGCCTCAGTAGTGCTTCTGGACGTAACCTCATGTGGAGGGAGGCAGGAACACTTAATGCACTCGGGAACATTGGAATATTGTGGAATATGGTAGTTTTGATCGTCCAGATGCTTTTGTGAGTATGGGGGGAGGGGAGGGGGGGGGGGCGGGGAATAATGCTGCTAATCTCCAAATCTTTGAACAGGGTACGCTCACCAGACGACGTTATCACGACACTGTACTCTTTCACCATGTGTGTTTTTTCAGGCGTGCTTTCACTCTAGGCTTCATTTTCGTGGATCGCAGCGCATGAACGCACCAAACAGCACAGTGTTCATAGCTCTTGAAGTATGCGACTTAAAGCCCAAGTTTGCTGGATTTTTTTTTATTGTTAGGTCCCTACTACAACCTCTAAAAATACGGAAAGCAGAGAGCTTGCTGTAGAAGAGATTTGTTTCACAGCATCGAAGATTAAGCAGTGCTCATAGCTCTTAAGTGATGCATCGAAGAGACCACATTTACTAGAATTTTTGCTTAGAACGATTGTTTCTGCCGTATCCTTGAATACTGACGATTCCTTCTGGTACAACCTGTATAGATCTGCAACGAATACCGAGCATGCAGTGGTTAGAACGATTGACTCGCTTTCGGGAGGAACATAGTTTAAAGCGTTGTGTAGGTGGTCTACATTTGGTTACTGGGACTGTTTCCACAACAAAACGCGACAACTTTCTCACCCAATTCACACAACTCAGTTGCAGATTATAACGATTTTAAAATACTGGTATAACATTTTTTTAAAGTTCCCTAATGTGGCACAATGTTACATTCACTCCTATTATGATAAGAATAATTGGATAAAATATTTTTAGTTGCTCAATCTCGGCGGTTTGGCAGCAAACCGTCCACCACACTCCCTCTAGCAAGAGCAAATACCAGGACACCATATACGATGGGGTTGCAATTAGCTCAGACTCGAGCGAGCTCTTTGGTCTGCCATACAGACCCTACAGTACGGATTATGTCCACTCTTACGAACGGTCGAGTAGCTTCTTCTCGGGGAACTCCTTAAGCTCCCTTGTACTTGGTTCCTTTACGAAAAAATTCTAATAAGAAGCACTGGGAACTACCATCATAAAAATGAACATCAGTTCCCGCTATATTTGTGTTGTGGAGACATGGCAAAGATGAACTACGTAGTTTTCATGAACATCTCAATGAGGTCAAAGATTCATTTCACCATGAAGGAGGAATTAGACGGCAGACTACATTCTGTAGATGTGGCAATCTTCAAGGAAGATGATGTTAGTCTGGATCACAAGATATGCAGAAACCTGTACACATAGACCGTTAGCTATGACTATGTTAGCAAGGTGAAAGATTCCCTAAGCTCCATCAGCTTCCAACAGATGCATAATGACCCCACACAATCCTGTAATGTTAAAATTAGAAGTATTATTAAATAGTGTATAAGTACCGGTATAATATTAGAATCAGATCCCTAGTTCCTCATCAACATGAACCATACAGTTCCCAGATAGGATGGCCTCCCTAAACTCTATTAAGGTAATATCTTCATTCGACCTATTGTGTCTTCATTGTCAACACCATGTTACAAATTACAGATTAAATGACCTGATCAAGATCAAAACCAAGTTTAAAGCTAGTCATAGCATTCCTAATTCAGCTGACACGATTCAGCACAATTTAAAAGACATGTAAACACGCCTTAGTGCCAAGCATGTTTCTTGTGATGACATCAACTTATTCACTAGCGTGCTTGTACAGAAGGCCCTAACAATTCTCATAGACTTACTGGATGAATCAGGACCCAGTTGTCTCGGACGACATAAAGTTATGTACATGAACCTATCAAACACAAAATTATTTCCGTTTCAGTGGCAGGATATAAACACAGTGGATGGTCTAGCTGTAGCATATCCCCTCAATCCATTTCTTGCTGAAGTCTTCATGAACAACTTTGAGAAACAGTTTCTTAAAAATAATGCACTCTCTTCCAAGGTAAGTACTGTTGTGCTTATGGACACGTTCTACTAGACAACTTCAGAAATTCTTCTTCTCCTTAACACAACAGGATAAAATTCACAATGGAGTTTGGGGTTAACTGCATAAATCGTTTAATTCTAAGCACAGACACCTGCGATATATTCTTACTGTCAAGATTTATAGGAAACCTACCACCACAGATACTGTAATACCTGTCACTTCTCAATACCCAGTGACCCACAAAAATGCTGCATTTCATTCAACGATATGTCGCCTAATATCCATCCCTATGAGGAAAGGCAATTTCGAAATTGAGTTAAATGCAATCCGACAATAACTACCCTCCTACGTTAGTGGACACCATAATGCGCAAAAGGGAGAAGCAACAGGTGTGCTCTCTTCTTTGCACTCTTCTCGACCTACTACCTCAAGAACGCAATAAATGGTGCACAAGTCCATATTTAGGGAAAGACTCACTGAACGTAGCCAGAAAGCTTAAATCAGGAACTTCAAAACATTTTTTATAGGCACAACACTGTTGGACACTTTTGTCCATTGACAAAGACAGCACTTCAGTTTTGGAAAAGGGTGGAGTATACAAAACCATTTGTAACTGTGGCAAATTCTATATACATAATTCTGGCAGAGCCATATGTACCCGCTTGAAGGAAAACCATAGAAATTGGAAACTTAGAAAAGGAAACTCTACTTTTTCGGACCACCTGCTAAAAGAAGGACGTAGCTACAAGGTGCAACATGAGGTACTACATCACATCTTTAAAGGAAGAAAGATGAACTTCTTGAAATAATGGAAATTAATAAACGTATGTCCATACGCCCTAGCTTAATACTGAATGACGAGACACAGTTCCCTTACTCGCCACTATGACCTGCAGATTACAATCCCTATAGGCCATGGTGTAATTTATCCCTCTTACTCACTTGTCCCATTTTTTCTTTTACTTCAGTTACTATAATTTCTCTAGTCCTGTTGAAAACATTTACTGTTTATAATCACAGCTGCTTCACTTATCTGATTAATCACACTATTATATCTTATCTTTTAATAATTTAGGACCTGTTAAAGAAAAAATTATGTTGTTCAGCCTCTCCGTGCGAACACGTCATCAAAGTTTATTGTTCATTTCATTTCCTTCTAAGAAAAAGAAGGTTGTAATGTTTTGTGCAGATCATTCGTTATTTCTCACATATTTTATCTTACATGGGGACCTTCCGGTCTCGGGAATTCAGTTCGGGATGAGACTTCGCAGGTTAATAGTATACCTCAAGGGTGTTCACTCATAGAAGTCTTAAAGTGTACTATCCAGGAAATTCCAAAAAATGTGCTCTGAAGTTTTATACGTAGCTCCTACAGACCTCATATATGGATCATAGGACGTGTAGAGCAGATAAGTGAAGAAGACCAGTCAGCAGTGTACTAGACTGTCACGCGGCCGATGTGTTCAATGCTACCTACCTGCCAATATAGTTTCATTTTTTAATCGTATTAAAAATTATAACAACTGTTAAATTTAAATCATAAATAATTTTATTTTGTTTATGAAATGCCTGTGATACGTACTTAAAATATGAACTATGATCATCAATACCTTTTTTCAAAAACTTGACTTATTTCAAATGCATCTTCTGGGTGGAGTTTCGGTTTTAAATTTTTTTTACAGTACCATATTCATTTATCAATTTTGTATTTTATGTGCAAGCACCAGAATATAAAGTCATAAGAACATTGAAAACAAAAAATATTTTGGCAAATTGCACAATTTATGAAGGACAATTGTTTACAGGAACAAAGTTTTTTTATAAGATTTGTTGTAAAACATACTTCATTGACTTTCCTGAAAAATTCTTTCATCAGAAAGCTTGGAAGCGTACCAAGTATATCGGATCATCTTCTTAAAGACTGGCGTCGCTGCTGATGATGGAATATTGATTGTATTTTTTTTACAGTCTTCGCAAGAATTTATTTCTCTATTATTTTAATTAATATAAGCGCAATTTTGTTCTCGTTTTATCAGATTTTTTACTTGTATATAAAAATAGACGTCATATGGTTCTAGATGGGAAGTACATTTCGGAGGAATCACTTTAATTTTACATGTTGACGATTTCTCTTCATTCTGAAAGATTTCGTCGTATAATTGACGCTTTCCCCCTCCACCCTAAGAGTCAATAAATAAGAGAAACCGTTCTTGACCCACATAAGACTTCAGACACCGGTTGAGAAAGTCAGTACACAGTTCTGTAGTTAGCTTTACAGGTTTGTAAGACGTTATTACAACGTTTTTATAATTTTGCTCATATTCTTGTACTGTTTTTTGAACTCGAGTATCAAAGTTACCGGTTGCCTCTTGTAAATGAAAAAACACTTGACGCAGGATGTTTCCAGAGAGAGTGAGAGCAAACTGAGCGATATATGTATGCGTCACTTCATTTGTGCCGTGTCTTTGGACGAAAATAGTTTTGCTTCCTTTGACAACCAGTGTCCTGTTGCACACCGATTAATACTGACATCCTGGGAAGAAATAACAACCGAAATTGAAGTATATTGTCAGGGAATCGTAAAAATAGAGAGCAAAATGATTTTTAAACGTCATGCAATAAATAGGTGTCTGGTCAATGTTGATAATAAAATCGTTGTTGAATTTCGGTATCAGTTTTAACATCTGGGTTCGAAAGGTGTTTGCAGCAGCCAAGGTTTCTTCGATAGTCCCTGTTTCGTTTCTCGAAACAAATCGTGTCGCTTTTCGCTGACGAATTCCGTGCTTAATTTTGAATCTATGAACACAACTGTGAGAAGCTTTAAATTCAAAATCTGCAAACTGTTGTGCTGTTGCTGAAGTTCACTGTTGCCAATTCCGTGTAGTCACCTGCTGATAATTCTCTCGAGCTGCAACAAAACGATCATACATTCAGGAAATGATTGCTGCGTACATATGAAATTGATTGCCTCCCTTTTTTATTTCTTCTTCCCATTGGGATAAATATTCCTTCTTTCTTAACAGGCTGCATTTTTCTTCTTTTGTTTCCACGTGCGATGAGCCTTTGCGATATGAACGAAGTTAATTTTGTAATCCAAAGAAAGACGGTCTACTTCTCTTGCCTTCTTTTCTCCTGTTCATATTCATTCCATATGCTGTGGTCTTCGTACTTTTCGAGAGGTTCGCCTTCACAATTTTCATTTTCCTGTGCAAGTTCATCATCAATCACAAGTAATTTTTCAGCTAACATGTCCATAGTACGTCTGTGAATTTCTTGACAGATCAACATTGCTTCACAAGAAATCAAATTATATTCAGCAAGCCAGTTTTCGTAATAGCGCCTTTTAACATCACCTTCGACACTTACTATGTAATATGCTTTCAGATGTCTTCATCGACAGACATTATTAATTCACAGTATTGTTAAAATTCCAGTAATATTTTACAGCATAGAACGCTCAAATCTCTGCATTAAGTCACGACTGAACTGGCACTGAAGCAGCAAAGGTCCATTGCTCGATTAGTTCCGTGCGGGCCTTGACACTTCCTGACCATTTGCTTGTTTGTATACAGGGTGTTACAAAAAGGTACTGCCAAACTTTCAGGAAATATTCGTCACACACAAATAAAGAAAAGATGTTATGTGGACATGTGTCCGGAAACTTTTAATTTCCATGTTAGAGCTCATTTTAGTTTCGTCCACCTACGCTCAATGGAGCACGTTATCATGATTTCATACGGGATACTCTACCTGCGCAGCTAGAAAATGCCTTTGCAAGTACGACACAACAAGTGGTTTATGCACGATGGAGCTCCTGCACATTTCAGTCGAAGTGTTCATACGCTTCTCAACAACAGATTCGGTGACCGATGGATTGGTAGAAGCGGACCAATTCCATGGCCTCCACGCTCTCCTGGCCTCAACCCTCTTGACTTCCATTTATGGGAGCATTTGAAAGCTCTTGTCTACGCAACCCCGCTACCAAATGTAGAGACTTTTCGTGCTCGTATTGTGGACGGCTGTGATACAATATGCCATTCTCCAGGGCTGCATCAGCGCATCAGGGATTACATGCGACGGATGGTGGATGCATGTATCCTCGCTAACGGAGGACATTTTGAACATTTCCTGTAACAAAGTGTTTGAAGTCACGTTGGTACGTTCTGTTGCTGTGTGTTTCCATTCCATGATTAATGTGATTTGAAGCGAAGTAATAAAATGAGCTCTAACATGGAAAGTAAGCGTTTCCGGACACATGTCCACATAACATATTTTCTTTCTTTGTGTGTGAGGAATGTTTCCTGAAAGTTTGGTCGTACCTTTTTGTAACACCCTGTATACAACAGGACAACAGCAGTAATCTGTTTTTGCACGAAGACGCCGGTTTCTCAGATTTACGACGAATATTAATAACCTTTTCACAGATTATAATATCACCCAATTTTTAATATCACTATAAGGACAGTAATTGACGCTTTAATTTACCTCAGTTAAAAAGGCATTTGAAATTATTCAACGTTTTAAAAAGAAATTATCGGCGAGTGTAATTCACGTTTTAAGTAGCCTGTGACAGACATTTCATAAACGAAATAAAATTGTTTATGATTTAATTGATAATGTAGGTCATTGACTTTATTTGAAAGTTGTTATAAATTTTAAAACAATTAATAAACAAAATAAAATCGAATCCGAATCAGCTGTATAACATTCTAGTACGCCATTGACTGAGTTATTTCACCTGTACGCTCCAACGCAAACTCTGAAAATGTACGAGGTACGTATGAGCTACGCTTAAAACTTTAGAACCTTATCCTTGGAATTTTCTAGATAGTTCGCTTTATGACTTCTATGACTGGGCTCTCTTGATGTATACTACCAACCTGCGAAGTCTCATCCACAACTGAATTTCCGTGACCGGAAGGTCCCCTTGTTAATTAAATAATTTTAACTGAAATAATTCTAAATGTAACGTTGACGATTTTCATCTTTGTAAATAGAGATACTTTGTCT
This sequence comes from Schistocerca piceifrons, assembly GCF_021461385.2. Lineage (NCBI taxonomy): Eukaryota > Metazoa > Arthropoda > Insecta > Orthoptera > Acrididae > Schistocerca > Schistocerca piceifrons. The sequence continues at coordinate 334,281,785 of NC_060144.1, forward strand.
GTAGCTGCACTAGTTTGAAATCTTTGATCCGACAAAAAGTTCATTGACCACATATTTATCTTTGTACCTGATGATGGCCTAATAGACAAATACCGGTTTGTGAAACAAATAATAAATATTGTAGAACATTACACCAACGTCGAGTGTGTTTTCATTCATAATTGGAAACAAAAAAATATACGGACCAAATTACTGTAATACATGTGAATGGAACGAAATTATGTAAACTGAAATACTGTAAGACGCTCAAATACTTGGGAGCATTTATTGCTAGCTCTCGTCACAAGTATTATTTTTATTGGCATTTCCGTTGTCGAATCGGTGAAATGACGCTTAAGCCACGTATGTTATGAAACTTGAGAGGCACCCACATGCCTTGCTCATACCTTGGCATCAAGCAGTCAGCCCTGCAAGATGAGTGGCCTGCCAAGCGAGTGGATTCATTCTTATTTATCGAGTAACATGAACTCTAGTACTCACAATTAAGTTAAAAGTTATTCTCCTGTTTGGATATTACGCAACGGAAACGCACATCTGAGTATTAGTAATTTACACAACTCTGACTGTTCTCTACGCACTGGCAATAACACATTTTCTTTCTTATTTAACGGCTTTGATCAATACGTGGCCATCGCACTGAATATGAATGGCGCACACATTATAAATTCTGGGTATCATGACAACATACTATTCGAAGGAAAAGGCCACCAACCTTTTTCTTTTCACTATTTTCTTTATTCCGATAAATTCTGTAACCTAAACACACAAATTCTATAACCTACAACAATAACACATGAGAAATTCCGCCCAGTGGACATGGCTTTACATTGGTGATTCTCTATCTTATGGTCTCGTAATTATTTAACGCTACAGTGCACTTTCTGGATAGGATGGTGGATATTTTGCTATATCTCACAGTTCGACTCACACACCCATCATCACGAAAATTTCCTCCAGACCGAGCGGTACAAAAAGAAACATGCATAACTCACTGCCTCTGAAACTATCTTGATACTCTCCCATGCCAACCACACATACTTAAATTTCATGAAATACGTCACACTGGCAACATACAATACAAAGAATAGTCACAACGTTATAATCACATCACTTTCAGCTTTCCCACTTCAATTATTATTTATCCCAGTTTCACACGACACTGCCCCACTTCGTAACTTTTCTTTCCTACTATGAACTCTGGAGGATATATGCATTTCTTCCTGTGCAATGCAAGCCAAGTGGCGTTGCTGGATAGACGGCTGACTCACCTTGCTTCTCTCTGAGTATTACAGTTTCAATCAAGCGTCACACGGAAACATAACACGCAAAGTAATGTTAAGAACATATTCATCACACACACGAGTCCTCAACTGATACCATGGACGAGTACTTCTCTTTATCCTTTGTCTCACACAGATTGAGACTCACACAATACTCACCACGTGGAAGTACTCGTCTCTAATTTCAAGTCCTGCACACGCCATTTCTTAAATATTTCCAACTTATAGTACACACGCTAGTAATTCAGCTTAACTTAAGCACTCGGAAGTATTTCAACTTATTGCTACACGTAGTTTCATTGTGATCGTTGGTCACTTCCGAAGATTACTACGATCCCCTTAATATTACCTGACTGACATTTAATTCTCCCCACAAAAGTTCCTGAAATAGAGAAATTATTATTCCAAACTACACTTAAGTATTTCACATGCATACCATGTCTCCACACTTTTTTCTTTACGGAGCACACCTAAGACAGGTGTTACCAACACAAGATTCAGCGGCAGAGTGCTGAAACATGGCCGATCTCGCACCTCCGCCATGGTGGGGGAGCACCATGCTACTGTATTGGTCAGCCACATTTCAGGCGCTCAAAGCTCAGGTAAATTTTCTCTCTTTGGTCCCACCAAACGTGACCCAAGTACCGTCTCAAAGATGATCATATATTTCACATTCACTATCTGTGGTTAGCAGACGACCATACATTCATTCATTTCGCAGACCTCACCAAATTGGATTTAGGGATTTATTTTGTGGGAGTGCACATGTGATCAATTAAATAAATAAATTGTCATTCTTTCCTAAACTGTTATCCGGCTTCGGTGCATTAAGTGAAATTGAGTTATTATTACAAAAAATATGTTGTTCTAACAAGAATAACGAAGAATGTTGTACCTATTTTCAATGTCGGGCGGTACTGTACCCTTTCAAATTGACAAAATTTTATGAAAGGCAGAATTACTAGTGTGTCACTGTTGTGGAAGCTAATAAAGTTTGATGATAATTTAATGCTGAAGCATTTCATTTATAACTACTGGTTATGACTCAAAAGATCCAATGAAAGTCTTGTCCCAAAGAATCTTTTCAAATACAGCTTCCTGGATGAAACAAAAATTTTCAGGTAAGATATATTCAATTTGCATACTGCACAAAGGGATTTTGTGACAATGTAAACTGACTGATCAATCAGTAGCGAACGCATAGGGTGAGTAAGGTTATAGTCTGTCCGTACTGATTGCTCACTAAAGTCTTGGAAACGTACGGGATGGCGTCGAATATTCTCACTTCTGTTGTGATCACAATGGGGATGTAAGAGAACAGTCGCTGCGCTGAATGTAAAAGAAATGAATTTCTGGCGTGTAGGCCTTCTTTGTAGCTCCGAACAAGAAGAATGCGACAAAGAGAGAATTCCTTACCTTTTTCTGCGCTACAGGGGAAAGAGAACGTCTGTGTCTGGTAGCACAAAGTGGCCCCCCGAGGCAGGAGGCCGGTGCCTGCTGCAAATTTAAAGGACGCCATCTGCAAAGCCGGCAGCCGCCTAATTGCTTCAGCCGCCACCGGCGCCGCACAGCCACGTCCGGGGACTCGGTCTAACGGAGCGTGGATGCGCACTAACAAGGGCCGTGTTTACACGAAGCGCGGCGCGGCGCTGCGGCGCGGGCAGCCGAATGGGCGACAAAGGGGCGCTCAGGTTGCGATTCTGCCACGGGCTGGGGCCGTAGGCCGGTAGTCCGCTTCGTCGCGTATAGTTTGCTGCTGGTTTCTGGAACAATGAAGCATCTCCCGCCACCCCAATAGGTTTGTTACATCATTGCTGCAGCTAGTGCTTGACTTGAGCTCGATCCGAACATCTCGAACAGTTCACGTCACAGTTCGAAAAATCTAGGCTTCTGCTCCATTTTCCGATCGCCAGGAGCTCTAGCGACTTCTGTTGGTAGTACCTCTTCGACGTCGTAACGTTACTAATGAACTCTGGAGTTTAATAATAAAAATGAATGAAACACGGTCTGAAGCATCTTCTGTGTTGTGGGTCATATGTAACAATAGCAACCAGTCCATACACATTATAAAAATGGGTGTATGTACGTGTGTGTGTGTGTGTGTGTGTGTGTGTGTGTGTGTGTGTGTGTGTGTGTGTGTGTGTGTGTGTATGTGTGTGTGTGTGTGTGTGTGTGTATGTGTTTTACGCATCTCCCCCTAAGCCACTGGAGCGATGTCAACCAATCTTGGTATACATAGTCTTTACTGTCAGGTAACAGTCGCTGTGGGCGTAAGAATCACCTGCCTAATATAGTTCATGAGATATGAAATAATAAACAATGAGATGCGTAGAAAAGTGACGCATCATACGTGACATTCAAATGTATTACCTCTGTGCTACTAAATGTATTCACAATAAATTTCGCAGACAGTATCCTCATACGCTGCTAAATGCACCTACAAAACTTGTCACACGTAGTTCAGGAGATATTACGTCATAAACTGAGATGGCGATACGCAGCCGCACTGTGCATGACAGTTAAATTTATTAGTTTCTTTTCTCCTACATTCTCAACAATTTTGAAGTCCGCAACACCATATGCCGCTAAATGTACCTACAAAAGTATATCGTTTTATGAGGGAAGGAGATATCATGTCATAAACATTGACATGCGTGAAAAATTGCCGCATAATTAATGATACGCTTATTCTTTACTACTAAGACACTCGCACAATCGAGTGAAATTACGGAAATCACTGACATCTAGCAGCACTTTTGACTGCTATCAACTAAGAAACGCAGAAACCTGTAAGCGAAAATAGTGTTAGTCTTTACAGCTACGAAGAGATGTTGCCATAGAGACGTTTACAAAATCGGTACGAAGCAGCTGTGCTCAGCGTAAAGAAACTGTCCGCGATCCTGTTTCTTCATCTTATACGTCTGTACTTTATGCAAATGCCTTTGTACGACTGTTTCATAATTCCAAAGGTGTTTTCACGAATACACGGAAATGAAATTTTTTCGATACTTCACTACAAACACATTTCAGTTTTTTTATTTGTTTTCGTTTCTAAAGAAAATTTGCAAAATGAATACTAGAGAAAATTCGTTTTTGTCTGCTAGTATATAAACAAAAGATTGCTATAACGATTCGGATCGCTCGTCCCACAGTCTAGTGAGATCTGTTGGTACAACGAGTACAGTCGCTGTAATTTCTTTTCAGATTGAAATTACAGTAAGTTTAATGTCATTTATTTCGTTTCTTAGGCACTTCATTCCTGATTAACTTTCTTCCTTGTTTCCTCTGAATGTTGTCATTTTGTTTTGAAAAACTGATTAGAAGGTGGTAACTAATGAAGCGTCATTCTAGTATGTGAACGAGAATCGATATGTTTGTTACAACTCTAACTGGCAAATGATTTTGGTCTCTAACAATCAAACATCATATTATTATTGCTTCAGAGTTAAACAATTATGAGTACAACGTTTTCGTCTTTGACTGTTATCGTAACTTGAAAGTTAGCGCAGATGTCCACATGTCCATACCTACTGCATGAGAACTCTTTCAACTAATTTGTCAAAAAACTAAAAGTAGTTTGTGTAGTGGTATACTTTAATGCTACTTCCTCCCGTGTTTTACAAAATGGTTAAATTTTAAGCAGAGCTCTATCTTGTTCATGTGGTTAGATTGTAGTTTGTCGTGTATCGATTAAACTTGCACCGAGAATATCAAACGTCACGTGTTCGTTCGAGCAGGATCGATAATGTATCTATTACTGAGGCATGGCAGGAAATATTTGAAATATTGCGCTTGTTTGAACGCATGTATCATTTGTCCGTCCGTCTCTAGTTGCAGATTTTTTGTTTCATTCAAAAAGAAATCATACGATGGATCACTAACCTTAAATTTTGGAGCTTCTACTTTCTGGAACTGATTCGAGGGAAGCCATACTGTTTGGAGTCTGTTGTTCTGACATTATGTCCGAATATGCAGCTAGTTTATCCTGTGCAACCATACTCAGTTCTGCGTAGCCTACTGTGCTCTACCTTTATTTTAACCACAGTTTGCGACGTCTGAGAATGTATATTTTCTAGTAGCAAAATGATTCCTTTGGCAAATTTTCCACGACGATTTGCCATAATTGCCTGTTTAAGTTAGTCGAAAAGAGTCTTAATTCTCTACATTTATATCGTATGCCTGTACTAGATACTCCGACAAAGTAAGACCGCCTTTGTCCTGAGAAACGGCCGCCATGCCGCTTTTGACCTGTTTCTACGTGTGGAACTTCTTTGATGGCGGACGCCTACGGTATTACCATTCCTTTGGTCCTTGATTTTAAGATCATAGATGTGGAGCTATATTTCATCCTCAATCACTAACCTATTAGAAAGAAAGGCTCTCTGTAGGGCCAAAATTATCAAAAACTGTATTCAATGTCTCTGTTCATGCATTCTTCTATTCACTGTTGAAACATTTCGGCACCCACTTCGGTGAAAGTTACGTCTAGCGTATTGTTGCTAATGGGCCCGGTACGCTCTTTGGAGGTTTCTGTTATCTCGGTTACCTTTTTGGCGTATATGTGCCGTTCCTTAAGAATGAGGTGTAAATATTACCAAGCTATCACTTTAATGGTTCTACTCTATTCTGTGCAAGCATTTTATCTCTGTGTAACTACTGCAGTCTACATACATTCAAACCTGCTTCTCTGTCCATCATGTCCAGGTTTCCCCTCTATAGCTTTTACCCCCCACCCCTCTCCCCCGCCCCACCCTCTTGCCTTCATTACCAACTTGACAATTCCTTGGTGCCTCAGGATGTGTCTTATCAGCCGACCTGTTATTTTAGTCAAGTTGTGCCTTGAATTTCTTTTTTCCACAATTTGATTAAGTATCTCCACTGAGTTGTTCGATATACGCATCTGACCATCGGCTTTCTTCAATAGCGCATTTCAAAAGCGTCTGTTCTCTTTTTGTCTGTACGGCATCTGCATCACGTTCCATTTCCGTAGAAGGATACACTCCAGGCAATTTCTTTCAGAAAGACTTTAATTTATAATAGAAGTTACCAAATTCATGTTTTTCAGTGATGCTTTTCCTGCTATTGTCGGTCTGCATTTTATTTCCTCTCTGCGTCGGCCATCATCAGTTATTTTGTTGCCAAAATAAAGAAACTCTTCCACTATTTTCAGCATTTCCTAATCTAATTCCCTCAATCATTGCCTGATTTAAGTCGACTCATTCTTGTTTTACTTTCGCTGCCGTTCATCATGTAACCTCATTTCAGGGCAGAATCACTTCTGTTTAACTGCTCCTCCAAGTCCTTTGTCTTTTCTGTCAGTATTGCGCTGTCATCAGCAAACCTCATAGCTGTAACTAATTGCCTTGCATGTCGTTGCAGCTTCAATCAAAGTTCGTTGAGAGAACGAAACAGTATTGGACTTACATGTAGAGTTTCGGAAAGTAACAGTGTGGCTTTATATCCGTGAGTGGGTATATCCCAGACAGACATTTCATTGGGCGTGGTGATTGCCATTGATTATTTTGGTGACTTATTGTCAGGATGGGTTTAATAGAAGTGATGTGGATCAGAGCTGGAATACGTAGTCCCTAATATGGAGGCTTACGTCCTGATAAACATAGTCTCGGTGTAAGATTCTGATCAAAGAGAATACTTAAGGTAGTCGTACACTTTATACCCAGTGGCTTCTTTGCATATCGACGATTAGTCCATACGCAAGTTACCAAGCATAAACGATCTCTACAAATAATGAATGTGTGTTATAGTGGGGCTCAATTAAGTAATTAATTTATTAAACATAAAATACTTCTGGATAAGGTAATAATAATACAATAACAGTGAAGCAGAATTTAATTCTGTAGTCCCGTACAGTTCCTTAAGCAAGGCTCAAACAATATGGTACAAATAAAACCCATTTGGAACAATGAAGAAAATTAAAATCACGCCTTTGCTCCAAGGTAGATAACTGCGAAAAAAAATGTAACAGTTACAGTATGTGACTCACGGTCAAGACAGGAAATATGATGTAACTTCCGCAACTAAGCCTAAGATACCAAAACACACTCAGACTTAATTGCTCTACCACCCCTGCCATCACCTAGTAGGAATTACAACAACCAACCAAAAACGCTATACCGAATTACCCACGCATACATCTCAACCTCTTAAACGATAACACGTAGGATTGATCATTCACACAGAACAACTATCAAGATGATTTTCTCAGTAAGAATTACGTCAACAAATATATTCTGCTCACTGCATAATTCCAACAAAATCACTTTCTGTATAACACAGTTAATCGCACTTCTGACGTTTACAATAATAAATAAAATGGCTCTTGCTCACAAAGGACACACCCGGGTACTCAGTGTACCATCAATCAACAATCAAAAATTGTCACACCATAGCCATAGATTTCCGTGTGTGAAGTAGTTTGCTAACGAATACACCAAACTCACTGTTCTTATACAACACAGCGCACTGTATCATAGCACTAAACCATCAGGTGCGACCGTCAACGGCTGGAGTACTCAGGTACTGACGTACGAAAGCCCCTTTCTCTGCCTCCACTGGAACAGCTCTTCTCTTGGCCAGGAAAAGACGCCAACCACTCCTGCAGGTTGTTGTACCCACATAGTGGCCACACCCCATACTGACCATTAATGACATCTGGTAAACAAAACAGCAACACCATGTAGCAGGTTGTCGAGGCTCCCGCTCTTGGCTCTGCCAAAATAGGATCGTTCCTCCCCGCCTACCAACTGAACCTACCGCTAGAAACAGCTCGGTCCGAAACAAGGATAACAAATAGCATCTCAGAACATTCGGGTCCGTTTCGTGACATCCCTCGTTTGCTACTTCTGAGACTCCATATTGGATTTCCTCGTATTTTGTTGTTTCTGCACCATAACTTGTGTGTTATGATGGTACACCGAATATTTATCACAAACGTCACTCTTGCTAATATTTGTTACTATTAATTTACAGTTAACAAAACATCAGAGGAAGAAAATCTTTAGCAGAGACGAAGATACGCAATTCTAATGAAGAAAGCAGTGTGTGCATGGCATTGTCTGGTGGTTAGAGACCTGGGGTTATGATGTCAGAGGCAGTAGGTTCACATCCTCGTACCTGATAATATATACAGGGCTATTACAAATGATTGAAGCGATTTCATAAATTCACTATAGCTCCATTCATTGACATATGGTCACGACACACTACAGATACGTAGAAAAACTCATAAAGTTTTGTTGGCTCAAGCCGCACTTCAGGTTTCTGCCGCCAGAGCGCTCGAGAGCGCAGTGAGAGAAAATGGCGACAGGAGCCGAGAAAGCGTATGTCGTGCTTGAAATGCACTCACATCAGTCAGTCAGTGCAACGACACTTCAGGACGAAGTCCATCAAAGATCCACCAACTGCTAACTCCATTCGGCGATGGTATGCGCAGTTTAAAGCTTCTGGATGCCTCTGTAAGGGGAAATCAACGGATCGGCCTGCAGTGAGCGAAGAAACGGTTGAACGCGTGCGGGCAAGTTTCACGCGTAGCCCGCGGAAGTCGACGAATAAAGCAAGCAGGGAGTTACACGCATTCTTGCAGCAAATTCGCAATTCACCGAAAGTTAACGTGTTTTGTGCTATCTCATGGTTTAAAGTTTACGGCCCCTTTTTCTTCTGCGGAAAAAGCTGGGAAATTGGCTCATGTCACAACTGGAGACCGACAGCGTCGACTTCATCTTTCAACAGGATGGTGCTCCACCGCACTTCCATCATGATGTTCGGCATTTCTTAAACAGGAGATCGGAAAACCGATGGATCGGTCGTGGTGGAGATCATGATCAGCAATTCATGTCATGGCCTCCACGCTCTGCCGACTTATCCCCATGCGATTTCTTTCTGTGGGGTTATGTGAAAGATTCAGTGTTTAAACCTCCTCTACCAAGAAACGTGCCAGAACTGCGAGCTCGCATCAACGATGCATCAACGAGGAACTTGATTATCGGCTTGATGTCTGCCGAATCACTAAAGGGGCACATATCGAACATTTGTGAATGTCTAAAAAAACTTTTTGAGTTTTTGTATGTGTGTGCAAAGCTTTATGAATATGTCTCAAATAATAAAGTTATTGTAGAGCTGTGAAATCGCTTCAATCATTTGTAATAACCCTGTATATATATATATATATATATATATATATATATATATATATATATATATATATATATATATATATATATATACGCGTTTGTAACAGATTCTGCTTCCTCCTTAGTCATGTAATGGAAGCACATTCTGAAATATTCGATTTACTTTATATATAAGAGCGAGCTCTCAGGAACAATTTTGTGACTTCAGTGTGACTGAAAAAACGTAAGATGAAATCCTGCAACCAGCAATGGTATTAACATTCAGGCTTGTTAGGAACACTTTGCTATTTATCCTAAATATGTCAATTTCGGTGGGTGTGGACAGGCAGGAACCTAAGAGGACACCTTAAATAGCTGCGAGTGAAACAAGCAGCTTTCACATTTATCTCCTCGCTTGTCAAAAATATTTAGCTGCATTCGGATCGTTAACAACAATTTCGTAAATTCAACGGTCAAGGCAAAGATTACACAACACAGTGGGTGATGATGAACTTAGTACAAAGTAGAGAATGAACACTGAGATCATGCTGCGTTCGATTCGTTAACAACAATTTTGTAAATTCAACGGTCAAGGCGAAGATCACACAAACAGCGAGTGTTGATGAACTTAGTACAAAATAGGGAATGGAGATTGAGGTTATGGTGTCGGACTGTGGTTTGTGTCATGATTTCTATACTTCACGTTTTACGTCTCGCTAAATGATCATTTAAGGACAAAATTTACACTTAATTGTAGCAAGCAACACTAATCGTCGAGGCAGCTGTTGAGTTCACTGGCTGCTATAAATCACAAAATAGTTTTTGGTGAATATTTTCAATACATGAATGTTCCAGAAACAGAAGCAGTCATGTGGTGAAAATGTGGACTACGTCTTATTTGCCTCCCCTTTTCTATAAAAAATAACTGCAATGTCGAAATAAGCTATTCCACGAATCATTTGCTGAGAAATGGTTTCCGAAATGTTTCACCTCTAAACACTCCGCTTTTGTAATATGTATCACAGCGTCCAGAGAACACCGAAGGCAAGAACAATGAAAATCCAGACCGCATACAGGCTAATCGGAAACGAAGCAATCCTATTGACTCTCGCTACCCTGAAAAGCTGCTGGTTATTCTTGTTTCGAGCCTAGCTGTCCCCGGCCTTCCGGCCCTGCACCTTCCGGCTCGTGTGCTTGATGGCCAAGACTCCCACTCCCCCTAATCACTAACACCGGCCACCGCCCCCAATTCTCTGCGCCCTGACCAGGCTGTCGACGACACTCCACGTGCTGTCAGACTGTGGTCACGCCACCCCCTTCCAGGAGATTTACTACGTTCGAAATGGAGCAGGCGGCTGCCACACTCTCGTCTCACAATGACTAAGAAAGCTCAGATCGGCGCCAGCAGCACCGGAAACGCCGTCGATATTGCATCCTATCGACGCGCTATCACGGAAGTAGAGCCGAAGTGGCCGGTTGCGTGTAGCAAGAAACTAGGCGTGCTACAAATTACAAATTTATAGCATACGTGTAAAGCGAGGACTACCACTATGATCCATTAAGTAACCTTTGTACGTACTCGTGGTGTGGCTGATACTCTGACATTAACTTCTTTCCCAGACATCAATCATACAACTGCTCTGATGGCTTCCTCCACCTCTTCATGTCTCGGGTTACTCTTTTCATCTCTGGAGACCCACTACACTCAACAGCCTGGGTTAAATGCTAATTTTAACATTCATCTACTCCACTTTATATGTGTTCTAGTAACCTGTCCATTCCCATCCCAGATACAAGGTTTTCATGTAAGAGCTGATCATAGATTTATTCATAAAATATTCCTTGTGGTACCTCCTTATTTTTAATTTACCTGCACACTTTACTGAACGACACCAATAATACGATAGGGAAACTGCGAAAACAAACGGTGGGACAGACAAATAACATAAACACGTGACTAGCATCCATTTTGACGGTGATATTAAATGCCGGCCGCGGTGGTCTAGCGGTTCTAGGCGCTCAGTCCGGAACCGCGCGACTGCTACGGTCGCAAGTTCGAATCCTGCCTCGGGCATGGATGTGTGTGATGTCCTTAGGTTAGTTAGGTTTACGTAGTTCTAAATTCTAGGGGACTGATGACCACAGATGTTAAGTCCCGTAGTGCTCAGAGCCATTTGAACCATTTGATATTAAATTAATGCTAACTTGAGAAGCAACATGAAGGAGATAGCGAAAGTGAACCCACTTTTCTTATTTTCGTCTATAGCTAAATGCATGTGAAATTGAGATTTTAAGTCTGACTATTTCGTTAAGTTTATGAACCCATCTGTAGCTTTTGTTGGAAAGTATGCTTAAATTCTTGCGCTGACATATCTGAAGATGGAAGCATCTTCCGAAATGCTTCATTTTTAATACGATCAGATTTTCAGTTAAGATTACAAATGGGATTGATATTCTTTGAAACACCGCAACAAAAATACAAGGTGTAGCCCTAAAATTTGGTGGTGCTATTAGCTTCCTGCAGACTCACTCTCCAACGTGATATATATTTCGCAACGATGGGTGACGTGGTGGAGTCTTTGGTCATGGAAGTTTTCTGTTTTCCTGTTCGGGAAACTTTCCAACTAGAAAATCCCCTCGGCATAGTTATGGAGACGTCACTGGGTTCATATCAGGATTACACTGTAGAGGGAAAGGGGGATGGGGGATCAAAATGTGCTAGTCTGAAGAAGCAGCTTATGTTACTGTGTTTCTTGCAGAATGAGATGGGGCGTCGTGGTGTAGCAAGCAACGCATCGTCTTATTGGCGTCCCATAATGCAGGCATGCAGGCAGGGGATTCCAGTAATAGGTTCCCGTCACCGTTTGCCACTTAGAAGCGTAATCTCATGACACCATACCATGGCAACTCCCCCCCCCCCCCCACCCACAAAAAAGAAAGCAAACTTTCCATCATGTTGCTCGATGATGGTCGAGTCTTCGTCTTTATCGGTGGTGGTTAATGCATGTGTTTCCACAGGTTGCTTGCCTTCTTTAACTCAAGTTGGTACTGATACCCAACACTTGCCCGTGGTAATTAGGTAGCTAAGCGAGTGATGTAGTTTGGCGCAAAACAGCTGCAACATTTCCGCTGCTGCATCGATTCGGAGGGTGTTTTGAATGGGTGTGATCAGTCGCGGAACTCAACGGGCGATGAGATGTGTCACGTTCGAAATGTCGTGCAAGATGTTGAAAACTGATCCGTCACTGGTTTTCACTTTTTCCACTGTCGCTTCGACTGTCGTACACTGATCCCCAAGCACCTAGCTCTCTACTTACGTCGTGATCCCGGCTCTTTACAGACAGACGGTCTGCCACTTCTTTCTTCGTCATTCAGACTTGTTTGACCGAAGTGGAAGTGTCTACACCCCCTAACTTCTGTGTCATGTTATCATGGGTTGCTGCCGTACACTTCCACCAACTCAGCAAGGTTTGCTGCAGCGTTCTTACTCTTCAAACGTTCTTACTCTTCAAATGCAAAAAACGAACTGCTGCACGACTTTCTTCCCCATCATACATCTCTTGACTGCCTGGTATCTGTCCAATTGTATCTACTAGCAGCTAATTTCTTCATTTCTGCAAAATTATACCCTCCTTCTTTTGTCTAACTGCCCTTTTGCTGTTCCCTCTAGAACGTTTACAAGGAAATGGTTGTGTCGTGCTATGTGACCAGTCCATTCATGTCATATTCGCGCATCTTGTTCTCCCAAATGACTTTTCTCGGCAATTCTTTGCAGACCTTCACGGTTAGTAGTCCCAATTTATGTTTAACAGTCATCTCCACCATTTTTTTGATTTTGTCACTTGACTATTTACGTTATTTGAACCGCGCAGCACTTCAGTTTATCAATGGGCTACCTCATTTTATGTTGGCACCTACAACGGCGAGCAATGGTACTGTGGCGCGGGAATTTCGATCAGTAGCAGGTCTGCAGACGTGCACCTGAAGACGAACCAAAAATTAATTGCGTGACTTCATTTTTTCAAGGTGTTAATTAAAACTTTACGACTTCTCCCCGCACTTGCACTGTTCTTTTAAATTGGACATACGTTTTTTTCTCAAATCGTCCATGAATTATGTTGATTGTTTGTCAACACAGTGTGGTACCCCGTTCACAACATATGTAATCCATACTAATTAAAATAATAGTGAAATTTTACAAATGATAAATATTGATGTGTAGAGGTTGGTATTTATCTATAACCGTCTATGCACTGTAGACGTGTTATTTATTACACCTCAAATTATTCTGCGATGGTGGAATGTTTGCGTACGAATTACTTACACTCTCCCTCGCTTTCGCACTTATTTGTTTATGAGGAGATTACGGGGACTCTTCAAAAAATCCTTTACTTCCTGGGCTAATGAAATGCTTAAGCATATAGTATACTGACAGTAATGTGACAAATAGGGTCAATTATAATTAAGTATAGCAGGAGTCCAAGTTTTTACATTTGTATTTCGGATGAAGTATAAACTAATATTACATGAATTGCGTGTTGCTAGCTCCTTAACACACATGTGCTTCTACAGGGTGTTCACAGATTGCCGTTACAAACTTCTAGGACTTTTAGAGGGGAGCGAATAGATTATAATTTGCATTGGGACCCACATCCGGAAACGTATCACTTCCGTGCAGCAGTCATTGAAAACAAGTTGGTAACGCAACCACTTCTATAAGTAATTGATTAGGCGTGACCTACTACATCGCTTGATTTAGACTTCCACTCATTAATAGTCAAAGAAATTGCTCGTGTACTCGTTGAGGCGTTCGCTTCAACGTGATGCAGAAGGGCCTCTTCCAATTTGGGTGTGCGGCGTCTTCTTGGAGCACCATAGTTAGGCCTGCTGGCGGTGAAGGTACCCTTTCTCGAAGCCGATGGCGAAAGGGGGTGCGATAGAGTTGGACGTTGTGGAGAACGATCTTCATAAAGGCGACGAGCAGCTCTCCCATTACCGTGAGCTTCACCATTCAGAAGTATCACGTCGATGTATTCTGCAGAAGTATACTCAACCATGTTTTTGGAAATTTGTGGCAAGTTCCTATGGCACCAAAATACTGAAGTCATCGGCCCCTAGGCTTACAAACTACTTAATATAACTTAAACTAACTTACACTAAGGGCACCACACACACTCTTGCCCGGAGCAGGACTCCAACCTCCGACCGGGGAGCCGCGCGAACCGTGGCAAGTCCCCCTAGACCACGTGGGTAGCCCGTGCCGCTGACCCACTTTGCTCTAACACTGAGAGACAGGCGAGTAGGACTCGAACCAGGTCAGAGAGGCAAGATAGACGTCAAATGACATCAGCCAGTCTGACGTAAACATCCTCCACCAATACTACCCAGTTGCAATCTTACCTAGCAAAAATGGTTTTAAGCGGTACGTATCCGGAAATGATTTCCTATTCAAAATACACTACTGGCCCTTAAAAGTGCTACATCACGAAGATGACGTGCTACAGACGTGAAATTTAACCGACAGGAAGAGGATGCTGTGGTATGCAAACGATTAGCTTCTCAGAGAGCATTCACACAGGGTTGGCGCCGGTGGCGACACCTACAACGTGCTGACATGAGGAAAGTTTCCAACCGATTTCTCATTCACAAACAGTAGTTGACCGGCGTTGCCTGGTGAAACGTTGTTGTGATGCCTCGTGTAAGGAGGAGAAATGCGTACCATCACGTTTCCGCCTTTGATAAAGGTCGGATTGTAACCTATCGCGATTGTGGTTTATCGTATCACGACATTGCTGCTCGCGCTGGTCTAGATCCAATGACTGTTAGCAGAAAATGGAATCGGTGGGTTCAGGAGGGTAATACGGAACGCCATGCTGGATCCCAACGGCCTCCTATCACTAGCAGTCGAGATGACAGGCATCTTATCCACATGGCTGTCACGGATGGTGCAGCCACGTCTCGATCCCTGAGTCAACAGATGGGGACGTTTGCAAGACAACAATCATCTGCACGAACAGTTCGACGACGTTTGCAGCAGCACCGACTATCAGCTCGGAGACCATGGCTGCGGTTACCCTTGACGCTGCATCAGAGACAGGATCGCCTGCGATGGAGTACTCAGCGACGAACCTGGGTGCACGAATGGCAAAACGTCATTTTTTCGGATGAATCCAGGTCCTGTTTACAACATAATGATGGTCGCATCCGTGTTTGGCGACATCGCGGTGGACGCACATTGGAAGCGTGTATTTGTCATCGCCCTACTGGCGTATCACCTAGCGTGATGGTATTGGGTGCCTTTGGTTACACGTCTCGGTCACCTCTTGTTCGCATTGACGGCACTTTGAACAGTGGACGTTACATTTCAGATGAGTTACGAATCGTGGCTCTACCTTTCATTCAATCGCTGCGAAACCCTACATTTCAGCAGGATAATGCACGACCGTATGTTGCAGGTCCTGTACGGGCATTTCTGGATACAGAAAATGTTCGACTGCTGCCCTGGCCAACACATTCTCCACATCTCTCACCAATTGAAAACGTCTGGTCAATTGTGGCCGAGCGACTGGTTCGTCACAAGACGCCGGTCACTACTCTTGATGAACTGTGGTATCGTGTTGAAGCTGCATGGACAGCTGTACATGTACACGCCATCCAAGCTCTGTTTGACTCAATGCCACGGCGTATCAAGGCCGTTATTACGGCCAGAGGTGGTTGTTCTGGCTACTGATTTCTCAGGATCTATGCACCCAAATTGCGTGAATATGTAATTACATGTCAGTTTAGTATAATATATTTGTCCAATGAATACCGGTTTATCATCTGCATTTCTTCTTGGTGTAGTAATTTTAATGGCCAGTAGTGTATTGTATACTCACTCCCCCCTACAATTCCTAGATGTTTGTAACGGAAACATCTGAATACCCGGTGAAATTTGCGTCCTGCTCGTATGAAGCCTCAAACAAGAAGAATGACTATAGAGAGACGAAGATATCTTGGATCGTAAAACACGCTCTAGGCGACGGACACGCATTAGTGGTTCCACATAATCCTTACATTGGTAAGCACTCTGTCAATTATTAATTCGATTAACGTAATAAAAATATTCCCCGAAAATTATGTAAAAAAGATTTGTGGATACCACAACAGATTAAAAGTGAAAATCGGGATTTCCTAGCTGCAAAATATCGGTTGTGGAACTTCTGTTAAATCCTCGCGCTGTAAAATCCGGAGAGTACTAACGGTGGACAACAGTGGGCTTTTTTAAACGAAGCAACGGCTAGGGGAGCGGCCGCTATTCCAGAACAAGTGTTGACTCTGAGGGTAGATTCCCGAGGAGAGGCTGTGCGTTCCGCTTTAGGGAGGGCCCCGTATCGGGAAGGAATCCAGTCTCGCTCCCTCTCTGGCCTCCCCGCATCCATCCCCTGAGGCTGCTGCTGCTGCTGCCTCTTCACAGGATTAAAAAAAGCGGCCGTCCAGTCTGGCACAATCGCCAACGCTTCGGGGTGCGGTGTGTCCACAGAACAGCCAGAACACGCCGTGTCCCACTACCTCTGACAACAGCCGGCCGTTCCCGCTTTGTACACCTTGTTGTTTACTGTAGCACTAGCTGTTTGCTGTGTGACTACCAGCCACCTCTTTCTCTTCTTCCTTCCTGTTTTCTTTACATCATTTTGGATATCATCTGCAATTTTCCTACTGTACTGTATACCGGAGACGGACCGCTCTTACTCATTACACAGGGTGATTCCGTGATGATCTTACAAACTTTCAGGGACGATGGGAAAGGGTACATGTAATCAGTCTGAGATAAGGGTCCCATGTCCGGAAACGACCAACTGGAAACTCACATAGCAAAACCGTTCTACTGCCTCTGGCTGTGGAATACGTGCTCTGGCTGTTGTGGCTAAGACTGTAGAATAGGCAACTTTCACAGATGGTAGTACGGATTAAGACAAGGAAAAAGTGCCGTAAACATGAGCTCTAAAATACATATCTCGTTCAGTAGAAGAGATGTTTCTCACAGTAGCAAAGATGATCAAGGGCGGCAGCTCACGAGGTACACATTTTAGAGCCGGCTGTTACTGGACATATTTTTCATGCTTTGATCCATACTTCCTCCTCCGGAAATGTGGAAACCAAAGAGCTTGCGGTGGAAGAAATATGCTTCATAATAGTGAAGATGAACAAGTGCTCCTAGCGCTTAAGGTATGCAGGTTTATTAGACTTCTTTTGTCTATACTACCACCTCTGAAACTGCCTACTCTAGGAACAACAGAACCGGAACATGCATTACACTGCCAGAAGCATCAATCCGATTTTAACTTCCGATTTGGTCGTTTCTGGACCAGGGTCTCTTATCTCAAATAAATACAGCTATCCTTCTCCATCATACCGGAAAATTTATACCTCATCACGGATCAATCTGTATAATAAAAAAGCTCCAATGCATAGGACGAGCGGAAATCTTCGACTGTTTGCTGATGACGCTGTAGTATAGAGGAAAGTGTAGTCTTTGGGTGAATGTAGGAGGACACAAGGTGACTCGAATGAAATTTCTGTTTGTCGTCATGGATGATAGATTGATGCAAATACGAAAGGACGTAAGTTAATGCAAATGAGTAAGAGAAAGAAGTTTGTAATGTTCGAATAAAGTATCAGTCGTGTGCTGTGTGACGCAGTCATGTCGATTAAATGTGGATGGTAGCGTTGCGAAACAACAAGAAGTGGAACGACCATCGATTGTAGGAAAGGCGAATGGTTGACTTCTTTTTATTGGGAAAAATATAAGAAAATGTAGCTCTGCTATAATGGAGAGAGCGTACAAAACACTTGTGAAACCCATTCGTGAATACTGCTCGAGTATTTGGGATCCCCAGAAGGACAGATTAAAGGAACATATCGAAGCAATTCAGAAGGTGTTACCATGTTCGATGCTGGAAGATTCGATCAACATGCTAGTATTTCGGAAATCATCTGTGAACTCAAACGGAAACCTCTGGAGGGAAGCAGACGTTCTCTTTGCGAAACAATGCTTAGATAACCGGCATTTGTGAGAGACGGCACAAACGGACATCTCGCGTCAAGTATCGTGGATACCAGAAAAGAGACATCAGTGCTCGTTTGGAAGTAAACAGACAGCCGTTTTTTCCTCGTGCCATTTGAGGGTGGAATGGTAAAGAGTATGATTTGTAATGGTACAAGGTACCACCTGGAGTGGATCGTATGGTGGCTTGCGGAGTGTATATGGATTTGTAGATGTAGAAGAAAAATATGAACCATTATTCCAGTCAATGTTATTAACTTTTTCTATAGTTTTACTAGTATAGATTTTAAAGTTCCCACTTAATATGTGATGCTTTCTATTTACTTTAGCTCTAGGATACCTTACTTTTCAAACTCTCGTATTAAATAAAGAGTACTACAGTCCTTCTCATATACTGTACTTAGTTTGCTGAAGAATTTTACGCATATAGACTGAAGCGGTGAGTGGAAATTTGTATCATGGTTGGGAATCGAACCGGGTCTTCCGCTTAGTAGGCAGATGCGCTAGCCACTAAGTCACCTTGTCACAGCAGTTCACATAACTACACGGATTGCCCTGGCACACTTCCCTCCTCCGTCCAAATTCTCGCTGGCACCCCAGTTTACTTTAAACGCTCCCTTGGTACAAATTTTCAGTCACCGCTT
Organism: Schistocerca piceifrons; assembly: GCF_021461385.2. Lineage (NCBI taxonomy): Eukaryota > Metazoa > Arthropoda > Insecta > Orthoptera > Acrididae > Schistocerca > Schistocerca piceifrons. The sequence continues at coordinate 334,300,884 of NC_060144.1, forward strand.
CAGTCTATATACATAAAATCATATCTGTATGACACGAGAAAAATCTCTGAAATTGAGTCATTTCATTACTGAGGAATTTTTCACCATATTTCCATTCCACTCTCTCAGTTTATACACACGTGAACAGTAAATTGTTCGTGGCACAACAATATTCTATGGGGTTAAGGCAGGCTGGTTAAACGGGCCAGCTGAAGAGCTATAGGATGCCTGAGTGTTCAAATAACGTATTTCTGTATCCCTGTGATCACGACTGTTGTCAACTTGGGAAACCGGAATGTCCACAGAAAGAAATGGCTCTAAGCACTATGGGACTTAACATTTGAGGTCATCAGTCCCCTAGCCTTAGAACTACTTAAACCTAACTAACCTAAGGTCATCACACACATCCATGCCCAACGCAGGATTCGAACCTGCGACCGTAGCAGCAGCACGGTTCCGGACTGAAGCGCCTAGATCCGCTCTGTCCACAGCATATTCATCGTGAAGGTATATAGGGTGTTCTCGTGATGATTTTGCAAACTTTCAGGGATGATGCAGAACGGTAGATGTATGAATTTGAGGTAGGGGGCTCTGGTCCAGAAGTTACGAGCGCAAATCGTTCTGATACCTCCGACAGTGGACCTCTTATACTGGAAGCTATTTGCTTTGCAGACTTTAGGTGGAGACAGCAAGGATCAAAACAAGAAAAAACTGTCCAGTGAACATGGGCTGTGAAGTCCATTCCTTAAGAGCTATGAGCACTTGCTACTCTGAAAAGCAACTGTTCTATTGAACAGGTGCTCATAGCTCTTAATGTGTGCTCATTAGATCCCGTGTTTACTTGGTAATTTTTCTTGGTTTTGCCCATATTGCCTCTCCCCAAAATATGAAATGCAAGAGCCTGCAATGGAAGAGGATCACTGTCAGAGGCATCAGAACGATTTTCCTTATAACTTTCAATTCGGTCGTTTTCGGACCAGGGTACCCTTCCTTAAATTGATACATTTACTCTCCTCCATCATCCCTGAAAGTTTGCAACATCGTCGTGGATACACCTCCTATATGAATGGGCAACATTTTGAGACAGAGAATGTTATCGTAAATAGCCTACTTGCACCGCTTTCGTAGTAGTTCGAATGAGTGACCTCAAGTCAGGGTACGAAAAGCACTCCTAAAGCATCACAAAACCACATCCGACCTTAACTGCACCTTCCACACACTGCAGGTTAAACACCTTACTGGGCCATCGGTGTACACGACGCTTTGAATCATTTGAAAAGAGGCGAAATCGGAACTTACTACACACCTATGGTCAGCTAATATTCAAATTATGTGTTATTTTGCCAATGGAAGACATGCAGATTTGTGTGGCGCTGTGAGTTTTGACCTTCTGCAAGGTACCCAATTCCAGACGTCCATTGCATTCCCTGTAGTATTGAGGACTTTTGAGGGAATCCGTCCTTGAGTCTTCAACGTCACATCAAAGCTGAGACCCCTGCATTCGAAGGGCAGTCCACAGCCACCGCTTTTAACCGCATTGGCGTTCATACTTATACTTACTACAGAATTTATCAAGAACCTCTTTTAAGGTATCCGTTGTCCACTATCCGCAAACCAGTCTTTTAATGGAAATGCTGAACAGTGTTACAAGAATCAACAATATCAAGTGCCCACCTGGCTGCGTCACCTATTAGATCACTTATAATCAATTAAATTTGTTTCTTGTGGTTTCAACTTACAGGTAATGCACCAGAAAATTCTTGTATTAATGTCTTTGAATGAACTGTATCCTGGGAGTCAAATCGATTAAAGTTTTGCATTTGATGAACGCTGCTTCTACTTGCGCAATAAGCGCTTGTCTATAAGGTAACAACTCCTTAATGTTATCGTTAAAACGCTGATTATATGCATACAGTTCATTTAATGTTTCGCCAGCTTGTCTGTTCTCTAGAACGTGCGATTCGTGTTTTTGCAGATCACTCGTAAAAATTCATTGCTTAAGCGTAATTATATTCTGTGCCTTTTGAAGTTGGTCTGAGACAAAATCTCTGTAGCGTAATTATCGAGTTTGTTTTGGAAGGAACTATTACAGATATCCAGGTCTTTGTTAATTTCTCCTGTATTTCTTGCGTCCAAGTCACATATTCCTCTTGCAAGACACCTAACTTCCTAATAAACCTTGATTTAGGACTGACTGTTTCTGATTTTAAAGAAAACGTCTATGCTCACTAGGCAGATGCGATAACCGTTGCGCCACACTGGCACAGTGGCTTTGCACAACTGTATAGATTACCTCAGCAGCCTCCCTCCTCAGTGAAAATCCCCATTCGCGCCTCAGCCGACATGTTATTCCCCCTCTAAATTCTAACAGCATTGCAGAGGCACTCCGACTGTATTGGAATACCTCAGCATCGAACGAAACGGGGCAACCCCCCCTGCTTATAGAGGAATACCAACTGGGTTGAGGTACGAATGGGAATTTGGATTGAGCATTTGTTGCTTCAGTCTGCACATACACATGGTAGATTTTTGAGACCTGAAAAGGCCTCTGGAACCATATACAGCATGTCCCAGAAAACTCTTACAAACTTTAGAGAAAGGTTCCTTGCACCAAAACAAGAATCAGAAGCCTAGTAAATAAGGGTCCCAAAGCGGATACCTTAAGCGATATGAGCACTACTTCATCTTCCATACTATGAAACACATCGCTTCTACTACAAGCTCTTTGCTTTTCATGTTTTTAGAGGAGTTAGTATGGACCAAAAAAAATCTAGTAAGCTTGGACTGTAAAATGCATGCCTTACGAGCTATGAGCACTTGTTTAGTGGAACAGATGTTTTTCACACTACCGAAGATGAACAAGTACTCATACCTCTCAAGGCATGCCTTTTAGAGCCAAGGTTTACTAGACATTTTTACTTATTTCTGTATGAGACTGTCGGCATTTCTTTTATTATTTTGGATACCCTGTAGTTTAATTCGACCTAGCAGTCTGCAAATAAATGTAGCCACGATTCGTATGCACCTCCAATGAAGTAACTGCTGATCATCCTCTACAACTTCCTTAACAAGCATCTTCCATGCTGTCCACCGTCATAACGGGTCTTCTTCAAAGGTAAAATGCGTACTCTGCATACTCCCTATTTTTATTTTTACAGGAGTGGCACGTTCCTTGTGCTTGGGCCGATTTATAAGAAATGAAATGTGTGTGAAAACTTATGGGACTTAACTGCTAAGATCATCAGTCCCTAAGCTTACACACTACTTAACCTAAAGTATCCTAAGGACAAACACACACACCCATGCCCTAGAGAGGATTCGAACCGCCGCCAGGACCAGCCGTACAGTCCATGACTGCAGCACCTTAGACCGCTCGGCTAATCCCACGCGGCGATTTATAACAGAGCAAGTTTCCTCACCTATGAACCACTTGCGACATACAGTACCTAGTTGCTGTCCACTACAAATGTTCCTTATACACAACAGGTACACGTTACGTTCCGGGATGATAACTCGGGAGTCGAATATCACTGTATTAAAAATTGCAATACAACAGGAATAACCGCACTTGAATAATACAGGCCATAAAAAGACGAGAAAAGGCTACGACAAAACGCAGCCATGCTTCCAGCAACCGACTTCCCTCCCTGCCGCCCAGCAGTCGATTGACGACCATCCAGAGAGTGGCCGTGAAGTGGGAGGCGCTGTCACACTCTGACATCCTCATACGGTTCACAGTGGAACATCGTCTGTCGAGTCCTCATTAATCCGATTATGTGGTTCATCCATATCGTTTTTTAAATGCTGGTACAGTAACTGTACAGTACTTCATGCTCCAGAAGGAATAGCAGCAGCAATCGTTGACGCTGATAATCATTAATTTAAATTAAAATTAAAAATACACAGATTCTGGGGTGTAGTCAGTGAACAAGGCAACATTGACCTGTTCAGAACAGCATCGCCCTCTTTGTTTGGAGAGGAAAATCACGCCAAAGAGAAAAGATAAACCACGGGCATAAAGTTAAATACACTGCATAGAATGGGTAAAGGAGAACGGTTGAAAAAATTATTGCTGAATTTGGTATTGGAACTTCAGCGGTGTCAGACTGGAATGTTCAAAATGTTCAAATGTGTGTGAAATCCTATGGGACTGCTAAGGTCATCAGTCCCTAAGCTTACACACTACTTAACCTAAATTATCCTGAAGACAAACACACACACACCCATTCCCGGGACCAGCCGTACAGTCTGGAAGAATGACCGGAAGGAAATGACTAACCATGCTATGTTAGAAGACATCCAATAAACCAAGGTGCTAAGCAAGGGCGCAGTTTATTGCCCACACTTTTTGATATATATATATATATATATATATATATATATATATATATATACAGGGCTATTACAAATGATTGAAGCGATTTCATAAATTCACTGTAGCTCCATTCATTGACATATGGTCACGACACACTACAGATACGTAGAAAAACTCATAAAGTTTTGTTCGGCTGAAGACGCACTTCAGGTTTCTGCCGCCAGAGCGCTCGAGAGCGCAGTGAGACAAAATGGCAACAGGAGCCGAGAAAGCGTATGTCGTGCTTGAAATGCACTCACATCAGTCAGTCATAACAGTGCAATGACACTTCAGGACGAAGTTCAACAAAGATCCACCAACTGCTAACTCCATTCGGCGATGGTATGCGCAGTTTAAAACTTCTGGATGCCTCTGTAAGGGGAAATCAACGGGTCGGCCTGCAGTGAGCGAAGAAACGGTTGAACGCGTGCGGGCAAGTTTCACGCATAGTGATGTGAAAGATCCAGTGTTTAAACCTCCTCTACCAAGAAACGTGCCAGAACTGTGAGCTCGCATGAACAATGCTTTCGAACTCATTGATGGGGACATGCTGCGCCGAGTGTGGGAGGAACTTGATTATCGGCTTGATGTCTGCCGAATCACTAAAGGGGCACATATCGAACATTTGTGAATGCCTAAAAAAACTTTTTGAGTTTTTGTATGTGTGTGCAAAGCATTGTGAAAATATCTCAAATAATAAAGTTGTTGTAGAGCTGTGAAATCGCTTCAATCATTTGTAATAACCCTGTATATATATATATATATATATATATATATATATATATATATATATATATATATTGACGATAAGGTTGAAACATGGAAATAACAAAGTTATCCGATTTTCAAATTATCATTTGGTATAAGTTTCAGTACTATGCTTTTTGAAGACGACTTTAGAGTCATACAGGATAGCGAGACTTTGATACCAAGATAAATCTCCAGACTGAACCCAATATCTAAATATCATGTTGTTGTTGTGGTCTTCACTCCTGAGACTGGTTTGATGCAGCTCTCCGTGCTACTCTATCATGTGCAAGCTTCTTCATCTCCCAGTACCTACTGCAACCTACATCCTTCTGAATCTGCTTAGTGTATTCATCTCTCTTCTCCCTCTACGATTTTTACCCACCACGCTGCCCTCCGATACTAAATTGGTGATCCCTTAATGCCTCAGAACATGTCCTACCAACCGATCCCTTCTTCTGGTCAAGTTGTGCCACAAACTTGTCTTCTCCCCAATCCTATTCAATACTTCCTCATTAGTTATGTGATCTACCCATCTAATCTTCAGCATTCTTCTGTAGCACCACATTTCGAAAGCTTCTATTCTCTTCTTGTCCAAACAATTTATCGTCCATGTTTCACTTCCATACATGGCTACACTCCACACAAATACTTTCAGAAATGACTTCCCGACACTTAAATCTATACTCGATGTTAACAAATTTCTCTTCTTCAGAAACGCTTTCCTTGCCATTGCCAGTCTACATTTTATATCCTCTCTACTTCGACCATCATTAGTTATTTTGCTCCCCAAATAGCAAAACTCCTTTACTGCTTTAAGTGTCTCATTTCCTAATCTAATTCGACTACATTCCATTATCCTCGTTTTGCTTTTGTTGATGTTCATCTAATATCCTCCTTTCAAGACCCTATCCATTCCGTTCAACTGCTCTTCCAAGTCCTTTGCTGTCTCTGACAGAATTACAATGTCATCGGCGAACCTCAAAGTTTTTATTTCTTCTCCATGGATTTTAATACCTACTCCGAATTTTTCTTTTGTTTCCTTCACTGCTTGCTCAATATACAGATTGAATAACATCGGGGAGAGACTACAACCCTGTCTCACTCCCTTTCCAACCACTGCTTCCCTTTCATGTCCCTCGACTCTTATAACTGCCATCTGGTTTTTGTAAAAATTGTAATATCATAAGTTAGTCATTTCATTTATGTGGGAAATACGATAAACTACCAGAATGAACTCCGCATTGACAACAAACTGCAGCCGGCCGCGGTGGTCTCGCGGTTCTAGGCGCGCAGTCCGGAACCGTGCGACTGCTACGGTAGCAGGTTCGAATCCTGCCTCGGGCATGGATGTGTGTGATGTCCTTAGGTTAGTTAGGTTTAAGTAGTTCTAAGTTCTAGGGGACTGATGACCACAGCTGTTAAGTCCCATAGTGCTCAGAGCCAGCCAACAAACTGTCGAAATGTTAAATGATATGCGGAACACTCAATATAACATTGATAAATAAGGGGAGAAAAGACACAAAAATAAATTTTTTCAATGCTATTTGGAAGTGAAACTTGGACAGCTACCAAAGAACAAGAAAGTAAAATCGAAGCGGCGGGAAAGAAATTTCTAAGACGAGTTAAGGACTGTAGAAAATTACAGAGAACAAGAAACAAAGACATAAGAGCAGATCTTGGGATATACTCTATAAATGAGAAGAGCAGGTGTAAGCGACAAAGCTGAATAAAAAATTAGACAGAATGTCAGATTCTACACTACCAAAACAAGCGTTAAATTTCAGGCCTTTTAATAAAAGAGCCGTAGGAGGGAAAAAAAGAAATGGATGGGTATTTAGAAGATGTAGCAGGCCTATGGCCTACACCATGAAGAAAGAAGAAGAAGGAGAAGAAGAAATTGAAGATTTTGGTTTCAAAATAATGATTCGTGATGAGGAAATCATTAGCGTTTGTTAATCTGTAGACAGTGACAATAGGGATGAAGTTCGCGCTCATTATCAACACATTATGACAAACACAGAGGGGACAACGCAGCTGGACAAAATTGTGGTAGAAGCGGAATGCCAGGAGGAAATAACTTCGGCCGAAGTAATCCTGGTGAAAGACCTGCACGATCGTGTTGTATGCAAATGATGTAGGAATCTGTCTCAAAATAAACTTCTTGATTACTTCAGCGTACAAAACTTGCCTTGTTTTTCCAATATCTCATCCAAATTTATGTGTGAATGATGTATAATTTGTATGTTTACGGGAAAAAGGTTAACGTTTGACTTTAAGTTAATTAACACGTCATTAATTTTTTTTCTGAAGCTCATAATTATTCGAATTTTCAGTAATCCGGGTGACCTATGGTACCACTTAGACCAGATAAATGATGGTTCACAATATCTTATAAGTACTATTTTTATGTCTACGAGGGTGAGTCAAATGAAAACATTAAATATTTTTTAAGTATTATTTATTGTGCAGAAGTGGTACAAAGCTGTATCAATTTTCAACATAATATCCCCCAAGCTCAATGCAAGTCCTCCAGCGCTTACAAAGTGCATAAATTCCTTTAGAAAAAAATTCCGCGCAACCACTCATGCACCGCGTGGCGTACCCCTTCATCAGAACGGAACTTCTTTCCTCCCATTGCGTCTTTGAGTGGTCCAAACATATGGAAATCACTTGGGGCAAGGTCTGGTGAGTATGGTGGATGAGGAAGACACTCAAAATGCGGGTCTGTGATTGTTGCAACTATTGTACGGACAGTGTGGTTCAAAAATGGTTCAAATGGCTCTGAGCACTATGGGACTTAACATCTTAGGTCATCAGTCCCCTAGAACTTAGAACTACTTAAACCTAACTAACCTAAGGACATCACACACACCCATGCCCGAGGCAGGATTCGAACCTGCGACCGTAGCAGTCCCGCGGTTCCGGACTGCAGCGCCAGAACCGCTAGACCACCGCGGCCGGCAGGGCAGTGTGGGGCCTTGCATTGTCATGTTGCAATAAGACACCTGCTGACCGCAATCCACGTCACTTTGATTTGATTGCAGGCCGCAGATGATTTTATAGGAGATCTGTCTATGATGCGCTGGTGACAATGGTCCCTCTAAGCGTGTAATGCTCCAAAATAACGCCTTTTTCGTCCCAAAAGAAAGTCAGCATAACCTTCCCTGCTGATGGTTCTGATCGGAGCTTCTTTGGTTTTGGTGATGAGGAATGGCTCCATTCCTTGCTCGCTCTCTTCGTTTCCGGTTGTTGGAAGTGAACCCAGGCTTCCTCCTCAGTAACGATTCTTGCAAGGAAAACATCACCTTCTCGTTCAAAGCGCCGAAGAAGTTCTTCACAAGCATCAACACGTCGTTCTCTCGTTTCAGGAGTCAGCTGCAGTGGCACCCATCTTGCAGCCACGTTGTGAAAGTGCAGCACATCATGCACAATGTGATGTACTGACCCATGACTAATCTGTAAACATGCTGTAATGACATGCAGTGTCACTCGGCGGTTTTCCTTTACTATGGCTTCAACTGGTGCAATGTTCTGTGGCGTCACAACTCGTTGTGCCTGACCTGGACGAGGAGCATCTTCCACTGAAGTCACACCATTGTGAAATTTGGCACGGAATTCAATGCGAGATGCCTTTAATAGGTTCCACAACGAAACATTATCTCGAAATTTGGTAGAAAATCCGAAGAAATTCTGGTCGTATGTAAAGTACACAAGCGGCAAGACGCAGTCAATACCTTCGCTGCAGTGCCGATGGTACTGTTACCGACGACTGTGCCGCTAAAGCGGAGTTATTGAACGCAGTTTTCCGAAATTCCTTCACCAGGGAAGACGAATGGAATATTCCAGAATTTGAAACACGAACAGCTGGTAGCATGAATTTCTTAGAAGTACATACCTTAGGGGTTGCGAAGCATCTCAAATCGCTTGATACGGGCAAGTCTTCAGGTCCAGATTGCATACCGATTAGGTTCCTTTCAGATTACGCTGATACAATAGCTCCCTACTTAGCAGTCATATACAACCGCTCGCTCACCGATAGATCTGTACCTACAGATTGGAAAATTGTGCAGGTCGCACCAGTGTTTAAGAAGGGTAGTAGGAGTAATCCATCGAACTACAGACCTATATCATTGACGTCGCTTTGCAGTAGGGTTTTGGAGCATATACTGTATTCAAACATTATGAATCACCTCGAAGGGAACGATCTATTGATACGAAATCAGCATGGTTTCAGAAAACATCGTTCTTGTGCAACGCAGCTAGCTCTTTACTCGCACGAAGTAATGTCCGCTATCGACAGGGGATCTCAAGTTGATACCGTATTTCTAGATTTCAGGAAAGCTTTTGACACCGTTCCACACAAGCGACTTCTAATCAAGCAGCGGGCCTATGGGGTGTCGTCTCAGTTGTGCGACTGGATTCGTGATTTTCTGTCAGGAAGGTCGCAGTTCGCAGTTCGACGGCAAATCATCGAGTAAAACTGAAGTGATATCAGGTGTTCCCCAGGGAAGCGTTCTGGGACCTCTGCTGTTCCTGATCTATATAAATGACCTGGGTGACAATCTGAGCAGTTCTCTTAGGTTGTTCGCAGATGATGCTGTAATTTACCGTCTAGTAAGGTCATCCGAAGACCAGTATCAGTTGCAGACCGATTTAGAAAAGATTGCTGCATGTTGTGGCAGGTGGCAGTTGACGCTAAATAACTAAAAGTCTGAGGTGATCCACATGAGTTCCAAAAGAAATCCGTTGGAATTCGATTACTGGATAAATAGTACAATTCTCAAGGCTGTCAATTCAACTAAGTATCTGGGTGTAAAAGTTACGAACAACTTCAGTTGGAAAGACCACATAGATAATATTGTGGGGAAAGCGAGCCAAAGGTTGCGTTTCATTGGCAGGACATTTAGAAGATGCAACAAGTCCACTAAAGAGACAGCTTACACGACACTCGTTAGTCCTCTGTTAGAATATTGCTGCGCGATGTGGGACCCTTACCAGGTGGTATTGACGGAGGACATCGAAAGGGTGCAAAAAAGGTCAGCTCGTTTTGTATTATCACGTAATAGGGGAGAGAGTGTGGCAGATATGGTACGCGAGTTGGGATGGAAGTCATTAAAGCAAAGACGTTTTTCGTCGCGGCGAGATGTATTTACGAAATTTCAGTCACCAACTTTTTCTTCCGAATGCGATAATATTTTTTTGAGCCCACCCTACATAGATAGGAATGATCATCAAAATAAAATAAGAGACATCAGAGCTCGAACAGAAAGGTTTAGGTGTTCGTTTTTCCCGCGCGCTGTTCGGGAGTGGAATGGTAGGGATATAGTATTATTGTGGTTCGATGAACCCTCTGCCAAGCACTTAAATGTGAATTGCAGAGTAATCATGTAGACATGTAGACATGCGAACTTTCTTCTCCATTTGTGGACTTGCTGCTGTGACAAACATGCATCACCGTACTGAACCTTCATTCGACGATGGATTTCAATAGGTTTCACACCTTCACTACGCAAAAACCGAATAACATAACGCTGTTCTTCCCTGGTGCAAGTCGCAAGTGGGGCGGGCATCTTTTTACTGATACTGCAACGGTATGTGTGCATCTGCACTATGCTGCCACCTACTGGCCATTCTGCACGCTTACCAACTTACAGGATAACGGCGCGAAAATACGATTTGTTATTACAAATTTAAGGTTTTCATTTGACTCACCCTCGTATATTATCCACTTTTAATTACTTGCTCTTTATTACCTTCTGTATCAAACTTCTTATTACTAAAAATAATTTCTCCGTACGGTGTACAACAACTAACTGTGCAGCTGGTGCTTATTACAACAGACAAAGATCAGAACAGGTTTATTTTTCCCCAGGTTAATCGCGCACTGTCCTGTAATTGAGATTTGGACGCTTACTGGTGGCTTGCTGTGTTGGAATCGAGTTACTCGTTTCGCTTCCTGAATCTGTCAATTAATTGCGTAGGGTGCCGCCGCAACGAACCTGTCGCCGCTTTACATAATACCGCTGCAGCGGTACAGTGCCGTATCACGCTCGCTTCCGGGAAAGCTGACACTGGCGCGCCGAGCCGCAAACAATTGAATTGTGCTGAAAGCGCCCACGATCGAGCCATTACCCCAACCGAAACGAAGATTAATGGAATGTTTACAGAGCGCAAGTGCTGGAACTACCACAATAAATAAACATCCATCACGTTATGAATTAATAGCGACCGCCGTATGCAGTTGCTAGAATTAATACATCGTCGCGCCAAACGAATTCGGCGGTGTTGCCTTCACAAGTGATTGATGGACACGCGGGTTATTTGATTTTACTACCGGAAACCTTAATGAAATTTTTGCATTGAGCCGTTTAGTCATATTTTCCTCACGTAGCTTTGATTACTGCTGTCGATACTTGCTTTGTAGGCGTTTGTGACGTATCAAAATATATCAGACAGTACAGTCTCAAACTCATCATGGATAAGTACTGACGAAATTTTCTGCATATTAGTCGGAAATTCCTCCTCGTCAATGACGAAGAAATACATTTGCACAAACATTATGAAATATTCCAGATTTTATTTTTATTTCGTAAGGAAGCGTAATATATTGAATGAATTACGAAGCCCTGGAGCAGCATGTATGCGAAATACAGTTCTTGTCTCATATGAAAACTTAAGCGCAACATAAAAACCAGTGGTGAACACAGTTCGCCATTAAACAACTCTTGCAGCTTGAAAACAGGTTTGACGTTAATGTACGTTAAAAATGAAGGAAAACACGTAAATTTATTTTTTTCTATAGGGGATATAACTCCAGAATGAAGTTTTCAACTCTGCAACGGAGTGTGCATTAATATGAAACTTCCTGTTAGACTGAAACTGTGAGCCGAATCGGGACTCGAAGTCGGGACCGGGAAATTTCATATCTGCGTTCACTCGCTGCAGAGCGAAAAATTTATTCTGCAGAGATCCTCCATACTGTGGCTAAGTCACGTCTCCGCAATATCCTTTCTTCCAAGAGTGTTAGTCCCGCAAGTTTTGCAGGAGAACTTCTGTGAAGTATGGAAGTCAGGAGATGCAGTACTGGCGGGAGTAAAGCTGTGGGGAGGATTCGTGAGTTGCTCTTTTGCAACTCAGTAGGTAGAGCACTTTACCACGAAAGACAAAGTGCCGGGGTTCGAGTTACGATTCGTTAACGTGGGACTGATTCATTAAGTCAGCTTAAGGCTACAAAATGTAATTTTTGAACATTTCGATGTGTACATTCCACTCTGATTAATACCATATTCTGAATCCGAACTCTAAATCAGATGCTTGTTAAGATGAGAGCTTTTGTTCAGAGTTGACAGAAAAGTTCACTTCCGAGTGGAAAGTGCTGCACGGATATGTAATAGACTAAATCTAGATATGTAGTAATCACTTTGAAAACGAGAATATTGCACAGGCAAGTTAAAATAAATGGAAAAATTTGGATACAAATATCATGCTTAGCCGTAGATTTTGGAGGAAAGAAGAAAAAATGGGGTAGGTTAAAATAGTTTCCATTACGAAACATTGTCTCGCAACCTCGCAGAAAATCCAAAGAGATTGAGGTCGTATGTAAAGTAAACTAGCGCCAAGAGACGATCAGTGTCTTCTTTGCCTGATAGCAATGTTAATACTATTGATGACAGTGCTCCTAAAGCATAATAGCTAAACATAGTCTTCCGAAATTCTTTCACCAAAGAAAACGAAGTAAATATTCCAGAATTCGAATCAAGAACAGCTGCCAACATGAGTAACGTAGAACTAAATATCCTCGGAGTAGTGAAGCAACTTAAATCACTTCATAAAAACAAGTCTTCCTGTCCAGTGTGTATACCAATTAGGTTCCGTCCAGAGTATGCTGACGCAATAGCTCCATGTTTAACAATCAAACACAACAACTCGCTCGACGAAAGATCCGTACCCGAAGACTGGAAAGTTGCACAGGTCACACCAATATTCAACAGAGATAGAAGGAGTAATCGACTAAATTACAGGCCAATATCATTAATGTCGATATGCAGCAGTATTTTGGAGCATATATTGTGTTCGAACATCATGAATTACTTCGAAGACAACGGTCTATTGACACACAGTCAACACGGATTTAGAAAACATCTTTCTTGTGAAACCCAAGTAGCACTTTATACTCACGAAGTGTTGAGTGCTATTGACAAGGGATTACAGATCGATTCCACATTTCTAGATTTCCAGAAGGCATTTGACACGGCACCACACAACTTTTAGTGTAACCGCGTGCTTATGGAATATCGTCTCAGTTATGAACTGGGTTAGTGATTTCCTGTCAGATAGGTCGTAGTTAGTAGTAATTGACGGAAAATCATCTAGTAAAACGGAAGTGATTTCTCGCTTTCCCCAAGGTAGTGCTACAGGTCCTCTGCTGTTCCTTATGTATATACGCGATTTAGGAGACAATCTGAACAGCAGTCTTAGGTTGTTTGCAAATCACACTGTCGTTTACCGCTTATTAAAGTCATTAGAAGATCAAAATAACCTGCAAAATGATTTAGAAAAGATGTCTATATGGTGCAAAAATTGACGGTTGATCCTAAATAATGAAAAGTGTGACGTCCCCCACATGAGTGATAAACGGAATCCGTTAAACTTCGGTTGTACGATAAATCATTCAACTCCGAAGACCGTAAATTCATCTAAATATCTAGGAATTACAACTTCGACTGGAAAGAACACATAGAACATGTTGTGGGGCAGGTGAACCAAAAGACTGTGATTTATTCGCAGAACATTTAGAAGATGCAACAGACCTACTAAGAGAGACTGCTTACAGTACACTTGTCCGTCCTGTTTTGGAGTACTGTGCGCGCTGTGGGATCCTTACCAGATAGGAATAACGAAGTACACTGAGAAAGTTCAAAGAAGAGCAGCACGTTTTGCATTATCGAGAAATAGGAGAGGGAGTATCACTGACATGATACAGGGTTTGGGGCGGACATCATTAAAACAAAGGCGTTCCTCTTTCTTCTCACGGAACTTCGCTCACTAGCCTTCTCCTCCAAATGCGAAAATATTTTTTTTTGACGCTGAACTACGTAGGGAGGAACTACCGTCATAATAAAAAAAAGGAAATCAGAGCTCGCAAGGAAAGATATAGGTGTTCGTTTTTTCTGTCAGCTGTTCGAGAGTGGAATAATGCAGAATTGGTGTGATGGTGGTTCGATGAGCCCTCTGCCAAGCACTAAAGTGTGGTCTGCAGAGTATTATGTAGATGTAGATGTAGATGATTATCTAGCCGCAATGAAACAACAGAAACCGGAACGTTAGCTCCGCTGGAGCGGAATGAGTGGTGCAGTCGGCTTTTGTCTTCTCTGCTAAACTTTTTCAGCTTGCTTTTAGCGAAAGGTGATGATTACTGAATAACATCAACAGCCCCTTAAGAAAATTAAAATAAATAAACGAATGACATATGCAGAGTAAAACAGAACTGAACAGAAAAAATTTCTTAGGCTGTGAACCGTCTTTGTATAAGTCCCTACATTGATTTTCAGGGCTGATACTTTTACGTTTCTGAGCAGCATCGCTTACATGTCGGTGCACCAATAAATTCAGACTGAAAGAAAGATGGTCAGCTGTGCGACATATCTGTCAGCCACGCAGCTATGGTGATATTTCATTCTTAACTTACCATAACTGTCTTTCGTGCCTAAATCATTTTCCACAATAGTTACATATTAAAAGTTTAATCTGATGCAGAAAATTAATCATTACATATCTGCGTTGTCATCCTATGTTTTTCCTTATTCAGTCACTCTGGATGTCTTTTGAAAGTGTGTTTGTCGTCTGCTGGAGTGTTCATACGTCTTTGGACTTGAGACAAGTTTCTCTGAATGTAAAGACAGCTTAGCCAACTTTTGTGCATAGCAAATGGAAACTCTTTGGTCTGGCAGATGCCGGCGAGCGATGATCAGACGCTTTTGTTTAGTTGCCATAGATAGGAAGTGCATATTGTCTGTACACCAGTTTCCGGTCCGCGGTAGGGACTGTGGGTGAGTAGAGAGCAGCCTCAATGCGCTGGGAATCGTAGAAGAGGTAGCATCTGATTTTAGTTCTTCGTGTTTTAATTTTGTGAATGGATACGTTTCGGCATCACTGAGTCCTTGATTCATTTATTAGTAGGTTGAATTATTAGATAATAAGTCGGTATACCTCATGCAGCCAAGGAAATGAGAACAATTTCGCGATTTTTAAAATTTATAGCAGTCTTATTTATGTTTGTGCTCTATAACTTTGGGATTGTGGGGCTAGAAGTCATGTGGATCGATGAGTGTGTCTAGATTCGTGAATAAATCCTTTAACTGAGTATTAGCAGTGCGTATGCTTTTAATATTCGGTAGTCATATTAATAAAAGGCCGCTTTGATTTGTTCAAATTGGAGTGACTTTTATTTGTGTATGGTTGATAGCCGTTACCCAGTGCTTTATTCATGTGGTCGTGCTTCAGTACTCTTTGTATACAAAGAGTCAGTTTCCTTGCTTACATAAATTATCGTGATTTATTGTTTGATTTTGTGATCTTCTTAATAACTTTCTTTATATATTTTATCGGCTTTTCTTTGTATTGAGTAATCACGTGGTCATGTACGATTGTCAGTGGCTCATACCTTTTGGAAGAATTGTTCAGAGGACGTAGTTCCTATTTATAGTTCTTAATTGCTACCTCGCGTTTTTTCTACAAATTTTGTAATAACTTTCTGTTAAAGTATTCGACCATCGAGGCCAGTCTCTCTCTAAACCAATTTAGATTCGTTTCCTTTATTGAATTATTGAACAGCTTTTTTTCTTTGTGATGAATGGTTAGTCTTAATGTTTGTGTGTGATCCATCTTCTCCACAGCACTCCCGGTTTCAAACGAGAGTGTTACAAATGCAGAGATTTCTGTTCGTTTTACCACAATATTCGATACCAATACTGCGTTGTAGGTTAAGGTTTTTCTGTTAAATATACGTTTTTTCACGTGCTTCCCTTTTAAAGAATTAACCCTGTAATATATGTATAGTGGAAAGCGTTGCTGATGTTCAGTAAGTCACCGGCTATCTACCCAGCTTTCTGTCGAGGTTCTTTACGACCAGCTCACACGTGTATATTTTAAGAGTATTTCCCAAGACAATTCTCCTGCAGAACTGATCAAGGTATATCAAGATTTCATTATCAGGTGAAGATCTGCGACATCTTCTGCAACAAATTCCCAACCTGAATTCACATTACAATCTACCAGGCAGGACAACAAAACACTTTTCCATCAGCCAATGTAACTATATAACTAAACAGGTACGTTACAGTCGTTTAGGAACATATTATAAGCATTCAGATACAACGGAGCACTCTGGTAGCTCGTTGCAGAGTTACTCTATTCCGTTTGACTTCTTGTTTATCTTTGCACCTAGTTCTACTGAAAATATCCTACATAACAGTGTAGATGTCACCCCTGAGATGAGTTGTGCGTCGTCTTCAGAAAAAATGTTATTGTTCACCACAGTAAAGCCCACTTAACCCTTCTCAAACTTGCATTCGGTACTGTTAGTTTCTGTCTCGGATTTGCCTATCTGGCAACATTAGCCGTACTTTCACAGCTTTACACAGCGGTATGGATCGGTTTACTGACGAATAATTATCCGATATACATTTGTGTATGGATTCACTGAATTAAATGAAAGAGTGTCATAACAAGAATAAAGAGGGCATTATTGCTGTCAACGGAAAGTACCGTGATAAAACGGATCAAGTTTGTTTCGAAACAGAGCACAAATACCGTCGACAATCGCACTGTTGACCAGATATTGCCATTGTAATACCAATAAGATGATAAATGGCGGTAATAAATCAAACGAAAAATAATTGGTCTGTTAGGGGCCATCATAGACTCCAGGTCACTTGTACCGAAATACTCAGAAAATACCACTGAAAAATCTCAGACATTTTGTCAGGAGAATTTGCCTTCACCCTATATGGGCGATACATCGCAATAACCTCAAAGACGCTGAAAGTCGTGAAAATTAAGAACCCGGAAAGGATGACCCGAGCTAATTCAAAATCCTCGAATATCTATTCCAATTTACGAGCTACGACGGTGAGTCAATAAACAACTCACAAACTGGGATAGAGAGGCCAGAGGCACGTGTACCAGCTTGAAATTTATGTTCCTTATCAGCATATTCCTCATTCAAACTGAAACACTTATCCCATCGTCCGACAAGCCATTAAATATCTGCAGCATAGAAATCTTGTGGCGGCGTTCACACGTGAAGAGTGACCTCCGGGATATAACAGGTTTACTTGGTACCTTAAATTGCTGCAACCCGCAAGACTGATGTGTCCAGGGGCTAGCGAAATACTCCTCGCCGTGGAAACAACGTGTCATCACTGGATAACCAGATCGGCCAGGACGCTCCTTATGTGACCTTTTCTTCTTTTTTGTTGAATTCCTGTACGCAGTTGATACAAATTTCCATGAAAAGCAGTTCTAACCATATAACCCTATGGACGTTATAATATTATAGGCTACCACTAAATTAGTGATATGCCGATAATGTTATTCCTGTGAAAGGATATTTCTTTGACCGTGGTCGTACGTAATGGAAAGATGTCGGACTGATTTTAAATGGCTCTGAGCACTATGGGACTTAACATCTGTGGTCATCAGTCCCCTAGAACTTAGAACTACTTAAACCTAACTAACCTAAGGACATCACACACATCCATGCCCGAGGCAGGATTCGAACCTGCGACCGTAGCAGTCCCGCGGTTCCGGACTGAGCGCCTAGAACCACGAGACCACCGCGGCCGGCTTCTCGGACTGATTTTGTTTCCCTAAAGATTTCCATTGAAATGAAGCAGTAGCAAGAAAAACGAGATCGGGCCAAGGTTCTATCAGTAATCAAGTAAACTGTAAACGTAAAAGGAAACAGTCGCCAGCCCAATTAGGGATGGTCCATAAAGAAAGTTAACTATTCGGATTGGTTTTACTTGATACCGAACTGTTTTTCGGATAAGATACAAGACAGTAGCACAGTTTAGCAAGTAATGTACCAGTGATTTGACTGAACTACACAGGAGGACGTCTCGGGCTCCCTCTTTGTGGACGATTTTGCGATCTACTACAGGTCTCAACAGACCAGCCTTCTTGAACGACGTCTTCAAGGATGTCCCGATCGCCTCCACTTTTGAAGCATCGAAACCGGCTTCCGCTATTCTCCCAGCAAGACCGTTTGTGTCAATTTTTGGTGTCGTACCGAGTTTCTCCCACCTAGGCCCTGTCAATCTTCCGTTCGCGGACGTCGCTAAATTCTTGGGTCTTATGTTTGACAGAAAACTGTGCAGGTCCTCCAACGTTTCCTATCTTTCAGCTCGCTATCCGCGATCCATCAACACCCTCCGTGTTCTGAATGGTACCTCCTGGGGAGGGGACCGAGTGGTCCTTATCTCCCTCTATCGCGCCTTAGTGCGCTCGAAATTGGACTATGGAAGCATAGTCTACTCCTCTGCTTGGCCGTCTGTTCTTCGGCGTCTCGACTCTGTCCACCATCGTGGATTGCGTATAGCATCTGGAGCTTTTGACACCAGCCCTGTGGAAAACCTTTAGGCTGAGACTGCTGATCCCCCGCTGTTCATTCGGCGAGCTGTTCTAGCCATCTGTCTTCCATGCCTGCTAAACCGGCCCATGACATTTTTTTCGACGCCTCCTTGGATTTAGGGTATGCAGGCCGCCCATCCACTCTACTACCACCGGGAGTCCGCTTCCGTCAACTACTACGTTCTCTTTCCTTCCACTTTCCTAAAACTTTTTTGACAACTGGGGGTTCTGCCCCCGGACCTGCCTGCTCCGTGACCTTTGTCAGCTTCTCAAGGATGGTACCCCTTCTCTCGTTTATCGTCGGGCATTTGCTGCTCTATGCGCACAAATTAAAGATGCCACATTTATTTACACTTACGGCTCAAAAACATCATTTGGTGTTGGGAGTTCCTATATTGTTGGCGACACCGCTAATAGATTTCGGCTTCCCGACCAGTGTTTGGCTTTTACTGCGGAGCTTTACGCTGTTCTCCTGGCTGTCCAACAGATCTGCCGCCGTCTGCGGGTACAGTATATCATATGCTCAGATTCGCTCAGTTCTCTCCTCAGTCTCCAAGCTCTCTACCCTGTCCACCCTCTCACCCTCTAGTCCACCGGATTCAGGACTGCCTCCACTTGCTCCACTGCGGTGGGGGGGGGGGGGTCTCTGTGGCGTACCACTGGATCCCAGGACACGTTGGTATCCGTGGAAACGAGGCGGCCGATATAGCGGCCAAGGCTGCTGTCTCTCTTCTTCAGTCTGCTCTTCGCATGGTTCCCTTCGCCGATCTGCAGAGTGTCTTATGTTGTTGTGTTGCTTTTTTATGGCACGAACATTGGTCTACACTTACCAATAATAAATAAATTGCGGGACGTGAAAGCTCTCTCCTGTGCTTGGACCTCTTCCTCCCGAACTCGTCGTCGCGAGGAGATAATTTTAACTAGACTCCGGAGAGGGCACTGTCTTTTTAGCCATCGACGTCTTTTAAGTAGCGATCCTCCCCCGCTTTGTCCCCTCTGCTCTCTATTGTGGACGGTGAAACACCTTTTACTTGAGTGCCCCTATTTTACTCAGTTACGCGCCCGTCTACAGCTGTCGCCTGATATCTCTTCCATTTTAGCAGATGACACGCGCTCAGACGATCGCGTCTCGAGTTTATTAGTGCCAGTGAGATGACGTCGGTCATTTGAAGTTCTTTTTAGGGAAAACAACCCCCCCTTTCTATAGTGTTTTCTAAGCTTTCCTTCTGTTTTTAGTTTTCCCACTTTTTGAGTTTCGCTCACATTGCTGCTGATTTCTAATTTTTTTTTTTTTTTTTACCTTTCCCTAAGCCACAGACCGGGCGCTAATGACCGTAACAGTTTTGCGCCCAAAAACCATAAAAAACACGTACTGGCGATAAGGATTGTTGCGGGTAACAGCGGGTACCATAGTTAAACAGATCGACACGTTCATCTGACGTGAATCTCATCAAACATGTTTGTTGCATGACTCATCGGCTACTTTTACGTCGCGATCGTCCAGATTCCACTGTTAATGCAAACTGCAGGGAGGAATATTCTCCAGGTAGACATCCAGTACGTATTTGATTCTACGTAAGTACAATTACATGCACTTAATGTTTCACATAACACTTAACTTCTCAAAGTCAGAGATTATACAGTGGTATGAATGAATGGTGAATTACCGCGATCCCAATCTGTGGTAGTTCATTTTATTCAGATATGTACTCCTTGTTGTTGTAATCATCACAAACCACAAACAAGTTTAAACACTGAAGATATCTGAAGGTCCGCAACGAATGATACCATACAAACAGAAATGTATTTCTTCGTATGTCAAACCTCGTAGTTTAATCTACCACATCAATGAAGCAACTTTGGTCTCTTAAAATGAAACCCTGTCTAAGAGGTCTATATCAGTGTGATATTTCAATTATTTTCAGTTATAGGTAGCTCATAAACAAGGAAGTTACTTGTCAGATAAAAGGAGCAAAACTTCCAGCATGTCTGTAGCAAAGTATCATATTAAATATTTATGGAAGATTTACTTAAACAGAGTTTCAGTTAACTACGAAATACGATTTTAAGTTAAAACTCTGGGGCCTTCTTTATGGGCTGGGACGATCATAGTCTAAATTATCAACAACTGAAAGCGGAAAGAAGAAAAGAGAGCGCGGTAGGAGGGGGGGGGGCGGCAGAGAGAGAGAGAGAGAGAGAGAGAGAGAGAGAGAGAGAGAGAGAGAGAGAGAGAGGGAGGGAGGGAGGGAAAGCGATGCTTACTCTGTAAGTTGCAGGTTTCCACGTGTTTTAAACGTTAACCTGGCTTCTATTCCCAGGAACACTAAGACACAGAAATACATCCGCATGTTCTCTTCTAATAATCTGCAAGAATGCTCGGAGGACGTCAATACAAGAGTCCTACAACGTATGCAAGATTTAATATGTTCCGCGCAGAAAGGTTTTATATTTCTAAGAGCCGCAACGCCAGAGGTTGTAGCAATATCTACGTGGATATTGCAGAGCGGGTGCGCATTCTGCCTACGATATTAGCGTGGTTGGGGCCGGTGTGTCGCTCTGGTTTGCCCTCGTGCTGTGGAAGCGGAGGCAGCAGAGAGACGTCGTGTGTTTGCTGTCTGGAAGCAGTCGTCTTAGCTCTGTGTTCACTAAATAGAGTGTAACGTCTGGCACCGCTACTGAAATATTCGGTATGGAACGAGCGTCCGATGTGCCTGTAGCGAAATATGCACAGTATTTAGGGATGTCCGCCACATGCGAATTGATTGGTGCTAATCGAGAGATACTTCACTGCTAAGAAATATGAAAGGGGCCTGATAGTAAACTGACTGCGATAAACATTATTCACTCCTTTCAAACTGTACTTTGGTCACATTAGAGCGTTCTAGATGGAGTGGAAGTCCGGCCAGGTGATCACGTGACCCTTCACCGCCAATTTATGTCATGTCACTAAAATGAAAAGATCATATGACACTATTGACCGGGAAGCCCCGTCTTGGGTTCTTCGTTGGTTGGTGCAAGTCTTTCTATTTTGATGCCATTTCGGGGACTTGTGTGTCAACGAAAATGAGATGGAATTATTAAGGCAACACAAATATCCAGTCCCTGAGCGAAGGAAATCTTCGACAAGACGGGGAATCGAACCCGGTACCCCGCGATCTAGAAGCGGCGAAGCAAACCGTCTATTTTGTTTCTTGCTCCCGTCCTTCCCTTTTTCCCTTTACACTCGATATAAAAACTCAATTGGCTCTGAGCACTATCGGACTTAACTTCTTAGGTCATCAGTCCCCTAGAACTTAGAACTACTTAAACCTAACTAACCTAAGGACATCACACACATCTATGCCCGAGGCAGGATTCGAGCCTGCGACCGTAGCGGTCGCGCGGTTCCAGACTGTAGCGCCTAGAACCGCTCGGCCACCCCGGCCGGCCGATATAAAAACTCCCCAATCGGATTAAGCTTGTAGCTCGTAATGATATGATCCTCGCGGAAACTGTCCTAAGATTTCTTCCAGTCTCCTTAAGTAACTCGTCGTGGTAGAAAATGAGCTGCTTCGAGAAAATCATAGAAATAGCGTCTTCATGTAAATGAATAAAATAACCTCTTCGTGGAAAGAAAAATAAATAAATCAACTCTTGGAAAATTAAGATACTTCACCACAGGAAGAAAATACATTATGATAAATTATTCTGTAAGACAAAAGGAAAGAAAACTCTTCTAAAAGAAAACGATAGTCGCTCTTCTTGAGGGAACGATTAAAATATCCAAGAAAGAAAACTACAACGCAAAGAGTCTCCACGATAAATGATGCAACTTCTCGTGAAATTACTTTTGAATACATTGTGGGAGTATACAGTGATCAATGTTATTAGAAATATTTACTATATTGAGTAGTGATTTACCACCTGAAGGAGGTTCTTACTCATTGGTCTGAAGATGACCACAGTTGTGGTAAATAATTTGTGATCAAGACTGTTTTTGATAGTAAATATTCTCGTGAAATACTTTAAGACTCTCCTCTACTTTACTGAGAAAGATTTACAAAAAATTGTAGAAAAATTCTTTGTATTAGGCCTACCGTTGTAACTTGTTTTTTAATAGCCAGTGTTGCTGAATTAAATAGTCTCTAATGCTCGTTTGTGGCGTTGAAGTCGTGAGTACATATGAGACAAAGTGAGTATTTACCTGTTCCGCTTTGTTGCCGGTTTAGAGTGCCAGTCTGATAGTAATACATTTTCTTGTACTATTGCCGTGCGGATAGTATGAGCCAGTCTTCTACGAACCCACGACCACGTTTTGTTTTGATCAGCGCACACGAAACCTTATTCTAGGCTCTCTTGTGGTGCACATTTAATGTAATACGGATCCGATGCCACTCCAATTCCAAACTGTTTCTCTCGCGTAACCACTTTGTCAATGACAGCATCGCATTATTGCAACCTGACGTTGGGGGACAGAAAAGACTGGTGTACATTAATCCACACACGCATCCAGTTCGTTCTAGGATGGTGTGTCGGGGCTGATTCTAAGGATCTTATGTATAATATTGCCGTGGACAGGTGATCTCACAAATACAACTGGTATCTGTTCAGTATTGCCTGACGCATGGAAAGGGGGACTCTGAGCTAGACGCGTATATTGGGGGCGACACGTGTGCGGGTCTGTAGTGAAGCATCGAAGTTTTTGTGTCGGAATTTGCTCTCGCTTGAAGGATGCGATACGCGTGTCCGGCTCCTGGGTCATGTGGCGAGTGGAACTGGAGAGCGGAAACAGTCACCGGTCAACACAGGCTCTCTTTAAGTGTCGTGACTATCTCGAATCCTGAGGAGAGCGCGGGAGTTTTCCCTGACGTACCTGTTAACGGTGAGCTCCTGGACTAACTTTAAATGGTGAGCCATTTTGTGGTGGAACTTGGATGTCATTTCTCCGTGCAGCCAATTTGATTTTCGCTAGTCATTCCTTAAAACACTTGGACGTGGATCCGGGCTGCTTGATATTGCAAGTCCATGTAACTGCGCTGTGTCCTGGTTCTGTTGCATTACAAGTGTGGCCGATATTTGGCGATTATTTTTCTGTTATTACTGTTAATACGTTATGTGGTCAATTTTATGAAGCAAAGTTTATTCTCTGTATATAACTTCAACAGCCAATTTAAACTGGAATTGCCAACTTCCGTTTTGTTGGCAACTATAATAGTAACAATTTTGCGCCTTAAAACTGTGCTTTGGTATTTAAGGTTGGGTGCGGATTGTCTGGTGATTATCACCCTGAACTAGGTGTGCTTTACAAATTTAGCAAGTGAAATTTCACGTCATTGGAGACCGTGTAATGAACTTTTGCTTTAATAGTAACTGCGGTTGTCACGCTATACCTCCTAACATCTCTTCCTGTATTTGGCGCTACCCAGTGCTTGGCTGTTGGTTTTAATAATTTAGTGAACTGTGTATTAACACTGGCTTTTTGTGTTCTAGAAGCCGTTATTGGTGTGCGCAGCCCCCCCCCCCCCCCCCCAATCTGTCTGTTGTCACTTGAGCTCTCGAGCACGGCATTCAGACGTGCGGCCGATGTGAACGCCAAACGTCGAGAATGTGCAGATTGCTATATAGATTTTTCAGGCTAGCATAACATCATATTGCCGAATGTTTTCCATAATAGTTAATTCACGTATTTATGAGATCTTGCTATTTGAGTATATTTTTGATACCTAATAGCTTTTAGAAATTGTTATTTTTGATATTCACAAGGCCTGACAACTGACTAGTGAGCTCAGATCTCTAGTTATGTTAGTGTTATATTTGTGTAAAGCAATTTTTTTATTAATTTAAAGTAGGGGCCATAAGGCTGTTTTTGTTTTAACATTTTTTGAAGTATTCTCATTGCTTTTATACAATTGCATAATTGGCGTAGATCACCGCAATTTGCAAATTCTAACTAATCATTATGTTGTTACCAGTGCTCTGTTTTAATTAACGTGGTTAAAATAAGTTTTTGCATTCTCAAATGGGGTCATCATCCCGTTCCAGCAGCCCATGTCCGCCGCTTACCAACCCGCCACCTTACCAGTGCGTTTACGAAAAAATGTGAAAGTGAATCCACTGATTTAGTAGATCAGTTCCTCTGTCGACAGTCATAGCAGTGTACAAGTTTGTAATTTCTTCAGGTTGGCTGATGATGCCTAGAACAAGTGGAACACGTCAGATGTGAAGACTAAATAAACCTATCTTGTGCAAACAAGACTGTTTTTCCTTATCTAAATATCTATTACGGTTGCTATACCAGTGCTACCGCGGTAGTTATTGAGTGAGGTGATTTTAGTGTTACGTCTTGTCAATGATAGTAACTGCTGCTATCAGTAAATGCAAGTTCGCCGCAAGCTGTTCCTGAGCAAACTTTACGAAGGGAAGCAGAATAATGGTTATTTGGACGAAGGTACTTAGTAGAATGCCATTTCCCACAGCGACACACAGCTGCAAGTCTTCAGTCAAACAGACAACACAAGCTGAACATCAGTGAACTGGAGACATGTAGTGTTTCCCGATGAGTAGCGATTTAGCCTCTTCTCAGATTAAGCTAGGCACTTCAACCGCAATGTATGGAAGTATCTGTCAACACCTGAGGTGGTTCTTGTCGTTTTTGGAGTGTTTTTCGTACTATGGCTTGGAGCAACTCGTTCAGCATACTGTGAACATGAACTAGGATGCTTGTATCAACATTCTTGATGTTCACGTGTCGCGCTTTGTGCTACATCTTGGTGATGAATATGCTGTGGACAGTTATGATTGCCGGCATGCATATATTCCTGCTTTGAGGAACACTTGGGCACATTATTGCACCTTGACTGGCGTTGTAAATCTCCCGACTTCAGTCGCATAAATATTCCTGAATGTATTTGAAACAAAAGGCGAACGTAGCGGTCAACATTTCCTCAGTTTGGTAGCTCCACGGAACATGACCATTAATGAATATATTGAAGCAGTAATGGTCTAATCAATGCAAGCGTTTGAATGGCATTGTATAATAACATACAGACATCGTAAAACACACGCATTGTAATCTGTAATGTGTTTTATGTGCCTCAATGGGCTAACAGTGTCGATAACAACATTGCATCTACCTGTTCAGGAATCACATACTCTGAGAGTATTAGGGGATGTGGACAGTGTGGCATGTGGAGGTTTGGATCAGTCTTGGGAGCGTGCACACGTAGTCGAAGTGAGGGAGCGTATATAGATAGCCAAAGTGGTTCAGGTGATTGCTTGCGACAAGTGGGAAACCCAAGTGCGAATCCTTGTCCAGCACAAATTTTCATGTCTCTTATAAATAGTACAGCTGGCGTCACATTGATTTTACTTTATGGAAATCAGTTATATAACATTAATGAGTGGCTTCAGCTGGATAAGGAATTCCTAAACAAGTCTATGGACGTTCGTCCTCCCAAATTGAGGTCGTTATCAATGCTAGAGGAGGTCTGACAAAGCATTAGAGTGACACGTTCTGTGTATGACTAATTTTTTTGTGATGTTCTCATTTTGTACACCATGTCCACAAAGGCTTCGGCAGCACGACAGATTCTCAATCAACCCTGCTTCTCTGTACTACGGGAGGTTGATACGGAATAATGGGAAGCAACATAAGAATACAGTTAACGTAAAGAGCCTGAGCTGCCTGGCAGACAAGTCCGCAAAAAATGGTTCAAACGGCTCTGAGCACTATGGGACTTAACATCTGAGGTCATCAGTCCCATGGAACTTAGAACTACTTAAACATAACTAACTCAAGGACATCACACAAATCCATGCCCGAGGCAGGTTTGGAACCTGCGACTGTAGCGGTCGCGCGGTTCCAGACTGAAGCGCCTAGAACCACTCGACCACCACGGCCGGCCCAACTCCGCAAACATAAGCACAATATGTAAGCGAACTTCCAACTGCAGGCCCATCCCTTGACAGCCAAGTAGGAAAGAACTGGATGATGGGAGCCGGTATGCGAGAGGCGCTCTTAAACGGCTAGGCCAATGCAGTCTCGAACAGGAAGTCATTCTCTGCATCTAGAGGGACGAGGGACAACGGCAGATGCATATCCAGCACACCACCTTCCTCAGCACCAAAAAAGTGGCAGGGGCGCCTTCTGAGTGGGGAGTTAAGGACTGCTTTATGGAATCTGCTATGCAGAGAAAGATGTGTAAGTTATTGCAAGACACAAAGTAATTAATGGCATTAGCTGCAAATGGACATAGATTTAAATCAATGGGGAAAACTGAAAGTTTGAGGCAGTGTGTGATTTTTGAAGCCAGGTTTCCTGATTAATAGGCAGATGCACTGAACACTGTAGCATCAAAACGCAGTGGCCATTGCAACTGCACAGACTACCCTAGCACATCTCCCATCAGATCCAAATCCTCAGCTTATCTACACAGTACTGATGTAGTGTTGTACAAACACCACACATATATAAAATATTTCAATTAGATAATGTGAAGTAGTGTTGTAGGTCAGTTCTGAAAGAATGTGAACACTTATGGATTAAAGAAGGACACTCAAAAAATAGCAGAAATGTTTAGCCATCAATAGGCAACACAAAAACAAAGATTACTTGCTAGCTTTAGAGTAATAATTTTTGATCCAGTGTAAAATACACACAGGAAACACACGCACACACAAACACACACACACACATGAAAGTACGCAAGCTTGCACACATATGCTCAGGCACACATAGACATTTCTGTGCCCCTACTTGGTGCCAGCTGGACTAACAGCGTCAGTGCTACATTTCGGCAGGTGGCCTCACTCTCCTGTAACCCACTGCCGCCCCCCCCCCCCCACTCTCCGCCTGATAGCTTCCCCTTCCACCGTCCTATCACCCCCTCCCAGTTTCCCAGCACACGTCCCCACGTCCCCACGTCACCTCCCTTCAGCTTATACTGCTCACACCGTTCACCACCGGCTCTGACAACCGCACGTCACATGCCTAGCCTGTGTACCTGCCACCCCTCCCTCCTGCATTCCTAGCGGGCAGACGTGCTGCCTTCCTCTAAGCCATTAGCCACCCACCCCCAATCCCTCAGTCTCCTGCTTTTCTCTCCCTCTAAGCACCCCACCTGACACAATCTGCACCACAACCTACTCCACCTGCCAAAATGCAGCATTCACACTGTTCGTCCAGATGGCATCATGTAAAGGTATTTATGTGTGTGTGTGTGTGTGTTTTACTCTAGCTTGAAAGGGATTACTCCAAAAACTAACAAATTTTTTTGTCTTTTTATGTGTACCAACTCTTGGTTCTGCTTTTCGGTGTTTCCTTTAATACAAAGGTATTTATGTAATGTACAGTACTGACAGATAGTATTGATACCTTTACTGTTGGTGAAGTGGTCTAGGTCGGACCTGGAAACTGAAGATCACAAGATCAGATAACTGTCAGATCACTGGATGTTTCAGTCTGCGTTTAACTTAGCCTTCGCCACTGAATAATGCGAAAAGCAGATAAAAATGACACTTCCTTAGGATTACACGTCAATCTGTAGGTCCCCTTTATTTAGTACTACTGGGGTTGGTTATGACCTTCAAGTCATGGATGTGGTATCCAATTGAAAAACCTGCACGAGGCCATTGAGCCACATGGAACTCCTATACTATTATTATCAGCAGTAGTGGAACTGTTTCTCCTTTTGTTTTAAACTTCACTGAACACATTACAGATGTTGTTCAGAGATATTTTAGTAATCAGGGTATTTTAGAGTATTTTAGTGTAAGAGATGTGTGTCTCCATTGGCTCATTACTGAGTAATAATGTAATTTTGATTTATTCAGTTTCTTACCGAAATTAGAGATATTTCTGTCATAATACCCTCACAACAATAAAGGCTGCATTAGACAATCCCAAAAATTCCAATCAAAACCAAGGGTAAAATAGCAATATTCTGTGGTGGTATGCTGGTTCATACGAAAAAATAAAAAGGTGGAATCGACTGATTAAGTTAAGTTTGTGAGAGTTTTCATTTACTCATAACGAAAGAGGTTTGATTTGATTTATAATGAATATCACTCCTGATGCTCATGGAAATATGAGTCCCAAAAAATAACAATGACAAAAGAACAAACAGTTAATTAAAAATTTACGCTGTGTTGAATATTATAGCATTAAAGCACAAGTTGCTGCGACAAAATCAAGACAAAAGCTACAATCATACATAGTATTACTCCAAAATAACAAAATATTTAATAAAATGTTTAATTACGAAATAGGACAGTAGTCATGAATGATGCTTCCTTTGGCAGGAGACCCGATATTTCCAATGAGAACAGCGGCATCACATAGGGCTTGATTCTGGCGAAGAAATTCTTGGCGTGGCGAGACAGTAAAGTAAAGTACACCTCTAAAAGTTTAACCAAGCCAACTGCACATAAACGACGCGTCGTCCTAAAAGGCTACAGTTCAGTTATATAACATTTATACAACTCTTATCGAACAGTTGTAGAACACCATCGAAATATCCGTACGATTCATAGGCGATAAATGCAGTTCTTATAACTGTCCATCATGCCAAGTCTATCCCTGTATAGAACCAGAATGTATAGTCAGATCAGTAAACAAAGTTGAAATTTGACGTCAGCTGTACCTTTTATTAGTGACACACCAAAATTTGTGCTTGACCATGATTCGAACCTGGATTTTCAACTCGGCGCGAGCGGTCACCTTAACCATTTCGGCCATCTATGCATTCTCCCCCAATGCGGCTATCTGTGCACGCTTCCCAGACTGATCCAAAGTTCCATGTGCCACACTGTTCACATCCCCTTATGTTCTCAGAATATGTGATTCCTGTAACAGGTAGTTTAAATAGCTGTCGATGGACAGTCTATAAATGGTAATTACAATTTGGTGATATACACATAGCAAGACAGAGTATCTTTTTCAGTCAGCTGCATGCGCAGATTTGTTCTGTGCTACAAACTTGAGTAAAAACGTTATCGTCGGTGCCGGAAGCTCAGACTCCACCGCCCCCAGGCGCCACACTATCGCAGTCCCGCGATCGGTCAGTGTGTGCGGCCGGTCCGTAATCAGACAGCATTGACGGCTTCCGGAAAAAGCTCTTCCCCAGAGAGCAAACATCCGCCTTTCCTCTGGTGGCTCCGACCAGCGGCGGACTGACCTCTTCCTTGTTCTGTCCGCCGCAAGATAAACACTTCCGCCATCAAAGAGGGAAAAGCATAAACCACGGGAAAGCACAGCCCACCTACGTCTGCTAATACCACCCTAGACAATAGCGCCGCACAGGACACAACTCGGACAGATGGAAAAATACTGTGATGCGGTCGCCATCGCTGCGATAGCAGCACAATAGAGCGTCATTGTGCACGTCTTCCGTTACATTCAGTGAACTCATACACGACCTAATTATCGGCCAACGCTTCTTCAGTAATCCTATCCATACTGCTATGAATCACTGTTTATGTGCACCAAGCACTGCCGAATAACAAACCCGAGACAGCCCGCGCGGTACCGAATGCGGGCTTGAGGGAGAAGAGTCAATTGTGCATTACTCTTATCAACAGCAAGTAGTCAATGAGTGAAACACAAAAATTGTTCAAATGAGTCTGAGCACTATGGGACTTAACATCTGAGGTCACCAGTCCCCTACAACTTAGAACTACTTAAACCTAACTAATCTAAGGACATCACGCACATCCATGCCCGAGGCAGGATTCGAACCTGCGACCGTAGCAGTCGCGCGGTTCCGCACTGAAGTGCCTAGAACTGCTCGGCCACACCGGGCGGCTAAGTAAAACACGTTTGCTTCCATATAAGGCACACAGTTAATATCGTCGGCATTTTCGCTATTATGTAGACTTTTCTGTGCAATACAGATATAAATATAAAGTAAGATGTAAGTCATACGGAGTGCAAATATTCTGTAAACTGCTCACTGGAGGTCACTAATCACTTACTCCAAAATACGTAATTAGAAAATATTTCCAGTTGTAGTGTCGCAGCTATTACGCAACTGCAGATTTTTGCAGTAAGTTTGTTAAGTTATGGCAAGCTGTTTTGGAAGCCTGCAGTATAGTAGCGTTCGGTGGCGGCGGGCATGTGGCCTGCCGTATGCGTCATAGCCACACCTGTTGCTACAGCGGACCTCGGGAATGCTCACTGTGGCGTGTACTAAGATCACTTATTCATCTCACCTAAGAATCTAAATAACTATAATAAATATGATCTGCTTGTTTTCAAGTTTGGTGTAGGAACATTTACAATTTAGAACAGTGTGTAAAATTTTCATGCGGTTAACTTTCATAGTTTTTGAAATATAAAAAAACCTATTAAAAAGGTACTTAACCGACATTTCGTCAAGTAAATTCAGAGATGAATCATGACAGTTTAAGTTTCTTTGTTATTTGAAAACAATAAATCTTTCTCATTGCGCACAAGTTCTTTTTAAGGAATTTTGATTCTAAACTTGTTAGAATTTTGTTTTCATAATGGAAATTATAGTTTAAAAGTTGATATTTATATTTTGTGTTAGGGTGGGAGTAGCTGAGAGTGAATGTGAGTGTGTATGTGGGGACATACGTCAATTTTCAATTTTATAATGTATTACACCATTCGTAACTAGCAAGTGTTACGTAACCAGGATGTCCTGAAAACGGTCAATCCCCCTAACTGGTGGATGACGTATGTCTAGGAGCGTCTGCTTTTGTAATAAGGCAGCCGGAAAGGTAGTAAGAGGATACCTAGTTCTAAAGTATATTTCAAGCATAGTTTTCTTTTAATTTTCGTTTCATTTGGTTTTGTGTAACATTTTGTGAATTTTTGCAATATGAAATGACGTAGATGCACCTGCGAATGCTCATTGGAGTAAAGCGGTTAGCGCGCGAAATTGATCATGAAAGGTTAACCTGATTGGATGATCGTTTTGATCAACCAGTGAGAGAAGAGTCTTCCCTGCGTAATTGAATGAGTTATATGCTCTGTGAGCGACGGCATTTAGTCAGTCGTGGGCTCGCTGTCGGACGAGTAGGTCACAATAAATGTGTCCGAAAAAATTATCTGTAAGATGAAAAAATGACGGGTTAAATCGTGCTCGGTTTACATCGCCGTGCTAGCAGATGCAATTACGGACATTTCGGCGAAGTTTTAAAAGGTTTTGGAATGTTGGTTGACGAATAAACCGCATGTGAAACTATCGGCCTTTGTGAATATTCTGCGTGGCGTGTTCCGTATGCATGTATAGAACATTTTGGCGAGCATCTTCTTTCGAAGAATCCTCTGAAAAGGACCGAATGTGAACTCGTTTTGTAACAGAGTATTGCTTGAGTGAATCTCGTAATATTTCGTGTAGGACTTAGCATATTTATGGCTGTCTTACGTGTGATATAAGCTGCATGAATTAGTAGTAGATGTACTACCAACGTAAATGTGGGCTTGGTGACACCATAAATGAAAAGGACCGTTATAAAACATCAGTATCTACAAACATTTTCAATGAAGGGAGGAAACACCCACTTTGCCCATTATTAATAGAGATTTACAGGCTTATCTTGTTACTTGAGTTACGCGGACTTTGTAATCGTAAGTATGGACGGTGATTTTATTCAACGCTGCTTTTCTCATCGTCTACATAGTACCTAAGAATGCAGAGCAACGGGTGGTGAATGGACGCTATACTGAGGTAGGTGGACATTAATAATCAAATCTCAACGCAGCGAACCAACCCCGCCCCGCCGCACAGTCTCCGGTGGGGATCTAGTTCACCTGGTATATAGGCGTGTTACTGTGTGTAGTCTCAGATACTTCATATAACGATAGTGATAACGACAGTGATGACTAGTTGTATTGCATTAGCTGCAGTAGTATACGTAGTCTCGTTAGTTGGCGATGTAGTAAAATAATATTAACTGTTGGCAGTAGCAATGTAAGTAACAATGAATGCAGGCTCTGTTTATAGATAATAGGCTGTAATGGAAGACATAAACAAATGATCCTTTGGAAAACACGAGGAAAGGAGCGAAGATCAGCCTGGACGCCAAGCCGACATCAGTAGCAGTAAATACTAAGCGCCATCCTGAGTTAGAGCGTATCAGCTATGGTTACGAAAAAGGAAACATCTCAACCATAGCCCGAATGATTTACACAAAAAAAAGAGTGACTGGACGAAACTTTTTAATTGGGCCCTCCCCAAAACAAGCCATTATCTCAGCCACTGTCCTACCTAATTCGGATAGTCTTGAGCTGTGCAGATGCGACACTTTGAATCAACTTCAGTTATGTTTCATTCCCGTGCTGTAGTGAAACTCTGACTCTCACTGTGAGCATTAACTTCCATAAGTACAACCAAAACTGATCATAAATTCTCCTTTTCGCGTACAAGTCACATTTCAAAAGTATGAACATTTCAGCTAAAAACAGCAAGTGAAAAAAAAAATCCATTGCCTATTCTAGTATTTACACAGTTCACTGCGTGTTTAGTTATTGAGTTATTAGGAATGTGAAAATAGGAATGTGAAAATAAACTGCCACTATGTTAGTAAAATTTGATCAATCATTTGTGTTCTTAGCGAAAGAGGCATATTGCAAACCAAAATTCTTTACAAGTAATGCAGAATCTGTAGTGATCTAGGATTATTTTTCTGTACATCGTATCTCCGAAGCTTTTGGTGTGACAAAAGTTTGAGGGTTCAAATGGCTCTGAGCACTATGCGACTTAACTTCTGAGGTCATCAGTCGCCTAGAACTTAGAACTAATTAAACCTAACTAACCTAAGGACGTCACACACATCCATACCCGAGGCAGGATTCGAACCTGCGACCGTAGCGGTCGCTCGGTTCCAGACTGTAGCGCCTAGAACCGCACGGCCACTCCGGCCGGCTAAAAGTTTGCGGACTAAGAACTTTGGAGTAATATGTATATATGTAATAAAACTGAAATTGTGGTTTAAAAGTGGTGCTTTTGAAATTGGGCACCTATTTATAGCGGCCCATAGCTGGTCAATATTATTGGTCAATATTTTGTGATTTATAATAATTTTGAACTTGTGTGGGTTGAGATGAGGGGTTATGCGATATTACTGGTCAGATAAAAAAGTTTTGAAACACCATTACCTGCGAAATACTGTGCTATGTGTGGGCAGTATTGACAATCTCCTTGTTAGTCGCACATATTTTTGGACTTGTTGTTGCGTTTATCTTCCAAAATGAGTTCAAAACAAGGGAATCATATCAGAACCGGAAAATTAAGAATGACTGTATTGAGTTAAAGAAACTGAACCAGTCCGAACACGCATCGAAGACCTAATGTGACCGACCGATCGCCAAGTCATCCTCAAAATAAGTTTCACTGGATGTGGATATGGAAGAGCATGTAATCGGCGCACCGCTCTCTCGGCCGTTGTGTTTTAGTGACCGAAACTCTATTGAGCTGTTGCTCACTAAATATAGACACCAATATTCTACAGCTCCGACAGAGATGATACTTTTTTTTTAAGATGTTACATTGTGGAAAACATCAGGAATTTTCACGCTCTGTTTTTCATCCACATTTTGTTCTTCTGCTTGCGACAGAATAAAGCAATTACCCCAGTAACAGCGTCTATATCATTCAACATTCTGAACAATACTAAATACCAACATTATTGCACTGTTTTATTGAGTGTTCTAGGGAGAACATTAATAATACTGCACCAAGTTGATGAATAATTTTACTGACGAATACGGAGCGCTTTATATACATTTTGGAATGAAGATTATAAATTTCAGATAAATATTTTGTGTGGAAATTATTAAGTACAAACACGAAAATTACGTATTTAATAACTACTGTAATAAAAATCTACGTGAGAAAAAGAACCTGGCTGTATTTTTACAACAATTTCATAAATCACAGGGTCACCACACAGTTCTTTTATAATTATGGATGTTATTTGACCACGTCATCGATCAATTAAATTAAAGCAATGTTTACTTGCTTAGTCATGACGTGCAAGAAATTATTATTTTACCGGCCGGAGTGGCCGATCGGTTCTAGGCGCTACAGTCTGGAACCGCGCGACCGCTACGGTCGCAGGTTCGAATCCTGCCTCGGGCATGGATGTGTGTGTTGTCCTTAGATTAGTTAGGTTTAAGTAGTTCTAAGTTCTAGGGGACTGATGACCTCAGAAGTTAAGTCCCATAGTTCTCAGAGCCATTTGAACCATTTTTTTGAATTATTATTTTGGAATTTTATAAAAGGTTTTGTATATCTTCTAAAAGCTGTTAGCGTTTCCTGCTACTCTATATTTAAAATGGCTTGTTATTTGATTTTCTTGAAAACACGACCGCACACCAAAATAATGTTATACTTATTAATAAACGAACTAACAATCTGTCACTACCTTTCGAAACAGAACCTAGTTTTTTCAGCTACTCAAGAGTAAATTGTCTTCAATATGAGCCTGTCTGTAGGTGGTGTTAGGTATAAGCAAGATGTGCGTTTGTGATTTTGTACGATCTATTAATGTTGCATGTGGGAATATTTGTTGCCATTACTGTAAAATGTATGGTACAAGTATTATTATAGTAAACGACAGAAACAAAAAAGTTAACATTCTGCAATGATCTGACTTTTTGCACAATCTACACACTGCTTAAAATCTTGTACAATTCAAAATTTGAACTTACAAAATCAAACTCCGCGAAGGTCAGTTGGAGAAGAAGAAAAACGTAAGTAATTATTCAGAAATATATATTTTAATGTGGCTGCTTTCCTGCAAGGTGTAGATTAATGAATAATTTGAGAACAGATTTCACTGGAGCATTAAGAGTTGATTAAAGGTGACTGAGGTATAATTAAAATTGAAAGAGGTTTTGAGTTGCAAAAATTATTGTTCGATGATACAATGATCCATTGAGTACGGAGAATACAGCGTACATATAGAAATGGTGTCATGCGTTAAAGTGGATTCTATTTCTCCCGTCGGAATAGTGGCGGTTTTATCGTTGAATTCACAATATTGGTGAGTGATTAACATTAAAGGTGACAGAAAACTGTGTTTTCTTATTATTAAGTAGTATATAATTAGTGGCATGGCTTTTAGTATTCCCAACAGAATCAAATAATGACCTCAGTTGTTATATTGCGTGGGTAGTAACTGAAGGCGAGGAGCTGAGAGCTGAAGATATAATTTGGTTATTCCAGCCGTGGAAATTTTATTGGAGGCTCAGACCATCGTAAGGCGAAACTAAACTGGCAGTGAACTAAATGAAATCTTTCATTATACAGCCTCAGTAATGGCGGTCTTTGGCCTTTACAGTACCAGTTTTCTTGTAGGTGATCCAAAGAGAGCGTAATTAAACAGGGAAAGATAGTGAATGTAGTTTCATGTGTTTAGGTGTAAAAGACCAGGTATCCTCAAGAGAGCGGAGAATGTTTCAGAACTTTAAGCTCCTGTGATATACTGTGGGATATAAAATCGCTGCATTAAAACCAAGCGGGAAGGGATAATTTAATACACTGGGTACTAATTTTGTACATATATATATGCCTCACGAGAATATAGTTCAATATCGGCACACAATATGGCGCAAAACTGGCATCGGTAGGATAATATTTAATGTCCCGTTGCCCTCTGACCTTATGAATGATTATACTTGTATGCAGTTGTACGGAAAACAAGATATGTACGCTAGTGATTGCAGCTTCTGTTCTGTCGGGAATTTGCTTCTTAGTTGTTTACATGAAATAATGTATATTAGGCCCTTCTGACTCGTTTATCAGCGAGAAACCTAAAGTCTGTGAATCGCTTCTGATGATCCGATCAGATGTTCCTCTTGTATGAAACTGTTGCAACGATAAAAGAAATATTTGATTAAAAAGAATAGTAACCACTAAAAAGAATATCCGAGACTACACATTGTCTTACGCAATCTGTTAGTCAGCAATAAACTCACAATGTCTTTATATTGTGTAAAGAGTTCCAAAATGCGATTTAGTTTCATTTTTAACTGAATTTTCCACGGTATTAAGGTTGCAGAGGCTTTCTCTGTTGCAGTGCTAATATGGAGCTTTACTGCGATGAAACACATAACAGTTATCACAAAGACGTAATTTACACGGCAATTTACATTAAAAAGTACCTAAAGCTGGAGCATTTAGAAACCCTTCGTACAAAAAATTAACAACATTGCAACGGTAATCCACATATTGACTGATTCCTTCCTTGACTGTTGTAACACGAGGACAAAATGACCTGAGTTTCCTAAAAAAAAAAAATCTGCGTCTACGTATAAAACTATACTGCTGTTGTTACACAGTTTCACGAAACTGTTGCTGGAAGAGGCAAAGTTAC
The DNA here is from genome assembly GCF_021461385.2 of Schistocerca piceifrons. NCBI lineage: Eukaryota > Metazoa > Arthropoda > Insecta > Orthoptera > Acrididae > Schistocerca > Schistocerca piceifrons. The sequence goes on from NC_060144.1 coordinate 334,337,920, forward strand.
AAAAGTCACCGACAGAGAATGTCTCGGTTTTGTTTCGTCAAGCAGTGTAACTTCCCCAAAGCATTTAGCTTGCCCTCCCTGTTAGCTGCTTTCGGTGAAACGTCAGAGGCCCGTGTTTCTGTGCGTGAGTGTTTGTGAGTAAACATAGTGATTTAGTAGCAATTTTGGCAAAGCCGTAACAAGCACTGCTTGGAAATTAGCCTGCTGTGGGTAGGCAAGCAAAGGAATCGAACCATGGCACTGCGATTTTGCGCATCGCCTCGGGTGTCTACGCGTGAACAAGGGGAGGGCGCCAGTGCAAATATTTGGAGGCGGCTGTTTGCTATCGTCGGCGACGCCGTTGGCAAATTCGCTGCAGCACAGAAGTAAGACGCTTCTGCACTTCTGGATCTCAGACTGGGCCACTCGTGGTGGATAAATCAGTTTTAGGGAGCACCGGTACACATATTATTGGAGCACAGAATACTTCGTTTGTAGAAACACTTTTAACGCCATCCGTTTCCTGCTAAACTGTGCTTCCTATGCCATTTACATTCATAGAAACATCAAACTTATTTCTGCCGGTTATAATGTGTGGTTCACTGTGAAGAAAGACAATGCTAAATTTGTGGCAATAACGTGAATAAAAGTAGAAAGAAACGTTTGTTGTTGATTCTGGAAGATATCTTTTGTAAGTCCAGAATTTTAGCTGCCGTATTTCTTTTTAATCTTTGTAGTTCTAATTGCCGGACATTACTCATTAAGTTAAAAATAAAGTTTCCACCTTTTCGAAATGCAGTACAGAAATGACACTGATTTGCAGAACCAGAATTGTATTCAGTTTAAATTTAGAAACCGAGTCTTCAAAAAATGTTTTTGTTATTAACAGTTAATTGTAAATGTAATGCCATTGAATCCCCGCTGTTGATGGAAGGCAAATGAAGGGGAAAAGTTTGTTTCTCAGGATTCTAGTACAGCCAAAAAATTAGCACTATATTTTTAAATAAACATATCTGGGACAATGACATTGATAAACTGGTACATGGAGCGAGTATTCAGATGCGGTAAACTCAATTTCTGTCACCAACGTACACTGCCTCCCAAAGTCACGAATTTATTTTGTCCGTAACTACTCTGCATATTTTGAATGTCGTTACATTGCTAGTATAGAAAGATCCCGTTCAGAAGTACCGTGGGTTTTGTACACGCCTGTCATAGCCAAGCTTACAGTTTTCGTATGATATCTGGAATTACTTTGGGTTAAACGTTTGAAGAGACAAATGTAAGAGCATTTCACTTGTTTCCTTCAAATGACACAGCTTACATGGCATAATTTTTTTCGCTGTAAGAAAATAATGAGTAGCCACCGGTCTTTTGTAGCTGTGGGACTTGAGCCTATTGCCAAATACGTTTTACTAAATTATGCTGTAGTGGTATGTGTAATGGCTCTCTAGCTCGTCAAAGTGAAAGTGCGTAGATAACATTGAACTCGTATATATGGCACACAGCAATTAGCGATTTATCACGCTGCGAAACATTTTTTAGAACGAAATTCTTCCATTTTCTAGCGCTGTATGTATAGTCATCGTTCAGTTCTCAAGAACTAAATTATTCATCGTTTATAATTATTCTTCTACACATGCGTACTGGTACTATTTCGACTACCGTAAAACATGCGCAATGATTTGGAGATCTGTATAACGCAAAGGTAGTGAACCAGACTGCAACATGTACGAGAGCTGGTTTTGACTACCTGTGATCGGTCGCGAAATGGAAACCACAGGACAATCAGATAAGTTTTATTTGCATCGTTTAGCTACACCTTGTAGCTACTTCTCTAAATATTCGCCGCTCTGACTAAGACATTTGTCATAGCCTTATTACTACTACGCAATGCCCTCGTCAAAGAAGGCAGCCGCCTGTGATTTCACGTTCCCTACAGCTCGTTGTACGTGCCAAAATATTGTACTCATAGCCAGCAGTTCGTGTGAGCGAAGAGATGAAAATCAGAGGGAGCCAAGTCCGGGCTGAATGGCGGCTGATGAAACACGTCCCGTTGAATACGCTGCAGGGTATTTTTCGCTGCACCTGCAGTGTGCCGCGGAGAATTGTCATGAAGAAGAAATGCATGGAAGTTACATTATCAAGGATGCATGAAATGAGGTGAAATCCACCAACTGGCACTTCACATCAGCCAGAAGACCCTGTTGTAGGTGTCATTGCGTGCTCACTGTGCGCTCAGAACTGAAATAGTGCGGTGGATGCAGTACAGGGACGTACAAGAGACACAACGCAACACATCTGCACTGGGCTTCACCGGGTTCCTGTTGTGGTATAATTTAAAGCCCGATCGGAGTTGGAAAAAATATCCCCCCTAAATTTTATATAAAACGTAATAGTCAGCCACCCGGTTGCACACAATTTAAAAAAAAACCACATTAACTAGGTTTGATAGCTCTATCTTCATCAGAATGGTAAAAGTTACCTAGAAAAAAATATAAGGTATAGATAATATACATAAAATAAATACATATGTGAAAATTCTCAACCAAAACCATAAAAATTCACTTACATGAAATTACACAACTTTAAAATTTTTTCAGCAATAGTGCTCTCGTCAAATGACATATTTGTGTTCAATGAGTCAAGAAAAAAATTATAATAAAAAAAAGTTACCACAGAATGATAAAGCCATGGCTGCAAGTGGCGGGAGAAGTTAACTGCTGTAACCGGCTAAGACCCGCACATACACGACGCAAGAGGCATCAGACCAAACGGCATGTGAGCCCAGACAGCCATGAGATGGACACGACGATTAGCAAAGCCGTCATTGACGATTTTGATCTATGTTTCTATCTGTTGAAACCTCTTTTATCCCAGGGACGGATAGACGTATCAAGATTAAATGTACGTCACATACTAAGTTGTATAGTCCCTTGGTTTTGCAAAAACGTTAAGCATCTACGTCAGTGGAGTCAAAAGATACGACCATTTAACTCAAATATTTCGTTATTCGCAAACTTAGTCATCAAAACCCATAGGGTACTCACCTGTGGCCTAGAATCATCAAATTTGGCGAGAAGCAAGAGAAAGAAGTAAAAGAAAAAATTTGAGAAGTATTAAATTTTAATTACATCATAAATTACTTTCAGATCTGAAAGGTACGGCTACGTCTACATCTGTTACACACTCCGAAGTGACGATACACTTGCCACTGATGAACATTCGGCGTCCAGGAAAACATACTGCTTACAATTACGTTGTAACTGCTTTATCCATTTTGTAGTCTTGTTGGTTGATCTATCTTGTATTTCTACCTAGCTTACTAAGGTTTAAAACTCGCTCAAATTTCGTTTTGGACGTTTACATACATCTCGTCTTTACTTTCTCAAACCTTTATTTTCTCGTGTTCAGTCTGGATTCGTATTCGATGTTAGTTCGAAGCTCGTCAACAGTAATGTTGGTCATATAACGTTCAGCGAAAAGCCCCCCTTCCCCCCCCCCCCCCACACCTAGACACTTCATCGCAATACAATCTTCAACCATACACATACATGCTGTTCCTGCACATTTCTAATTTCCTCAACTCACTTTCTTTTGGTCACCTTCCTGTCTTTGATAGGCTTTTGGAATCGGTCTATATACCATCAATTTGACTTGTATACTTACGTTTCATTTTAGTTGTGGTGTCATAATTACGCCTTCCAATCAAATTTTTGCCCGATGCATTTGTTTGTTTCTTGCCCCTCCTAGAAGTTTTCAGTATGCATGTCTCCATTTGTCGATGAGCAACCCTATTTTTTGCAAGGTTTCCGCATTGATTGTCCATCTGTTACTGACATAATTCAGAACCGATAATATACACTGATTTGAAATATCCGATTCGTACAAATCAGGAGGTAGATTTAAAAAACTTATTTTCTTTAGCAAAAGCACTCCATTTCATTCTTGCTCTTCTATTTCTTTTTCTGTCCATCTGGCTGTTGTCTTCAGATTCCTAAATTCAAAAACACATCAACCGGTTCTGTGACTTACTTGTTGATTTACTTAATTTTCATTTCAGTGTTGAGGGACAACAAGGTAAAAGAGCACTACTGGCTGTAATGCCACCCAGCATGTAAGTGTCTATTCTTTTCCGTGTGCTGTCATTAGGTTAGTTAGGTTTAAGTAGTTCTAAGTTCTAGGGGACTGATGACCTCAGATGTTAAGTCCCATAGTGCTCAGAGCCATTTTTTCTTTTCCGTTTTTCTATTCCACACGTAATGCACTTGCAATATTTGCACAGAATTTCAAAGTTCTTCACCTTGCAATATTTCACTAGGCTTTATTGTTTACTGTATAGATAACAGATTACTGATGATAATAGTGTAAACAGTTCATGTATAGATATTTTACTTAAAGTAGAAGTTACGATACCAGTGCGTACACGTCGAAATTCAACCACGCTAAAAGCCGTTTGTTTCCTGAGTGATATAAAGCCCTCATTCTAGTCTTTGAAATAAACGATCTACTTTTCCAGAAACTGTGAATTTCCAGTTGAATTTATTAGTAATCAAAATCCTCGTATTCCAGAACAATCGAAGGTTACAATGTAATCCTTTCAAAATTTCAGTGGTTTAGTTTTGTACCCGCAATTTTTTCTGTTTCCAAACATATACAGACTAATTATAAAGTTAATGAAACATTTCAAAAAACTGATACAGGTAAATGAACCAGAACAATCTAATAAATGATACGAAATGCGAAAGACAAACTTCCAAATTTCTTTTAGTAGATTTATACATTTTCTACGTAGTTCAATTTTGCCCATACCCGACCCAGCACATCAGGAGTGACCTAAGAACAACTGTTGTGATACAATGTCGCGAGTCCTCGATTTTCTGTGGTAGAGGTGAAACACAGACGTTGTCCTGGATGTAGAACCAACCTCCAAACGACAATAATAATAATTCTCAAGACGTCAAATCCAGCAATTGTGCTAGCCACTGGAGTAGCCAGGTCAGCGACCGTGACATGGCCTCTCCAGCGACGTGATAATGTCTCGTTCAGGTAATCTCATACACAGTTGTGGAAACGTAGAAGTGCGACATCATCTTGAAAGACGAAATTTTTACCATCACTTTCAGGTTATGGAAGGACCAGAACTGCAGTAAGTTGAAATGGTTATACCACTGACATTTATCTCAACAAAGAACAAGTGTTAGCAGAATTTCTGGCTTAGCATGGTACAGAACACGTTAATATCCTCCAATCCCGGTAGTCTTCAATAGCTACTCGTGGAACCTCTGCTCCATTACGCATGTGTTGTGACGTTGACCATACATGACAGATGAAATGGTTCAAATGGCTCTATGCACTATGGGACTTAACATCTGAGGTCATCAGTCCTCTAGACTTAGAACTAGTTAAACCTAACCAACCTAAGGACATCACACACATCCATGCCCTAGGAAGGATTGGAAACTGCGACCGTAGCATCAGCGCGGTTCCGGACTGAAGCGCCTAGAACCGCTCGGCAATGGCGGCCGGCTCATGACAGATGAAAAATGATTCATAACTGAATATTAATTTGCTTGCGAAACCGTCATTATCACCATGGTTCTGCATATCATTGTAAAACTACAGAGGATGAAGTTTGTCGTCATGGTTTATGGCTTGCAGAAGCCGTAATTTTTATAGTTTTCCCCCTTTAATCGTTTATGAATAATCCTCCACACTGTTGGCTGAGGGTTCCTTAGTTCTGAACAATGTTGGACGCACCTTCATATGGCGACAGGTGGGGACATGCAATGCATCCAGGAACTGTCCAACATGATTGTTATTATAGATGTTGTGGTGGGGGGAGGTATAAAATTGCGAGGCGAGCTGACCTCCAGTTGATTGAATGCAGTACACTCCCAGGTCAACGTTATTGTGACAATGTATTCCTTCCCCATGTGCGTCTTTTCAAAGGTGCTATCCATCCTGACTTCATTTTTACGGATGACAATACGCGACTGCATTGAATAGTACAGGTGGTAGAGGTCTTGGAACGAGAGAATTTTCGGCGAATAGGCTGCGCTTCCCCTTTCCTCTACCCAAATCGTATCTAGCACGTTTGGAGTGCGTGGGGGAGAAGTATTGGCTGTGGCCAGCACGGGAACGCGTTGCAGAGCATCCATTGTCGTCCATGGTGACCGTACACCCTGTTAACTCTCGCAATACCAAGCCATTTTTACTAATGTGTATTGCCAAAGGGGGGGGGGGGCGTACTTTGTGCCCAACATAAAAAAATTAAAAATAAATGAATTTCATTAATTGTTCTTGAGTTACACTAATAACATACGTTTGAAAGCTCTATTGATGCATAATTAGGATCCAGAACCTGAATATTTCTTTTAAAACTTTTTTGAAAAATGCATTTTGTATCTTTCATTTACTTTGTCATTTAAGTTTACTAAGTGTAATTAGTAAAAGTCATTATAGTACTATTGAACTACACTTTACTATAATTAAAAAATATTACAAAAAACTTGAGGTCATATACATATAGTTTAGGTGCATCACACAGTTTTGTGAGAAGCATTATTAACCTGTTTCTTCGAAATCTACTTCACACTTGGAACATACAACAGTTTTTCTCTGTGTTTACCTCACGTGTATCTCTTAACTGTTGCAGATTATTGTTGTTTTTCTCACGTTGTTGTACTTTTCTGCTTCTGAACGGCTTTCACTAACGCACGAATGACATCTACCTTTACCTCCATGAGCTTCCTTGCACCGAAGTTCTGCTTGATTTTCCATACGAGAATACCCTCCATACTTGAAACTTTGGCGGTCCTATAATGTTTATAGCCCTTTCTTCAATGATTGGTTTCGTGAGCTGTATTCCCAGTTCTTGAAGGAAAAGTCGTCGCTTATTAGGTTTTTTCTTATTCCAGTATGGGAAATTCAACAAAAGTAGTGTATAATTATTTACCGCTGCTATGTCCACAAGAGTATACAAAAGAGGCAGCGACCACCTTCTTGTAGCCCTCGTAGTTGAACATTTCCTCACCATTTGATCTATCATCTCAATGCCATCTTCAGTCTCATTATAATATAAATTTATGACTGTTTTCTTCTTAGTGTCAGTAGGTGAACCAATTGTAGCGTTATAATGGTGAGATGATAGAAACAGCAGATTTCTTTAAGATTTTTCACGTTGAATCTAAGAAACAATTGTGATTGGAATATTTCCAGTACTAGTACCACTGAAAGCAAATTTATTAGAATATAATTCTCGTCTTGAGATATCTTTCAGTTCTTGAGGCATATGTTTCCTATTAGCTAGTAATGTTCCCACGAGAGTTAGCTTATGATTCCTCCATAGATCTTCGGCCAAATCAACTGAAGTGTAATATATGTCTGTGGTGACATTTCGCCCTGAATTATGTATAGGAACCAACAGGTGTTTGACCACAGCTGCAGCACAATTTGATTGTTATGTACAAGCATTTCTTTTTATAGCGTAAGGCTCCATGCTGATAACATATCTGGTTTTACCATCTGTGAGCATGCGTATAAGTGTACTCTATTTACAAGGTTTTTCCTTCATTAAGACCTTTAAGGGACGCGTGCCAGTGAACAATGACAACATTTGGTCAGTAACAATGTGCATCCCAAGAGAATAATATTTTGACAGTAATTCATTCATTTTATCAAAAACTTTTCATATTGCAGTAAACTTATCACGTTCCCTGCGACCACTTCGCGACACTCTGTCATCAAATTTTACTATTTTAGTAATCTGCTGGAATCTGGTTCGGCTCATGCTAGCAGTATAAACAAATCTTCCTGAACTGTAGGACCATAAATCTGTAACAGATGACTTACTGTTATTTTCCTTCCCACTTCCCCATAATAATAAGTTGCCCACTATATGCCATGAATTCAAGTCTGTCTGTCTTGGGTATTTTCTGGCTCAATGCCTCTTCATTGGTATGCTTTATTATGATGTTGTAAATTTCTGATGACAAAAACTTTTCAAATGATTCTCCTATTGTTCCTACTTTACCTTTGTCTCTTATGACTTCTGTTCCTGTCACTATGTTTTCTGATACTCGTCTTCTAATATGAGGAGGTTTGGAGCTATAAATTTTTCAAGTGTTTCTAACATACTTGTCATTAACCTCGCAAGCTGCGTCGTCATCAGTTTCAGGTGTCCAGAGTTCATCTTCAGTGTCTGTAGGTGCTCTATCACTGTCCACATCCTCGCGCACAACACATTCCTCTACAGGCTCACTCACTACTTCGTCAGTTTCATCAAATTCAATTTGAGAATCTATAGATTCTTCCAAAATCTGTGACATTTCTCTGTCAGTAAGTGACTGTCGATGCATTTTCAATCACAGTTGTATCTAACACTGGACTAATGCCACTGAACAGCAAACAGTAAAGAACCAAAGGGAAAGGAATCATTGTTGAGACCATTGTTGCTGTCAGTCCAGAGAAATACAATGTCCGTGTGTTCTATGTCCGTGTGTTCTAATGTCACATAGTGCTATTATTTGTGGAGTAAGACGACTGTTGCGGGAAGTCGCATTTACTACGGCGGGCGAGGGAGACTTTATGACCACTACCTTAAACTTATATTTTCCGATTAAGCTTAAACGAAAAATGTAAAAGAAACATAGAATCTGGAAGAAGACTTCATTAAAGACAATAAATATTTTTTACAGAATTTTAAAAAGTAAAGTACCTGAGTAGATTTCAATATTTGCAAAGGTGGGCATAAAGTACCCCACCCCCATCCCATTGGTAGTGCGCGGGTTAAGAGCCGTGTGTAGCCTTCTGTAACGTCTAGGGGACCATCACGAATCGCAATGAAGACAATGTAATTACTGTCTTAGAGTTAAAGTGTCATTTCTGTTCCACTCACAGCGTATTTCTTTCAGTTACCTTGTATTGTACGCTGTAGCAGTTCTTTCAATGTATGGTCCAAATCTCATATGGCTATGTTAGTTGACAGTGACACATCATGCGCAACTTAATGTCGTCCTTACGTTTTGCACTCCAGTATAAGAGTCTATGCAGCTTACTGACCTGTGATGGTAAACTGAAATAGTTGCTGATAAACAAACTGAGGATTTGAAATATTTAAGAAGAATAAATACGAATGAAGAAAAGAGTAATCGCTACTCGGCTGTGAACAAACATTTTCCATTTTTTTAGGTACCTAATGATCATCAGCGAGAAATAAGATGCCGTGCGGTTAAAGGCGCTGCAGTCTGGAACCGCAAGGCCACTACGGTCGCAGGTTCGAATCCTGCCTCGGGTACGGATGTTTGTGATGTCCTTAGGTTAGTTAGGTTTAACTAGTTCTAAGTTCTAGGGGACTAATGACCTCAGCAGTTGAGTCCCATAGTGCTCAGAGCCGTTTGAACCATCGAGAAATCAGATGAATAAATTATACGTGACTTTTCTGTGAAAAGTGAAAGTGAACATTACTTCACTACAAATTCCTGCCTGCAGTTTGAATAAATTTGTGACCGCTTTAATTTAGGGTTAAATGCGATGGATGCGTTGGTTGGCCCCTAGACAGTGACGAAACTAATATTTTGAAATCCAACCACACCCTGGGAGCACCCTACGAACAGTGTTTTTCTTTCTGTATTCAACTTTTTATTCGCCCTGACGCACATGGGGGCTCACGATTCGAACTTCGTTGGATGTAGCAATTAATAACTTCACCATTAGTCAGTATTTTTTTTCGTAAAGCAAAGAACGAGAAGAACAGGACATTTTGATAAGTTTCCTTTAATTTACATCTATGGTCACAAACTTTTTGTTAACAGATTACCGGTTTCAGTCTATAATGACCATCATCAGATGTGCAGCAAAAAATTGGAAAAACATAAATACACTCGCAGATTGTCTACAACTTAAAAGCAACAAATAGACCATAATGGAAAGTACCACTGACATATATATGCATTTCTGCGCTTTAAGTATGAAGAGGCTACTGACAACATGACTCGTGCTTGTGATGTTATCTATACATACTCGTATTTGACGATGCTGGTGCTGATTTTGCATTTAACATTTGACGATGCCATTATGGCTGCAGTACATAAGGACTGTGTTTTTATAAAACAGGTATGCCTCTTCATAGGTAAAGCTCACAAATGCTTATGTGTCAGTAGTACTTTTCATTATGGTGTATTTATTGTTTTTAAGCTGTAGACAATCTGCGGATGTATTTATGTTTTTTCACATTTTTTGCTGCAAATCTGATGATGGTCATTATAGACCGAAACAGGTAATCTGTTAACAAAACGTTTGTGACCATAGACGTAAATTAAAGGAAACTTATTGTATATATGGGTCACTGTTTTATTCGCGACAATGTTGCAGCTTGTGAGGACATTTTAAAACAAACATTTTTGCCTCCAAATATTACCGTAGTTACGTCGCATCCTGAATATTGACCATTCCTTCTAGGACACCATGGACTGAACAAAGTCTGTGGTCCAGATGGACTATTATACTAATATACTACTCCGAAAAACTGCAGCACCGGGAAAGTGCAAAACAATGAACGTCAAATTGGTATGAAGTATGCTGCATTCTTGGACAAGCAAATGACTAGCTTTTCAGTGCAACTACACAAAGCAGATATGGGCAACGTCATCTACATTCTATATATGAAGAAAGAACACGCAGTATGTATTTGAATGTTGGTTTTCTGCAAGAAGATCGTGTTATACCTCGTTTAAGGAGAAACGTCTACCGGACATGCCAGAATCCGGCAACCTCAGGATCGTGGACTACTGAGACGGCGATTATCATCCCACGATATCGCTACTCGGATTGTTGCGGGACCTCACAATTGTCATTTAAGTATGGAAACAGGGGCTTGAAGAGGGCGATACTCGGTCCACTGCAGGATATCAAGGTTTCCGTACGACTAGTGCCCCAGGGGACAGACATATTGTTTGTTCGCTGTGGCGTGCAGGTTTGCACAGTCAGTCCACCTATCTTGAATCAGGAAACGGTGTTGTTTGCAACAAGACAAATATCGACATGGACAGTGCGACAGCGTCGGGAGCACCACCGTTTATGCACTGTTCATCCACATTAATGCAACCACCTAACAAAAGCCTCAATAACCACTTCTGCGGCGTGGAACGCTCCGAGACAAGCAGAAAGAGCGTCAATAAGGTTCTGGAAGGTGCCGACAACGATATGGAGCCTTGCCGAATCCAATATCGTGGCCAGTTGCGCTGGGTTCTCGGTTGAGGATCCATGGCGCGAACAGCCCGATCGAGGTTATCCCACAGACTCTCTTTCAAATATGGGAAGTTTGGTAGCCAGTAAACTCATCCTGGTGCTCTTCCAACCACGCACGTGAACTGCGAGCTGCTTGATACATTGCATTGTTCTGCTTTTAGATGCCATCGTACTGAGGAAAAATAGCTCTAAGCACTATAGGACTTAACATCTGAGGTTATCAGTCCCCTAGACTAAGAACTACTTGAAACTAACTAACCTAAGGACATCACACACATCCATGCCCGAGGCAGGATTCGAATCTGCGACCGTAACAGCAGCTTGGTTCCGGACTGAAGCGCCTAGAACCACACGGTCACAGCGGCCGGCTCGTATTGAGTGAAAACAAACTGCATGTAGGGGTGGACATGGATCACAAAGATACATGCATACTTGTGTTGATTCATTGTGCCTTTCAGAATGACATCACTCAGGGAATGCCACTAAAACATTCCCCTGACCGTAATGCTCCCTCCTGGTTACAGGGTGTTTGCTTCCCGACTTTTCACGCAATACATGCCAACGGCCATTCGCGTGGAACGTGATTCACTTCAAAAGGCTAACTGACGCCAGTCTGTGGAGTTCCAGTTATGGCATTGGTGTACAAATTCCAGTATTTGTTACCAATGAACAGTAGTCAGCATGGTTGCATGAACCAGGTTCCTGCTACGGTGGCCCAAATGCAGCAACGTTCGCTGAACAGTCGTTGAGAAGACGCTATTGGTAGCCCCTTGGTTCATTTAGGCGGTCAGTTTGTCAACAGTTCCAAGTCTGTTTCCAGGGCTCTCGGGTGTCCAGCCTGATGCCATCGTTGAAGTCCCACGATGTTTCGGCGAATAACCTTTCCGCCATCATCAGGTGGTTCTGATGGAATTAACAACACATACTCCGGGAAAGCCTCCGATTACATATCAACAACCTCTACGAGGAGGATATGTACCAACTGGTGAAGAAACTAGATAAGCTTCGGAATTCCATCAGAACCACATTATGGCGGCGGAAAGGTTATTCGCCGAAATATGGTGGGACTTCAACGATCGCATCCGTATGGACACCCGAGAGCCCTGGAAACAACACATACGCCGAGAAAGTCTCCGATCACAGATCCACATCTGCCCGCCAACACACATCTCCGCAGCCGCCGTTCACTACTGAACGGTCATTGAGGAGACGCTATTGATAGTCCCTTGGTTCATTTGGGCGGTCAGTTAGTCAACAGTGTCACGTCTATTCGCCCGTACATAGCTCTGCAGCCGCCGTTCACTCCTGTCTTTTATGCACATGGTTTCCCACAGTTACCTCGGCGACGGTTCTGAATTTCACCATACTTTAACCACGGCAGCATGTGAACAGTTTAAAAACTTAGCAGTTCCTGAAATGCTTCCAACCTTGACCCGAAAGCCAATAATCATGCCTTTTTGGACGTCAGATCGTCTCGTTCCAACATTACGACAACGACTACACTGTTTGCCGCGTCTCCCCGACACGCTTTATATACCTCCACTGATAGTGCAGCTACCTGCCGTCTGTGTGTGGTTACTGCACTTGACGTTGGACATACTGGACCGTGTACCAGCACGTCGACCACTGATATAGTTTCCCATTGCTGTTGCTGAGAGGTGCTCGCCGATATGTTGAGCCCATGGAGAACACTGGACACCCGAACCTAATCAGATCGTCTTTTCAGATGAGTCGCTGTTCTATGTACTGTATCACGATGGATTTGTCCGTGTGTAAAGGCCCTCTTGTCAGACTGGATTCGTTATTCTCAGCCGACCACAAGACCCAGTGTAATGGAACGGCGTGCCATTGGGTAAACAACATCGTGAATTCTGGTTCACGTAGCCGGTTATTTGTCCAGCAGCCTCTGTACATTCGATGTGTTAAGACCTTTGGGCATCGCCTCGAGGTCTCTGTAATATTACCTTTCAACAATATAGCGCACACTGGACTCGCTTTTGGGATGACGACGGATCAAACCCGCGTCCGGCCATTCTGCTTTAGGTTTTCCATTATTTCCCTAAATCACTTCAGACAAATGTGGGGATGGTTCCTTTGAAAGGACACGGCCGACTTCCTTCCCCATCCTTCCCTAATCCGATTGGCTCGGTGACCTCGCTGCCTCGTTCCGTCCCCCAAGTCAACCAACTGATATAACGCACGTTGCACATGGTATTCTAATCTAGCACAATAAGGAGAACTCTGATGTGGAGGTGAAATAGCGTGGAATGACCTACCCGTATCTGTCGTCCAAATTCTAATTCGAATCCATGCCCTGTTTGCTTAGAGCCATTATTGCTGCTGGAGGTGGCAGTTGTGTGTACTAAATTTCATACCCTTTACACCTCCAAATTCCCTACAGATCGAAATATGTATTCTTTCTGCTACAGACTTTGTGGGAACATGCAATAAAATAAAAAAAAGTTATCTGTTATACTTCCTGCTTTTGCAACTGAAATCGCCGGAATTACAGTTCTGCCTGACTGAAAATTTGTCTCAAAACTATGAATTCCAGAGAGGGGGTAGTTTGTATTTGTGCAGGGATACAATTTCTTGCGCGTCTTCCAGATGATCCATTATATTAAATTAACTTCTGAGGTCTCCTTTTTCGTTTCAGTCCGATGCGACACATTATTTTAATTTCCAGTAAGCTTTAAAACAGTGTTCACTCCACAGCTGACTAAGACGTTCATTCTTGATTAACTATCTGCGTTTATTTTTCATTTTTAATATACAAAAAACTCGCACAGTTTTCTTTCTGTTGCTAGCTACTGTGTCATGTACGGTACTCTCTCAACTAATGAAATGTGACGTCTCCCTAGCACAATATCTCATTGCTCTCAATCTTTTCTGTAATCAGATTTTCGCTATATCTCAATAGTTTTGTTTAACTCGAAGTAGTTTGTCATGTTCCTGCTAGCTTTACATTGAAACTCTAGCATTCTGTTAAATAGCTATCTTCTTCCATTTTAAATTTTCTTGCTTTTGCTGTCTTTGTTCATTGGTAAGATAACTACAGCTTTCATCTACGTCTGCATAAACTTCATTCTCTTATACCTGATCTTGCAACCTTTGCTTTTATTCTCCATCTTACTAGATCATTATGATCTGAATATCTAAAGAAGTGTCACATACTCGGTTTCATCATTGTTCGATAAAATAAAACAAAAAATTGTTTTTGTTTCCCTCTGGTGCTTCTCATGACCATTTTCTGTTTGTTTTCAAATGGAAAGTGTGCAAGAGACAAACAAATTGTTCCTATCAGAAAAGACAAACACGTTTCTCCTATCAGAAAATTCTACCAACGTATCACTTCTGTCATTTCCGCTGTAGTAACCAAGTTCAAGAATCGCTCTTCAACTATTGTCTACTGCCACATTAAGATCCTCCATTGTCATCTTGCAGCGGAATTTGCTTCATCTACCAGTTCTTTTAACTCTTTGTAGAGGTTTTCTAACTGGTCATCAGCGATTGAGAGCATATAGATGCCAGACTTGAATTATTTATATGGAGCATTTTGTGTTCATTTTTATACAAATACATGAAATTTATTCGCAGTTGCGATTAAAGACGACCTTCAGCTGCATAATCGAATGACAACAATGAAAATTTGTGCCGGATCGGGAATCGACCCAGCCTTCTCACATGTGAGCAGTTGCCTTAACGGCTTTGGCTATCCGTACACGACACAAAAGTAGACCTAAACTTCCATATGCAGTAGTTCTTGAGTAACACCTTGTACTCGTATATGCATTGTTGGGGAGGACAATTAAATTGAAAGTCGGTGCCTGGTATCGGCGGATAAATACGATATTGCAGTGCCTGTGTTGTTAAGGAGTACAATGCATATTTTATACGTATTTTACACAAGTGTTAAAAAATATTTTATCTGAGTTTGCTTCAATAGCTGTAAAATTGAATACCATACAGATACTATGCCTCTGTAGCAAATAATTTGTCCTGATTTCATTCTAATTGGTTTCGATTTCTTCAGTCAACTTCTGATAATCCTACTACACCCCTGTTCCTCTTTCAAGACTAGGGACCTATCATAAAATCCAACGTTCTGCGATACTGTCTGTAAATGAAAAATGTTTCACACATATGATTTTCTACATTCCATGTTGTTGTTCGTATGTCCAAACTCTGTGTACGAGGAGACAGCTACTCAGAAGTCCGTGACCTGAATTCCGTCATTACACTTTTCTCAACTGACCTCTCACTTGGCCTCTGCCAAAAGGACTGTTCAAAATCCTGCTCCTTGTGCACTACGTTGTTGGGTCTATAATAGTTCGGCGAGAAACGTGAACGCCTATAATCGTCAGCACAGGTATCGTTAAACTACTCCGAGCCCAGTGCTTCTGAATCTCAGTCTGCAGATTAACACAAGCAAATCACGTGCTGTTCGCGTACCACCAAAGACTCTTAAGTTTACGGTCAACATTGTCGTCTATCGCAGGCCAGCCGGAGTGGCCGAGCGGTTCTAGGCGCTACAGTCTGGAACTGCGCGACCGCAACGGTCGCAAGGTCGAATCCTGCCTCGGGCATGGATGTGTGTGATGTCCTGAGGTTAGTTAGGTTTAAGTAGTTCTAAGTTCTAGGGGACTGATGACCTCAGAACTTAAGTCCCATAGTGCTCAGAGCCATTTCAACCCATTGTCGTCTATCGATCAATTATTGTGTAATGCGCAAGACATATCAGTCAGAGGGGTTGCAGACTTTTTCACATACATGATCCCACTGTGGATTGGTGTGCATCACATTCATTTTAGTTCAAACAAAGCGATCCATTAAAATGCTTGCCGATTACTTACTAACACTTCATTGCGCGAACATCTCGTTTTCACATTGGCATGTACCCTGGTCGGTGCCCTTAGACCTCAGTAAAATATAATTAAGTGGTGTCCTGGAAATGTACTGCGACTAGCACCTGTATGCAGTGCGCTACTTCCTCTGGTATATTCACACTCATTTTTGATTTCACCGTCTTTAGGATTTTTCTTGAAAAATAACAGTAATTTCGTTGCGTAAGTGGTTGGCTTTCAATAACTCAAGCCGGTATTCCGCTGCAGCCATGAACCGATTGCCTCCTCAGAAAACTGTTGCCACCATGTTATCTAAAATTCAGTTTTGTAAAACTGGAATTGTTACCTGACACAAAGAAATTAATGACATTAGCAGCCAGTGGGTATTGATTTAAATCAAGGGTGAAAGCTAAACTTCGTGCCAGACCGGGGTTCCAACCTGGGTCTTCTGCATACTATGTAGATGCACTGACAACTGCGCCAGCTTTTTTTTCGGACACAGTGGTCGTGACAGCTGCACAGATTGCCCTAGAACGCCTCTCCTCAGGTTCAAATTGATCACTTATCCTCACACTACTAGTGTAGTGCCCCTTTCCCATTGTCCTCATTATTGCCGGCACTTCACCGATTCCCGTAAGAGTTCGATAGTGGAGTGCATACGCACTGAAATGACCACTGGCTGTCCTCGCCTTAATTGTATATGACTTTGTGGTGTCTGCTCTCTCGGATATGGCCGAAAAAACAGACACGACATATATTCTTGCGTAATTCTTGAGATTAGTTTGCTGCACCACTGGCCATTAAAATTGCTACACCAAGAAGAAATGCAGATGATAAACTGGTATTCATTGGACAAATATAGTATACTAGAACTGACACGTTATTAGATTTTTCACGCAATTTGAGTGCATAGATCCTGAAAATCAGTACCCAGAACAACCACCTCTGGTCGTAATAACGATTCTGATACTCCTGGACGTTGAGTCAAACAGAGCTTGGGTGGCTTGTACAGGTACAGCTGCCCATGCAGCTTAACACGATACCACAGTTCATCAAGAGTAGTGACTGGCGTATTGTGACGAGCCAATTGCTCGGCCACCATTGACCAGACGTTTTCAGTTGGTGAGAGATCTGGAGAATGTGCTGGCCAGGGCAGCAGCCGAAAATTTTCTGTATCCAGAAAGGCCCGTACAGGACCTGCAACATGCGATCGTACATTATCCTGCTGAAATGTAGGGTTTCGCAGGGATCGAATGAAGGGTAGAGCCACCGGTCGTAACACATCTGAAATGTAACGTCATCTGTTCAAAGTGCCGTCAACGCGAACAAGAGGTGACCGAGACGTGTAACCAGTGGCACCCCATACCATCACGCCGGATGATACGCCAGTATGGTGGTGACGAATACACGCTTCCAATGTGCATTCACCGCGATGTCGCCAAACACGGATGCGAACATCGTGATGCGGTAAACAGAACCTGGATTCATCCGAAAAAAATGTTTTGCTATTCGTGCGCCCAGGTTCGTCGTTGAGTACACAATCGCAGGCGCTCCTATCTGTGATGCAGCGTCAAGGGTAACCGCAGCCATGGTCTCCGAGCTGACAGTCCATGCTGCTGCAGACGTCGTCCAACTGTTAGTGCAGGTGGTTGTTGTCTTGCAAACGTCCCCATCTGTTGATTCATGGATCGAGGCGTGGCTGCACGATCCGTTACAGCCATGCGGATACAATGCCTGTCATCTCGACTGCTAGTGATACGAGGGCGTTGGAATCCAGCACGGCGTTCCGTATTACCTTCCTGAATCCACCGATTCTATATCCTGCTAACAGTCATTTGATCTCGACCAACGCAAGCAGCAATGTCGGGATACGATAAACCTCAATCGCGATAGGCTACGATCCGACCTTTATCAAAGTCGGAAACGTGATGGTACGCATTTCTCCTCCTTACACGAGGCATCACAACAACGTTTCACCAGGCAACGCCCGTCAACTGATGTTTGTGTATGAGAAATCGGTTGGAAACTTTCTCCATGTGAGCACGTTGTAGGTGTCGCCACCGGCGCCAACCTTGTGTGAATGCTCTGAAAAGCTAATCATTTGCATATCACACCACCTTCTTCCTGTCGGTTAAATTTCACGTCGGTAGCATGTCATCTTCGTGGAGTGGCAATTTTAATGGCCAGTACTGTAGCAGTAGGCATAAAGAAGTTGTAAAATCTTCACTTCCATGTAATTCTGAGACAGTATAATTATTTTAGAAATGTTTTAAAATAAAGATTCTGTGGGGTAGGATTCTGTTTTAGTTTGCTTCTACTATTCATCCTGAAGTTAAAATAGTTTTTGTAGAGTCTAAAGTTCAATTCTGGAGTTTTCGTTGCTAAACTCATTTTTAAGACTGTGTGAGATTTTGTTAACTTTTTATAACAACAACAATTGCAAATGCCGCTCTGTCGCGGCTTTAATAGAAACGACCAATTAAATGAAATAGTATGGTGTGTTATTTAAGTGGTCTTTGGGAGTTATATGTTGTTGTACTGAAGCTATTATCTCTCTGCGGGAGATTTTCCGGGAAACCCCACGGACTGTTCGAGACCAGTAGCTACAGAGCAAATACAAAGTTCTTCAGCTAGAGAATACTGCGTTTCAACCGTGCGTCTGCTAACGGGGCGCAGAATGAAGATGACGAAAAACATAGGTAACTTGGAGAGCAAAAATGTTCAGTGGACTGTGAAAGTAAAAGTAAGGTAAAAAGCTAAATCTTTTTATATATATATGAACATATTTGTATTGTATGAGAATAGGAATGGATCCTTCCGAAATCGGAAGTGACAACGTTTTGAAGTTGGACTGCTACTACACTTTGCGAAAAATATGAAATCGTCGTAGTCCATGATTTTGATGGGAGTTGGGCTCGGTATTAAAGGGTAATACTCATTTGTATCTGAGACCTGATGATGTAAGTTACCTAGATCAGAGAATATCGATCCAGACTGATTTTAATGAACAGACGAGAAACATTGTCGATGTTGTAATGGCAGCCACATAAGGAAAGAGGAGCAGTTCGTACGAACTAAATCCTTTGTAGAGAACCGGCTACCAGAAGCACTATGAGTAAGAACGTACAAGTCTGGGAACCAAATATTCTAAAGAGCTACGGGAAGTTAAGAGCAGTGTGTCAGTGTACTCGGGTTGAATCGGATACTGGTGAGCGTACAAAGTGTTTTGGTTAAATGCGTGGAGATTTGCAAGTTATAATCGGCCAGATCAATTCACTCTACAGATTTTCAGAAAACAATATACGTGGTTTACCCACTTAATGGAATAAAAAGGATAAGGTATCGTAAATCAAGAGCGATATGAGTGGCGAAGCCTTTACACGGACTACAGTAGCTGCTGACGCTACGGAATTCAAAGTTTAGTTTCTCTCAGAAAACTGCTCCAATATAAAGGTTTTTTGGCAGATGTGAAGATGTGACTTTACAAAACAGAGCATTTTGATCGTGGAATAACGATTCTGGGGTTAGAAAATAAGCAGGCGTGGCATGTTAGACTACATACGGCTGCACCCTGAGGTGATCAGTACTCCCCCCCCCCCCCCTTATTTCAGAAAGTGCGAATATCCTGTTGCTTGGCAGAATGATTGGATAGCCGGCCTGAGTGGCCGAGCGGTTCTAGGCGCTACAGTCTGGAACCGCGCGACCGCTACGGTCGCAGGTTCAAATCCTGCCTCGGGCATGGATGTGTGTGATGTCTGTAGGTTAGTTAGGTTTAAGTAGGTCTAAGTTCTAGGGGACTGATGACCTCAGAGCCATTTCAACCAAATGATTGGATACACAAAGCAGTTGTCTTTCTTAGACACTCTGCCACACTATGGCAGATACACTCTTACCGAGTATGGGATTATGAAGTTGGTATTTCCTTTCTTTCCTGATCAACAATCTCTTTCTCCCTTTACATTGTGTGTATCCTGTGGCTGCCAACTGAAATCAGCCACGTGTCTAAATTAGTACGCTATGTTAGGATGTCGTCTGCACTGAAGTTTTGTTTATAATCTAATCTGTACAATGTAAGAGTATTTTCAGGTATTGATCGTAGAATATGCCCATTTTTGGCATTACCATTGTATTATCTGGCTAGTCCTGAGCTGTGATTGGTTTGTTTTTCTGTGTAAAATAAAAGGTAAATTGCATATATAATTTAAATAACAACAAAATTCGATGTAACATATTTCCTAACCTAAATATAGTCTGTAGGTATGTATTTCAGAGAAATAAAAGAAAAATTCATGGAGGATGACTCCTGTGGTGAAACATGTTCAAGTGTTAAAAAGAAATAATGATTTGTGTACTTTCAAAACGGTAAGCCTATCGCTAATTCATTATCTTCACTTTTACTCAATGAAACAAGCGCGTTGATGGTCTTATCCCTCCTTTAACTTTTAGATTCTCTTTGTTTTCCCATTCAGTATTGTTCTTACATATTTTGAGCGAAAGTGTCATCTTTCATGATTTTTAAGTTTCAATATTTGCTCTGTCTGCATTCAAGTGAACTAGCCTCTATGTGTTCAGTTTTGGCAGTTATAAAGTCTTTTTGAATTCATTAATTACTCTCTTTCATTAGAAAGAATAAAAATTCAAAGAGGAAGAACGTACTTTTTTCAGGTTATAAACGCAGTCACTTTCGATTAATATGCGTATTTAATAAAAACGAAAAAATATTAATATGATTAACCTGTTCGTAATAACGGTAAGATCAAGGACAGTATTTCTAGACTAGCTTCGCCATGCGTTGAGCTAACAATATAGGACAGTTCATTATCAAATAGTCGAAATATTAAAATCTGTTTGCCTGTTACCGAATTTATTTAAGAGAATAAATCAAAGGAACTCAGTCTAGGTAGGAGGTTTTATTAAATTTCTTTATTACGAAACTACTGCCGAGAAACCTATCCAATATCTGAAGCTAAACATTACAGTGCGACGCACTAAATATTACAGTACTCAATACATCCAACTAAAGTAAATAAACTAAACTCCGCCCGAACAGGCCATGAAGGCCCGACTGTACCGACCGACCGCCGTGTCATCCTCAGCCCAGAGGCGTCACTGGATGCGGATAGGAAGGGCATGTGGTCAGCACACCGCTCTCACTGGCGTATGTCAGTTTACGAGGCTGGAGCCGCTACTTCTCAGTCAAGTAGCTCCTCAGTTAGCCTCACAAGGGTTGAGTGCACCCCGCTTGCCAACAGCGCTCAGCAGACCGGATAGTCACCCACAATACAGTCAACAGAAAACTTCTAATTCTGTTTATTGTCTGGCTCGTGACTTACTTGGATTACGTACTCATCCTTTAAGAGTGACGTATCATAGGATCACCTATGTATCGTCTGCGCGGGGAGTGGGTGCTTGTGTTGTCCTCATCAATTCATCATCATCATCATCATTCGTGACAGTGGCTAAGATTGGATTGTGTATAAATTGGACTGTATGAAAATTGGGACTTTGTACGGGCGCTGATGGCCGCGCAGTTGGGCGCCCCACAAAGCAAACATCATCATCACAAATGTATCATTTTCACTGGTGTGAGATCAACGTTGGCACGCGTAATATTAATCAACAAGGGGTACTCAGTAAGTAAAGCAACACTTTTTTTTCTCCTATCGGACAATTTCGGTTGAAAAAATTGGAATTTTTCTGGAACGTCATGGAATATTCTCGCTTCAGCTGCTACACCTTCAAGAAATTCCGATAGATAACGGCGCTATAGGAAGCTTTCAAAATGATGTCTGCAATGGAGGTGCGTTCCAAGCACTTAGCTGTAATTAAGTTCATGTTGGCGAAAAACCAGAGCGTCGCAGATATTTATAAGCGCTTGCAGAATGTCTACGGAGACCTGCAATTGAGAAAAGCACGGTGAGTCTTTGGGCGAAGCGTCTGTGATCTTCGCAACACCGTTGTGCAAAGCTGTCCAATCTCCCGGGTGTCGGACGGTCGCACTCAGCTATGACTGCAGCAATGTTGGAACGTGCGGACACTCTCATTCGAGGTGATCGACGGATCAAATGAAGCACCTTGCTGCACAAATGGACACCTGTGTTGGTAGTGCTGACACAATCGTCCACGAATTGGGGTATTCAAATGCGTGTGTCCGCTAGTTTCCTCTCCGCGTTACGGCCCGTGTCTCTCACCTTCCTACTTCCACCTGCTCCGCGGGAAGCAGTATGTGGATGATGGGAAGGTTGTTCATGCAGCGCGACGTTGGCTCCGACGCCACCAGTAGAGCGACAGTTTGTCGGCATACAGAACCTCCCAGTAAGAGGGAGTAAGGCCGTCGCATTGAAAGGAGATCATTTGAAGAATAGGGTTTTGTAGCCAAAAGGATGGGGGATAATAAGGTGTACTCGATACTGAATAAAACCAACCTGCTTTCAGAAAAAAATGTGTTGCATTACTTATTGAGTTCTTGTCATATCATAACTTCCTACAGTGCATTAGGAAGTCTATTGGCTTTTGGAGGACGTTTCCTTTTGCGTACTCATTGACTTAAAAGTCAAAGTGCGCAGAGTACCAGCGGATCTTTACCATATGACTCAAAATAAATTTAATACTCGTTAGTGAGACAGCAACATTTCCGTGGTATTTTGCTCCGTTTCTGAGCTGAGCAGGTTTGCAACTACGTTAACAGGTCCTCATGCCGGGCAAGGGTCCTGACACGAAAGTTCGCTCTCGCTGTGCAGCTCGCGAACAGAGGTAAGAACCGGGCCCGAGCAGCCGTGAAGCGCCACAGGAAACCCGAGTGGGTGCTGAGAAGTGCTGCCGGGGCGACATTTGAGGTCGGGCGACAAGGGAGCGGGGCAAGTTTCCGGCGGACCGTGAATGCCGTCCCCAACTTGGCTCTCAGCAGCGACAAGAAGCGCCGCGCACGTATGCTGCCCGCGCAGCACCGCGCCGGCGGCGTCGGCGCATGCGCCGCGGACGGCGCATTCGTCAGGCGGCGGCGGCCGTCATCATCATCATCATCATTCATCATCAGCCCGCGGCGCAGTCGGCAGGCGGCCAGCGGCGCTTCCTCCCTGCCCGGCGCGCAGCAAGAAATATCCCCTCTGGCAACCCACGTATGCAAGGGAGCGGCCGTCATTAGCGACCCACACGCGGAAGTTGCGACAATTCGAAACTGTTCGCAGAACCGATGTCGTTTCCGTGGAATACAAACACCAATCCCTATGTCTGAGACTATTTTGTGCACAACATGCAAACACTGTAATACCTGTACTTACTCCAGTTTAATCTCATTATTTCAGCATTGTATCCACGTATTTCGCATCCAGTATTGCAGCAGTCAAAGCGAAACTCCTGTCAATTTGTCTTTAAATACACTGCAGAATTAGCAGAACTTGCCGTTGAATCTTTGGCGCAATGAAGTTACCGTCGGCACTCAGCACTCGGCTGATATCTACTGTAAAAATATAGTGTTTTCGATGTTTTACTCTTATGCATAGAATGCGCTAGTCGGTGAGCTTTAGTTCTAGTGTTATTACGCGTCTTTTCTGGGGACTGGTCTATTGTCGAGTCGCGCCGACAGCGCTTGCATTAACGAGGACTTGATGTCCGTAGTGGTTTTGGGTGAACCGAGTTGATATGTGAGGAAATTATTGCGGAAAATGGGCACATCGGAGTTAAAGAGAGAAGTATTAAGGCTGTTTTATAAGGTGTATGTTACTTGACGTGGTTTAACAGGAAGATGCAAATTGGAGGGAGATTCGGGTTGAGCAGAGGTAAATTTACGTGACCAGACGTCAGTTTACATAGTTCATGTGAATACCCATTGTTGGTGGAATAAATTGTAGACGAGCTTGCTATATTTATGATGTGGTTCGTAGTGAATCAATACCGACAAACTGTTTCTTCTTTGGAATAATTATTATGTCAGTTGCAATGAGAAGGACATAGTTAGGCGTGTTCTGTTGTTTGAAGATTAATAAACAAAGTCATAATGTTTTATTGCAGAAGACCATGGTTATCTCTAATTATTAATTTAACGTGGCGCATTGTGGGGATTAGACACACGGTTTCTTCATTTTTGAAGCCTGGTCTGTCCCTGATCTGTTTTCAAGTTAACTCTCTTCGAAAGATCAGATTGCCTCCAAATTTTAAGAACTGTAGTATTTCGAGGAAGGACGAAGACCTTACACCACGCACTGTACTTTGGCGTAATGTTACTTCATATACCGTTTCGCCCTGAAAGGAGGACGTCGAACCATTACTTGGCACTGGCTTTATTGTTCTTATTATCTTCCCAAAGTTTCATCATCCTTTCCCTTCAGGCCTGTCTTCTTCCTTGCGTCCAAGTGTTTTCAAGTTGCAGATTCCTTCCTGTTTGGTTCTTGGGTATAAAGTTACGTTTATTGATTTTCTGACCGATTTCTGTGAGGTCACTTTGGGTGGCTACCATCTAACTTATTTTCGGCTGTCGGGTTCCATTGATGATGTGGAAGATTTTCTTAGATAAGCGAGAGCCGGCCATGCGTGCTATATGACAACAGAATTTCATACGTCTTTTCCCTGCAAGTGGGTGAACAGTTTAGTCAGTGAATACAGTTCTTCTGAGCTTCCGTGCGTCCAGATCGTTATGTGCTAGTTTGTGCACATCACTATGCTACATAGTCGGCACTTTTTGTAATGTAGGAAAAGTTCCGGAGTACGAAATTCTTACTAAGGCTCACTGAGCAGTCAGTCAACACTTTAAGGTCGTATTATATTAAACTGAAAATCTGTTCCAGTATTAATCCTGACGCGGTCGATTGTTACGGGTAGTCTGGTACGAATTATTTCTTTCTACGTTTAATTTTACCCTTAAACATTAAAATCAACCGAAGACCTCGAGCTACATTTCACCAGTTGCTTCAGACGGAAGGGTGTTAATTCATTACAAAGTTAATATTTACGTAATACATGTTGTTTCTCTTACCAACATAAGGCAACCTCAGGTACACCATAAAACTGCTCGAAACATATCAGACCATTTCTATGTCAGCCTTTTTACTTGTAACTACTGTATCAGCCTTCATTGTGCAATTCCAGTTTTCGTTCTCTATTTCCTGATGAGAAGTCTTTTCGAACATTGCAACTATTTTCTGAAAGTCAGAAGTACCTCCTTTTTGCAGTAGCGTAATAAGTTTCGTGGTGGATCCTTTGCATAAACTAATTACATGAAAGCAGATGCGAGAGCGCAAACCACCTTTTTTCCACTTACTTTAAACAATATTTCGAAATAAGTGAGGCATCTCAGTTTAAGGTGTAATGGCGTTCGTCGATGCTTAACGCTCAATTATCTGTCTTAGGAATGTAAAATGATAATTTATTTTAAGTGAGCTTCATCGAATCCCTCATCCACATCTAGAATTTTAAAATAATACTTATCTTTTTATTTCGGTGGTGGACTCTTTGGCTTCTGTGCATATAATGCTGGTCTTTGATGTATTTCTGATACGAAGAAATGCTAAATGGTGAAATGATTGTGTTATTGAGGTGGCTTCCAATCAATATAAAAAAAGTTCGTGAAATTTGAAACAACTATATTCACAAATGTATGCATACGCTGAAGCATTAACAAATGATCCTTCAGTCTTCAGCAGTATTAGTTCCATGTTCAATAGCTCTTTCGTCAAGACTGTCCGTTTCACAACATATCCCACCAAAGCTATACACAACAAAAGAGAACAAAAATATAATCTAAAATAAAAGCGTTTACAACTCTACATCTTTGAAACAATTAATACAAATTAATATACAGAAATTTAAATAAAAAGCTTCAACATTTTAAAAATGTGTAATATGACTATTTGAATATGAAACAACTGATCTTTAAAGAAGTGTTTATCTGTGAAGTTAGTTTTATCCAAATGTAGACATCGATACTCACTGGCATCCTATGCTTCCTGTTGTGTTATGACCTTCGTGTCATTACAGAGTACCAGGTCAAATTACCTCGGTACGGGTAAATTGTTTCATATAAATGACGATGTCGTAATAATTATTGATTAATAAAAACATCGATAACTCTCAAGACAATTGTCCGTGACAAAATCATGTTCAAGATGTGTAACCTATTATTCAAATAAAATCAGTTAATACACATATCACCGCTTTCTGTTCAATTTTCGTGGCATATTTTGTACTGTTCTTTGTTTTGGTATTGCAGCCCTTCTACCCCCATTTCTATTTCCAGTTCAACAAATATATTGTAACCATGAGTATCATTTGCAGCGTGTCTCTTCTAAGAGACGTCAGGCGTTTTTTCTATGGTGTTTCAGCAGATCATTGCTGTTTCGTTTTTTCGATGTATAGATGGAGTCAGCACAAACAAACACTATTCGTCACATCTTTAATGCGACGCCCAGCGTCGAGATGAACCGGTGTTTTGTTTCTCGTTATAAAGAAATGATTTTTAAATAGGAATTTTACGTGCCCACTTGACAGAAATATTCCATATTGGTCTAGTGCGATATTCCTTTTGTCGACATTTGTTAGAAAGAACAATAAAACACAAATAGTATCGAGTACTGCAGCAGTGACAGCACCGCCATGGCCAGCGCTGACTGCCTCCGCCATGCAAAAGCGATGTTCAGTCACTGCTGGCTGTTCTTCGTGTTTTACTATCCCTGTTAATACATATCGATAAAACGAATATCACACTAGACTAATTTGGGACCACTCTACCGAATGATCACGTGAAACTCCTACTTAGAAATCATTTTGTTTGTAACGGGAAACAAACCGACGCTTTCCGTCAGAACTGGGCATCAGACGAGAGATGAGCAGTATTTGTTTGGACTGGCTTAGCTACACATTGCAAAAACGAAATTTCAAATATCTACTGAAACACCAGAGAAAATGCGCCTGATGACCCGTGGGAGGGTTACCCAGTATAGACAACAGGCACACTGTCCAGTTACGCGAATTCTATTTCCAGTCACTGACCTTCATTGAAATTTTAAATTGAATTAATCAAAATTTAATTCACAGAACACTGTGGAATTCCAACTATGTACTGTAAAGTCAGAAGTCACCATCACCAAACGTACTGTCTCAGTTGATGGTGTACGATTTTTCTGGGAGCTACCGACACTTAGTAGCAGAGTGATGGGAACGGCAGGGTGTGGTTTGCAGAATGAAATTTTCGTTCTGCAGCAGAGTGTGCTCTGTACTGAAAATTTCTTGCCAGTTTAAAACTGTGTTTCGGACCGAGACTCGAACTCGGAACCAAGTGCTCTACCGACTGAGCTGCCCAAACACGACTCACGACCCATCCTCACAGCTTCACTTCCCCCAGTACCTCGTCTCCTACCTTCCAAGGTGGTGGTTTGGTCTGGCAGCTGCAGATGTCACTGCAGGTATTAGTTTCTGACCAATCTTACAGTGTCCAATGTAAAAGTAGGTGGGGAGCGTTTTGTTGGTAGCCGAGAATCAGTAATAGCGTAATGGGTTGGTCAGGAGAGCTCAGTGAGCTCGAACGTGGACTAGTTGTAGTGTCTTCTATCTCCAGGAGGCAATAGAGATTATGTTGTTATGGGTGGCCGATATTCTCTTTTTACAACATAGATGCACACGTGGATTAATACGATTCTTTACTTTCATGAACTGGAGACCTTTACTTCAACAGAGTCCATGTGTTGGGGCACTAGATCATCACTAATAGTCCTCTTGCAGACTGATTTAATTAAACTAGTCCAGTTATAGTCACTAATCTGGTCACTGTGTACTGTCGTAGCCTGTGACGAACTGCGTGTAAACTGACAGACACCATACTGGATGAGTAAGTTGTAAGTGGGCTGCTTCTGTGTTGGCAGCGCTGTGTAGCGCTTTGCACTGGATCTCTGACTGCGCTTTCTTTGTAACATACTCTGTGGCTGGTTGCACTCGTTGTTGGAAGTTAATCGCCAGTAGTGTTGGGCAGTTGGAAGTTAGTCGCCAGCAGTGATGTAAATACTGTTGGGCGGTTGGAGGTGAACAGCCAGCAGTGATGGATGTTAAATGTGAGAAGTTAGCATTGATGGAGGGCAGAGGTCTGAAGTGTTAGCGTAGGCTAACGATCTGTACATGTTCGACTTGGAGATTGAATGTTATTCATGATTATATATCTTTGTACTAGATGTCTTGCAACAAAATCTTTCCTTTGCTAACCATATGCCTATTAAGAGTTAGTGGCTTTAGTAGTTAGAATCTTTTATTTAGCTGGCAGTTTTGACGCTCGCTGTATTGCAATAGTTAGCGTAATGAAGATTTTTGTGAGGTAAGTGCTTAATGAAATGTATAGGTTATTGTTAAGATTGCTTATTTTGTATTAATTATTTGAAGTCAGATTATAATTTTTTGAGCAGTCAGATTGCGTTGCGCTAGAATATTGTGGGTCAATGTTAACATGATGAGAAAAAGGAAAGAGAAAGTAAGCGCAGTACGTTCAGTTTTACTGAGCTGTTTCAGGATAAAAAACATAGAAGTTTCATCTTCTCAGTCATTCTGCAATTTAAGCACAGACACACTCATTTAAATAAAGAGGTTTCAAAGTGAAACCCGTTGGCCTAAATACAAGCTGTCGAGAGGATGTTGGCAGCTGGTTGCTTGTGGATGTGTCTCTGACCCCTCTCGCGATAGGCACGCTTGATCCAGCGCCTACTAATCGATCTTCGCACTTCATCTTTGCCGATCGGTGTGCTGGCGCTTTGCCGATCGGTGTGCTGGCGACAGCTTATGCCAGCACATTTATCTCCCCCCAAATGCTGCACCGTTGTCGTGATGCGAACGACAATGGGGGGAGAGGGGGGGCAGGTGGGATGCCGGACGTAGAGATAAGCCGCGAGCCGTGACTGTGGAGAGTGCTGCCGACAGTACCCCGTCATCTGGCTCGCGAGGGCACACGTCCAGGCCTGAGAGCGTGTCCTGGGGCGATGATGACGATGGCTACGACGGGTCCACATCCATCGGGTCGGCGAGTGGGGACGGCAGGGGCGAGGGCACATCGTCCACCCCTCCTCCTGGGGTGCACTGGTGGCACCAGCGGGCGGCTGCGGAGGCCGCGCCGTCCCGTGAAGCCCTGAAGCTGGGGAAGAAAAGCAGCAGAATCACGGGGAAAGTGACAGACAACAATTCTGTTATGGTGGCGGCACTGTAAACCAGTGGGATCTGTAATCAAGTACACAAAAGAACCAATGAGTTCCTGAATCACGCCTCTCTCCCAGTGACCACGGTTGCCATAAACCCTCAAAAGAACATGATAGCGAGACGCAAAGCGATACTTGCGGACCTCTGGCGGCCCCGGATGCCGCGGTGGGTGTAGCAAGTGTAGCAGCGTCCGCTAGCGGCGGCCTTGCGAAAGTTCCACTGGTGATGGTCCGTCTCGTGGGTGGGAGCGATAAGAGACGAGAAAGAGTTGCAGTACCAGTTCCTGTGTGTGGGTGCTTCAAAGCTTGGCCATCTGCCATAGCGTTCACAAAATAACGTGAAGTGAACTGTGGTCTGTCGTCCGACACTAGTACTTCTGACAATCTTTCTATGCAAAATATGGAGGACAATGCTAGAATGGTGTTACGTGATATGGCAGAAGCCATAGGAACCGCAAATGGGAACTTGCTAAAAGGGTCTACCACTGTAAGCCAACGAGTGTTCCAAAAAGGTTCTGCAAAGTCCATGTGCACTCGTTGCCATGGGCATTGGGGCTTGGGTCAAGCTGAGAATGTCTGTGGCGGAGCGGACTGGTTTTCCGCGCAAGTGCGACACTGTGATATCATCTGTTCAGTATGGGCGTCCGTGCCCTGCCAAGTACAGTACCGGCGCGCTAAATGTTTAGTGCCAACAACTGCCCAATGTCCTTAGTGGAGGAGCAATGCAGCACATACTTAAGCAACACTTTAGGAATAAGTTCACGCGACAGTCTACTGTCATTTTGAACTAGAATCACACCCTGTTGAACTGAAATATTAAGCCCACGTCCAAAATATCGACGCACAACTGAGTTCTGGATATTGTTCAATGAACGAGGCCAAGACGTGCGAGTGTAATGCAACAGAATCATGAGATATGAATCTGCAATTTTTGTGTAGTGAAAGGGAAAATATTTCAGCAATTCAGAGTCCTGCGCATTCATTTGGCAACAAGATGCGTCAGATGCATCAAAATCAGAGTCTGGGCCAATCGGAAGGCGTCATAGGGCGTCTGCATTGTCATGCTTAGCTGTAGATCTGTACACAGTTTCATACTGATACTGCGAAAGTAATAAAGCTGTATGTTGCAATTATTGAGCAGTGCTTGTAGCAAACGGCTTTGATGGATGAAACAAGGACTGCAAACGCTTGTGACTGCGACCATACAAATGGTGATGGAATTTGCTCACACCGTACACAATAGCAGGAGCCTCTTTTTCAATTTCTGAATAATTACACTGAGGTTGAGTTAATAACCTTGAGGCAAAAGCAATAGGTCTGTCTTGTGCACCTATTCTATGCGAAAGTGCAACACCGATTCCGTAGGAAGAAGCGTCGACTTGAAAACTACTAGCTTGGCAGGGTCGAAATGACTTAAACATCTGTCACTGAACAAGGCATTTTTGAGTTTCTGAAATGCGTCATGACACTCTTTAGTCCACACAAAAGGCTTGTTCGTGACGCAAGCGATGCAATGCAGCTATGATCTGAGGGGCATTCGGTATGAACCGAATGTAGTATGTCACCTTGCCAAGTACTGACTGCAGTTCGGACACACTGCGAGGAACAGGCAGGCCACGGATTGCAAGCAAATGAGATTGGCGGGGAGTGCACACACTGACTGTTTATCACATCACCTAAGTACTGTAGTTCCGATTGAAAAAAAGTCACACTTTTCAAGACGACACTTGAGTATTGCTTCTGACAACACTCGAAAAGAATGCGCAAACTCGCAATGTATTCCTCTGGTCAGTAACCTGAGACGACAATATCGTCAAGGTAGTTTGAACAAAATGGTACTTTTGCAGTCATCTGTTCCAAGTAACGTTGAAAAATGGCGGGTGCGGAAGCACTGCCGAAGGGCAAGCGCAAATACTTGAACAATCCTAAGTGTCTATTTACAATAAATACTTTCTATGAGTCTTCATCCAATGGAATTTGCAAGTTGGCATCACGAAAGTCTATCTTAGAAAATCAAGGTCCTGTATCAAGCCTGTTCCATGAGTTCCTCAGTGCGAGGTAACAGATAAGTGTCAACTACTGTCTGTGGGTTGACTTTAGACTTGAAGTCAACACAAATGCGAATGTCACCAGGAGGCTAAGGCCATAAAACGAGAGGACTTCCCCATTGTCTAGCTCGAATGGGAACTATTGCACCATTACCTTGCAGTTCTTTCAGTTCACTGGCTACTTTGTCTCTTGAAGCAATGGGAATGGGGCGGGCATGGAAAAACTTAGGCTGTGCATTGTAGGGCATGTTACATTGAAAGACAAAGTTAGCTTTTCCCTGTCTTTCCGAAAATACTTCAGGAAATTCTTTAAGCAAGCCAGTTACACTGTCCTTTAGTTCAAAAGCAGACACTCAAACAACACACATTAAAAAAGTTTTGCATCACCTCGGTTCCGAGAGTTCCGGAAGCTGCACAGAAAATTGGAATAGAGATCAGAGCGGTTCTAGGCGCTACAGTCTGGAGCCGCGCGACCGCTACGGTCGCAGGTTCGAATCCTGCCTTGGGCATGGATGTGTGTGATGTCCTTAGGTTATTTAGGTTTAGGTCGTCCCAAGCTCTAGGAGACTGATGACCTCAGAAGTTAAGTTCCATAGTACTCAGACCCATTTGAACCAATAGAGATCAACATAAAAATCAAATGGTTCAAATGGCACTGAGTACTATGGAACTTAACATCGGAGGTCATCAGTCACCTAGATCTGAGAACTACTTAAACCTAACCAACCTAAGGACATCATACACATCCATGCCCGAGGCAGGATTCGAACCTGCGACCGTAGCGGCCGCGCGGTTCCAGACTGAAGCGCCTAGAACCGCTCGGCCACACCGGCTGGCTCGTCAAGGCACTTTTGGTCCAGATTGTCCCACTCCTCAACGGCAATTTGGCGTAGATCCCTCAGAGTGGTTGGTGGTCACGTCGTCCATAAACAGTCCTTTTCAATCTAGTCCAGGCATGTTCGATAGGGTTCATGTCTGGAGAACATGATGGCCACTCTAGTCGAGGGAAGCCGTTATCCTGAAGGAAGTCATTCTGAACATGTCCACGATGGGGGCGCGAATTGCCGTCCATGAAGACGAATGCCTCACCAATACGCTGCCGATATGGTTGCACTATCGGTTGGAGGATGGCATTCACGGATCGTGCAGCCGTTACGGTGCCTTCCATGGCCACCATCGGCGTACGTCGGCCCCACACAATGCCACTCCAAAACAGCAGGGAACCTCCACATTGCTGTTCTCACTGGACAATGTGTCTAAGGCGTTCAGCCTGACCGGGTTGCCTCCAAACACGTCTCCGATGATTGCTTGGTTGAAGGCATATGCGACATTCATCGATGACAAGAACGTGATGCCAATCCTGAGCGGTCCATTCGGCATGTTGTTGGGCCCATCTGTACCGAGCTGCATGGTGTCGTGGTTGCAAAGATGGACCTCGCCATGGGCGTCGGGAGTGAAGCTGGGCATCATGCAGCCTACTGCGCACAGTTTGGGTCGTAACACGGCGTCCTGTGGCTGCACGAAAAACATTATTCAGTATGGTGTCGTTGCTGCCAGGGTTCCTCCGCGCAATAATCCGTACGTAGCGGTAATCCACTGCAATAGTGGATTGATTTGCTAAAAACAATTTTTTTTAAAAATTTGCTCTATCTGAAATTCTTGTTATCCAGGCCCTAAGCTCAATGGTTTGTAAACAATAACATTACTGTAATGGGCAGTACACAAAGTAATTAAACACGTTAGCTACCGGTGGTCATTGATTTATATCAATGGAGAAGTTGATAACTTGTGCTGGACTGGGATTTCAACACTGGTCTCCTGCTTACAAGGCAGGTGCGCTGCCAGTACGCCATCCGAACACGGTGCTCACCACAACTGTACTGTCTACTCTAGCATGGCTCCCGTCAGACCCACATTCGCAACTTACACCATACACTACTGATGTAATGGGCCTGCTCATAAGCCTTAATACTCGCAGCATCTCGCCGATTCCTGTAAGAGTTCGAGCTTGGTGTGCATCTGGACATCCGAAAGAACAGACACCACGTATATAATAAAGGCGACGATGGCCAATGATTCCTTCAGTGCAGACGCACACCACACTGGAACTCTTCCGGAAATCGGCGAGATGGCGAGAGTATAGAGGCTAATGAGAGGGTCACTACATTAGTAGTGTGTCTTTTAAGTTGAGAATTTGGGTCTGACGCGAGGCGTGCTAGGGTTGCCTGTGTGGTTGTGGTGACCACTGTGTCCGGATGTTGTACTGGTCGTCGCATCTGTAGTTAGAATCCCAATATGGTGTAAAGTTTTAGCTTTCCCCTTTGATATAAATCAATATCCACTGGCAGCTATTAATTCCTTTATGTCTTGAGTCATGCTGGTTGTAGGAAGCAAATGGTGTCTATTTTTTCGAACATGTCCAAAAGAACAGACACTACTTATGTATGAACTTGAGCTGAATTTTGGGATGAGTTAAAACGTCGACTCCGCTGCAGACCCCAGCGTCCAGCATCAGTAACATCTATAGTTTCGGCTCTTGAGGAAGAATGGGCTACCTTTCTTACACAGACATTCAGACGCCTTGTGGGAAGCGTCACCAGTACAGTTCAAGCTGTCGTAGAGCCGGATGGTTGACACACCCCATATTAATGTAAATTACTAAAAGTACGTATACCAAATAGAATACTTTTTTTACTTATGCTGAAGATTAATAACATGTAAAATTTTTTTACGACAGGGGAGGATAGCGGGAAACCTTATAATGCATTTTATTGTTAATTGTGCTGCGGAATTAGCCGCTTTGCGATCTCCCGTTCTTAGTAAATTTTTCGTACGTCGGAAAGTTCTTCGTCACTAATAAGAATACATTTCAATCCAGTTTATTTTTTAAGGGTAAAATGAAGTATATGCCAGTGGCCTTGCTGTAGTGATAACACTGGCTCCAATCGGACCACCGAAGTTAAGCGCTGTCGGACTTGGCTATTGCTTGGATGGGTGGCCGTCCGGGTCTTCCGAGCGCTGTTGGCAGGTAATGTCCGCTCAACTCTTGTAAGGCGAATTGATGAGCTGCTTCACCGATAACCCCTCCATATCCGCATATAGTGACACCTGTCGTCTGAGGATGACACGGCAGTCGATGGGTACCTGTTCGGACGGAGCACAACAAGATGAATATACAGGGTGGAGAGAAATAACCTGAGAACCTACAATAAGTTCAGAGAAATGTAGTAGTGGACGTCGATCGCCCGATCGCCCAAAATTTTCCATATTACCAAAGGACGGAAATGCTGCGTTGTGTAGCTACTATCTTAAGATGGCAGCCAATCAGTGATGGGTGTGCGAAATTTGGTCCGCTAAGCGGCAGTGTTTGGGTGTTTCTACCAGTGCTGTTTTGTCCAAATGAGCTACTGTTGTATTATTTCGACAGGGTGCGCCAGTCATGCCTTCGACGCTGTCAAAATTGTAACAATATAAGCAGGAAGTTCAAGCACTATAGAAACTGTTCCTTGGGGAAACGTGTTTAAATTTTTACTTATTTTTCCTTTTAATCATTGTCTTAGTTAACGGTTACTAATATACTGCACTTATTGGAATAAAAGTTCGCTCATCCTCTCATCACATCAGCAAAAATATAATATTTCTCCTTTAACTTTCATTATTAGTAACATTGCACCTAACAGTACTACATTTCGACTATCTTCCAGCAGTGTTGCTTCTGCAAGAGATCATACTATAGTAACAAAATCATGGTATAACGGAACTTTTAGCATAGTTGATTTAGGAGTCAAGCTTTACCCGGTAAACATCACAGAAAATTCGCGTCTAACGCAGCCGTTAATTGTAGTAGTTGGATCCAAGGCTCCCTCATTTCGTACTTGTATGAAAAATCGTGATTTTCGAGTTATGACTTTGCAGCAAATGAGCGTTTATGATGAAATTAGAAAACCTTTTTTAATCGCTTCATGAAAGAATCTCCAATGTAGACTAATCTTTAAAACTAGAAAGAATTCCCAGAACCTTCATGCGTCGTTGGATGAAGAAAGAAAGTTACAATGAATGCATTAAGTGATCATGATATGAATACGCAACGTGATTCGTGCGAACAACTACTTGCAGCTTTTCGAACATTAGCAACTGGCCATAAGGTTAAGACGACAAATGAGTGTGTTGTGCGTCTTAGCTCCCGGTCTCGAAATGTTTACATCTGGGCGAAAGAGAACCATCATTATAATGAAGAAATTTATAGGAGAATCAAATGAATATAACGGTCAGCATACACAGTGCGTTGGAAATAAGTATGAAGTATGGAAGAACATTCGTTTCTGTGTTATTATATTCTTGCATGTATCTTTTTCTATTAAATAGAGTTAGGGAGTCGTTCCATATTCCCGTTTGCCTTTCATATTGCTTCCCACCCCGTACATGCCAACGTTAATGTTACATTGCCTACATTTCTGTGTAACATTCTTGTTATGCCTCTTTCAGAATTGCATGCACACTTTAACCTGATTTAATTGCTTGTAATAATGAACCTGCCGCCTGCCCTAATGTATGAATCCTTAACATAAATAACATGAAAAAATAACACTTCAAAAACTTAATATTTTAATTGACGTTAAGAAGATAACGAATTGTAACCGTAACATTTTGTCATTCAGAGCATGAGTTGACACATTATATTTCCTATAACACAGTTAATGTACTTCGATAATGATAGAATGTGAAGAAATGAATTAAAACTTGTGTCCCGTCCAGGACTTGAACCCAGGTCTCCCAGTTATTACGTAGATATACTAGCCATCACACCAGCGTAGCAGCATACCTAGCACACCTGCACGGACTACTGTAATTCAGCGCCCTCCTTAACACTAACTTCAATTCACACCTTCAGCCTATTTTCCCCTTCTTAAATCGTCAGTATTGCTGTGGCTCTCCAATATTGGAATAGTACTCCAGCTTCGAAGATAATGGGATGTGTATATAGCTGTGTTACCTACACTGCTATGGTGGTGTAATGGCCACCTTATATTCCTAAAAAATGGGAGACCCGGGTTCAATTCCCAGCTATACCACGAGTTTTAATTCACTTCTTCAGCTTCTACGATTATCGAAAATAAAGTTGAGACACACAGGTTCTAGAAAAAATTAATATTTTATTTACTTGACGTAGATGAACCCCATCACTTTGTTTTATGTATCAGAAAAGGATATACAAATATCCACAGAAAATGCGGCTAACATCTATTTATTTTGATAAGTAGGTGGTGGAAGAACGGCGAAATGTAGGAGGGGGTGCTTGGAGGATGTTCTTAAATCTTATAGGCGGTAATCATTCGGCGGAGCACGCTTCGTAGCATTTGGAGAAAAAAATACTTGCTTTCAAAAGGACACCTAATAGTATTTACCATTTCCCACTGATTAAGTGATTACTTATGACTAAGAAAATGATTGACATCATTATCACTATAATTTTTTCTCGAGAGTTTAATTTCAATAGGCGTTATAAAGCTGTTGAGTTCCTGTCACATTCCTTGTATCATTGAAACTGAACGATGAACTGAATACCGCTGGGAAATAACTCTCTTTGTTGTTTGTAGACAATTTGTCTACCTATAACGGTCTCTCTTTCCGAAGATGATCAGTAATACACGAAGAACCACGTGTGAGATCATTCTCTATCAAAAAGTTAGTAAGCTCTCACTCGTATTAACAGAGTAAATACTTAAATACGTCTTGTATTTGAGCAATACAATTATTCATTTTAGTACTTGTGGGTGTGTAACATTGTACTGCCGTAAGTCACAACACTACGTTCTTTTTCATGACATAAAGGTGCAAGGCTGTTTTTCAGGAATTTTGCCACAGCTTTCTCATCCCTCCAAAATCATCAGCTACGGTTATTCGTCGCATTTTCACGGCCATGATATCAAGTTCTGTTCAGAAAATAGCGGGCTACTGCTGTAAAAGGTAATTATAGGCACAGTGTGACTTATCAGGAATATCGAAGGTTAACTTGGAACAAACCTTGACCCCTTTTAAAATACTGTCTTATAAAGAAAGGTATATTTCCAAATAATAATTCTGGGTGCGATGCATCACTGTTTTGCCACAAATAACTTTTAACTCCTTAAATATACACTTCCGGAAAAAAAGAGTTAGTACTCCATTTTAGAGGTTACCAGTTCATCCAAGATTTATTGCTGCACAATGCGTATGGAGTACATGAAATGATTACGTCTGCAGATCAATAGCACAAACGTTTCTGAGATACCAGATATCGACCCTTGCTGAAATACCCATATTAGTACCTGGTGTACTGCGACAACGCAGGCACTGTCTCTGACATATAGTCGATGGCGAATGATGTCCTGGGATACGTTATGTCATGCCTTCTCGACCTGTTATGCCTCTCTCAGAATTGCATGCACATTTTAAGTGTTTTAATGGCTTGTAATAATAAAGTTGTAGGTTGATGAGTCGCACCAATCGTTTCTGGTCCCATCATATCCGACACACGCTCGACTGCAGAGATCGTGCTGTCCAGGGAGGTTTCTGCACGTCTTACAGAGAACGTTAGAACGTTGTGTTTCATGGGCAGTGTGTGGATGATTATTCTGTTGGAATGGCACACCACTTTAATATTGCAACAGCGGCAAAATACTGCAACATTCTGCATTCTGCACATACCGAGGTGAGCGTCCCCACTCCCTTCCCCCCCCCCCCTCCCCCCACCGCCAGAAACACCAAAGGTGAACGAGAGTTGTAGCTTAACGCGCTACAGACTAAGGGGTCGGGTGGGACCAGCGTGCCTTGAGCGAATCCACTCAACGAGATAGCACCCACCAGGTCTATCGCCCACCAGGCCTACGACATATCCGCAAAGGACCAACACTTGCATGCAGGTGGAAACTGCCTTCATCGCTGAAGACCTTGGCGCGCCATTTCATATTCCAAGTGATCCTCTGACGACACCAGTCGTTCGTGCACTTTGGTATGGTGGAGTAAGTGGAGGACAGGCTAGAGGTGTGTGTGCCCATGTTGACACGTCTAGACTCACAAGCTCTCATATCTGTGCTATTGTAGCTGTACGAGCTGCCCATGCTGACCTTACAATACGACGATTCTGATTGGAGTTTGTGCTACGTGGACATCCTGAACCTCGTTTACGAGTGTGAGAATGTTCATGTGATCACTGATACTAGCATAGTTGGACGCAGCACGTCCAACTTGTACGGCAATTCTGCGAAAGGACCATCTCAGCACTCGGATGGCCACAATGTGATACCTTTCAAACTCGCTCATTTGACAATATAAGCATGGTTGCGTGTTTGCTTCACATGTTTCCACCACACTGAGCCTTCTGGCTGTGGGCATTCCCTGATAAAGGGTAATCACAGATGGCGCCCTGGTAGCTATGCCACTACGCTATCTGTTGGGGGACGACGTTGAAACCATTATCAGTATGTCTACTATCCCCCAAGAGGCGTATGTCACCATCGGATCAAAAGCGACATCGTCTTTCCAGGTGTACTGTTTTTTTTTCCAAAGGTTTATTTGTAATTACTTTTCACTTTTTACTTGAAACAAAGACCAGCACGTTGTATCAACTTCATTAAATTACTGCCACAGACCGAACAACATGCTGTTTTTGCGATAAAATAACAGACCTGTATGAGATAAATTAGTGAGTTAACTGTTTTAGAGATACAAACAGAAATTGCATAGTAAAATTACATTTAATAAGAGGATTTTTTTGTTGATTTTGTGACCATTTCAATGACGCACAGCCCGCAGCTTTAATCAACTCTCTACTCTTTGCCAGTACTGGTGTAAACGATACGTATCGCGAGCGTCAGAGGAGCTAGTTTCTGTGGAGATTGGTGTTAACTTTCGGGTAGCGCCTCTTCCCAATGTCGGCAACAGAGTAAAAAACCCATTTTCAACATAATACTTCGCAATTTCTAGTCAGGTCTAAAAAACGAAAAACTGAACTTGTCTCACACATGTCTGCTATTCTTCCAAAAATGATCACATTCCCATTCATAAAAGTTGACTTTGAAACATCGCAAACAGCTGCCTGCAGTATTGTTCTTTGCCTACAGTGTTTTGTGTTAGATGTGTGTGTCGCCGTGTCTTCCAATTTGATATGATTCAACAATGCCTTTCTTTCTTACGTGTGCCCTCATCAAGTGGATAATGTTGACTGTAGTTTAACAATAAAAAGAACTGTAATGTGCAGGTGGTGTGGTTTGTTATGAAAAGTTTCGGTAGAAGCTTTGTAGCTAAACTATTCAGATTAGCTTTCGTAATGTGAAATGTATTGTTGAAAGTAAATAATAATGAATTTTTGTAAACCAGCGAAATCTAAACCTGTGCTCAAGTATTCAATATCATATCGCGTACAGAGAGAATCGCGAATGTAAGCATGCCAGAAATGTGAAAAGCACTATGAATTGTAAACATTTCTTAGTATTAACCCTACTGTTTTGTTCACTTTTACTATACAAGTGTACTGTTCGGCTCAATATGAACCGACATTAAATGTAGAAAATTTTTCTAGTAACAAACATTTTTCTTCCAATTGTCAACATTGGTGTATACCAATACATTGTTGAAAAAAATAATAATAAAAGTAATACTCAGAACTTTATTTAAAAAAGTTCTTAGAATAAATATATAAAGACATTTATTTATGAAATTTCTTATTCTGTTGTTCATACAGGGTAAATTTGGAACAGCAGACAGTTTTCAATAACTCAGAAAGCTTACATTATTTTTCCTATCATACTTTTTTTGTTACTTTACTGACTGCAGGTTGGATGCAAGTAATCACACAAATATCAGCAAAATCAACGACAATTATTTTTGAAAACATTAACATTTTTTTCTATATTTAATCTTGTTTATTGCAGTTTGGACACAACTAGGTCACAAGTAGTTTCAAAATAATTTTATTACATTTTCCATGCAATGTGATTGTTTTATTGTAATTGGTTTCTGAACACAGCTCATAGAGTGCACGTTTGGTAGGTTTTGTTGTCGTCACCGAGTCTGACACACTTGGAACACCTTCAGGGTTTTGTAAGCACCTAACAATTCTCAAAGAATCTTCTGATCTTGGTAAATGCTTGTTTGATGCAATATGCTCTGCAAACAGGGACCTTTCAAGTTTCTTCAACAGTATTCTGTCCCTCAATATTTGACATCTCTTCATTTGATTGATGAGCACTGTGCAAAATGCTACTTCAAATGAGCTATAGACACTTATTTAGTTGGCTGCATACTTGTTAACTCCTGAAGAACTGTTGATGATATTCGAAGTTGATAGGCGGTCGTATTGTACTGAGGAGTGTAACTCCTATAGACTGTGGACTGTCCTTACTGTCATCAGAAATTTACTTTCATAGGCATTGCTTCCATAGTCTTCAAACGTAGAAAGCAGTCCTCTCTGCATATTAATCCGCCTGAGCAAAGCAAATCACCAGAACGGCATCAGTAAATGAAGCTAAAAAAGCAAGTTTCCAACACTGTGGCAACTCACTCTGAGACTCCTAGAGACACCCAGACACTGGGTGCATCCCAGAGTGCCCCTGATGCCTACAACACCAAGAAGAATCGCTTCTCGGCTTTTGGCAAGATCAATGTCTAGTATTTATTGCGGTTCAAGGCCATAAATAAAACAGTGTATACATTCAAGGTCATTCATTGTCTATAATACAACATATTGTCACCTACAATCTTAATCTTACAATTGTTATTGCCTACTTTGGCACAAATAAACAAATACTGTTCAGAGTTAAGGAGCTTCCTTCTTCTAGTCGACAAAGAAAACTGCTTGTCTGCAACCGAGATACCATACGGAATCTTAGCTAGTAGTCCTGTAGTCTCTGTTATACTCCAAGACTTACATGCCACAATACTTGCATCAGGAAAAGCTTCAAGGCTACCATAGTCTGCATGACTGGCCCATACACTTTGAGGAAACGGCTTTCAAAACCACTCGTCTGAAACGAAAGGCGCTCTGTTGATACCCGGATGACAGATTCGTGGTGAGCCCAGCACGGCGAAAAAAACATGCAGATATTTCTTGACCATCGTAACAGCATACACGACAGTTTACCACGAAGGTAGAAGAAAATTCGTTGTGCAGTTGCGGCAGAACGATCCCTTGACTAGGCTGATAATCCGAGAAGCCTTCATCATCGAAATTCGCCGAGAAAGCTTGCATTCACATAAATGTTTATTTTATTCCCTGACTTCCTAGCCATTATTAACGTAGGTGAAAATACATTACAAATAAGTTTAACGAGGCCAAATGTACACTACTGGCCATTAAAATTGCTACACCAAGAAAAAATGCAGATGATAAACGGGTATTCATTGGACAAATATATTATACTAGAAGTGACATGTCATTACATTTTCACGAAATTTGTGTGCATACATCCTGAGAAATCAGTACCCAGAACAACGGCCTCTGGCCGTAATAAAGGCTTTGATACGCCTGGGCATTGAGTCAAGCAGAGCTTGGATGACGTGTACAGGTACAGCTGCCCATGCAGCTTCAACATGATACCACAGTTCATCAAGAGTAGTGACTGGCGTATTGTGACGAGCCAGTTGCTCGGCCACCATTGACCAGATGTATTCAGTTGGTGAGAGATTTGGAGAATGTGCTGCCCCGGGCAGCAGTCAAACATTTTCTGTATCCAGAAGGGCCCGTGCAGGACCTGCAACATGCGGTCGTGCGTTATACTGCTGAAATGTAGGGTTTCGCAGGGATCGAATGAAGGTTAGAGCCAAGGGTCGTAACACATCTGAAATGTAACGCCCGCTGCCCAAAGTGCCGTCAATGCGAACAAGAGGTGACCGGGACGTGTAACCATACCATCACGCCGGGTGATACGCCAGTATGACGATGACGAATACAACTTCCAATGTGCGTTCACCGCGATGTCGCCAAACACGGATGCGACCATCATGATGCTGTAAACAGAACCTGGATTCATCCGAAAAATTGACGTTTTGCCATTCGTGCACCCAGGTTCGTCGTTTAGTACACCATCGCAGGCTCTCCTGTCTGTGATGCAGCGTCAAGGGTAACCGCTGCCATGGTCTCCGAGATTATAGTCCATGCTGCTGCAAACGTCGTCGAACTGTTCGTGCAGTTGGTTTTTGTCTTGCAAACGTCCCCATCTGTTGACTCAGGGATCGAGACGTGGCTGCACGGTCCGTTACAGCCATGCGGATAAGATGCCTATCATCTCGACTGCTAGTGACACGAGGCCGTTGGGATCCAGCACGGCGTTCCGTGTTACCCTCCTGAAACCACCGATTCCGTATTCTGCTAACAGCCATTGGATCTCGACAAACGCGAGCAGCAATGTCGCGATACGATAAACCGCAATCGC
Organism: Schistocerca piceifrons; assembly: GCF_021461385.2. Classification (NCBI taxonomy): domain Eukaryota; kingdom Metazoa; phylum Arthropoda; class Insecta; order Orthoptera; family Acrididae; genus Schistocerca; species Schistocerca piceifrons. The sequence continues at coordinate 334,380,615 of NC_060144.1, forward strand.
GATAGTCTACAATCCGACCTTTATCAAAGTCGGAAACGTGATGGTACGGATTTCTCCTCCTTATACGAGGCATCACAACAACGTTTCACCAGGCGACGCCGGTCAAATGCTGTTTGTGTATGAGAAATCGGTTGGAAACTTTCCTCTTGTGTGATTGTTCTGAAATGCTAATCATTTGCATATCACAGCATCTTCTCCCTGTCGGTTAAATTTCGCATCTGTATCATGTCATCTTCGTGGTGTAGCAATTTTAATGGCCAGTATTGTATTTGCGGTGGAAGTGCGAGGCGCTTGAGACACGCCGCCGTTAGTCGAGCGCCGCCAACCTCAGCAGGTGGTGCTGTCTGCTGTCGCAGCGACGGGCGCGCTGGACCAGTTCCAGGCGGCCGTGTTCGGCAGAGGGACCACACCTCACTGCCCGCCGTCTGCTCCAGCTCCAACGCGTCAGCTTCCCTGTGTGCACCTCGGGACGTTTCCATCACAAACGACACGTTCGTTCCAGGGCATTTTTATTGAAAGTCATTGTGCTGAATCAAGTCTCTTTCAGTTCGACCAAGTGACTCATATAAAGTAGCTCACAGGACGAGCTCCTATAGCAGTGTCTGGGATAACAGATGTACCGCGTGAAGTAGTACGTTGAGAGAAGTAAGCCCTGATGCAGTAGCCTCAGCCTCCGAACAGCTAACGATGTGAATATGATCATAACAATTTAGAAGACCAAAACCTGTGGAAAGTAACAGTAGTCATAAGAAACGCCACAGTGATATGTAAATGTAGAAGAGAAAAAGTCTGTGGGCCTCAACCCATGACCGACCTTCTGGCCCAACTACAGTTGGAGTGGAGGCTTTCGTCGGCCACGGTACTTGGGCGTAGTGAGACTATAACCCAGGCCGTCTTTCAAACCCGAGAGGTCCAGTGCCAGAGGCTATCGGTCTCCCTTCTCGACACCACGACTTACATAAACCCATAATAAATACAATTTAGTGATAATAACTAGGGATCGCATTGAAACAGATCACCCACGAGGGTTTCTGAAGATACACGAAGTTCAGTCCAGAGTTATAATGATATCAACCTTAGAGTGGAAAGGCCACTCTATAGGCATCAGGCGCAGTACGCAATGTAGTTATAATGGTGTCTCCACAATCAGTGAAAAAATGAAGTAGTTGTGTTTCAGAGAGTTCGCTCTATAATACAACTACGAATAAAGTCATGTGAAAAAATGTATACGCTATATTGGTGATATAATAATACCGATTTTATGTGTCTCGTGATTGTTCATCAATAATGAACTGCCTTCAGCACTGGAAGCAACGCAGAATAAAAGTGTGATATATATATATATATATATATATATATATATATATACCGGGTGACCAAAAGGTCAGTATAAATTTGAAAACTGAATAAATCCTGGAATAATGTAGATAGAAAGGTATAAAATTGACACATATGCCTGGAATGACATGAGGTTTTATTAGAACCAAAAAAATACAAAGGTTCAAAAAATTTCCAACAGATGGCGCTTCATCTGATCAGAATAGCAATAATTAGCATAACAATGTAAGACAAAGCAAAGATGATGTTCTATACAGGAAATGCTCAATATGTCCACCATCATTCCTCAACAATAGTTGTAGTCGAGGAATAATGTTGTGAACAGCACTGTAAAGCATGTCCTCAGTTATGGTGAGGCATTGGCGTCGGATGTTGTCTTTCCGCATCGCTAGAGATGTCGGTCGATCACGATACACTTGCGACTTCTGGTAACCCCAAAGCCAATAATCGCACGGACTGAGGTCTGGGCACCTGGGAGGCCAAGCATGACGAAAGTGGCGGCTGAGCACACGATCATCACCAAACGACGCTAGCAAGAGCTCATCACGCGTCTAGCAATATTTTTTTTGTTCTAATAAAACCCCATGTCATTCCAAGCATGTGTGTCAATTTTTACCTCTGTATCCTCATTATTCTGTGGCTTATTAAGTTTTCAAATTTATTCTGACTTTTTGATCACCCGTATATATATATATATATATATATATATATATATATATATATATATATATATATATGTGTGTGTGTGTGTGTGTGTGTGTGTGTGTGTGTGTGTGTGTGTGTGTGTATGTGTGTGTGTGTGTGCGTATGGTATATAACTTGCCTGTGCAATCAAATTTTTTATCGTACATAGTTTGAGTCGTAAAACGTCACGGAACTACGAGATAGACATCAAACGGTAAGCGACAACAAAAAATGCAACACTGCAACTTCAGAGAAAAGTGATGACACGTACATGAAATTCTATAGATTGTTCTATTGGTCCATGCTTTGTCACCTTTAGGACATCTTTTCGTGTTACGTTAGTCCGTTTAAAATTACTTGTTAGTTGACGTCTCTCTCTTGCCGCTACAGTGTTGCTACATCGGCTGCCGGTTACCGCTCGTTTATAGGTGACACGCAAACACGGCTGATCACTTCAGAAATGCTGTTTATGTGTAACTGGGAGCAATGTTGGAAGTGGCCATCGTAAGGAATGTCCTAAATGCGAGATGCTCTGTCGACAGTTGAGTTTAAGTGACCAGTGACTGAACTGTGGCAGGGAACGCGCTTTGTAGCACTGAATTCAAATTCATGCCCCAAGCTAACCACACCTCGTGATTGGAAATGTATCCGAGAAAGCGCTGGTCAACAATTTGCGGCAGAACTAAACTCACGATGGCTTTGTTCACGGGTATTAAAGGTAACTCTACGAACAAACTGAAGTTCAGTTTCAGCGCTAAAAGCAAACTGTAATCCTTTGCTATGACAGGTTACGTGAATATATCCTCTCACTGGCTACACGAGGTACCGCGTTATCAACCGATGAGCAGTCCTCGTTGGAACTTGGTTGCAGATTACAGACGCCACAGGCAGATTCCAGACGAAAAAAGAATGACAGGTAGAAAAAAGAGCAAATAAAAATGTCGATACGATGATGAAAATGACGTGGCAAAATATTAAAACATTTAAATTTACATCAATGAAACTTATAAAGTCCATAATCAAACTCTTTTGATTAGATTCAGAAATGTAAAAGTTTCACGAAGTTTGGTGAGCTTTTTTTTTAATTTTTTATTTTTTAAAGGGAACCTGTGCAGGAACAGGACGACGGGTAGGGCAGGGGTCAACACCCGAGGCCTGGCCATCCCGCCGCCTTGCCCAAGCAACGTGTTCGAGGATCGAAGTATCAGGGAGAGATGTGGCGGGATTTTCTATGTTGTGTTATTTATTAATTTGCTCGATTTTTATAATTTTTTAATTTTTTAATTTTTATTTATCATTGTATTCAAAGATTTATTTTTCTTTCATTAAAAAAAAGTTACTACAACTGCCGTAGCCGAGCGACTGAGTCGTCTTCCCGTCTGTTTGGAGGGTTTCCCCCTATTCCGTCCTTAGAGGATAAATATGCTCGAGGATTCTTCTTCATTTTCAGCGTCTCATACCCGGAACGCCCCAGTGAGCGGGAGGATCCGCAAATAATGAACCTAAATAATCAGCGAGGTGAGTCCTGTATTTCGGGTGGCGGCTGAAGCCTGGATGTGTCGACATCAGTAGGGACCAAAAGTCGAGTGTGCCTTTTTGAGCATCGCAAAATATGTAGTAAAGGGCCACGCCCTTTAGCCAGTTAACGGCGTCCGTCCTGGTCGATGGAAACTATACACCGTAGGGGGGCAATATATCATCAGGGGAGACAGGCTCCGGCAATCGCCGCAAGAGTATTGCCATATTAATAATAGTTCAGTAGCCAGCACTCGCTGGTCGCGGTACAAGTCAGGCGGTGTGCATCCGAATCAACGACTGAGCATGTCGGACACAAGGGGTCGTCCGTCACATGAATGGAATGTAGCCTCTAACGAGTAGCGAACCACGTACCACAGTGAATGCACCGTCGTAGGTAGAAAAGCCGTGTGTACCGCTTGCCACACCGTGTTCCAGGGAACTTCAGGATGTCTGTGGGCGACCGTATTTATAGGTTGCTGCTGTTGATAGAGGCGATAATAGTCTTTCGTGCTGGGCATCAGTGTCGTCGGAAGGTCTGACCGTACGTGGCTGAGGTCAGTCAAGAACTCTCTGATGTGGGCGAGTAGCGATGAAATGTATCCTACGGAAACCGGGGGCTGCAGAGAGTGTGGTGCCACTTCCGCTATCAGGGTGCCCGTCAGAGTGGCGTGGGCAGAGGTCCACGTGCGACGCATAGTGTTGAGATAAAGCGATCGCGCACGGTTATAGACATGAATTAAACCGATACCGCCCACCCAAGCGGCAGTTAAGGGTGGCGTCTCGGCCTTTAAAAACAATGCCGGCGCTCACGAAATGTCCATAAACTGCTTGAAATCTTTCGGCCATCGTAACCGGCAATAGTTCAGTTTGGAGACAAGATAGGTGTTGACATAACATGTTCTGAGGAACATATCCATACGACGCAATTTGTTTTCTTGTATCAGAGCACGTGTCTGGTGTAGGAGCCGGCGGTACGTAGCCGCCGCTGTGCGGCGAACATTGCTATAGAAATGCACTCCTAAATATTTCAGTACGGGCACCTTGTCAAAGGGCACCGCCATTGCGTGGGAAAGCCCCCCTCCGACATCCATGTATTTTGTCTTCTTCACGTTGATGACGCTCGCAGCGACCGCTCCGTACTGGCGTAGCCACTGAAACGCCATATGGATTTCATCCTCTGATCTAGCCAGGAACACCATATCATCGGAGAATGCACCACAGCAAAAGGTCACGTGCCGCATGGAAATGCCTGTTAATCGCTGCCGCAGGCCATGTAAAGCTCGTTCAAGCGCTGCCGCAAATAATATACCCAACAAGAGACACCCTTGTCGCACTGTCTGTCCAACAACAATTTGACGAGACTGGTAACTGTTGACTATCATGCGGGAGCGCGCTCCGTGGACCAGTCGGAGGACCACATGTGCAGACTCTGGAAAGAGGACCATGTGTTCCAAAACTGCGCGTAGGAAGCCGTGGTCGATGCGGTAGAATGCGTGGTCAAAATCGAAGGCGACAAGGGCGCTTCGTGTTTTGCAGGCCGCCGTCAAAGCAATTACGTCACGGTATGCTCCTAACGCTGTATGAATGTTGCTGACACCACCTAAACATGTCTGATCGGTGTGGATGGCTTTCACGATAGCGGTTTGGAGACGCGCGAGGAGGATCTGGGCGAAGATAGTGTAGTCGTTGTTGAGGAGTGTGAATGGTCGAAAGTTCTGCCACCTACAACCACAAATTGGTTTCGGTACTGGGATCAAGGCGCCGTCTATGATTTCCGTGGGAAAAGTGAAATCAGGATGGATCAGTTCTTGAAAGTCGTGCAACAGTTCGTCATAGTCTCGTACGTTTCGCAGATATTCCATGTACAGGGTCCCATAGCGTCGAGCGAACCTGTGCGCTATGTTCGTTTGCGTCACTGCGTGGCCGCCCTCCTCCGTGTTTACCGCCGTTATGAGCTGACGTTTGCGGTGGCGCCTCTCGCGCACAATGTGATAGACTGATGCCGTTTCGTTGGGGATGCAGTCTTGCACTCGCGCACGAATGAAGACACCTTCTAGCTGCTCTGCCCTTATGCGAAGTAGAAGAGCTTTGATACGTTATACGGACATCTGACGTTCGGCAGACGGCGTTTGCATCGCCAGCTGACGCAACGCTTTATAGTAAAATTCCGATGTTTTCCTTTGCCAGTACGATCTGTCACGCCCGTTGACCATCAGGGTTTTGCGGAATGCAGGTTTGACACATCCCAGCCACCACAGCAACGTGGAAACATACATGGGCAGGCGCCTAAAACAACGACGCCACGTGTCAGTAACTGCTTGCCGACACGCTACCTCGCGAAAGAGGCTGACGTTCAGCGTCCATGGGCCTCTGCTGCGTCTTGTGAGTTGTCGGGGTAAGGTGATAGTGCAGATATACGGGAGATGATCCGTGAAGGCCATCGACCAGAGTTCTGCATCACGGGTTGCTGTGCGGACAGCACGCGAGACGTATATCAGGTCCAGACGACTAGCAAAGTAGCCGGTAAAGTGCGTATATCTACGCTGGTTCCCATGATGTAACAGCCATGTGTCGTGCAGCGCGAGGTCACGTACCAGTTCTTGTAGAGCCGGGCATGGGACGTAATGCGGTATCTGGTCCTCGGGCCGCTGAACACTGTTCAAATCGCCGCCCACTATGTAATGGTCCATATTTCCTTGCAAAAGTGGGGCTACCCCCCTCCGACATGTCTGTCACCGCGGTGCGAAGTACCGGAGGGGGCGTAGACGTTAACGAGGTGGGCTGCGCCAAGTGTGAGAGCGAAGCCTCGCCCGTTCGGCAAGCATGTCACGTCCGTCGCTTCCATGGCATCTCGGAGAAGGATGGCCGTTCCTCCTGCTTCATCACCAGAGGGTAGATCGTCGGCGGTGTAGCCATATAGGTCTAAACTCATCTCGGGACGGACCTCCTGGAGAAGGGTAATGTCCAAGTCTGTCACTCTGTTCACGTCGTGCAACATGCAGGTCTTGACAGTGGAGTTGACACCGTTGACATTGACTGTTCCCACACGGTATGACTGAGACATATCAAGTGGCGGAGGCAGTGTGCTGGTGCAAGGCCACAGTGAGCTCGCACACCCCACAGCCATCCAGCTGCATAACATTCATTACTGTGATGTATGATCTCCTGACTGGCAGAGCCCTCCAGGCTCAATGTCTGCCATGGGCTCTGGAGGAGGTATCGATGTGTGCTGTGCATCATCGGTCTCCATGTCGTTTGCCCAATCACCAAGAGGGGATTGGGAAGTCAGTGGTAGCTGGCCACTTTCGCCGGAGCTCACATTTTAGGAGTCGACCAGATGCGCCTCGTTTTCAGGGCCACCAGATGTAGGAGTGTGTTCCTTATCGTCAGGCGCCTTCTGGTGAACGAGGCCGCTGAAATCCGTTACAACTGTAGGCGCGTCAACGGGGTCGATGTCTTCCGCCATTCTCATATCCCTGTCCCCTTCTTCAGCTGACAATCACCTCTTCTTGTGTCGCTTGGGTGATTTTTGCTCGCGGGTCCGAGATTCGACATCAACTGGAGGGCGGGGCTCGACACGGTCTCGGTCATCGGGAATCCCTGTTCCTGTGTGACGGCGACTGGGTGCCCACGACGCCGCGGTGGGCAGAGGCTTCAGGAACCTCTGCACCATATGGCTGTGGTGGTGTCGTCGTCGTCGTCAGCGGCGCTGACTCTCCAGCGCAGCTCGCAGCGGCTTAAGATGGTAGCAGGTTCTGATCATCCGTCACATCATGTCGTGCCACCTCCACATACGTTAGCGGGAGAGAGGTCATCGTGGATCGTTGGGGAAGTTCATTGCGGGGCACCTGAACGTGGCGGCTCTGGAGACACTCAGTTCTAACATGGCCCTCCTGGCTGCAGCCCGAGCAGGTCCTTGGTTGGGCATCATATATAACAATTGGGCGGCAGCCGCCAACGAAAGCATATGATGGAACGTGCTTCTTAAGTACTATGCGCGTTTGTCGTACCCCGTTAAGGACAGGGTAAATTTCGAATGTATTCCATTTCTCCTCTGTGTGTCTCAGAACTGTGCCACATAGCCGCAGCGCCTCAACGACAAGGTTGACGAGAACTTCGCATGGTAGTTCAAAGGTGCGTACGGTACGCACCCCCAGACCAGCAAGGTCAACTGCTAACACGCTCACATTATCATCTGCGTTGCAAAAGCGAAAGCCGTTTGCAGATCGTTGGAGGAGTCTGTTGCAGGCCGCTTCATCAATGTTTGAGGTACACTGTGCTGGATACAATAGACAAATGAATGCCTATCAGTTCTTCGATGTCTCGAAGAAACCGTTCAATTTCATGGGCCTTCGGTCTCGAGTACAACGCGTTGAACGTCAGTTTGATTGTAGCTTATCGATATGAGAACGCCATGGCGGGTCGGTACCGGCACATTAAGGCAATACGACGATGTAACCGCGCGCTAGCAGGTAAACAACACCTGCGTAGCACTGCCCGGCGCGCCGAGCCCGTCCGCATGGTATCACGGCTGAAAGCCGACTGCGCTTCGAACCTATGACTTCCATCATGGAGGATTAATACGCAAACCATTGCGCTAAGATACGACACAGACAATTTGTTAACTTTCGGCTATGATCACAGAGTCGCAATGATGAATTTCAGCTTTTAAAAATTTAGTTTCACTCAATCTCATGCGAAGTTTATTTAATGAAAGCCTATCCTTGTGAGTGTGATAACCGCATACGTGACGCTGAATCGCGTCTTGTGCGGAAGTATCCAGTAGTGTTTAGTTAGTGCTGTATATGAAACATGTGTATTTCATTAGCATCGATATGTGTGTGTGTGTGTGTGTGTGTGTGTGTGTGTGTGTGTGTGTGTGTTGTTTGTGGTGTGCTTATGGCAAATGGAAATGAGCGTTTGGCGTCATTGGCCTTGGTGCAGGTCTTATTACATTCGACGCCACATTGGGCGATCTGCGCGACGGAAGGGGATGAAATGATGATGAAGACAACACAACACCCAGTCCCTGAACGGAGAAAACTCCGACCCAGCCGGGAATCGAACCCGGGCCCGTAGGAAGGCACTCCGTCACGCTGACGACTCAGCTATCGGGGCGGACTGGTGTGTTATCATGAATAATGAAGAAATAAAAGTGCCAGACCCACGTTTCGGGATCCACACACACAATAAAGTATAGCAGACAAGGAATTGGAAGTGGACTGACCAATTTTGTGGCAGCTTGGCAACGGCGAACGGTTCGGTCGTTACATAGTGGGCGTTCCAGCAGCTCCAACATATGAAGTGTCAACTACCAGGTAATTTTAATCAGACTGTCGCTATGAGTTTCTTTACACCAGATTTCCTTTTGCCTGTGCAGTAATATTGTTGCACCAAATGCATACTGCTCTCTCTCTCTCTCTCTCTCTCTCTGTCTCTCTCTGTTTTAGAACTCTGTATCGATTCATGACGAAATTAGATGGGTGTAAAATTGGGCTCGAAGATTGTCACCTTAATTATTCAAACATTATATCGAGATTTATGGACTACTGAAGATACTAATAAATGTCTACACTGACTTCTTGTGAGACTTAGCCCTATATTACGATGTCGGAGTAGTTATTCTTAGACTGGAGAATTACTTTGTTTTTTTTCTGTTCAGGATTAAAATTTTGTTGTGGTTTCCTGTTGGCAGTTATGGTACGGTGATATCGAGGCCCTGCCGTCGGTGATGAGTTTAACCGTATTACTGTTACTAAATATTTCGAAATTTTTATCCACGCCAATCATTACATGCGCGATAGTTTGACCAATACTCCACGCTTCACTATCCAACAGCCACACACGGGATAATTCATTTAACTTAAAGAAAAAAGTACACTGAGGTAACAAAAGTCATGAGATACCATCTAATATCGTGTCGGACCTCCTTCTGCCTGGTGTACCGCACCAACTCGTTGGAAGTCCCCTGCAGAAATATTGAGGCATGCTCCCTCTATAGCACTCCATGTTTTCGAAAGTGTTGCCAGTACAGGATTTTGTGCAAGAACTGACCTCTCAATCACGTCCCATAAATGTGCCATAGAATTCATGTCGGGCGATGTCGGTGGCCAAATTATTCGCTCGAATTGTCCAGAATGTTCTTCAAACCAATCACGAAAAATTGTGGCCCAGTGACAATTCCATCGTTGGATGGTATCATCAAGTCCATGAATGGCTGGAAATAGTCTCCAAGTAGCCGAATATTACCATTTTCACCATTGCCAGTCACTGAACAGTTCAGTTGGACCAGAGAACCCAGTCAGCTCCACGTAAACACCGACCGGACCATTACGGAGCCACCGTTGGCTTGCACAGTGCCTTGTTGACAACGTGGGTCCATGGCTCTGTGGGATCTGCGCCACTCTCGAGCCCTACCATCAGCACTTACCAGCTGGTATCACGACTCACCTCGTAGCATCGCAAGTTGTTCAGAGCGAACATTTGTTTTAGGATAGCTTGCTGCATGTAACTTCTGACTTCTAATGGCCTACCTGGGAGACACACATGCACCTGGGACTGCCTGCCGTGGGAAAGTTATGCATTGTCCCTCACTGAATGCGTACATTCACCACCTATAAGAACCTAAATAAATGATACTAAATATTATTAAATCATTTTCAATATCGCCACACTACCTTTTGTTATTCAGGAGAAGATTGTATAAAAATTTCAACATTGTAACTATCATAGTTCCAGGGATCGAAAAGATTACTTAAAAAGTCAAAAACCGACACTTAGGAAATTAAATTCAGTTAGGAACTATAATAGTTTATCTTTTGGTATCAATTAAAAAAACATAAACAGAACTCACAGTGTGCAGGATTAATTAATTGATATTTTCATATTAAAACTTTAATATTTTAAACATAGCTGCACAACAGCAACGGTTTCACGTAATAAAATTATAAACAGCCGACCAGTTGCAAGGATAAAGAAATTCTTTACCTAGGTTTCAAAAAATATAAATTTGTCTTCTTCAGAAGGTAACCTAAGGACAATGAACATCATAGCTTACATTAGAAAAGTATGAAACTTATAAGCCAAGAATAAATTTTAAGACAAATCAGAGAACTCTTGCATTACAAAAGTATGATAACGACGACTGGTACTTACAATTTTACATTAGTACCATCGCCGTTTTTACAATTGTCGGCATAGATCCATGTGTCAAAAATAAAATATAACCCTAGAATTAGGGTTTGTCACGATAAAATATAAAATAGCTCATGGATCTTGCAGAGCTCACAACCGACTGAGTGTAGTCGGCGAGCGTAGTTTCCCTGAAGACAGGGCAGGTGGCGCTCGTGCCGAGAAACATGTGCCAATTGGCGTACAAAGGCAACGTGTAAATTATCAGTATTAATAACGTCCTTAGATAGAGTAGCAATAAAAAAGGAAGGAAATTAACACTCCCATTATACACTCCTGGAAATGGAAAAAAGAACACATGGACACCGGTGTGTCAGACCCACCATACCTGCTCCGGACACTGCGAGAGGGCTGTACAAGCAATGATCACACGCACGGCACAGCGGACACACCAGGAACCGCGGTGTTGGCCGTCGAATGGCGCTAGCTGCGCAGCATTTGTACACCGCCGCCGTCAGTGTCAGCCAGTTTGCCGTGGCATACGGAGCTCCATCGCAGTCTTTAACACTGGTAGCATGCCGCGACAGCGTGGACGTGAACCGTATGTCCAGTTGACGGACTTTGAGCGAGGGCGTATAGTGGGCATGCGGGAGGCCGGGTGGACGTACCGCCGAATTGCTCAACAGGTTGGGCGTGAGGTCTCCACAGTACATCGATGTTGTCGCCAGTGGTCGGCGGAAGGAGCACGTGCCCGTCGACCTGGGACCGGACCGCAGCGACGCACGGATGCACGCCAAGACCGTACGATCCTACGCAGTGCCGTAGGGGACCGCACCGCCACTTCCCAGCAAATTAGGGACACTGTTGCTCCTGGGGTATCGGCGAGGACCATTCGCAACCGTCTCCATGAAGCTGGGCTACGGTCCCGCACACCGTTAGGCCGTCTTCCGCTCACGCCCCAACATCGTGCAGCCCGCCTCCAGTGGTGTCGCGATAGGCGTGAATGGAGGGACGAATGGAGACGTGTCGTCTTCAGCGATGAGAGTCGCTTCTGCCTTGGTGCCAATGATGGTCGTATGCGTGTTTGGCGCCGTGCAGGTGAGCGCCACAATCAGGACTGCATACGACCGAGGCACACAGGGCCAACACCCGGCATCATGGTGCGGGGAGCGATCTCCTACACTGGCCGTACACCACTGGTGATCGTCGAGGGGACACTGAATAGTGCACGGTACATCCAAACCGTCATCGAACCCATCGTTCTACCATTCCTAGACCGGCAAGGGAACTTGCTGTTCCAACAGGACAATGCACGTCCGCATGTATCCCGTGCCACCCAACGTGCTCTAGAAGGTGTAAGTCAACTGCCCTGGCCAGCAAGATCTCCGGATCTGTCCCCCATTGAGCATGTTTGGGACTGGATGAAGCGTCGTCTCATGCGGTCTGCACGTCCAGCACGAACGCTGGTCCAACTGAGGCGCCAGGTGGAAATGGGATGGCAAGCCGTTCCACAGGACTGCATCCAGCATCTCTACGATCGTCTCCATGGGAGAAGCAGCCTGCATTGCTGCGAAAGGTGGATATACACTGTACTAGTGCCGACATTGTGCACGCTCTGTTGCCTGTGTCTATGTGCCTGTGGTTCTGTCAGTGTGATCATGTGATGTATCTGACCTCAGGAATGTGTCAATAAAGTTTCCCCTTCCTGGGACAATGAATTCACGGTGTTCTTATTTGAATTTCCAGGAGTGTAACAGTATGGGAGCATTGGTACAAATAATATAGTTATACATCAAAAAAGGCAGGTGGCGCTTACGCTGAGAAACGTACGCCCAGTGGCACATACAGCCAAATAATAAAAAATTACACTACTATATTAGTGAAGCACACAAACGGTATACATGTCAGAATTTTAAATTGACAATAATGGCTCTTGTCAAGAAAGAATTACGAACACTGGTACATGATCCTGTTAATACAAATTCACAGGAAAAAAAAATTTTAGAGCCAGGTAAAATCACATGAGGGCCGATGTAGTAGCAAACATACATGGTGACAAAACCACCATTACAAAAAGGGTAGTGAGCTTAAAGCACTGAAGGTGCATCATAGCTTCCTGAGGAAATAAACCACAAAGGTTACCAGCATTAATGTTATACCGTAAACAGTACAGGTTTAAAGCCTTAGAAAAATTGTTTACAAGCCAGTCATACGCCAAAACATTTAGAAGACACTGTTATCCTACACAGAGAAGACAAAGGGCGTAGATTAAATCTGTGGGAAGAGTTACAAATTTTCAAACATCTTGAGCTCAAGGACGGTAATATACTGAACGACCAGTTGAACCTTGCTTGTAAACAATTTTTCGAAGGCTTTAAACCTGTACTGTTTACGGTATAACATCAATACTGGTAACCTTCGCGGTTTATTTCCTCAGGAAGCTATGATGCACCTTCAGTGCTTTAAGCTCACTACCCTTTATGTAATGGTGGTTTTGTCACGATGTATGTTTGCTACTACATCGGCCCTCATGTGATTTTGCCTGGCACTAAAAATTTTTTTTTCCTGCGAATTTGTATTAACAGGATCGTGTACCAGTGTTCGTAATTCTTTCTTGACAAGAGCCATTATTGTCAATTTAAAATTCCGTCATGTATACCGTTTGTGGGCTTCACTAATACAGTAATGTAATTTTTTTATATTTTGGCTGTATATGCCACTGGGCGTAAGTTTCTCGGCGTAAGCGCCACCTGCCTTTTTTGATGTATAACTATATTATTTGTACCAATGCTCCCATACTGTTATAATGCGAGTGTTAATTTCCTTCCTTTTTTTATTGCTACTCTACCTAAGGACGTTATTAATACTAATAATTTACACGTTGCCTTTGTACGCCAATTGGCACATGTTTCTCGGCACGAGCGCCACCTGCCCTGACTTCAGGGCAACTACGCTCGCCGACTACACTCAGTCGGTTGTGAGCTCTGCAAGATCCATGAGCTATTTTATATTAACGTGACAAACCCTAGTTCTAGGGCTATATTTTATTTTGGACACATGGATCTATGCCGACAATTGTAAAAACGGCGATGGTACTAATGTAAAATTGTAAGTACCAGTCGTCGTTATCATACTTTTGTAATGCAAGAGTTCTCTAATTTGTCTTAAAATTTATTCTAGGCTTATAAGTTTCATACTTTTCTAATGTAAGCTATGATGTTCATTGTCCTTAGGTTGCCTTCTGAAGAAGACAAATTTATATTTGTCGAAACCTAGATAAAGATTTTCTTTATCCATTGCAACTAGTCGGCTGTTTATAATTTTATTATTAAAACTTTAATTATTTTTCGTTTTCGTAATATAAAAATCAGCTAAAATTATTATTTGTGTCTAATATTGTTGTGGAGGTAAATGTGAGTAAAAGAGAGTGTGTACGTGGAACATTCCTCAAATGTTTATGTTGCATTATATACCGTCTAGAGTAACCTGCAAGAGTTACACAAGCCTGTCATGGGAAAATGATCCTAGGGGATTTACTCACTTTGCTCATGAAGTAAGTCTAGGTGTGATTGCTATTGTAACAGAGTAGCCAGAAAGTCAGCTGCAGTAAAATCTGTATCTAAAAAATATTCCCAGAATTGTTGTCTTTTCGTTTTCGTTTATTAAACATTATTTGAATATTGGTATGTCAGATTGACACAAATGCGTCTGTGTGTAAGGATTGGTGCAGGCCAGTTTTGGTGTGAGTATGATCATGAGCCAGTATTCTGATTGGCAGCGAGTATGGCCATCCAATCAGAATTGAGACGGTTCTCACTCGCTAGCTGTTAGTTATACTGGGAGTTAGGCTGGAAAAAAGGAGTCGATCTCTAGCTTTGAACACAGATGGACATTTTACTAGTGTCAGTCAAAATAATGTGTAAGATGAAGAATTACTTAGTGTTTGAGTTATTGGTGAGCTAAGTCGATAGCAGTTTTTGTTGAGGACTGCTTAGCAAAATTTCAGAAATTTTGACTAAGTCTGTTGGATAGATATTCGCGTGTGAAATAATGGCCTTCATACTATCCGTGTGGTATGTTTCCGTATTCAACCACTGAGCATTTTTTGGAGAGCAGTTTCTTTTTTAGAAATCCACAAGAAGGACGGAATGTAATAACTCATATTAGTGGTGAGATTAATGACTGTGAAAACAATGTTTTAATTCGGGTCGGGTTTGGACAGATTTCTGGCTACTGCGCGTGTGAAATGTGTGTATGAATTGTGAAGTGGAAGGAAATAGCCAATAGCTTAAGTGCGGACTATCAAGGACAAAATAAACATTTCTGTGTGGAAATTTGGGACACTATTTTCCAGAAGTCAATCCCTTTTCTTACCGCCCGATGAAATTATTAATACTGTATTTCTACATAAATTTCTTTCATAATTAGAGTTGCGCAGCTTCACTAATTGTAGATATTAGATGGTGTTTTTCATCAACGCTGTTTTCACATCATCTTGTAAGTATTTACGTTGTCGAGTGAAGGGCAACTGACCAGACGCCGTTCTGAGGTAGGTGAATTTCAATTTGCAGCTTGCTTCACTCAGTGCTAGCGAACAATATAAAACCCCACCACGCCGCAACCTGATCAGGCCACGATTTTTCAGGGTCTGGGGTCCAACCGATACGGTCACATACCATTGAGGGGCACTGCGGGCAATGTGGTGCTGTTAGCAACGGCACTCGTGTAGGTTGGCTGCTGCCATAACCCATTAATGAGAAATTTCACCACACTGTCCTAATGGACACGTTCGTCGCATGTCGCACATTGATAGTACACTGTGTGTACTGCAGAACCCACGATTACTTGATTTTTTGGCTTCGAATGATCGTTCCTGTCGTATTCCTAAATACTGAATATTCTTCCTGGGAATCCTTGTATGTATATTTATTTTGTGATTTAATAAAGCTATAAGTGTTAACCCTTTCTTAATATTAATAATACTGGTTGTAATAATCTGCAATACGTAACATGTGGACTAGAAACCAGGGAAAAAAAGAACAAGGGAAGATGATTTAAGTCTACGCTGAAGATTTTCGAGAAATTTTAAGCTCAATTATCACCACATCAGACAACGGGATAAAGTGCAGATTACGTTTCCTAGTGTCTAATTTGAAGAGTGACGTAATGAAGACGACGACTATGCAGCGTACTACATAATGAATAAGGCCACTATAACTTCATACTAAAGAGGGGCAGCAGCCTGTTCAGTAGTTGCAGGGGCAACAGTCTGGATTATTGACTGATCTGGCCTTGTAACGCTAACCAAAACGGCCTTGATGTTGTGGTACTGCGAACGGCTGAAAGCCAGGGGAAACCACAGCCGTAATTTTTCCCGAGGACATGCAGCTTTACTGTATGATTAAATGATGATGGCGTCCTCCTGGGTAAAATATTCCGGAGGTAAAATAGTCCCCCATTCGGATCTCCGGGAGGGCACTACTCAAGAGGACGTCGTTATCAGGAGAAAGAAAACTGGCGTTCTACGGATCGGAGCGTGGAATGTCAGATCCCTTAACCGGGCAGGTAAGTTAGAAAATTTGAAAATGGAAGTGAATAGGTTAAAGTTATATATAGTGGGAATTAGTGAAGTTCGGTGGCAGGAGGAACAAGACTTTTGGTTAGGTGAATACAGGGTTATAAATACAAAATCAAATAAGGGTAATGCAGGTGTAGGTTTAATAATGAATAAAAAATAGGAGTGCGGGTAAGCTACTACAAACAGCATAGTGAACGCATGATTGTGGCCTAGATAGACACGAAACCCACAACCTACTACAGTAGTACAAGTTTATATGCCAACTAGCTCTGCAGATGATGAAGAAATTGATGTAATGTATGATGAGATAAATGAAATTATGCAGGTAGAGAAGGGAGACGAAAATTTAATAGTCATGGGTGACTGGATTTCAACAGTAGGAAAAGGAAGAGAAGGAAACGTAGTAGGTAAATATGGATTAGAGCTAAGAAATGAAAGAGGAAGCCGCCTGGTAGAATTTTGCACAGAGCATAACTTAATCATAGCTACCACTTGGTTCAGGAATTATGAAAGAAGGTTGTATATATGGAAGAACCCTGGAGATACTAAAAGGTTTCAAACAGATTATTTAATGGTAAGACAGAGATTTAGGAACCAGGTTTTAAATTGTAAGACATTTCCAGGGGCAGATGTGGACTCCGACAACAATCTATTGGTTATGAACTGTAGATCAAAACTGAAGAAACTGCAAAAATATTGGAATTTAAGGAGATGGGACCTGGATAAACTGAAAGAACCAGAGGTTGTAGCGAGTTTCAGGAAGAGCGTAAGGGAACAATTGACAGGAATGGGGGAAAGATATACAGTAGAAGAAGAATGGGTAGCTTTGAGGGATGAAATAGTGAAGGCACTGTAAGTAGGCTGTTTATGTTTTCTTATTGGCAACGTTACGTAGCGCTCTGTATGAAAATCACTGGCTGTGCTGTGTGCGGTCTGTGACTAGTTTGCATTGTTGTCTGCTATTGTAGTGTTGGGCAGCTGGATGTTAACAGCGCGTAGCGTTGCGCAGTTGGAGGTGAGCCGCCAGCAGTGGTGGATGTGGGGAGAGAGATGGCAGAGTTTTGAAATTTGTAAGACTGGTTGTCATGAACTGCTATATATATTATGACTTTTGAACACTAGTAAGGTAAATACATCGTTTGTTCTCTATCAAAATCTTTCATTTGCTAACTATGCATATCAGTAGTTAGTGCCTTCGGTAGTTTGAATCTTTTATTTAGCTGGCAGTAGTGGCGCTCTGTAACGAAGATTATTGTGAGGTAAGTGATTTGTGAAAGGTATAGGTTAATGTTAGTCAGGGCCATTCTTTTGTAGGGATTACTGAAAGTCAGATTGCGTTGCGCTAAAAAAATATTGTGTGTCAGTTTAAGCACAGTCATGTAAAATTTTTCAAAAGGGGACGTTTCATATGTCGACCCTTAGCCGAGGATACCTCACTGGAATATTCTGATTTTTTCTTGTAGTTTGTGTAATTAGTGTAGCTTTTGTTTATTGCTAGTGCGTAATTATAGAGAGAATTTCCTTTGTAGTTGTAGTTTTTCATTGTTGTACAGTAAAACAGTTGTGGCATGCATATAGATTTGCAGCAAGTATTTCGCAGCTGCGCTTGCAATTAAGTAGACATTGTTTCCATTGCTATGTTATCTTATTTTGCTCTTCAAATTGTGCTTTTCTGTGTTATCGTGTGAAATATTGTGACAATTATGGCGTGTGAAAAACGTAATACTAGGGTCCAAAGTAAACTGAGAAATGACAGTGAAGACGAAAGCAGTGTGTTAACGCCACCGTGTAATGAATTAACTAATGTTCAACATATTAATTTGTTAATTGTGCATAGGGAAATGGAGCGGGCGGCAAACAATGGCGTAGGCAGTGAAACAATTAGTGAACAGGGAAGCATTATCGATCGATCGCTCGGCAACAGCTCGCCTCAGGAATCCGAAATGACAGGACACAATTTTGCAGATACTGTAGATTCAGGTTTTGCGTCCTCACCGTTTTCTCAAATAAGTCAAGATACATTTTCTGCTTGTCAAAATGTGAATGTTGCCGGTGCAAATGCACTGCCGAAAAGCGTAGAGGAACAGATTCCAGACACTAACGCATTGTTATTACAGCTAATGCAACAAATGGAACAAAATCAGAGACAAACACAGCAAAAGCTTCAAAAGTTAGACACAATGGAACAAAATCAGAGACAAACACAGCAAAAGCTTCAAACGTTAGACATCACACTTGAAGAAACACGTGAAGATTTAACTACTGAGTTACATAACATTGAATCGAAATGTCAAAAAGTCTGTAATGAAGTAAAAACACAAATTTGTGAGCATTTTCAACCTATTTTTTCGCGGCATGAAAATGCATTACAGAATCACGAAGCAGCCATAATAGAACTGCAAACTATCGTTCATGAAAATCATGAGACCTTGTAAGCTAAATTTGACTCAGTTGCATCTACCGATTCGGTTACGCAACTTGCAAAAACTCAGGAAAACTTAAAGGACACAGTAGATACTCTGAAACTTAGTTCAGAAAAATACACTGAGGAAATAAGTACACTATCGGAGAAAGTAGCCGAACTTTCGGATCAGTTCACTAACTTATCTACAAAGGTAGATGATGATCTGAATGACACAAGACCTGTAGCCATCACGGACACAAAAGAGTATGAACAAATTCAGAAATTCAAACAAAATGAGAATCAAATTAATACGCAACACAAAAGAGAAATCCGGGAAGTACAAGATCAGTTGGCACAAGTAATACAAAAATTAAATATTTCAGAGGACACTCATGCTCCAACACGGGAAGAGGGACTTAGAAATATGGAACAACCACAAAATAATAACACAGGACACTTCAGAAATTATGAAAGAAATTGGCAAGGCACACCGAATTTTGAGATGGAACCGCCGAAACGACGTAACAATGACCGACATGCGACTCGCCGACATGATGATTTTGACTACAAGCTGTTCATTACTACACGTAAATTCAAAACATTTAAGAATTCTGGCAACGACATTCATCCACAAGCATGGCTCCATCAATTCTCTCGTTGTCTTACTCCCAACTGGTCGTTAGAACACAGATTAGAATTTATGTGTGGCTACTTAGAGAATGAACCAGCTGTAAGAATGTGATCGGTCATTCACGATTGTCACAGTGAAGGAGAATTTTATCTTGCCTTCCTCTCAGCATATTGGTCTCAAGCTACACAAGACCGAGTAAAACATAGCATCATAATGATGAAACATTTCGAACAATCTGAATTTTCCAGTCTTGTGAAATATTTTGAAGACATGTTGCACATGAATCAGTACCTGTCAAACCCATACAGCCCCTCAGAACTCATCCGCATTTGCTTAATCAAATTACCTGAACATTTACGACATATTATTTTGGCAGGACGTTGCAAAGACGACATTGAAGCTTTTCAGGGACTCTTACAGGAATTAGAAATTAACACTGACAATCGCGGAACGCGAAAACAGGAACACAACAATTACAGGTCACATCCGTCGCAATTCCGCGATGAAAGAAATAATAAATTCTCACAACACAAATTGTGACCAAAACAGACACCATCCGTATGACAACTGTTGGCAGAATAGTAGTTACAGAGAAAGATCGCTTTTCCATAGTAATGAATGTGACAGAGACAACCATAGAAACAGACAATATGGGAACAAAAACAATTATTATCAAGGGAGACAGAATAACTTCAGATGCAACAGTTCAGCGCACAGTTACGATTCAGGGAGAAATTCTCCACCACGTGACCGACAAGAAAGAAACTCTGGAATCTACCGACATGACGACAGACGATATGATCGTAACGACAGACCTGAATTGCATCAGAACTGGCGAGATTCAAACAGAGCAGGGCACTCTCGACAAGGTGAATTTGTAGAAGTTAGGTCTCCTAATCCCAATAACGACACGCGCCAACAGAGGTACAGACAATGACTCGCACCACAGGCAGCCGCGTGCGCCGGCTGGCTCAGAGAAAATAACATAGACGCTAACCTTGAGAAAAATTTTAGCATTCCTCCCCGACGTATACCGCATGATAATTCCGTTCAAGTTGAACCTCTGCGTACTAGGAAGAGTAAAGGGTTGCACCACATTTCACATGTAAAACCGTTCATAGAGAGATAATCTGCTTTTTAACTTAGTCTTTGCTATAAAATTTTTCACTTCACATTACTAGTATGCTTTGTCACACACAGAAACTGTTAACATGCAACAATGATTTAAAGTTAACTATCCAGTCAAGAAACTGGGCAACTTATTTAGACGAGTGTTACAAATGGATTGTTATAGTGAACAGACAACACAGTGTTGTTATTTGTACATTCTTGCTTGTTAGTTGCACGATCACGTAACGACTATAAGGCTCACATACTTAGAACATATACCGGCACTGCTAATGAGATTTTCATGCAACATTTTGGTTTACTTGAAAAGACATTCTTTATTTGAAGTACTTTCTGTGGGATTAAAGATGACTTAGCACTTGATTTCTTTGACAGCTACACAATTATATCATGACGCTACTAATGTGTGACACAATTTACATTGTTGCTTTTGTGCTGTATCTGCTTTATATCTATACAGTTTTTCTGAATTCTTCTGGAAAGTAAAACATGTTTAATAGTAACTTTGTGGTATAGCTACAATAAGACAGCCATTTTTTTTAGCACAACAATACGTTACAGTGTAGTACTTTCTTGATCACGGTACTGTATTTAATAATTACGATATCTATACGCAAAGCATTTCACTTTTGTTTATCATGAGGTAAGTACATTGGCTTCTGCAGAACTTAGCTTTCGGAGGACGATAACTACGACACTTCCACAGAGATTATGTTGCAACAAGACGCACAGTTTAGCGCTACAGTACACGTATTTGAGTGATTAATTTTATACCTAAAACATTTATTTTTAAAGATTTTTGAATTACAAAGAATGTTTTCCATGATACATTTCATTCCATTGCTGTAATCTGTAACACCTGAGGGTATAATTACATTAATCCTCAGGGGGGTATACGCTTACTTTGTGTACCATGTGTTTGGCAAGCACAAGGAGCCCTAGCTAATATGGTATTTGCTTATACAACTTTACACATCGGTATCATATTTCTCTAACACATAAAATAGACAGCTATCTGATTATTTAAACAGAGAAACAAACAATTTTTACTACGTCAGTGACAGATGTTCAGCAATTACACAGTTGGATAACTTCACACTTATGAAATTGTATTTCGTCTGTATTTTGTGAACTGTTCATATTTTTTCAGAACCATTGTGATACTATGAGAGCTTTGAATTATGTATTTGGTATGGGATCATGATTTTTAAAGTATGTTTGAGGCAGATGACACTTTTGACATGAGCAGAGAATTTTTTTTAGGTTTTGAAATTATTGGAGGAAGCTACGACGATTTTGAGAGTTGACTGAGGTGTTATGATGTTATTATTACGATGGCTATGTGTATTATGCTGTTGCGGTATGTTTATGATCAATAAGCTGATGCTATATGAGTTATTTGATTATGCTACGTATCTGTTATGATGAAATATTGAAGAAGTGTCGACGAATAAGGTAAGGAATAATGACAGTGGTTAGGGACTCTGGTTTGTGAAAAAGGTTGTTGGAAACCAAGAATCGTACTTTAAGAGTTATGAAATGTATGTAAATGCGTGAATGTATTACAATGCTGATGAAAATTTTTTGGACACTGTTATATCAATAGGATTTTGTTTCTACAGATTTGTAACGAAAAATCTTGACATGTGAAATATTTTTATATGAGACTGCCACTGTAGCGGAAACTGCTGTTGTAAATATTTCAGTAAGAAAGGTAAGTGACCTTGACGTAATGCGTTTTGGGCGCCCAGCTGAGAGGTAGTCGTCTGACAAAAGAAAGCCATTAGGTGCAAAAAAAAAGAGGCCATTATCCTCGCTATTGACATTTCTTTGCCGAAAGCATCGCAAATAGGACACGCTTAAACTTGAAAACATATGATAACACTGTGGCACTCTTAATTTATGATATTTACTAAAATGCATAATGAAATGATGAGCTACATTTTACATCTATTGTCTTTCTAGTTGAGAGATTGCTCATTTTGTTTAATATCTGGTCTCCAGCTGTGATGCAGCATTGGTTTTATAAAATAAACTTAAATGCATCTGCTAATGTGAACACTTTCTGTCAACAGATCTATTAAATAATTATTTTCTGATCCACATTCTTCGAAAAAGGAGCTCTTGGAATGGAAAGAACAATAAGAATGGACTAATAACAGTAACTGCATATATAATTTTCTTTTCAAGTACTTGGTAATTTTTTTGTAGAATTAGTTTTTGTGGTGCACCACTTTAATTACATAGACATTTCCCTTATCTGCATTGTTGTCTTTAGTGTACTGTTTTTTCTGCTTGAGCTTTGTCGTGTTTAGGTATAAGTTATTGCATTTGCTGCTGCTGTGTGACAGGCATAGTGCTACTAAATTTAACTTTGTATTACTCTGTTAAGCCAGTTTTACTACTGATTTATTTTTCTTGTTCCTGCACATTGGCTCATATTAGTTGTAATGTTGCATTTTATCTGTTGATTTAGATTTACTGCTGCTTGCTTTGCAAACTGGCATTTTTTTGTCATTGCTGCTCCATTGCCTCGTCCCTTAGTTTAGCATCTGAGCTCAGTAGATTTAAGTTAGCTTAAGATGGGGTAGGCCATATAAGAGAACAAGTTGTGATGAAGTGGAAGAAATGCATTGAGAAGCTATAAGAAAATGGTTTGGCCAAAAAAGTATTTTGAAAGAGGATATGAACCAAAAAAAGTAGGGTTTAGGGACAACAGGTTTAGGTAGGATTTTCTTGGAAACAAATGATAAGGTAAGATAATGGAAAATAAATGAGGTAATAAATGTGTGAACATATAAATACAGAAAGCATGCTTGGATAGAATATTTTTGGTGGAAACAAATGTTGAAATAAGAGGAAAGATATATGGAATGAAGTTTTGGGGTGGACTGCAGTACCAAATGCCACACTGAAAACAAATCCTGTCCCGTATTTTTGTGTCATTACACTATGCGAATTTGTGTTTTTCCTGTCTTAATGTGTTTAGCTAATAAGATTAATGTTGTAGAATTTCTCTAATACTCAGCTACATTCACTCTGATGAGGAATACTGTTATTCTCAAATATAATTTGCATTTATAATATGTTATTTTCTTTGTAAAGATGTTTAGACATTATTTATTCTGTTCTGTTTTAATGCTCATGTGTGAAATTAATGTTTCGAAAACTATTCTCATTATTTTATATATTCACTTATGTCATAATTACTGTAACACTGATGTATCTGTTTATTTCTATTCTTTTGTAATGCCTGTACTACTACAAATTTATCTGTACTATTATGTTCTTTAATGATGTATTTTGTACCTTTGTAATTGTATTCTTATGTTGTAATTGTATAGACACCAGTTCTTCAAATTAAGTTACATTTCACTGCACACGTTTCTGTTGGTCATAGTAATGCACAATATGTGAGAAGTAGGGACTGTTAGTGTTTGCACGTGTGTTAATAATTCAGCAAGGGACTGGATAACAGCATTGCTGGCTCTAAGGACAATTCCAAAAACTTTGTGAGTGCACATGTGGTGGTTATGGACTTGCTATATTGTCCGCAAGACTCTTCGATGGTGATTGTGCACCTGCACAGTCGCAGCAGATGGCTGCTGGCCATCTCTACAAGGGCTACAGTGGGTCTACACCTTTGATGATTAATCAATACCATTATTTCTACAAGGACTGTAGTGGGTCTGCACCTCTGGTGGCCAACCAATACCGTAATCTCTAACAAGACTACAGTGCTCTGTTCTGTGATGACCTACCTACCAATATTCTTCAAAACTTCGACTGATTCTGCAGTGGGTTTCCTCTGTTGTGGTCCATTACCTGTCTGCATGTCAAGAGTCAGCACTGTCATTGGAAGGACAACACTACTTCCTCAAGACTGCATGGAAATCCACTACTTCCGTGTGCATTCTCTTTTACTGCTCAGACTTTGAGAAAACAAAAAAAAAACACTGCAATTTTACTGTGATGAATGATCAGGACTGTCTTTATGGACTGTGAGAAAATTTTAGCTTTTGACCAACATTGTATCAATAAGTGTGTGCATTTGATTTCTTTGTTATTGTAATTATGAAAATTTTTTTCAAATCTGTATTGGCCAGTGCCCAAAACAATTTGTATAATTTTTTGTGGGGAGCATGGGGGCTATGTAAGTAGGCTGTTCATGTTTTCTTATTGGCAACGTTACGTAGCGCTCTGTATGAAAATCACTGGCTGTGCTGTGTGCGGTCTGTGACTAGTGTGCATTGTTGTCTGCTATTGTAGTGTTGGGCAGCTGGATGTGAACAGCGCGTAGCGTTGTGCAGTTGGAGGTGAGCCGCCAGCAGTGGTGGATGTGGAGAGAGAGATGGCGGAGTTTTGAAATGTGTAAGACTGGTTGTCATGAACTGCTATATATATTATGACTTTTGAACACTAGTAAGGTAAATACATCGTTTGTTCTCTATCAAAATCTTTCATTTGCTAACTATGGATATCAGTAGTTAGTGCCTTCGGTTGTTTGAATCTTTTATTTAGCTGGCAGTAGTGGCGCTCGCTGTATTGCTGTAGCTTGAGTAACGAAGATTTTTGTGTGGTAAGTGATTTGTGAAAGGTATAGGTTAATGTTAGTCAGGGCCATTCTTTTGTAGGGATTACTGAAAGTCAGATTGCGTTGCGCTAAAAAAATATTGTGTGTCAGTTTAAGCACAGTCATGAAAAATTGTTCTAAGGGGACGTTTCAGCACCAGAGGATCAAGTAGATAAAAAGACAAGGGCTAGTAGAAATCCTTGGGTAACAGAAGAGATACTGAATTTAATTGATGAAAGGAGAAAATACAAAAATGCAGGAAATGAAGTAGGCAAAAAGGAATACAAATGTCTCAAAAATGAGATCGACAGGAAGTGCAAAATGGCTAAGCAGGGATGGCTAGAGGACAAATGTAA
Source organism: Schistocerca piceifrons (assembly GCF_021461385.2). NCBI lineage: Eukaryota > Metazoa > Arthropoda > Insecta > Orthoptera > Acrididae > Schistocerca > Schistocerca piceifrons. The sequence continues at coordinate 334,405,956 of NC_060144.1, forward strand.
GGATGTAGAGGCTTATCTCACGAGGGGTAAGATAGATACTGCCTACAGCAAAATTAAAGCGACCTTTGGAGAAAAGAGAACCACTTGCATGAATATAAAGAGCTCAGATGGAAACCCAGTTCTAAGCAAAGAGGGGAAAGCAGAAAGGTGGAAGGAGTATATAGAGGGTCTATACAAGGGCGATGTACTTGAGGACAATATAATGGAAATGGAAGAGGATGTAGATGAAGATGAAATGGGAGATATGATACTGCGTGAAGAGTTTGACAGAGCACTGAAAGACCTGAGTCGAAACAAGGCCCCGGGAATAGCCAACATTCCCTTAGAACTACTGACGGCCTTGGGAGAGCCAGTCCTGACAAAACTCTACCATCTGGTGATCAAGATGTATGAGACAGGCGAAATTCCCTCAGACTTTAAGAAGAATATAATAATTCCAATCCCAAAGAAAGCAGATGTTGACAGATGTGAAAATTACGGAACTATCAGTTTAATAAGTTACAGCTACAAAATACTAACGCGAATTCTTTACAGACGAATGGAAAAACTGGTAGAAGCCGACCTCGGCTAAGGTCAGTTTGGATTCCGTAGAAAGGTTGGAACACGTGAGGCAATACTGACCGTACGACTTATCTTAGAAGAAAGATTAAGGAAAGGCAAACCTACGTTTCTAGCATTTGTAGACTTAGAGAAAGCTTTTGACAATGTTGACTGGAATACTCTCTTTCAAATTCTGAAGGTAGCAGGGGTAAAATACAGGGAGCGAAAGGCTATTTATAATTTGTATAGAAAGTAGATGGCAGGTATAAGAGTCGAGGGACATGAAAGGGAAGCAGTGGTTGGGAAGGGAGTGTAGCCTCTCCCCGATGTTATTCAGTCTGTATATTGAGCAAGCAGTAAAGGAAGCAAAAGATAAGTAAGCAGTAGGAATTAAAATAAATGGAGAAGGAATATAAACTTTGAGGTTCGCCGATGACATTGTAACACTGTCAGATACAGCAAAGGACTTGGAAGAGCAGTTGAACGAAATGGACAGTGTCTTGAAAGGAGGGTATAAGATGAACAACAAAAGCAAAACGAGGATAATGGAATGTAGTCGGATTAAATTGGGTGATGCTGAGGGAATTAGATTAGGAAAAGAGACACTTAAAGTAGTTGATGCGTTTTGCTATTTGGGGAGCAAAGTAACTGATGATGGTCGAAGTAGGGAGGATATAAAGTGTAGACTGGAAATGGCAAGGAAACCGTTTCTGAGGAAGAGAAATTTGTTAACATCGCGTATAGATCTAAGTGTCAGGAAGTCTTTTCTGAAAACACTTGTATGTAATGCAGCCATGTATGGAAGTCAAACATGGACGATAAATAGTTTAGACAAGAAGAGAATAGAAGCTTTCGAAATGTGGTGCTACAGAAGAATGCTGAAGATTAGATGGGTAGATCACATAACTAATGAGGAGGTACTGAATAGAATTGGAGAGAAGAGGAGTTTGTGGCACAACTTGACTAGAAGAAGGGAACAGTTGGTAGGATATGTTCTGAGGCATCAAGGGATCACCAATTTAGTACTGGAGGGCAGCGTGGAGGGTAAAAATCGTAGAGGGAGACCAAGAGATAAATACACTAAGCAAATTCAGAAGGATGTAGGCTGCAGTAGGTACTGGGATAGGAAAAAGCTTGCACAGGATAGAGTAGCATGGAGAGCTGCATCAAACCAGTCTCAGGACTGAAGACCACAACAACAACAACAAACTTCGTACACTCGGACACATTTTGAACTGTAATTGACACAAACACTTTTCATTACGCTAATTTGGTAGAATGGAAATAAATACCAGTTACAACAACTTAATAAAAAGAAGACATTCATAGTGGAGAGTATAATGGTACAGCCTATTGTTGAAAGCTACTGTTAAAAATTCTATATAATGCAATGCAGCGATGCTGCAACAAGTCAGTTTTGAAGTTACTTTTGGAAGCAAAGAGATCAGTGACGTCTGTCCGGTTTTTGTTTACATGATGAGTGTGCAGTTCGGATGTCAATTAATGTGAATAAACTTTGTGAAGCATGAAAATTTCCGATTCATTCATCAATGAACCAGGTAGAAGAAACTTAAGTAACATTCAACATTAATCGCTACAAGAGAACGAATTGAACATAAAAAATTGTCCACAGCTTGAGACTCTGGCACACCAGTACAAACAAAGAAAAACATATTTGTAGTAAAATTATCTAATTCGGCATCATAAAATAATCATTTGCTATATAACTCAATTAGAGGGTTCGGTTCACAATTAGGAATATTGGTTTGTACCACGAGAAAATCGAAGGGTTACTGCAAAAAGAAATTATCAGAACGAATATTAATGGAATATCGTAAAATAGGTTTACCGACGGTTGTATTATAGAACCCGATACATATTAGTAACTAAAGTAATTATTGGTCATAAAATAACTCAACGTAAGGTAATTTTCACCTATGTAGCTGAAGTGAAGCATGCGGTACACAGTTACAAATATATGTATCTGGAGTAATTTGACACAGTTATTGCTACAAATCATATATGTTAACAATTTAACGACGTTTGTCATCTTATTTCTGATCTATGTAAATAATTTTTGAATACTGTAACATATTTCTGGAATTTCATGATCAAGACACGTACTAACTCAAAATATCAGCAGTGTCATAGGCACTACTTGATCCTGCGACCGCTTCTACATTTCACAATAAATAAGTGATAACTCTGCGAAATGTTAGAATCACTGCCGAAACAAAATACGGAATAGAATATTGATGCACAGTCGTATTTTTTACGTGCAGAAAGAACAAAAAATAATTTCTATCGAAGCCAGCGAAAATATGAAAATACACAACATAACAGAACAGTCCAATTCACTATATGTAGCAAGAAGCAACATCACAGCAGCTATTATTATAACGTACTGGTCACTGACAGCCATTTCAGTAAGTATCTCTTCACCCAGACTAGGATTAGAAAACATAGATGTCGCAATATTCTTTATACAGCTTCTTCAAGTATAATAATCGCGTATTAAGCAGCGTGTATATGTACACGTACAAATATGGGCATGTGGTTTCAGAGGTGACTCATGGAAATAATACCGCATTTACATAGCTAGTCGGCAACAAACAATACAGGCACGGCAAGTGTAACAGTTACACGGTATGGCTGAGATGGCAGCAATTCCTTGAAAGCTAAAACGTAAACAAGTCGTATGACATGCAAAGACAACTAGATTTATAAATCCAATTTATAAGTTTGATACCTCTACTTGAATCCAAAACCGATTGCGGTTACTCTGGGAGAAATTAAACTCTTTAAACTATGCAGTTCAGAATTTTTTTGCTGACGATGAATGTGAGACGAACTCGACAACGTGTGAAGAGTATACAGTCAAATGCGGGGGGCTGTTCTAAGGCCAAAGATTTTTGCTTCAGATCGTATTCGGGCAATGAGAATAACACTAATGCTCCTAAAATACATACATCTCTTCAGCTCGCTTATATAAACATTAAACTACCAACTTCTTAACCAGATTCATTTGGAGGAGTTGTAGAAGTGTGGCCTAGATTTAACTGTTTAACCAGATTCATTTGGAGATGTAGAAATGTGGCCTAGATTTTGAACACAGTTTATCAGCTTCAGTTAATGAAAATCCTCCAGTTTAAACTATTAAGAAGCAAGTATTCCTCCTATAGAAGGAAAACCTAAGACCTGGATGAGGGTATCACAACCACCACAGAAACCTATGAACAAACTACATAGAGAGCAAAATTTTAATATTAAGATTAAATATAATTATTCAGTTCCACTGCCATTATTTAAAAAAGATCACTCATTAGTTTCCAATAATATACAGGCGCCTAATGCTCAAATAATGAATTCCGCAGCTTTTCTTCCGATTGTTATCACCGTCGCGTAAAAGATAGGTGGCCTCCTCTGGAAAGTTAAAGCTATTTTTCGTCCACCATTTAATATTTTAGACCCTCTTTGAGACGGTGAAACATGATTTGTTATTGTGAGGTGCTGGAGTATGTAAAATTACTTGTCAGTGTGATTTGAGTTACGTAGGTCATATCACATATACCGTGGAAGGGATAGCTAAGAACATCACAGTTGCATACACCATATGCCGCTGCAGCACATTATGCATTCTAAGACGAAAAGAAAAATGCACCCTGAAGGAATTATCCGAATGGGACGAAAATAAGAAGATGTGTTGTACATGTACAGACAACCAAATTATTACAATTTCAGAAAAATTGGATAATTTGTTCAAAAGAAAGAGCTTCACAAATTGAGCAAGTCAATAATGCGGTGGTCCACCTCTGGTTCTTAAGTAAGCAGTTGTTCGCCTTCGCATTGATTGATAGAATTGTTGGATGTCCTCCTGAGGAAGAGCGTGCTAAATTCTGTCCAACTGAAGCGTTAGATAGTCAGAATCCCGAGCTGGCTGGGACGCTTCAAGGTCCTCAATTGGGGAGTGATCCGGCGACCGTGCCGGCCTGGGCAAGGTAACACGAAGAGAAGAATGAATAGGTTTATTTCAGATATAAGAATTTTTTATTTTTTCATGAAGTTTCATAGCAATATGTACTAACCACTAAGTTGCTATAACTTAAAGAAATGCATAATTAAAGAGGATAAATAGTCTGAATTAAACAGTGGTTACTTTACCACTTTATATATACTTAACATTACATAGTTGTAGGTCAGTGTATGTACACCTTGTTCCGGGCTAATATAATAAATATTTAGGTTTCTTGCCTGGTGTATTTAGGATCAGGTTGTTTCTGTGTCACTGTGGCACAGATAGATACAAAATTTACTTTGCAATCGTGTAATGGCATGGATTTTGACTTCCTTTCGATACTTTTCTTTTTGTGTTGTTTATCCCGTTACATAAGATAAAGGATCTTGCAGGTTATATAGCCTACCGTATTAGATGCTGTGATTGATTACTACATGTAAATAACAACGTGATAAACTACTTTTATATGTATCTGTTGTGTTAGTTAATATCTTGTGCACGTTCTGTACCTATTATCATAGGTTGTTTTTATCATTATTTGAGATTGCTGGAATGTAGTTTCAGTTTTGCTGTAACTATGATGTTGTTGTTGTTGTTGTCATGCACTGTTACTGCCCTCTCATACATTGGTGGCTCATTTAAAAAAGCTGTTTTACAATTTTATTGCATATATATATAGTAGTACAGGTTTTCAGTTTCTTAATATTAATTTTTAATGGATATGTATTAATATAAAAAAATATACATTTCTGTAACTCTTCCTCCCTTCCCCTCTCCCCTTATGTTTTTCATACAAGCAAGAAAAGCCCCCTCTTCCCTTTCAATACAATAAGTATAGATTACTCGCCACACCTTTCCGTTACATTCTTCCCCGTTTCTCCCCTCCCCCTCCCCCTTTCCCATCCCTTCAAACACGCAACACTTCCAGCCCTTTATGCTTGTGATATGTAGTGTTTGGATGGGATACATAGTTATTATATCTTGTAATTGTCTGTGTGAAAGACTGTAACTAATGTCTTCTTAATGAGAAGCATAGTATTGGCGTTTTGTAATGTGTGTAAAACAGAATTTTGCTTGTTACTGCCCTGTACTGAGACGAAACTTCGTTTCTTTGTTATCATACCTTATCGGCTATGCTTTGTTATCTGATTTTAAAGCTGTAAACAATGTACACCAGTGTTTTGGTTTGTAGATCAGCGTTGGTTTGTGCTTATATTTCAACTAGACTAGCTTCGTTAAAGCTTGACAGTGGCACAATCTAGCGCCTGTTATTGCACATTATGTATATCCTGTTTTGTTTCTTGTTTTTCTACATTACGTTCAAGCCCTCTTGTGACACAATTGGTTACCAGGTAAATGGAGCAATGTTATGTTAGAAATTTAGTAGTGTGTCATTCCTACATGAGAGTACAGCGTGTTTTGAGATTCTTTTTTCGGAACATAGTAAAATTATGTGCTGAATTCCATATGGAAGCATGCTGTGCTTGACACACTTACGTTGAGGTTATTACATGTGTTTATCTAGTGGAAGTTTTCGTCATGATAATGATTAAAATTACATATATGTACTTAATTTTCACACTTCTGAATTTATATCAGCCCTATGATCGTTATGTCATTGCAGGACACATTACAAGAATCCTTGACAGTTTTTACCCTGTGTGGTTTTATCTATTCTACATTAGGACATGGAATGGACAGTTGGGTAAGCATGGGCATAAGTTGTAGTGACTTGATTGTGTTATACCATTGCCTCGGTTGCATGGTCTCATTATTTTTCGAAATTGTTGTCAGATGTATGGTCACAATTCCCATTATACAGGGTGATTCAAAAAGAATACCACAACTTTAGGAATTTAAAACTCTGTAACGACAAAAGGCAGAGCTAAGCACTATCTGTCGGCGAATTAAGGGAGCTATAAAGTTTCATTTAGTTGTACATTTGTTCGCTTGAGACGCTGTTGACTAGGCGTCAGCGTCAGTTGATGCTAAGATGGCGACCGCTCAACAGAAAGCTTTTTGTGTTATTGAGTACGGCAGAAGTGAATCGACGACAGTTGTTCAGCGTGCATTTCGAACGAAGTATGGTGTTAAACCTCCTGATAGGTGGTGTATTAAACGTTGGTATAAACAGTTTACAGAGAATGGGTGTTTGTGCAAAGGGAAAAGTTCTGGACGGCCGAGAACGAGTGATGAAAATGTAGCACGCATCCAGCAAGCATTTGTTCGCAGCCCAGGAAAATCGACTCGCAGAGCTAGCAGAGAGCTGCAAATTCCACAATCAACTGTATGGAGAGTCCTACGAAAAAGGTTAGTTATGAAACTACCCGAGGCGATGGATCGGCCGCCAGGCAGCCCGTGACAGAGCACTTCATCACTGGCCTCCAAGAAGCCCTGATCTTACCCCCTGCGATTTTTTCTTATGGGGGTATGTTAAGGATATGGTGTTTCGGCCACCTCTCCCAGCCACCATTGATGATTTGAAACGAGAAATAACAGCAGCTATCCAAACCGTTACACCTGATATGCTACAGAGAGTGTGGAACGAGTTGGAGTATCGGGTTGATATTGCTCGAGTGTCTGGAGGGGGCCATATTGAACATCTCTGAACTTGTTTTTGAGTGAAAAAAAACCTTTTTAAATACTCTTTGTAATGATGTATAACAGAAGGTTATATTATGTTTCTTTCATTAAATACACATTTTTAAAGTTGTGGTGTTCTTTTTGAATCACCCTGTATATTCTACAACTGATGTATTAAATTTGAAAGTGACCTATTTCGTTGAATTCGGTAATGTAGCTCCATTTTTTACGGAAAAATGTTATGTACAGTGACTATGACTTAACTTTTAACACGAAGAGAAGCAATAAAAACTCTCGCCTTGTGCGGATGGGCATTATCTTGCTGAAATGTAAGCCCAGGATTGCTTATCATGAAGGGCAACAAAAAGGGCGTAGAATATCGTCGATGTATTGCTGTGCTGTGAGGGGACCGCGGGTGACAACCAAAAGGGTCTTGTTATGAAGAGAAACGGCACCCCGGTCAATCACACCCAGGTGTCGGACCTTTTCCTCTGCTTGTCTTCGTGCTTGCCAAACCCGGGATTTTGACATATAACGCCCCAATTGGACATAATTTGGCACGATATCCCTCATGATGACATCCATCAACTCTGTCAATCAATGACAAGCCGATTAACTGCTTCCATGATGGCCGGAGAAGGACCAACGCGTTACTGACTTGCTAAGTTTGTGAAGCTGTTGCTTTTTAATGAATCCTCCATTTTTTTTAATTGTAATCGTTTGATTGCCTGTGTATGTACATCGCATCTACCGATTTCCGTCCCATTCTGATAATTCCTTCGTTGTACGTCTTTTTTGTCTTCGATTGTATATCCAGTGGTCATGCAATGGAATACGTAAACAACAATTTTGGTCACTGCTAATGCATTTTAAGATTCCTTTATCAAAGGACACGTGGATATAAGGACAGCAAGAAACCATATTAACCGGCGCAGCAACTATCAAGTGGATAACGCATATAATTCCAATATCCGTACTATTTGATCCCACCGAAGACGACAGAGTACAGTACATCGAGGGCCATGGCGATCGGTTTACTACCGGACAGTGAAGTTCTACATTTCACCATGGAGTGCGCTGTCTGCTGGCAGTATGTTGATTGTACAATTTGGATCTTGAGGGATCTGCGAAACGCATACAGCGTGCAAATAAATTGTGTGAAGTAGTCAGCCATTGCCATTATGTCCAGCACGTGTCAAGATGAAATATCGTGGTGGCAAAAACCGAATCCCGAAACTTCATAGAGTAGTACACAGTCGTCTGTAAGGTGTAAATGGTAGAGTTTACAGTTTGTAAGTCGTCTTCGAATGCATTCTCTTTACAGAAACTGATAGACATGTTACATGTACATCGGAGCTCGGGAAGCCGATCGAATATGCAGAGACAAGTTCCGCAACAGGCTCCAACTCTACGTATAGAATCTTACAAAAAACTGGGTCGTTAAAGAGTCAGTGAACTTGCTAGAGTTTTGGACAAAGACTTTCTCGCGAAGTCGTATTTTTGTAAATGGTGTCGGATCGTGTGGGAGAAATTTATGAATAAGCACCCGTCACGTAGTTTGTTAAGCACAGGCAACGTGTGCAAGCAGTGGGACGAAAAATCTTCAACTGGAGGTAAGCCCTGTCAATGGTTTTTTGTTAGAATGCAGCCTACACACATATTTATTATTTCCGATAGGCTTAACTGCAAGTTTATTATACTTTGTTGCTCAGACAGACATTGGGAATATATTGTAACGTGGTACGCTTCCCAAAAAGCGAACAAATAACGTCTCTCGGAAACGGAAATTTTAGATTGTTTGTAGACTTAATCAAGATCAAAAAAGTGTGCTGTCTGAAGAATATACTCTTTCTTTTCTTTTTAATTACGTGAAACTGTGAACAAATTTTGGTGCATGTGTTATCTACAACTGAAGCACATTTCGACATTTTGTTCGTTCTCACGAACGAACTTCATCCGTCCAATGACCGCGCTGCCGTAACTAATGTATTTCCCCCTGTGGACTCTAGAATATTTACCTTTAAATTTGAAGCTGCTAACCTCATTACTGGAACCAAATCCGATTGCTCCACAGCGGGACAAACATTAGCATTCCGTCCCCGTCGGTTGCTAGATGCACAACCAATTTCCCATTAGCTAATGTCGTATCACCATACGTATGCAAATGAGTCCTCTGACATGCGTTGTATAGTATAAATTGCCCGCATTAATGAAGACTCCCCATGTCGGTTGGAGGCTGGAAATCGGTTTCAGATTCTGGCGTCTCAGTCAATTAAACACAGGGTTTCAAAAGGTCTGTTTGTTAACAAAACAACGTATAACTGGCTACATGAGCAACTAGCACAGACTCGGAACAGACGCATAGAGATACGTCCAAAGCAGAAGAGTGTTACATCCTACGTTACTGTGAGTTCTTACCACAAACTGTTTATAAAATATGTTCGAGATTCCCGTTACAGACTTTTAGGACTTGTACAGGGCAGTATGTACATATAATTTTGAATAGGAACCCATGAGCGTAAACGTACCATTTCCGTTCTAAGACCGTTTCATTTCAGATTTTTAACTCTTTCTCTTCTGGTTGAGGAACTAAATTAGGGGTGAAGCAGTACATATATTAGGTAACAATTCGAAAAGGAACATAACGAAATAGCCATTTATTTATTTAAGCACATTTCTTTGTATTACGTGTTTATATTATTCCAAAACAAAAAAGAACCCCGCATGCAATACGCACAGAACAGTATTGATGCATTACAACAGTGGCTTTTATGTGACAACCACCAACGTTGATACAGACGTTGTACCTAAGAAGCACGTCGTGGCACACTCTCTACATACCACCTCCTGCAACTTCAGTTTCTAGTATAGCAGACATGGACGCATTACATGTCTGAATTGAAACCGTTGTAGAATGAAAACGGTGCATTTCCCGACATGGGTTCCTATTCAAAACATTATGTACTCTCACTCCCCTCTACATGTCCTAGAAGTTCGTTACGGGAAGTTCCGAACACCTTATATTTGCTTCCACACGAAGATTTCTAGTTTCCAGCATTTTTCAAAGCAAGTCACGTGGTACAATATTGTCGCTTTATCAATGGCAGTCTTCCGCGTTTGCATTTACTCTTCCTCGTTAATCGTGTACCGTAGATCGCACCAAGGAGCTCCTTCAGGGATTATGGATGACTTAAGTTAAAAATTAACAAAGAAAAGGAGATCATACAGTCTTATTCTATAGAGTGGGTTAAAATATATTAATGCTATGCTAGTTAATTCTGTTCATGATTATACTAGCAAAATTTAACCCCTTGCATTGGAAAGAAGGCTATTTGTACGCTGGCGTGGCGGTTTCTACGTCGTATCCGTCGTAACATTTATACCGTGTTATTACATATCAAGCGTGTCCTAGTTTCAAATCAGAATGGCAGCCTACAGTAAGTGTCGTAAATTTTATAGTTAGGCCTGGTGGAATAACAGAGGATGGAAGCGTTTTCCAAATATTCTTTAGTTTTTGCCGAGTTTTGTAATGCTTAGACCTAGTCTTGTTGCAAACTTGTATGTAGTCAGCAGGTTTGTTTGTGTGGCCATCCTCCGCAGCAAGCATATAAATACTTGTTTTGTAAATAAAACTGCCTTTTCCTGCTGCTAGTTACTTTATTTTTCCCATAGGCGCTTCGCCTTCTCCTGTTCTAAGGCATCATCAGTGGGATATATAACGATACAGTTTTGTTAGTTTTAGATTATTAAACAGTTCACTTCGCGATTTTTTTCTAAAAAAATAGTAATTACTATTTTAATATAGTAATATAATATAATTATATTAATTACTTTAATATAGTAATATAATAAAATTATTTTAATTACTTTAATATAGTAATATAATAAAATAGTAATTACTATTTTCTACAAAAAATCGCGAAGTGAACTGTTAAATAATCTAAAACTAACAAAACTGTATCGTTATATATCCCACTGATGATGCCTTATAACAGGAGAAGACGAATCGCTTATGGGATAAATAAAGTAACTAGCAACAGAAAAAGGAAGCTTTATTTACAAAACAAGTATTTATATGTACTCGTTATTGAGTAACAATATTTGAAACAATCTTTCAGTACTCCTTAAAACGTTTCGTTACGCGGATGTCGCTTTCCCGCACGCAGTTCCTTCATGAAATGGGTTGAACCGTTAGTGATATGGAGTAACGTATACGTATCCCATTTCGTTATTTTTGATACGTTCCTTTATTCCTGTGAGTTATATCTTGCAATGGGCACTAGAGGGTGAAGTATAGTATCTTCGTTATTTATGTGCCTTCAACGTAACAACATTTCTTATCGATATCTAAGTAATAAATAGATTTTACCACCTACGATAAAATAGGGCAAAGATTCAGATTAAACTCTGTGCAGTGTTTCGCCTCGTTCTCTTCTCTGGCATCGGAGACGATACCAGAGAAGTTAGTTCCTGTTCGTCAATGAAATCAACGAGAATTGCTTCGTCTCGTTCATTTCTCTGGCATCGGAGACGATGTCAGAGAAGTTAGTTCCTGTTCGTCAATGAAATCAACAAGAAGTATTTTGTTATCTGATCTGTCATTACCAGATGTTCGCCATTACAATGCGGTGTAATTAACATTACTAAATCAGGCGAATTCAACATTACCGCCGCGCGGGGTAGCCGCGCGGTCTAGGGGGTCTCGTCGTGGTCTGCGCTGTTCCCTCCGTCTAAGTTTAGAGTCCTCCCTCGGACATGGGCATGTGTGTCGTCCTTAACGTAAGTTAGTTTGAGTTAGATTCAATAGTGTGTAAGCTTAGGGACCGATGACTTCAGCAATTTGGTCCCATAAGACCTTACCGCAAACTTACAAATTTCAACATTACCATTAGAGGAGCAATATATGTATACTAGCTTATCGCCCGCTGCTTCGCTTGTGTAGGCTGTATCCTCTACACAGATCTTTTTCCCTTAATCGAACTTTTATGTTGTTCACAAATTGCAATGACTTCAAAACTTTTCACGCTAATTAACGGCGTAGAACCATGGTCTTTCCAGAATGTACTACTGACCAAAAGGCTATCCTAGTAGCTTGAGTCCAAGGTTTTTATTAGTCATGCCGTCTGCATTCTTGTGGTGAATTTTTCTCAGAAACTTTCATCCCATAACACATATTTCTTTATATCCAACCGAGAAGTAAAATACCTATTTTCATAGAGTCAGCTATAAATTTGTTTAATATAACAAAATATTTTCTTCAATATATTCATCACCTGTTTCACCCCTTTAAGGGTTGAATTTCCAAAAATAGTGAATCACTTTTTTATTTCTGATGGAGAAGCCAAATACATATTTTAGTATATTTAGCTTCAAAAATGCTTTGATAATGAAATATTTAAATAAAAATTTTCATCCTCAAATGCACCCTTACAGAGGTTGAATTCCCAAAATCTGTGAAACACTTTTTCTTTGTTTTTGTTTCCAATCAAGAAGTCTAATACAATTTCTTATAGATTCAGCTCAGAAAATTCTTTCATGCTGAAGTAATTTCATAAAACTTTTCATCCCCTATTTCACTCCCTTAGAGGTTGAATTTCCAAAAACACTGAAACACGTACTTTTTTATTTCCAAGCGAGAAGTCAAAAACAGTTTTCATAGATGTATCTTCAGAGTGCTTTAGTAGAGCTTTAATAATGATTCATTAAAAAAAATTTCACCGACTATTTACGCCTTTAGTAGACGAATTTCTACAAATGTCCAAATACACATTTTTTTAAAAAAAATCTGTCTTGGAAACCATATATCAAATAAATTCGCAGCTTTAAAATTGCCTTAATAGTGACATATTTTCGAAAACCTTTTCATCTGCTATTTACGTCCCTCTTCTCAAACGATGCCTTATAAAAAATCTACATCCTCTACAAATTTCAAGTTTCTGTCAGAGGTTTGCGCTAGGCTATGATGAGCCAGTGAATCAGTCGGACCCTATTTCATCCCTTTAGGTATTGAATTTGCATAAAAAGTGAAACGTATTTTTTTATTCCTGACGAAACACCAAAGACAAATTTTCATAGATTCAGCTTCGAAAATGCTCCCATAGTGGAACATTCCCATAAAACCTTTCATACGCTATTTTAACTCTATGGGGGTTGAATGTTAAGAAACAGTGATACACGAACTTCTTATTTCTAACTCAGGACCGAAAAATATTTTTTCTATAGATTTGGGTTTCAAAATGTCTTCATAATGAAATAATTTCATAAAACTTTCGATCCACTATTCATTCCCTTAGGGGGTTGAATTTCCAAAAGCACTGAAACAGTTTTTTTTTTTTTTTAATTTCTAACCTAGAAGTTAAATACCAGTTTCCACAGATGTAGCTTTAAAAATGTTGTAGTAGTACTGATTTATTTACAAAAAACTTTCATTCACTATTTTAATTATTTCTGACCTAGAATCCAAATACCAATTTTCGTAGTTCTAGCTTCAAAATCGCTTTAATAGTGACATACTTTCTAAAAATCATTAACCCCCTATTTCAGCCCCTTTGGGATGGAATTTCGAAAAATACCTCCTTAAACGACGTCTACAGTATAAGATCAACATCCTCTCCAAATTTCAGATGTATATCCTCAGTTGCTTGGGCTTGGCGATGATGAGTCAGTCAGGATATTGATATATATATAAAGGTGTAAGGCTAGGCTTTTCCCACAGTAGAGTATATTAAGTGTGTAGACATATTATGTACTAGTGTGTGTCGACTTCCGGAACAGAACAGTACTGTGTCTGTGTCATTATGAATCTTCGGAAGATGAATGGAAGGGGTGAAAAGGTGAAACCGCCAGGACTCGAACCATCCGTCTTCGGGACGAGAAGACCCGCAGTCTTGGTTGCGTGTGATTGATACAACTAGGATGTTATTTTACAAGACATTTGTAACAATACTGAATGTTACAAACGAGACTGAAGGTGTCCGATCTCCGCCGTGATACTGCACACATTTTTAACGTAGTGTGATGTAATGTATATTACATTCTGCTTCGCTGATCGAGTGACTTGGAGCAAGTTTTCACCACTTTGCAGTGGTTAACCACGTATTCATTCCGGGTAATAAAAACTATAGAGTTGTAATAAAATTAGTTTAGTCCATGTTTTTATCAAGAAAATTGTTGCTGATTTACTAGAGACTAAACTTGATTTCTATAATGATCGAGCATTAGCAACCTGCTTGCAATCTTCCTGACTCCACATTTGGCTTTACACTAGTTGCTGCTATTACATATATCAACAGAATGTAGGGACAGGGCCTAAAATTGTTAAAGTAGGATCAGCAACTTACGAATAGCCGGGGCAATTTCCTTTTCCAGTGAGCTGGACGAAAATGCGCCCTTAGCCAAAGTTGCAAGTGTATAACTGCCCTGCGTGTACGAGCACGTCGTGACGATTACGTATACTTTCTAACACACCCGACATTGTATTTATTATATTATTTTTCCTGGAGACGAAAGTGCAAGCTCAAGTGTGGTTGCTCTGTATGCTCTCTTTTCTATTCCTTGTCTTTTACTTGCCACGGCTTTGCAGTTCATCGCAGTGGTACCAAGGTAAAAGAGTTTGTTTGCAGGATACGTCCACGCCAGACACTTAGCGTGGAGGTTATCCGGAACATCAGCCGCGACCGGCGGTCAGTAGCGTTGCAAGACTCTGACGAGGCGGTCGTAGACGAGCTCCCGTGACTGCAAGGCCCACATGAAGTCGAGGTGCGTGAACTCGGGGTCTTCTATCGGGAACATGCCGATGCGCATCGGAAGATGTTCGTATAGCTTCATCACGTCCTGCCGCACAAAGAAAGAAGTCACATTAGCAAATGCAGACCTCCATGTCTTCTACAGGCACAGACCACAGTAAATCACAGTACAACTGCCACCGTGCAGTAACTATTTTAATACAGCATGTGATATTTATTTGGTTGCTAGTAAATTTTTCCAGCGTTTACGAAAGGAAGGTGTATTTTGCTGTGACTGGCCTATGGCTATGGAATGCGAACTGTGTTCTGTGTTAGTATTTCGTTACCGGTAAATTGTGTCAGTTTATCACTCGTCTGTTAATTCATTTATCCACGTTACCAAGCAATAAATTGTCTGGATAATTTAATATGGTATGGTCCGAAACGCCGATTGATATTACCCAAAGGCTGTTATTTTTTATGCTGTTTGGCAGTAACTGAAAAATTGAAACTCCTTTATACAGATAAACTCAAAGCAGTTTTAATAAATTGAGACTACTATTAATAGATGAACTCTAAGTTGAAGGTTTCAGAATAACAATCTGAAGTCATAATTCTGAAATCGTCAGCTGTTTAGACAGCATTAGCCTATGTACGCCGATTACTGTTTTCTACAGCTCCTCGTGACTAAATGGTTTATAAAAATGTATTATGTAAAAGACGCCTAACACTAAAATATAAAACATACCAAAAATAACAAGCAACATCTTATACTCTGCAAACGATACACACTCACTTCCAATTAACTAATGGCACATCTAGTTATGAACTATACTTCGCGAGTGAGTTCTTTTGTTTCAGTTTCCGTATTAATTGTAGTATGAAATTCAGTGAAGCTCACCAGAAATAATTATTTCAAACATATTCTGTTATGAATAATTTACTGTTCGTTTTATTGACATAAAATTCTCAAAACTCCATTTGTAACTCAATAAGTGTTACTCATGTGCTTCATATTTCGCACTTTTGATGGGTCACACCGGTTATTTCATTGGAGTTGTCACTACAGTCAAAGGGAAGAGACTGAACTACACCGCATGGAATGAAGTCACAAGTAACCCAAGTGTCACATGTAAAATAGATTTATTGCTCCGCGAACGAGACGTTTCTTGTCAGGAAAACTTGTCGATTTCGTAGTGGGTGCTAAAGCTTCGTGGATACCATAAAGTAAGTTTATATTTTTACTGGTGCATGGAAATGAGAATCAAGAGATATTCGGATATCCAACTATTTCTGTGTTTGACAGCCGTAGATCTCTCCAATACATACCAAAAAACTACTATTTCACACAAATGCTCCCCATGTCCCTCTCTTACCGTCCATTTTTTAAGACAACTCAGGTGATACCTCTGCATAACCTTAGAGACCATCCATCCCCAGTCCATCCATCATGATACCTGTGTGGAATTAACAACGATAATGAGGTTTTCCATCATTTTACTGTGGAAAACAAGACAGTTATTTTCTAGTACTAGTTTCTTTGAATAACACGTTCTCTCCTGGTGCACTTACCACTGAGTACTGTTCAACACAACCCTTGCATTCCAAACCTAAGTAGCAAGTTTATTTTGGAAAATCCAACTGTTTCTTGGTTTCCCAGTCTCCTTAATGTTGTTGCGCTCTTCTGTCGAACACTTGTCTGATCCAGCGTTCCACTCTAGTATAGCCTATGCAACCACTTTTTCAACTTTTACAGCGTGATTCTTCTCTACATAAGTTTTACGTCTGTAAGAAGCTCTTGCCAGTATGGTTTAATAAACATAAACCAAATTTTTAAAAAAATCCTTTGCAGATCTGTCCACCCTTGCGTAACTATTGCTGCCTACATACATTTTATCCTGCTTCTTGATTACGAAACCTAATCTCCCTCTACAAATTTTGCATCTACACCTCTCTCCACTGCCAAATTAACTATGCCTTGATGCCTCATGTTATGTCCTTTAGAAAAGATCTGTCACAAACTCTTTTTTTTCTGCGAATCGATTTGGTATTTCTCATTAGTTTTCAGATCTATCCATTTACTCTTCAGCACCCTTGTTCAGCAAAACCTTCCAAAATCATCTATTCTCTTCTTCTCTGAACTATCTGTCTTCCAAGTTCCATTTTAGTACAAGACTACATTCCAGAAAGGAAGGACTTCATAGCACTTCAAATTATATTTGACGTTAACAAAGTTCTCTTTTTCAAAAACGCTCTTCATGATATTACATCTCTGCATTTTGCATCCTCTCTACTTCGGTCTTCGTTTGTATTCAAAACACAATCCCTCCCACCGTTCTTCCTAAACCTTTGCTGTCTCTGAAAAGATTACAAAGTCTGAAAACCCTCAAAGTTCTTATTTGTAGGCCCTAAATTATTATTATTGATCGAATTTTGCCCTTGGTGGACGTCCAATTCATGCGTTTCAGCAATTGCATCACTGGTTTCCAGTCTCTTCATATAACACACTCCTTCTTCACTCTTGTGCAGAAAGGCTTGCAGTATTTTACTGCATCAACTTCCAAGAGGCTACTGTAAGTATTAAACAATCTTACCAGTAATCCACGAATTCTCAAGTCGAAACTTAAGATTTCCTTCATGGCTTACTCCTATTCTGTTGCAGAGTTTCTGGAAAAAAATGCTCTAATTCCTGTGTTATATTGTTGATCGTACTAATGTCAACTTGTAGCTTGTCATCTGCATGAGATTCAAAAACATTTTATTTGATATGTCATTACCTTTCTGCCATTATTTCATGTACTGACTCATTCCATAAACATGTTGATTTGCTCCTCAATTTGGTCCTAGGGCTCTAGACATGTTACATAAAAAAGAAATTCAGGGAGAAAGGTGTAAGCAGAGGAATAAACCCGTAGTCAGCCCAGTTTGCACTGTTGCCAAATTTATTCAAGGTGGAAGCTGTTCCCCGAACTCCTCTACCTGCGGGGTAGATGTGGCAATGTCACTCCCCTCCCATCCCACCTTCCCCTCTACCTTCCAACATTGCCTTCCCTTCGCCCTTTGTGAATTGGCGAGCTGCTGGCAGGAAACGTGCTATTGATGGTGTTATCCTGCTGCTGGATTGTCCTACAGCTGCACTCAGCCGCCCCTACCCCTTCCTGCCACACCACGAAACCACTTTTACCGGTCGTGCATGTGTATGTTCATCTCGAAGTTTGTGGACCGTCTGCTCTAGTCCACAAAAAGAGGTTGCTCTAAACTATTATACAGGCATCCCCGGCCCCTACTTGTGTACTGGCGCGAAAAAGGCTGGAGTGGAAAGTAATGTGTTTCTTTTTGGTGGGAAGTGCGTCCAATTGACAAGATGATGGTAATGGACAGCGATGAGTTTCATACATGTATAATATGTAAGCAGACAGCTGACGACAGCGTCCATAGCCTTCTATGGTAGGAATGGAAGGAGGTGATAATGGCTGAGCACAGGGGGAATACTTTTCAGCACATAATGGTGATCCAGCAGGATAGACTAAAGTTGCATTACACAATTCATAGGTACTGTTGCCATGTAGAAAACTTCACACCCCCACCACTGTCTTTTTACCGACCGCGTGTGTCTCGCTGTTTAACGTTGGTATTAGCTACTGGTGCTTCCTGCTGCGTTGCTGTATGCCCTACTCGACAAACACCCTGTAGCCCCGGTGTTCCAAATTCAAACAAACGGTTCTCTGTTTCTTGGGAACTTCGTCCTATTCCACTGCACCCAAGAGTTCACCTTGGTATAGCTGCTGAGGAAGTTGCACACAGATAGATGGTAAGAAGGTATAGGATAGCAAACCGTCAGTGAAGTGTAGGAAGAGTTGCCTCCTACAGACCTACAAGTGTAAAGCTGTTAAGGAAGGCCAATACACACTATCACAATTCATATAAAATGCTTCATTGCTTTAATTACACATCGAAATCGTCATGAAGAAACTACCACTTGTGAACAATACGTCATAACGTAATACAAACACTGGGAATTGAGAAAAAGTTATGTAATAACACAACTACCATAAAAACTGACCGCAAAAGATCTCGCCAGGAGAGAGTGGCAGAAGCTGCAGGTGTGTTCGCCTCACTGTGCAGATACACACTAACCAGCAGAGATCCGTCTTACCTTCCCACTTACATCCCCTCCATTTTCCCATTCCTTCTCCCGTAGCTAGGGATACCGGTTTTCCGGGCCCGTTATATTCCGTTGCTGACGGTACACAAAGAGATCCATCTACTGGTGGTGTTATACTGTGTCTGGTCTGCAGAAATCAGTCACAGATGGCCAAAAGACTCAAGTACATGGCGTTTCCAGTAAGCTGTTAAACATATTCCTTGGAAAGACTGGCCTCCTACAAAAGTAACAAAATACTTGACTACACATCACAGTTGTGCCTGTCTTGTAGCGGTTTTAGATTCTCCACTGCACCGAGTACCAGCTGGGTGTGTGTGTTTGTGTGTTCCTGTATACTCTAGAAGGATGAGATATTCAGCTCACCTCACAGAATGTCGTCTGAAGGAACATCAACCAAAGTAAAATGCTTGTTAACAACGGTCTAAATACAACCATGGGTGGATGAAACCTGCTCCGGAAAGAACTCACTCACACAACCATTGAGGTATGTTGGAGTTGGAGTCGCAGCGTTCCTGATGTACAGATGAAGGGTGAATAGACAGTAGAGGAATTTTACATAGTTCGCTTGCTCCTTGTGGAGTAACACAGTAAAGTGTTGCCGTTCTTAACAGCTCAGCAGTTCTAATGTCAGCTCATTTATTTAAAAAAGTTACTGAATAAACATGAACACTGCTTTGCTACATGACGTATTACCGTCGTGTATTCGTTCTCCAGGTGTGATTCTTATGCCTGCTATAACGAATATTGCACCAACAGATCTCACTTCACATCGTGTACAGGATGTAGTCTTTTGCTTTTAAAACAAATACTGTTGAGCCCCCCTCCCCCCTCCTCCCAATAATTTAAGAAAATTAGTAGTTATCCCATGCATTGTAAAATCACAAAATTATCTTGGAATTTATTATTTTCCTTGTTTGACAATAGTTACCTTTTAAAATACATTCAGTAATTAGTTAAAACAAATAATAATTACGGTAGTATGCAGGTTAACTGAAAACCAGTGGTGTGAATCATGACAGTGTTGCCGGCCGGAGTGGCCGAGCGGTTCTAGACGCTACAGTCTGGAACCGCGCGACCGCTACGGTCGCAGGTTCGAATCCTGCCTCGGGCATGGATGTGTGTGATGTTCTTAGGTTAGTTAAGTTTAAGTAGTTCTAAGTTCTAGGGGACTGATGACCTCAGAAGTTAAGTCCCATAGTGCTCAGAGCCATTTGAACCATTTGAAGCATGACAGTGTTACGGTGCTGCGGGCACACTTTGAATTTGTCCCGGTGCGCGAACCTTTGGGTAAAGTCTGGCGCTGGCGGGTCAGCGCTGCGACCACGGCGACATCAAACGGACTGGAGCAGAAGCGCCTGGAACCCTCCGCCTCACGCCGCCTTGACGCCTCAAGACATTACGACGCCGCAGCTATATAAAGCCCACCGTGCTGACGCAGTCATTCAGTGTGGATAGTTTCGTTTAGTGCATGCTGCAAACGTGTTTAGTGTTCCGACTTTAGTGTCTAGTGGACTGTTTTATATGACTATATTTTATTCATTTACTTTAGTCTTTTAGTGTATTGTGAATTAAGTTTGCATTGGATAAATTTGGTACCAAAAGGTGCGCTTGGAAGTTGATGATACTGCAAGTCAACCTCCAACAATTATTATGTCGTCAACTGCTTCGTCGTCTTCAGGCGAGAACTGTTCACAGCCGAAACCTGGACAATCCAGTGAGGGAAGATAATTTCGGAAGTCTTGGTTGATCAAATATACATGCCTAGAACATGAAGCATCTATCGAAAAAGTTTTTTGCAAAACCTGCAAAGAGTCATATGCTAAAAATCTATCACAATTTACTTAAAAAAAAAAGGGGGGGGGTGCATTTACTTCCGTAGGGTTTTCTAACTGGGAAAAGGCTTTGGAAAAGTTCATTCTTCATGAAAATACGTTTACGCATAAAGAAGCTGTTTTGAACCTAAATTCTATCACTATCCGAAGTGTGGCCTCCCAATTGAATGAACAGTTAGATAGTGATATGAAGAAAGGCCGTTTAGCTCTTGAGACAATTTTTACTACTGTGCAGTTTCTATGCCAACAAGAAATAGCAGTTAGAGGGCATTAAGTTGTACACTCAATTTTTTTTTAATTGTTGGAACTGCGAAAGAATGACATACCTGAGTTTAAAGATTGGTTAGGGCGTTCGGGGTATGAGTGGACATCCCACGATATTCAAAACGAGATCATTGATCTACTAGGAAAGTCTGTGCTAAGAAAGATATTGGCTTCAATCAAGAAGACTGAACATTTTTCTATTGTGGTTAACGAAACACGTTATTCTTCCATTCGTACTGTCGATGATTCCTTAATCATCAATGAAGACTTTATTGGTTTACATGAGAATCACAAAATCTGTTTAGTATTTTAAACGAACTTTTTGCTCGTCTTGATTTGTCAATGGATAACTTAAGAGGACAGTACTATAATGGTGACTCGAATATGAGAGGTAACTTCAAAGGACTAAAAAAGTTAGTTTTCGATGTACAACCAAAAGCACGTTATGTGCACTGCACTGCTCACAGTTTAGACTTAGTTGAAGACAGTCTCCGTCATCTTACGTCTATGAGGGATATTATAGCTTTAGCCAAGGACTTAATAAACACCGTAAGGGAATCCAGCAAAAGGATGCTTTGTTCTCTGGCCCCTGCACGTGTTTACTGCAGACAACCAGCGTTCCCCCCAAATATCTCTCCAGGAACTCTGTATCTCTGCCTGAAACAAAACATTATATTTCGCTCTCAGACACGATACCGACTCCCTTCCAATAAGAGGGGTAAGTTTTGTCACAAAGTGGCCTCAATCAGGTGGCAAAAGCATTAATTTACCTCTTTGTGTGCTAGTCGATTGCATTCATGCTTGTCCTATCTGAATTACATGCATGTATATCATTGGAAAGAGGATTTTCTAGTAGGTTGGTGAATAATACCTGTATAAAATCAAGCCACACCTGGTTACGGCCAGCCTGAGCCGCCGTGCGGTTCTAGGCGCTACAGTCTGGAACCGAGCGACCGCTACGGTCGCAGGTTCGAATCCTGCCTCGGGCATGGATGTGTGTGATGTCCTTAGGTTAGTTAGGTTTAATTAGTTCTAAGTTCTAGGCGACTGATGACCTCAGAAGTTAAGTCGCATATTGCTCAGAGCCATTTGAACCATTTGAACCTGGTTACGAAAGCAATATCGTCTCTCAGGGTTTACAATGCATAACCGATTGTAGAGGATCTCTTGTTGTGACAGGATATTCAGCGCGACCTAAGTCTCGTCAAGGACAAGTAGTATACAGTGCACCATCAGTCGTCAGTCTCGTTGGCTGAGAAATGGAATGATTTACCAGAAGGATTTCCTACCAACCCTGTGAGCACATTTCACCTTACCACTCTGTCTTTGGTCGTCACTTCTGAGCTAATAGGTAGTGGCATAAACACTTAGCAACCTGAAGGCATCACCATAATACTTTCGAAATATGCACATGTCTAACACCTACACCACGACGTGGATACCGAAGAAAACGTGCACCGTATTCTCCTTCCAATACCGTAACTACCGTTGCGTGAAAATTAGCTCCTAACCAGAGCAGCATAATGCCCGTAGGTTACAAGTGCATATCTGGCATTTAGATCAGTCGAGTGTGTGTGTGTGTGTGTGTGTGTGTGTGTGTGTGTTTGTGTGTGGGTGGGTGGGTGGGTGGGTGGGTGTGTGGGTGTGTGGGTGTGGGTGTGTGTGTTTTTATGAAGAGTATACGATCATTTCTTTTATCTGCAGTGAACTTATTCAGACTAAGGATGATGTCTCCTGAGATGGAGTCGCCCGGCAGCACAACTCCCTTAAATTGCTGCTGCTGTTGTGGTCTTCAGTCCAGACGCTGGTTTGACGCAGCTTTCCATCCTACTCTATCCTGTGCAAGCTTCATCATCTCCTAATAACTACTGCAACCTACATCTTTATGAATCTGCTTAGTATATCAATCCCTTGGTCTCTCTCTACGATTTTTACTCTTCACACTTCCCTCCAATACTACATTGGTGATCACTTGATGCCTCAGAAAGCGTGTATCAACCGATCCCTTCTTCTAGTCAAGATGTGCCACAAATTCCTCTTCTCCCCAAATCTGTCTTCAATACCTCCTCATTAGTTACATGATCTACGGGTTATGACAGCATGCAGCGGCGGATACTGCTCTCCACCTAATGTAATTTTGGCGGGGGAGGGGGGAGAGGGGGATGGGAGATGCAGAGCGGACGGATTGGCTCACGGTGAGACGACTAGTATACAGATCCATGTATATCTTATTTACATGGGATATATTATTTCAATGTTTTTCCTACATGAGCCGATTTGGCTTAGCCAAGGACCACTTTCAGGCAGTGCCGCCATATTCCAGAGTGTTTGAAAGCACGCCACTGTTGACTGCTAAGTCCTTCCTCTGTGACAGATGAGCAGGTATTTTGCTATTGTTCTTGGGGGGTCAGTCTTTCCGAGAAACACGTTTAACGGCTTGCAGGAAGCGTCCTCCTCTTGAGTTTTTTGTCCATGTGAGACTGTTCTGCAGACCAGACACAGTATATCACTAACAGTAGATGGATCTCTTTGTGTACCATGAGAGACAGGATAGAACAGGCCTGGAAAAACGGTAATCCTACCTATGAGAAGAGGAGAGGGAAGGAGGAGGGGAGGCAGGTGGAGAGGTAAGACTGGTTCTCTGCTAGCTAATGTGTAACTGCACCTCGAGGTGAACGCAAGTGCACCTACCGCCACTCTCTCCTGGCGAGATCTTTTGAGGTTTTTTGCGGTAATAGTGTTATTACAACGATTTTTCTCAATTCCCAATGTAAGTGTTGCATTACGATCCGTTGTTTATAAGTGATGGTTTTTTCACGACAATTTCGATGTGTTGTTAGAGCAGCAAAGCATTTTCCAGCAGTTGTGGCAGCGTGTACTGGCCCTCCCCCACGTCATTAATAGTTTGCTGCCCTTTCTCCTCTGACCATTTGACCATGTATTTGTGTACGAGTTCCTCAGCAGCTATGCACTTGCACATCGGTATGAGGCAACTCTTCCTAGACTTCAATGATAGTTTGCTGTCCAATCCCTTCTTACCACATAATTGTATACAAGTTCGTGAGCAGTATTTGACTTGGAGATCAGTAGGTGGCAACTCTTCCTGCACTTCAATGATAGTTTGTTCTCCTGTCCCTCTTTACTACGTACCTATGTACAAGTTTTTCAGCGGCTATACCACGATGAACTCTTGGGGGTAGTGGAATAGGACGAAGTTGCCGAGAAATAAAAAGAGCACCATTTGTAACGGCTATAGCGAACTCAGCGTCAAACAGCGGGACACACTTGGTCGGTAGGAAGAGACGATTGAGAGTTTCAACGGGGGTGCGAATTTGTCTGCTGCGCTGTAGAGCAACCAACTATTTCAAAAAGCACAAACAGCTTCAGCACTGGCAATAGTAGCTATGAGTTGTGAAATGCATCTTCAGTCTATCCCATTGCATCAACATTATGTGCTGAAAAGTATTCCCCCTACGCTCGGCCGTTATTACCTCCATCCAATCATCGCGTAGAAAAATACGGACGCAGTCCTGAGATGTGTGGTTACAGATAATACACTTATGAAACTCCTCTCTGTCCGACACCAACATCTCATCAATTGAACACATTTCCTGCCAAAAAGAAAGACATTACTTTCCACTCCAGCCTTTCCCCATCAGTTCAGTAGTGGGGGCGTTAGCAGGGAGCGGCTGTAGGATATTTTCGAGCACCCTCTTGTGGCGGTGTTTTGGACTAGAGCAGTCAGTATTCAGACTTTGAGGCGAACATAAAACACGCGCTTTTTCTAGTGGTGGCAGCAGCTGGCAGATAGTGGAGGCAGCGGGCGACAGACTGTTGAGGCAGCTGTAAGACAATATAGCAGCAGGACAAAACCACCAAGAATGTATTTCCCGCCAAAATAAATAAATAAAACACTACCTTATGTCCTTTTTCTCTACCAGATCAGCACAGATTGAGTTTTCTTCCCGCCAATGTACAAGTGGGTGAGGGGAGATAAAGTAGAAAGGGGGAAATTGGGATAGGAGAGTGGATGTGGGGGAGTGGGAAGGAATGGGAGTGGTGACATCGTGCAACGTTGCCACTTCTATGCCCCATTGAGAGGAGGTGGGGACAGCTATAATCTTGAATAAATTTGGCAACAATTAAAACTGGGCTGACTTTGGCCTTATTCCCTAAATTGTATTACAGTCAGATCAATTCCATATGTAAAGGGGGTTAATGAGAGATGCATACTTGAGGTAATTTGTGAAAAAATGTGTTATGTGAAGGCATTGGATAAAAGAAGCTAGCTGGGCGTGATAATGGAATTACACAAGGATATCGTTTGCACACGTTGGGTAGGACTGAATATTTTGGCTATAAATTAGCTTTAGGAATCGTAAAGAATATTTACAAGGCTGTATCTGATACCACAGGCATATTGATAAAAGATGGAGGCTGAAATTCGAGACATGCTGGACCAAAGCATAATCGAGGCAACAATAACCAACTCCTGTTTGCCAAAAATGAATGGACTGACGTGACGTATGTTAGCCTCTTGACAGATCAATATCATTGTTGAGCCACGCAGAATGGCTGTGCAGTTAGAGGCGCCATGTCACGGACTGCATGGCCACTCCCACCGGAGGTTCAAGTCTTCCCTCAGGCATGGCTGTGTGTGTTGTTCTTGGTGTCAGTTAGTTTAAGTAGTGTGTAAGTCTGGGCACCAATGACCTCAGCAGTTTGGTCCCTTAGGAATTCACACACATTTGAACCATTACTGAGAAAGGAACTGATTTGCCCTGAGACGTTAGATGAACTATTACAAAATTTTTCATGGGGTTATAGTCCTAACATCTGTCGATTACAGTGCCAGCTACTAGAAGATCAAACTCCATTCCTCATGTAGGAAATGAAGGGCTTTCCTTTGCTATAGTCGTTGCTACCTTTCACGAAAATGTCTTTTGGAATAAAGTGTTTTCATTGGCTTTCATACATGGATTAGATATTGTGATATCAGAAGTGCTGAAAAGTTGGATCATGCTTTATGTCGACAATGTTGATCGCCAAGAAAATGTCGGTGACACACAATGAGACCTTGGATACTTTAGCGCCTGAGTTCCAAATAAAGGATGTTACTATAAATCTTGCTAAATAGGAATTTGGCAAGAAAGAGCTGGATGGATGCTTTAGTGCATGAGTTCTTAATGAATAGTGTTACCATTAATCTTGTCCAATCGGAACTAGGCAAGAAAGAGCTGAACTTTGTAGGGCACTTGATTTCGTTGGAGAGTACACAGACTGATCCAAAAGCAATGGGACATCAGAAATTTACCTGTTCTGTTCAACAAGCAAGAATTACTCAGATTTTTGAGTTTAATCAACTTCTACAAAACGTTCATTAATATGAAGAGTATCACCAAGTCCTATCTCTGTAGTTTGACTGGAAAGAGAACGATTTGAGCCTGAGACAGACAACCTCATCGTAAGTTCAGCAAAATAAAAGGAATGTTGTTGTTGGTTCAGATACTGATGCATCCAGTTATCAGACAGCTCCTGGACCAAGTTGTATGTGACTCTATTCCAGGAGTACAGCAAATGTGGAGTAATAGGTGGACACACCATAGTATTTACGAGCTGAGTTCTTAACAAAATCCGAAAGAACTTGTCTGTGACAGAGTTAGAATCACTCACACTAATATGGGGATTCGTTAAATTCAGGTATTATCTTTTAGGTTGAGAAGTCATGGTTTACAGCGACGTTAAGGCTCTGCAGTTTTTGGCGGTGGCTAAGTTAACCCATGGCCACTTAACCTTTTGGGCTCTCTACATATACGTACCAGGATCTCAAAATGTAGTAGTGGATGCACTGTCTAAAGCCCTCACTCATTTGGGCTGGGAAGACAAGAAAGAGCTGAGGGAGAACAATTTCATTTTGAAATGTATACGATTTTGTGTACCTACTATGTTTTGGGCGTTACCAGGGAAACTAGCAGTTCAGCAACAGCATGGAAGGAAGCTGGAGGACGCATGTCGACTACAGCATTGGCGGCTGTTTCGACAGCAAGAGCGACACTAGGGCAAGGTATCATAATGTTGCAACTGTAACGCTTGAATTGGATCCAGGCAAGGCGGCGCAAGCCATTGCCACTTGTCAGATCACGGATTTGTTGTACCGAGCATGGTGGAAAAAGTTCGTCAGCATAACACGTATGCCAGGTACGAGTATAAATAATCATTAAGTCGATCTCAGAGAGCAGCAGTCCAGTAATACCTGTAGAGATTGAAGGGCCATACTGGACGACAGGTACGTAGCCCCTACAACTCAGGATTCCACATTCACACTGTCTGAAAGTGCCATATCCTGCTCCTTGTACTTGGTACTAGCTTGTGGGCTGCCACCTGGACCACTTCCAGTAACAACAAGACGCCTGTCGTGTAGGGCAGCAGGTCAAGATCCAGGCAGTTCAACTGCCCATCCTTCCATGCAGATGCAGGTGCCTATGCGCCTTGTGCCATCACTTGCAGGGGCGAGTTTCACCACAGAGATTGACACCCTCTGCAAGAAACTCGACAGTCTTCAGCAGCGTGGATAACAATCTCCCAGTAACGAGGCCACGTGCTGCTGCATGAGCTAACAGAGTCACCACTGCAAGGCACTTACATAACTGTATGGTAGCCGTCAGGTCACTGCCAATGCACGTTGCCTCTCCACGTGCTAGAGGAGACCTGGTCATTGCCACTACTGAGATGCTACCAGTTGAGACAAATGAGCATTATTAAACTCTTTTAGCTTTTTGATGTAGTTGGCTGAGCTACAACAGCCTGTTCTCATGAACTCTATGCACTGCCATGACCCAGTCTTGCACATATTTGGTCCTACACCTCTTGATCTTTTCAGTGGCATGTGAAGTTTGAGAATCACATAAGCGCCACACAGGATAGGGATCTGTGCTGAAATCAGTTTCATCTGGTAAGATTAATATACTGTTCCCCAAAACGAACCTTGGAAGCCCAAACTGGGTTCTCTGCATTTGAGAAGGAATGAAGATTAGATTTTAACGTCCCATCGACAGTGTGATCATTAGACACAGTGCATTCCAGAGTAGATTGCAAACAAGGTTATTTGGTATATGCACCTTAGATACGGGCATACTGGGCGAGAAAATGCATCAGTAAACTTAAGGAGAATCCATACTTAAAATAATATGGCATATAAAGAAGGTCCTAACAATTCGAAAAATCCGCAAACCCATCAACTGATAGTGACCAAGCACCCTTGTTCTGTATCATTCCCGAGAGAATCTCAGTGTTTGTTGCTGTCGACTTGTGTGGTCTATTTACACACACAACATGAGGTTTCCAATTAGTTTCTGTGGATGCTGAGGTGACATCGAAAATTGTTACTTTCTGTGGTGTGCGTACTGTAAGACCTTCAGTACACACACCATCAGATTATTTGACTTGTCGCTCTAACGAAGTAGGTGAGTGTCAGCAATATGTCTCATGGTCTTATCGTGGCCTGTTTATCTTCTGCCATTAGGTCAGACGATAGAAATGCCACTTGCACGCTTAGAGTAGCAGATTGACGGCGACCAACTTTAAACAGAACTTGATTAATTGTCACACACATTTATTAAAATAATAACAAGTATAAAAATTACTTAGCTTGGTTCTGGATGCTATTTACAATTGACAATCTGAAGTTCCTTTGGTACTGGTATGTTAATCTTATTCTCACATATATCTCTGATACTTGACAGAAGTGTCTATACATTTATCTCCATGGCTATGTACAGGAATATGGTAATCTTATTAGGCTCAGACTGAAACTTGACTATAGACTGGTACAGACTAATACAGACTGGTACAGACTAGTGCAGACAAATGCAGACTGATTAATCGGAGGTCTGTACACTCGTTATAATACCTCGCGCGTTCATGTATCACTGCGTGAGTGTGATCCAAGAGGAGAAAAGGTTCTACGTAAGCAGCAATCTCACTGGCTGCGTTACATATTAATACGCGGATCGGCGGAAGCAGAATTTGGTCGGTCTCTACGGCAGCGCCATGTCGTAGTGCGGAGACGGACGAGCGCTGTGCCTGCGCTGTTGTGCTTAGCGGGGCGCGCTCTAGTGGGAAACTTGTGTACATGCTGACTACGCGGAACTATGTACACAACACTTTCACTCTGCTACAAAATGCGATCACACAGATGACAATGATCTCCTTCTGTAGTCATTTCTTGAGAGAAGTGGTCCATGTAGAAAACGTCATCTCAGATAATGGATCACAATTCCACCACCGACAGGTGTCAAGCGACACCCATGAGGCGAAGATGAAACCAGTGTGTGTCACATGATACCATCTTGCCTCCACTTTGTCTGAGAGGAATATGTAGGAGATAGAGAAGCAGTGCTGAATATATCGCTCTGGGTAGCAGAGGACCTGTGATGTATTTCTGGAAGATTTCCAAAACATCATGAATGAGCAACCTCATTGATCCACAAGTGTGGCTCCCATCTTAATGCTACAAATAAGTCACCTCCAATAGAATTTATGAGGTGTTCATTTTCTGCCTGATTGTTAGCAGGAAATAGGGAGATTGTCTGGTTTGCTACGAAAACATTTGCAAGGAGGCTAAAAAGAGACTATACAAGTGAAAGGTAACACTGTGCAAAAAGGAACTGTGAGTTGTACATAAGGTCTTAATGAACGTGCATCGATTACCCAACAGAGAGAAGTATTTATGTAATAAATTTTTCGACAGCTACTGTGCACCTTCTTGGATGCTGAGAGGTTGTTGCTTCAAAATGCTGTTTAAATAGAAACACTCCAGTCAAGAACATCTAGGGGCGCGGGCCATATTTAAGACATTAAAATATTTGTAGAGCAAATTGGTAACTAACGTTGGGTGTGTAGTTCTGTCCTATCTCTACATCCGGCATGAGACCGATCGGGTGGGCGCTTAGTATTTAAAAACACTCATAATTATTTGGTCATTTCTGGGAGTAAGTGTGCATCGTCATTGAATAGGCTGTTGACAGTTCCTGATCAGATGACATGTTGTTTTGGTACAAGCGGTTATGATTCTTATAGATTAACGTAATTATGGTTGAAACGTGCAAGTGCTCCATCAGGAAAGAGCGGGAGTAGTCCGTCTTGAGAGTGGAATTCTGTAAGGCTGCTGAGCGATACGAGCACCTGTTACAGGGCATTGTGTTTTGCAGAACGTTCGGCATCGTTAGTAACTGCACGAGACACTGTTGATGATTAGGAAGAAGAGAAGAGTATAAGGCGCCCATGTAGATATATGCTACCCTTTAACGAGAAAAATGCCAGCTGCAAGATGTGCCGTGCCTCTAATGATGAATAAGAGAAAGTGAGAGATTTTGTTATTTATCCGGTTGCTCAGGAAGCGCTGCGCTTGTTGTCTTTTGTGTGCTCCAAGGAAATCGAAGTGTGATGGTAAAAGTATGGTACAAGAAAGTGAGTTAAGAAGGCCTTAGAAGCTGTATGGAGGGAACTCTTCGAACATGATCATTTTCTTGCTGTAGGTTAGTAATATGTTTCTGTGATTCTGAGATGCCATGATGTCTGTGTGATCAAGTCTCATACATGCCACACCACTTGTTGAGTGCGAGACGATTCAGTTGCAATCTAACGGAAGAAGAATAGAGATACCATGCTTGTTGTCTGGCATCAGACCCTCCACACAGTGCCGTGAGATTAACAAGCTCAGCTGTCGTGAACCAAAACAGATTCACAGGAAGTCCTCCAAATCCTTACTGAAATGTGTTCATGAATGAAAGGTGCCAGTAGGACGGTACTGGAAATTCTGGCAAGAAAAATGCAAGGTCGGAGAGATCAGCATCCAGTGTCGGACTACAGCTGATAAAATTGTTTTCTTTTCCCTCACGGAAACTGGTATAATATTGCATGGAGGCAGTTCTGCGAGTTATATTCAGAGTAACCCCCCCCCCTTCTCCCCTCCCTTTATCAACATGTGCGAAGGACCTATCCTACAACAGAACGATGCCATCCATCAACATACCTCGGCATTTTGACTTGATGAGGCACTTCAGTTTTTGCAAAGTGTGTGCATATTGGGGTGTATTAATTGTGGAGCCATGTTCCGAAAAATCAATGAGCAGAAGGCCCTTGCACTCAAAGAAAAAGTTTCGTTCCTTTTGTTTCGGATACGCTGCAGAAGTTTCACTGGGAAACCTTAACCATCCTCAGTCCAGTGCTGATCTCTCTCCTTCGTATTTAAATACTTTTAGAGACCAGGAGAAAGACATTCATGGCCGCCGATTTACTTTAGATGAAGAGGTGCAAGGGAGGATACAATCATGATTTCAGAGGCAATTGCAAACATTTTTCCATAAAGACATTGACGGTCTTGTCTCACACTCGGATAAATGTATTAACCATTATGCCGATTACTTTTGAAATAATAAACAGTTTACTTACTTTTTAGGGTTCCATAGCTCAATCGGTAAAAACGGAACCTCACAGAATCACTTTGTTGTCCGCCCGCCTGTATGTATGTCCGTCTGTCTGTCCGACAGTTAAGAACCCTTTTCCTCCAGAAGAGATAGATATATCAAGTTGAAATTTATGTTACATATTAAAGTCTACAATTCCATGTCGATATAAAACACTTAAGCATCTAAGTCAGTGCAATAACAAAATACGGTCATTTACGTTACATATTTTGCTACTCGCAAACTCATTCACCAAAACCTATAGGGTACTTCCCGTTGGTCTAGAATCATGAAATTTGGCAAGACCCAATGTTTCACAACGTTTCACAGTACGTGTAAAGAAAAAAAAATCTGGAAAGTGTTAATGCGTAATTATATCATACGAAAAACATGTTTCTTTTGCCTTTTGTTATCTGACGCCAAACTTAAAATTAAGGCTTTTTCAATAGCCCTGGAACTTCCGGAACCAATATTTTTCTAGCATCACTGTCGATAACAAGCAAAAATCATCGAGATTCTCGAATCCCAGAACGGATTAACTATCTATACATATAATTAAGTTTGTACAGTACCCTCAGAGAGTAACCCCTGCTTGTATCTAGCCATTTTTTTTCCTCCCTCTCTCGTTTTCATTAGACTGCCTCTTCTGTTATGAGCTGTTTATAAATTATTCACCCAGTCATGTGAGAATTCTCACAGGGCAAACACATCGAGGTGTATAGCAGCACTCCCCACTGCATAATAACTGCCATATGAGTATTAGTGCCTATGATGATGAATAAAGTTGTAGTTGGAAGAAATGTATACTTAGCTAATAATTAGTTCTTTATTTCTTCCTTGCTCGTGTGGTGAACTCATCTCAGCAGCAGCTGCATGACTTGCAAATAATGCAGTTGAACTTCAGTTGCAGTTTAAAGAACAGCAACTGTAAATGTGCCTGCATGGGAATGTTGGATCATGAGTTCTTTCCAGTGGCTGTAGCATTCGAAAATCCTAGATATAGTGCCATCGAAGTAATATTACCCCTGGAAGAGTTGATTCATCTGTGTGATGCTCCAATGCAGATTTTTTCTTTATTCCACAAAAACGCTCACTCTGAAACGTCCCCTTAGAAAAATTATACATGACCGTGCTTAAACTGACACACAATATTTTTAGCGCAACGCAATCTGGCTTTTATTAATCCCTACAAAAGAATGGCCCTGACTAACAATCACCTATACCTTTCATGAATCACTTACCTCACAAAAATCTTCGTTACTCAAACTACTGCAATACAGTGGCCGCCAATACTGCCAGCTAAATAAAAGATTCTAACTACTGAAGGCACTAACTACTGATAGGCATAGTTAGCAAATGAAAGATTTTGATAGAGAACAAACAATGTATTTACCTTAATAGTGTTCAAAAGTCATTATATATATATATATATATAGCAGTTCATGACATCCATTCTTACAAATGTACTGTTTCTGATGGACACACGTCCAGATCATCCGCTCACAAAACACTGCCATTTCTCTCCCCACATCCACCACTGCTGGCGGCTCATCTCCAACTGCGCAACGCTACGCGCTGTTAACAGCCAACTGCCCAACACTACCATAGCCAACAACAATGCAAACCAGCCACAGACTGCAAACAGCACAGCCAGTGATTTTCATACAGAGCGCTACGTGGCGTTACCAATATGAAAACCTAAACAGCCTACTTACAACTCTCCTTCCGTGATAGTAGGTCATCAAATAATCAATGATTTAAAGAGGGGAAGTGCACTCAACTACAGGAGCACACTTTTGAAAATATAATGTACGCCAGTCATGCAGTTCAGTATGCTCTATACCGTCGACTAGGCTAGCAACCTCCTGTTTATCGATTCTATGAGTGGATGTGAGGCAATCTGTTGGAGACAGCGTGCCAAACTCGGCCCCCTTCAAAAGAAATAATCGCTCAACTTTTTGATTCATGCTGCGCATCAGTTCAAGCAGAAATGTGTGAACTGACTCTGCCACATGTAGGCACAGAACTATGATCTTACTTAAGTATCTTTCCCTGCTATTTCAAATAATTTATAAATAGAGAATTAAGTACAAGAGCCACATGTGCGTGTTTCTCATTTCTCTATAAAGTTACCTGTATGCTATTGTAAATATGCAGTCATCACCGTAACTGAGTGGATGGAACACCCTCTTCTCAAGGACCTAACAGTAACTAACTGGTCCTGCGGTGGTACTGGAAACTGAGAGAAGAACAATCGATTTTTAGTTGGTTGTCGATCTTTTTGTGAAGTTACTGGCGAAATTTAGAAGAAATCGCGTGTTTTCTTATATATTGCAGTAAAGTCAACAGAATGAGGAAGAATCTCACACATCGACAAAATCACGTAGGAATGATATAACAAACACAAAAAACGCACAAGAAAATGGGAATCATTTCCCGAAACGCGTCGTGCGAAAAATAAAATAAAGAAAATCGTGACTCATAGCAGATGAGTTATTTATAAACAAACCTAATGGGATGGTTATGACCAATCTTGGTGCCGATGCAGGAAATATAGTTTACACAAATGAAATGATATCTGTCATTTCAGAAAGTTCGAGAAAGACGTATTATGAAGTAATTATAAAGACTACTTACAAATACAGATCTGATTAAATTCGTCAGAAATTTCAAAATAACAAAATTTCGTTGAGTGTTTATGCAGAATATGTTGCCAAAGACGATGCAAAAATCTGAAAAATGTTGGGTTGTCAATTTGGATGATGCAGACGGCAGCAGAACGCGATGATATGTGAGAATTACAGCTTCATTAAATCGATAGGATTGTAACTTCACAATGACATCAATCGATGTAACAGCTCCAGTTCAATATTATGATCAGACCATTCATCATGAATATTTTTCCTATAAAACTTTTGCTTTTGCAAAGTTTAATAATAATAATGAGATAATAATTCTCATTCAACATCAGGGTGATTTAATAATTCTGAGCAACAGTTTCCTGTATTTTGAAGGAACATTTATGAAGAAGAAAGACGGAACCTCCCCAACAGTGACATCACATCCTACAAGTAATGCATTGGTCTTTCTGTTTCAAGAAATTAGATACAAACTTAATAGCATCGGAATCAAGTGCATAAGAAACTTTGGAATTACATCCATCCTCAGACTACATGTCTCCACACCAACTTCACATCTGAATGCTTTCAAATGCAGGATAGATAGGGAGGTACATTGAGAGATCGATAAGTAGCCAGTTAAGTGTATGTGAATTGCCCTCAGAACGTTAACGGGGTTCTTTGAGGTTAATAAGTGCATTGATATGTACGCCAAACAGGAACTAATACTGGTTTGAATAGCTCATACGCTCTAGAGAGGCAAGAAGACAGGAACAAAACTGTGTCGTATACGTTGGTGGGGAATGTTTCCCGTATATCTGTTTCGAATAAAGAGCATCCGAAACTTCAACATGATTGGAATACGGGTGTTAAGCTCCCGCTATTTTTTTTTCGTGGGACTTTACGACTACCCAGTCCTTCCAGAGACATCCAGACAACCACTGGTGATGAAGAAACCAGTTCAACAGGAAATGTCTCGAATTACACTTCGACGCTGGGAACAGACGAGACAAACAACGTGAAAAAGGATTCGTTCGTATTTGACAACTGTAAACTGGTGACGGATCCATCCTGAAGGCAGACATGGAATATCCCACTGATTTGCATGTTGTGCACAGTGACTTACCGCTGTGTCTGAAATCTTCAATAAAGAATTATTCGTTGTGGAGTGCAATCATGAAGCATGTCTATATCGATATATGTATTCTAGACCTCTCTGTATTCCACATATATCAATTTCACTAAGAGTTTGCAAAACCAAAATTCATTGGTGCCAAGTTACTTTATTTGGATGCAGGCAGTTTCGTGTACTAGGTGAAAGGCGGCGATCCATATGCAAGGTACAGTCCCAACACATTCAAAACTTCTGGACATGCAGCTGATAATCATATGGCGTAATACCTCAAAACAGGAAGGTTATCAGGCTACTAAAAGACGAGGGAATGGGTGACATATTGTGAAATCTGTGGGTCTCGGACCTAAAATGTGTGTTTACTGTATAGACGCAAGTGTCCCTAAAGGTGGGCTATGGGTGTGCATTGGGTGGCCTCAGAGGCCCTCATGATCAAAGATTACAAGGAGAGTCTGCTCAGGGGCATTGGTGGCACTCTGAAAATGGTGTAAACGGTAATCTTTTAATCATGTAGTTGTGAGGTACTCGTACATGCTGAACTACAGCTGAAAGTCGGCTCATTGCGTCAGGATGGCAAATGGTTCGTCTGTGATGATGGGAACAGGACCCCTTCACCCTCTCATCAGTCACTTGACTGAGTATGTGAATGGTATTTATTTGCAAATAGTGGCTGTACACTTGAGAGGATGTGCAATATTCGAATGAACCATTTTTCATAGGTGTTTGTAGGCATAAGCATGATTGACTCCTCGTTATGTGTGCATAAACACATGGCATCTGGGCTAGCGGTAGACAGAAGTATTTGTTGATATTTCTGTACCTATCAAGGTTTACAGCTTTAGTTGTCCAACATTATACACAGGAGCTCAAACATTTTTATGCATTTTGGAACAGTTCAATGCGGGAATTGTTTGTAGCTCAACATATATCGAAACAGTATCCCAATATCCGTCGCATGTTCGTAAGTATGACAGATGTTACAGCCTCTACTGTATTCTAGATTCGATGTCTCAAATTTAGCACATCTCAAACCATTGTTCTGTAAACAATGCCCTCAATTATCCTCAATGCATGGAGTCAGATTGGGAGACAGAGCGGCCCAGGCAATGGGACCCCATTCTTTCGATCAATCACGCAGTGTACGTCTCATGGAAAAATGTGGTAACATTGCCATGATCCCATGCTAGTAGCGGGGGGAGGGGGAGAGCACCATCCTGCTGGAAAATAATGTTTGGAGGCATGTGTGGAACTGTATAGTTCGCCAACATCGCGAGAATGGTGTGTCCTGTCACTGTAGAATCCATAGAAGAAGTGGACCAATTACGCTATGTTAATGTAATCCTAATCGCTTTCACTTCTGGCGTGTCCCTTTCATATTCTATTACTTCTCCCGGGATCTAACTTCCCCGTACCCGACAGTTACGTCAGTTACCTTTTCCACAGACGTGGAAGATAGATTCATCACTAAATGGCACTGCATTGAATTAGAAGTTGTTTTCTTCTACACGATGCAATGTTCTAACAGCAAAATCGCGTCGTCTGCGATGATCCTCAGGCTTAACGTGAAGCCAAAGTTGGAGTTTGTTAGCTTGCAACCGGAGACGTTTGTGCACAATGTCATACACCATCGAATGGGGGACGGTTAGTTTCCTTCTAGCTTGTATAATGGAGTTACATGGACTTCTAGCAAATGTTCCACGCACACGTACCACGATCTCTTCAATTGCGTGCATTTTAGGATGTTTTCCAGCATTCTGAATCAAACTTCCTGTTTCTCAAAGAGTTCTGTGCCACTTATAAATAGATTTACGTGAGTGATGATCTGTGTTGCATTCCATTTTTGCACTCTGCTGAACACGTTTTACAGATTTTAACTTTGCTAGCCATAGCAGACGCTGCATCTTTCGATGTGTCGTCCAAATAATGACGGTCAGGAGTATTTCTGCCTGCTGCACAGTAATCATTCGTGCACATGTGCCCCAAGACTCAGTACTGTTCATGAAATAGTGAGGACACGTCTTTGAGAGTGGCTCTGTCGATAGCATATTTACACAACAACACAAAATGTCGCGTTCTTTCGTTATAAGCACTTGTTTGTTTACACCTCTAGCCTTGACAACCTGAATTCTGTGTAATATGTATACTTCCAAGTCGACTGCACACTATAAGTGCATTTACATCTCCGCCGGCGGAGGCTTTAATCGCCTCCCGTCTCCAGCAGCTCAGGAGGAGGGGAAGTAGCACCTCATACAGCGACTGTTAAAGATAGAGACATAGGAGCATCTTCACCCACCCAACGGGCAGGCTGGTGGGTGCCTTCGGTGCACGTACGAATAGAAACTTTGTGAAGGGCCTTGTGGACATCGGGGAACGTGCCATTAATTTGCGGATCCCTGCAGGCACTGAGATATAGCTTATACATAAATGTGACAAGAATGCAAATGGAGAGGTGGGAGAACTGTGGGATTGCGGAAGAAGATTTAGCTTGCTTGAAAAAGATATTTGCCAGACCATAGGGAGGCTTCTTATACATAACGATTGACGGCAGTTTCTTAGAGAAGACACAAATGTAAGAGTGTCCAGACCTCAGGCAGAGACAGCCGTTACAAATACTTGTTGTGAGACTGCTTTCACAGCATCTAAGGAAAACACCAGAACAATGTGCTGGATTGATTGTGAAAAATACTCGGAACGCATGGGAAAACGCCAGTTCCCTAGTCATTCCAGGCCACACAAGATAGAAAATTTTCCCCTTGACTGCAAGACGTGGTCAGCAAACGGCGACATGTCATTAGGTGGCACTGCAAATTTAGCGCACCAATGACAAATGGAGAGGAGCAAAAATTCGAGGAGTTTGTGAGTTATGCAGAGTCATTAGAAGTGAAGGGATAGTTGCTGAGGCAGTGCAAAAACAGGAGGACGTGGAGGCTCTTCATTTCATCACTTACCTAGTCTACTGACTTTGATTCTGTTCCTTACTCCCATCTGAATGTCCATCATCATATTGTACTTATATTTCCTGTTTCATGTTAAGTAGACGAAATCGTACGGTCTAGT
Source organism: Schistocerca piceifrons (assembly GCF_021461385.2). NCBI lineage: Eukaryota > Metazoa > Arthropoda > Insecta > Orthoptera > Acrididae > Schistocerca > Schistocerca piceifrons. The sequence goes on from NC_060144.1 coordinate 334,444,352, forward strand.
GCTTGGGAATGAAGCAGTAGTCTGAGAATGATAGTTTCCTTGCCTAGCATCTGCCTCCCGACACCTCGATAATATTACTTCTGCTAAACAACCCACGGCGAACAGTCAGTGTGGAGACCTTTACGGGTCCTCGCCCAAAAGCGGCATAGCAACAATGAGAGTTGCCGACTCACAATCACACAGCTTCAAGGAGATGCATCATACCGACCCAGTGTTTGCCACCAACATCACCACATGAAAAATGACTATAAATAATGGTGAGATTATTCATCCCACTTCCTTCCCCTTAATAACTGAGTCACGTCAATGTCCAGTCAAATAAGCAATGAAATTCGCTATCTGTGTGAAAGGTACTGTAATAAAAGCAAATATTTCATGTTTTAATCCTCTAATTAATGTGTTCCACTCGCATATAAACCCATTAATCTCATAACCTATTGAAATTTGAGTCCAGTGCATGTTCGTAGTAGTTCCTTATTTCCTCCCAGCATGGGGCGATCTCATTAGTAAATGTCAAACAGAGATGAGAGTTTTCAGTTCATACGGTGTGTGTGTGTGTGTGTGTGTGTGTGTGTGTGTGTGTGTGTGTGTGTCTGTGTGTGTGGTATTTCTTCACCAGCTGCTGCTAGTCCTCGTTTCCCATGTATAGTAAATATCGTACAAAAGATTGAAAACTGTATACAGAAAAAAAAAAATGAATTGTAAAGAATACAGACGGTCAATACTGATTCAATGAGAAATGTAATATATAATTTCTTTATTGCTTTATTAGTTATAGCGTACAGAACTTTAAGAATTATGTATATACTGGGTGTCCCATTTATCTTGACCACCCTAAATAACTGTTTGTCCAGATGCAAATTACAAACTGTTCCAAGCAAGTGTTCTATAGCAGTCAGGGGGACATCAATAAGCATGACTGCATCAATAAGCATGACTGCCTTCGTTGTAACTTTGTTTTTTACAAAGATATGTACAGCGGTATGGCTTTTTTAAATGGCATCCTGAATTTTTTATTTGGTAATTCATTTCCTCTCCTAAAGACCTAGTCAAAAATGTATCACAGTGTACCATTCACTGAAACACAACGTAATTAATTACATAACACAACATTGACGTTGACGCTCCCAGCGCTTAGCGCAAGTACTCGGGGTAATGGAACACACCCACGTGCTGACGTTGACAGGACAAATGTAAGCATAAGTAGAATGCACACCCGTCATTCCGTCAACCATCGTCAGTTGAAGAGTTGTGTGAGTAGAATGTACACAAACTAAGAGAAGGTAGAAATGCTACTCGTCTATGGTGATGTAAGAACAGTAATTGCAATACTGAAACTTCCTGGCAGATTAAATCTGTGTGCCCGACCGAGACTCGAACTCGGGACCTTTGCCTTTCGCGGGCAAGTGCTCTACCATCTGAGCTACCCAAGCACGACTCACGGCCGGTCTCACAGCTTTACTTCTGCCAGTATCTCGTCTCCTACCTTTCAAATTTACAGAAGCTCTCCTGCGAACCTTGCAGAACTAGCACTCCTGAAAGAAAGGATACTGCGGAGACATGGCTTAGCCACAGCCTGGGGGATGTTTCCAGAATGAGATTTTCACTCTGCAGCGGAGTGTGCGCTGATATGAAACTTCCTGGCAGATTAAAACTGTGTGCCCGACCGAGACTCGAACTCGGGACCTTTGCCTTTCGCGGCAATCCAAACTGATATTCCCCGAGGTCAGTTTTACCAGTTTTTCTATTCTTCTGTAAGTAATTCATAATTGTTTTGCAACCATATATATATATATATATATATATATATATATATATATATGTGTGTGTGTGTGTGTGTGTGTGTGTGTGTGTGTGTGTGTGTGTGTGTGTGTGTGTATATGTGTATGTGTGTGTGTGTGTGCAGAGTGTCCCATTTATCTTGACCACCGTAAATAACTGTTTGTCCAGATGAAAATTACAAAATGTTTCAAGCAAATGTTCCTTAGCCAACGGGTTGACATCAATCAGCATGATTGCCTACATTATAGCTTTGGTGTATCTATATACCACACACAAAGTATTAATTTGGAAATATATATACATATATATATATATATATATATATATATATATATATATATATTCGCATACCATTTTCAAAGTACAATAAAGCTATTCTAAAAATCTCTAAAGATTAATGTTACAAATCATAAAAAAGTGTGTTACTTCACTGTAGGGGAAGAGTGTAATCTTGAATCTGACTTGTGTAACTGCCTCCCTCAGATGTAATCTAGTATCAGAGACCCTGAAGATAACAAGTACAATAGCATCAACTGTAACCTGACACCAGATGCTGACCTTGCTGAGTCCGCTTTTTTCTTGCCAGAACGCCCATTGCTCTCCTACTGGGCCGTATGACATTCAATGCACAACTAACTTCAACTAAGGACAGTGAACTTCTATTGTGATCGGTGAGGCCTGTCAGAAAGGTCACTGTGACGAGGCACGCCCACCTAGTGCTCATCGGTACTGCCACACAAAATGGGTGCACTGGACCTCTATACAAGTTGCGGTCCATAGGGGTGTAACGAATAGAGTCTGTTTAGAGTACAGAGGTTAATACAAGGTGCAATGAGTCGCTGAAGGCAACCCTTGAGATCTGAAGCGAGAGGCAGAGGCTATTGATTCTAACGCTGGAAGAAATTGTTTCGCCATTGAGAACTTCGTGCGCAATCTTCCGTCTTCTCAGACCAATCCGTTCAACGTGAGAAAACCTCCAGAGCATTAGTGTTGTGAGATTAATGTTGAGTCATGTGGCAAATATTTTGTACAGACAGGACTTTGGAATCAGATGTGTCTCAGGTTTCAGTAGTTGAGCGAAAAATTACACAGGACGTATAATGTGTGTGAACACGTAATCTCATTTCTTTGTTGTTGCGTGTGTCCAGCTTCCATTCAATAACAATACATTTTTTAATAATGCTCAACACTAAATAGACACAGCATGTTTGTACCCTGATCTGAAGAAGACCGTTAAAGCGGTTGAAACTAGTAATCACTGTTTTCTACAGTTTCATCTTGTCAAATAAAAATCTAAGTAAAAAAGGTACAGCATTCATTCAGATCTCTCTCTCCGTGTTGACTTTCTCAGGCAATTACTTTATTTACTTATTTCTTTTTTCACTTCAGCTTTATAATGTTCTATAACTTGACTTTGACTGTTCGTATTTTAAAGACAAAGTTCTCGCAGGCTGCACTATGCCTGTATTGGAAGGCTGAGAAGAGTAGACCCACCTGCGTGGCCGCCAGCCAGTCGTTCCTGCTGTGGAAGAGGGCGACCGGGACCTCCACCCTGGACAGCACGTAGTCGGGAGGAGAGGGGCAGCCGTATACCTCGGGATTCCGCAGGCCGTAGTCGAACTTCCGGAACCGACCTGCTCACACCGAAACAGCGACTCTGAGGAGGACCAAACGAAGTTCACTAGAGTGTCGAATTTCGTAAATAAACGGATTCCATTCGTGTGCGCCGGCCGGAGTGTCCGTGCGGTTCTAGGCGCTACAGTCTGGAGTCGAGCGACCGCTACGGTCGCAGGTTTGAATCCTGCTTCGGGCATGGATGTGTGTGATATCCTTAGGTTAGTTAGGTTTAAGTAGTTCTAAGTTCTAGGCGACTGATGACCTCAGAAGTTAAGGCGCATAGTGCTCAGAGCCATTTGAACCATTCTTGTGCATCCTGAATCTCGTTTCAGTTTTAATATTTTTAAAGAACAGGATAAGTCTATCCTTAACCTTTGTCTGCTGCAGAATCCTTGAACATATTCTCAGTTCGAATATAATACATTTCCGTGAGAGGGAAAAGTTTCTGTCCACAATCAGCACCGTTGTGGAAATCATCGCTCGTGCGAAACTGAGTTTGCTCGTTTTCCACGTGATATCCTGATAACCACGGATGAAAGGCAGTAGCCAGATTTCACATTCATAGATTTCTGGAAAGCGTTTTACACTGTGCCCCCCCTGTAGATTATTAATGAAGGTACAAATATACGGAATAAAATGTAAATACGCAAAACTGTAACCAGTCACTTTTCTGAATAGTTACTTACTATTCCATGAACCGGTTTTCGAGCCTTTTTCAGGCTCATCTTCTGATGGTTTTCTAAGAGTTACATCGCTATTTCTAGCGTAACGCTGGGTGCTGGCTCTGTGACAAGAAGATGAGACATGCTTTAATGTACCGTCATAAGCATTGCTTATCAGTCGATAAGGATGCAATATTTTTTTATTTTTTTTTTATTTTTTATTTTTTATTTTTTAGTTTTGTGGTTACTGCGACAGTACGGACGGCTTTTCTCTGATAGCTTCTGTCTGCTTCGATTTTGATAGCCAGTTGGTACATCACTTCACACTCTTTTACACAATCTGTATGCATTTACACTGTGATAACGAAACTCTGTCAGCATTCAGCATGTGCTATACAACTGTCGTTTGTTAAAATATCTTGACGAAAAGATATAACATTGGTCCAATTTTTCCCAGAGATGTTATTTGTTTTTGTTTGCGTGTATTAAAATTGATATATGGGCAAATACCAGATTGGCGTTAAAATGAGAGCTCAAAATAAAATAAATTAATTAATTGCTATAAGAACAAATTTCAAGTGATCTAATGTGTTATTTCAATTCTTGTATCAGCTTATAATACAGTCAGTTTATCAGGAACAGAAATAAGTCAGCAGTTCATTTGAAATTTTTTTCTTGTTTTAAATTTAAAGCTCATGGTCACAAAAACAGCTGCAGTTCATAACAAATAGTATAACTTTTATACATATTCCCTCTAGCTGAAATAAACAGAATCTACCTTTAGTAATATTTCAGATCACATTACTGTATAAGTCAACGGGCCATCTGAACTTCTTTCTTGGTTTTCAATATAAAGTGTATGATCATACAAACAGATTTAGTTCACTAAAAATACCATACATGTAATTAACAGTCACGAGTTCTAATGGATAAGCTTAATACGAAATAGATTTCAAAAAAATGTTTGAAATGGCTCTGAGCACTACGGAACTTAACATCTGAGGTCATCTATCCCCTAGAATTTAGAGCTACTTAAACCTAACTAACCCGAGGACATCACACACATCCATGCCCGAGGCAGGATTCGAACCTACGACCGTAGCGGTCGCGCGGTTCCAGACTTCAGCGCCTAGAACCGCTCGGCCACACCGGTCGGGTCTCGAAGGCTTCTTAAGTAACAGAAGCAAATTCATTGTTCTAGACTACGAGTGTTCATAAGAGACAATGATATTGTTCGGAGTGCCCCAGGAAAATGTGACAGAGCCGCTCTTATTCCCTATATACATAAATGATGTTACTGACAGGGAGAGCAACAGTCTGTGACTGTGTGCTTATGATGCTCAGGTGCACGGGAAGCTGTCGTCGTTGAGTGACTGTATGAGGATATAAGATGACAGACCGAATTTCCATCTCGTTTCAAAGATGTCTGAGACAGTGGAAATATCCTACGACTTCAAGAAGAATGTGGCGATTCCAATTCCAAGAGAAAAGGCAAGACTGAACCATAAGTTTAATAAGTTATGGTTGCAAAACAATTATGAATTACTTACAGAAGAATAGAAAAACTGGTAAAACTGACCTCGGGGAATATCAGTTTGGATTCCGGAAAAAATGTGGTAACACGATGTGGTGCAACATATCATTACGGGGAAAGCAATGTGTTACCATTCTGCCAGACGAATGATGGTTGGGACGTCAGCCAATTTTTTTCCTGTTAGTTAAGGGATAAGTTTCGACTGCATACTGTCTGCAGATTTTGTTTCTGATGAACATGAGTGTGGTGTGCGTACTGTAAGACCTCCGGTACACACACCATCAGATTATTTGACTTGTCACTCTAATGAAGTGGGCGAGTGTCAGCAATATGTCTCGTGGTCTTATCGTGGCGTGTTTATCTTCTGCTGTTAGGTCAGATGATAGAAATGCCACTTGCACGCTTAGAGTAACTGATTGACAGTGACCAACTTTAAACAGAACTTGATTAATTTTCATACACATTTATTAAAATAATAACAATCATAAACCTTACCTAACTTGATTCTGGATGCTATTTACAATTGACAATCTGAAGTGCCTTTGGTCTTGGTACGTTAGTCTTATTCTCACATACCTCTGATACTTGACAAAGTGTCTAGTCATTTATCTTCGTGGCTATGTACAGGAATATGGTAATCTTATTAGTCACAGACTGAAACTTGACTATAGACTGATACAGACAAATGCAGACTAATGCAGACCAACTAATCGGAGGTCTGTACACTCGTTATAGTACCTCGAGCGTTCATGTATCACTGAGCGAGTGTGATCCGTGAGGAGAAAAGGTTCTACGTTAGCAGCAATCTCATTGGCTGCGTGACATATTAATACGCGGATCGGCGGAAGCAGAATTTGGTCCGTCTCTAAGACAGCGCCATCTCGTAGTGCGGAGACGGATGAGTGCTGCGCGTGTGCTGTTGTGCTTAGCGGGGTGCGCTCTATTGGGAAAGTTGTGTACACTCTGACTACGCGGAACTATGTACACAACAATGAGCCCATGTGGGGATAGACGAGGTGTATGCAAAGCAGAAAAACGTGACCATGGAATACCGAATATCATGACAATCATGGCGACGTCGCGAAAAGTAAATGCATCTGTAGTTTGACAGATCTCTACAGAGGTAGACTGATTGTATAGACAAGCAGTGCTCGATAAAAGTCCGTAAAAGAACTGTATGTGAATTGGTTCCGTACTGTAACTAAAGATTAAATATACGTACAACTTACAAGAAGAAGTCGATGTCATTAGGAGTGATCGAATACAAATCTAGCATCTCAGTTAACACGGAAGAAAATGCAGCGATGAAAAGATTTGCAGCTGAGAGAAACACACGGCCTTTCCGACATTGGTTTGTAAAGCAGAAATCGGAACTAATAAGCAACAGTGATCGAAATCTTTTCACTTCATTCGGGCTCAGATCCACAACATGACCCAGAAGTGGGCGAAACACGTCAACACGTGGCAATATTGACATTACGTCCTCAGTGGCGGATTTACGTATAGGGCCACTAGGCATGGGCCTAGGGGCGGCACCTTAAGGGGGCGGCATTTTTTGTTCTCTACTCATTTTAACCTTTTAAGTTTTAAAATAACTGCGTTTACAAGCGACAAAAATTTTTAATATTGTTAAACAACCTGCTAGTTTGAATAAGCCTTAAGAACGAAAATTCGACAATACAAGCTTGGAAATATACATAGTTTACTTGGCGACTGAATGGAAATTTAACATTGGGTTTCTGTCTGGTATCATCCTCGTGGTGTTTCAAAATATTTTGAAGGAAGCTGCCAGGACGGCAATGCATAACACAATGATCGAAACGTTATTATTCCGACAATGTTGTCGGCCCTACTTCACCCTACCATATTTTCCCCGTGAAAATACCGGGACCCCTGAAAAGCTGTGATAAACTAATCTGCAGTTTCTTAAATACTATAACATGAGGGGGCCTCAGTATGTAAAACCCAATTCTACTTAAATTTCTTGTAGAAATTACGGGGAAGTATCAAGTTATCTCTCCATTACTGTAAACAATGTGAAAGCTCTGTGGTCTTCAATATCTGAGCTGTGATTTAATGGAACCCGTTTAACAAAACATGTTGATACTGGGAATGTTTTACATATTTAAACCCTTGTTTATACGAAAAGAACATAAGCAGAATATCTAATAATCTGTGAAATACACTTCACAACAGTTTAAAAATATTATTTATTTATTTACTTAGTTACTTTTTGGCGAAAAAAGAAGAAGAAACCAACTTCCGTTTGCCTCATTTATTGTGCTGCAGCCTGCAAGATATCAAAGTTCCCACTCATTGCAATCGAATAGTACGTGACATTGCGAATTTTATATTAAACTTCTTAACTAACCTTTTTTTTTCTTCGAGGAAAGGTTATTTTTAATTTATGTTGGAACAAAAGGTGCAGTTGCGTGTAGACATAACAGCAGTGTTCATACAAATGACAATACACCACATCAACTACCAACAAGACTACTTAAACTTTGTAGTCTGTCTTCTCTGTCCACAGAAACCGCTAAAATGTTATAAGAATAAGTGGGATAAGAGTCGTTCCAGCACACCTCACTGCAAGAAACTGCAAAAATTATTTCCTTTTTTAAATTAGAAACACAGTCTCAAGAACATTCAGAACATATTGCGTCCCAGCTAAAATTCCGGCGACGCGGGAAACAGAAGCCAAAATAGGGACTGTCCCATTTTCTTTACGAGACGAATTGCAGCCGGCAGGTGCGCTTCTACTGTTCACTGCCAACAGAGAAACAGATTACAACGAAATTAAATTATTCTTCATTGTCATTCTTTCATAGCACAGTTACGTCGAGTAATCTGACATGGTCAGTTCATCGCTCCGTACTTAAATGAAAAATCTTTGTGCTCGTGTGCCGTGTTTAAAGTAAAAATCTTTGTTCTCATGTGCGGTGCATTATGATTGGAACTGGACACAGTCTTTCTTTCTTTCCTTTTACAAATTTTTATCTTTTGTTTTGACTGTTGGTTGACAATTTTGTAAATGCCTTAACATGAATAACAGTGAAAAAAGCAAATGTGCAAAATTAAGTGAGGTGGCATTTCGGAAATTATCGAAGGAAAGGTGTGGACGGGAAGGTAATGCTCTAAAACCGTTTGGCAGAATAGATAAATTTTTTGTAAAAAATATTTCTGGTTCGACTTTGAGTTGTAGTACGGACGATATTTCTGGCACTGCAGCTGTTGTAAAAGAAGTAAATATAGATGAAACAAAAGTTAAAAGTGAAGAAAAGTAAGTTGTTCCTGATTTCGAGTTTCACGAAAAACTAAGTGTCGAGTCAACATTACGAAAAGAAATAACCATGTTAGTGATGACCCTGCAGAATGGTGTGTCAATGAGTCAACAATCGACATCCTCTTATAACGTGGCATTAATCAAAATTGTAACGGTGTTTTTTTTCTAATTCAAGAAGATCTGTAGGTGATAAAACCAGATATTTGAGCAAAAACGTATTTTACCATAAACTTTTAAATGGTGAATCAACTTCGCATGTTTTCTAGTATACTCCCATAGCACCGGTGCTGTTTCTTGTGCACCATGTTAATTGTTCAGAGATAAGGGGCAAGTGCTACTAATGTTATTGCAGATTGGAAAAATATTTCTAATATTTTCTCTCTTCATGAGAATTCACTGGAACCCAAAAATTCTTGAGTTATCACTCTTAACAAGGAAAAAGTCAGTTGGAACAATAGATAACCATTTCGGGTCATATGTTGAGACAGAAAAAATGTACTGACGCAGTGTGTTGAAAAGGGTGTTTGCAGTAGTGAAGAAGCTAACTAGTTGTGGACTTCCCCTACGTGGACACGTTGAACGATTCAATTCATTATATAATGGTCAGTTTATGATGTCTTTCGAACTTATAACCGAGTTTGATCCTTTTCTCACAGAGCACACTGAACGATATGGAATTCCAGGGCAGGAACATAACAAGTTATCTTTCTTCAACAATCTGTGATGAAATAATAGAGCTTCTTTCTGAACGAATAAAAAGAATTATCACAAGTGAAATAAAACAGGCCAAATATTTCTCTATAATAGTAGATTCTACTGCAGACATTTCACATATTGATCAATTACCTTTCATATTAAGATATTTGAACAAGAATGGTGAACCTGTTGAATGTTTCCTTCTGTTTTTACCAAAGCCAGGACACAAGTCCTAAAACTTAGCTGAGGCTGTACTAAAAGTCCTGTCTACAAATTCCATTGATATTACTGACTATAGAGGACAGTTGTATGGTAAGGCAAGCAATATGTCAGGAACTTACATTGGTTTGCAGACACGCATTAAAAAACGATATCCGAAAGCGCATTATGTGCCTTGTGCAGCACATTCTTTGAATTTAGTCAACACTAGTGCTGCAAGCTGTTGCCGGGAAGCATGTTCATTTTTTAATGTAGTGCAAAATGTTTATAATTTTTTCTCTGCTTCTACACAGTGCTGGGATAAACTTGTTTCTTTCATGAAAACAGGAAGCAAAACGGTAAAACTTTTATCAAAAACATGTTGGTCAGCAAGAGAGTATGCGTGTGTAAGTCTATATGAAAACTGGGAGGGCATTATCAATGCCCTCACATATATTGCCAATAATACGTTTGAAATACCACTTGTGCGAAATAAGGCTTCAGCTTTGTTGAATCAACTCAGCAGACTAGAAACAGTATTCATAACGACAATTTGGAAGGACATACGCAAGAGATTTAATAGTGTAAATCTGAAATTGCGAAGTGTAAATATTGATACTAAAATAGTACATGAATTATATGAATCACTTGTAGGATTTATTGCATCTATTCGTGGCATGTTGGACTATTACGGAACTAAATCCATAGAGACTGTGACTGATATAGACTATGAATGCACCTATAAAAGATCACGACAACGTAAACTTCATGCTGACGAAGATGTGGACTCTAAAGAAGTTTTTCTGATTGGAAGGGGAAAATTTAGAGTCGAAACATTTCTCCAAGTACTCGACAACTTGTACGCCGAATTAGTGAGGAGGAAGCAAAGTTATAGAACACTGTTGGGATCCTCCACAGTTTTCAGTAACCATAAGAACAGTTCACCTGACGATATTGCTGAACGTGCAGAAAACCTCCGAGCGTCATATGACACAGATTTAGAGCCTTTCTTCCCTAGTGAATGTGTACGTTTCGCAACACTTTTGAAATCGTCTGAGATTAGTGATATACCAGTCGAAATGAGTAAATTTTTACGAAAAGAGAGATTACAGTCCGTGTTTCCGAATGTTGGCATTTCTCTTAGAATATTTCTATGCATGTCACTTAAAAATTGTTCAGCAGAACGCTCGTTTTCGGCTCTTAAAAGACCGAAATCGTACCTGCTTGTTGGAACCTCGACAGCAGTGGGTAGTACTGGAAAGATTCGTCTAGGTGGGTTGTCAGAATCAGTAACAAACACTTGTAAAGGGCACATAAATGTAAAAATCGTTTACTGGCAGAAACTTTCCACAAATGTATATGACCATTTTATTCATATCTGAATCAGCTCGATGGACTTTTTGGATAGCAAGCCAGTAGCATGCATACTCATAACGCGACAATGGCCAGTGGCCAAAAGCAATCAATTAGTTTTCGAAAATTTTAAAGATGTAAATTATTCCATGATCACCCACACATTTGAGCATTCACTGAACTCTGGATGGAGACATCTGTTCAACAAACAGAACCACGAAAGGGAGTCTCTAAACTGACAAACATGTGGTGGGCAAGTGCCCAAAAAGTTAGTCATTCTATATAAATTTGGATTTCACAAAATAATCTTGAAATATATGCATCCGGGTGCTCACTGAAATCAGGGGAGAAAGATATATTCATTAAATATAGTAGAGGAAAGATAGGCTTGAGTTAAGACACACGTGGTGGGCTGATGACCGAAAATCTATGAAGTTATGAAAATTCAGGAAGCGCAAAATAATTTATAAAAATCCGAGCGATTGTAGAAGAAATGGGGCCTGTTGTTAAATTTTGTACCTGTTCTCAGCAGATTGGTGCATCCACCCTAAGTGACCAACTAGCATCTCTGGTTCCACCTCATGCCGTCGAAAGGTTAGGTTGACACTACAAGCCTATAACTCTACGAAAGTCTCTGGATACACGCAATGGGAAGGGGAAGCAGGAAAATGGTGGCATGAAACAAAAAATTTATAAATAAACACACATGCACTTCCCTTTAGCAGAGACTATGTGACTAATAACGCACAAAACGACAAAACTGAAGAGAAAAAGGGGCATCAACTAGTTCCTTTCAACAAGTAAAGGAACAATTTGCTCTCAGCCTTCTGAAAGCAAATTTTGTTGACCACTTTCGAAACTTTTAATGGTTCTTTGTGGCACACAGTCCATTGTGTTTTACTGCGCATAGGGCACTGGATAATAATAAGTCAATAAAATACAGTTATCCTAAATGATAGTGTTCTTAAATTAGGACTTCCACTTTTGATGTCACTCTGAACAATTGACTCGGCTTGGGAGAATAAAAGGAAGAATAGGGCTGTAGACAGCGGGCGTCTTACTATTTCATAAGTACAAAAGATTAGACACGTATGTACTCATACATGTTCACCTTGCAGCCAGACGCCATTTCTGTTATCTACAATACCAAGCTTTTGATTGGAACTGTAAACTCAACGGTGTATTATTGTGACCAACACAAGCACTCAAGACAATGGCTTCGTCATTGACCACCAGTATGCGAGCAGGGGCACAACGTCACGGTAGAAATATGTTGCATACAGCATATAACGACAGATTTTAAGAAACTGAATATACTGCACGTAGATTTGGAGCATGCAGAAACGATCTCACATAAGTATAAAACAAAAAAATAAATAACATGAAAAGGTAATGATGTTTGGTGATGTAGCGAGCTCGCTTCTGCTTATTACTGTATATTGCTCGGTTCACATTCAGCACATACGGAACGTGAAGAAAGTGAAGCCAACCAAAGAAAGAGAAATAAAAATTAACACAGGGGAAATAAATTGCACAAACATGATGTGCTGCAGTCTGGGTGAGTTCAGTATCTACATTTCAACCCTGATAGAGAAATACGCAGAATATTTGAGACTGGTAGAGTCAGGGACTAGGATTTACTACGTCCCGAACATTCGAGCCTGCTGTAGTAATGTACATCCCTAACGTTTTGTACCACACGTCTTACGGTTTTCTACAGAAATGAACTCCATTTTAATGCAGCGAATTTTTTTTTTTTTTTTGTTTCGATGTGGTCTAATATCCAAATTCAGAGGAAGCAGGGCTTGAACATATGTTTATTAAGTATATAATATTTGAAGTATAGCTTTCTGAGGAGTAACAGACTCTCGTGAGTGCTTCCTCGTAACTAAATCACTCACACTCCATGCACATAGCAATGAATGGTAAATAACATTCCCTATAGCCTTAATCATTTCTCTATCACAATTAAATGAAATGGAAAGCTCTCCATATAAGAAGAAGCTTTGTTGTTGCATCCGAGTCACGTGTAAATGTAACCTGAATTAGGCTTCATGAAGCGTGTCGATGGCGGAGGGATGTTGCAGAAAACGAAAACGTTACTTCAAAAATCTTTGCAGGCGTAGTTACTAAGGTAGAGACATGAAATATTGCAGGTTCAAAGGAAAATAGTTTTGTTGTAATGGAAAAATATTGTCGAACATCGAGGATTAGTATTTTGCCACAAATACAGATTTTTAGTTTTTTCATTGCCTTTTTATAACAGAATTTCTAATTATGCAATTATATTGTGAATTTCGTTCTTAGGTCCTAAGAGGATTATAATATCACTCAACAATAATGATTAGTTTATGTTTAAAATTTTGTTACTCACAAAGTTCTGAATTTCGTGTTACGAAAATTAACTACTGCTTACTAACATGTAGTACTAGAAACCAGAATTTAATTGAAGAATACTATATTCCTTTAGTTCCAAAGAGGCAGCAACATAGGCTATGTCGAGCAGGTCCTGAAAATTTCATAGTAATGGCTCACACACTTTTTCGGAAAAGGCTTCCAATAACGCTAAAAATATAAAACCGATGTATTGCAATTTAAAGTCTTATTTCGTATATTTCAACATGTAATACGCTTATCTGTGTTTTAAAATCCTTTGGACTGATACTGCTCATCCTCCAAGCTTCTCTCCTCTCCCCTTCTAACGTGTCTGGCCTATATTTGTAGATCAGACTGTGCTGTTAACTTTGGTAATCCTGCTCTGGTCGATGGTATAAAAAGCGTTTTCAGTCAACACACCTGGATTGACACCAGCCCTCTTCGGCATTTCAGTTCCGCTTTTATTTCCATCAACAAATATAAAACTTCATCATAGACATCCATTTCTAGTACATTTAGTTCACAAAATGTAATCTTTGAGCATCTAATTCCATTTAAATTATGTAGACTTCTATTCTCATTACGTATTCTATGCAGACCCTACCTCAGTAAATCAGGGATTGCAAGAAACGTGAATGTGAGCGAAACTGTATCCATAACGTGTTTACTTTGAGTGCTTATGCATAAATATATTTTCTTATGTTATAGTAACACCAATACTCCTTCCGGCACAAATTATGCGTTGGTGTTTGGGAAGTAGATAGTTTAAAACAAAATTATCCCTCACAGCACGTCTCATTGTCTTTGAATTGATTCCATGAAATCTATATTTCTTAAACACAGTTTTGGCGCCTCTCTTTGTGTCTATCTGTTCACTTCCACGCAAATAATTTGTTAATTCATTCCCCCCGTAGTAATACGGGTTCGTATTAACAAAACGTAAATAAACCACACACACTAAAGTTGTAAGATAAAGATTAATCCAAAGACACAAATTCCTACCAAAGATATAGATTTCAGCCAAAGTTAAGTTTATAACTGTATCACGTGAAAAGAGCCTTTACACTCACAAAAATACCGCTGATGCAACCCTATATCCAGCAAAAAATACATATTTGTAAAATCTAACTTTCAAACCTAATTCCATGACATCACCATGCAGACTTAAAAATTTTTATATTTTAAAGGCATTTCCCATTCTGTTATAAAGCTAAAATTTATACACAGCGTAGATTAATCTCCATGGATTAAGAACAAATATATTCATGACTTGGATTTTCAGCTCCTTGTGTTCACCGTGTTTGCAGTTAAAATTGTTGGATGTAGGGCGCGCCTGTTATGGAAAACACCGTTTCTTCAAGTTCCCAAACATGTTTCAGCATCTCTGTGCCATCATCAGTGGGTTTCTGTTTTATTTAATCTGTACTGTAAAATTTTTTACTAAATGATTACAAAATTACGGTAATATTTAGTTCAAACAACAATTTGTTTCTTTTAGTTAATACCTGTACACTCGGTTTTCATGGTTTTTCAGGATCACTTGTGTATTATTTATACAGGTAGCTTGTCATCTGCAATTAAACGATGTTGATGAGCAATGTTGTTGGGAGTTAACCTATCATTTTATGTTTTAAACGTAATTTAGTTTGTCGTTATGTTTCGCGCCTGTACTTACGTTTTCGCGTGGCAAGCCCTTATATTTCATCTCAGATAATGTTGTAATCATTTAGTAAAATGTTTACATTATAGATTAAATAAAACAGAAACCCACTGATGATGGCACAAAGGTGTTGACACATGTTTGGGGACTTGAGAAAACGGTGTTTTGCGAAATTGGCGGACCCTTTATCCAACACAACATACATTTTTGTAAAATCTAATTTTCAAACCTAATTCCATGACATCACCATTCGACGTCTCACGTCTCTATGGCGTAATGAATTGAAATAAAACGTTTACCATGTATGAAGCTTTGTCGTTGCAATCGAATTAAAAAGAAATTTCTCATGTTGTAGACTTTATGAAGGGTGTCAATTGCGTAGTTATTGTACACGGGAGAGTGATAAACTGTGGTGTGGATCGTATAATTCACTAGTAAAAGAGACAAGTTGGACTTGACCAATTTCCTCCTGCACGAGTTGTTGCAGTTTAGTCCGATCGATGTACCCTAATAGACAACTCAAACGGTGGCACATTAAGCTGCTACTGCTCGCACAACTTTATTATTGGACTTCCCTGAAACACAGGGACTGTCTCACCGCATGGTGTGGTATCTCGCACAATTTGTATGCAACTGTTAGATAGACAATCAATAAAGTGTAGACAGCAGCAGAGGTGTATGTCGTGATGACTATTATGTGACACAACCCCTAATTTCTTCAACACGGCACCCGCAGTTAATGTTACTGCTCAGCAGTTTATGTACAGTATGAAATGAAGGTATCGGCGTATTTAGAGTTACAGCAAGTTATAACAGGAAGACCTAAACATCGCTCACCGATTATGTCTTGGTCTGTCCCGACTAGCCAACTGGTGCCTACAAGGCAGTACGAGGAGCGATCTGTATCCATTGGACTTGCGATCAGCATGTCAGCATCCCCGCCAACCGTTATTGGCAGTAGACGAATCCTGGTGATAGCGCTGCTTCTTTATTCAAGCTGCTCCCCATGTGGTCTAACAAGGTCTGAGTCGACCTCGTTCCAGACCTCCCCACATAAGACAAATCCGAGGAGCTACCAGACTGAAACCCTCGCACTTCCGCACACAAAGCAGCGAAGCTAGCCATTCGGCTGTAAAGACGGTCTACATTCAGACACAGTAAACATTAGTACCATAAAGCTCAACAATTTACACACAAAACAGCTGTTTTTACCGATATCTCTTGAATTCAGAATGAGATTTTCACTCTGCAGCGGAGTTTGCGCTGATATGCAACTTCCTGCAGATTAAAACTGTGTGCCGGACCGAGACTCGAACTCGGGACCTTTGCCTTTCGCGGGCAAGTGCTCTACCAGCTGAGCTACACAAGCACGACTCACGCCCCGTCCTCACAGCTTTACTTCTGCCAGTACCTCGTCTCCTACCTTCCAAACTTTGCAGAAGCTTTCCTGCGAACCTTGCAGAACTAGCTCTCCTGAAAGAAAGGATATTGCGGAGATATGGCTTAGCCACAGCCTGGGGGATGTTTCCAGAATGAGATTTTCACTCTTCAGCGGAGTGTGCCCCAGGCTGTGGCTAAGCCATGTCTCCACAATATCCTTTCTTTCAGGAATGCTAGTTCTGCAAGGTTCGCAGGAGAGCTTCTGTAAAGTTTGGAAGGTAGGAGACGAGGAATTGGCAGAAGTAAAGTTGTGAGGAGGGGACGTGAGTCGTGCTTGGGTAGCTCAGTACACGTCTGCTTTCCGCAGCGCTGTGGCGAGGACGTCTAGTTTACGTCCCGTCCGCGCGGTCGCGAGTGCCCGTAGTTGTTTACTACTTCGTCGCCGCTAGTTTAGAGTCCATCACTACCGACGCAACATGGCACATTCATACAGACAAACCACCATCAAGATCAGTTTTCAAACCGATCATGCACGACCGCGAGCTTTTGAAGTGGAACGTTTTCTACGTGACGACGTTAAAATTGACCCGCGAGACATAATTGGTATCCATCTCTCTATCACGAGCAGTGTTGTCTACGTCAAGCTAGTAAGTGGCGAGGTGTGCAACAGAATCGTGAGCGCACATGCGAACGATCTTAAATTCAAACATTCTGATGGCCATATTGGGGCGGTCTCTATCGATCACGAGGGGCTTGGCCTCCGTACGATACGCGTCTTCGAACTCCCTTTCGAAGTACCACCGGAGTCACCGCGGCTTTCCAGCCCTACGGCAGAATGATCAGCCATATGGCCGAAAAATGGACCACCTTTACAACGTACCCCGTTCTTAACGGGGTACGACAGATTAAAATTGAACTGACCAAACATGTTCCGTCATATCTTGTCATCGGCGGATGTAGGGCGATCATTATGTATGACGGTCAGCCACGCACTTGTTCTGGTTGTGGCCAAGAAGGGCACGTCCGGTCGGATTGTCCTCGACGACGGCTTACTCAAATCCCGACAGGTGAATCTATGACTCCTTCTACGGTGACGACCCTTCCTCTCAATTACGTCGAAGTTACACGGGCAGCAACTCTTTCCGATGCTGACGACAGTAGTCCGATAGCCGCCCCCGATGGAGAGACCAAAATGGCTTCTGCAGTACAGGATCCGGC
Organism: Schistocerca piceifrons; assembly: GCF_021461385.2. Lineage (NCBI taxonomy): Eukaryota > Metazoa > Arthropoda > Insecta > Orthoptera > Acrididae > Schistocerca > Schistocerca piceifrons. The sequence continues at coordinate 334,462,111 of NC_060144.1, forward strand.
CTCTACAACGGCGCCCCCACCTGAAGATAATCACCGATCGACCTTGCAAGAAGGCGTGGATGCCAGAATGGACATTGACCAACGGGTTGTGCCGACAGCGGCTTTTCTTCCAGATACCGGAGCAGCTGACGAAATCCACCCACATTCAGATACTGAAACACACGTCCGTAAACAGCGTTCCCCGCGAAAACACAAGAGACGGCGGCGTGCTCCATCGGACGAGTGTTTGCAGCGATCGTCTGACATGGACTATGGAAATTCCGACGACGGTACCGGCGGTACAGAGGCCGCTGTAACTTCAAACTCAACAGATCGCCGTGGTGACGGCTTCAGCCCCTCAGACCCCACAGCACAGCAGGATCACAAGCAGACATCCGCTGCCGATTCCCAGCCAGCAGAGCCGATGGAGTCAGCGCCGAGTGCCGCAGCAGCCACTAACAGCCACCAACAGCCGATGGTGTTTCATGGCGACTGGGCGGACGACTGTGAGGAACACTCCTTGCCCATCGTGTCGGACGACACGGGGGGAAATCTACCCCACCAGTGTTGATCCTTTCCCGCCGTCAGTTACAGTGACGAGACAGCCTTACCAGGGTATTGATGGCCAACACGGATGCTGTGGATAGACCTCAAACTTATCGCGTTGCAACTATAAACATTAACACTATACGGACGCGCGCTAAGCTATCCTTGCTTCAGGATATGTTGAACTCTGCTTCCATCGACATAGCCCTTCTCCAGGAAGTGTACGTCGACGACTTCCCAGGCATGTATGGTTACGATGCTTGCGTCTCTCCAGCTTCCCCAACAGGCAGCGGTGTCGCTGTACTTCTTCGGGAAGGGATAGTGGCGGACGATATCCTGTTTCTGCCTGGGGCAAGAGGAATGGCACTCACAGTACTGGGGGTCCGCCTTATCAATATCTACGCACCTTCCGGGACGGACAAACGTCGCGAACGTTCACGATTCTTTGCGGAAGACGTCGCCCCGCTCTTCCAAGGCCGCCACGACCATCTGGTGTTTGGAGGTGACTACAATTGCGTACTGGCGCCCAGAGATCAACTCCCACGACATAATCCGTGCCCGGAACTCGGGACGCTAATTCGAGACCTGCAGATGGTGGACACTTGGGAACATCTTCACGGCCACCGACCGGGATTCACGCACTTCACAAGTCACTCTTCCAGTCGTATCGATCGGATTTATGTCTCACGCTCTCTCGCCGCTGGAACACAGGATGCGGAACTGTGGCCTGCAGCATTCTCGGACCACTCAGCTTACGTTTGTGCCGTCACCCTGCGGCGGCAACAAGTGTGGAGAAGCCGCAGCCCGTGGAAATTAAACATCGCTCACCTGTCGTACCCGGATTGCCGCCAAGCCGTTGAGGATACGTGGCATTCGTGTGAAAATCGCCTCCGTGCCTATCCCACAACGATCCGCTGGTGGTTGGACTGCGCCAAACCGGCACTGAGACGAACGTTGATAACCTACGGTCGTGACCACGCTACCTGGCGAAGACATACACTCGACTTTTACTTCCGGGTCCTGCGCGACTGCGATGCTATGGCGCCGTCTCCGGAACGACAAACGGCGGTCCACCGTGCTAAGGCTCAGATCCTCGCTCATATGCGACGCCACCTAGAGGGGGTAGTCATCCGCTCGAGGACGCAGGATCGGATACCGAGCGAACGCCCGTCAATGTTCCACGTCCTTCGTGAACGTAAACGACGCCAACGAGCGCTGATACGCTTCATCGACACGGAGGACGGTCATCGCCTCACCACGCAACAAGACATAAACACAGCGTTCTACAATCATTATTCCCAACTCTATTCCGCTCAGACCCCTGATCCGACAGCACTGGAGGACGTCTCTCAGACGATTTACGGCACCGTCACCCCGGCAATGGAAGCAGCCTTGATGGAAGAAATTACAGAAGAAGAAGTGATCGACGCCTTTCGAAAAGGTGCTGTCAACAAGTCTCCGGGTCCTGATGGCCTCCCCTTGGAATTTTACCGGACTTTTCAACATTTATTAGCCTCCCGATGGACGGACATCTGTCGCGAACTCCTATCCCCGGACGTGCCGCTCCCTGCGGCCCTTGTGGAAGGGATGATTATTCCTATTCACAAACCGTCCGGTGGCTCACGACTGCAGGACTACCGCCCGTTGACGCTATTGAACTGCGACTTTAAGATCTTTTCTCGACCGTTGGCGGCGCGGATACGCCAGACCCTACGAAATGTTATCTCACCCGATCAAACGTCATTAGGAGGCGACAATAATATTCAAACAGAACTCAGTGAATATCGTGACTTGATCTCACTGGCGAGGGCATGTCGTCTGAAGGGTGCACTGGCGGCAATCGATTTTAGTCAAGCTTTCGACCGAGTGGACCACAACTATTTGGAAGCGGTCCTCCAACATATGCGGTACCCACAGCCATTCGTCACTGTCGTCATGCGACTACTCCGTGGCGCGACGTCCAAGGTGATCGTCAACGGCCGACCTTCGCAGCCCCTCACCATTTCTCGATCGATACGCCAAGGGTGCCCTCTGTCCACTTTACTTTACGCTGTGGCCATGGAACCTCTCCTCTGCGGCCTGCGCCAACGACTAACGGGTATGACGTTACGAGGCCACACTTTCCGGTGTAAAGCGTACGCTGACGACCTGGTGATTGTCATCCGCCACGGTGACGACACCGCTAGCGCACTAAATTGGATAACGAAATATGGCATGGCCGCTGGTAGTCGTATCAACGTCGCAAAATCGGTGGCGATGAACATCGGGGTCGGATTGTCTGAGAACAGTGTCACCCCCTTACAGCTCAGAGATAGTTTGAAATGTCTCGGCATTGACTTTACAGACGATATACGACGGACCGCTGCTCACAACTTTCGACGGCTTTTACGGAATGTTCGGACTGGAATTGCCAACAACCGCCTGCGAGCCCTGGACATCGTCCAACGGACCCAGTATGTTAACTCACATTTAGCGTCACGCATTCCGCACATCGCCCAGATATTACCTATACCGGTGATGTTAGCACGCCGTATACATGCGGCTTTTGGGTCCTTCGTGAGTTCAGGAATGCTTTTCAAGATCAAATATGAGACTCTCACCCTTCCCCCCCATCGGGGAGGGCTTGGCCTTTATCACGTTTATGACAGAGCGGTCGCCCTATTTGTGAGCACATTAGTCAAACTACGGCACCGCCGTCCGGACAGTCTGACCAGTTTGTTAATAGAAGAACTAGCACCGCCCTCCCTGTTGCCGCCTGTGCCAATACACCACGTCCCCTCCTCGCTCTTCTACATCGGTGTCTTTTACCTCGAACTCAGTTACGTTCGACTTGCCTTACCAGCGACTCAACTGGCGACGGCAAAGACGGTTTATAGGGTCCTGCAACGTGGACGACCCGATAACGTCGTGGAGAGTAAGCACCCGAACGTCAACTGGCGAATAGTGTGGAGGACAATTCACCACGTAACACTGGACACTGACGTCACGGCGATGTGGTATATCACTGTCAACGGTAAGCAGGTGACCAGATCAAGGCTACATGCGATCCACATGGTGGACTCACCCACGTGCACGAACTGTGGCGTTCAAGACGACGATGAACACCGTCTTAGCTGTGGCGAGTCTACGGCAGTGTGGCACTTAGTGAGGCAAATGTCAGCATACTTCCTTCGGGTAACGCCGAATCATATCGACCCCAAGACTATCTTATTCCCGGATGAAACGTATTACCCACGCCCTAAAACTAATGCAATGACGTGGCTTCGTGGACATGCAGTGCATTATTTGTTTCAAGACGGCACTAAGGACACTTTAGACTTTTGGAACTATTTGCAGGAACGACATTGCAAGATCCTCCGTAACCCTAAGTATCGACAATATTTTTCCAATTTTTTGTGGAGTGCGTTCCACGACCCTCCACGTAGCTGGAACATCACGGGTAAGAGAAGCTAAAATTACAATACGATGATAGAACACTACACGGTACGACTTGGGATCTACTTTCATCATTATGAGAAGTCATACCTGGATGATACAGCAGATGGAGAGTTTCGTTGTGAACCCTCACACTCTGTAGCAGTATTTGCCCCATTTCCTCTTTTTGTCCCCGGTGCGAAAAGGTCTTCGCAGTTTTAGTTTCCCCATCCGGTGCAAGATGTAGCACTGGTTAATGGTGGTATGGATTCCACCCTTCAGTTTTGTTTCATGGTTTCCTTCGCCCCGCACTTTGCTCTCTTTCTTTATGCCTTTTTCTACAACTATTAGCATGGTTTTAGTTATGTGCGTCCCCAACTCGACGCAAAGAGTGCACTTACTAGTTTTCAGTTCCTTACTGTTAAAAAAAAATTTTAAAAAAATGAAAAAAAAAATTCAAAATAAATAAATGAATAAATAAAATTTAAAAAAATCACAATAATACACCAACTGCATCCTTTGTACCACTTCACATCCCCAGGATGGGAGGGGGGGGACATCGTGGACAGGCCTCGGGTCGCGACCCCTGCCCGCCTTGCCTCCTCCAGCCCACTACCTGATTAAAAAAAATAAAAATAATAAAAAAAAACAATATAAAAAAAAAGTTGGTAGCGCACCTGCCCGCGAAAGGCAAAGGTCCCGAGTTCGAGTCTCGGCCAGGCACTCAGTTTTTATCTGCCAGGAAGTTTCATCTCTTGAATTACTTGTCACCAGACGGTGGCCCACTCGCATATTATGCAACAGGTAACGTAATGATATTAATCCTTACTAAATTCAGGATTAGTACTTTCTTCCACCAGCCCCATCAACTGTTAGCTCATCGAATTTTTCTTGTAGGATTTTATGTGAAACACCAAGTGTTTTACTCTACAAAATTATACAAAGTCGATCATAGAAAATTCATGCAGTCTTCAAGAAAGATAATATTTTGAAGGAACTGATCCATATCTGAAAGGAAATTCTATTGTAATACTATGAAAATGAAGAAAAATTAAATTAGAATTTAGACTTACAATCGGTTATTCCCGTAAGACCTACCAGAGTTGATTTCCTGGCCGTAATGCATCAGCTGCTTCATGGCAGCTCCTGCTGGTGTGTGGCCCATAATGAGCGGCAGTAGCGTCTGGAACACGAAAGAGCACAAAGCACTTTTGTTTTATGTTTCGGGACGCTATGGGCGTAGTGCGGTGCTTCTCCAGACATATTTAAATGAAAACTTGTCATTAAAGTCACAGTACTCATTCACTAAACAACCGTCTAAAATTTAGTTATACTTTTCCGCTTTCGGTATCTTGACTGGTTTGATGCTGTCTTCCATCTTTTCCTACTTTGTGTCGTACACACCTTTCGTTCCCGACATACTCCACGACCTGTTCTGTATACGTACTTCAGTTGTTGTCTGTTCCTGTTATTAACTCCCTATATTTATCCTTCGAGTGTGAAATTAACTGTTCCTAGTTGACAGATATGAAAAATACCGAACTATCAGTTTAATAAGTCACAGCTGCAAAATACTAACACGAATTCTTCACAGACGAATGAAAAAACTGGTAGAAGCCGACCTCGGGGAAGATCAGTTTGGATTCCGTAGAAATATTGGAACACGTGAGGCAATACTGACCTTACGACTTGTCTTAGAAGAAAGATTAAGGAAAGGCAAACCTACGTTTGTAGCATTTGTAGACTTAGAGAAAGCTTTTGACAATGTTGACTGGAATACTCTATTTCAAATTCTAAAGGTGGCGGGGGTAAAATACAGGGAGCGAAAAGCTATTTACAATTTTTACAGAAACCAGATGGCAGTTATAAGAGTCGAGGGGCATGAAAGGGAAGCAGTGGTTGGGAAGGGAGTGAGACAGGGTTGTAACCTCTCCCCGATGTTATTCAATTTGTATATTGAGCGAGCAGTAAAGGAAACAAAAGAAAAATTCGGAGTAGGTATTAAAATCCATGAAGAAGAAATAAAAACTTTGAGGTTCGTCGATGACGTTGTAAATCTATTAGAGACAGCAAAGGACTTGGAAGAGCTGTTGAACGGAATGGACAGTGTCTTGAAAGGAGGATATAAGATGAACATCAACAAAAGCAGAACGAGGATAATGGAATGTAGTCGAATTAAGTCGGGTGATGCTGAGGCAATTAGATTAGGAAATGAGACACTTAAAGTAGTAAAGGAGTTTTGCTATTTGGGGAGCAAAATAACTGATGATGGTCGAAGTAGAGAGGATATAAAATGTAGACTGGCAATGGCAAGGAAAGCGTTTCTGAAGAAGAGAAGTTTGTTAACATCGAGTATAGATTTAAGTGTCAGGAAGTCGTTTCTGAAAGTATTTATATGGAGTGTAGCCATGTATGGAAGTAAAACACGGACGATAAATAGTTTAGACAAGAAGAGAATAGAAGCTTTCGTAATGTGGTGCTACAGTAGAATGCTGTAGATTAGGTGGGTAGATCACATAACTAATGATGAAGTATTGAATAGAATTGGGGAGAAGAGGAGTTTGTGGCACAACTTGACAAAAAGAAGGGACCGGTTAGTAGGACATGTTCTGAGGCATCAAGGGATCACCAATTTAGTATTGGAGGGCAGCGCGGAGGGTAAAAATCGTAGAGGAAGACCAAGAAATGAATACACTACGGAGATTAAGAAGGATGAAGGTTGCAGTAAGTACTGGGAGATGAAGAAGCTTGCACAGGATAGGGTAGCATGGAGAGCTGCATCAAACCAGTCTCTGGACTGAAGACCACAACAACAACAGATGATGTAACAAATTTACTACTTATTCACTCTGCTTCTACAACTACATCTATACTCTGCAAACCTCTGTGATGTGTATGACAGAGGATATGTTCCAATGTACTAGTTATTAATGTTTTTCCCGTTCCATTCACGTACGGAGCGTTAGAAGAATGATTGTTTAATTGCCTTGCGTGCTGTAATTAACCTAATCTCTTCCTCCGGTCCGTATGAGAGCGCTACGTAGGGAGTCGAAGCATATTCCTAGAGCCGTAATTTAAAGCCGGTTCTTGAAACTTCTTAGGTAGACTTTCTTGGCGTAGTTTACGTCTATCTTTCAAAGTCTGTCAGTTCAGTGTCTGCAGCATCTCTGTGACACTCTCCCATGGATCAAACAAGCCTGTGACATTTCGTACTGTCCTCAGTACTTCCCCTGTTACTCCTGTTTGGTACGGTTCCCACACACGTGAGCAATACTCTAGGATGGGTCGCACGAATGATTTGCAACCTATCTCCTTTGTAGACTGGTTCTATTTCCCCAGTATTCTATCAATTAATCAAAGCCTACCACCTGAGTGGTGGGCACCAAAAGTAGACCATCATGCTGTTAAGCAGGTGGTCAAAATGTTTGAATCTAAAAAGTATTAGCGCCAAGTATTTTCTTGTGGTTTTTCTGTTTTTCCCGTCCTCTGGGAACCCTAATTTCATTCTTTTCCCTTTTTTGTTCATTTATTGTAACAGCGAGTTCTGCCAACGGCCTTGTCGCAGTGAGTGGTAACACCGGTTCCCGTCAGATCACTGACATTAAGCGCTGTCGGGCTTGGCTAGCACTTCAATGGGCTACTGTCTGGGTATGACGAGTACTGGTGGCAAGCCGGGTGCACCAGCTCTTGTGAGGCCAATTGATGACCTTCTTGATTGACAAGTAGTGGCAATGTTCACAAAAACTAACAACGGCTGGGGGAGCGGTGTGCTGACCACATGCTCCTCTGTATCCGCATCTGGTGACGCCTAAAGCCGTCGGCACACGGACCGTGCTGTCGAACGTTAACGTTGAGCGTGCCAAGTTCAACGTGCTGCAGAACGGTCAAAAACGATGCGACTCGCGCATACGGTACGTGGGCCCCAACGTGGTATACGCGATCGCAACGCACTCCAGCGGCAGTTGAGGGATGCTTGTAGTTTGTAAATCACACTGTTTACTCAACGAGAGCGCGTAAAATTCCCACGTTAGCTCTATTAAAACGCACATTTCCTCCATCGCCCACGAAAAGGAACGTACCATGTCCAATCAATAAGGACACAGGTTTATAAAAGTTCCGTTACAAACAGTGCCGTACAAATTTGGAATACTTCTCCACATAAGAGAAACATTATTTCATCATTCCCACATTTTAGTAAAACCCCAAGGCCAGTCTTACTTGTTCAGTGTTCCTAGCCAGTAGCAGAATCTTTGCAACAAGAAAAAGCAGCAAAATATCTTTATACAAGTAGCGCAAGCTGTCCTGCAGATTAAGCCAATCGAACAAAGTCACCCCTCAAAAAAACGGTGAACTTATATTTACATAACATCAAATATTATAGTATATACTTATATTAAAATAATAATAAAGTATCAGAACCCAATAAAAACGTAAATGTTAGGAAAAAATTTGGAAGTGGCAAGACACGAACCACCGCCCCATCAAAATGATCTACAGGGGGCAGAGACGTTAGTCACTACGCTACACCAATAAGATACACCAGATGTCTAATCGTAGTATCTTACCTTTTAGAAAACCTTAATCGCAGATATGTTACTAATTGAAGTTTAATTATAACAAATTGTGCCAAGAACAATGCATTTTGGGTAGATCTTCAGTGTGTCGCTGGCTTCAAATAGCCTACTCTCATAATACGCAAGTTACAATGACTTTTTTGCCACGAATATGATGTTTCTCATTATTTTATTGGAACGAATCACACAGTTAACAACGGGATTTTTTTAGTGATTCTCAATTTTCTGGTGCTCAGAAATCGCATATATACATATAGGCTTGAAATGAATGCCAATATGGCGCCTCACAACTCTGTACTGAAGGGAGACGGCGTGCGTGTGACGTAGGTGGCGTTTTGCCATCTCATTGTCAACGTTCAGACGCACGCTCAGAATATCTGACATGCCACATATTGCTCTGCACGTTCGGAAAGACTCCCGAACGTGCTATTCCATGCTATGACGTCAGAAACTCGGCACGCTCAACGCTCAACGTTCGGATGCACGGCCCGTGTGCCGACGGCTTAAGGTCTGAGGATGACACAGCGACCGGTCGGTACCGTTGATCCTTCACGGCCTGTTCGAGTAGTTTTTTCTTTCCCAACTGCTTTACCCACTAATGAGCCTCCGTAATCCTTCCTTTTCATATCCCTACAAAGTATTCCACTCAGGTGTCTGTATGTATTGTCCAATTCCAGCTGTGACTCAATAATATTATAGTCATAAGAGACTATGTTTTTTTCGTTTTCTGAAGGGCATGTTTTAGATTTCTTAAGATTTAAAGCAAGATGATTGCCATCAAAGATAGCTTGCCGCGTTCTCCCTATCATCGTACTTTTGACAATAAGCGTGGATGTGGTACTGAGTCAAACGATTTCCGGAAATCATGCATATGCCTGACTGCTAATGAGCTCTTTCCTAATCTTTCCTTTTTAGTACTTCTTCAAATCGACCGCTAAATAGTTAAGAATCATCTATAGCATTACATTTTCTTACTGTCTCCTTGCTCTGGTATTCCCATGGTTTCCCTTCGACTGTCAGAAACCTGTTGTGCCTCTTTAACGGTCGTTACTTATTCAGTGTCACGTCGATATAATACATACAGATCTTTCTTTCTTTTAATAAAAATATATTTAAGTGAGCAACCTATTTGTAATTTCGTCCTTGCTATGATTAGCTTTTTTTCCAAATGAGAGGGTCTTTCACTTGCAAGAGTAGCGTAACCGATAATTTTACTGTCGATCGATGCAGCATGTCAGTTCCGACTCTTGGAATACTGCTACTTTCCTAGAACTCTGTGGACGGTTGCTGTACGTAGTTACTGAATGGTGACATCGATCGCCTGTTTGCGACTCCGTGGAAATTTCAGCCAGTTTGGACCTTACTGAAGACATATACATTTTCCCGACGTATTGTAGTAGTTATTTGGGACAGAAATTACTTCGGAAAATTATTTGTAAGTATTGCGGACTGCGAAATTACTAGTAGTACGTCGGCGACAACCGTTATTTGAACTACGTGAGTGTTATTACGGCTATTTACTTACTTCATAAATTACAAATAAAAGTAAGATTGCACAGAATATCTCGGCATTTTATGAGCAAATATCGGCCATAGACTTACATTCTGACAACCTCCCACCTCGAGATTGAGTGTGAGCTAGTGGTCTTGCAGCCAAGTGATGCGGTAAGGAAAGTAGTCTCATAAATGGAAATTGTCGGGTTAATTCTGTTTGTTATAGGCATTTATTTTACTTTTGTTTATTTTGAGTCTTCAGTCTTCTGAGTGGTTTGATGCGACCCGCCACCAATCCCTCTCCTACGCCAACCTCTTTGTCTCATAGAAACACTTGCAACCTATGTCCCCAATTACTTGCTGGATCTATTCAGATCTCTTTCTTCTCCTACAGGTTTTACTCTCCACAGTTCTCTCTGCCGCCAGGAAGTCTGTTCTCTGATACCTTAACACATGACCAATCATCCTGTCTCTTTTTCTTGTCAGTGTTTTCCGTGTGTTCCTTCTTTCACCGATTTTGAGAAGAACCTCCTCATTTATTAACCTATCAGTCCAACTAACACTCAGTATTCCTCTGTAGCACCACATCTCAAACCCTTCGATTCTCTTCTGTTCCGGTTTTCTCTATCCCATGTCACACTACCATACAATTTTGAGCTTCAGGCGTACATTCTCAGAAATTTCGTCCTCAAATTAAGGCCTGTGTCCGATGCTAGTAGACTTCTATTGGCCAGGAATGCCCATTTTGCCACCGCTAGTCTGTTTTTGATGTCCTCCTTGTTCCATCTGTCATTGGTTATTTTGCTGCCTAGGTAGCATAGTACCTTAATTTCATCTACGTACTTCGAGAGCATCAATCCAGGTGTTAAGTTTCTAATTTGGAATGAGATTTTCACTCTGCAGTGGAGTGTGCGCTGATATGAAACTTCCTGGAAGATTAAAACTGTGTGCTGGACCGAGACTCGAACTCGGGACCTTTGCCTTTTGCGGGCAAGTGCTCTGCCAACTGAGCTACCCAAGCACGACTCACGCCCCGTCCTCACAGCTTTACTTCTGCCAGTATCTCGTCTCCTACCTTCCAAACTGTACAGAAGCTCTCCTGCGAACCTTGCAGAAGTAGCACTCCTGTAAGAAAGGCTATTGCGGAGACATGGCTTAGCCATAGCCTGGGGGATGTTTCCAGAATGAGATTTTCACTCTGCAGCGGAGTTTGGAAGGTAGGAGACGAGATACTGGCAGAAATAAAGCTGTGAGGAAGGGACGTGATTCGTGCTTGGGTAGCTCAGTTGGCAGAGCACTTGCCCGCGAAAGGCCAGGAAGTTTCAAGTTTCTAATTGTTCTCATTTCTGCTACTGAAAAAATGGGAAAGAGCGTTTGGCGTCATTGGCCGGGAGGCCCCTTACGGGGCAGGTCCGGCCGCCTTGGTGCAGGTCTTATTACATTCGACGCCACATTGGGCGACCTGCGCGCCGGATGTGAATGAAATTATGATGAAGACAACACAACACCCAGTGCGTGAGCGGAGAAAAATCCACGACCCAGCCGGGAATCGAACCCGGCCCTCTTAGGACAGCAGTCCGTCACGCTGACCATTCAGCTACTTGCCATAACTCTCAATCCATATTTCGTATTCACTAGACTGTTCATTTCATCCAACAGAGCCTGTAATTCTTCTTCACATTCACCGAGGATAGCAATATCACCAGCGAATCTAATCATTGATATCCTTCACCCTGAATTTTAATGACACTCTTAAAGCTTCCTTTTATTTCCATCATTGCTTCTTCCAAATATACATTGAACTCTAGAGGCGTAATTGATATAGTAGTGTTAGCAAACGCACTCGCGTCAGTCTTCTGCTGCCATAACCCATTAACGCCATATTTCGCCGCATTGTCCTAACGGATACGTTCGTCGTTATGTCCCACGTTGATTTATGCGGTTATTTCACGCAGTGTTGCTCGTCTATTAGCCCTGACAATTCTACGCCAACGCCGCTGCTCTCGGTCGTTAATTGAAGGCTGTCGGCCACTTCGTCGTCCAAAGCGAGAAGTAATGTCCGAAATTTGATATTCTCGGCACAGTCTTGACACTGTGGATCTCGGAATACTGAATTCCCTAACGATTTCCGAAACTGAATGTCTCATGCGTCTAGCTCCAACTAAAATTCCACGCTGAAAGTCTGTTAATCCCCGTCGTGCGGCCGTTATCGTGTCGACAACCTTTTCACATGAATCACACCTGAGTACGAATGACAGCTGCAACAATGCACTGCTCTTTTATATCTTGCGTGCGCGAAACTACCGCCATCCGTATATGTGCAACTTGCTATCACCACGACTTTCGTCGGTGTATATCACACTCACCAGGATTTCCTGAAGCTCACTCCTATTTTTCTCAGAATTTCGAACATATTGCTACTTTTTAGATTTTTGATCGCTTTTTCCAGGTCGACGAATCCTATGAATGTGTCTCGATTTTTCTTCAGTCTTGCTTCCATTATCCATAGCAAAGTTAGAACTGCGTTTCTGGTCCTTTATGTTTCTTCAAGCCAACCCGATCGTCATCTAATGATCCTCAATTTTCTTTTCCCTTCTTCTGTAAATTACTCTTGTCCAGAGCTAGGATGCATGAGCAGTGCTTGGGTGCATGAGCTGTGAAGCTGATTGCGTGATGATTTCCCACTTATTTGCGCTTTTTATCTTCGGAACAGTGTAGATGATATTTTTACGAAAGCCTGATAGTATATAGCCAGTGTCATCAATTCCACACACCGACTTGAACAGTCATTTGGTTGTCATTTACCTCAATGAGTGTGGAAATTCCGATGGAACGTTATCTATCCCTTCTGCCTTAGTTGATCTCAAGTCCTCCAGGGCTCTTTCACATTCTGGCTCTAATACTGTATCCCCTTTTCAATTCCTATCAGTTCCAATTTCTTCTTGTAACACATGATCAGATAAGTTGTCTCGCTCACAGAGACCCGCGACATACTCTTTTCACCTATCTACTCTGTCTTCTGCGTATCCCGTTGCACTCTCAGTGTTACCACCGTTACTTTTAATTGCACCAAAGGTTGTTTTCGCTTTTCAGTTTGCTGAGTCAATCCTCCAGACTAGTATTTTTGTTTCGATTTCTTCACATCTTTCCTGCAGCCATTCGCCATGGCTACCCTGCATTTGTTATTTATTTCAGTCTTAAGAGAGTTATATTCCTGTATTCCCATCTTTCCATAAACATTTTTGCACTTTCTCCTCTCGTCGATCAATTTAACTATTTCGTCTCTTACCCAAGGTTTCTTCGCAGTTACCTCCTCTCTATCTATGTATGTCTGTCCAATGTCTGTCATTGCCCTTTTTAGATGTGTTCATTCTTTCGGTCGATTCTCTTAAACTTCAGTCTACTCTTCATCATTACCAAATTGTGATCTGAATCTATATCTGCATCTGCGTACGTCTTATAATCCAACATCTTATTTCGGAATCTCTGTCTCATCATGATGTAATCTACCTGGAACCTTCCCGTGTCTCTTGGTCTTTTCCAAGAATACTTCCTCCTCTCTACCCTTATTTCTAATGCGAAGCCCATAGTGTCTCGTAACCTTTCTCCTACTTCTTCCCCTACAACCGTATTCCATTCCCCACGATTATTAGATTTACATCTGCCTTTACATGTCGAATTACCCATTCATTATCCTCACAGATCTTTTCCGTCTATTCATCTTCAGCTTACGACGTCGGCATGTACACTCCTGGAAATTGAAATAAGAACACCGTGAATTCATTGTCCCAGGAAGGGGAAACTTTATTGACACATTCCTGGGGTCAGATACATCACATGATCACACTGACAGAACCACAGGCACATAGACACAGGCAATAGAGCATGCACAATGTCGGCACTAGTACAGTGAATATCCACCTTTCACAGCAATGCAGGCTGCTATTCTCCCATGGAGACGATCGTAGAGATGCTGGATGTAGTCCTGTGGAACGGCTTGCCATGCCATTTCCACCTGGCGCCTCAGTTGGACCAGCGTTCGTGCTGGACGTGCAGACCGCGTGAGACGACGCTTCATCCAGTCCCAAACATGCTCAATGGGGGACAGATCCGGAGATCTTGCGGGCCAGGGTAGTTGACTTACACCTTCTAGAGCACTTTGGGTGGCACGGGATACATGCGGACGTGCATTGTCCTGTTGGAACAGCAAGTTCCCTTGCCGGTCTAGGAATGGTAGAACGATGGGTTCGATGACGGTTTGGATGTACCGTGCACTATTCAGTGTCCCCTCGACGATCACCAGTGGTATACGGCCAGTGTAGGAGATCGCTCCCCACACCATGATGCCGGGTGTTGGCCCTGTGTGCCTCGGTCGTATGCAGTCCTGATTGTGGCGCTCACCTGCACGGCGCCAAACACGCATACGACCATCATTGGCACCAAGGCAGAAGCGACTCTCATCGCTGAAGACGACACGTCTCCATTCGTCCCTCCATTCACGCCTGTCGCGACACCACTGGAGGCGGGCTGCACGATGTTGGGGCGTGAGCGGAAGACGGCCTAACGGTGTGCGGGACCGTAGCCCAGCTTCATGGAGACGGTTGCGAATGGTCCTCGCCGATACCCCAGGAGCAACAGTGTCCCTAATTTGCTGGGAAGTGGCGGTGCGGTCCCCTACGGCACTGCGTAGGATCCTACGGTCTTGGCGTGCATCCGTGCGTCGCTGCGGTCCGGTCCCAGGTCGACGGGCACGTGCACCTTCCGCCGACCACCGGCGACAACGTCGATGTACTGTGGAGACCTCACGCCCCACGTGTTGAGCAATTCGGCGGTACGTCCACCCGGCCTCCCGCATGCCCACTATACGCCCTCGCTCAAAGTCCGTCAACTGCACATACGGTTCACGTCCACGCTGTCGCGGCATGCTACCAGTGTTAAAGACTGCGATGGAGCTCCGTATGCCACGGCAAACTGGCTGACACTGACGGCGGCGGTGCACAAATGCTGCGCAGCTAGCGTCATTCGACGGCCAACACCGCGGTTCCTGGTGTGTCCGCTGTGCCGTGCGTGTGATCATTGCTTGTACAGCCCTCTCGCAGTGTCCGGAGCAAGTATGGTGGGTCTGACACACCGGTGTCAATGTGTTCTTTTTTCCATTTCCAGGAGTGTATATTTGACCTATTGTTGTCGGTGTTGGTTCGATGTCAGTTCTGACAATCCTAGAACAATCCTATCTCTGGACTGTTCACAGGAAGTCACTCTCTATTGTACCTTCCTATTCATAGAGAATCCTACCCCGTTATACCATTTTCTGCTTCTCTTGGTGTTACCCTACATTCATCTGACCAGAAATCCTTATTCCATTTTCCATTTCACTTCATTGATCCCCCACACCACTATATACAGAACGAGCCTTTGTATTTCACTTTTCAGATTTTCTCTTTCCTATTGCTTCCGTACTAGGTTCAAACTTCTGACATTCCGTACTCCGACTCGTAGAATGTTATCCCGTCGTTGGTTATTTCGTTTTTTCATGGCAATGTTACATTTACTCATATTTAAATAAGGATACCATTCATTGCACCATCTGGAAATTTTGTCAAAAACTATATGCAGTTCCTTACGATCTTTCAATGATAATACTTTCTTATACACAACAGCATCGTCGAAGAACAATCACATACTAATGCTGATTATAGTGGATAAATCGTTTATATACAGAGTGTTACAAAAAGGTACGGCCAAACTTTCAGGAAACATTCCTTACACACAAATAAAGGAAAGATGTTAGGTAGACATGTGTCCGGAAACGCTTAATTTCCATGTTACAGCTCATTTTAGTTTCTTCCACCTACGCTCAATGGAGCACGTTATCATGATTTCATACGGGATACTCTACCTGTGCTGCTAGAACATGCGCCTTTGCAAGTACGACACAACATGTGGTTCATGCACGATGGAGCTCCTGGACATTTCAGATGGAGTATTCGTACGCTTTTCAACAACAGATTCGGTGACCAATGGATTGGTAGAGGCGGACCAATTCCATGGCCTCCACGCTCTCCTGACCTCAACCCTCTTGACTTTCATTTATGGGGGCATTTGAAAGCTCTTGTCTACGCAACCCTGGTACCAAATGTAGAGACTCTTCGTGCTCGTACTGTGGACGGCTGTGATACAATACGCCATTCTCCAGGGCTGCATCAACGCATCAGGGATTCCATGCGACGGAGGGTGGATGCATGTATCCTCGCTAACGAACGACATTTTGAACATTCCCTGTAACAAAGTGTTTGAAGTCACGCTGGTACATTCTGTTGCTGTGTGTTTCCATTCCATGATTAATGTGATTTGAAGAGAAGTAATAAAATGAGCTCTAACATGGAAAGTAAGGGTTTCCGGACACATGTCCACATAACATATTTTCTTTCTTTGTGTGTGAGGAATGTTTCCTGAAAGTTTGGCCGTACCTATTTGTAACACCCTGTATATTGATAACATCAGGAGGCCTAGTACGCTTCCTTGTGGCACACCCGATGTAATTTTTGTTTCCATAGAACATTCGTCACCCATTATAACGTACTGGCTTCTACTAGTCCAATATTCCTCGAGCCAATCATTGTTTGCGACGATACCCCATGTGATCGTATCTTGGTTGCTAGTTGACGATATGGTACACCGTCGATCGCCTTTCGGGGGCCAAGACCAAACTATTTACATGCATCCATCTTTTGCAAGATGTCGTGTTTGAATCAAGCAAGCTGCATTTCACGCATGTTGTACTTCCTGAATTAGCTCTGCTGCTTTGAGCTCAACTTGTAGCATTCCGGCTCTTCTCGATTACATGAGTGGCTGCATCAAGTGATTTTCTGTGATGAAGAGAATATTGAGATTGAGGTATACGGGCGAAAAACCAAAATCTATATGCAACCAATGTTGTCCTTCTCTTCCTTAACTCTAGATCTCTAAACCTTCCTAAAATTTGTGACTGCAGTTGGTACCAATTCGTAGTTCCCGATAGTCTGGTATTGTCAGTATAGTGTATGAAATAGGACATTTTGTACTTCATCGAATGGCGTGGCAGAGAGGCTTGTCCGCACTTTTAAACACAAGTTGACTAAGGCGGTCGACACATCTCCAACCACGGCGTCCCTCACCCTGTTTTTGAGCACCTATCGCACTACGCCAATTGACGGATGCAGTCCGGCGGAGCTCCTTCATGGACGACAGCCGCGGACCCTACTCCATTTGCTGATGCCATCCTCCTCCCGCCCCCACTCCCGGACCTCGCAGCGGTACGCCCCTGGCACGGCCGTGTGGGCCCGCGAGTATGGGTGCAAGGCAGTTTGGACACCCGCCACGGTCGTCGCGGCCCACGGGCGGCGTGTGACGTCGGTGCAGACGTCGAAAGGGTTGCAGCGCCGCCATCATAATCAGCTCCGCCCTCGTGCTGCCACGGGACTCGCGCCGCCGCCTATTTCCCTACCTCCTTCAGGTACAGACATGGTCCTCACGTCACCATCCCAGTCCCCGGTTGCCATCTCCCCGTGGGCCTGCCGCCTGCCCTCTCCGCCACCGAGTGGATCGGTGCCTCCCTCCCCCACCCTGGGCTCGGGATCGGCTGTCACGGATACCTCGGGCGTTCCTTCCTCCCCGCCAGTTGCGGTTGATACGCCCAGTTCCTCTTCCCACTGCTGCAAACCTCGGCACCGTCTGGGGCGTTTCCGCCCCTACGCGCGATTTTCGGAGGGGAGGGATCTGGTACTGCACGCCGCGCAATTTGAATCCGCGCCAGACGTCATGGACGTCGAAGACCCATAGACGTCTCTGCACCATCGCGCCATAAGCTGTGTCAGCACGCGTCTCCTGGCCTGCTTTTAGAGTGGGGACGCCACAGTGGAACACGTGGTTCCAGCGGCCAATAGCGGCGCCTCCGATAGCGTAGTTAAGCGCCTGCCTCTCGCTCAGCCAATCGCCTCGCCTATCGCATCCGTCTCCCCTCCCCCACGCGGATCCTGTACGACCTTATTCCATTCCCCCACCTCCTCCTTTTCCTCGAACGGATACGGATCCTCTACACCTCCCGTAAACTCAATCCCCCGTCCGCTGCCGCGCCTGTATTTCCACGTCCCACCTGCTCTCCATCTCTCCACTCTCCATACCCCCTCCCAAGGTGGCTTCCGCCAGCTCCCCCTCCCTGATGATACCCTCCTCCCCTCCATCTACCCCTCCTACCAACTTTGATACTCCCTCCCTCTTCCTGTGTTTGTTCCTATGGGCACTCTCTCTCCCTTCTCTCCCCATTCTCTCCCTCCTCCCTTTCTCCCACCTCCTCCCCCAGGCTACCCCTACCCCCATACCTTCATTCCTCCTACCATCTCCTCTGCCATTGGCATCTTTGCTCTCCCCTCTCCCTCCCTCACCCCCTTCTTCCACTCTTGGCAGGTCCCCGGACTCGCACACATTCAGTGGACATTCGCGCGCTGGAGATCATCGTCATCAGTTTCTCATGTGTGTGCCATTGTGTTGTGATTTAGTGTTTTTCGCCGCCACTCTCCTTTGTTCACTTGTACAATCTAAGTCATCAGTGTCTGTGCGCAGTGCCGACAGTTTTTGGTGTTTTTTCATTGGGTGTGAATGGCTTTGTGTTTTTTAATATTTGTATCTACTGTTCTTTTAACCACCAATCTGTTACTTTTTTATCTTCATTTTCTCTTTTACTGTAATACTTGTGGCTGAAGAGCGAAATAGATTTATCTGCTGCCAGCCCACCTTTGTATAAGGTGAAAAGTAACAATAAAGAAAAAAAAAAAAAAAACTCAGCCAGCCAGTCTAATCACGCGTACGTCGGTTGACACCTCGCCTCACGTTAGACAGTTTACTTCCTTGTTCTGTGTACGAGTGGACGTGTTTGTTTCCTTGTGACTCCGTTGTTCGATCTTGTTGTATTCGTTCTGTCCTTCTTTGGTCGTGTCCGTCCTCTCCCGTTGTGTTGTTGTTCGCGGGCCTCTCCGCGGGTCCGGGTCCCGCCACGCTTTCCGTCATTGCTACCCCGCGACCGTCCCGGTCGCAGTTACAACAATTTCCAACAGGTTTGGTCACGGAATGCCAACCTGCATGCGAGGCCGATGCGTGAGCCGTTTGCAGGCCAAGGCTCGGTCTGTTCCGGCTTTAATCAGTCCTTCTCGGATATACTCGGCACAGTGTGACATCTGACTCAGCGTTACCCTTCGCTGCTTGTTCGTGGTATAAAAGAAGTTCACCGGACAAGTAGCTGTTTGCATAAAAAGAGACAGTCTAGTGATCTGTCGACAAAAGCCTCCAATATGAATGGAAATGACAGGAGAGAAGGATAAGAATTATCAGTATCTGTTGCGCGATATGCAGTTGCATACTCGATGTGTGCTACATATTTGCTATGGAAGTACAATATGCAGAAAAAATTTAAAGATCTAGTTGACGATGAAAGAGTAGAAAATTACAACAACGGGATGCGTTGTTCTGTACATCAAGAAGCATTTTGTGCTACATTTGCAGGGATGGAGTCCATAATGTAACTGGTAGTACGAATACCAACTTTCTGAAGTCATACATATTATCCCCCTGTCAGTTGCAACAGTTTTCGATGGAAATGAACGATTCCCGTTTATTAGACAAATTCTTTTGCGTCAAACCCGTCCAGAAGATCTACACTGTTTTCCTCAAGACTGTTTCCACGTGTTTGATAATGAGGTTGTAAACGTCATAAAATATTTCGCTCAATCTAAATATGACAAAGGCTTTCCGTGAATATGATACTAAGTAAGTCAGAATTAAGTGGCAACCTAAGCACGACAATCCGTGAAACTGCCTGCATCTGTACCAGTGCCAAGAGTTTGCGCCAGATATAAATTATATTGTATCTTCAGTGCTCCAAAAAGTAATTAAATAACACTGAAAATTAGTTTTGTTTGTGATTTACGTTTATGAAAAATCTGAAATATACAACCAAGTCGCGTATATATAAATTAAATTAGATCTTCAGAGCGCCAGAAAGGTAGTTAAATAATACTGAAAATTTGTTTTGTTTGTGATCTATATTGTTGCAAAATGTGAAATATAAAACAAAGTCGTATATAGTGTAAATGTATTACCATTTTGATGCAGCACGTTTGCAGTCTCCCTCTCTTTCCCCTCCTGACGCACGGAAATCTTGACGTGTGGAAGGAGGGGTTGGGAGGGGGGGGGCAGTGCGCTGTCAGGATGCGCACAATGGCACTCGTGGCAAAGCACGGCTCACGAGCTGTGTTCTTGCCCTTCCCTGGTTTACAAGCTTCTCTAGTGCATTGCGTGTTAAGCACATTGTACTGTTGCTAAATATGTCCCCAAACTGATCGCTAGTGGCGCCACCAGGAACGCCATCGTCACTTGCATGCAGCACGTGCACCAGCAACGGCCACACTGCTATTGACGGGATTAGTTTGCACCCACAGGTCACGTACCCGGCAAGCGCTCCAAGGACACTCCCCCTGCTGCGTCTTTAAGTCACGGCTCAACCTCCAGCAGCCACAACCGACTACAATCTAGTATGAAGCCTCACTGTTCCAAGATGCAATCAAAATGGTCACCACCAGCCTAGTCGCCGCCATAAGAGATGCCTACTTGTAGCCTACCTCTAGCTAACAGTCACACTCAATGCAGCAAATACACTACTGGCCATTAAAATTGCTACACCACGAAGATGGCGTGCTACAGACGCGAAATTTAACCGACAGGAAGAAGATGCTGTGATAGGCATATGATTAGCTTTTCAGAGCATTCACAAAAGGTTAGCGCCGGTGGCGACACCTACAACGTGCTAACATGAGGAAAGTTTCCAACCGATTTCTCATACACAAACAGCAGCTGACCAGCTGCCTGGTGAAACGTTGTTGTGATGCCTCGTGTAAGGAGGAGAAATGCGTACCACCACGTTTCCAACGTTGATAAAGGTCGGGTTGAAGCCTATAGCGATTGCGGTTTATCGTATCGCGACATTTCTGCTCGCGTTGGTCGAAATCCAATGACTGTTAGCAGAATATGGAATCGGTGGTTTCAGGAGGGTAATACGGAACGCCGTCCTCGATCCCAACGGCCTCGTATCACTAACAGTCGAGATGACAGGCATCTTATCCGCATGGCTGTAATGCATCGTGCAGCCACGTCTCGATCCCTGAGTCAACGGATGGGGACGTTTGCACGACAACAACCATCTGCACAAACAGTTCGACGTTTGCAGCAGCATGGACTAACAGTTCGGAGACCATGGCTGCGGTTACCGTTGACGCTGCATCACAGACAGGAGCGCCTGTGATGGTGTACTCAACGACGAACCTGAGTTCACGAATGGCTAAACGTTTTTTTTTTCGGATGAATCCACGTTCTGTTTACAGCATCATGATGGTCGCATCCTTGTTTGGCGAAATCGCGGTGAACGCACATTGGAAGCGTGTATTCGTCATCGCCATACTGGCGTTTCACCCGGCGTGATGGTATGGGGTGCCATTGGTTATACGTCTCGGTCATCTCTTGTTCGCACTGACGGCACTTTGAACTGCGGACGTTACATTTCAGATGTGTTACGACCTGTGGCTCTACCCTTCATTCGATCCCTGCGAAACCCTACATTTCAGCAGGATAACGCGCGACTGCATGTTGCAGGTCGTTTACGGGCCTTTCTGGTTATAGAAAATGTTCGAGTGCTGCCCTGGGCAGCACATTCTCCAGATCTCTCACCAACTGAAAACATCTGGTCAATGGTGGCCGAGCAACTGGCTCGTCACAATACGCCAGTCACTACTCTTGATGAACTGTGGTACCATGTTGAAGCTGCATGGGCAGCTGTACCTGTACACGTCATCCAAGCTCTGCTTGAACCAATGCCCAGGCGTACCAAAGCCTTTATTACGCTCAGAGGCGGTTGTTCTGGGTACTGATTTCTCAGGATCTATGCACCCAAATTTCGTGAAAATGTAATCACATGTCAGTTCTAGTATAATATATTTGTCCAATGAATACCCGTTTATCATCTGCATTTCTTCTTGGTGTAGGAATTTTAATGGCCAGTAGTGTATGTTGGTACCATCAGTAGCCCTAGCCAGGGTTTTTTCGAAGGGTGAAAGCCAGAGCTGTCCCCCCCCCCCCCCCCCCGCCCCATCACCCACTGAACGCTACTTTCAGTCCAATTACAATAAATGTGACATAAAAGAAATTATTCACATAGTGAAGGGAGATGAAAATTTAGTAGTCATGGATGATTGGAATTCAATAGTATGAAAAGGAAGAGAAGGAAAAGTGTTGGGTGAATATGGGGTGAGGGTAAGGGATGAAAGAGGAAGCCGGCTGATAGAATTTTACACAGACCATAGCTTAATCATAGTTAACACTTGGTTTACAAATCACGAAAGAAGGTTGTATACCTGGAAGAGGCCAGGAGACACTGGAAGATTTCAAGTGATTATATAATGGTAAGACAGAGATTTAGGAACCAGATTTTAAATTGTATGACATTTCCAGGGGCAGATGTGGTCTCTGACCACAATCTATTGGTTGTGAACTGTAAATTAAAACTGAAGAAACTTGAAAAAGGTGGGAATTAAAGGAGGAGGGACCTGGATAGACTGAAAGAACCAGAGGATTTAGAGAGTTTCAGAGAGAGCATTGGGCAACAACGATTGACAGGAACGGAGTAAAGAAATACAGTAGAAGAAGAATGGTGAAGGCAGCAGAGGATCAAGAAGGTAAAAAGACGAGATCTCGTAGAAAACCTTGTGTAACAGAAGCGATATTGAATTTAATTGATGAAAGGAGAAAATATAAAAATGCAGTAAATGAAGTAGGAAAAAAAGGAATACAAACGTCACAAAAATGAGATCGACAAGAAGAGCAAAATGGCTAAGCAGGGATGGTTGCAAGACAAATGTAAGGATGTAGAGGCATATATCACTAGGGGTAAGATAGATACTGCCTTCAATAAAATTAAAGGAGACATTTGGGGAGAAGAGAACTACTTGCATGAACATCAAGAGCTCAGATGGAAAATCAGTTCTAAGCAAAAAAGGGAAGGCAGAAAGGTGGAACGACTATATAGAGGGTCTATACAAGGGCGATGTAGTTGAGGGGAATATTATGGAAACGGAAGACGACGTAGATGAAGATGAAATGGGAGATATGATACTGCGTGAAAGACCTAAGTCGGGACAATGCCCCGGGAGTAGACAACATTCCATTAGAGCTACTGATAGCCCTGACAAAACTCTACCATCTGATTAGCAAGACGTATGAGACAGGCGAAATACCCTCAGACTTCAAAAAGAACATAACAATTCCAATCTCAAAGTAAGCAAGTGTTGACAGGTGTGAAAATTACCGAACTATCAGTTTAATAAGCCACTGCTGCAAAATACTAACACGAATTCTTTACAGACGAATGGAAAAATTGGTAGAAGCCGACCTCGGGGAAGATCAGTTTGGATTCCGTAGAAATGCTGAAACACGTGAGGCAATACTGACCCTACGTCTTATCTTAGAAGATAGATCAAGGAAAGACAAACCTACGTTTCTAGCAGTTGTAGAGTTAGAGAAAGCGTTTGACAATGTTGACTGGAATTCACGCTTTCAAATTCTGAAGGCGGTAGGGGTCAAATACAGGGAGCGAACGCCTACTTACAATTTGTGCAGAAACCAGATGGCAGTTATAAGAGTTATATGAAAGGGAAGCAGTGGTTGAGACAGGGTTGTGGCCTATCTCCAATGTTATTCAATATGTAAATTGAGCAAGCAGTAAAGCAAACAAAAGAAAAATTTGGAGTAGGAATTAAAATTCATGGAGAAGACATAAAAACGACATTGTAATTCTGTCAGAGACAGCAAAGGACCTGTTACAACAGTTGAAAGTGGTAGATGAGTTTTGCTATTTGGGGAGCAAAATAACTGATGATGGTCGAAGTAGGGAGGATATAAAATGTAGACTGGCAATGGCAAAGAAAGTGTTTCTGAAGAAGAGAAATTTGTTAACATCGAGTATAGATCTAAGTGGAATGTAGCTATGTATGGAAGTCGAACATGAACGATAAATAGTTTAGACAAGAAGAAAATAGAAGCTTTTGAAATGTGGTGTTACAGATGAATGCTGAAGATTAGATGGGTAGATTACTAAACTAATGAGAAGGTACTGAATGGAATAGGGAGAAGTGGAATTTGTGGCACAACTTGAGTAGAAGAAGGGATCGGTTCATCATCATCATCATCATTTAAGACTGATTATGCCTTTCAGCGTTCAGTCTGGAGCATAGCCCCCCTTATACAGTTCCTCCATGATCCCCTATTCAGTGCTAATATTGGTGCCTCTTCTGATGTTAAACCTATTACTTCAAAATCATTCTTAACCGAATCCAGGTACCTTCTCCTCGGTCTGCCCCGACTCCTCCTACCCTCTACTGCTGAATCCATGAGTCTCTTGGGTAACCTTGCTTCTCCCATGCGTGTAACATGACCCCACCATCTAAGCCTGTTCGCCCTGACTGCTACATCTATAGAGTTCATTCCCAGTTTTTCTTTGATTTCCTCATTGTGGACACCCTCCTGCCATTGTTCCCATCTACTAGTACTTGCAATCATCTTAGCTACTTTCATATCCGTAACCTCAACCTTGTTGATAAGGTAACCTGAATCCACCCAGCTTTCGCCCCCATACAACAAAGTTGGTCGAAAAATTGAACGGTGCACAGATAACTTAGTCTTGGTACTGACTTCCTTCTTGCAGAAGAAAGTAGATCGTAGCTGAGCGCTCACTGCATTAGCTTTGCTACACCTCGCTTCCAGTTCTTTCACTATGTTGCCATCCTGTGAGAATATGCATCCTAAGTACTTGAAACCGTCCACCTGTTCTAACTTTGTTCCTCCTATTTGGCACTCAATCCGTTTTTATTTCTTTCCCACTGACATTACTTTCGTTTTGGAGATGCTAATCTTCATACCATAGTCCTTACATTTCTGATCTAGCTCTGAAATATTACTTTGCAAACTTTCAATCGAATCTGCCATCACAACTAAGTCATCCGCATATGCAAGACTGCTTATTTTGTGTTCACATATCCTAATCTCACCCAGCCAGTCTATTGTTTTCAACATATGATCCATAAATAATATGAACAACAGTGGAGACAGGTTGCAGCCTTGTCTTACCCCCTGAAACTACTCTGAACCATGAACTCAATTTACCGTCAACTCTAACTGCTGCCTGACTATCCATGTAAAGACCTTTAATTGCTTTCAAAAGTTTGCCTCCTATTCCATAATCTTGTAGAACAGACAATAACTTCCTCCTAGGAACCCGGTCATATGCCTTTTCTAGATCTATAAAGCATAGATACAATTCCCTGTTCCACTCATAACACTTCTCCATTATTTGCCGTAAGCTAAAGATCTGGTCCTGACAACCTCTAAGAGGCCTAAACCCACACTGATTTTCATCCAATTGGTCCTCAACTAATACTCGCACTTTCCTTTCAACAATATCTGAGAAGATTTTACCCACAACGCTGATTAAAGAGATACCTCTGTAGTTGTTACAATCTCTTCTGTTTCCATGTTTAAAGATTGGTGTGATTACTGCTTTTGTCCAGTCTGATGGAACCTGTCCCAACTCCCAGGCCATTTCAATTATCCTGTGTAGCCATTTAAGACCTGACATTCCACTGTATTTGATAAGTTCCGACTTAATTTCATCCATCCCAGCCGTTTTATTGCACTGCAATCTATTGACCATTTTTCCACTTCCTCAAATGTGATCCTATTTCCGTCATCATTCCTATCCCATTCTACCTCGAAATCTGAAACATTACTAATCGCATTTTCACCTACATTGAGCAACTCTTCAAAATTTCCCCTACATCTGCCCAAGGCATCCACGGGATTCACCAGCAGTTTTCCTGACCTGTCCAAAATACTTGTCATTTCCTTCTTACCTCCCTTTCGAAGACTGCTAATTACACTCCCGAATGGTTTTCCAGCAGCTTGACCCATAGTCTCCAACCTGTTTCCAAAGTCTTCCCACGATTTCTTCTTGGATGCTGCAGTTATCTGTTTGGCTTTGTTTCTTTCTTCAACATAACTTTCTCTGTCTACCTGGGTTCTGGTATGTAGCCATTTTTGATACGCCTTCTATTTCCTTTTACAGGCTGCCTTGACTGTATCATTCCACCAAGCTGTTTGCTTCATCCTACATTTACACACTACTGTTCCAAGACATTCTTTAGCCACTTCTAGTACTGTGTCCCTGTACCTTGTGCATTCCTTTTCCAATGACTGTAATTGATTACATTCAACTAACTGGTACCTTTCTGAGATCGCTGTTATGTACTTGTGCCTGATTTCCTTATCCTGAAGTTCCTCCACCCTTATCCTCCTACATATGGACCTGACCTCCTGCACTTTCGGCCTCACAATCCCAATTCCACTGCAGATTAAATAATGATCAGTGTCATCAAAGAATCCCCTGAATACACGTGTGTATCTCACAGCCTTCCTGAATTCCTGATCTATTATTATATAGCCAATGACAGATCTGGTTCCCCTGCCTTCCCATGTATACCGGTGAATGTTCTTATGTTTAAAAAAGGAGTTTGTGATTACTAAGCCCATACTGGCACAGAAATCCAAGAGTTGTTTCCCGTTCCTGTTGGCCTCCATATCCTCTCCAAATTTACCCATAACCTTTTCATACCCTTCTGTTCGATTTCCAATCCTAGCGTTAAAATCACCCATGAGCAGAACACTGTCCTTGTCCTTTACTCAAACAACATCACTGAGTGCCTCATAAAAACTATCCATCTTATCTTGATCTGTCCCTTCACAATCCGAATATACTGACACAATCCTAATTTTCTTGCTAGACACTGTCAAATCTATCCACATCAGTCGTTTGTTTAATACCTTATTGCAACTACGCTGGGTTCCATTTCTTTCCTGATGTAAAGCCCTACACCCCATTGTGCTATTCCTGCTTTGACTCCTGACAGGTAGCCCTTGTATTCTCCCACTTCCTCTTCTTTCTCACCCCTTACCCGAATGTCACTAACAGCTAAAACGTCCAGCCCCATCTTACTTGCAGCCTCTGCCAGCTCTACCTTCTTCCCAGAGTAGCCCCCATTGATATTAATAGCTCCCCATCTCATTACCATTTGTTTGCCAAGTCGTATCTTAGGAGTCCCTGGTTTGTCAGTTAGAGGTGGGACTCTGTCACCTGCAAAGGTCCGAGGCATTTTGCTCTGATTGTTGCCAGCATCATATTTAAAGTACCAGGGAAGCAGGTTGCTAGCCTTACTTGCCCCGAGTCCCATTGGGTTTTACTCCTAACGGCTGAGGGACTAACCGATGGATTTGGTAGTCTTTGCCGTATGAGCACAAAGGTGACCACGACTCAGAATATGTCCGAGATGCCCAGCCATCACTTTAGTGTTGGAGGGAAGCCCGGAGGGTAAAAATCATAGAAGGAGACCGAGGTATGAATACACTAAACAGATTCAGAAAGATGTAGGTTGCAGTAGGTACTGGGAGATGAAGAAGCTTGCACAGGATAGAGTAGCATGGAGAGCTGCATCAAACCAGTCTCTGGACTGAAGACCACAACAACAACAACAACAATAAAGAGTGTCAAACCAGGATACCACTAAATTAAGCTAATACTCTCGGTTCAAAAGGGGTATGCTCTCCTGCATTCTGCAGCCCACCATCTCCCCCCGACAGGTAATGAAAGATAGAAAAGGCCCATCAACCGGATCTCACATCAGCTGCGCCGTTCCGTCCGCCAGTCGTTGCTTTCGGAGCCTTCGATCATCCGACGTTAGCGGCCCCCACACTCATTTATTAGCGTGCAGCCTTACCACTCAGGACATTTATTTATTTACTGATTAATTTATTTATACTGACAGATTAGGACCGTAAGGTCCCCTCTTATGTACCCAAAATTTCACACAAGTAGTATCTTCCTTACATTATAGTTAACTAAAAACTGACAATAATATTTGTATGAGAAATAGTATTAAAATGATTTGAGTGCCTATAGAGACAATATGAGTAAATGTATTGATTAAGACTAATAAAGTTAATACTGGCAATATTCCTACTACTCTGATGCTACCACCACCAATGATGTTAATAATTATAATAATAACAATGTTGTTGTTGTGGTCTTCAGTCCTGAGACTGGTTTGATGCGGCTCTCCATGCTACTCTATTCTGTGCAAGCTTCTTCATCTCCCAGTACCTACTGCAAGCTACATCCTTCTGAATCTGCTTAGTGTATTCATCTCTTGGTCTCCCTCTACGATTTTTACCCTCCACGCTGCCCTCCAGTACTAAATTTGTGATCCCTTGATGCCTCAAAACATGTCCTACCAACCGGTCCCTTCTTTTTGTCAAGTTGTGCCACAAACTCCTCTTCCTTCCAATTCTATTCAATACCTCCTCATTAGTTATGTGATCTACCCATCTAATCTTGAGCATTCTTCTGTAACACCACATTTCAAAAGCTTCTATTCTCTTCTTGTCCAAACTATTTATCGTCCATATTTCACTTCCATACATGGCTACACTCTATACAAATACTTTCAGAAACCACTTCCTGACACTTAAATCTATACTCGATGTTAACAAATTTCTCTTCTTCAGAAACGCTTTCCTTGCCATCGCCAGTCTAAATTTTATATCCTCTCTACTTCGACCATCATCAGTTATTTTGCTCCCCAAATAGCAAAACTCCTTTACTACTTTAAGCGTCTCATTTCCTAATCTAATCCCCTCAGCATCACCCGACTTAATTCGACTACATTACATTATCCTCGTTCTGCTTTTGTTGATGTTCATCTTATACACTCCTTTCAAGACACTTTCCATTCCGTTCAACTGCTCTTGCAAGTCCTTTGCTGTCTCTGACAGAATTACAATGTCATCGGCGAACCTCAAAGTTTTTATTTCTTCTCCATGAATTTTAATACCTATTCCGAATTTTTCTTTTGTTTCCTTTACTGCTTGCTCAATATACAGACTGAATAACATCGGGGAGAGGCTACAACCCTGTCTCACTCCCTTCCCAACCACTGCTTCCCTTTCATGTCCCTCGACTCTTATAACTGCCATCTAATTTCTTTACAAATCGTAAATAGCCTTACGCTCCCTGTATTTTACCCCTGCCTCCTTCAGAATTTGAAAGAGAGTATTCCACTTAACATTGTCAAAAGCTTTCTCCAAGTCTACAAATGCTAGAAACGTAGGTTTGGCTCTCCTTAATCTTTCTTCTAAGATAAGACGTAGGGTCAGTATTGCCTCACGTGTTTCAGCATTTCTACGGAATCCAAACTGATCTTCCCCGAGGTCGGCTTCTACCAATTTTTCCATTCGTCTGTAAAGAATTCGTGTTTGTATTTTGCAGCTGTGGCTTATTAAACTGATAGTTCGGTAATTTTCACATCTGTCAACACTTGTTTTCTTTGCGATTGGAATTATTATATTCTTCTTGAAGTCTGAGGGTATTTTGCCTGTCTCGTACATCTTGCCCACCAGCTGGTAGAGTTTTGTCAGGACTGGCTCTACCATGGCCGTCAGTAGTTCCAATGGAATGCTGTTTACTCCCAGGGCCTTGTTTCGACTCAGGTCTTTCAGTACTCTGTCAAACTATTCACGCAGTATCGTATCTCCCATTTCGTCTTCATCTACATCCTCTTCGTTTCCATAATATTGTCCTCAAGTACATCGCCCTTGTATAAACCCTCTATATACTCCTTTTACTTTTCCGCCTTCCTTCTTTGCTTAGAACTGGGTTTCCATCTGAGCTCTTGATATTCATAAAAGTGGTTCTCTTCTCTCTAAAGGTCTCTTTAATTTTCCTGTAGACAGTATCTATCTTACCCCTAGTGAGATAAGCCTCTACATCCTTATATTTGTCCTCTAGCCATCCCTGCTTAGCCATTTTGCACTTCCTGTCGATCTCATTTTTGAGACGTTTGTATTCCTTTTTGCCTGCTTCATTTACTGCATTTTTATATTTTCTCCTTTCATCAATTAAATTCAATATTTCTTCTGTTACCCAAGAATTTCTATTAGCCCTCGTCTTTTTACCTACTTGATTGTCTGCTGCCTTCACTACTTCATCCCTCAGAGCTACCCATTCTTCTTCTACTGAATTTCTTTCCCCCATTCCTGTCAATTGTTCCCTTATACTCTCCCTGAAACTCTGTACAACCTCTGGTTTAGTCAGTTTTTCCAGGTCCCATCTCCTTAAATTCCCACCTTTTTGTAGTTTCTTCAGTTTTAATCTACAGTTCATAACCAATAGATTGTGGACGGAGTCCACATCTTCCCCTGGAAATGTCTTACAATTTAAAACCTGATTACTAAATCTTTGTCTTACCATTATATAATCTATCTGATACCCTTTAGTATCTCCAGGATTCTTCCACGTATACAACCTTCTTTTATGATTCTTGAACCAAGTGTTTGCTATGATTAAGTTATGCTCTGTGCAAAATTCTACCAGACGGCTTCCTCTTTCTTTTCTTCCCCCCAATCCAAATTCATCTAATATGTTTCCTTCTCTCCCTTTTCCTACTTGCGAATTCCAGTCACCCATGACTGTTAAATTTTCGTGTCCCTTCACTACCTGAATAATTTCTTTTATCTCATCGTACATTTCATCAATTTCTTCATCATCTACAGAGCTAGGTGGCATATAAACTTGTACCACTGTAGTAGGCGTGGGCTTTGTGTCTATCTTGGCCACAATAATGCGTTCACTATGCTGTTTGTAGTAGCTTACCCGCACTCCTATTTTTTTATTCATTATTAAACCTACTCCTGCATTACCCCTATTTGATTTTGTATTTATAACCCTGTATTCACCTGACCAAAAGTCTTGTTCTTCCTGCCACCGAACTTCACTAATTCCCACTATATCTAACTTTAATCTATCCATTTCCCTTTTTAAATTTTCTAACCTACCTGCCCGATTAAGGTATCTGACATTCCACGCTCCGATCCGTAGAACGCCAGTTTTCTTTCTCCTGATAACGACGTCCTCTTGAGTAGTCCCCGCCTGGCGATCCGAATGGGGGACTATTTTACCTCCAGAATATTTTACCCAAGAGGACGCCATCATCATTTAATCATACAGTAAAGCTGCATGCCCTCGGGAAAAATTACGGCTGTAGTTTCCCCTTGCTTTCAGGCGTTCGCAGTACCAGCACAGCAAGGCCATTTTGATTAATGTTACAGGGCCAGATCAGTCACTCTTCCAGACTGTTGCCCTGCAACTACTGAAAAGGCTGCTGCCCCTCTTCAGGAACCACACGTTTGTCTGGCCTCTCAACAGATACCCCTCCATTGTGGTTGCACCTACGGTACGGCCATCTGTATCGCTGAAGCACGCAAGCCTCCCCACCAACGGCAAGGTCCATGGTTCATTAACTAATGTTAATAATAATAAATATAATAACGACAATAGAAAGGAGGAGGAGTAACACCTCATAAAAAAACCTTGGTCCAGCTGGCCCGGCTGGTAGTACCTCGTAGCGGCTCCTCACCAGGGTACAGGCGAAGAGGATCAGTGGTTCGGATGGCGAATGAAGATGAAGGTCTCACCGGCAGAGAAGGTGGGAGAATTCTCTTCTTAAAACCCAAGCGACGTCTGTTATGGAAACCACCGTCAACTTGGGCAGCGACTATTCATCCAGTGGGTGCAGCTGTAGCAACTTCTCCACGAACTAACAATCCCTGGTTCTACACAATCAGCCTAGCTGGGCAAAATTTAATAACAAGCACTATCGTTCGTGAGAGCAACAACAACATTACCCCAGGTGGTAACCAATCCACCCGTTGACAGGCGGCAAACGAGCATTCGGATTCTGGGGGGCCCAAGCAACCACAAACTCAGAGAAAGTCGGAGTCCTCTGGCAAACTACTGGATGAAACACCAACATTCATTGGCACACCAAATATCAATACCCCGATACAACTGTAAAGCTAGTCAATCTTACTACAGAACTCGGCAGAAAAATAATCATATTACTAGCACTTCGGGAAACACGATATACTGACGATGATACCACATATTATGGTAGCTACTGCATATTCAAGAGCAAAACTGATAGACAAATTGTCAAAGGTGCCCCTTTGCTCGGAATGGCTATACTTACACACAAAAGTATCATAAACTCCGTCAAGGAATTCACTCCCATCAACAACAGACTCATGACGGCACGTATACAGTGCGCCAACGGAAATTATAGACTTGTCAACGCTCATGCCCCAACCAACATAGATAACAAGAAAAACCCTACCGAAGTGAAGAATTTCTGGAACCAATTGGAGAAGACTGTGGCGAAGATCCCCAAGAAGGACACCATCTTACTCATTGGTGACTTTAATGCGCAACTGGGCAGAGAAAAAGAACACAAGAAGATTATAGACAGATATCCTGCGGACAAATTTACCAACAGAAATGGAAGGCGTCTAGTTGATCTCTGTTAACAATTCAACCAGAAGATAATGTCGATATCTTTACGAATGCACCATAGAAAGCAAAAACTTGGTGCTCTCATATTCGAGAACTTAGAGAATTCCAGATTAACCATATAACAATCACCCGCAAACAGCAACGAGAAATTCATGATGTACAAGTCCGAAGAGGTGCCAATATTGAAAAATGGTTCAAATGGCTCTGAGCACTATGGGACTCAACTGCTGAGGTCATTAGTCCCCTAGAACTTAGAACTAGTTAAACCTACCTAACCTAAGGACATCACAAACATCCATGCCCGAGGCAGGATTCGAACCTGCGACCGTAGCGGTCTTGCGGTTCCAGACTGCAGCGCCTTTAACCGCACGGCCACTTCGGCCGGCTGCCAATATTGACTCAGACCACTACCTTACAGGAGTCAAAGTAAAATTCACTCCAGGAAAGTACAATTCCAAGAAATAGCACCTGCAGATATTCGACGTAAATAGTCTCCACATACAAACATAAAGGACGAATGGGAGAAAGAAGAAGCAAACACCATGGAAGAGTTCAAAACCAAGATTATACGTAAAGCACAGGAAGCAGCTGGAAAACGACAGAAACACAACAAAATTTCTTCAAAGTACGGAAAGAAACAGCCAGAACCATCAGACAAACCAAGAGAAGAGACCTAAACGTACAACTGGAATAACTGGAGAGTGACTTTCGGAATCACAATGTAACAGGACATTTGCAAATAGGATACGAATATTCACACCACAAAAACTCTGCTTTAAAAACAAAATGGAGAATTAGCACTTACTAATGAAGAAAACTGCAAAGAACTCGCAATTTACTTCGCCAATTTACTAAATTGTCCAAAACCTACAGAAAGATTCCCACTTATTGAACCCACACACACCAACCAAGACTCAAAATCACCCTCAAAAGAAGAAATCCTCAAGCACATCCACCATCTCAAAAACAACAAAGCGGCTGGTGATGATAACATAGTAGCAGAACTACTGATAAATTTAGGCCCACTTGAGGAGCTCATGGAAATTATCAAAGAAATTTGGACAACAGAAGAATTACCTGACGACTGGAAGTGTGCGCGTATCCACCCCCTGGACAAAAAAGGCGACATAACGGATGTCAACAGTTACCGAGGCATTTCACTGTTACCAGTCACCTACAAGATATTCTCTTCATGCCTATTGCAGAGAACACAGGAGCAAATTGAACAAAAGATTGGGGAGTATCAAGCGGGTGTCCGACCCGGACGTTCCTGCCCTGAAAAAATTTGTAACCTAAAAACAACGTTGAAATACAGAGCTATTAGACATAAGCCCACTATATGTACATTCGTCGACTTCAAGAAGGCGTATGACTCAGTCGACCGTAAATTCCTTGTCAACATTCTTATAGAAATCGGACGAAAACGTAAGCTCATTGAACAGACACTCTCCATCACAATCTCTAAAGTAAAATTCTTGGGGAAATCTCGGAATGTCTTGAGATCAGAACTGAAAGACGGACTATCTCTAACTCTGTTCAATATCATTTTGGACAAGGTCATAAGGGAATGGAAGAGTAAGCTAATAAAACGTGGTCTATGGAAACCAGGAAAACTGAAGTCACCTGCCTAGCCTTTGCCGATGCCATTGCAATTTTTACAGACAGTGAACAAAATGCAATACATCAAATAGAAATACTCAAGTAATGAGCCGAGAACGTTCGCTTGCACATTTCTTTTGAGAAAACGGAATTTATGTGTCCACTCTTGAACATACAGCATCTCACCATAAAATATGGATGGATAAACAGAGTTCCACATTTTAAATACCTGGGGGAAATTTTGGAACCCACTGGACTAGAAAAAAAAAACTCAAGAAGCTCGAGCACAGAAAATAAAGAGAGCCTACGGTCGAACACACCAACTTTACAACAAAAGTTGCATGTCCATGCATGCAAAAATCAGGCACTACAGCACTGTCATTGAACCCGAGGTGCTATACACAGCAGAAACCTTGTTACTCCATAACAAGATGGTACTATAAAATCTACCAGAAGAAGAACGAAAGATCGTTAGGATGGACCACAAAAAACAGAAGCGGACATAGACTGCAAACCAACAAAACTACAGAGGAAATTTCAAATATTGCTGCTGACATTATAAAAAAAACACCTTACATTCAATGGACTCATACACAGACTAGACTCCATGAGTATAAACTCACAGCTACTGAAAACCTTAAAGGTATGGCATGGGCCGAACAAGTACGAAGACACCTTACTGATGCTCAACTCACCATTCAGGACACTTCAGACTGTAACATCTGCAGAAGCAAAATAGACAAGCGGGAAGTCTAGACAGAGACAAGAGCCAAAAAGACCAGTACAATGTGAACGGACGAAAGAAAGAAGGCCATGAACGAGAAAATGAAGGCCTCATGGAAAAACCGCGGGAAGAACTATAGACGCTTCACGTGATCCACAACGGGTCTACTACGTGTCTAATAACAGCACTAATGACAATAGAAAAAGTATTTATAGATGTACAAAATAGATACTTTATGTTATAGTGAGTTCTGGGGAAGGGAAATTTAAGGTGACTGCACCAGCTAAGAATACTGGGAAATGAGGAAAATCTAGTTGGATAGAAGGATGCATAGGGGTACCGAGTGTGTGCAGGGACAATATTAAACCTTATTGCTGCTGTAGCAGACGTCATTGACTGTCTTCTGAAGCTGCAGATGTTTTGGCTCTGAGCACTATGGGACTTAACTTCTGAGGTCATCAGTCCCCTAGAACTTAGAACTACGTAAACCTAACTAACGTAAGGACATCACACACACCCATGCCCGAGGCAGGATTCGAACCTGCGACCGTAGCGGTCGCTCGGTTCCAGACTGTAGCGCCTAGAACCGCTCGGCCACACCGGCCGGCGCAGATGTTATTCACTTCTCTGATGTAATGAGGGAGGTTGTTCCAGAGTCGGATTTCTGTTACTGGGAACGTCTTCGAGAAACTGGTCTGAGTAATGGAGTGTGACCGAAAGGATTTAGCTCAGATGGGAAGGGGCGTTTCTGCAATGTTGTTCAGACGAGAGCGTTAAGGTCGAGGAGAGATATAAGGGACAGCGTACTTTGATAAGATAGTAGAGTGTGACATCTCCTGACAAGATATTTACAAAATTGGTGGAATATAAAAAAATAATAAAAATAAACATTTATCGGTTTGGTTTTATTTCATTACTGTATGGTTTGTAGATTATGTGTAAAAGGAAATAATTATTCTTTTTTTGTGCAATATTTATGTATCTATATTTCATAAATAATGTCTTTGGTCGGCGGCAAATGTATGTATCAAAGCAGATAATGAAAAATAATTGCAAATATGTTTATTAAATTGTCTATAAATAGTGGAGGTTAAAACATTACTCTCTCTGTCTTCTTGTAGCCGTTTAAGTTGTAAGAGCCTGTGACGCTCGCTGGAATGCATAGGTAGCCTTCGTTTGTCCTTTGATCGAGAAAGACGCCATTGGAGGTTGGTATTTGTAAAAGGTGTGTACTTTGAAATTATGTTGATTTTTTGAATATAGAAATTGTTAAAATTATTACCTGTAATAATTTATTGCTAGCTTGCCCAAGATTTCATTCCACATTCTTAGCCGTTTTCAGCATATTAGGAATTTTTCATGACGCAGAGCCGTCATTAAAATTATCTCTTTCAGCTTTCTGGAGACTTCAGAGGCAAATTGTGGATTTTATTATGTCATTTTCAGGTGGACGTGGGCAGCTCCTATTATGTTATCAGTTTGGTATGTAAGTCATGAGTGATAAAGTTTTACTTGTGTGTGATCAAAGACTACTGTGCAAAACCTGTTGTGGCTAATAACATAATAATTAAATTTCTTTTTGTGTTTGTTTCATGCTCTCATGTTAGTCGTGGTAGTTAATAGTCTTCACATATTAAAAAAAATCCACTGCAGCGTTTACGTTTAGTGAACATAACATACTGTAACTTCCGTACAGTAAGGGTAATTTTCTGTGCATTGAAGAGATGAAAGTAGCGAAGGGCATTTTTTCTTATAATTAGTTACAGTTATGATAGGATGTTCCATATCTAACAAGCCAGATCAGTGTTATATAAAAATAGTTTGCAAATTAAAGATCGTACATCCACAGGACGAAATCTTTCAGTGTTGTGCGTGTCCCCACATAATAGGTCAAAGTGCATAAAGTTAAAATATTTTCAACTGCAGAAACTAATAGTGAAAATCGTATTTTATCTGTCGTGCTCACAACAATAAGCAATATAAAATTAATTAAAATATTATGCCATATAAACCGCATATAAAGTAAAAAGGGTGTGCGGTGGGGACTACGCGACAAGAGGAGACAGAGTGTTTACAATCTCTGTATACAGTCAGGATAGCAGTGTATGTGAAGGGGAAACGTGATCAAAGAATCTATGTAACATATTCATGTATACAGGGTGAAAAGTATTTAAACCGACAAACTCTGGGAGGTTGTAGGGGACATCAAAACAAATATTTTCCCCTACTGTCACTTTTTCCTATGAGGAGTACTTAAACCAGTAGAGGAAGATTTCTCTGGCGGCAAATTAATTAAACCAACAAACACTTTTCCATTTTTTTTATGACCAAGAGACAAAAGATTAACACAACCCAGTTTCAATTACAGTAGATTTTCAAAAATGCCTCCATTGACACGTAAACAAAGGTTACACCGTCGGATCATGTTCTGTCTGACACGGGCATAAACCCCAGGAGTAACCTGAATTGTTCTTGCTGCTGCTACTATCCAGGCAACCAGATCCTCTTCTGATGCAACAGGAGTTGCGTAAACAAGGTTGCGCATCTCTCCCCACACAAAAAAGTCCAGAGGGGAAATATCTGGGGATCGAGCAGGACATGGTACAGGACCACCTCTGCCAGTTCACGTTTCGGGGAACTGTCGGTCCAGGAACCAACGCAAACGACAGCTGAAATGTGGCCCCGTCATGTTGGATCCACATGCGTTGTCTTGTAGGGAGCGGGACGTCTTCCAGCAATTCTGGCAATGCTCTGGCGAGAAAATTGTAATAGTGCCTGCCATTTAATGGCCTAGGTAGCAGATACGGCCCAACTAAACAGTCCCCATCAACACCGATCCACACATTAAAGAACAACCGCACTTCATGTGCGCTAGTAACTGTGGCATATGGGTTATCCTCACTCCAAACATGCGAA
Organism: Schistocerca piceifrons; assembly: GCF_021461385.2. NCBI lineage: Eukaryota > Metazoa > Arthropoda > Insecta > Orthoptera > Acrididae > Schistocerca > Schistocerca piceifrons. The sequence goes on from NC_060144.1 coordinate 334,499,885, forward strand.
TTGTGCATGTTGAAGACTCCATCACGCCCGAACGTTGCTTCATCGGTAAACAAAACAGAGAATGGAAATGTAGGATGCATTTCACATTGTTCCAGGTACCACTACGAAAACTGTGCTCTGGGTGGATAATCAACTGGTTCCAGGTTGTGGGCACGCTGTGAGTGAAATGTACGTACCAATTGCTCTCGAAGGGCTGTTCTTACATTCGTCTGATTTGTCCCCATGTTACGTGCAATTTTACGAATGCTGATTGAAGGATCCCGCTCCACATGCTGCAAGACAGCTTCCTCAAATTGCAGCGTTCTTACCGTGCGACGGCGTCTCTGTCCAGGTAATCTGCTAAATGACCCGGTTTCACGCAGACGTTGGTACACAGCAGCAAAGGTCGTATGATGCGGGATACGGCGATTACGATATTGTTGTTGATAAACCCGCTGTGCAGCTCGTCCGTTATGGTACGCTACGTAGTACGCACCAACCATATCAGTGTACTCACTCCAGGTGTATCGCTCCACTATTAAACTGAGATAATGCTCTACTGCATTGGCGGACAGCAGTTGCCTACAACTGAAGATCGTAATACGACCTCTAACAACTGAAGAACGTAATACGGCCTCCACCGGTTTAAATAATCCTCCTAGGAAACAATGACATAAGGGAAAAATATTTGATTTGATGTACCCTACAACCTCCCAGAGTTTGTCGGTTTAAATTCTTTTCACCCTGTATATAGAACACAGGCCTATCACTATACAAGGCATGAAAGTAATACAAATTTTTATTGAGCATTGAAATTGTAGAATCCCGCACCCTATGCTTTTCCTTACCGAGTTGAGATGCTTGGAGGAGTAGCCGGCCATGAGGAAGAGCAGGTTGGTGCAGACGTCCTTGTAGACAGCCTTCGACCGGCAGATGGTCGCTCCGAGGCCCTCCAGGAACTCGTTGTGCGGCACCAGCTCGTGCATCCCCAGCTGGTTCACCACCGCCTGCCAGCAGACGCAACAACCTTGTCCTCAGGTCTCCGCCCAGCCGTTCGTATGTGCGTCCCCCATAGCTTCCGTGTCACACCACAGGCGATTGCCGGTATACACCAATCCTGACTTTCATCTCTTCGCCCCCCACCCCTCTCACTCTGTCGACGTAAGACTATGGAAAAGTCTATAACGGGGTCTACTCATCCTCGAGGAGCCAGATGAGAACTCTTGAATAAATAAACAAGCCGTCAAAGTGGCATCAAATCGAACAGCTTTTTTTGTCATATAAGCCGAAATAGAATTAAAATTTGTACGTGTTTTATTGTAGAGGACATGAGGAAGGAAAATATTCCGACGAAGAGATTATTGTAAACATGAAAACTGAAAACAGTGTAGATGCAGAATCAGTTTTCACTTCCTGGCAGATAAAAACTCTGTTCTGGACAGGGATTCGAATGTAGAGCCTTTTTCTTCTGCGGCCAAGTGTTCTATCGATGAAGCTATCCAAATACAACTCACGATCTGACCTCATATCTTCACTTCCATATATACCTTTCCTCTTGCCTTCCAATTTGCGAAAGGTAAAATTCCCAGGTTCGAGTCCCATTCTTTGTATCAGGACGTTTAAATATTAGATATGTTGAAGATAACTTAGACAGATGAGCGGGACTCATAAAAATTAGCAAATGGTATTCCATGGCGTCATTCAAGTCTTTGCACCAAAGTGCTCGCAATCTTATGAGGAGGTAGAATACCTTTAGGAAGACATACAGAAATTGGTAAGTAACAACAAAACACACTACTATGTGATACTGGAAGATTTTACTGAAAAGTAGGACTAAAATGAAAAAAATTTTTCCTCGAAGAGAGGCATTTGGTATTTTCCCAGAAATGACACACTCCATGTTTAAGTAAAATTTGTCCTTAACAATTTACTCTAGATGTAATCAATTAAATATATGTGTACTATGGATGAAATGGACCCAAATATAGTATTTACTGAATTTAACAAGTACAGAAAAAATTTACAGAACGTTCCTAAAACGCTTTCAGATTGCGTATATTCATAGAGTTTCTAAAATGCAAAGCAAAAATAATAAGAAGCTATAAAAAAGCATCCTCTCCTCACAGAAAGCTATATAGGTAGAGGATGAGAATATATTTAAAAATATGCGAGATTAATTTAGCGTATAGTGTAGTACATCACATGAATTAATTGAAGATAAGCAGTCTGCAACACAAAATTAAGTATTCATGTAAAACATACAGGCTGTAAAAAAGACAAATACTATTTGGTACAAAAATACATGAAATATGTAAAACCACAAGATGTGAGGAAATACAACTACTGTTGAATAAGCACAACTGCCAACATAAGTAGCTCAGAACCAGATATCCTAGGTGTAGAGAAGCAGCTTAAATCGGTTAATAAAGGCAATGCCTCCGGTGCAGACTGTATATCAGTCGGGATCCTATGAGAGTATGCTGAAACAAATTACTCCATACTTAGAAATCTATAGGACCGTTAGCTCGCCGAAGGATACGTACCTAAAGACTGGAAAGTTTCATAAGTCACACCAGTACCGAAGAAGGGAAATAGGAGTAAACTACTGAATTACAGACCCATATAACTCTCGTTGATTTGCAGTGGGATTTTGGAACATATATTGTTTCCGAACGGTATGAAATACCTCGAAGAAAACGATTTATTGACAAACAAACAACCAACAAGGATTCAGAAAATATCGTTCTTCTGAAACACAACTAGCTCTTTATTCTCACGAAGTAATGAGTGCTTTCGACAGATGATGTCAGAGTGATTCCATATATTTAGATTACCAGAAGGCATTTAACACTGTACCTCACAAGCGATTTCTAGTAAAATTACGTGCCTATGGAGTATCGTCTCAGATGTGCGACTGGGTTCGTGATTTTCTGTCGGAAAGATTTCAATTCGAAGTGACTGACGGGATGTCGTAAGACAAGTAATATCTGGCGTTCCCCAAGGAAGTGTTATAGGCCCTCTGCTGTTCCTGATCTACATACAGGACTTAGGAGACAATCTGAACAGCTTCCTGAGCGTGTCGCAGACGATACTGTCATTTATCCGTCTTACAAAGTTGTTAGACGATCAAAATCAACTGAAAAATGATTTAGAAAAGATATCTCTATGATACGAGAAGTGGCAGTTGATTAAATAATGAAAATCGCGATGTCATCCACATGAGTACTAGAAGGAATCCGTTAAATTTTTTGGTTACACGACAAAACACTCAAATACAAAGGCTGTAAATTCAACTAAATACTAAGGGATTATAATTACGAATAACTTAAAATGGCGCAAGAATGTATATTATGTTCTTGGTAAAGCAAAGCAAAGACTGCTGTTTATTGGGAGAACACTTAGAAAATGTAACAGGTCTACAAAAGAGACTGCTTACACTACGCTTGTCCGCCCTCACTTGGAGTACTGCTGTGCGATGTGGAGTCAGCATGAGATAAGATTGATGGAGGACACTGAAAAAGTTCAAAGAATTGCAACTCGTTTTGTAGGACGAGAGTGCCACGGATATGATATGCGAACTGAGGTGGCAGTCATTAAAACAAATGCGTTTTTCCATGCGGTGGGGTCTTCTCATGAAATTTAAATCACCAACTTTCTCTTCAAAAAGTGAAAATATTTTTTGGCAAATTTCTACATAGGGAGAAAAAATCATCAAAATAATATAAGAAAAATCAAAGCTCGCACGGAATGTTTAATTGTTCGTTTTTCCCGGGCGCTGTTGGTGAGTGGAATTGTAGAGAAATAGCTTAAAGTTGATTTTACGAAACCTCTGTCAGCACTTAACTGTGATTTGTAGAGAAATTATGTGGATGTAGATATATTTCACCGTCTTTTCTACAGCATGTAGGTTCCGAGTGGTCATCAATGAACACTGTCAGCGGGTAATCTTCAACTACATGTTTAACGATTTGCCTACGAGCCCCACAATCGCACTTGGGGGACGCTATTTTCTTCCGTCTTCGTAGCGAGTCAGTCAATCTGCCATATTTCGTTCGAATTCTATTTAGGGTAGACACGGCTTTTTGAATCTGGGTAGTATGTTGGTGAGGCATGATATATTCTTGAAGGCAAGGGAGGTTCGTCTGTTCCGCTCCTCTTTCCAGCGATCAATTAGGCTGAATCCATTTTCATTCAGAATTGTTACACTCTTTGGGGTGGATGTTGAGAGTGCAGCTGGGTTTTCTTACAGTCGGGATGTCTTGCGGAAGAGAGTTGTTCTCGATCTTTGTGAGTTCTGTAATGAGTGATTTCTCTCGTCGCAGTTGGAGAAGAGCAATACTGCTTAGTTTGTAGTGCGGGTACTCAGTAGGTGGGGTCTCTTTTATTGTAATGCGCATACATCACTGGCCAATAAAATTGATACACGACGAAGAGGATGTGCTAGAGACGCGAAATTTCACCGACAGGAGGAAGATGCTGTGAGATGCAAATGATTAGCTTCCAGAGCATACACACAAGGTTGGCGCCGGTGGCGACACCTACAACGTGCTGACACGAGGAAAGTTTCCAACTGATTTCTCATTCACATACAGTAGATGACCGGCGTTGCCTGGTGAAACGTTGTTGTGATGCCTCGTGTAAGGTGGAGAAATGCGTACCATCACGTTTCCGACTATGATAAAGGCCGGATTGCAGCCTATCGCGATAGCGGTTTATCGTATCGCGACATTGCTGCTCGTGTTGGTCGAGATCCAATTACTGTTAGCAGAATATGGAACCGGTGGGTTCAGGAGGGTAATACGGAACGCCGTGCTGGATTCCAACGGTCTCGTATCACTAGCAGTCGAGATGACAGGCACCCTATCCGCATGGCTGTAACGGATCGTGCAGCCACGTCTCGACCCATGAGTCAACAGATGGGGACGTTTGCAAGACAACAACCATCTGCACGAACAGTTCGACGAGTTTTGCAGCAGCATGGACTATAAGCTCGGAGACCATGGCTGCGGTTACCCTTGACGCTGCATCACAGACAGGAGAGCCTGCGATAGTGTACTCAACGAAGAACCTGGGTGCACGAATGGCAAAACGGCATTTTTTCAGATGAATCCAGGTTCTGTTTACAACATAATGATGGTCGCATCCGTGTTTGGCGACATCGCGGTGAACGCACATTGGAAGCGTGTATTCGTCATCGCCATACTGGCGTATCACCCGGCGTGATGGTATGGGGGTGTCATTGGTTACACGTCTCGGTCACCTCTTTTTCGCGTCGACGGCACTTTGGACAGTGGACGTTACATTTCAGATGTGTTACGAAGCGTGGCTCTACCCTTCATTCGATCTCTGCGAAACCCTACATTTCAGCAGGATAATGCACGACCGCATGTTGCAGGTCTTGTACAGGCCTTTCTGGATACAGAAAATGTTCGACTGCTGCCCTGGCCACCACATTCTCTAGATCTCTCACCAATTGAAAACGTCTGGTCAATGATCGCCGAGCAACTGGCTCGTCACAATACGCCAGTCACTACTCTTGATGAACTGTAGTATCGTGTTGAGGCTGCATGGGCAGTTGTACCTGTACACGCCATCCAAGCTTTGTTTGACTCAATGCCCAGGCGTATCAAAGCCGTTATTATGGCCAGACGTGGTTGTTCTGGGTACTGATTTCTCAGGACCTATGCACCCAAATTGCGTGAAAATGTAATCACATGTCAGTTCCAGTATAATATATTTGTCTAATGAATACCCGTTTATCATCTGCATTTCTTCCTGGTATAGCAATTTTAATGGCCAGTAGTGTATTTTGATTTAGTTGGACGTCGATGTGTCTTGTGCGAGTACTGTTAAGCTGATCCGATGCACCATATTCTACTATCAAATAGATTAGACCTAAAGCTGAAATCCATGGCGCGGCTCCTGAAGACCCACGTAAAGTGCCGGAAAATGTTACTGCGAGCTCTAAGTCTGGCGGCTGTGTTTCACAGATGATTCGTGAAACTCAGTGATCCATCCCGGGCGAAAAATATTTTGGATGTCGATTGTGGGACAGAAGTTTGTCCTCAAAGTAAATACTGAGTTCTCTATTGGCTGACTTCTTGTTGGGATGAAATGTAGAAACTTTTCTCTTTGTGGCACTGTGTTTCAGTTTCGAATGGCGAAACTGTTTCCCAATATTTTTAGGTCCTTCGTCGATATGTCCTCAGTGGACTATATACTGCCAGGGCCGTATCATCGGCATATCCAAACTACTGTGAGGTCGTTTCCGGTCTATCAGCAATATAAAGGCTGAATAACAGGGGAGCGAGAACAGATCCCTGAGGAAGACCATTGCTAACTTCATATCACTCATGATCATTTCGAAGCGTCTATTAGAAGCGTAGCACTGGCCATGTTGATAGCAGTTTTGCAGGGGATCGTTGTCATGAGTTCTAATATCATGACCTGTCTCCAGACTATGCCGTAGGCTATTATGAGTTCGAAAAACAAGGCTGAAACTTCCAGTTGTTTTCAGTACCCTGCTTTGATGAACTTATTTAATGAGAGAACTTGATCCGAGCAGCTTCAGCCAGAGCGAAATCCTTCCTGTTCAATATGGGTAGTTTAAGTGTATCGGGGCTTGTCCAGTTACAGAGTTATCTTTCCAAAAGTTTGTAAATCATGGTGAGCAGCACAACTAATGTATAGTTTTGTGATGGATCATTTGTTTTTCATAGTTTTATGGTGACGATGATCTTAGCTCTCTTGAGTTGATGGGGGACGTAGTCCATCTGCAAGGTATCCGTGTAAAAATCTGGCAAGCCACTTTCTTGTACAGTTACCGAAACGTAAGAAAAATTCTTCACGGATAGCATCTAAACCAGGGGCTTTTCCTGATTCCATTTCCTGAAGAGCTACTCTGAGTTCTTCAACGCTGTAAGGAGGTTGAGTGATTAGTTTCTGGGATGCAGGCTGTTCTGAGTGTTTTGAGCTCTTTTTCCACCTTGGTTGCATACCCTCGATCATGTGGAGCTCTTGAGGTTGACAAAATGTGAGTGACGACTTAACTTGGTGATACAGAATCGCATACACGCTCCAATGGGCTAACACTCTCCATTTTCCTCGATAACAGTGAATCAAGGCAGCAAAATCTTTGTCGGCAACGCACTTTTTTACAATACGCTGCGCAGGCGATAAAAGTTACTTCAAATTGAAAACTGTGAAACTGTAGATATGAAAAAATCTAAACAATAGTCCACGAGAGCTTCACAATTCACTCATAATAATTTTTGTCTTTTGATTGCACCTGGCGCAGCGAATCCGAAAGACATCACAGAAAGAGTGATTGTGGGTGAGCCATAGAAGTTAACCAGTGTTCTTGCAGAATCTTTTATAGAGATTTTTGAGATCTATGTTACAGTACCAAATCAAATTATGTATCATTTACTGATTATGCAGCGTGTTGCTGCCGGAAAATTCTTTATTTTACATAGATGAACAGACTTTCACAAAGCACAGCAATTCTCTTTACATTAGGCTTCAAATAAACAAAAAACTGCCCTAAATCGATGCTTTCGATCGGTGCTGTGATGGCAAGACGTGTAACACCTGATTTCGTGCGATGGGGCAGAGGAAGAGCCGGCGCACATCGCGAACTGTGTTTCACCGATACTTACTATTCACAACAATATCATTGATGTGCGAAACAAGCCACAGGTGAATGTTAATTGAATATATAAATAAATACACACTATTATTAATCAATGGAGAACTGTCGAAAATGCTTAAAGGAGGCACTCTCCTTACGCATCAGCGTACAGTGTAGAGCTATGCTTTGAACAGACCAACAGATCCAGTTTCCAGGCACAATCTGTAGAAGAGTATTAATGTCTGCACTGACCATACCTTTTCTCTATCATTTATTAAACGAAATGTAATCAAGACTCCCTACAACTCAACTAGAAGGAAACGCACATCTACAAAAATTGCTGTCGCAAAATTTTAGTGATAAAGATACAGAACATGTTTTGTAAAGTACTGAACCATACAAAGACGATCTCCCTTGTTTTGTTGCTTTGAAGGGAGAGCTACAAATTTGGCAACAAACGGACAAAAACATCGAAAAGTCTCCAGCAGACGCCTATAAAAACAACGCGTCAAATATTAGAGTCTTGTGTCAGTTGTACGTGTTTTCTGTTACAACCAGCATCATACATATATATATCAAAAAAGTTTTGCATCCGGAACCTGTACAGAAAATTGGAATAGAGATCGACATAAACCTCATTTCCGCCATTTTTATTGCTCATGAAAACCACACATTGCATTTTGTACCGCCATACAGCAAGACCATCAGAGGTGCTGGTACAGACTGGTGTACACTCCGGTACCTCTAACACCCAGTAGCACGTCCACTTGCATTGATACCTGCCTGTATTCGTCGTCGCGTACTATCCACAAGTTCATCGAAGCACTTTTGGTCCAAATTGTCTCACTCCTCAACAGTGATTCGGCGTAGATCCCTCAGAGTGGTTGGTGGTCACGTCGTCCATAAACAGCCCTTTTCAATCCATTCCAGGCATGTTCAATAGGGTTCATGTCTGGAGAACATGCTGGCCACTCTAGTCCAGCGATGTCGTTATCCTGAAGAAAGTCATTCACAACATGTGCACGATGTGGGTGCGAATTGTCGTCCACGAAGATGACTGCCTCGCCAATATGCTGCCAATATGGTTGCACTATCAGTTGGACGATAGCATTCATGCATCGCACAGCCATTGCGGCACCTTCCATGACCAACAGCGGCGTACGTCGGCCCCACATAATGCCACCCCAAAACGGAAGGGAACCTCCACCTTGCTGCACGCGGTGGACAGTGTGTCTAAGGCGTTCAGCCTGACCGGGTTGCCTCCAAACACGTCTCCGACGATTGTCTGGTTGAAGGCATATCCGATACTCATCGGCGAAGAAAACGTGATGCCAACTCCGAGCGGTCCATTCGACATGTTGTTGGGCCCATATGTACCGAGATGTATGGTTTCGTGGTTGCAAAGATGGACCTCGCCATGGACGTCAGGAGTGAAGTTGCGCATCTTGTAGCCTATTACGCACAGTTTGAGTGGTAACATGGCGTCCTGTTGCTGCACGAAAAGCATTATTCAACATGTTGGCGTTGCTGTCAGGTTCCTCCGAGCCATAATCCTTAGGTTCCGGTCATCCACTCCAGTAGTAGCCCTTGGGCGACCTGAGCGAGGCATGTCATCGACAGTTCCTGTCTCTGTATCTCCTCCGTGTCCGAACAACATCGCTTTGGTTCACTCCGAGATGCCTAGACACTTCCCTTGTTGAGAGCCCTTCTTGGCACAAAGTAACAATAGGCGCTATCGAACCTCGGCATTGACTGTCTAGGCATGGTTTAACTACAGACAATGCGAACCGTGTACCTCCTTTCTGGTGGAATGACTGGAACTGATCGGCTGTCGGCCCCCCTCCGTCTAAGAGGTGCTGCCCACGCATGGTTGTTTACATCTTTGGGCGGGTTTAGTGGCATCTCTGAACAGTCAAAGGGACTGTGTTTTTGATACAATATCCACAGTCAACGTCCATCTTCAGGAGTTCTGGGAACCATGGTGATGCAAAACTTTTTGATGTGTGTATATATTTTTTTTATGGGTGGAGATGTGTGTTCAACACATGTTTTGGCCCAGTGCATGTGGAGGCTTGTAGACATTATCGACTGCGATCTCGCCGAGTTTCACAATTACTTCATGAACACTGCTGTCAGTAGAAGTGACAATGAAAGACATATTTTCAGCATTTTATTTTAAATACGTCGCTGCGCCATAGTATAGGTCGTATGTGATACCCAGCAAATCAAAACCAAACACCATGTCCCTTGAGATTCAGTATTTCTCCTGTATGGCGAACAGGTCGATATTTATTAAGTAAGAACGGGCAATGTATATTGCCGGTAAACCTTCCATTTCGGATATGTCTGAAACATATTTGTGAAAGTGGTCTTTGGCTTGTAGAAGACACTACAGGACATTTTAAGTATACTGTTCATTTCATTTCCTGTACATTCATTCTTTTGTATGTTATTTTAGTCTTACTGCAATCAGTTTTCTACCTTGGTTTCAAAACTTATCAATTAATGCCTTGCAGCTGTTTCTGAAGTTCATCTGCACTAGCAGTAAAACGTGTAGTGTTCTCAGCAAATCGAAAAAATTTCTCTGATCCTGTTTGAACTTTTTTAAATTAATTAGCGGCTTTACGGCATCACCCATACAGCTAGCCTCAGAACCATAAAATGCTACAATTATATGTTACATCCAATGAAATTGAACTTACGTCAATGATCTAAGGATATTATGATATTACTATGTTTTAGAGCAAAAAAATTCTCTTTTCTCATATTCTTATTTAATCCTCAGTTATCAACTCGTATACAGCTATACACTTTCGTGTCTTTTGCTGCTAAAGGAGTTCTAATGTTTGCTGTAAAGCATTTTCAGACACAATTAGTTTCGTAATTCTTGATACCTTCTGTGGCAGCCGTAGAAACTGCCGCATTCACGTGAAAAAGATGTGATCTTGTTGAGATAGTACAAACGTTGCCGGAATCTCCCTTGACTGAACTGAATAAGCTTTCGTGATGTTGATTGTTCTTACCTGATTCATCTATCACTTTTTAATATATGACGATAACATCAGTGCGACTGTACCATTGGTGTAGACATTCTTACAGCCGTTGGATTACTGTCTTGTTTCTCAACGCTTGTTTGTAAACGTTTTGTTGAAAGTGAGTCAAAAACTTCCCGAAATCTATGAACTGTAAGCAAAGTGGTAATTTACAATTATTGCATGCAATTTAGTTTCAGACTTACAAGTAATCCTTTGTGCTACATTCACTTCTGAAACTAGCTTTCCTCCGCCTGATAAAAATCTGATTTGATTTTTTATGTTTCTGCCGATAACTTTACCGAATATGATGAAGATTACTGAAAGAATACTGATTGATCTTTAATTTTTAACGTCTTTTCTGTCCCCAAGCTTGTGAAATGTGTGATTACATTATTGTTCGATTTGGATAACAGTCGGTTAACAGAAGTTGGTGGCTACATCACTATTCGTGATTTGGATAACAATCGGTAAAAATTTTTCGAAGCACTTCTTGTATTAATTTTTATTAAGGTATAATAAAGATTTCTGTTTCTTCTTTCATATGTCCAATTGCGGTATACACTTCCTCTGACATTACTTCCAAAATGTCATTATCTTGAACAGTACAAACATTTAAAGAAGTCTTGGAATAATTGCACAAATTTCTCTCGTTTCTTAGTTATCGTGCCATCATAACTGAGAAAAATGTGGTACCCAACCATCAGAAGTTTTTTAAGGTTTCCTTGATACTAATATTGTTGACCGTTTATGTCTTTCGACGTATTCCATTTGGCTTATTTCACACATAATGTAGTTACCTGTTATGGTTTGCTTAAAACTTCCACCTCTTGTTTAAGAGCTACCTTGTTCATTTGAGAAAATCTTTCTTTTTCTTTTCACGATCAAGTAAAATCTTTTGTTTATAAAAATACCTCTTCTGTTAAATAAATGTTCTGAGATGCTCAATTTGTTGCTAAATTCAGTCTCTAGTAATACTACTTCACGTATACAGAGTAGAATACTACGTGTGCACCCTCGATAACGCTTAAAGGACTAACACAGCCGCTGACATATAATCATTAATATCTCCTGACATTCACATCACATTTACCGCACGGTTTCAACAAACGGAAATTCAAAGAACTGCCTGGCTAAGAAGGTCGGACCCTCTTTCTGAATTTTCTACTTAAATTTACAAGGAATAAGCTCAGCTGAAAATCAAATTCTACAAAAACAATATAAATGACAACTCAGTATACAGTGTTTGACAATGATGAAGATGAGCAAAAAGAAAACGTAAGTGAAACATAATGTAAATAGACACACACACACACACACACACACACACACACACACACACACACACACACACACACACACACACACATAGAATTAATTAATTTGAGGCATAGCCATAACAATGTTCAAATTGTAATTTTGGCTTAAACAATTTATCTGCTTTAAGGTGCGGTGTGGTGTGAAACAAAACAGTCACTGTAGAAACACAATACATCAGAAAAACCACTCCATTTGTTTTTATATTTTTACAGTCAGTGCTTTTGATCTGCATGTTACGTAGGATAAACTTAGACAGCCAGGAGACATCCCAACATTATTGGTTGTATACTAAAATATTTATAACGATTCTTTTGTATTATTTCTTTTTCTTCTTAATTTTCTTACTTTACCTAAAATTATTTCATTCTAAATTCAAGTTTTGTATTTCGCAAGTTACTACTACCACATTTTTTTGACCACTATAGAACATCGTGAGGGTGAGTCGTCAGTTAAAGCAATAAATGGAGGGCATGTTTAGAAAAGTGAAAATACTTTCTTCTTTTCCAGTAGTAATACTGTAATCTAAAATATTAGGGTCATTCATAAAGAAATGAGTCACATGCTGTAAAATGTGAACCGCTGAAGGGATAGTAATACCTTTGTCTACAGAAGAAGGTGTGGAACCTATGAAGATACTGTGGCCCCGAACTTGCGTTTAAGAGGGACAAGGGCGCACACCCACGTGACTACAGAGTGGACACGGAGTTCCTGCCAGCATTTCGCACATTCGCTAATGCTGAATACAGAGAGACAGAGGCTTCAGAAGAAGAGCAAAGGAGTGTATTGCGTCTTCTTACAGCGGAACGAGTACGGGGAATGGAAATTCATCGAAGAATGTCACAAGTGAACAGATAGCATTGAACATCTGTTGGAATTCTGACGCTCAATCCGACCTCTGGGACAATGGCTACTCCCATAACTCGCTGGTCTTCAAAAATGAGGGGTTCCACTAGGGATGGCGGTTATTACTGAAACAACCTGTTTTCGGTTATATTGGTTTGCTTCAACACCATTTCAACCGGAGTGTTGCAACCACTCAAAATAACCAGTTTCTGAAATAATATATTTTAGGTTTTTGTTCCTGTTATTTCGTATGATAAACGTAAAAAGCGAACAGATTAAAAAAATTTGATTACTTCAATTTCAAGAAATATAGATTCAAAATAATGAATTAAATAGGAAAATATAAGAAAACTTATCGGTCCACTGTTCACTGCTTTTCTAGAAAAGTTATAAGTGGTTGACTAGTACAAAAAATCGTCAGTACTCTTCTACTGATTCTAATTTTTTCAAAGTATGTTCAAAAATCGTTTTGTAATCGGGGATCATACTACTAATTGAGCATCAGTGCTAAAGGATGGAAACTGAGCTTGAAGAACTCTGTTTTTCGTGTTAATTTGTCCATTTTCAAAGGCTAGAAGCAGGTAAAGGTATATTATCTAGACACAGGCAACAAATCAGCTGCTTTCTATTTAATTGTACTCGTTGAACGACCTGTCAAGTTTTAAGTTTTCTCGTTATATTAGGTGACATTTTCTGGTGGCCTCTTCTGTTTTAAATTTTTTAAAGCAAATGAAACATTGTACTTCATTGCTAAATCAACTAGGATAATATTTCCATACTAGGATTGGTGCCATTCTCATATACAACAGATTTCCTACAACGACAGTGAGAAATTACCATTTAGATCAAATGGGACAAGTATTGCACACTGCCAGTACATGCGCACCATCTAATAGGCCACGCCACATGGTAAAAGGTAAATTATTGTCTCAGCAAAGCTGCACCAATTCTTATGCTATGTGTTTGTTGCTCGTTTCTGTCGGCATTGTCATTAAAACAACACTGATAGCTTCTCCCATTTTCTATAGTGTAATGACGCAATAGTTTCAAGTAATGCAGATTTTACTAATGAAAAATTTGTAAAATGAAGTTTGGAAACGAGAAAGTTTATCTCTGCTGCTACAGCTAATTAATATCTCGGTATTTTGCCCAGTTATTAGTAAAAGATAGAAACACATGCTATAACCGAGACCAACAAATACCTAAAAATACCGGTTTTCCGAACTAAAACACTGGTATCGATTTTATACGGTCGGTTTTTCCCATCCCTGCACTCCACCTACGGACAATGGTGTCAGCAATAAGGTCTGGCGTTCCAGTTCGTGAGTCGTGGACCAAAGGCATCCGTCTTTCCATGAATCGCCTGTGCCACGCCTTGACTCTTGCAACGAACATGAAGTAGTCTTCGTACATTTGTGGCATTGTTTGATAAAGCTCCGTCTCTCAGGTAACATATTACATCCCTTTGCTGTTCTTCTGAAGTCCCCATTTTCTGCTACCAGCTCTACTGATTGCCGTGGACGGTCCATCTCCATGTCCCTCTAGTGGCGTATCTGGGGCCCTCAGCACTCTTACATGGATCAAAGCTTCTTCCGTAGGCAATGACATTGCGATGCGTTGAGTAGTTTTCATTTACCAGCCTCCGGCTCTAGTCTTTTTGAATTATTACAATACTCTAGACAGAACACTATCCGCAGATTTCATCAGGTAATCTCCAATGATTGTTGGTACAGTTTTGGCCAGTATATATACACTGCCGGAAAATAAATGCGTGCAAATGTTGCAACAGTGCATATGGAGAATGTTCACTGATTACATTTACAGATAAGCAGCACAAGCGGTTTTAAGGTACAAAGTATCTACTGCTCTTGCAACACCCATATTACTACGTGATGTAGCCTCCACGGGCGGCAATTAAGGCTCTGCTTCTGGCAGCCATTCAATCGTAGAGATGGCAAATACTGTCCTCGGATACGTTATGCCACGCCTGCTCGATCTGTTCAAGTAGTTCTGTGTGAGTTGTTAGCTGACGAGTCGCACGAGTCACTTGGAGGGAGAAGAGTGGAGGAGACTAGTGTTTAACGTCCTGTCGGCAAAGAGGTAATTAGAAACGGAGTAGGGAAGGATGGGGAAGGAAACCGGCTGTGCCTTTCAAAGCAACCGTCGTGACATTTGTCTGAAGCGATTTAGGGAAATCACGGAAAACCAAAATCAGGATGCGCGGACGCGGGTTTCAAGCGTCATCCTCCTGAATGTGAGTCTAGTCTGCTTCCCACTGCACTACCTCGCTCAGTGTACGAGTCACCTCCCACCCCATCATATTCAACATGTGATCGATTGGAGACACATAATCTT
The DNA here is from genome assembly GCF_021461385.2 of Schistocerca piceifrons. NCBI lineage: Eukaryota > Metazoa > Arthropoda > Insecta > Orthoptera > Acrididae > Schistocerca > Schistocerca piceifrons. Next base: position 334,515,044 of record NC_060144.1, read on the forward strand.
TCTGTTGCAAGACCGGCAAAAGAATGGGTCGAACAACGTTCTGCACGACCCATCGCTGGTTAGCGTCCCCTCCAGAAACCCCAAAGGTGAACGAGAGTTGTAGCTTATCGCACCCCAGACCAAAAGGCCTGCGGTGGAGCCAGTATGTCTCGGACGAGTGCAGTCTACAAGACAGTGCTCGCCAGGCTTACGTCGTACGAGTAAACGACCGTCATTGCGTGCAGGTAGAATCTGCTCTCATCGCTGCAGGCCACGAGGCTTCATTTTACCTTCCAAGTGATCTTCTGGCGGCGGCAGTCGAGCCGTGCATGTCGGTTTTGTGGCGAGGACGAGCTAGAGCTGTGCATGTCGCTAGTCTCACGGCTGGTAATAACCGGTTCCCAACAGTTCGTGTTGACACGTCTGGCCTGACAAGCTGTCTTATCTGTGCTGCGGTAGCTTTACGATCTGCCACACTGCCCTTGCAAATTGTCGATGCTGGCGGGCATCTACGAGGTGCGACAATAAGGTAATGAGACTGATGTGAAAAAAATGTTACTTACCGTTTTAGTCAAGTTTAGTGTCGTCTTCTTCAAAGTACACTCCTGGAAATGGAAAAAAGAACACATTGACACCGGTGTGTCAGACCCACCATACTTGCTCCGGACACTGCGAGAGGGCTGTACAAGCAATGATCACACGCACGGCACAGCGGACACACTAGGAACCGCGGTGTTGGCCGTCGAATGGCGCTAGCTGCGCAGCATTTGTGCACCGCCGCCGTCAGTGTCAGCCAGTTTGCCGTGGCATACGGAGCTCCGTCGCAGTCTTTAACACTGGTAGCATGCCGCGACAGCGTGGACGTGAACCGTATGTGCAGTTGACGGACTTTGAGCGAGGGCGTATAGTGGGCATGCGGGAGGCCGGGTGGACGTACCGCCGAATTGCTCAACACGTGGGGCGTGAGGTCTCCACAGTACATCGATGTTGTCGCCAGTGGTCGGCGGAAGGTGCACGTGCCCGTCGACCTGGGACCGGACCGCAGCGACGCACGGATGCACGCCAAGACCGTAGGATCCTACGCAGTGCCGTAGGGGACCGCACCGCCACTTCCCAGCAAATTAGGGACACTGTTGCTCCTGGGGTATCGGCGAGGACTATTCGCAACCGTCTCCATGAAGCTGGGCTACGGTCCCGCACACCGTTAGGCCGTCTTCCGCTCACGCCCCAACATCGTGCAGCCCGCCTCCAGTGGTGTCGCGACAGGCGTGAATGGAGGGACGAATGGAGACGTGTCGTCTTCAGCGATGAGAGTCGCTTCTGCCTTGGTGCCAATGATGGTCGTATGCGTGTTTGGCGCCGTGCAGGTGAGCGCCACAATCAGGACTGCATACGACCGAGGCACACAGGGCCAACACCCGACATCATGGTGTGGGGAGCGATCTCCTACACTGGCCGTACACCACTGGTGATCGTCGAGGGGACACTGAATAGTGCACGGTACATCCAAACCGTCATCGAACCCATCGTTCTACCATTCCTAGACCGGCAAGGGAACTTGCTGTTCCAACAGGACAATGCACGTCCGCATGTATCCCGTGCCACGCAACGTGCTCTAGAAGGTGTAAGTCAACTACCCTGGCCAGCAAGATCTCCGGATCTGTCCCCCATTGAGCATGTTTGGGACTGGATGAAGCGTCGTCTCACGCGGTCTGCACGTCCAGCACGAACGCTGGTCCAACTGAGGCGCCAGGTGGAAATGGCATGGCAAGCCGTTCCACAGGACTACATCCAGCATCTCTACGATCGTCTCCATGAGAGAATAGCAGCCTGCATTGCTGCGAAAGGTGGATATACACTGTACTAGTGCCGACATTGTGCATGCTCTGTTGCCTGTGTCTATGTGCCTGTGGTTCTGTCAGTGTGATCATGTGATGTATCTGACCCCAGGAATGTGTCAATAAAGTTTCCCCTTCCTGGGACAATGAATTCACGGTGTTCTTATTTCAATTTCCAGGAGTGTAGTTCCCTTCTGATTGCACACACTTTTTCCAGCGCTTCTACCATTGATGGTAACATTTATGGAACTCATCTTCTGTAACATCCTCCAAGACCCTCGTCACGGCTTTTTGGACATCTTGTGTTGTTTGAAAATGGTGTCCCATGACCGCTGTTTTGACTCTTTGAAATATAAAAAAGTCGCACGGAGCGATATCTGATGAATAAGGTGGCTGTGGTAGTGCTGAAATTTGTTTTGAGGTTAAAAATTGCTATACTGATAGAGCAGTATGGGATGGCGCATTGTCGTGATGCAGAATCCAATTATCAGCAATGTTGGCAGGGACACGAAGAACTCTTTTATGAAGTATTTCTAAAATTTCTTTCTAGTAATATTGGTTAGCTGTTTTCCAGGAGGCACCCACTCTTTATGAACAATTCCCTTGGAATCAAAGAAGCACACAAGCATGCATTTCACTTTTGACTTTGACATGCGAGCTTTTTTTGGTCTCGGTGATGTCTTTGAGCACCATTGCGAACTTTGGCGTTTAGTCTTTGGATCTTAGTGGAAAAAACAACAGTGATAACACGGGTCAACAATTCTGGATTGATTTCCGTTTGCTTTAACAGATCGGCTGTCACATTTTTCCGTATTTCTCGCTGTTATGGTGTGAGATTTTTGGGGACCATTTTTGCACAAAGCTTTCTCGTACCAAGATCTTCAATTATTATTAGACGAAACCTTTCTCGATTGATGTTCAGTTCTTCTACAATCATTTTCATAGATAATCTTCGATCAGATCGTACGAGTTCACGCACCCTGGCCTAGTTTGCATCCGTCCGTGAGGTAGATGGTCGTCCACAGCGGTCTTCATCTTCAGCATTCGTTCCGCCTTCACTAAACATTTTATGTCAGCGAAAAACTTGAGCCCTTGACATAACCTCCTCTCCAAAAGACTTCTGAAGCTTACAATAAGTTGCCGTCGCGTTTTCAAAAATGGCTCTGAGCACTATGGGACTCAACTGCTGAGGTCATTAGTCCCCTAGAACTTAGAACTAGTTAAACCTAACTAACCTAAGGACATCACAAACATCCATGCCCGAGGCAGGATTCGAACCTGCGAGCGTAGCGGTCTTGCGGTTCCAGACTACAGCGCCTTTAACCGCACGGCCACTTCAGCCGGCATCGCGTTTTCACCCAAGTTAACACAAAAAGAAATGGCAAACCATTGCGCAATATTATGCGGTTCCATTTCCTTGACGAGAGAGACACAAACATGAATTATTAACTTGTACAGCACAACTCACGACTGAGCAGTTACATCGATGTGCTGCTTGGACTAGAAGCAGCTTATAGACCAAGGTCAAAGATATTGTGCCTACGCAAACCTGCAGGCTTGCCACATCTTGCAAAGAAAATCAGTCTCATTACTTTGTTGTCACATCTCGTATGCTGCGTGGACATCCAGAATATAGTCTATGCGTTTGAAAATATTCACGTGATCACTATATCAGCACCGTACCACAACTGGATTAGCGCGTCCAACTCGTGTGACAACTCTTTTTGTGCGTCCATCCTTTTTACAGGAGGTCTTGTGAGAAAATGAAGCACCTACAGCTATCGTTATGGTTTTAATTATTAAGTCGCAACCAGTTTCGGCGCTTCAATGCGCCTTCCTCAGGCTGTAGTTGACGAGAAAGGTTTTGACACAATCCCTATATACACTCCTGGAAATGGAAAAAAGAACACATTGACACCGGTGTGTCAGACCCACCATACTTGCTCCGGACACTGCGAGAGGGCTGTACAAGCAATGATCACACGCACGGCACAGCGGACACACCAGGAACCGCGGTGTTGGCCGTCGAATGGCGCTAGCTGCGCAGCATTTGTGCACCGCCGCCGTCAGTGTCAGCCAGTTTGCCGTGGCATACGGAGCTCCATCGCAGTCTTTAACACTGGTAGCATGCCGCGACAGCGTGGACGTGAACCGTATGTGCAGTTGACGGACTTTGAGCGAGGGCGTATAGTGGGCATGCGGGAGGCCGGGTGGACGTACCGCAGAATTGCTCAACACGTGGGGCGTGAGGTCTCCACAGTACATCGATGTTGTCGCCAGTGATCGGCGGAAGGTGCACGTGCCCGTCGACCTGGGACCGGACCGCAACGACGCACGGATGCACGCCAAGACCGTAGGATCCTACGCAGTGCCGTAGGGGACCGCACCGCCACTTCCCAGCAAATTAGGGACACTGTTGCTCCTGGGGTATCGGCGAGGACCATTCGCAACCGTCTCCATGAAGCTGGGCTACGGTCCCGCACACCGTTAGGCCGTCTTCCGCTCACGCCCCAACATCGTGCAGCCCGCCTCCAGTGGTGTCGCGACAGGCGTGAATGGAGGGACGAATGGAGACGTGTCGTCTTCAGCGATGAGAGTTGCTTCTGCCTTGGTGCCAATGATGGTCGTATGCGTGTTTGGCGCCGTGCAGGTGAGCGCCACAATCAGGACTGCATACGACCGAGGCACACAGGGCCAACACCCGACATCATTGTGTGGGGAGCGATCTCCTACACTGGCCGTACACCACTGGTGATCGTCGAGGGGACACTGAATAGTGCACGGTACATCCAAACCGTCATCGAACCCATCGTTCTACCATTCCTAGACCGGCAAGGGAACTTGCTGTTCCAACAGGACAATGCACGTCCGCATGTATCCCGTGCCACCTAACGTGCTCTAGAAGGTGTAAGTCAACTACCCTGGTCAGCAAGATCTCCGGATCTGTCCCCCATTGAGCATGTTTGGGACTGGATGAAGCGTCGTCTCACGCGGTCTGCACGTCCAGCACGAACGCTGGTCCAACTGAGGCGCCAGGTGGAAATGGCATGGCAAGCCGTTCCACAGGACTACATCCAGCATCTCTACGATCGTCTCCATGGGAGAATAGCAGCCTGCATTGCTGCGAAAGGTGGATATACACTGTACTGGTGCCGACACTGTGCATGCTCTGTTGCCTGTGTCTATGTGCCTGTGGTTCTGTCAGTGTGATCATGTGATGTATCTGACCCCAGAAATGTGTCAATAAAGTTTCCCCTTCCTGGGACAATGAATTCACGGTGTTCTTATTTCAATTTCCAGGAGTGTATATCGCATCAGTGACCAGCATAAGTGGCTATGCAGACTACCTGAAAATGTTGGTGTCAGCTCTCCTAGGTTTTCAGATAGTCTGTGTAACCAGTTATCCTCGGCACTGATGCAATATATATAGGGATTGCGTCTACTCCTTCCACATAAACTACAGCCTGAAGATGGCGCATTGAACCTCCGAAACTTGTTGCCACTTAATAAATAAAATCTTAAGGACGGCTGTAGCCGTTCCATTTTCTCACAATGTGTTACGATCCTCCGAAAGGACCATCCCGCCACTCAGAAAGCCACATTTTGACCCCTTTCAAACTCGCTCATTTGACTGTAGGAAGCACGAACGCGTCTCCATTGCACGATTGCCTGCTTGCTCCTGACGTTTCCACCACACAGAGCCTTCCTACTGTGAGCATTTCCTATTAAGGGTAAGACACCGCTCTCTGGTAGCTACGCCAGTACTCTATCTGCTGGTGGACGACGTCGAAACCTTTATCAGTACATCTGCTGTTCCCCCCAGGCGGAATATACGTTATCGGCTCAAATACAACGTCGTATTTCCAGATGCACTGTTTTTTTCCGGCAGTCTAGGAAGGACAGAAGTTGAGATAATTGAGTGAGTGAAACGGTGCACATACAGTGAGCATGCCGTCGAACCTGGCGGCCATGCGGATGAGCGGGCTGCGCACGTGGCTCATGAAGGCGATGGGCGCCATGGCGAGCATGGCGCGCACCTTGGGGCACATGTCTGGCCGCTCGGAGCCCATGACGAAGAAGGCGGTGGTGCCCTGCGAGTAGCCGATGTAGAACAGCCGCTTCTGGCCCGTCACCCGCAGGATGTGCTCGATGCACGTCGGCAGGTCGTACACGCCCATCTCGTGCCAGCTGGCCCAACACAGATACTTATTTCAGCGGGTTTGGATTTACTGATCTTACAACCATTAGCTTAGGAGGAGAACACGGTAAGTGCCATAACCCCATTTCCTAGAGACTTCGCTCAGCGGAAAAGGGCTCAAAATAAGCGAACACGTGTCTAGCTTTATCCGCAGATCTGGGGTTCCCAAACTTCTCCTCAATAGAACATTTTGATGGAACACCTTGTTTATTTGGAAGGTTAATAGAATTTTGAAAAACAAGAAAAAGTTAAATCATAGCTATCATAACTAATGACACAGAAATCACAAGAAAAATTTTAAAAAATATATAGAACCATCAACATGTCAAAAAATAATGCCATGTTCTTAACAGTTTTTCACCATGGAGCACTACTGTTACACGGAACTCAGATTGGGAAACGCTGCTGTAAATACTCGACCGTTTCTGGAAACGACGTTTAAAGTTTGCAGTATACTTTATGTGTTTTAGCGCATAACCATTTCAGTCGAAGTGGTGACACAGCTGCTTCACAATTTCGAAACCCGATTATTGTTTTTACCTACACTCATGCTCATAAATTAAGAATAATGCTGATACATGGTGAAACAACGCTCTGGTGGGCGGTTTGCGGGTTTAAATCATCTCGGGGTATGACCATGCGGTGCATTTGACCTGTGGTCGTCGCACGGTGGCGATGGCAGCAGTCCACATACGCAGAGGTGTGTTGGTGCATGTCACAGTAAGGTGCAGCGAGTAAGTGTGCAGACATTTTCAGACGTGCTAATGGTGACTGTGTCTTGAAAATGGCTCAAAGAACACATATTGATGACGTTATGAGGGGTAGAATACTAGGGCGACTGGAGGCTGCTCAAACACAGCAGGTCGTAGCACGAGCCCTCCGTGTGCCACAAAGTGTGATCTCAAGATTATGGTAACGATTCCAGCAGACAAGAAACGTGTCCAGGCGCTACAGTACGGGACGTCCACAGTGTACAACGCCACAAGAAATACCGATATCTCACCATCAGTGCCCGCAGACGGCCACGGAGTACTGTAGGTAGCCTTGCTCGGGACCTTACCGCAGCCACCGGAACAGTTGTCGCCAGACACACAGTCTACAGACGACTGAACAGACATGGTTTATTTGCCTGTAGACCTGCAAGGTGCATTCCACTGATCCCTGGTCACAGGACAGCCCGTACAGCCTGGTGTCAAGAACACAGTACATGGTCATTGGAACAATGGTCCCAGGTTATGCTCAAGGACGAGTCCAGGTATAGTCTGAATAGTGATTCTCGCCGGGTTTCCATCTGGTGTGAACCAGGAACCAGATACCAACCCCTTAATGTCCTTGAAAGGGACCTGTATGGAAGTTGTGATTTGATGGTGTGGGGTTATGATTGGTGCACGTACTCCCCTGCAAGTCTTTGACAGAGGAACTGCAAGAGGTCAGGTGTATTGGGACGTCATTTTGCACCAGTATGTCCGCCTTTTCAGGGTTGCAGTGGGTCCCAACTTTCTCCTGATGGATTATAACGCACGGCCCCACCGAGCTGCCATTGTGGAGGAGTCCTTGAAACAGAAGATATCAGGCGAATGGAGTGGCCCGCCTGTTCTCCAGACCTAAACCCCAACGAGCACGTCTGGGATGCTCTCGGTCGACGTATCGCTGCACGTCTTCAAACCCCTACGACACTTCAGGAGCTCCGACAGGCACTGGTGCAAGAAAGGAAGGCTATACCCCAGCAGCTGCTCGACCACCTGATCCAGAGTATGCCAACCCGTTGTGCAGCCTGTGTACGTGTGCATGGTGATCATATCCCATATTGATGTCGGGTACATTCGCAGGAAATAGTGGCGTTATGTAGTACATGTGTTTCGGGACGGTTCTCTCAACTTATCACCAATACCGTGGACTTACAGATCTGTGTCGTGTGTGTTCCCTATGTGCCTATGCTATTAGCGCCAGTTATGTGTAGTGCCAAGTTGTGTGGCACCACATTCTGTAATTATCCTTAATTTATGAGCATTAGTGTATTTATTTATTTATTTATTTTCATTTACCTGTCCATGTCCGTAGAAGATTACTAAACGAATGTGTAAAACTATAAATGAAAGCGAAACATATCTGAAATTGGTATCGGTGAAATTTCTGTAGTGTGTATCGATAGTAATATTGGTGGTACTGCATATCTGTTCCCGAGAAACAGGGTTCGGTCGGCCAACAAGTAGATCCACTTATTCCTGCAGCCTGCAAGGGTGATGTTGTTTTCAACAATTTCTAACCTATTCACCTGGTTTTGTCTACTTGAGGGAATCAGTGAGACAAACATTTCATTTTCGAATTAGTTCTCAAAGAGAACAGACAGCAATGGAGCCTCCAGCAAAATTCAGACAAGAAAATAACGAAGCCGAGCCAATAGCAGGGATCACCCAAAGCGATCTTCAGGACGAGAGTATTACGGAAAAATCTGTGGTTATTCAAACGAGTATGACAATGCGAGTCCTGAAACAACATGAGAAATCACCAATGCAGTTTACTACTGTATTGAACTGTTAGAGAAATTGGATGAAAATAATAAAACACAAACAATGACATCCAGCCTATCTAAAATCTTGGGTAAATAAACGGCGGAGAAAATCATCGATCTTATCAACAGTAAGATGAACTCTTGACTACGGATGAAGTAGGTGAGGAGCGCACTCCAAGTGCTGTTGTCGAAGAAAAGCCTTTCAGTTCACGAGAAAAAATTGAAGATAAGTCAGAAATCGACAAAGTTCCACTAGAATCGAAGGTAAATTGAAATATACAATTATTTAAATGTATTCACGAGACACATGCAATGTCAAAATTTTTGGCAGCGACTTATGAGATACAAGAACAGTCTTTAATTTTTGCTTACGGGTAAAGGCAATAACATTGCTGAACGTCATCCAAAATTACATTGAAATCGATCACGTCGAAAAGCGGATGCAAACTAGAAAATAATAAACAGGTATGGCGATGGAAAAATCAAGTGAAGAAGGGTGGAAGAAACTACCAAAAATATAAAATAAACGATTCGTGGGCCTACGATCATTTGGAAGAAGCCATAAAGAACGGGCAGCTGGTTACAGCCGGAACGTTGCGGCAATGTGCGATGGCGGCAACAATTCGAAAATTTTGGATTGAAACATTCACAAACGTGGTGGTACCTCCAAGGCAAAGCGTAGTGTTCGGCGCGGACAATTTACCATATATGTTAGCACAAAGGTAAAATGTACGTTCGAAGACTTTTCGACATCTCACGTCTGCTAAATTCCGCACTTCGACCATGATTTTGTGATTAATGTGGATCGAACTGGATGCGATTATCACATCACCACTAAACGAACATTGTCGCATTGAGGTAAAAAAGTCACGAAACTTGCTGTCAAGCAATTACATGACTTGACACATTCATATGTCGCCCAATAAGATATAACACTGCCGGAAAACGTCCGCCAAAAGTCTTCATCTGTCTTCAAAACGTTGCAACAATAGGCGAACCAACTAATGGAACAACATCCGAACGTGTACGTAAACGCCGCAAATCCCAGAAGCTGACAAAAGAAACACACAATTAGTTCTTGAATAAAGTTATGGCACCATGAGTTAAAACAGAGGCAATCTTGTTCATGATTGATTCATGGGGTGGACAGAGCGATCCTTTGTTATATGACGAGAAATTCTTGGATGAAGATGGAATACCAACCTATTAGTTGAAAGTACTTCCTCCGAAGTATAAGCCCCTCTGTCAACCCTGTGACGTATACCTTTACTTGTAAATACAACATTTCATCTGGAAACTGCAGAATTGCTCTACCCTCATTGCACAACAAAGGCATATCAACTAGAATCTACCCAATAAAGATACATGCGTAGATTCATAATCAATTGCGAGCGCCAATTTTCTAAAAAAATGTTCTGTTATGGTTGGTTTTCCGCGAAATCATTGCCAACGCGAGAAATCTTCAGAAATTTCAACGACGTTTCTTTCCGGAGTGAGATTCATTCGATGAAATGCGACCGTGCGATGCTCAACGTGTACAGAATTTCTGTGTGTTGTTGTTGTGTTGTGGTCTTCAGTTCTGAGACTGGTTTGATGCAGCTCTCCATGATACTCTATCCTGTGCAAACTTCTTCATCTACTGCAACCTACATCCTTCTGAATCTGCTTGCTGTATTCATCTCTTGGTCTCCCTCTACGATTTTTACCCTCCACGCTGCCCTCCAATACTAAATTGGTGATCCCTTGAAGCCTCAGAACATGTCCTACCAACCGATCCCTTCTTCCAGTCAAGCTGTGCCACGAACTTCTCTTCTCCCCAATCCTATTCAATACCTCCTCATTAGTTATCTGATCTACCCATCTAATCTTCAGCATTCTTCTGTAGCACCACATTTCGAAAGCTTCTATTCTCTACTTGTCTAAACTATTTATCGTCCATGTTTCACTTCCATACATAGCTACACTCCATAAAAATACTTTCAGAAACGACTTCCTGACACTCAATCTATACTAGATGTTAAAAAATTGCTCTTCTTCAGAAACGCTTTCCTTGCCATTGACAGTCTGCATTTTATATCCTCTCTACTTCGACCATCATCAGGTATTTTGCTCCCCAAATAGCAAAACTCCTTTACTGCTTTAAGTGTCTCATTTCCTAATCTAATTCCCTCAGCATCACCTGACTTAATTCGACTACATTCCATTATCCTCGTTTTGCTTCTGTTGATGTTCATCTTATATCCTCCTTTCAAGACACTCTCCATTCCGTTTAACTGCTCTTGCAAGTCCTTTGCTGTCTCTGACAAAATTATGTCATCGGCGAACCTCAAAGTTTTTATTTCTTCTCCATGGATTTTAATACCTACTCCGAATTTTTCTTTTGTTTCTTTCACTGCTTGCTCAATATACAGATTGAATAACATCGAGTAGAGGCTACAACCCTGTCTAGCTCCCTTCCCTGTGTTAGTATTTTGTAGCCGTGGCTTATTTAACTGATAGTTCGGTAATTTTCACATCTGTCAACACCTGCTTTCTTTGGGATTGGAATTATTATATTCTTCTTGAAGTCTGAGGGTATTTCGCCTGTCTCATACATCTTGCTCACCAGATGGTAGAGTTTTGTCAGGGCTGGCTCTACCAAGGCTATCAGCAGTTTTAATGGAATGTTGTCTACTCCTGGGGCCTTGTTTCGACTTAGGTATTTCAGTGCTCTGTCCAACTCTTCACGCACTATCGTATCTCCCATTTCATCTTCATCTACATTCTCTTCCATTTCCATAATATTGTCCTCAAGAACATCGCCCTTGTATAGACCCTCTATATACTTCTTCCATCTTTCTGCTTTCCCTTTTTTGCTTAGAACTGGGTTTCCATCTGAGCTCTTGATATTCATACAAGTGGTTCTCTTTTCTCCAAAGGTCTCTTTAATTTTCCTGTAGGCAGTATCTATCTTACCCCTAGTGAGATAAGCCTCTACATCCTTACATTTGTCCGCTAGCTATCCCTGCTTAGCCATTTTGCACTTCCTGTCGATCTCATTTTTGAGACGTTTGTAGTTCTTTTTCCCTGCATCATTTACTGCATTTTTGTATTTTCTTCTTTCATCAATTAAATTCAATATTTCTTCTGTTACCCAAGGATTTCTACTAGCCCTTGTCTTTTTACCTACTTGATCCTCTGCTGCCTTTACTATTTCATCGCTCAAAACTACCCATTCTTCTTTCTCCCATTCCTGTCAATTGTTCCCTTATGCTCTCCCTGAAACTCTCTACAACCTCTGGTTCTTTCAGTTTATCCAGGTCCCATCTCCTTAAATTCCCACCTTTTTGCAGTTTCTTCGGTTTTACTCTACAGTTCATAACCAATAGATTGTGGTCAGAGTCCACATCTGCCCCTGGAAATGTCTTACAATTTAAAACCTGGTTCCTAAATCTCTGTCTTACCATTAGATAATCTATCTGAAACCTGTCAGTATCTCCAGGCTTCTTCCATGTATACAACCTTCTTTCATGATTCTTGAACCAAGTGGTAGCTATGATTAAGTTGTGCTCTGTGCAAAATTCTACCAGGCGGCTTCCTCTTTGATTCCTTATCCCAAATCCGTATTCACCTACTACGTTTCCTTCTCTCCCTTTTCCTACTACCGAATTCCAGTCACTCATGACTATTAAATTTTCGTCTCCCTTCACTATCTGAATAATTTCATCATACGTTTCTTCAATTTCTTCGTCATCTGCAGAGCTAGTTGGCATATAAACTAGTACTACAGTGTTAGGCATGGGCTTCGTGTCTATCGTGGCCACAATAATGCGATCACTATGCTGTTTGTAATAGCTTACCCGCACTCCTATTTTTTATTTATTATTAAACCTACTCCTGCATTACCCCTTTTTGTATTTATAGCCCTGTATTCGCCTGACCAAAAGTCTTGTTCCTCCTGCCAACGAACTTCAGTAATTCCCACTACATCTAACTTTAACCTATCCATTTCCATTTTTAAGTTTTCTAACCTACCTGCCCGATTAAGGGATCTGACATTCCACGCTCCGATCCAAAGAACGCCAGTTTTCTTTCTCTTGATAACGACGTCCTCTTGAGTAGTCTCCGCCCGGAGGCCCGAATGAGGGACTATTTTACCTCTGGAATATTTTACCCAAGAGGACACCATCATCATTTAATCATACAGTAAAGCTGCATACCCTCGGGAAAAATTACGGCTGTACTTTCCCCTTGCTTTCAGCCGTTCGCAGTACCAGAACAGCAAGGCCGTTTTGGCTAGTGTTACAAGGCCATCCATCCAGACTGTTGCCCTTGCAACTACTGAAAAGGCTGCTGCCCCTCTTCAGGAACCACACGTTTGTCTGGCCTCTCAACAGATACCCCTCCATTGTGGTTGCACCTACGGTACGGCTATCTGTATCGCTGAGGCACGCAAGCCTTCCCACCAGTGGCAAGGTCCATGGTTCATGGGGGGGGGGGGGGGGGGAATTTCTGTGTTCAGAATATTTCTACGATCGTTATCGTTCAAGGGAATGCTCCAAATCATCCTGAGAATAAACATAAGAATAAAATGTAGGAATTAATATAAGATTTGATATACAATGAAATACAAGGTATGAGAATTGAAGAAGATTACCTTTGTTAATGTCATACCTACACTACTATACAGCAAATGCGTGACACTTATTGTGAAACTTATGACACTTATTGTGAAACTTAGTTATAATTTTACAATTAACATAACGCCCTTGTATCCTCTGACATTATAAGAAACATTCATGTAATAACCTACGGATGTACGTAGAAAAATGAATAAAATAAAAATAAAGTAGAAACAATAATTGGGTTTTGAACACAGCGCGAGAAAGTGTCAAAGCGTGATGCTAACCGCTGTGACAGAACGTCGGTTAAACTGACTGCGCGCTAAAAGGCATCTGATGTACGTGGAGAACTTTGATCACCATTTTCTTAGAAACGGTCGAGAATCTGCTGATAATCCGAGACACCTGTTCGCTTATTCGATCTCTCTTCCAATGAGTGAAGTTTCTGCTGGAACATCATGTTATGGCACTTGCCGCGTTATCCTCGTTAGTGTAATCATAAATACATCTACGCATAAATATGACAATAAATGGATTCTGCGCTGTAATTTAACATTATGTAGTGATTTTAAGGGCAGCAGCAGTAAAATATAGGGGCGAATGGATAGTAGCCACAACTTGTAAGGAAGGCAGACTGCAGTCATAAGGATCGACGGACATGCAACTCGAACAGTAATTAGAATGAAATGAGATAGGGTTACTACGCTATCTCTGCATAGGGAGAAAACTAAGCAGAAGATTGGAAATTTGGAAATTTCAGAGAGCAGAAATAAAAACTTCGAGGAATGCTGATGACGCTGTAATTCTGTCAGAAACGTCGAAGGGCGTGGAAGAGTAATTCAAAGGAATGGTAGTGTTTTATGAAGATTTATAAATTCGGTGTTAATAAAACATGATTAATGGAATGTAGTCAGGAGATACTTAGAAACTGAGACGCCTAAGTAGCACCCAACTTTTTCCATATCGTCACCAAAATTACTGACGTAGAAGTACACACTGACGGAAAAAAATCGAAACACCAAGAAGGAGTTGTGTGTCATAAAAGAGAGTTTATAGGCGTGTTTCTTCATCTGAAAGATGACGTTTATTCAAATTTCGCGTCAGTCGCTTAATAGTGACTCTAGCAGCAACACTATCAGGATGCAAACCAGCTTTGTTTTAAATACACACTGTAACTGGTGTGTTGTACGAAATTGAACCTGGTGAATTGATGTCAGTCAAGAATGCCTTTATTGCAACAAAAACGTCATTATCAACACCCACTGAGCTTGAACGAAGTCGTGTAACATGGTAACGAGAAACTAAATGCTCCTTTTGCAGTACTGTAGAAAGACGTCTCACGAATGTAACCACTGTAGATGACTGCTGGCAGCGGTGATCACGGGAGTGTACAGTCGCAAGAACACCGCGCTCCGGATGGCCATATGGCACTATCAAGAGCGAAGAACATAGTGTTCGGCGTGTGACTCTGGCGGATCGTACTGCATCTGCAACAGCAAACTGAGCAGTAGTTGTCACCACAGTAACGCAACCATCTGTTGTAAATCAGTTATTTCAAAGATAGCTCCGAGCCCTGTAGCGCGCATTCTACTGACCCTAAAAAACCGCCATTTGCGACTTCAGTAGTGTCAAGCGACAGCTCATCTGAGAGCAGGGTGGAGGTCTGTTGTGTTTTCTGAACAATAGCTGGCTCTGCCTCAATGAAAGTGATGGGCTTGTGTTGCTTAGGAGGCCAGTTGAGGGCCTGCAACCAACCTGTCTGCCTGCTACACGCATTGGACCCACACCTGGAGTTATGGTCTGGGGTGTGATTTCACGTGACGGCAGGTGCACTCTCGTGCTTATCCCAAGAACAATGAGTGCAAATTTGTACGTCAGTCTTTTGATTGGACCTGTTGTATTGCCATTCATGAACAGCATTCCAGAGTGTGTTTTCCTACAGGGTAAAGCTCGCCCACATACCGCTGTTGTAACCCAACATGCTCTAAAAAGCCTCGACATGTTGCCTTGTCCTGCTCGATCATCAGATCTGTCTCCAATCGAGCATATATGTGACGTCATGGGACGACAACTCCAGCGTCATTCACATCGCTAGCGGGATGAAAGCAGAGCTCACCATCTGCAGTATCGTCGACAGGACTGACTGCGGACCTTTGGTACAGAGCCGAGTGCAGGGTCTGAATCAGAGGCTGAGACGGTTCTGCCACCGTGTTGGTTGCAGATTCCTCGACTTGCGCCACAGAGTGGTGGGGTTTCGGGTTCCGCTGGATAGGTCAGGAGCCCACTTCACACAGCAGGCGGCTACACGGGTAGCAGGGATTGTGTGGCGTGGACTGGCGGTTTTTTTAAGTTAGATGGCCTCGGGCATGTACAGAAAGGGCAACAGCCTCAAAGGATGCGGGGCAAAGTCAGGACATGCGGGGACCAAGCAGCAACCGGTATTGTAATAGTAAACTGTCGAAGCTGCATTGGTAAAGTACCGGAATTTCAAGCGCTGATAGAAAGCATCGAAGCTGAAATCGCTATAGGTACGGAAAGCCGGCTGAAGCCAGAGATAAATTTTGCCGAAATTATTACAAAGGCACAGACGGTGTTTAGAAAGAATAGATTGCATGCAACCGATGGTGGCGTGTTTGTCGCTGTTAGTTATAGTTTCTCCTGTAGTGAAGTAGAAGTGGACAGTTCCTGTGGATTATTATGGGTGGAGGTTACACTCAACAACCGAGCTAGGTTAATAGTTGGCTCCTTTTACCGACCTCCCGACTCAGCAACATTAGTGGCAGAACAACTGAGAGAAAATCTGGAATACATTTGACATAAATGTTTTCAGCATGTTATAGTCTTAGGTGGAGATTTCAATTTACCATACATAGACTAGGACACTCAGATGTTTAGGACGGGTGGTAGGGACAGAGAATCCAGTGGCATTATACTGAGTGCACTATCCGAAAATTACCTCGAGCAATTAAACAGAGAACCGACTCGTGCAGATAACATCTTGGACCTACTGATAACAAATAGACCCGAACTTTTCGACTCTGTAAGCGCAGAACAGGGAATCAGTGATCATAAGGCCGATGCAGCATTCCTGAATATGGAAGTAAATAGGAATATAAAAAAAGGGAGAAAGGTTTATCTGTTTAGCAAGAGTAATAGAAGGCTAATTTCAGACTACCTAACAGATCAAAACGAAAATTTCTGTTCCGACACTGACAATGTTGAGTGTTTATGGAAAAAGTGCAAGGCCATCGTAAAATGCGTTTTAGACAGGTACGTGCCGAGTAAAACTGTGAGGGACTGGAGAAACCAACCGTGGTTCAACAACCAAGTTAGGAAACTACTGCGAAAGCAAAGAGAGCTTCACTGCAAATTTAAACGTAGCCAAAACCTCTCAGACAAACAGAAGCTAAACGATGTCAAAGTTAGCATAAGGAGGGCTATGTGTGAAGCGTTCAGTGAATTCGAAAGTAAAATTCTATGTACCGGCTTGGCAGAAAATCCTAGGAAGTTCTGGTCTTACGTTAAATCAGTAAGTGGATCGAAACAGTATATCCAGACACTCCGGGATGATGATGGCATTGAAACAGAGGATGACACCCGTAAAGCTGGAATACTAAACACATTTTTCCAAAGCTGTTTCACAGAGGAAGACCGCACTGCAGTTCCTTCTCTAAATCCTCGCACAAACGAAAAGATGGCTGACATCGAAATAAGTGTCCAAGGAATAGAAAAGCAACTGAAGTCACTCAACAGAGGAAAGTCCACTGGACCTGACGGGATACCAATTCGATTCCACACAGAGTACGCGAAAGAACTTGCCTCCCTTCCAACAGCCGTGTACCGCAAGTCTCTAGAGGAACGGAAGGTTCCAAATGATTGGAAAAGAGCACAGGTAGTCCCAGTCTTCAAGAAGGGTCGTCGAGCAGATGCGCAAAACTATAGACCTATATCTCTGACATCGATCTGTTGTAGAATTTTAGAACATGTTTTTTGCTCGTGTATCATGTCGTTTTTGGAAACCCAGAATCTACTCTGTAGGAATCAACATGGATTCTGGAAACAGCGATCGTGTGAGACCCAACTCGCTTTATTTGTTCATAAGACCCAGAAAATATTAGATACAGGCTCCCAGGTAGATGCTATTTTCCTTGACTTCCGGAAGGCGTTCGATACAGTTCCGCACTGTCGCCTGATAAACAAAGTAAGAGCCTACGGAATATCAGACCAGCTGTGTGGCTGGATTGAAGAGTTTTTAGCAAACAGAACACTATCAATGGAGAGACGTCTACAGACGTTAAAGTAACCTCTGGCGTGCCACAGGGGAGTGTTATGGGACCATTGCTTTTCACAATACATATAAATGACCTAGTAGATAGTGTCGGAAGTTCCATGCGACTTTTCGCGGATGATGCTGTAGTATACAGAGAAGTTGCAGCATCAAAACATTGCAGCGAGATTTATTGGGAGAGTCCTTAGAAAATGTAGTCCATCAACAAAGGAGGTGGCTTACAAAACACTCGTTCGACCTATACTTGAGTATTGCTCATCAGTGTGGGATCCGTACCAGGTTGGGTTGACGGAGGAGATAGAGAAGATCCAAAGAAGAGCGGCGCGTTTCGTCACAGGGTTATTTGGTAAGCGTGATAGTGTTACGGAGATGTTTAGCAAACTCAAGTGGCAGACTCTGCAAGAGAGGCGCTCTGCATCGCGGTGTAGCTTGTTGTCCAGGTTTCGAGAGGGTGCGTTTCTGGATGAGGTATCGAATATATTGCTTCCCCCTACTTATACCCCCCGAGGAGATCACGAATGTAAAATTAGAAAGATTCGAGAGCGCACGGAGGCTTTCCGGCAGTCGTTCTTCCCGCAAACCGTACGCGACTGGAACAGGAACGGGAGGTAATGACAGTGACCACACACCGTCGGGTGGATTGCGGAGTATAAATGTAGATGTAGATATAGAAGCAGTATTAACCATTCCCTTTACTGCCCGACCAGTGCAATAGGCATGGAACTCCATACTACAAACTGACATTCGGCCTCTGTACAACACAATGCATAAAAATTTGCATGCCTGCATTCAATAATCTGGCGGCTACATCGATTATTAATGTACCAGCATTTCACATTTCCAATGGTTTTTCTCGTGCTTATGTTACAGTTGACTCTTGAAATGTTAATCACTTGAATATGATACCAAGATTCAAATGTATTTCCCGAAAATTCATTACTTTACATAATTTATTTTTTTGTGTTGTGATCTTTTTCCGTCAGTATATAAAAAGCAGAGTGGCAATAGCATGAAAATCATATCTGATATGTTAATTTCGAAAACAAACTGAAGTGTCTGAAAGTCCTTGCTGAAGGTATTTGTTTCGAGTTTAAAATGGACGAGAAACACCTCAGACAAAAAGAGAATAAAAGCTTTCTAAAAGTGGTGCTACATACGAATGCTGGAAGGTCGATTGGTAAATCGTATAACTAATCAAGAAATATTCAGAGGAATTGTTGACGAGAGGAAATTATGGCACAACTTGACTAAAAGAAGGTATTGGTTGACAGGGCATATGCTGAAGCGAGAAGAAATTGTAAATATGATAATAAAAAAGAGGAGGGGGATTAAAAATTATAGAGTAGATTACAGTAATCAGATTCAAATGGATGTGAGTTGCAGTAGTTAATGCAGATATTAAGACGTTTGCACAGAATGACTAACTTGGAGAGTTTCATGAAGCCATTCTTCGGGCTGAAACTCACAACTACGTCATATTACAACTGTACACAGCCAAAAATCTTAAATTTAGACAATTATGGCATGACACCAGCTGTAGCCAGAAGAGAACAAGGAAAAATGAATGAAAACGAACTGGCGAGGTATGTACTGGGTGTATAAAATGCTAATGCATTCTGATAAAATATAAACACTTTACTACAGAGATAAAATCAAAATTATTTAATACATTTGGATACTTTCATTAATGGACAAAAATGTTATAACTGTACTCCAGCAACAGTGCTAACCTCTAACTTATAGGTAGGCATACGGGTATAAATACTGTAGAGATTTATAAGAGGAAATGAAAATTAGGAGCTGCTCGAATACAGAAGCAGCGGCTATAACGGCTGTAGTCATTGGCGGCATGCTGATCACGTGTCTCACGATAATAGATCTTGAGGCGGCCGTCGGCCAGTTAACATAGGCTCAAGGCCTAATCTAGGAGTGGTGTGCTATTCATAATGATGGAAGAATGTACTCTTGTGGAAGTTGGTAACTGCTGCGCCACGAAACGAATACAGTTGTGTTAATTATTTACCCCCTGTGTCTCTGACTCCCTCCCTCTATCTCTCTCTCTCTCTCTCTCTCTCTCTCTCTCTCTGGTAAATGTAAAACACAAAATTATTAAGGCTTACGTGCTGACAAATTGTTGGCTTCTCTCTCGGCTTCTTCGGCCAACATTTGTTTTATAATTTTTCTGGCGTTTCACCAGCACGACCGGCTGCCACTGTCAAAGCTTCACACTTCCATGCTGGTGGTGGACTGGAATCTGTCTCGGAGCTGCAGGATCTACGTACATGGCGCGCCAACATCCAAGGGGTTTTCCGTGGTCATTACTGCTGCGGTTCTCCCCTTGGAACCTGCATCAGTCGTTCTCTGCAGCACGGGAATCCACGATCCGTTCTGCTTGAGGCTTTCTTCTTTCCTGTTCAAGTTGTTGTCATGTTTTCGTATTTCCATAGCTTCCTTGAACAACCGGGTGTGATAGCTTTTCTCTGCAGCAAGAACTTCCGTGTCAGTGAATTTTACTATTCGCCACGGGTAGTCAACTTGCCCAATGGTGGCCAATCATAGGCTAGACAGTGTTTAGTTTTCTGATGGCGTGGCTGGAGGGGATTCCCCGTAACTCATGTTCGTCGCATCGTGTACTGCTGCTGCCAGTTGAATCCAACGTTATCAGAGGTTTCTCGCAGCATCAAATACATGGCCATTAAGACGGCGGGAATTTTAAATCAAACACTTGACATTTTTATATTAATTTCGAGTATAAGAACCATCTGAATTATAGAGGCAATTTTTCGAAGAAAGAAAAGTGAGTCTTATAGTCCGTAAAATACAGTACACGTGGAAAAGTCTACTTTGGAATGACTGGACGATCAGCCAACACCAGGATCACCAAACATAAGCGGCATTGCAGCTTGGGGCAGGTAGAGAAATTGGCCATGGCTGTATGAGACCGATCACATAGTGAAACTCGTCGACACGGAAGTTATTGTCGTAGGGAAGACCTATCACACCTGTTTGTTCAGGGAAGCCTTAAAAATACACAAATATGACAGCTGCTTGAAAAAGGCAGAAGAACACCTGTAGGTGAACGGATCCTGGATCGCGGTGCTGCTGAGAACGACTGTTGCAGGTAGCAAGAGCAGAACCGCAGTGGTAATGAGCACGGAAAAGCCCTTGGAAGTGTGCGCGACGCGTACATACAGTCTGCGGCAGCAAGCTCAATCCACCACGAGCAGTAGAGGATGAAGCTTTGACATTTCCAGCCACTCGGGCTGACAAAACGTCATAAAAATGTCAAACAAACGTTGAACTAGGAATCCGAGACAGAAGCCCACAGGCACTTTGTAAATGTAAAATATTCTCTGACACAGTAAAAACATTTTCATTCACTTGCACTGATATGTGAGGAAACATCAGGCTTGTATGAAAATCGTCAACTGTTTATTCAGTAAATGAACGTCATGCAACTTCCAGGACGTCCTTTGGTTAAAGGACTCTCCGCGAGAGACACAGCAACACTAACCAACAGATAATGGAGACGGCTTACTGAACTTAGTTAACACGTATTTAAGGAATAGTGTCGTCTGTTAAATGATAATAGTAGCTCACTTCCGTGTCTAAATCCATTTTCCTCCTCATCAGTGAGAATTTCTGAAATTGTATTAAGACTGCTATTTAATGTTCTTGTCTATAAAGAAAATACTGTGTTGAGGAGATACAGCTGCATAACTTTTACTTTTACCTTTACTGAAACGAGGTATACAAATTCTGCGTTTTTTTCATGCTTCATAAATTTTACAACATAGATTGATTATGTGTTAAAATTTACTGTGTAGCATCACGTTCTATAGTTTAATAATTCTGAAAAATAGATTGATTATGTGTTAAGACTTACTGTGTAGCATCACGCTCTATAGTTTAATAATTCTAATTTTATTTTATTTGTTGCATTAGCTTTCTTACAATTCGTATGAAGGATTTTTGAAACAGTTCAATTGTACTGAGGTCAACTTCCTCAAGTTGATTGTGTTCTTACTTTTGACAGAATTTTCTACTGGCACGGTAGTCTTTGTAGTGCTACATCCTTTGATCTCTACTTTCCACACCTGTTATATTATTCTCTCTCTCTCTCTCTCTCTCTCTCTCTCTCTCTCTCTCTCTCTCCCCTGTTTATTCTTTTAAAATTTTGTAGCCGTAAGCCTGTCAGCATGAATACCATGTTCCATTTGAATTAGAAATTCGTTTCAAGGTACTCGTTATGGTATCCTTTCCACAATTTTTTTTCACTGTTTCTTTGTTATCTATTAACTTTTGTTGTAGATATATGTAAGCAGATTTCTTTACACTCTCTCTTGTTGCCTTATTCGGCATCTGCAGACTTCTGCATCTGCTTCTCATTTTCTTCTTTTTATCGAGGGATTCAATGCGTGATGCTTAAAATAGTTTCCACAATGAAACTTTGTCTCGAAACCTGACCGAAAATCCAAAGAAATTCTGGTCGTATGTGAAGTATGCTAGCAGCAAGACACAATCAATGCCTTCTCTGAGCGGTAGTAGTGGAGATACTATCGAAGACAGTGCTGCAAAACAGAGCGACTAAATACAGCCTTCCGAAATTCCTTCACCAAAGAAGACGAAGTAAATATTCCAGAAATCGAATCAAGAACAGTTGCTAACATGAGTAACGTAAAAGTAGATATTGTCGGAATAGTGAAGAAACTTAAATCACTTAATAAAAGCAAGTCTTCTGGTCCAGACTGTCTACCAATTATGTTCCTTTTAGAGTATGCTGATGCAATACCTACATACTTAACATCACATACGACCGTTCCATCGAAGAAATATTCGTACCCATAGACTGTTGAACAAGTCGCACCAATATTCAAGAAAGGTAGTAGGAGTAATACACTAAATTATATTCCCATATCATTAACGTCGATATGCAGCAGGATTTTGGAACATATATTGTGTTCGAACATTATGAATTACCTCGAAGAAAACGGTTTATTGACACACAGTCAACACGGATTTAGAAAACATCGCCCTTGTGAAACACAACCAGCTCTTTACTCCCACGAAGGGTTGAGTGCTATTGATAAGGGATTTCAAATGGATTACGTGTTTCTGGATTTCCGGAAGGCTTTTGATACTGTACCACACAAGCGACTTGTAGTTAAATTGCGTGCTTATGGAATACCGTCTCAGTTGTGTGACTGGATTCGTGATTTCCTGTCAAAGAGATTACAGTACACAGTAATTGACGGAAAGTCAT
Organism: Schistocerca piceifrons; assembly: GCF_021461385.2. Taxonomy (NCBI): domain Eukaryota; kingdom Metazoa; phylum Arthropoda; class Insecta; order Orthoptera; family Acrididae; genus Schistocerca; species Schistocerca piceifrons. The sequence continues at coordinate 334,537,723 of NC_060144.1, forward strand.
CTAGCAAAACAGAAGTGATTTCTGGCTTTCCCCAAAGTAGCACTATAGACCCTTTGCTGTTCCTTATCAATATAATCAATTTGGGAGACAATCTGAGCAGCTGTCTTAGGTTGTTTGCAGATGACGCTGTCGTTCAACGACTAGTAAAGTCATCAGAAGATCAAAACGAATTGCAAAACGATTTAGAAAAGATATCTACATGATGCGAAAATTGGTAATTGACCCTAAATAACGAAAAGTATGAGGTCAACCACGTGAGTGCTAAAAGAAATCCGTTAAAATTCGGTTACACAATAAATCAGTCAAATCTAAAGGCCGTAAATTCAACTAAATACCTAGAAATTACAATTACGAACAATTTAAATTGGAAGGAACACACAGAAAACGTTGTGGGGAAGGCTAACCAAAGACTGTACTTTATTGGCAGGACACTTAGAAAATGTAACATTTCTACTAAAGAGACTGTCTACACTACGCTTTTCCGTCCTCTTTTAGAATACTGCTGCGTGGTGTGGGATCCTTGCCAGACAGGAATAACGAAGTACATCGAAAAAGTTCAAAGAAGGGCAGCACGTTTTGTGTTGTTGCGAAATAGGGTAGAGAGTGTCGCTGAAATAATACAGGATTTTAGATAGACATCATTAAAACAAAAGCGTTTTTCTTTGCGGAGGAATCTCCTCACTAAATTCAGATCAGCAACTTTCTCCTCCGAATGAGAAAATACTTTGTTGACGCCGACCTACATAGGGAGAAACGATCACCAGGATAAAATAAGGGAAATCAGAGCTCGCACAGAAAGATATAAATGTTCGTTCTTTCTTCGCGCTATATGAGATTGGAATAATAGAGAATTGTGAAGGTAATTCGATGATCCTTCTGGCAGGCACTTAAATGTGATTTTTAGAGTATCCATGTAGATGTAGATGTAGATGTAGATGTAGATGAAGGGCTTCTATAGCTCTCTGTTGTATGTAGCGATGAACTTTCTGCCACACCGTCACCAAATAGTTTCTTGTAAGTACTCCTAAGAAAAACTCTATCAGTGTGTTTCCTGCTGGACACCTTCACTTTTTCCACATGTCTTACTTAGTAGGTACAATAAAGTGATCTGAATAAATTTCATTTCCCCTGAAGGCTTTTACACTTATGAACTAAGTTCTTAGGTTATTCTTTATTAGAAAATGCTTTATTGTGGCTTGCTGACTGGACTTTACCTCGTAAAGGTATTTTTGTAAGTATTACCTTGTACATTTGAAAGTAAAAAACCGTAGCATGATAGGTGGTAATTCCTTTTATTAATCTTACGAGTGTGACGTTGCAGTTGTTGACAGAAGTTTTTATTTGCTTCCTTATTTTCCTCTCAGAAATGCATACTTCCACTACAGCGACGTAACATCTATGTACTCTCTGTCCCAACCAATAAAAATTAAGTTTTCAATGCTTGATACTGGCTTTTTTGCAAGAACGTGGCTGCCACGACAGCTTTTGCCCGTAGTGTAATATATTTATAATTTATTATACACTAATTGACTAATTTCGTTTCTTTAACTTTCGTGTTTGTTTCTATAATGGCTGTTTTGCTATATTTATTGTTTTCAGTGCTTTTATAGTACCCCGCATACCACAAAGAAAGCCACTGGTCTAATCCTTCTCTTATTGGTTGTTATCCTAACATTTTTCACCTAGTTGTAATTCGTAGAGTCTCAGTTACATTACAGACGTGCGACAATTGGAATCAGAATTTCATAGAGGAGTTGATCCAGATTTCAAGTTGCTACTTTGATAATGTTTGGGTTATATACAAATTGAATACGGAAAAAGGAGCACATTCACATTGAAGCAATATCTCCACAAGAATGAAGTATCTAAAAGGAAGAGTCAACACATGTTTCGTTAATCCTTAGCTCAAGTTGTCAAGATATATACAGACTTAGAAAGAATGTGTGAAAGTAGAACAACACTAAAGTTACGTAAAGAAGACTGTACAAATTAACAATGAAGCAATAAACCTTGGTGCTAAGCTTTCCTTTTAATATGTAAATTTATACCAGTTGTTTCTCAATATTTAGTCACTAATGGGACAGGTCCTTACTGTTCCGCACCTGAAATTCCAGAACTTCTGCTTGTCACGCACCGGGTGCAGCGTGGTGTGGTTCCTGGAGTAGATGTTGCCCCGCGTGTTGCCTAGCCACACGTCGTAGCCCTCATCCACCAGAATATAAGCTGCCGCAAACAGAGAATAACCTGACGACTGGAAAAAGCTATAATGAACACAGCCGTAATGCACTGTAAAACCCCTTTAGCATTCATAATTACTTGAATCTTTCGGTAGACTCAATTTATATGTAAAACACTACTTTCATTTCGTGGGTGGTTCAAGAGATCGAGTCGATGTTGTAAGAAAATGAAACGTTCCGCAAACATTTCCAAGATATGTACTAAAACTAAAAGGCGAAGCAGCCACAATTGACTATGTTGGTGTAAACGCCGCCAACTGAGACTCTAGTGCCAGGGTTGTTATTGTATTAAAGCAGTAGACTACTTGTTTCCTCAAAGGTTGTTTACTTAAGTACGAGTAAGTACAAACCATTTACATAGTAGTCCTACGATCATTCTAATACGCTAAAAGATGACATATAATTCCTTTTACTTGTACAACTATCATACTTCTTCCTTTATCTACAATGCCTGGCAAAAAAAGTGAAGCACCCAAAAGGGAGGAAGAAACAAAATGAAACTTTACGGACACGGAGGGTATGTGATGTTATTTCAGAGATTGTAGAATCTAGTCAAATTTACAAAGAACTTGGCGGTATAAATTCACTTGTCAGCATGATTTTACATCCTGCTGGTCTGTATACATGAACTGATAATGTTAGGAAGGGTGTCATAAATCTGTTGTATTCGCTTGTGAGCAAGTTGGCCCTCAACTGTTGAAGCTGACCCTTGACATCCTGTACACTAGTACTGGGGCAGAGTTGACGCCCGAGCTGAACCCACACATGTTCAATCGGAGACAGATATGGGAATCTTGCTGGTCGCAGGAGTACCTCAACATCACGAACATAGTTTGTGGAGACACGTGCTATGGCACCATGATACTGTTTAATGAGAAGTAGCGCGTGACGACACTGGATATCCATGTGGTAGAGTTGTGCCGTCAGAGTTTTCTCAGTCAGCACCAGCCGTGACATGAAGTCATATCCGATGCCTCTCCGCACTATGACGTCAGAAATAACACCGCTGAGACTCTCCAAAATATTGTAAGAATGGCACTCTTCCCAGATCAACGACATACCCGCCGATCAAGGTCATCAGCGTAGTGCCGAACCGTGATTCTTCGCTGAACACAATGCGACGTCATTCATTAGCGGTCTATGCTTCCCGATTACATCACCACTCCAAATTTTTGTTGTGGTGTTAACGGCAGCTTACGCATGAGACCGTAACTTCCAGAACCGGCTGCTTCTAGTCTCCAATCAATGACATGGTATGACAGAGTGCTTCAGGGAGCCCATTACTTGTTACAATCGAATGGTAGGGAGGAGGGCTGAAACTGTTTTTACTGTGGCCCCTCACACTGGAATTGGGTACCGCACGTATGATAGCCTGATACCTCATCATGTTACGTGCAAATATCACATTCTCCTCATTTTTATAACTATTTTTAATTTCAGGTAAGGTGTAAGAGATAAGAGGGCAAGCAAGTTTCGCATAATCATGTTTTTGTTTCTCCAGTAAAAAATCGTATTGGGCAACGATGGACGTACCCTGATGTGGCGTGAGATGGGTACAAGTAATGCACTCAGGAACATTATCGAACAGGATTGTTTTGGTGGTCCCGATGTTATGGTGTGGGGTGGCATAATCCTACATCTGCATACTTACCTCGAAAATCTTTCAGTACGTCATGTTGTTGTTGTTGTTGTTGTTGTTGTTGTGGTCTTCAGTCCTGAGACTGGTTTGATGCAGCTCTCCATGCTACTAATCATACAGTAGAGCTGCATGCCCTCGGGAAAAATTACGGCTGTAGTTTCCCCTTGCTTTCAGCCGTTCGCAGTACCAGCACAACAAGGCCGTTTTGGTTAGTGTTACAAGGCTAGATCAGTCAATCATCCAGACTATTGCCCTTGCAACTACTGAAAAGGCTGTTGCCCCTCTTCAGGAACCACAAGTTTGTCTGGCCTCTCAACAGATACCCCTCCGTTGTGGTTGCACCTACGGTACGGCTACCTGTATCGCTGAGGCACGCAAGCCTCCCCACCAACGGCAAGGTCCATGGTTCATACTCACCGCTTAACGGTATTGTGACACTGTACTCGTTCACCATGTGCGTATTTTCAGGGGTTCATTCGTTCCTGACTTAATTTTAAGGATCACAATGAGTGACCGCATTGAGCCACGCAAGTGGTGGAACTCTTGGAATAAGAATATAATCGGCGAATGGGCTGGCCTGTCCGTTCCTCCTACTTAAATCCCATAGAACACGTTTGATACACGTTGAGAAGACGTATTGTAGCACGTACGAGGGGCATTTGAAAAGTCCGTGCAGAGTCCGAGAGATGGCACCACCTGCGCATATCGAGATCATCTTTAGTTAGTAGCATCTTTGGAAAAAACGCACACGAAGTTTCAGCCATATTGGTCTATTTCTTTGTGTTTGTGGTTCGTATGAATCAAGGAAGTCGAGTGATTGTCAAAAAATGGACGAAGAAGAATTCCATGTGGTGACTAAACATTACTTCATGAAAGGGAAGACGCCTCAGGAGACTAAACAGAAGCTTGATGAACATTACGGTGAATGTGCACCTTTGATTAAAGCAGTTTATAAATGGTTTCAAAATTTTCGGGGTGGGCAAATGGGTACAAGTGATGTTCATCGTTCTGGACGCCCTGTAGAGTTTGCAACTCCAGAAATCATTGATAAAATCTATGATATGGTGATGGATGACAGAACAGTTAAGGTGCGTGTGATTGCTAGTGCTGTGGGCATCTCGAATGAACGGGTACATAATATTTTTGCATAAACATTTGGACATGAGAAAGCTATCCGTAAGATGGGTTCCACGATTGCTCACGCTTGACCAAAAACGGAATCGTGTGAAGTGTTGCAAAGATGTTTGCAGCTGTTCAGGAAGAATCTGCAGGACTTTAAGCTTCGTTTCGTCAGTGTGAATGAAACATGGATACATTTCTATACTACTGAGACCAAACAATAATCTAAACAATGGGTTACAAAGGGAAAATCTGCACCAAAAAAGGCGAATATCCGTCCTTCGGTGGGAAAGGTTATGGCGACTGTCTTTTGGGATTCGCAAGGGATAATCCTCATCGACTATCTGGAAAAGGGTAAAACTATTACAGGTGCATATTACTCATCGTTATTGGACCGTTTGAAAACCGAGCTGCAAGAAAACCCCGGCGATTGGACCGCAAAAAAGTCCAATGCATCAGCACACACCTCAGCAGTTGTGGTCGCAAAGTGTAAAAGGGCAGTGCACAGTCAGAGCTGTCATTTACACTCAACTGATTCATGTTAAATGATTTCCAGCGTGATTATTGAAGCACGATGGGAATTAACAGACTTCGAACGCGGACTGATAGGTGGTGTTTCCATTCCGGAAATTGTTAGGGAATTCACTATTCCAAGATCCACAGTGTCACGAGTGCCAAGAATACCACACTTCAGGTATTATCTCTCACCATGGCCAACACAGTGGCCGACAGCTTTCACTTTACGACCGAGAGCAGCCGCGTTTGCGTAGAGTTGTCAGTGCAAACACACAAGCAACACTCGTGAAACAAAAGCAGAAATCAATGCAGAACGTACGACGAACTTATCCGTTAGGACAGGGTGGCGAAATCTGACGTTAATGGGCTATGCCAGCAGATGACCGACGCGGTATTTTTGCTAACAGCACGGCATCGGCTGCACTGCCTTTCCTGGGCTCGTGACTATACCTGTTGGAACCCAGACTGGAAAATCGTGGCCGGATCAGATGAATTCTGATTTCAGTTGGTAAGAGCTGCTGGTAGGGTTTTAGCGTGGCACAGGCACTAAGAACCCATGAAATCAAGTTGTCAACAAAGCCCTGTGCAAGCTGGTAGTTCTCCCTAATTGTGTGGGCTGTTTTTACATGAAATGAACTGCGACTTCCGGTCCAAAACTGAACAGTGACTACTTGGGGCCGGCCGCAGTGGCCGAGCGGTTCTAGGTGCTACAGTCTGGAAAAGCGCCTCGGGTATAGATGTGTGTGATGTCCTTAGGTTAGTTAGGTTTAAGTAGTTCTAAGTTATAGGGGACTGATGACCTCAGAAGTTAATTCCCATAGTGCTCAGAGCCATTTGAACCATTTTTTGAACTACTTGGAGACCATTTGCAGCCAGTCATGAAATTCATGTTCCCAAACAATGATGAAACTTTTATGAATGACAATGTTCCATGTTACTGGAGCACAACTGCTTGTGACTGGTTTGCAGAAGACTCTGGACTGTTCGAGCGAAGGATCTGATCACCCAGATCTCTCGACATGAATCTTACCGTACATTTATGAGACATTATCGAGACGTCAGTTCGTGCACAAAGTCCTAACCGGCCACACTTCTGCAGTTATGGAAAGCTGTGGAGCCAGCATGGCTCAATATTTCCGGAAGGGACTTTCAACGACTTGTTGAGTCGATGCCACGTCGAGTTGCTGCACTACGCCGGGCAAAAGAAGGTCCGACACGATTTCGTCATCTCAGTGTAAGTGACACATCGATATAAATGCATTAATACCATATGAAATCATAACTTACGAAACCATAAACCATAACCATTGCCGTTGGTGGGGATGCTTGCGTGCCTCAGCGATACAGGTAGCCTTACTGTAGGTGCGACCACAACGGAGGGGTATCCGTGGAGAGGCCAGACAAACTTGTGGTTCCTGAAGAGGGGCAGCAGCCTTTTCAGTAGTTGCAGGGGCAACAGTCTGGATGATCGACTAATCTGGCCTTGTAACACTAACAACAGCGGCATAGCTGTGCTGGTACTCCGAACGGCTGAAAGCAAGGAGAAACTACAGCCGTAATTTTTCCCAGGGGCATGCAGCTTTACTGTAGGGTTAAATTATGATGGCGTCCTTTTGGGTAAAATATTTCGGAGGTTAAACAGTCCCTCATTCAGATATCCGGGCACGGACCACTCAGGAGGATATCGTTATCAGGAGAAATAAAACTGGCATTCTACAGATCGGAACGTAGAATGTCAGACCCTTAATCAGGCACGTAGGTTAGAAAATTTAAAAACGGAAATGGGTAGGTTACAGTTAAGATATAGTGGGAATTCGTGAAGTACGGTGTCAGGAGCAACAAGATTTCCGGTCTGGTGACTACAGGGTAATAAATACAAAATCAAATTGGGGCAATGCAGGAATAGCTTTAATAATGAATAAAAAAATAGGAGTGCGGATAAGCTACTACTAACAGCATAGTGAACGCATTATTGTGACCAAGATAGGCACGAACCTCACGCCTACAGCAGCAGTACAAGTTAATATGCCAACTAGCTCCGCCTATGACGAAGAGATTGATGAAATGTATAATGAGATAAAAGAAATTATTCAGATAGTGAAGGGAGACGAAAGTTTAATAGTCATGGGTGACTGGAATTCGACAGCAGGAAAAGGAAGAGAAGGAAATGTAGTAGGTGAATATCGAGTAGGGGCAAGGAATGTAAGAGGAAACGGCCTGGTGGAATTTTGCACCCAGCATACCTTAATCATAGCTAACACTCGGTTCAAGTATCATAAAAGAAGGTTGTATACATGGAAGAGGCCTGGAGATACTGACAGGCTTCAGATAGATTACATAATGGTAAGACAGAGATTTAGGAACCAGGTTTTAAATTGTAACACATTTCCAGGGGCAGATGTGGACTCTGGCCACAATCTATTGGTTATTAACTGTAGATTAAAACCGAAGAAACTGCAAAAATGTGGGAATTTATGCAGATGGGACCTGGATAAAGTGACAGAACCAGCGGTTGTAGAGAGTTTCGGGAGAGCGTTAGGCAACTATTGACAAGAATGGGGGAAAGAAATACAGTAGATGAAGAATGGGTAGCTTTGAGGGATGAAATAGTGAAGGCAGCAGAGGATCAAGTAGGTAAAAAGACGAGGGCTAGTAGAAATCCCTGGGTAACAGAAGAAATATTGAATTTAATTGATGAATGGAGAAATATAAAAATTCATTAAAGGAAGCAGGCAAAAATGAAAACAAAAGGCCCAAAAATGAGGTCGACAGGAAGTTCAAAATGGCTAAGCAGGGATGGCTAGAGGACAAATGTAAGGATGTAGAGACAGATATATCTAGGGGTAAGATAGATACTGCCTACAGTAAAATAAAAGAGACCTTTGGAGAAAAGAAAACCACTTGTATGAATATCAAGAACTCAGATGGAAACCCAGTTCTAAGCAAAGAAGGGAAAGCAGAAAGGTGGAAGGAGTATAAAGAGGGTCTATGCAAGAGCGATGTAATTGAGTACAATATTATGGAAATGGAAGAGCATGTAGATGAAGATGAAATCGGAGATTTGATACTGCGTCAAATGTTTGATAGAGCATTAAAAAATCTAAGTCGAAACAAAGCCCCGGGTGTGGACAACATTCCCTTAGAGCTACTGATAGTCTTGGGAGAGCCAGCCCTAACAAAACTCTACCATCTGGTGAGCAAGATGTATGAGACAGGCGAAATACCCTCAGACTTCAAGAGGAATATAACAATTAAAATCCCAAAGAAAGAAAGTATTGACAGGTGCGAAATTTGCCGAACAATCAGCTTAATAAGTCACGGATGCAAAATACTAACGCGAAATCTTTACAGACGAATGGAAAAATTGGTAGAAGCCGACCTCGGGGAAGATCAGTATGGATTCCGGAGAATTTTTGGAACATGTGAGGCAATACTGACCGTACGACTTATCTTAGAAGATATATCAAGGAAAGGCAAACCTACGTTTCTAGCATTTGTAGACTTAGAGAAAGCTTTTGACGATATTGACTGGAATACTCTCTTTCAAATTCTGAAGGTGGCAGGGGTAAAATACAGGGAGCGAAAGGCTATTTACAATTTGTGCAGAAACCAGATGGCAGTTATAACAGTCGAGGGACATGAAAAGGAAGCAGCGGTTGGGAAGGGAGTGGGACAGGGTTGTAGCCTATCCCCGATGTTATTCAATCTGTATACTGAGCAAGCAGTTAAGGAAACAAAAGAAAAATTCTGAGTAGGAATTAAAATTCATGGAGAAGAAATAAAAACTTTGAGGTTCGCCGATGACATTGTAACTCTGTCAGAGACAGCAACGTACCTGTAAGAGCAGTTGAATGGAGTGGACAGTGTCTTCAAAGGAGGATGTAAGATGAATATCAACAAAAGCAATACGAGGATTATGGAATGTAGTCGAATTAAATCGGGTGATGCTGAGGGAATTAGATTAGGAAAAGAGACGCTGAAAGAAGTAGATGAGTTTTGCTATTTGGGGAGCAAAATAACTGATGATGATCGAAGTAGAGAGGATATAAAATGTAGACTGGCAATGACAAGGAAAGCGTATCCGAAGAAGAGAAATTTGTTAACATCGAGTGTAGATTTAAATGTCAGGAAGTCGTTTCTGAAAGTATTTGTATGGTGTGTAGCCATGTATGGAAATGGAACATGGAGGATAAATAGTTTAGACAAGAAGAGAATAGTAGCTTTCGAAATGTGGTGCTACAGAAGAATACTGAAGATTAGATGGGTAGACCACATAACTAATGAGGTGGTATTGAATGGAACTGTTGAGAAGAGGAATTTGTGGCACATCTTGACTACAGGAAGGGATCGGTTGGTAGGACATGTTCTGAGGCATCAAGGGATCACCAATTTAGAATTGGAGGACAGCGTGGAGAGTAAAAATCGTAGAGTGAGACCATGAGATGAAAACACTAAGCAGATTGAGAAGGATAAAGGTTGCAGTAGGTACTGGGACATGAAGCAGCTTGCACAGGATAGAGTAGAATGGAGAGCTGCATCAAACCAGTCTCTAGACTGAAGACCAGAACAACAACAACAACTTACGAAATACTATGCCCTGGAAAAATGCGGACCCAGGTTTGTTTTCAGTCCTCCCATCCCCACGTCAACTCTGGTTAGTCAATATGCATTGCCTGACAAAGACCTGAAGCACCCAGAAGACTTTTTTGGCTGTCACAGTAATTTCATGAGCGTACACACCATTGGTGGATATATAAATGACTGGAATTGCAATTCTACATGATAGGTAGAATGGCCATTACAATGCATTAGTGTTGTGAGTGCTCAGTTTTGTTACTAATATGGTAGTGTATATAAGGGGCATGAACAGTGTCAGATGTTGCGTAATCACGGAGAAGGGCACCGAAATGTCATGTGCACATGAGAGACACAGTCGCCAGCACCTGACAGTGTTTCATAGGGAATCATTGTGGGTCTCCATTTGTCCAGCTGATCGATATAATCGTGCAGCATCCGGATCTGTTGGGTATTCGTATGTGACAGGCCGATTGTGGACTGCTTTGGAACGTGAGGGCAGGTGTACTCGTCGTCATGGTTCCAGTCAAACAAGTCTGGCCGTCAGATGGGGAGATCGCCATACTGTGCCTAAGCACGTAGAAACTACTTCACATCTCCACCTTCCATACGAGAACAAGAAGTCGACTTCTTGCAACATTCTGTGTTATCCCGCACCATTGGTAGGGGACAACCAGCAGGCTGAGTTTAACATAAAAAAATACTGCATTTTCAGTGATGCCGTGACCAGGACTGCTGATGAATGGCGTCCCAGTGTGTTCATCGATGAAATGCGTAGAGCACTACACTGGATGACCATAGTCGGCGATTATAACAGCGAACGGCGATCAGGAGTCAGGGTCCATTTTGCCAATGTTTCCGAGAGGCACAGTGGTTCAAATGGCTCTGAGCACTATTGGACGTAACATCTGTGGTCATCAGTCCCCTAGAACTTTGAACTACTTAAACCTAACTAACCTAAGGACATCACACACATCCATGCCCGAGGCAGGAATCGAACCTGCGACCGTAGTAGTCGCGCGGTTCCGGACTGAGCGCCTGAACCGCTAGACCACCGCGGCCGGCAGAGGCACAGTGGATTTACTTGCTGGCGTCATGGTGTGTGTGTGTGGGGGGGGGGGGGGGGGGGCATAGGGTATGATTTCAGATTGCGGCTAGTAGTGATTGAGGGAACACTGTCGGCCCAACAGTACTTCACGGACTTCCTGCGTTCTCACGTGTTACCTCACTTGTGATAAAACCATGGCGCTATTTTTCAGTATCTCAATGGTCCTTCACACATGGTTGCCTCTCTATGAAATGTCTGCGTGAAGTTAATGTGGTCAGCAAGATCCTCAAGTCTGAAAGGGGGTTGCGTCTCAGTGGCTGTATCCAGGATATCAAGAACCAGTTACAATCTAGACAAGAGTGTATGCAACCGCTTATTCATAAGTGGACTCTTACTGCCAAGTTCTTTTTGAATTTGACTCGATTTTGTAATCATTGAAACAACTTTACTTACCCTCTCAACTAGTAAAGTTTCATTTCGTATTCTCCTCTTCTTGTGGGTGCTTCGTATTTTATTTTAGGCAGTCTGATTTGAAATGCAAACAGACCTGGCAATCTTAGAGGGTCACCGAATTCTATTTTGATCCACTGGACCATAATTAAAAATGTTTTATAGTCTCATTTTAATTCTACGAATAATAATTTGTCTCATAAGAGACTTTATAATACAGAAATCTTGCTTGGTTGCCGCTATAAGAAGACAAACAGTGGCGTGTAGTTCCAGAGAGTTTTCAGTGAATTATGCCAACTACCAGAAGCCTGATGGGAGCAACAGTTTCAGATGATTTGGATTTAACAAATAGTGTAGCGACAAAACTGATTGATTTTGAGCAAGATGATGTTGTTCTTTGTTGAATTGTAATAAACCAACATTAAACATGTTTTTATTTGGGTTTAGGCCGTTCACCTCCGACTTTCGAAACCTTACAGCTTCGCTCACGAGCAAAACATATCGAGATAATTATAAATATATCCACGGACATTATGGATTTTAATGGGGGCTCGTCTTTTATGCCACAACAGGGAAACTTTGATAGATGTCAACACCCAGAGATGTTTGTTTCATATTTTCATACTTCAAAGAACTTTTTGGCTAGCTTAAGGTAGCCACAAACGTAACTACATGCTTAACAAGCACGTAAGTGCAAGCTTTCTGCGCAAGCATGCAAAAATTCATTAAGCCTCCGCACGGCTCAAGCATGCTTGTACAAGCATCAGATTTTCAAACCCAGCCGACGATGCACTGGCTTTGGCAGGCCGTTTGCTTGTGTTATGAAAAACCAATAAAACTATATTATGTCTCCTGCTTATTCAAAAACTAAAGAAATGGATGTACCGTAACACCGGTTTCTATATTTGATCTGTACGAGCCATGATACATAAATACTTTCCATTTTTGTTTACTTTCGGTAGTTAGTGCGTAACGAATTTATCTTTTTGATTTCTGTGTTCGTTGTAGGATCTAGTAATTTATTTTCCGCGAGAAGCAGATCCTTTGTAGCGTTCTTCTTTCCTTTGTCATTAACCCCTTTCGTTTTCACGTTCCAGATATAAAGCCTACTTTCGTAAGTGCGTCTGATGTCTTTCAACAATTCGCGCTTGATCTTTTACAGATCGCCCGACATGATGGCAGCGCAAACCGAGGAGTGGTTGCACAAGACTCCCTGCTGTTAGTACACACGCTCAAGTATGCACACGCTTGCATGCTTGTAGAAGTTTATACAGGGTGTTACAAAAAGGTATGGCCAAACTTTCAGGAAACATTCCTCACACACAAAGAAAGAAAATATGTTATGTGGACATGTGTCCGGAAACGCTTACTTTCCATGTTAGAGCTCATTTTATTACTTCTCTTCAAACCACATTAATCATGGAATGGAAACACACAGCAACAGAGAGTACCAGCGTGACGTCAAACACTTTGTTACAGGAAATGTTCAAAATGTCCTCCGTTAGCGAGGATACATGCATCTACCCTCCGTCGCATGGAATCCCTGATGCGCTGATGTAGCCCTGGAGAATGGCGTATTGTATCACAGCCATCCACAATACGAGCACGAAGAGTCTCTACATTTGGTACCGGGGTTGCGTAGACAAGAGCTTTCAAATGCCCCCATAAATGAAAGTCAAGAGGGTTGAGGTCAGGAGAGCGTGGAGGCCATGGAATTGGTCCGCCTCTACCAATCCATCGGTCACCGAATCTGTTGTTGAGAAGCGTACGAACACATCGACTGAAATGTGCAGGAGCTCCATCGTGCATGAACCACATGTTGTGCGGTACTTCTAAAGGCACATGTTCTAGCAGTACAGGTAGAGTATCCCGTATGAAATCATGATAACGTGCTCCATTGAGCGTGCATATTGACGAAACTAAAATGAGCTCGTGCTCCATTGAGCGTGCATATTGACGAAACTAAAATGAGCTCTAACATGAAAATTAAGCGTTTCCGGACACATGTCCACATAACATCTTTTCTTTATTTGTGTGTGAGGAATGTTTCCTGAAAGTTTGACCGTATCTTTTTGTAAAACCCTGTATAACAGAAATTCGACCAAGCATCAAGCAGCATGTACGGTCCTGATGCTGGCGCATCCATGCTCGCCAGACATGTAATAACGTGTGTAGTCAACTTTAGTGACGAAGAATAGAGCTTGGCCCCACATTTAGGATCACGAGACCAACGAACACGTAAAGGAATCGAGCCACTTTGGGTCCCCGCGACAGAAGTAGTTCCGCGTCCAGAAATAGGCCAGAGTACTTAAAATTACATTTAAAGTTGACCAAAGAGACCAGTTATTTCTTTCCTTTTTATATATCTATTTATCCTGACAAGATTAGGGTCATCAGGTTCTCTTTATGTATAATCTTGTTTTACATTATGTTCATGTAACGACACAGATATTATAAAAAGAGTTTTATTTAATAGGGAGCTCACACTTAATTTTTTTTCTGAAAACCAGGCTCAATAATACTCAAATCCGGTTCACAGTATTTGAAATATTATGTGAGGTTGCAAGCAAGATGACTTAAAATTTATTGTCATTGCTGACAGAGACCGTCATACTTATTCCTTAATTATTTGAAGATGATGACAGGCAAGTTTAAAAGGCATGCACAAAAGCTGTGCAAGAACTAGAAGAAATCATACAAGAGCCTAACCAGAAACGTTTTTTATTTGTCATATCCAGAAACGTTTCACATACTGTGAGTTCATTGTTATTGTGTTAAATGTAATCACTGTGTTAATTGTTAACAGTGAACAGATGCAGATACACTTTTCATATACAGGGTGTCCCAGCTATCTTGTCCACCCAAAATATCTCTGGAACAATAACAGCTATTGGAAAACGACTTTCACCGGTATCAATGTAGGGCTGGGGCCCATGAATGTACATATTTGGGAACATTCTAAAACGAAAGCAAATGTGTTTTTTAATACAGACTTATGTTTTTTTTAAATAGACCTCCTATATTTTTCCTTCAGCAATCCATAGCATGACAAAGCACATACACAATGGCGTTGATTGCATCGCAATATTCCCATTACATCCCGAGATATTGACACGCGAAATTGAAGCTTGAAACACCCGACATGCGCTGCTAGCGCACGTCCTGAGGCTCAGGCGTGAACCCCATGCTGCCCGTAATCGCGATGTGATTGACACGTGTAATCACACCTCCATACTTATCAAGAGGTCCGCAACGAATAATACGGTCTGCTGCCATCAACTTTCATAAGCACATAATGGTTTCCCTCTTGCACGTTTTACGTATCTACGTACACAATATGAACCAGTACCGATCGGTGTACACCCGTCAGATGGTCTTATTTATCATGCACACCCAAAATAAGGTTTATCTAATGCGTTATATGACCCATTGTGCCTGTCGCGCAGGGCCTGGCTCTACCTAGTCAAGTGTCCAACGTAGTTCCCAGTACTGCCACATTTACCACTTCGCCTTGTTTATGATTTGCGACCCATGCAAACTCCTGAACTCCACCACCCTCCGAGCATCCCATTTGTTGTTGCTTTGGCGTGCAGTACACCGCTTGCCAGTGTAGTCGTGCATCAGAGTAATCTAGTGACGGCACGGAGGTAGTACACATTGTGAATAAACGTTGTGTTGTGGAACTTATATTGTACAGTATAATGTGCACACATGAAGATATGGTAGAAATGCTGCTGATCTATGGAGAATGTACGTGGACGGGAAATACGTTATGAGGTTGCTTGTTTGTTGATAGTACTGTTAGCGAACATTATGATTATTAAGTTAATATGTCTGTTTTCTACCCTACTCTACATACCTGTACTGTACTCTGTTGTAGGTGGACGAAATGCTGTTCAGGCAGAACGACTGTACAGAAGACGATTCCCTAACAAGCCATCGCTTCGCGCCGGATGTTTGGTCGTCTCACATCTCGTCTACGTGAAACGGCAAGCTTAAATCCAAGACCTCGACATCGTCCTAGAACACGCACAGATGAACGTGCTGAAGTTGCTGTGCTCGCTACCATATCTGTAAATCCTCAAATCAGCATACGTCAAATTGAACGTGAAGTTGGTGTGTCGAAATCAAGTACACAGCGTATTCTTAAACGTTATAAATTTCATCCTTACCATGTTCATTTACACCAGGATCTTCATGGAAATGACTTCCGCAATAGGGTAACATTTTGTCGGTGGGCTCAGCAAAAACTTCTGACTAATCCAAATTTTTTTGCAGATGTTCTCTTTACCGACGAGGCATCATTCTCCAACAAAGGAATTGTCAATATGAGGAATATGCATTATTGGTCCGCAGACAATCCAAAATGGCTCCGTCAGGTAGAGCATCAACGTCCGTGGAAAGTTAATGATTGATGTGGGATTTTTGGAGATACCATTATCGGACCTTTCTTCATAAATGGCATCCAAAATGGCAGACAGTACTCCAGATTTATACGACACAATCTTCCTGTTCTCTTGGACACCGTACCTCTGAACCGGAGAATGGTCATGTGGTATCAGCATGACGGATGCCCTGCACATAACGCCTTACGAGCACGACGACTTCTGAAGCGTAAGTTCCCTGGTAGGTGGATGGGACGAGGTGGCCCAATTAGGTGGCCTGCCCGATCTCCGGACCTTACACCGCTGGGTTATTTTCTTTGGGGAGCAGTGAAGGATACTGTTTACCAACATGAACCAACAACACCAGAGGACATGAAGCAACGCATTATTGATGCTTGTACAGCCATCAAAGAGGAAACAGTAGCACGAAGTAGGCCATCCTTCATCCGCAGAGTGACCCTATGTATGCAAGCCAATGGGCATCACTTTGAGCATGAGATGTGAACGCTATGTTTAGTATGTAGTGCTGGTATCACAGTGGAAGTTTCTACAAAGGGCCGTTTTACCCAGTGATGTTAAGAAACATTTGTTTGCAACAATTTGTCATTTAACGCATTAGATAAACATAACATTGATAATTATGTGATAATAAAACTATTTGGTTAAACATGTTTACATTCATCTTCTATGTCCTACCTGAACTTCCCAAATCAAAACATTTTTACCTAAACAACGGTAAAACTTTTAGTCCACTTGCTCGTTTCACTAAAACCATCAACATGAATTTTACTATTACGAGTGAATGATTAACTGTCACTTGCCCTAGATCTACAGTAAAGTAAAGTTTTAACGTTGAACGGCATTACGTTTTTTAGTAACGGATTAACGATAAGCGAAGTTAACTTTGTGACTAACGTTGCGGTACACAGATATGTTACAGAACCGCATCACCCCTAGCCTATGGGATAAATACCTGCTGGAATGTACGACGTTAATGCAGGATGGCAGCAGACCGTATTATTCGTTTCGGACCTCTTGATAAGTATGGAAGTGTGATTACGCATGTCAATCACATCGCGATTATGGGCAGCATGGGGTTCACGCCTGAGCCTCAGGACGTGCACTAGAGCGCATGTCGGGTGTTTCAAGCGTCAACTTCGCGGCTCAATATCTCGGGATGTAATGGGAATATTGCGATGCAATCAACGCCATTGTGCATGTGCTTTGTCATGCTATGGATTGCTGAAGAAAAAATATAGGAGGTCCATTTAAAGAAACATAAGTTTGTGTTAAAAAACACATATGCTTTCGTTTTAGAATGTTTCCAAATATGTACATTCATGGGCCCCAGCCCTACATTGATACCGGTGAAAGTCGTTTTCCAATAGCTGTTATTGTTCCAGAGATATTTTGGGTGGACAACATAGCTGAGACACCCTGTATATATGCAGTATATCTCCCCCCTCCTGGATTCTGCACATGTTATGATATGCACGACTTATTTGTTATGAACATGGAACTCGATTTTTTAAAAGAGTATGTTACAGGACGTATCAACAGTAACAATGGGAACTGAACAACTGTGCAGATGTTTGCTAGTAGCAGAAAATGTACCTTGCTCACGTTCCATGCTGTGGCAGTTAAATTGAAGGCCCTGGGTTTCCGATTGGTCGACCATCCCCCAGTCCAGTTGACATGGCCCCTTCGAACTATGATTTGTTTCTTAACCTGAAGAAACACGTAAAGGGTCGTCATTCTGACGACACTTACAATGTCAAATATACACTTAAGATGTCAAATATGCACTGAGGCCTGGGTTTACCATCTATGACATAATTTCCTTTCGAATGGGCAAGAAAGGATTCACCAACATTGTAACGACTGCAGCATACTATGGAGATCGGTACGTTAAATAAATGGGTCCTATCAACTATCCCCTTGACTCTATTCTTTCTATAAATTGCCAGAAACTTTCCAGTCTCCCTAGCATAAGTAGTGATACATCTCTTCAATGCAGCTCTGTCTTCTGGGCTATTGTAGCCATGTTCTCTTTGAAGTCATTCAGTTCATTCCATGGAGCCATTATAACAACAGTCATAACTATGGAATTGTCGCGGCGTGAGCTTCACGCCTTCGCAACCAACTAAGTGATATTTCGACAAGCCACTGGCGTATTTCTTCGGCTGTCTGCTGCAAAATCGGTGGCGCAGTACCCTGAAATGCGACGCTCTGCAATCAATGGTTTACTGGATTGCTACATGGTGTAGGAGAAAACGGAGTTTCCTGAGCCGACTACGTGAAGGGAGCCTATCTCCTATCATGATACACCCAGCTGGAGAGAATGTAAATCCTCTCAGCTCAGTTGGTACCAGCATTCCTTCTGCGTCATTCATTCGTGCGGCATAGTCTCCAGGCCATTCATCGACTGCATGTACAGCTGACCTCCTCCACCCACAATTAGCAGCATCAATACGCAGAGATGACAAAAGTCAAGGGATAGCGATGTACACACATTCGGATGACGGTGGTATCGCGTACACATGGTATAAAAGGGAAGTGCATTAGCGAAAATTAATTGACTGTGAACGCGGAATGGCAGCTGGAGCTAGACACATGAGACATCACGTTTACGAAATCGTTAGGAAATTCAATATTCAGAGATACACAGTGTTAATAGTGCGCCAAGAAAACCACATTTCAGGCATTACCTCTCACCATGGACAACGAAGTGGCTGACGGCATTCACGTAACGACCGAGAGGAGCGGCATTTGCGTAGAGTTATCAGTGCTTGTAAACAAGCAACACTGCGTGAAATAACCTCAGAAATGAATGTGGGACGTATGACGAACATATCTGTTAGGATAGTGAGGCGAAATTTGGTGTTAATAGGCTATGGCAGCAGATGTCTGACACGAGGGCATTTGTCAACAGCACGACATTACCTGCAGCGCCTCACCTGCGCTCGCGACTGTATACATTGGAACCTAGACGCCTGGAAAATCGTGGCTTGGTCAAAAAACGGTTCAAATGGCTCTGAGCACTATGGGACTTAACTTCTGAGGACATCAGTCCCCTACAACTTAGAACTACTTAAACCTAACTAACCTAAGGACATCACACACATTCATGCCCGAGGCAGGATTCGAACCTGCGACCGTAGCGGTCGCGCGGTTCCAGACTGTAGCGCCTATAACCGCTCGGCCAACCCGGCCGGCGTGGCCTGGTCAGGTGAGTACCGATCTCAGTTGGTAACAGCTAATGGTAGGGTTGTAGTTTATCGCAGGCCCATGAAGGCATGGTGCCAGGTTGTCAACAAGGCATTGTGGCAGTTAGTTCAAAAATGGCTCTGAGCACTATCGGACTTAACATCTGAGGTCACCAGTCCCCTAGAACTTAGAACTACTTAAACCTAACTAACCTAAGGACATCACACACATCCATGCCCGAGGCAGGATTCGAACCTGCGACGGTAGCGGTCGCGTGGTTCCAGACTGAAGCGCCTAGAACCACTCGGCCACACTGGCCGGCCTGTGCCAGCTAGTGTTCGCTCCATAATGACGTGGGTTGTGTTTATATGGAATGACTTGATCCTCTGGTCCAACTCAACCGATCATTTACTGCAAAAATTATGTTCCCCTCCTTGGAGGCCATATGCAGCCATTCAACGATGGAACTTTTCCTGATTACAATGCGCCACGTCACCAGGCCATAATTGTTCGCGCTTGGCTTGAAGAACATTCTGGGGAATTCGAACGAATGATTTGGCCACCCAGATCGCCCAACATGAATCCCGTCGAATTTTATGGGACACAATGGAGAGGTCAGTTTGTTCACAAAATCCGGAACCGGCAACACTTCCGCAGTTATGGACGGTTATAGAGGCAGCATGGCTCAATATTTCCGCAGCGGATTTCCAACGAATTGTTGAATCCGTGCCACGTCGACTTGCTGCACTACGCCGAGCGAAAGTAGGTCCGACACAATATTAGGAGGTATCCCGTGACTTTTGTCACCTCAGTGTAGCTGCGGTGCAACGCTATTGATGTAGCCATACAGCCCTCAGACACAAGTGTTGCAAAGAAATGGAAACATTGCGAATTATTCATGCCTGAACATAAATGCAGTTGCCAGCCAATCCTGCAGGTTACGATGTCGTATTTTGCCATGTACCGTATCTGCACACAATGACCTCAATACATTTCTCGTGTCAGTAATTGTCAACAATTGCCTATGTAGTTGTGGTTGCATTATGTCGGAGCTGAGTGAAATCGAATGTGAGCAAACTGTTGGTGATCATATGATGGATATTTCCTTAACCAAGATAGCCGAAATGTTTTGTGTTTCAAGAGGCACCATATCCAAGATTTATACTGCATACATTTAAAGCGGGAAACCGTCATCCGCTAAGTCACAACGTAGACGAAAATGTGTGCTGAGTGATCATGACAGACGCTCATTGAAAATGATTGTGACTAAAATTAAGGGGACGAAAGTTGCATAAGTAACCGTGGAACTGAATGTTGTACTTGTGAACTCTGTCCGCGCCAAAACAACACAAAGGGAGCGCCAGAAGCCGCGAATTTCAGGGAGAGCAAGAATTCCAAAACCACTCCTCAGTGACGCAGAGTCCCGTAACGGGAAACGCGGTGCCGAATTCTTAAAACATGGACTATGAAGCAATGGAAGAAAGTCATTCAGTTGTATGAGTCTTGTTCCACACCGTTTCCAACTTCTGGCCGAGTTTACGCCCCCAGAAGGAAACGTGGCGGGGATTCAGTGATGGTTTGGGTGGCCATATGGTGGAATTCCATGGGCTCCATAGTTAATCTTCTAACATTCTGCGTGGTGTCTGTTTGTTCTAAGTCGTGTCTCCCTACCACTTTCGCTCAACGACGTTCTGAGCGAGTTTTTTTAGGGAATTGAATAGTTTGAACCTGGGACCTGTTGCTGGTAAGGAGACGCCAGATCACACATGACACGTAGAGTTCAGAAGAGTTCAGTGAGACTAGCGATGATATAATCAAATACTTAATGATTTCAGCGTCAGCTCCACTGCACTCCCTGTAAAAGAATCTTAGTACTAACTAAATTTAGTGGAAGGGGTTCAAGGCTTTCCTATTTTTAGTTAGCTGGTAAGATAACGCCGAAAAAGCAGTTAAGTTTACCATTGGAATTTTTATTCTACTCACAAAACATTGTTTATAAATTTTACTATTGATAAAAGGAAATATTTTAATACAGGATGATAAGAACCAACTGCGTTCAACAAAAATGTGAACGAATATTCCCTGAATGGGTTTCTAAGTTCTATAATGGATCGAAGGATGACCTATGCCATATCACATCTATAATCTAGGTTTAAATTAAGTTTCATAAAAGCGAAAACTATCAAAAATGGTCTACACTGACCCTCAATTATCTTTAATTACTTATTTAACTTGTCGTAAATTACAGTGGCTGATGTGGCTTCTCAGTAATTATAAAACAGAAAAATCATCGCGTTTCAGATTTTAACTTTAAGTAGCAAATGTGAACACCACGAAGTTTAATTGACGATCAACACCAGTATTACGTAAAAAGGGGATGTAACAGGTGAGACTTCTGCAGTTCTGAGTGAAGCCTTATGCGCTCTTATGCGGCATCGTTTGCGTTCATTACCTTGCCGATGGTTAGGCAGTGTCAGGGGCGGCTGACGGCGCAACTGCACACTCCTCGCCGTCTCAGTAGCAACTCTCTCGAACTTATCCTTACTACTGTTTACCGAAGTTGGTTTAAGAAACTGGCTGTGTTTTCAACTGACCAGTCAGCGTCTCAACGTTAACCTTCAGCTCTGCCTACAAAATTTCTGTCTACCCAATGAGAAACGTTATACATTCCGTGGTGGGGCAATGTTTTTAATGTTTGCTACGTAACAGAGACGTGTATAGTCTCACGCTAAAACTTGCAGCTGGTGTGGCGCTTTTAGTGTTATCGTAAGATCTATACTGTTCTTCTGGAGGGCTCTACCTCTTAACATGGACTGGGGGATGGATCTCTTGGCGGTCAGTTGGCAATGCGGGTGTCCCATTGTCCCGCTCTTATCGTAGGGCCTTCTAGCCTACACGGCTCTGCTCTCGGATTCTGTTCTCATTTCTCCCCTCGGAACTGCTTCAAATGGTTCAAATGGCTCTGAGCACTATGGGACTTAACATCTTAGGTCATCAGTCCCCTAGAACTTAGAACTACTTAAACCTAACTAACCTAAGGTCATCACACAACACCCAGCCATCACGAGGCAGAGAAAATCCCTGACCCCGCCGGGAATCGAACCCGGGAACCCGGGCGAGGGAAGCGAGAACGCTACCACACGACCACGAGATGCGTGCCCTCGGAACTGCGTCTGTTTCACAGTGGGAAGGTATGACATGCATTTAGACGTTCTTGTGTTAGTCTGTGGTATTCCATTTGCTCACTCGTTGATCGTATTACTTTGGTTAATTTAATGTCAGGATTTATTCGGAGCTATGTGACATATTGCCAGATTTGCTATCATGTCAGGGTTTTCATGGAAGGTGTTGGATTTGCCTGACACTTTACAATCTGCAGGTCACATTAGTGCCAAGGATTATGCGACTATTTCGGATGATCAGGTCAAGCGCATGATTTGTTCCAAAACGTTCCAAGAGGACAGGGCCTCTATTCAGACAGCTCGCATCATCTAGGACTGATTTTATGAGCATGAGGATTAATTGGCGCTTCTCACCTGGTCACCAATCACCAGATCTCAACAGTATTTACCCTTTATGGTCTACTTTGGAGAGAGGGTGCATGTTCACTGTCCACTTCCATCGATATCTGAAGTTAACACTATTTTGCAGGAGTAATGGAATAAGATTCCCCTGACAGCCACAAGGGCCTGTATTTATTGATTCCGAGATGACTTGAACCTGTTTTGAATGGTCAGGGTTTCCGACATGGTATTAGGAATGCTATTTTGTTGTGGTTTTGCTGATCCTTATTTTTTGTCTATTCCCTGTTTAAATAACCTTATGTAACACAGAGGGCGTTCTTTGGAGTGACACACAGAGTAGATTTCGTGGTTAAGTCCAGTGTATTTTTACAAGACAGAATGTGCTGGTTGTGTGTGTAGTTAGGCAGAGGTAACTCACGCAGACCCCTCATCGGCCCCGGCAGCGTCCAGTCGGCGGAGCTACCCATGAGGCCGTGTTGCACCATGACGGGCGGGTGGCTGACGTTGGCGGAGCCCTTGCTTTGGGCGTCGTCCCAGGGCACCAACAGCCGCCAGAAGGACATCGGTGACTCCTCCTCCTCCTTTTGTTGGGAGAGGGCTCGCGGCGGCATACGATGCAAAGTCAGCACGTACCCGTCCTCCGTCGTCACGTGATACTCCTCCACTACATAGCCATACTGGTCCACCAGCTGCGGCTGGAACCAACAATCGCCACGCACAGCGCCATCACCAACACATCACTGTTGCTTTTAACTCTTCTCATTTTCTGCCCTGTAGGACAGAGCCATGTGTTCAAGATCCAAGCCAACATCGTGGTTATTTGCTCGTTTCTGTGTCTACTAGTCAATCCCAGATTCTTTAAAGGATAGGACACCTGTGCATAAAACAGCTTCAGACGTCTGATTACTTTACAAATGTTAAGGTGTTAAATATTTGAAGTCAAACATCCAAGCGAGAAGAAGATACATAAAGGTTTCAAATCATGCTTCAAGTTTTTTTGGAAGTTGGTAAGTGGTTTCATTATGAAACACTTTATGAAAATAGTCTGCTGTTGATTCTAAGAAAAAGCAAGTTTTTCGTGCATATCAGTTTTTACGATGTCATGTCTTCTGAACAACGTGTCATACAATGATATAATTTTACAGGTATATTCAATGATAAATGACGGCACTATCTGCAACGTGTGTAGCAAATAGAGTCAGTAGTAAAGAAGCAATAAATTGAATATCATACCTGATGTTGAAGTTTTACAGGGTGCCATTTTAAGCAGAAGTTAGTTTTTTATGCATCTACGTGTCCATGACGTCATATCTCCTGAACTATGAGTCGTAAATAATATAATTTTTCAAGTACATTCAGTGGTATATGTGGATGCTGTCTGCAAACTGTGTTTCGAATAGAATCGGTGGTAAAGAAATAATAAATTAAAAGAGAAACCAAATAAAATAACCTACGAATCCCCTACTTATCCTTCGTGAACGATCTCACAGTAATGGCAGATTCTTGTGAGACGGCTATAGAACAGATAGAAACTCTAAAAAAGTACGCAAAGAAAATTGGCCTGCAGGTAACATTTGAAAAGACTGTTTACGACAACAAATTTAGAAATTTTCAAATTACAAACCAAATATGGAGAGACTAACAGAGTATCACACTTTAAATATCTAGGACAAATTATCTCTGAAAAATATGCACAACAAGAAAGGATACAAAAAGCTCGTAAAGGTTTAGGATTAGTGCAAAACGTCAATAATAAAAAATGCTTATCTTTAAATGCCAAAATTAGACATTACGAAACGGTAATTAAACCATCTACGTTATATGCCAACGAAACCTTGGCACTAAACAGGAAAACTGATATAGAAAATCTAAAGAAAGAAGAAAGAAAAATAATTAGGAGAATTTTGGGACGAAGATGGACCGAGAATGGATGTAGACTACAGAAAACGTCCAAAATAGAAGAATATTCTACCACAGAGACAGGCATGAGGAAAAGACGCCTCAAATTCTATGGCCACATAATTAGGCTTTCCGAACACAGACTAGCAAAAAGAATAGTAAAATACGTAGATTCCCTTGCTAATGGAGGAGCCCTTGCTAATGGAGGAGAATGGATCCAAAATGTTAAGAAAGACTTGGAGTTAGCCAAAATCACCAAAGAAGAAATAGACGTAAGAAACAATTTTAGAATAAAAATAGAAAAATGGGAAGTAAAACCAGAAACAAAAGGCCGAAGAACCGGAACAAAATGGAGCGAAGAAAGAAGAGCTAAATTCTCGCAAACAATGAAAAACTGGTGGGCAAATGAAAAAAACTAGAAAAACAAGAAGACCGGAAAATGAACCATCTTTACTTAGCGTCTTCCACCCTAGGAGCTTTGCGACTAATAATAACTAAAACGTCTTGCCTGATGCTTAAGTTTTACGGCATGAACAGTGAAAATGTAGTAAGCGATAAACTTTCCTCCTTTCATCATTCTGTGTGGGGACGGGCTGCCAGCAAGAAAAGCTTCGTAAAGGTTTGGAAATATATATAAAGTTTGGTAGAAGGCGGTGAGCACTCTCGGGGTGTCAGCGAGAAAAAGTTTCGTAAAGGTTTGAAAATATATGTAACTCAGATACTGGATGAGTAAAGTCAGGGTATTGGCATGCCATCAGTTACGCTAACGTCAAGACATACAGACAATTGCTATCTGTAATACTTGCCTTATTGTGTTAACCTTACAACATGGAATTATAGCACTTAATGAGTAGAATATGATAGCCTCTTAATTTTCTTAATTCGGTCAAGTATTTAGCGAAATATTGAACATCAAATTTTTGTTGACTCTCGAGGCTGTTAGGTAGCAACCTGCATAACTGAGTTTCCGTTTCCGGGATAGTGCCTTTGTAAAGTAGATTATGCACGCCAGTGAAAGAGGTAATGGGCTGGTCTTACCTTAATCTCCCTAAAACGGTAGTTGTCTGAGCATATGTGGCCAGTTCAGGGTTGAGTGATTTCTCCATGATAGCGGGTATTTTCTGACACCTGTTGCAGAGAATCTTATAAAAGTCCTGCCCATAAGCTGCACCTTACATAAGCCATCTTGGTAGGAGGACGAAATGTCCTACTAAAATACCTACAGTCTGGTCCTTATCCTGATTTCCTGGCATCCAAAAAGTTAAATAATTTCGTGGGTGTCGTGTAGCTTATGAGATGAATTTGGTATTACCTTAGCGTACTTCATAAATCGGGGAAAGGTGATCCTCCCTATTTAATCGCATTATTTCTTGTAGTATGAAAAGTTGGGGGATTCCGAAAGTCTGTTCCCGAAATCGGGAGTGTATTTCGGGCTGAGTCATTTACCTTCGATTCCTAGGCAAGCTGAGTGTGGTATTTATGTGTGATTTTTTCTCACTGACGCCAAATTTTAGGGAAGGAGGTAGTTAGTTGACATAAATTCATTTGCGTAGCCACATTGTCCGTAGTTTCTTTACAATTACTGAGGGTATTTTCGTTTCGTCGTTACAACTACAAGAAATTGCGTTGTTTCTTTTGCACCAGATGCGTTTCGCTTTATTGAGGTAAAGCATCATCAGTGGTCTGTAATTAAAGATATTTACAATTCAATTTGTTTTTAAAAAAGAGTAGGTCGTAGACAAACTAGTTGCCTTGTTATGTTGGCAACACTACAATACACAATTAGTAGTCTAAAAATATACAGTAAATAATGGTGTAAGAAAAAGTGCGCTATGTAAAACACAAAAATCGCGTAGTTCTGCAGAGCAACGAAAAATTAGACTACAAGTATCAGCTTCTAATGAAGGAAGACAACAAAGACGTGCTAGCAGGCGGCATTCCTGATGTATGAGAGAAACCAAGCAGTACTCACCACAAATAAAAACCAACAAATGAACTGTTTTTCGAACTTAAAAACAAATCATATTGTAAATATCTTTAATTGCAGACCACTGCTAATGCTTTATCTTGATAAAGCGAAACGCATCTGTTGAAGAACACGCGTTTTCTTGTAGTTGTAACGACGGAACGAAAATATTCTGAGGAATAGTTGACATAAGGAGCTAGATGGCAAACAACTTCTATTTCCTGCCACCGTAGAGCTAACACACTGTCATCTTACTCTTGGAGAATGTGTGTAAAGGTGCACTTCACCCTCATCTTTCTGCCAAGACGATGGTAAGAGTTCTAATTCGACAGTTCCCGCTAACCTTGGAGAACCTCAAAAAGTTGCCAATACGTCACGTCAAACAAGACCCCACAATATCTAGGGTCTCCTGATCAACCTTAATACCATGTAATTGACAATTATTGTGAAGTATCCTGTCAATCATTGACCTTGAAAGACTGTCAAAACGAATAAAAACGAGGTTCGAGAATCCATTATGATAAAAAAGAACGAAAAATGTAGACCGACAAACATGGATGACTCAGTTTCATACGACCAAAGTAAAAGTGTGCGGAATTGAATCCATCTGTTCAAATAAACGAGTGCTCAATTCCTACATTCGTGACTGATTTAAAACAATGGACTGATTCTATTTGAATATAGGTAGCTTTAATAAGAAGCAGAATTTATTTTTCACGAAGAATTCATTGTTTGTTCATACATTTGAGCTCATACTGTTGTTTATACATTCTAGGAGAATTTATCTTTGTTCAACTATTATTTCTTCATGCGAAATTTATTTTTTGGAGACTTTATTCTTTGAAAAGTAAGTTATGGCGTTTGAGGGAAAGTGTTTTCGGGATTATCTAAACATGTATTTAAATAATGGATACAACATGATTTTGTAATTAAAAAGTTAAGCTATTAGCTGCATATACCAGAATCTCTCTAAGTGTCGTGCAAAAAAATAGAAACAGCAAAAACCAAAATCTATACCATCTAGCTCCAGTCTCTTTTTTGTTTTGAAATTTAAGACCGAGAATTGTCAGAAGCCAGCTGGAAGCGGTTTATGAACTGTGTACATTTTCCAGTCCCATGTTCACATCTCGGTACCTTTCTAAAATTTATTGGATTTCTACATGCCCTTAATTATTGACTTTGGAGGAATGAGAATTTGAACGCTGTATCGCAGATCAAAGCGAGGCTGGAGATCGTTATTTAAACTGTTTTTACATGTGTAGAGGTGCAGAGAATCGATCTAATAAGCGTTTCCCATTAAATCTGTGGAGCAGTGCATCGCTAATTTTTCTTGCGTGCTGCACATTGCGTAGAGTGTGTGCATACTGAGAGCAATTGAGACTGGAGTTTCAGGCATCCCGATGGAAACTGCGAGCCACGGGTGAAAGGAATATTTCATTCCCAATGGTGAATATCCGGGGAAGAATTTGCAATTGTGAAATTTGTCTTGCACCCAAGGGAATCACCCTGTAAATTTTGGTTGGAATTAACTTCCTTGGTATCGAAAGTTTCTGGAAGATTGAAACCGTGCACCAGAGCAGAAATTTAACCTGGAGTTATCTAGGCATAACTCAAGACCTGTCTTCACAGCATCACTTCAGACAAAACCATTCTCCAACTTTGCAAACTTCACAGATGTTCTCTTGCATATCTTGTGGATACAGTTTCAATCCGGCCGGACATTTGAAAACGGCGCACGCCTTGTTGCATACCTTAACCTGTGCCTAGGCAAATTTGTCACAATATCCTTTCTTCCAACAATGCCAGTCCTTCAATGCAGTTAAACTTCTGTGGAGTTCGGAAAATTGGAATAAAGTACTACCAGAAGTAAAGATGTGTAGGCCTATGTGCCCGATTATAGATCGCAAAGCTAACTGATACCTCGCATACTGTCTATTTAGGAGCATTACGCTATACATTGAATATAAATGAGAAGCTCCAGATGACTGTAACTACTGAGGCGTGCACGCCTCGCGTTTATCCCTTTTATTGTTTGTCATCTTCTATTAAGGTACTGCCGCCTCATTTCTTATTCCATTTGCTGGCGTCACTAACTTCCTGCCTTACTTGCACGTGAGCGACAGCAGCAGCGCGTATCGATAAGTGCACTGTCGTACCATATCTGGGGTGACAGATAGTATTTCCGGGTCGTCGTGTGTCTGGCAGTCAGTTGGAGACGGACCAGCTGATCAGTTGAGACGCAGCAGCAGTGAAGTCGAGGGACGGTGCGCCGGTGAGGCGCCGACAGCCAGTGCTCGCCGACCGCTGGCGACACACATGAACTGTCCGACGGAGGGAGATTGGAGCGGGACGACCGTTGGTTGGTCGTCTCATTGGCCGACGTATATTTGGTCCTTCAGCGTTTCCGGGCCTGGGTAGTTGGTCGGTTAGCGTGGAGCAGCGAGGAAGTCCCCGTGGCGCGTGTCTGGCCGGAGCCTGGGGCGTCCACGCGCGGTCGGAGTGTGAGGGGCTGTTCCCATTGCTACGAGGTCCGTGGCTCACCGGACACGAAAGATAAGTTATCCTATGGCTTGGTCCGTAGACTGTCTGTCGGTTAGGTTCTCGTCGGATCGTCAATGGTTGGCCCGACTGCCTGTCTCAACTAAGCGAGCGTTAGTGTTTGAATTCCAGGCCGACCCTCGAACATCTGAGCGCTCTTGGGCGTACTGCCCTATTTTTTTTAAATTTGTTCTTGTTGTTTGTACTTGTATGGCTTCTAGCCGATTTTTTTAAATTAGAGTTGTTTTGCTCTTAATGCCTTCAGCCTAGTTTAAAGTACTGTTTCACGTAAGCCCTTTGGCATTTTAAAAATTTTAATGTTGTTGAATTTTTAAGTCATGGGCCTTCAGCCGATTTTGAGATCGTTTGCTCTTAAGGTCTTCAGCCTAAATTAAAGAACTGTTTCACGCAAGGCCTTTGGTATTTAAAAAAATTAATGTTATGAAGTTTTAAGTGTTAGGCCTTCAGCCAATTTCAGTTTAACTTGTTTACTTCATCCTAACTAAAGAACTGTTTTAAGAGAAGGCTTGACTTTTAAATTTCTGATTATGCTTGCGTTTTAAGTTATTGGCCTTCATCCGTTTTTAGATTAAAGTCGCTTTCAGCCGGTAATGAAGTCCCAAAGATTAAAGCTGTGTGTTTAAAAAAATTTTTTTGGGATCTTGTAATGTTTAATCAAATAATAAAGTTGTATGTTCGAGTGTAATTGACAGCCCCTTATATTGGCCCCTTTCCACAATCTAACTATCTGTCCTGTCCTGCGGATCAAGCAGGGCGCCTCAACCACGTACGCGGATATACTGTTGGCAGGTATGTAAGTGATTAGAGCTGCAATTCTCTGTCACTGATAGAACGGCCATCAGGACACATTAGTGTTTTTCGCGGTTAGTGTTGTCAGCAGGTCTAGTAGGGAATATAAAGGACGTGAGCAGCGTCAGTTGTTGAGTGATCAACGTGAAAGACATGGAGACGCGGCCTACTCGTCTGAGGCGAAGTTTCAAAGCTCGATGTAGGACAGAACGGATATCTGATGGCAGGCATAATCGTCCACAAGGTTCCGGTGGACAACTTCCGATCACCACAAGGGAGGACTGCCGTATTGTCCACCAAACGCATCGTAATGCATTAACGTCTGCGGATGCCAACCAAAAAAATAGTAATGGACGCATGCAACATTCTGTGTCATCCGGTACCATTGACTGGAAACTAGCATCAGCCGTCCTAAGTAATTAGCATAACATGCATAAGCAGTAGTTAACATTAACACACAAACGGCTGCATTAGGAACTGGGCCAGGAAGCATGGACTCCCGTTGAATAACGTCGCACTGTGTTCAGCGATGAATCGCGGTTCTGCACTGATGACTATCGTTGGCAAGTGTGGTGGTGACGTGTGGAGAGGTTCCATTCATCCAATGTTTTGGTGTCAATTCTGTCCCAGTGCCAGTACCCAAGAAAGCAGGGATCAGTTACATCAGCAACGTGCTGCCTAGCCTCAGGAGGGGCTACAATGGCTTCCGAACGAATCATCACATAGATCAGGCCAGTCTGTGTGCACCGTCATACGAACTGGGTTCACACTGTCAAGTTCTTAGTAGATTTGACTCGACATTGTAATCGCTGACATGACATACCTACTAAAAACGTGCAGTTTCATTTCATCCTCCGCTTCTGGGTGCTTTACTTTTTTTTTGTCAGACACGCTGTGCACACTCATGTTCAGGAAAAACAGAACACCTTGAACGATTACAGAAAGGACGTTCATATTCATAGGACAGGTACATTAGTATGATTTGCAGAAATGATTAGCATTTCAGTCAACTCGGTTCATCATGTGTCCTGTTGCCTAACAAACACAGAATCCGCCTTGGGCCGTGATAACTTGTCCAAAGCGTGATTGCATCTACACGTCTAAGGTGCTTATGGAATCCTATGCTATAGCCATCCACGCTGCTTTCACCTGGTTTCAAAGTTCATTGTGATTGATGGCACTGGATCACAGCACCGCAACTGTCATTTCACCACATGCCACAAATTTTCGGTTGGCGACATGTATGGTGATCTCGCGGGCCAGGGCAAAAGTCTGACGTCCTGTGACAAAGGCATCTGTCTGTGCAAAAACATGTGGTCGTGCATTATCTTGCTGAAAAATGGCTTCACGGGTGTTGTGGCAGAGATGGTATGGCTGCGGATCACAGGGTGTCATTCACGTAGGTCACACTGGTCACAGTGCCCTGGACATGCACCAACTCTAATTTGTGAATGTGCCCAATAGCATCCCACACCAAAAGCCTTGACTTGTCACTGTATGTCTTGTGCGAATGGCAGTCACTATGGTATCGCTCCACCTGTCTATGTTGTTGCTGTTGTTGTGGTCTTCAGTCCTGAGACTCGTTTAATGCAGCTCTATATGCTACTCTATCCTGTGCAAGCTTCATCATCTCCCAGTACTTACTGCAACCTACATCCTTCTGAATCTGCTTAGTGAATTCATCTCTTGGTCTCCCTCTACGATTTTTACATAGCTACATCTTTTTACGTACTTGGTGCTCTGCTGCCTTCACTACTTCATCCCTCAAAGCTATCAATTCTCCTTCTACTGTATTTCTTTCCCCCATTCCTGTCAATTGTTCCCTTATGCTCTCCCTGAAACTCTGTACAACCTCTGGTTTAGTCAGTTTTTCCGGGTCCCATCTCCTTAAATTCCCACCTTTTTGTAGTTTCTTCAGTTTTAATCTGCAGTTCATAACCAATAGATTGTGGTCAGAGTCCACATCTGCCCCTGGAAATGTCTTACAATTTAAAACCTGGTTCCTAAACTTCTGTCTTACCATTATATAATCTATCTGATACCTTCTAGTGGTGGTGGTGGTTGTTGGGATGTTTAAGGGGGACTAAACAGCGAAGGTCATCAGTCCCCTACCTTCTAGTATCTCCAGTATTCTTCCATGTATACAACCATCTTTTATGATTCTTGAACCAAGTGTTAGCTATGATTAAGTTATGCTCTGTGCAAATTTCTACCAGACGGCTTCCTCTTTCATTTCTTACCCCCGATCCAAATTCACGTACTATGTTTACTTCTCTCCCTTTTCCTACTCTCGAATTCCAGTCACCCATGACTATTAAATTTTTGTCTCCCTTCACTACCTGAATACATTTCATCAATTTCTTCATCATCTGCAGAGCTAGTTGGCATATAAACTAGTACTACTGTAGTAGCCATGCGCTACGTGTCTATCTTGGCCACAATAATGCGTTCACTATGCTGTTTGTAGTAGCTTACCCGCGCTCCTATTTTTTTATTCATTATTAAACCTACTCCTGCATTACCCCTATTTGATTTTGTATTTATAACCTTGTATTCACCTGACCAAAAGTTATGTTCCTCCTGCCACCGAACTTCACTAATTCCCACTATATCTAACTTTAATCTATCCATTTCCCTTTTTAAATTTTCTAACCTACCTGCCCGATTAAGGGATCTGACATTCCACGCTCCGATCCGTAGAACGCCAGTTTTCTTTCTCCTAATAACGACGTCCTCTTCAGTAGTCTCCTTCCGGAGATCGGAATGGGGGACTGTTTACCTCGGAAATATTTTACCCAAGAGGACGCCATCATCGTTTAACCATACAGTAAAGCTGCATGCCCTCGGGAAAAATTACGGCTGTAGTTTCCCCTTGCTTTCAGACGTTCGCAGTACCAGCACAGCAAGGCCGTTTTGGTTAGTGTTACAAGGCCCGATCAGTCACTCATCCAGACTGTTGCCCCTGCAACTACTGAAAAGGCTGCTGCCCCTCTTCAGGAACCACACGTTTGTCTGGCTAAAGCGCCACCTTCTAGCACACTGGGAGACGCGCAGGCCCCGGTGCAAATACAACCGGCAGCTTAGTGACGATAGCCGGATGGGCTTTTTATGAGGTTTCCCACATCCATCTAGATAAATATCGATGTGGTACCCACGTCCCGCCTCAAATAAACGCACATAAACACTTGGAAAAACATCCTCATTCTTAATATGAGGTAACACTGGACAACTGAGGTACACAAATTCCGTCTCGAGGAGAACTAGTGCCGTCAGAACGGGCATCGGCCAACCCATTACCATCAACATGTCCAAAGCCGAAATAACACGCCTACCTCATGGAGGCAGGGAATAAAGTCAGGAAGAAGAAGATGGAGCGAAGAGGGTTCCACCTTGCGCTGTTTTGAAGTCATGTTCTGTTAGATTTCACACTTACGGTGCCGTATACAACGTTGGTTAGAACACTCACACAAATGAGGATCGATCGGCCATTGATGTTGACTTGGAATAAACATGGCATGCACGTCAAACGAGAACGTTGATATGTTTCTGATGCTCGTTGAATGACGACAAGACGTGTGTAGAGCGGCCGTTGCTTAGGCTGTGAAATATCCCGGTCGAAGTTCTCCATCAACTACAAATTTCTTGTGTGTTAAAGAATGTCTCCGACAAATAAGTAGTTAGAAAAGGCATGGCTGCAATAGACGAAGACCACCAAGAAGTAAAGGTAGAATTGTTTGTTTTAGCTTCAGTACACCACGATCTTCACTTGCGGAACTTGTTGCAGTCACTACCGTAAGTGTTGCATCTATGTGGCGAACAGTATACGGTCACAAGTTTAACCCCACCTATCACTGACTCAGGAGTAGCATGAGTACAATTACAATCGGAGAGTTTCTTCCTGCGAATGGGTCATAATTAATTTCGTTCTAGATGCCTTAAATACACTCCCGGATTAGTACACCCTTTTAGAGGTTTCCAAATCCACTCAAGATTTATTGTTGCAACAGTCTATATGGAGGACATGAAATGATTATATTTACAGATTGATATCACAAGCAGTTCTCCCGTACCAGCTATTGACCTCTGTTCAAACATCCATATTAATATGCAGTGTAGCCTCAAAGGACACCAATGCAGGTGCTGACTTTGGAATCCAGTTGATGGTACAGATAGCGAATATTGTCATGGGACACGTTATACCATACCTGGTCGATCTGTTTACGTAGTTCTGGATGAGTTGTTCGTTGACAGGTAGCAGCAGTCATATCTTATGCCACAGGTGCGAGATATTATGGCACAGACAATGAGCTGTAGACGAGCGTAGAGAATTGGCGGAGAGCAGTGGCAGCTGGAGACAAGTGCAAATGGCTTTATGCACTATGGGACTTAACATCTGAGGTCATCAGTCCCCTAGACTTAGAACTACTTAAGCCTAACTAACCTAAGGACATCACAAACATCCATGTCCGAAGCAGGATTCGAACCTGCGACCGTAGCAGCAGCGCAGTTCCGGACTGAAGCACCTAGAACAGCTCGGCCACAGCGGCCGGCCTTGGAGACAAGTCCGCAGATCGCGGTAGCCAGGGAAGTTGCTGCACGCCTTCCAGAACACTTTGAGTTTCACGGAGAGTATGTGGCCGAGCATTATCCTGCTGGAACAACACATCACCTTCCTGCTGCAAGAACGGCAAAAAAACTGATCTAACAGAACTCTACACGTACCGAGAGCTGGTTAGAACCCTCCACAGACACGCCAAAGGTAAATGAGAGTTGTAGTTTGTCTCACCCGAGACCATAAGGCCTCGAGTGGGGCCAGTGTTTTTCGGACGAATGTATTTTAAGAGATAGCCCTTACCAGGTCTATGTCGTAAGGGCAAACGACCAACTCTTACGTGCTGGCAGAATCACCTTTCATGGCTGAAGGCCACGACGCGTCATTCTATCTTCCAAGAGACCCTCTGGCGGCCCAGATGTTCTGGCCTGAGTGGATGCTGGGCTAGATATGTGCGTGCCCGTAGTCCCATTGCTAATAACCTGTTGGCAACAGTTCGTGTTGACACGTTTGGTCTCACAAGCCCTCTTACCTGTGCTGTGGTACCTGTACGATCTGCTATTGATGTTCTAATAATACGACAATCCTGGTGGGTGTATGTGCTGCGTGGGCGTGCAGAAACTTGATTAAATGTGTGAGAACGTCGGCCTCAACACTGACACCAGTATCGTTGCACAACAAACGCAGCTTGTACAACTTACCTGTCAATTCTCTGAAAGGACCATCCCAGCCCTCGGAAGACCACAATTTGTCCCCTTTCAAACACGCTCAGTTGACTGTAGGAAGTACGACAGCATCTCATTGGCACGGTTGCCTATCTGCTTGGGACAGTGTACATCTGGCGGGGCAGATGCGCAACAAAGTGCAAAATCGGTTAGTGGAGCGAGCAGATGGCGTGCTACTGATCGAAGATGAAGCGTGGCCGCAAGCCGAGAGGTGGGGCTATTTGCCTGTGGGCGTCCTGCATACAGAAGTGATTGCGTGCTGGTTCGCCTAAACAGAAATGGGCGGTAGGGACCTGTTTTAGTGTGTCGACGCTCCTCTGTCAAACAAACTGAGGATATGGGACATGTTGTTGTTGTTGTGGTCTTCAGTCCTGAGACTGGTTTGATGCAGCTCTCCATGCTACTCTATCCTGTGCAAGCTTCTTCATCTCCCAGTATTTACTACAACCTACATCCTTCTGAATCTGCTTAGTGTATTCATCTCTTGGTCTCCCTCTACGATTTTTACCCTCCACGCTGCCGTCCAATGCTAAATTTGTGATCCCGTGATGCCTCAGAACATTCTCCTACTAACTGGTTCCTTCTTCTTGTCAAGTTTTGCCACAAACTCCTCTTCTCCCCAATTCGATTCAATACCTCCTCATTAGTTATGTGATCTACCCATCTAATCTTCAGCATTCTTCTGTAGCACCACATTTCGAAAGCTTCTATTCTCTTCTTGTCTAAACTATTTAACGTCCATGTTTCACTTCCATACATGGCTATGCTCCCTATAAATACTTTCAGAAACGAATTCCTGACACTTAAATCTATACTCGATGTTAACAAATTTCTCTTCTTCAGAAACGCTTTCCTTGCCATTGCCAGTCTACATTTTATATCCTCTCTACTTCGACCATCATCAGTTGTTTAGCTCTCCAAATAGCAAAACTCCTTTACTACTTTAAGTGTCTCATTTCCTAATCTGATTCCCTCAGCATCACCTGACTTAATTCGACTACATTCCATTATCCTCGTTTTGCTTTTGTTGATGATCATCTTATATCCTCCTTTCAAGACACTGTCCATTCCGTTCAACTGCTCTTCCAAATTCTTTGCTGTGTCTGACAGAACTACAATGTCATCGGCGAACCTCGAAAGTTTTTATTTCTTTTCCATGAATTTTAATAACTTCTCCGAGTTTTTCTTTTGTTTCTTTCACTGCTTGCTCAATATACAGAATGAATGACATCGGGGAGAGGCTACAACCCTGTCTCACTCCCTTCCCAACCACTGCTTCCCTTTCATCCCACTCGACTCGCATAACTGTCATCTGGTTTTTGTACAAATTGTAAATAGCCGTTCGCTCCCTGTATTTTACCTCTGCCACCTTCAGAATTTGAAAGAGAGTATTCCAGTCAACATTGTCAAAATCTTTCTCTAAGTCCACAAATGCTAGAATCGTCGGTTTGCCTTTCCTTAGCCTTTCTTCTAAGATAAGTCGTAAGGTCAGTATTGCCTCACGTGTTCCAACGTTCCTAAGGAATCCCAACTGATCTTCCCCGAGGTCGGCTTCTACCAGTTTTTCCACTCGTCTGTAAAGAATTCGCGTTAGTATTTTGCAGCTGTGACTTGTTAAACTGATAGTTCGGTAATTTTCACATCTGTCAACACCTGCTTTCTTTGGGATTGGAATTATCATATTTTTCTCGAAGTCTGAGGGTATTTCGCCTGTCTCATACATCTTGCTCTCCAGATGGTAGAGTTTTGTCAGGACATACGTTGTGCTAGTGAGTATTCTCTCCTGAAGAGCTACTGAAATGTGATTCTTGCTAAATCGTCAAACTCCGACTGATACGGTTCGTGCGGCTCTCCTCGTCGGAGGTTCGAGTCTTTCCTCGGGCGTGGGTGTATGTTTTGTCCTTAGCGTAAGCTAGTTTAAGTTAGATTAACTAGTGTGTAAACCTAGGGACCGATGACCTCAGCAGTTTGGTCCCATGGGAACTTACCACAAATTTCCAATTTTTTTTCCGACTGACATCCGTAAACTCTGCATTGCCAAACTGTTTCTGAACTGAGCATATTAAGTTGGCTGTCCGTAGTGTATTATGTTGCTGTATACAATGCAGATTTAGTTGCTTTGGTGTGTGATCAAGTGAATAATCGGTTGCCTAGACGTTTTTCTACATTGTGATTAATGCCACCATACGATTTGCAGTGCTTGTGGGCTACGGAATGCACCAGTGAAGTTACAGTTTCTCGGTCGTTCTACTTTATCTGAATTCAATTGTTGCTGAAGTTGCTTTGAACGACTCGTTTCTTTACGGTGTTTCTTAACTATGTTCATTTATTTTTATTTAAATTATATGAGGGGCATTCAATAAGTAACGGGACACATTTTTTTCTCGATCAGTTTCGGTTGAAAAAATTGCGGAATTTGTTGTGGTATGTCGTGGAATATTCCCGTTTCACGCCTTACGGTATCATAAAGTTCCGATAGGTGAAAACGCTATATATAGCCTTCAAAATGGTGTCGGTAACGTAGGTGCGTTCCAAGACAGACCTGTCACTGAGTTTCTTTTTACGGAGAACCAGAGCGTCGTAGATATTCATAGGGGCTTGCAGAATGTCTACGGAGACCTGGCAGTGAACAGAAGTACGGTCAGTCTTTTTGCGAGATGTCTGTCATCATCCCCACAAGGTCATGCAAACCCCATCGATCACCCACGTGTCGACCGGCTGCACGATTGGTAGTGACACCTACAATGTTGATACGTGCGGACACGCTCATTTGAGGTGATCGACGGATCACAATCAAACACTTCGCTGCGTAACTGGATGTCTCTGCTGGTAGTGCTGGCACACTCGCTCACCAGCTGGTGTAGTCAAAGGCGCGTGCCTGTTGAGTTCTCGCCACATAACACAACACCATAAAAAGCAACGAGGAATCATCTGTGCGGAACTGGTCGCACGTCAGGAGGTTGGTCGTGACAATTTTTGTCGAACTTCGTCACAGGCGATGAAACATGGGTTCGTCACTTCGAACCGAAAACAAAACGGCAATCCATGAAGTGACGCCACACCACCTCTCCTCCGAATTAAAAGTTCAAAGCTACACCCTCAGCCGGTAACGTCATGGCAACGATCTTTTGAAAATATTCTGCTTGATGTCCTCCCTCGTGGTGCAACGATTAACTCAGAAATGTATAGTGTTACCCTCAGGAATTTGAAGAAATGAGTTGAGAGTGTTCGTCGTCACAAAAATACAAACCAACTTCTTCTTCTCTATGACAACGCAAGGCCTCACACGAGAGGAGCTCACAAAACTTCATTGGACTCTTCTTCCTCATTCACCGTAGACCTCGGACCTCACACCCTCTGACTTCCATCACACTGTCCCAGTTAAAGATACATTCCGCGGGAAGCAGTAGGTAGATGATGGGGATGTTATTGATGCAGCAGGACGTTGGCTCCGACATCTACCAGCAGATTGGTACCATGCGGTCATACAGGTCCTCCCAGTAAAGTGGTGTAAGACCGTCGCACGGCATGGAAATTATGTTGAACAATAGCCGTTTTGTAGCTACAAGAGTGGGAAACAATATGCTGTATTTAAGTTCCGAATAAAACCAAAAGATATGTTACATTAGTTACTGAATGCCCCTCGTAATTAACTTGAGTCTTCGGTAAATAACGGATTGCTATTTCAATTGATTCGGTTACAGTACCTTTTAATGTTTTATTTTTTAAGTCACTAATAATTTAAACTGTCCTGGTTTAACTCGATTGTGGTTATACTACACTACTGACCATTAAAATTTCTACACGACGAAGATGACGTGCTACAGACGCGAAATTTAACCGACAGGAAGAAGATGCTGTGATATGCAAATGATTAGCTTTTCAAAGCATTCACACAAGGCTGGCGCCGGTGGCGACACCTACAACGTGCTGACATGAGGAAAGTTTCCAAACGATTTCTCATAAAAAAACAGCAGTTGACCAGCGTTGCCTGGTGAAACATTGTTGTGATGCCTCGTGTAAGGAGGAGTAATGCGTACCATCACGTTTCCGACTTTGATAAAGGTCGGATTGTAGCCTATCGCGATTGCGGTTTATCGTATCGCGACATTGCTGCTCGCGTTGGTCGAGATCCAATGACTATTTGCAGAATATGGGATCGGTGGGTTCAGGATGGTAATACGGAACGCCGTGCTGGATCCCAACGGCCTCGTATCACTAGCAGTCGAGATGACAGGCATCTTATCCGCATGTCTGTAACGGATCGTGCAGCCACGTCTCGATCCCTGAGTCAACAGATGGGGGCGTTTGCAAGACAACAATCATCTGCACGAACAGTTCGATGCCGAATGCAGCAGCATGGACAATCAGCTCGGAGACCATGGCTGCGGTTACCCTTGACGCTGCATCACAGACAGGAACGCCTGCGATGATGTACTCAACGACGAACCTGGGTGCACGAATGGCAAAACGTCATTTTTTCGGATGAATCCAGGTTCTGTTTACAGCATTACGATGGTCGCATCCGTGTTTGGCGACATCGCGGTGAACGCACATTGGAAGCGTGTATTCGTCATCGCCATACTGGCATATCACCCGGCGTAATGGTATGGGGTGCCATTGATTACACGTCTCGGTCACCTCTTGTTCGCATTGATGGCCATTTTTACCAGTGGACGTTACATTTCAGATGTGTTACGACCCGTGGCTCTACCCTTCATTCGATTCCTGTGAAACCCTACATTTCAGCAGGATAATGCACGACCGCATGTTGCAGGTCCTGTACGGGCCTTTCTGGATACAGAAAATGTTCGACTGCTGCCCTGGCCAGCACATTCTCCAGATCTCTCACCAATTGCAAACGCATGGTCAATGGTGGCCTAACAACTGGCTCGTCACAATACGCCAGTCACTACTCTTGATGAACTGTGGTATCGTGCTGGAGCTGCATGGGCAGCTGTACCTGTACACGTCATCCAAGCTCTGTTTGACTCAATGCCCAGGCGTATGAAGGCCGTTATTACGACCAGAGGTGATTGTTCTGGGTACTGATTTCTCAAGGTCTATACGCCTAAATTACGTGAAAATGTAATCACATGCCAGTTCTAGTATATTGGTCCAATGAATACCCGTTTATCATCTGCATTTCTTCTTGGTGTAGCAATTTTAATGGCCAGTAGTGTACTGTTGTATTAACTTCATTGAAGTTTTTTGGATTTGGGTTTAATTAATAGTACATTGATGTGCTAAATTATGAATTCAGTTATTTGGAAAGGTTGATTGTTCAAATAAATCTATTTTCTCTTCCAGTGGTCAGTAAATATATAAATGGTGTGCTTCTTAACCCGAACTGAATCAATTCCGCCCTCTAATCCTAAGGGCCCTGCTGCATGTAACAGTGTGAAATCCATGGAGATGAAATCGTCGGACCAAGCTGCGTGTCCAGTACTCTGGCAAGTGAGGTGTATCGAGCTTTTTTCATCTGAAATTTACGTTCTCTCCTTGAAAATATCAGTCTACATATTATAGGCCTTGTTGAATGGAGCACGATGCTTGTCCGGTCCAGTCTGCATGTGATCTTGTGCAAGAACTGGATTTCCTACAAGCTGTTTTGGACCCTGTGGTCCTCAGGAGTGGCACATACGTTTGCCCAATTTAAGGCCAGTAGATTTCATTTTGTGGGGATATCTAAAGAATAGTATTTATGTTACAACACCCAGATGAATTTAAAGAGCGCATCGAGGAAGGTTCTCACTTCGTGGCACGAACACTCCGTCTGCGTGTCGTTTAGAAGGCGCACTGAGTTGTGTGCGCAGAAAAATTGGCACGTCTTTGAGAACCCCACTTAAATGCACACTCCGCCACCAGAACGTCCATCTGAATACAGTTATCTTCAGCATGTTGCATCTTCCTCTAACACATTGAACGTTTCTGGTCCCCTATCTGAAATTGTCAGAAATTTAATTTTTTTATGCACAGTTGGTTTGAAAACATCAGCTACGTGAAGAAACGTATTGTTCTATTTAAAAAACTATAACTCGTTACTGTCTCTCTCTGGAAAATAACTAAGTAAACTTTAAGGACGGAAAAAATCGCAACACCAAGAATGAGCTGTGCTACATAAACGAAAGTTGGTAGACGTCTTTCTACACCTGAAAGATCATGTCTAATATGATTTCGTGCCAGTCGCATAAGAGTGGCGCTAACAAAGCCACTATGAGAATGCAAATCAGGTTTGCTTTTAATACATGTTGTAACAGTCGTAAGCGTTAATTACCTTTGAGAGCTACCTTGGTGAGCTGATGTTAGACAAGAATACCTCTATGGCGACAAAGACGCCATTATCAACATCCTAATGACAAGGAGAGGCCCCGACGTTGGGATCATGAATTTACTTCAAACTTTGTACACTTTTAGTAGGCCAACAAAACAATGTAATTTGAAAGTAGTAAGGTGCACTACTTTGGCAATTCCGAGAAAATCGCAAGAGACGTTTTATGCGTCTATTACGTAAATCATATTCCTGTGCAAAGGAAAAGTAATGGAGGATTTAGTGTGGTAATGTGATTATCGTTCGCGCTTCGCAAGAGGGTCGAGTTCGAGACGACTGTTCGGATCCCACGAAAACTTACTTTTTAATCTACAATTTTTTCATCACTGGCCTTATTATTTAATTTACATGACATTTGAGTGGTAATATAATGAAAAATACCTGTATTTGCATGAAGTACTTGCATGGAGTTTCAATTTATGTTTTACATGTGTGTATGACAAATAACATCCTGCGACGTTTCATGTCGAGAGCACATCCGACAAGTAATTCTATTGCCCTTTTGGTCTGGCACACTGCGACTTACTATATTACTGATTTTGAATAACGTCATTCGCATCATTATTTATCGATGTTTGATTTGGGCTATCCAAGCCTGTCTCTCGTCCTTGAAAATTTAATTAGAGTTTGTAAACAGTCAAAAAACATATGAAATTCACTACAACTTCATGAGAGTATATGTGGGTGTTTTACATAATAGTGCCTCTTAAATGTCATATAAATAAAATAATGAGACCAGTTATGGAAAAATGATTAACAAATAAATGGAGGTGGATTCAACTGTCGCCTCGACCACGACCCTCTTGCCAGGCGCGCACGCTGACCGCACGAGCACAACGAATTCTTGTTGCATCTCCTTTCTCGCAAGTATGTAACTTACATAACGGTCGTGTAAAACTTCTCTTGCTATTTTCTCCGAATTGCCAGACTAGTGAACCTTACTACTTTCGCATCATGTTGTTTTAATAGCCTACTATAGGTGTACAAAGTTCGAAGTAAATCCGTGATCCCAACGACGTGGCCTCTCCTTGTGAGTCTGAATGGGGTCGTGCAACAGGGTTACGACAAACTGGAAGTTCCCGCTGCGATATTGCAGAAGCACTTGGCAGGACTGCAGCCTCTGTATATAATTGCTGGCAGCCGTGGTCACGAGCATGTAGGGTCACAAGAAGACCAGACTCCAGACGGCCACGTGGCACTACCACAAGAGAAGTCGTCGTGTTCGGAGTGTGGCTCTGGCGCATTGTACTGCATCTGCAGCAGCAATGTGAGCAGCAGTTGGCACCACAGTGACACAACGAACTGTTACAAATCGATTACTTCAAGGACACCTCCCACCCAGACGCCCTAAGGCGTGCATTCCACTGACCAAACCACCGCTATCTGCCACGTCACTGATGTCAAGCTAGAGCTCATTAGAGGGAAGAGAGGAGGACTTGGGCGTTTTTTGATGAAAGCTGGTTCTGTCTCCGTGCAAGTGATGACCTTGTGTTGGTAACAAGGAGGCTAGCTGAGGTCCTGCATCCAACCGATCTGCATTTTAGACACACTGGACCACGCCTGCAGTTATGGTCTGGGGTGTGATTTCGTATGACAGCAGGAGCACTATCATGGTTATCCCACACACCCCGAATGCAAAATTGTGCGTCAGTCTGGTGATTCGACCTGTTGTGCTGCCATTCGTGAACAGCATTCCAGGGTGTGTTCTCCAAGAGGATAACCATACCGATTTTGTAACCCAACGTGCTCTAGAGTGTACCGACATGGTGCCTTGGCCTGCTCAATCACCAGCTGTGTCTACAACAGAGCACATCTGGGACATAATCAGACGACAGCTCCAGCGTCATCCACAAACACCAGTAACAGTCCCTCAAACTGATATCTGGCACCTGTACAACACAATGCATGCACATTTGCACTCAACACACTGGCGGTTACACGGATTTTTAATGTACGAGGGTCTCTCCAAAAGAAATGCACACTATTTTTTTTAAATCCATCTTTTATTCTACGTGTTAGAAAGTTTTACAGTGTGTAGATACATCCTTTAGGAACAATATTTTCACTTCTCCACATAATTTCCCTCCCTCTCAACTGCCTTACGCCATCTTGGAACAAGCGTCTGTATACCCGCACGGTAAAATTCTGGACCAACCTGTTGGAGCTACTGTTTGGCAGCGTGCACAAGGGAGACAGCATCTTCAAACCATGTTCCACGAAGAGAGTTTTTCAGTTTCCCAAAGAGATGATAGTCATGTGGAGCCAGGTGAGGACTGTAAGGCAGGTTTTTCAGTGTTGTCCATCTGAGTTTTGTGATCGCTCCCATGGTTTTTTGACTGACATGTGGCCGTGCACTGTCATGAAACAGCAAAACATCCTGCTTTTGCCCATGTGGTCGAACACGACTCAGTCGAGCTTGAAGTTTCTTCGGTGTCGTCACATATACACCAGAATTTATGGTGGTTCCACTTGACATGATGTCCACAAGCAAGAGTCCTTCGGAATCGAAAAACACCATAGCCATAACTTTTCCAGCAGAAGGTGTGGCTTTGAATTTTTTTTCTTGAGTGAATTTGCATGATTCCACTCTATTAATTGCCTTTTCGTCTCTGGTGAAAAATGATGGAGCCATGTTTCATCACCTGTAACAATTCTTCCAAGAAATTCATCTCCACCATTCTCGTATTGTTTCAAAAGTTCGCTGCATACCGTTTTTCTTGTTTCTTTGTGAGCCACTGTCAACATCCTGGGAACCCACCTGACACAAACCGTTTTTAACGCCAACACTTTCAGTATTCTGCAAACACTTCCTTCCCCTATCCCAGCGTAGCGTGACAATTCGTTCACTGTGATGCGTCTGTCGGCAGTCACCAGTTCGTTAACTCTCTGCATATTGTCTGGAGCGTGTGCAGTGCGAGGCCTGCCGCTGCGAGGACAATCCTCAATATTGCCGTGCCCGCTTTCATCACGTAACGTGCTTGCCCACCGACTAACTGTACTGCGATCGGCAGCAGCATCTCCATTCACATTTTTCAACCTCTTGTGG
Source organism: Schistocerca piceifrons (assembly GCF_021461385.2). NCBI lineage: Eukaryota > Metazoa > Arthropoda > Insecta > Orthoptera > Acrididae > Schistocerca > Schistocerca piceifrons. Next base: position 334,582,290 of record NC_060144.1, read on the forward strand.
ATGTTTCACACTGTCTCGTTTTCACAGCGCAGGAATTCTATGACAGCACATTGCTTCTGACGAACGTCAAGTGTAGCAGCCATCTTGAAGACATGATGTGATGGCGCAACTCACGGGAACAGGTTGAACTAAGTTTGAAAACAAGCGGGAAGGATGTATCTACACACTCTAAAACTTTCACACATGCAGAATAAAAACTGTATTTTTACAAAAATAGTGTGCATTTCTTTTGGAGTGAACTTCATACCAGCATTTCACATTTGCAATGGCTTTTGTAGTGCTTACGTTAACCTGTGGTCTTGCAATGTTAATAACTGACATATTTTACCTAGACAAATGTATTCCCGAAACCTCATTATTCTAAAGTAACTATTTTTTGGTGTTGTGTCCGCCCCATTAGCTGAACAATAAGCATGTTCGAACGCCACGCACGGCAGCCCGGGTTCGATTCCCGGCTGGGATGGGAGATTTTTTCCTCTCAGGGACAGAGTGTTGTGCTGTCCTCATCATCATTTCATCCCAATTGTCTACGCGCAAGTGGCCCAATGTGGCGTCGCACTCAATAAGACTTGCACTTTGTGGCCGAACTTCCCGCCTGGGAACTCCCGGCCACTGACGCCATATGATCGTTTCCATATTTTTTTGTGTTGTTCAAAACTCCATAGAGGGACTAATGTTTTTTATACGAGGGCCGTTCAGAAAGTAACCTCCGGTTGATTTAAAAAATACACCAAGTTAAATAAAAATATTTTAATATATACATCTTACAACTACATCTTTGCACTATTTTTCTACATAGTCTCCATAGCGATTGAGGCACTTATCGTATCTCTTCACAAGCTTTGAAATTCCTTCTGCATAAAAATCACCCGCTTGTGCCTGGAGCCAGCCTGTGACCGCATCTTTGAGCTCTTCGTCGTCATCAAACCGCTGTGACCCGAGCCATTTCTTCAAATGCATGAAGAGGTGATAATCACTTGGCGCCAGGTCTGGGCTGTAAGGTGGATGGTTGATAACGTCCCACTTGAAGGACTCAAGAAGGGCCGTTGTTCTGCGAGCAGAATGAGGACGGGCGTTATCGTGCAAAAAAACGATACCGGAAGTCAGCATACCACGGCGTTTGTTCTGTATAGCCCGTCGTAACTTTTTTATTGTTTCACAGTACACGTCTTGATTAATGGTCGTACCACGTTCCATGAATTCAACCAACAACACCCCTTTGGCATCCCAAAACACCGTTGCCATCAGTTTTCTGGCAGAAAAATCTTGCGAGGCTTTTCTTGGTTTGGTAGGCGAATTTGGATGTGCCCACATCTTTGATTGTTCTTTTGTCTCAGGGTTCAGGCACTTAATCCAGGTTTCGTCACCGGTCACGATTCTGTTTAACAATGGTTCTCCTTCGTCCTCATAACGTGACAGAAAGTCTAATGCAGAGGCCATTCTTTGAGTTTTGTGGTGGTCGGTAAGAATTTTGGGCACCCATCGTGCACAGAACTTACGGAAACCCAATCTTGCTGTCACTATCACGTACAAGAGAGTCTTAGAAATCAGTGGAAATCCAGCAGACAACTCCGACATTGAGAAACGTCGATTTTCACGAACTTTTGCATCAACTGTCTGAACGAGTTCGTCAGTCACCAATGATGGTCTACCACTACTCTCTTCATCATGAACGTTTTCTCGTCCACTTTTAAATAACCGTACCCATTCACGGACAACTCCTTCACTCATAACTCTTGGTACGTACACGGCACAAAGCTCACGATGAATAGCTGCTGCAGAATATCCTTTGGCTGTAAAAAAACCTTATGACAGCACGCACTTCACATTTGGCGGGGTTTTCTATTGCAGCACACATTTCAAACTGCCACAAAAACTAAACTAGCGCAGGTACGACGTTCACTCGACCACGGCTTGATGCCGACTGACCTGTTGAGTGCGTGAACGCACAGGTGGCGTCGCTACTCCCCCCACAACCCGCACTGTGACCAATCGGAGGTTACTTTCTGAACCGCCCTCGTATTTACCTATACAAGTATACCTTTCTTAATCATTATTTTGTAAGTTATGAAGGAAATACCCTTCCTGAAACGCTCTGTTTTAACAGCATACAATGTCTGGGTGGCAATCCAGTGGAGCCCGGCATATGAATGTTCCTGTCAGATTAAACATATGTGTCTGGTAGAGGACCAGCATACAGGCTTTATCGGCGAGGAAAATTTCATAATAGCAGTACACGACTCGCCTTAGAGTAAAAATTAGTTGTGTACGCTCAGCAAGTAATTTAACATGGTACCTGGCCATATGCATTCTACCTGCAACCGGTCAGTAAAGGCTGACTCGATACAGTGCCCCGCATTCACCTTAGAAGTTCGACAGGACGCAGATAAGAGACGGATACATAGGAGTGTCTTACCGTGGGGATCCACGGGCTGGGTTCTGGGGTGCGGTTGACGCGGCGCACCTGTCCCATCAGCAGCATCACGGCCGCAGCCAGGCGCGCGGCCAGCGACGGCATCCTGTGCGGCACAAAACTCACTAAATAACTTGGCTCGTGGCTGTGCAGACGGCGTAATAAGAGGGGGGATAACACTAGTGGTGGGAGGGAGGCACTGCTAATGGCCACTGCACAGCAGAGGAGATGCAGTTCAACAGCTGAAGGCTGCTCACAAGCAGAACAGCTAGCGAGTCTGCAAACGACTGTATGCAAGTGCAACCAATAATTCGACAAGTCAATAATTTCTAACTGGTGAACCAAACAAGAAAATCAGCACGTGAAAGAAACATATGGCCATAGCTAATGAACGAAGAGCTCACCTCAGCAGGCGACACTGCAGCCCCCTCAGCACAGAGGGGTAAACTCTATCAGTGCTGAGACTGAAAATGAATTTCTGTGCAAGGACCATGTTATCTTGTGCAAGCTCTACATAGGAAATCCCGAGCTACAGTAAACCATTGTTTAGACAATATCTCACTAGAGAACGTTAAGTTCTCTTCAATATTCATCATAATTATGAGATTTGATGGCCATTGTCCAGATATCAGTTTTCTAAGGCAATAAGATGAACTTCTCAGGAACACTCTAAAAAATCGACTTTGAAGATCACCCAGCGCTGTTAAACAAGAACATTTCGAGTTTTTTCACAGAGGCCCTTGTATTTGAATGTGTACCCTTGTAATTGCGAGGCCGCTGGTTCGATTCCCGATAGACACAGCTATTTTAATTATTTTCTGCTTTTTAATTCCACATTTATTACAAAATTGAAATGTTAACTGACATATATTAATTCACAGTTTTCTTTCATCCACAGTTAACATAGTTATTGAACCGTACCAAAAAAAACCTAATTTAGTTACAAGCTACGGCGTGCACACACATTATTCAATATGTAAACGTCACTACAGATATTCGTATTTATGTTACGACATGTTCGATATGCCTGTCATCATTGGCGATGATGTGACGCAGACGAATAGCGAAATTCTGCATGGCCCACTGAAGTGTCAGAACATTGATGCTGTCGTTGACCTCTGGAATGGTTGTTTTCTGCTCAGCAAAGGTTTTAGGTTTATTGCCGTACGTCTTGTCTGTAACATAGCCCCACAGATGGCGTCGCATGTGTTCAGATGCGGAGACTATGGCAGCCAATCGAAGCCCATGCCAGTGGCCTCTTGGTAACCCAGAGCCAGAATGTGGTCCACAAAGTACTCCTCCAGAACACTCTCCTGCTTCGATGTGGCTGAGCTCCGTCTTGAATGAACCACATCTTGTCCAAATCAGGGTCACTTTGAATAATGAAGATGAAATCATCTTTCTTATTGCCGAACCCATCCAAATAAAAACGATATTCACATCAAAGTCCTGTTCATCAATTCTGTGGACAATAGTATTGGCGAAATACAACCGCTGTTCCATGGCCCTGGGGCTTAATGGGTGATGGTTTGAATTTTGTATGGAAAGAGATGCAGGTCTTCAACAACAATTTGTCGCAGTGTCTCCTGGTTGCTTCGCACCTGTTGTGCAGCTCGTCTGATCGATTTCCTGTGGCTGGTTTGAAACAGAGAGCATGTCTTCTCGATGTTTTCAGGCGTTTTCAGCCTTTTTGTAACACCGACGTTGCCAACACTGTCATCACGAACACTACCCGTGTAAGTAGGCTGTTTAGGTTTTTATGTTGGTAACGCCACGTAGCGCTCTGTATGAAAATCACTGGCTGTGCTGTGTGCAGTCTGTGGCTAGTTTGCATTGTTGTCTGGCATTGTAGCGTTGGGCAGTTGGATGTTAACAGCGCGTAGCGCTGTGCAGTTGGAGGTGAGCCGCCAGCAGTGGTGGATGTGGGGAGAGAGATGGCGGAGTTTTGAAATTTGTAAGACTGGATGTCAGTTATGACTATTGAGGTAAATACATTGTTTGTTCTCTATTAAAATCTTTCATTTGCTAACCATGCCTATCAGTAGTTAGTGCCTTCCGTAGTTGGAATCTTTTATTTAGCTGGCAGTAGTGGCGCTCGCTGTATTGCAGTAGTTCGAGTAACGAAGATTTTTGTTAGGTAAGCGATTTGTGAAACGCATAGGTTAATGTTAGTCAGGGCCATTCTTTTGCAGGGATTTTTGAAAGTCAGGTTGCGTTGCGCTAAAAATATTGTGTGTCAGTTTAAGCACAGTCTTGTATAATTGTTCAAAATGGGGACGTTTCACCCGTTCTCTCAAACTAGCGAATCAAATTCTTGATTGTTAGCACACTTCGACCAGTTGTCTTCAGCTTGAACTCGGTCGCAAATTTCCTTTGAGCGTCATTTAGGCTGTTATTGCTCGCGTAGTAGGTCTTCACAAGTGCTATACGCTCAGGCACGCTGTACCGTGACATTTCCACTTGCAAATGGCCGACAACAACAAGCCGCGTGCGCATGGACATACTAATTCCCGTCATACCCCACGGCTAACCGTGCACCTTGAACGTCCTAACGCAAACCGTTCACAAGTTATGACGATTTGGTTTCATGTAGTTCAATAATTGTTAACGTGTAAGAGTGTGGAACCAGAATCAGCATTCAACATATGTGATTTATAAAAGCTATGTAATAGGTTAAAATATAGGGTAAAATGTGACAGAATAACTGGCAAATATTATTGATATCTGTGGGATGTGTCAACGTCTTTGTATCAAACATAAAGGGGTCACAGATTACATGGAGAACAACATCTGTAAGAGCCAAATTGTTTGCTGATGCTCCCTGGTGATGCTAGAGATTCTTTTGTATGGTTTATGTCCCTGAGAGATGGTAGGCCGTAGACACTTTGTGAAGCATGTCATCCTTGTGTACTCTCTATAAGTTTCTAAAATATCTTTCTCCGCTTTGAGATCCTCATTCTTAAGCTTTTCTTGATGAAAAACACTGTCAGATTACTTTGACTCCTGGTTAGCAGACCCTTCCAGTTCAGTGAAATCTCTTCATCTCAGGAAAGGCGAATACTGAAGGACCCCTATCATCGCCACAAACCACCAACGAACATTTGGAGTCTAAAAGAAGTTATACCCCTAACGTAAACTAACAACTCTGGACGTTTGATGCAAAGTTTTCGAAAAACCTTGTACACAGTGTTTACATTTCACGATAAGAATAGTGTAAATTGAAGCTGGAGTGGGGAGAAAGGAAGGAAAAGTGAAGAAACTTGTAATATCTGCTGCGTCAGGACTTCATGCAGTGTCAGCGGCGACGAGTAAAAATTTGTGCTGGATAGGACTCGAAACCGGTATCTCCTGTTTACCGAGGAGTTGCGTTAACCACTGCTCACCCAGGCACTGAAAGTTGTGGATTCATTGCCCATTGAGGCGAATGAATTATATGACTGCGGATGCACATTTACGTGCTACTTCTAGTGGGAATCTAAGACTAGCTAGCAGGGAGGATATGCACGCCGACTATGAGTAGGTAGCATTAGTTGTGAGTGTGGGTCAGCCGGAAATCGTGCCGAGATAGTTCGTGCATTTGCGATAAACACTTTGTCCGGTTGGCCAGTGGTTAACGCTTAGTAAGCAGGAGATCCCGACTTCGAGTCCCAGTCCGGCACACATTTTCACTCGCTGCCACTGATTCCGCATAAAGTTTCGATGCTCTTAATGTTCCTTCCCCTTACCTTTTCTTTCTCACTCCACCACATTCAATATGCGCCACAGCTGCGTATTCCTCGCTGTGTCTGTTCTTTCTTAAACGTCCGAAAGAACAGACAACACACAGTCATATAACAATAAGAAGTTTCACAATTTTTTACCAAATGTTAATTTATTATGTATTCTCTCTTTCTGAAGTGATTACTTGTTAAAAATAGAACTACTTTACCTTTATTAAAACGAAAACTTTTTGCCCGTGATTTTGTCCACATACGCATATGTCACACGTATTAGATAGACACCTGTGTCTTTTGAGAGACACAAACATCAGTAAATCATTGTCGTTTCGAGAAAAATGACTGTCACTACCACCTGTCTGTGCCTTGGCTGTTGTACACCATGCGACTTAAGAGGGGACCTTAAATGCGTTTGTAGTACCCATTCTTGTGGCATGACTTAGACCCCTAAACGCGCTGACAAAATTATTGGCTCACTGTAGTGCTCATACTTCGATGTTTGACTTGATTGACGAACTGAGTATCACAAATAAGAGATAGATGGAGCTTCATTTTAAGAATTCGATGCCAGTTACATACAGAAAATAAATACAAACATGTCGTTTTCGAACATTTTTTACGGCACCCCTTCTCATCCTCACACTCATCCCTAGGGCTAGTAGAGGTATTTTACTCCTACAGTATTTTTGTACGACTAATGGTTCATCTGCCGGTGCTTACTATATTCGGTCGAAATTGCTGCAGGTGTTCTGAGTTCTGCTTTTATGTCACCCCTTTTCAGCCCATCCTCATCCTTGGAGGTTCTGGGCGTGTTTTACTGTCACAGTAATTTTTTTTTCCAGATAGTAAGTGACAGTTGTGCCAAGTATAATAGAAATTACTTGATTCGTTACAAGGAGATGCTGATGTGTTTCTGTCTTTGCCTCATTCTCCAGCCCTAGAAATGAAACATCATCACGACTGCCATCAATGCACCTATGGATAGCAGAAACTGAGGTTCGAAACTAATGTCGATCATTATCGAATATTTTTACATGTCGTGGCTTCTCACCCTCACCCCTTCTCCTGTGTGTGGTATAGGTACATTACCCACACAGTACTTTTATACAAATAGTTACAAAATTAATGAAAATTAAAAATTTGGTCCAAATTGCCCCAGACGTTTCTGTAATCCACTTTGTCACCACCTTTTGACCTTCACCCTCAATCCTATGGAAGTTAGGTGCTTCTAAGCCCCAGTCCCCACCGCTGATTTTTTCAGGTAGTAAGGGATGTGTGGATCACGTTTGGCTAAAACCGATCCAGTGGTTTAGGAGGAGATCTTAAACGTACATACATACATTCAATAACTTTTATAAATATGAAGATTATGATGTAATATTTGTTAATTAATACTGTTAACTGCATAATAAATATAGAGTTCAAATAACAATAAAAAATTTGTGTGTAGCGAAATGAAACCAACAATCTCAGAATGAAAGACCAAAACTCTACACGTTTAGTTACAGGTATCTCATTAATAAAGACCTCGAAATCTTTCATCTTTAACACTACTATAGTTCAATTCTTTTATCTTGGCGGCTCGCGCATGCCCGCCCAGACGCTGGAGATTGCTGCGTTGCCAGTTGCACACGACGCACGCGCCAATAGAAGCAGCGCCATAGTATAGCATAGTTCGCAAGCTTACGTGTAGGGGGGAGCGCGCAGTTCATGAAGTAAAGCCACCACGGCCACATTAATCCTTTCGCTGCTACAAAGACGTGCTCCCTGCATTCCGCGCTGTGGGCGATTTTGTCACTGCACTGCTCGCCTGTGCAGACACATTGTGTTCCGACTGCTTTGACACTCTTTATCATTCGATTCCACAAAAACTATTTGGTTCAAAAATTAGATTTTTACCTATCTTCTTGACTGATACCTTCCCCCCCCCCCCCCCCACATGACTTAATTTTGTTTCGATGTTCAACGCAGTTATTATGCAGCATTAAATATAGTAAACCTTTGCACGAAATTTTGAAGAGTTTGCAGAGGTAAAAGTCCATAGAGTATACTTTCCGTATGGTCGATTTTAGTTGCCACAATGTTGAGAATGAGATGTGGACAAGATACCTATATATTTCATTTAATTTAAGTACCACATAAGTGTCGTATGTAATATTGAGAAATATTCCACCTTTCGCGACTGTAACAAAAGTTTTACTTACACTGGGCACGTTTGGCTTTATTTTAAAGCACTTCAATCAATCAAAAGGAAGTAGACAAAATACATTAAACAAAACTGTGGACTTACAAAAACGTTAGGACTTGAATATACCGTCTGTCAGCGAAGTGCTCAGAGCTATGTCAAATATAATTTTGTGTGTGGCACACACAAACAGCATTTATTTGCTAAAACACGGATGAGCCAACACAAACGTTGAATATTGTGCTACCGCAGTACAAAACTACGAAAGGTGACTTGGCAATGGAGGACGCAAAATACAGTCCTCTTATGATGCTTCAAAAGAGAGAAATGCGTATGGTCTAAATAAGTCGCTTATTACAGTTGCAGAAGAGGGATATATTTCAATACCATTGGTAAAACTGCGACTGTGGAACAAAAACAAGAAATAGAACATGAATACCATTGTGTATGTGCCATACCTTTCACCAATGGAAGTGCTTTAAAATAAAGCCAAACGCGCCGTGTGTATATAAAACTTTTATTACAGTCGCGAAAGACGGAATATTTATCAATATTACATACGACACCTATGTGGTACTTAAATTAAATGAGATATTGTTATACAGTAAATATTATATGAAATTTGGATATCTTGTCCACATTTCATTCTCAACATTGTGGCAACTAAAATCGACCATACGGAAAGTATACTCTATGGACTTTTACCTCTGCAAACTCTTCAAAATTTCGTGCAATGGTTTACTACATTTAATGCTGCACATCAAAACAAAATTAAGTCATTTATGGGGGGAAGGTATCAGGCAAGAAGACGTGTAAAAATCAAATTTTTTGGCCAAATAGTTTTTGTGAAATCGAATGATAAGTGTGTCAAAGCAGTGGGAACACCATGTGTCTGCACAGGCGAGAAGTGCAGTGATGACAAAATCGCGCACAGAGCGGAATGCGGGGAGCACGTGTCTGCAGCAGCGAAAAAGTTAATGAAGAGGCAAAGCACTAGAAATTTCATTCAAACGAATAAAATTCGTGAAGTAAGGCACTCCAATATTGTTTTTTAATAAAGAAAATATTAAGCACCACACAAGGTTGGGTTTGAACTCATAACCTTTCACTTGCCAGCCCAACACCTTAACCATTCCGCTACCTCAGCTCAACGAGCGGTGTTACTCCATAAGGATTCTAACACCTCACGCAACTACTTATAAACACTGTTGGTATGACTATGAAATACTCACGCTTCGTCGAAGTACAATAGGAAATAAACAATTACCGCTGTTCTTTATTGCGAAAAAGCAGTTCGTGAGATTGAAACAAACACCTTTCCTTGCTATCGCCTGAATTAGGAGTCTTATTGCTTGTTTGGTTTAATTAATTAATAGAATATGAAGCGGAAAAGAATGCTTTTTCCAAACTTTCTGTAAAAGAAAGTCTGCTATCAAGATATTGCTTTTGTTCTATTACTTTATTTATGACTGAACGTTTCTAAAACTGAAGACAATCGTCCGTGCTCTGCACTGCTGTCGAGATCTGGCAGTGTCGTTCTCTGTTCATTGGCTGACTGTGTTTTGTGACGTCAGATGCGCAGAACGAACCTAAACTCGGCCGCCAAGATATATGACGCGCACTTTAGCAAGCTTTTAAAATCGATTTTTCCAGGCGGTCTGGGAAAGTACATCGTCTTGCTTTAGGAAATTAATGCCCGGACAATCGTTTTAGCACCCCATAAGTGCGAATATAATAGATGGGGGATCACCCCATAAGACCTCCTCGTCAGTCCTAATATAATAATATAGCCTAATTTATATCATGCTTCATACAATTTGTATGTATTTTTTAAGGAGAGATGTGTATCGAGAGTCGACAAACGAAGTAAATATTGGGTACTCCCTAACACCTTTTGTTATTCTCGTTTTGTTTTCCGTATACGTAATTTGTACTTAACCCTGGTCAAGTCGATAAATTTCGTATTCCAATTCAAAACCCTAAATTTTTTTTGCAATGTTCACTGGAATATACTCTTTGGAACAAAATCGTTATCAGGCATAAACCACAGGGAGCGAGAGGTTATATATCACTTGTACAGAAACCAGTCTGTAGTTGTCTACCGACTTTAAAGAAAAGCAGTATTTCAGATGGATGTGAGACAGGATTGCAATCTATCCTCAGTATTATTCAGTTTGTACATCGAAGAAGCAGTACGATAACAAAGAATAAATTTATAAATGTATTAAAATCTCGTAAGGAAGAAATGGAAACTTTAACTTTTGCCGATAATATTGTTATTCTGCAGAGTCAACAAAGTAGAACACAGTGTATACTGTCTGGAAAGAAGTTTTAAGATAAACATCAACAAAAGTAAAACATTAGTAATGGATTGTAACCGAATTAAATCAAGCTACTTTGAGATAATTATATTCTGAAATGACAAGTAGTAGTAGTAGTAATAGTTTTAATCAACCACAGTTCACTTTTACGATTGTTGGACATGTCATGATACTAAGATTTCGAAACAACAAAAATTACTTAATTCATATGTACAAGCAACTACAGACTTATAGGTCTATTGTGACAAGTATGTTGCAGATATTCAGCCATGGTCTTATAGTGGGAAACCTACTATTTGCCTGAAATCGTTTAGGGAAATCATGGGTAATCTAAATCACTAAGACTGGATGAAAACCGGAACCTCCATCCTCCCTAATACGAGGTCAGTTTGTTTAAAACAATGCTACCTCATTCAGTTTATCTCTAGTGTACTATAGTGTTTTCCACAGAAGTTATTCCTCACTCCCAGCCACTTCACACACTAAACACTAATCTTGTAAAACTGCCCACATTATAGGCTGATCTCAGGACCATAGCGGCGATGTATGGTTCCATACTGTGTACCACCACTTCCCATTCGCTTGCTTCAAAAACATCCTTCTATAGTAAGTGAGATTTTGAGTTCAAAAATATGGTAAAGTATTAGTATTCTCCATTGCATAGGTCTGGTAGGTTTTTGACACAAAAACAGTAGTGCGAAAGGGTTGTGTGAAATGAAACATCGTTTATTATTATTATTTTCATTACTCTTTGTAGTATCGATCTTAGCATATGCTGGGAATGTAGTCTGGCATAAATAAAATAGACTGCAGTTACGGAGTTACAAGTTTTATTCCATAATCGATTTCGAAACTGCACGTCTCGTCTTCTAATATACTATAGTACACCTCTAATCGACTGTTGCATGTTAATTACCCAGAAGTTGTCAACTAAAATACCGATAACCAGACCCTAAGTCCACGACACCAAGCAAGTCGGTGTAGTGCCGCCGCCACCTTCTCAGCTGTCGCAAAGTCGCACCATCGGCTGCTTTGTTCAAGCCCTGTGTCTCAGTGCCGTCGGCACCCACCTGTGACCCACTGGCCCACCGACTACTTCGCTCTCTTGGTTGCTCCTGTGGTTTCCCATATCTGTTTCCAGCAATGTACACTACTGGCCATTAAAATTGCTACACCACGAAGATGACGTGCCACAGACGCGAAATTTATCCGACAGGAAGAAGATGCTGTCATATGGAAACGATTAGCTTTTCAGAGAACTCACACAAGGTTGGCGCCGGTGGCGACACCTACAACGTGCTGACATGAGGAAAGTTTCCAACCGATTTCTCATACACAAACAGCAGTTGACCGGCGTTGCCTGGTGAAACGTTGTTGTGATGCATCTTGTAACGAGGAGAAATGCGTACCATCACGTTTCCGACTTTGATAAAGGTCGGATTGTAGCCTATCGCACTGTGGTTTATCGTATCGCGACATTGCTGCTCGCTTTGGTCGAGATCCAATGACAGTTAGTAGAATATGGAATCGGTGGGTTCAGGAGGGTAATACGGAAGGCCGTGCTGGATCACAACGGCCTCGTATCACTAGCAGTCGAGATGACAGGCATCTTATCCGCATGGCTGTAACAGATCGTGCAGCCACGTCTCGATCCCTGAGTCAGCATATGGGGACGTTTGCAAGACAACAACCATCTGCACGAACGGTTCGACGACGTTTGCAGCAGCTGGGACACCATGGCTGCTGTTACCCTTGCCGCTGCATCACACACAGGAGCGCCTGCGATGGTGTACTCAACGACGAACCTGGGTGCACGAATGGCAAAACATCATTTTTTCGGATGAATCCCGGTTCTGTTTACAGCATCATGATAGTCGCATCCGTGTTTGGCGACATCGCGGTGAACGCTCTTTGGCAGCGTGTATTCGTCATCGCCATACTGGCGTATCACCCGGCGTCATGGTATGGGGTGCCGTTGGTTACACATCTCGGTCACCTTTTGTTCGCATTGACGGCACTTTGAACAGTGGACGTTACATTTCAGATGTGTTACGACCTGTGTCTCTACCCTTCATTCGATCCCTGCGAAACCCTACATTTCAGCAAGATAGTGTACGACCGCATGTTACAGGTCCTGTAAGGGCCTTTCTGGATACAGAAAATGTACGATTGCTGCCTTGGGCAGCACATTCTCCAGATCTCTCACTAATTGAAAACGCCTGGTCAATTGTGGCCGAAATGGCTCTGAGCACTATGGCTCTGAGCACTATGGGACTCAACTGCTGAGGTCATTAGTCCCCTAGAACTTAGAACTAGTTAAACCTAACTAACCTAAGGACATCACAAACATCCATGCCCAAGGCAGGATTCGAACCTGCGACCGTAGCGGTCTTGCGGTTCCAGACTGCAGCGCCTTTAACCGCACGGCCACTTCGGCCGGCAATTGTGGCCGAGCAACTGGCTCGTCACAATACGCCAGTCACTACTCTTGATGAACTATGGTATCGTGTTGAAGCAGAATGGGCAGCTGTACCTGTACACGCCATCCAAGCTCTGTTTGACTCAATGCCTAGGCGTATCAAGGCCGTTATTACGGCCAGAGGTGGTTGTTCTGGGTACTAATTTCTCAGGATCTACGCACCCAAATTGCGTGAAAATGTAATTACATGTCAGTTCTAGTATAATATATTTGTCCAATGAATACCCGTTTATCATCTGCATTTATTCTCGGTGTAGAAATTTTAATGGCCAGTAGTGTAGGTACACCTCCCCGACTGGCTCGACATACTGTGATTGCTTCTGAGGGCCTTCGCTGGTCATCTCCGGTTCTGTCGTCGCTCCTTCCAGGACTGTTCCACCCGCTGTCAATATCAGTCTGCACCTCTGGCCCCACAGTTCATTTTTCAGTTTTAGGCTTGTTACACACCTCTTTCTTCACAGCCGAGCATAGGCTGTGCATCACTTCTGTACTTGTCGCTTCCTAACCCGTACATGTCGCTTTATAAGTCCTGGGTTTGAGGGGCAGGATCGCAGCCACCAAGAGCTCCTCTCGCCCCCTAATATTCTCTGCACTGATCTGGGGGAGACACCCCTTCTGGCGGACATCTGCTGGCATTGCAGTCTCGTTCGGTTGCCCCTGCCACAGGACCTTTTCGCTGATGTAAAGCTGGCACGATAATCTTTTCCGTAAGGGGAAGGGAGGTATAGTATCTGGCGATTCTCTGGCTACTTCTGTTTCAAGCACAGCGACCACGAACAGCAAGTAGTCTGCTCCAGTGCCGCATGCATTCCTGCCTTGGAGGCTGTTCACGTGCCTCACTGCTACATCGCTTGTTAGGAACCTGTATAGTCGATAAACAATCTGTTTACACACTGATCGCTAACAGTCACCACCAGGGGCATCATCATCGCTCATAGGCAGTATGCGCAGAAGCAAAAGCGGTGCTGCAATCAAGGAAGCTAGCTTACATCTGGGGTTCACGTGTCTGTCAAGTTGCTGTGAACTTTGCATCATCTGGTGTGTATAATAGTAGCGGCTCAACCTTCAACAAGCACCTCTTCAGCCAGGTTGCCTCCGAGTCTACACCACATCGTGATCAGTAGGGATGACAGTTCACACTGAGCTGCCAGCAATCCTGGTCAGAGTCCTCCGCTTCCTCTCCTTCCCTGGTCTTCCCAAGACTCAGTGCCATGGTACCGGTAATGCTATTTTGAAACGTTGAACGCATACTTGTGCTAGCATGGTCATTCTACCGACATTACTACAGACTTTGATTCTGTTACCTATTATCTGGCCAAGAGAGATCATTTCAGTTGTTACTCAAACTCTGTTTTATGTTGAACTTGTCTTTGTCTGTAATGTTGTAATAACAGTGTACTTAAATGCAACCTGGGAATTATCACTCGATAATCACCTAATTGCTTGCAAACCTTCATAATAAGGGATACAAAATAAAGCATATTTTTGGCGTTAATTCTTTATTGTTAAATAACGATCATATTTGACTACACACTATTGTCTGGTTATTTAGATGTTAACACTGAAGCACTGGCCATGTGCTAGATTCTATGTCTTTTATAGTAATACATTAGCAGGCCGTTGTGGCCGAGCGATTCTAGGCGCTTCAGTACGGAACAGCGCTGCCGCTACGGTCGCAGGTTCGAATCCTGCCTGGGGCATGGATGTTTGTGCTGTCCTTAGGTTATTTAGGTTTAAGTAGTTTTAAGTCTAGGGGACTGATGACCTCAGATGTTAAGTCCCATAGTGCTCAGAGCCATTTGAACCAGTAATACATTCTAATGTTTATAGCACACTTCATTAACGTCTATTATACAATATAATCATTGTACATGTTTTGATTAGTTGTTATAAGACATGTAGTTAGTAATTTTTACAACCGGAAAAGCTATTTAGTATCTGTGACATAGATTTTATGATTAATTAACAACGTTATAATCATTTATTTTCTGTTTTGAGAGAATGTACATTAAAACTGCAATATAATTTGTAGTAAATATACCGAATATATGGATTAGGGTCCTGCTTACCGTATGCACTGACAGTCTGAGATACTCTGTGTGACTCATAAATAGACTGAGTGTAGAGCGCTGAGCCAGTGCCATACTCAACGATGTCATGCTGTATGTGAGGTGCATCATGACTGAATGTGAAATGTAGTCGTTGGTTGTTGTAATGTGTACCACCATTTCCATACCAGATGATGACCATAGTTTTAAACTATTTGCAAAATAATAAACAAAAAACCTTTAGCTGCACGTGGCGGTTATTTGCACCTAAGTGTCAAAATGGTAATACGTAACCCACACAGGTTATCTTCGGTCTGTAGTAAAACAAAAGTAAAGGATACCGGTATGGTTTTATGAAATAAAAAAAAATCATTCATTTCCTATGAAAATATTATTTTATACTGATTTTAGTTTATAGATTTACAAGTATCTAAGCAGTAACCAAATATGTAGACATGTTCCACAGCAGAAATACAGATTCTCGGGAACGTAGGAATAAATATAGAAAAATTCGAAAAGAGAGAAAAATAAAGCATTTATTATGAGTGAGTAGGTATTTTTCGTATCTGAACTAAAGAACACACGGGCAAGTTAGATATGCAATAAATAAAAATAGCTTAGCATTGTAATTAGATATTCGGGCGGTGTACATGTGTACGTGTGTGCAAATCATGTATTAATTGACGAGAGAGGAGTCAGTTTCTAGAAAGCTGACTCCGAATTATACGTAACAAACTGCAAATAAAAGCTAAAATGCCTATGATGAACATGAAACTTATCTATGAAAAAATCCTGTAAGAATACTCTTTCCAAACGAAATCTGAATGAGAAGAAATAACATCTACACGTAGAAACACGTAATCAAATTACGCAAAAAAATTATCACATCAGTGCCAGCACTGACGGTCTTAACGAAGGAAGACCTCATCTGTATGGAAATATATGTATCAACAAGCTGACGATTTCAAGTGTACGAGTAAGCCAGATCCGAGCAGAAAGTAAATCATTCCGTCCACTTGAAAAAAACTTCACCTGAAAACAGCCAATCGAGCGTAAACAAATGATGTTCTTATATCAGCATAGGCACAATGTAAATATAAAATTCAAAAACTTGTAATGAAATATAAGATCAGTACAGCCCAAACAGCGTCATTTAACTTTTCAATGCTAATATTTATGGTCAACACTCAGCTTGCAAATTGAGAATATCTTATAAGGTACTGGTGCCTCCAAGCTTCCCATGGAATACACAGTAAGCAAATTACCAGTTCTGGGACAAGAGAGCAATTGTACTGACAAGTGATTTTTAAGATACGTCTTCAAATGTCGCTTCAGAATTTGCTTTAAAAAATTTGTGGCGGTACGCCACATGACGTGATAAAAACGATATTAAATAACTTTGCAAATTTACCAAAACTAACGTCGTAACGAAATATAAATATTATCTCAGAAAAAAATCAAAGACTGCGAATATAACTGCAATCTGTTTTTTTGCAAAAACATCTCTCTCTTCCCTTTTGTTTTTTAGTTGTGTAAGATACCATTTTGAGACGAGGCACGAAAACCTGTAAGTTTCATGTAATATTTAGCCTAAATATAATGAAATATTACTTAAAATTGTTGATAATGTTTAGCTGCGCCAGTTCGTATATTCATAAAGTGGTAAAATTAATTTCTTTATGAAAATTTTATAGGGGAACATTGGTGCAGAGGTCAGTACCATTGTTCTAAATGGTAACGACCCAGAGTCGTAATAAATATCTCAGTATTCGCTAATTTTGGGAAGTAAAAATAAATATCAATATAGGAGATTTCTCTTTATTGGCGGTACTTCCTTTGAAACAATAATAATAATCAACTCTTCCAACATTGAATCAATTTTGAGAAAACTGTGTTCAACAAATTTGATTCTCCTTAGCCTTACATTCTCTCACAAGTAATAGCAATCAATAACAACTCAGTTTCAACAATTACCATAATTTATCTAGAATAATGTATAAACATTGGACTACAAGTTACGTACATTCTAGCATGGTGGTGTTGGCGTCTTTTGGTATAAAAATATCGTGCCGGGCAAATTAGCTGCGAGAAGTACCACAACTGAGTCACTGACGTAAATAATTTTCCAGTTGTGAAGCAGGCACAATTAGATTAACTTCAATTACAAAAACCATTACATAAAGAAGCACCACAAGTTCTTCAGTGCTTCACTGAACGCCAGAATGGTTTCTTCACTATGACCAGTATCTATTTATCCTTGTCTAAGTGTGATACGATTTCGTATTTAGCCACCGTATTAAAGAAGGTACGCAGACCATCAAAACAGAAACAAGTTAAAAATAATAAGAAACAAGCAACTTAACATAGCGCCACATTAACATTGCTTTCTTGGCGTAATTCTCGATCATAAGGGGTGGGAGTAAGTGCTACCCGCGATGAGGGGACTGTCGCCAGAGAGCATCGTACAAGGAAATTTCGTACGCTTTATCCAATGAAAGGTTTATGGATTGGAAATGGAATAGTAGTAATTGAATCTTTTAAATCTTTTAAGGATTGTTTGCTAATCACGTCAGAGATACACTATCGAATGGCAATCATCATTCGTCCCTAATTAATTTCATATTTATCGGACTTTTCTCCTTTTCCCGTGATCAACAGATTGAGGAATATGGTATCATTCCTCAATATGGTATTTAGTAAAGCTTTAGCAGACATTCGGAGTCGATAGTCTTATATTAGCTACACTATGTGATCAAAAGTATCCGGACACCTGGCTGAAAACGGCTTACAAGTTCGTGGCGCCCTCCATCACTAATGCTGAAATTCAATATGGAGTTGCCCACACTTGGTCTTGATGATAGCTTTCACTCTCGCAGGCACATGTTCAATCAGGTGTTGGAAGGTTTCTGGGGGATGGCAGCCCATTCTTCACGGAGTGCTGCACTGAGGAGAGACATCGATGTCACTCGGTGAGGCCTGGCATGAAGTCGTTCCGAAACACGCCAAAGGTGTTCCATAGGGTTCGGGTCAGGACTCCGTGCAGGCCAGTCCATTACAAAAAATGGTTCTAGTCCATTACAAAAAATGGTTCAAACGGCTCTGAGCACTATGGGACTTAACATCTGAGGTCATCAGTCCCCTAGAACTTAGAACTGCTTAAACCTAACTAACCTAAGGAAATCACACACATCCATGCCCGAGGCAGGATTCGAACCTGCGACCGTAGCAGTCCCGCGGTTCCGGACTGGAGCGCCTAGAACCGCACGGCCACCACGGCCGGCTCCAGTCCATTACAGGAATGTTATTGTCATGTAACCACTCTGCCACAGGCCGTGCGTTATAAACAGATGCAAGATCGTGTTGAAAGATGCAGTCGCCATCCCCGAATTGATCTTCAACAGTGGTTCAAACGGCTCTGAGCACTATGGAACTTAACTTCTGAAGTCATCAGTCCCATAGAGCTTAGAACTACTTAAACCTAACTAATCTAAGGACATCACACACATGCATGGCCGAGGCAGGATTCGAACCTGCGACCGTAGCGGTCGCGCGGTTCCAGACTGTAGCGCCTAGAACCGCTCGGCCACCTCGGCCGGCTTTCTACAGTTGGAAGCAAGGTGCTTAAAACATCAATGTAGGCTTGTGCTGTGATAGGTCCCGCAAAACAACAAGGGGTGCAAGCCCCCTCCATGAAAAACAAAACCACATGATAACACCACCACCTCCGAATTTTACTGTTGGCCCTACACACGTTGGTAGATGGCGTTCACCGGGCATTCACCATACCCACACCCTGCCATCGGACGGCCACATTGTGTACCGTTATTCGTCACTACACATAACGTTTTGCAACTGTTCGATCGTCCAATGTTGACGCTCCTTACACCAAGCGAGGCATCGTTTGGTATTTTCCGGCGTGATGTGTGGCTTATGAGCAGCCGCTCGTCCATGAAACCAAAGTTTTCTCACCTCCTGCCTAACTGTCATAGTACTTGCAGTGGATCCTGATGCACTTCGGTATTACTGTGTGATGTTCGATGTCTGCCTATTACACATTACGACCCTCTTCAACTGTCGGCGGTCTTTGTTAGTCAACAGACGAGATCGACCTTTACGCTTTTGTGCTGTACGTGTCTCTTCATGGGTCCACTTTACTATCACATCGGAAACAGTGGAACTAGGGATGTTTCGGAGTGTGAAAGTTTCGCGTACAGACGTACGACGTAAGTGACACCCAATCACCTGACCACGTTCGAAGTCCGTGAGTTCCGCGAAGCGCCCCATTCTGCTCTCTCACGATGTCTAATGACTACTGAGGTCGCTGATACCTGGCAGTAGTTGACAGCACAATGCACTCAATATGAAAACCGTATGATTTTGGGTGTGTCCGGATACTTTTTATCACGCAGTGTATGTATCTACGAAAATGAAATGCAGACAAGTCATATATCTACTATTACAAATCGTAAAGCTTGCCATATATGGTGCGCTGAAAACTATATTTTAGGAAGAAATATTCGGTATGGAGATTAGTCTAGATCAAGGCCAACAGCAATCAAGGCTGTGTTTCTCTACTGTTCATTAAGTTGGTAAAGCATCAGTTTCGCGCAACCAGTGGGATGACAGTTCCACGTAAAGGGCGGGAGAAGAGGTAATGTATTTCTAGCACAGAAATAGAAACAATTATCTTGGTCGCTGTTCATCTGTGGCCTGGGTCGGATATTTCTTTTGATCATGGACTGCCAATTCCTTTACGCGGATCGCTCTGAGTGATTTGATTCTCCGGGGCGAGATAGTGCATGGGGTATGTCGCATGGATTAACAGCGAAAAAACATAAATGTAGTCGGTGTGATGGTGAAATGATTCTCAAAGAATCTAAGGTTACAATCGATAGGAATATATGGAAGTGCAGAAAAAGCCGCAACTTTCCAAAGTGCTCCATCCATAAGGATTTGTGGTTTGCTGCAAGAAATTTTAAAAATTCGCACAATTCTGCAGTTCACGTATTTGTGCATATAAAAGTGACTGTCTGGTTTCATATCCCGCGAACTGGGCATTGCTAAACAAACTGTTGTGGGTTGGTGGCAATTTTGTAGTGAAATTTCCTTTGAAGTGTGTCTCAGGAAGAAGGAGAGACTCGGTGAAGGAGTCGTTGTAGTAATGGGCGAGTCTCAGGTTGGGAAGTAGTAGTTGGCATGGGGAACAGAAAAAAGCTAGACCGGTGTTCGGAGTCTTACAAATTGGTTTATAAAAAGATTTTTTTGACTTTTACCTCGGAAAACGAAAGCTGTCTGTTGGAAATTATTAAGGAGAACACGTTTCTGGAAATAACAGTTGTTTTTCACTTTTTTTATACCTATAATTGGCTGAAAGGCGAGGGTTTCAACATTTCACAGTGAACCATAAACATACTTTAAGGATGCTATAACAGAGGTCAGTCCCAATAAGACAGAGGGCACATGGATTGTTGTCAAACGATCGCTGCATGGCACATGGCAGTTTGAAAGCATTTTTTCATAGTTATTTGTTCGTGGAGAAAGCAAAACTAAAACTAAACCAGTTTATTTTGTTCCTTGAGGGCTGCTGCCTTGGTTTATAATTCACATCAGTAAAATTTCTTCCACTTCATTTTTGTTTGTTTTGTTTCATTCGCAGTTCTTATGCCTACCACGAGTAGCAATTAAATTAGTAAAATTGGTCACTACAAATATTTAACTGTTGTCTCGGATTACATAACTAATTATAAGGCTGTGCAGGTTGGAATGTGACACTTTGGTTTTGAATTGGTGAAGCCAACGAATCTGAAAGTTAAACCCTGTAGTTGTAGTGACAGACTGACCTGAGAGGTTTAGGTTAGGTTGACATGTGACAATTCTACTCGTGAATATTACTATGAAAATCTTTGTTGTCACAAACACTTCACGCAAACGCTTTAAGGTGTCTTGGCCACATTTTTAATATTCCAATTTGACTTACGCATTTTGACATTACATCATTGTCAAAGGCTATAAAAAATACTAAGAAAAATCAGGTATCAGGGAAAATATGAGGCACGTTACATGTTCACCAATTTACTGAAACCATAATATACAAAGTGCAATACAATTTAAAGCTTACTAAATGCTTAATGTCACTATTAAGACTCGGTAGAAACTTGTCCAAATGGGTACATAGTATCTAGCCAACATTCCTTAACAATAAGCAAGTGCAAACTGAATTCAAGACTCAAAGTGGAAGAAACCACTAGGTGGCACTAATGCCGTTCTGTACTGAATCAATTGTTTGTTAACAAGACTAAGTGTTTAACCAGAAGAAACATACGAATAATTACATGAGAAAAGAATACATGAAATTTCCAATACAGTTAACAAAAAGCATTTTTAAAATACAACCAGCAATCATATTAAAAGAACAGATGGCGCTCACGATTGATATGTTTCCTACTAAGAGTAAAAGTTCATACAGGGGAGGGAAGGCTCAAACTAAAACTGTTCCCGAAGAGCCAGACTTTAAAAATTGCGTACATCGTTTAACAAGTAACCATCCAGATTACCTGATATGAAACTAATGTGAAATTAACAAACAACAGTAATGGAATGATAATTCGTTGACAATGTCCGTGTTACAATTTTCAAATTCATGGAACCCTAGCAGTTAAAGACTAAATTAAACGTATAATAAAACATGTTGGAATTACAGCTATCGTATGATGAATTATTAAGTGGCATAATGAAAAGAGGAGGGATGGAGGGAGAGGGGAAGGCAGAGGAGAAGAAACGTAAGGCAAAGTATATGGACAGGATTAAAATTGCCCTACATTTAAAATAACTGTCTGCCGTCCTTTGACTACAAAATTGTTTATTTGTATTATGAAAACAAGACTGCTTGTTAACATCTGTCTCGTTACGCCACGGCCTTACCTCCACCTAGCGGTTTATTCCAGTTTGTATTAACCTTGAAGTCAATTTGTACTTGTTTGTTGCGAAAGAGTGTTGACTAGATACTATGCATCCATTTGGACAAGTTTCCACTGACTCATAGTAATGACTTTTAGCGTTTGGTAACCTTTAAACCATATTTGTACTTTCTGTATCATCACACCACACAATTGATGAAATGTAGCATGTCTCATATTTCCACTGACACCAGTTTTGTCTTTGCATTTTTTATTAATAACATAATGTAGAAAAGTGTAAGACATATTGGAACAATAAAACTGTGGTCAAGGCAGCTCAAAGTATTTAAGTGCATCGAATAGCTGCTTTATTTCACAGTGCTTTTATGCAAATTAGAGCAAATATTTTAGTATTTTTCCGAATATGTCACCAATTACGAGGCTGTGACTAGGTTGGGCCCTAATAAATAGCAGATGTTGCTGTCTGTAAAACAGTAACAATAAAATTAAAATAATTTCTTCTCAGAATCAAGTTCTTAGGTTGGTACTTAATAACACAGTATAAATTAATAAGCTTGGTTGTCAAAATATTTGCATGTTTCTTACGAATGCGTTTCGTTCAGAGGCTTTTGTTGACTGAAGTGAGAACGTAACAATATTCCTTCGTCTTTTACTCCGAAACACGCCGTCTGCCGTCTGGTCTCTCACGGACTGCGCAAAACCATATGCTGATACGTCCCCTTTCGTTCCCATTATACAGGGTGTTACAAAAAGGTACGGCCAAACTTTCAGGAACGTTCCTCACACACAAAGAAAGAAAATATGTTATGTGGACATGTGTCCGGAAACGCTTACTTTCCATGTTACAGCTCATTTTATTACTTCTCTTCAAATCACATTAATCATGCAATAGAAACACACAGCAACAGAACGTACCAGCGTGACTTCAAACACTTTGTTACAGGAAATGTTCAAAATGTCGTCCGTTAGCGAGGATACATGCATCCACCCTCCGTCACATGGAATCCCTGATGCGCTGATGCAGCCCTTGATGCAGCCCTGGAGAATGGCGTATTGTATCGCAGCCGTCCACAATACGAGCACGAAGAGTCTCTACATTTGGTACCAGGGTTGCGTAGACAAGAGCTTTCAAATGCCCCCATAAATGAAAGTCAAGAGGGTTGAGGTCAGGAGAGAGTGGAGGCCATGGAATTGGTCCGCCTCTACCAATCCATCGGTCACCGAATCTGTTGTTGAGAAGCGTACGAACACTTTGAGCTCCACAGTGCATGAACCACATGTTGTGTCGTACTTGTAAAGGCACATGTTCTAGCAGCACAGGTAGAGTATCCCGTCTGAAATCATGATAACGTGCTCCATTGAGCGTAGGTGGAAGAACATGGAAAATGAGCTCTAACATGGAAATTAAGCGTTTCCGCACACATGTCCACATAACATCTTTTCTTTATTTGTGTGTGAGGAACGTTTCCTGAAAGTTTGGCCGTACCTTTTTGTAACACCCTGTATTTCACGCCGAGGTCTGACATTTGCTATATGAAACACGTATTTATGCCACTGGCTCTGATATGGAATTTTACCAGATTAGTAGTTGGCAACGAGAGGTATTGGCTGATTGCATAAAATGACAGCAGCAGTGACAGTCTTGCATTCCATAAACATCATCGTGATGTTTCGTGTAGGAAGACAAACGACGGCACAATGAAATATAAATATTCCGTCATGATGCAGAGCGGCATGTGCAAATAAATTCAAGCTGTGCTCTTAGGTGGCAGCCCGACCACCAACTCGCAAATCAGCAGCAATAAAATTGTGGGACAATGATAGCTGCAAAGTCATAGCTGACCGTTCATTCGCAGGAATCGAAGTTGTTAGGTTCCAACCTAACTACCACCTCGGTAGTCGCAACAGTTTTTGAAAAGAATGGTAGGCCTTACAGTACGTAAAAACGTCTCATTTTAGTTCAGAGTTATTGTATTTTTTACTCTATGTCTCAAATACCATTTAGTTCATACATTTTCCGCAAGATTCGCCACATTTGAGACGATTAGAAAACAGTTCATAAATTGTCCGGAAGAGGCGCTATCAAAAAAATCGTTCAAATGGCTCTGAGCACTATGGGACTTAACATCTGTGGTCATCAGTCCCATAGAACTTAGAACTACTTAAACCTAACTAACCTAAGGACATCCTGCCCGAGGCAGGAGTCGAAACCGCGACCGTAGCAGTCGCGCGGTTCCGGACTGTGCGCCTAGAACCGCTAGACCACCGCGGCCGGCAGGCGCTATCAGAACCGCTGTTTACTTGCTATTTTACTCGGACTCCAAACGATCGAACGTGCGATTCTGAATGTATCACGCGACTGTGGTGGCGGGCGTTATGATAAATTATTTGTGAGTTGCTAGGGAAACCCAGACGATTTATGTCGGTAGTGAGTGGGATGGGTGGTATAGTAGACGTTTCTTCGGCCTATTGCCTCACGTGAAAGAAAATAATTCCATGCTTATGCAATGTAGAAGTTATTTGAATTTTTGTCGAAATATGGACTAATACCAGACGACGAAAGGAGGGACTGTGTAGACTGCTGTGGGGCGAAGTCTATAAAAGTTCGTAAGAAGAGTTGTGATAGTGAAACACCTTTACAATTTCATTGCGGAAACTGAGGCAAACGAACGACTGTCAGGAAGAGAACATAGTTTGGATAATTTCTAGTGTCCGATTCCACCCGTCGGCTTTGACCAATGACGCCACACGTAAGCCAAAGATGCTCCATATCGGCAATCTATGAAGGGAACGGATTATACTTGTAAACAAACGAATATAGCATGCGATAAAATAATATATTTAACGCGATTATTATTTACGCACGAACTACATGTAAACGAGTTGAAGATAACCCAAATAAATAAGAACAGGAGAGTAAAAATTTTTTCTCTAATTAGAATTATTATCGTAACTTACGCGAGTGGAGGGGAACAGAGAACCAACTGTATTACAGTATAACGCATGATGAAGTCGTCCTATTGCAAAATTACGTTAATTCTATTATTGATTATTGATTCAAACGGAAGAAGCGCAGGATAGTTGGGGTTTTGGGCGGGGAGAAATTAAATTAGAACAGAACAACGGAAAAATAAAGCGAATTATAAGAAATAAGAGTTACTAACATAAAATATGGAGAAACGAGCACCGTGAAACCTAAACAAAGCAGGAACTCAGGTAAAGGAAATCCATTAAAAATTAACAAATATTGGAATCGGTAACTAGAATGGCCTCTATGCTTGGAGCTGTTTCGCGGAAATTCAGAGAGAAATTACGAGCGGAAAAATGTTATTACATTTGAGACAACTAATGGAAAAATAAAGATCCATGTAATGAATTTTCGAGTAGATGGAATCGGTAAATAGAATTGACCTCACATATAGGCCTAGGTCAATTCTAGTTACCGATTCCAAAATTACTAACTTTTTCGCTAAACTTCAGAGAGGAATTACAAGTGCAGATATTGTATTATATTTTCCACACTGACTGCAAAAACGATCTAAGTGATGAACCATCGAATATTTGGAATTGGCAACTAGAAGTAACCTACTTAGGAGGTCATTTCCAGTTATCGATTCCAGTATTACTGTTTCGCGGTAGTACAAAGAGCAACTAGAAGTTCAAAAATCTTACAACATATAAGAAACGTGCTTAAAAATGACGGTGAACTACAGAATGCGACTAGACTTTCAAAAAATAAAAATCTTTGCACACATCACTGCACACTCAAAAAAAAAAACGCAAAAATGACCAAACTATGGAACCGATAACTATAAAATTGAGAGATGTATAGCAGAAACATCGAAAAGGTAAACATAACAGTGGATACATATGAACTTCCAAAGGAGTGAAAGATCGAGGTTGGCAAGAAGAGCAAAATAAGGACACAACAAGAAATCATAATGTTCGGAGGTCAAACTGTAACGACATACGCAAAATCCAGAACAACTAATGAAAAAATTAATAAGAAACACAAACTGCCAGGCACGAAAGAGGTACTACCCAAATCAGTTCTTCCCTACCACCCGCCCTCAACCAGACGCAAAATTTTAAAATAATAAAAAAATGAGACCACGAGTCAATTACATAAACACCCCCGGCAAAGACACAACAACCCTCCCCGGCCCACCACTGTAACCATAAAACATTAAAACTACAGA
This sequence comes from Schistocerca piceifrons, assembly GCF_021461385.2. Lineage (NCBI taxonomy): Eukaryota > Metazoa > Arthropoda > Insecta > Orthoptera > Acrididae > Schistocerca > Schistocerca piceifrons. The sequence continues at coordinate 334,608,568 of NC_060144.1, forward strand.
AAAACCTTCCCCCAGAGAAACCAAAAAAGTAGTAATAGCATCCTTCTCTTTCCCCGCCCGACAACACATTTTACAGCCCCCCCCCCTTTCCCCCTACACCCCTCGATAGTGGTACATGCCTCTGTCTTGTAATCTTTAAACTGAATATTGTGATTCACAACCAAATGATGATAACCCCTTTCACCCAACCCCTTGTGCGAAGCAAAGCCAGCCGACATGACTACAGAATCTTCTTCCACATATTCTTCTATTAAAGATGTCAACACTTCCTTTGTACCATTTGTTACGGCCCTAAATACAACATCAGCACAATCCCCTCCAGAAACTACTACTCCTAAAACCCATGCCCAACAACCTCATGCCCCCTTTCTTACTTTCTCTTTCCAAAATGTGACTCATCTACTTCAACTGTTACCCCTTATCCCCTCCCCCCCCCCCCCATTGATCCCCTCTACTTTATAAATTCACCGCAGGCGTCTCTACAACAAAATGAAAATCAGTAAATTACAGTGCCACACGAAACCCATGTTCGTGCATGACAGATTTGCAGGAATATTGATAGGAAAAATAATAGGTTAACATGACTGTTGCATCTAAATTCAGCCTCGATCTTTCGAACCACGTCCCCCTGTGTATGGATCTCCATATATTATTTTTTCTGCACCTCCACATGTATTCGTCGGAAGTTCGTGATAATGGAACCTTTGTCATTACCATATAATTTCCACAAACACTGCACCTGCAAAATTCTGCAATAACGCCCAATGCTCGCAAAAATCTTATAGTTGATTCACTGTCAGTCATTTTCTGGAGGAGAATTTTCGCTGTTAACACAACTGACTCATCCGTAACGAAAAGAAATTGCGCGAGAAATTAAGATCTTATAAATCACGACTTCTTCCATTAACAAAAGATGCCGAAAACAAATTAGGATATGAAAACAAAACAATGTACATCGAATTTTTAATATACGCGCGTAACGAGGAAATCCAGAGAAATCTTTGAACGTTCATTGACACCAATCTGCGGCACAAACAATAAAACATCACACTTTACGTCACTGGTCAAGCCGACGGTGGAATCAGACACTAGAATTGACCCCATGGTTCGACTATTCTAAATTATCGATCCAGACCAGCATAATTCTTGTATCTTGCTGGATTAGGGACTACATCCTACAAGCAACAGCATCGGAAACTCACTTATCTACTAATACTGTGTGCGACCATTTCGTGTTTTGCAGAGAAGTGTTTTATGTAATAGAGACGAACGACAGTGTACCGATCGATGGACCAAATAAAGCTTTGAAGTCGGCGAATTGCACATAGCAAGGAAGAAAAACCAGAGAGCACGACCTTTAAAGAATAAAAGCAAACATATTTGGGTATTCGGTGGTATAGAACGAGAGTCCCGGAAGTGCTTTATGGTAAGACTGTTGTCCAGAGACAAGGTAACTTTAGTAGTTTGATAAAGCACTGCCCGGTAAAAAAGTGATTACAGACGGCTTGCAATCCTACAAATCATTGAAAGCAGATGGATTCAACCACGGGTTCGTCAACCACTCTGTAGAGTTCGTGTCTTCCGAAGAAGCCAGAGTGCACACGTAGAACATCGAGCGGCTGTGGGGATCAGTCAAATCTTCCATTAAAAGAGAAGGACGTCCAGGAGAAAGAGACGAGCGCTACTTGTTTCAGTGGCTGTACATTCATCATTTGCGGAAAACTTGACGCATGTGACACTGTACACATATTTTTGTGTGACATTGGCAGAGTCTACCCAGGTTACGGCAAAAAGGGACTGCTTCTCGTAGCATAAACATCAAATGGACTTTCTCACAACGACAACGTCGACGGCTAGCGAGGTGAGTCGTTTCCTTTGTAATTACACGTATTTTAGTAACGCTCTTCCTTTGTAGTTGGTGTAGTGAAAACTATAATCATACTCACAACGCCCGCCGCCACAGTCGCGTGATCGATTAACAATCACACGTGAGATATCTATCGTCTGGAGCCCGCGGCTTTGAAAACCAAACATTCTTGGAAATTGCCACCTCAGATGATACCTATAGCCTATCGATACATTTTTCTGGATAGAAGACAGATTTCTACTCACTGTCATACCAGGCAAATTTTCGTGTCTCAGTACAATTTCTTGTCCGCTACCTTCCACTTTACTCAACTGGAAAGGAAGCAACACAAGGGTTACAGTTTTTTAACGCTCCCTACATTTCTGCGAGTTCGCGTGTGTTAGCAAAGTAATGATCGCCAGTTTTGGATCTCAAATGAATGGCTAGTTTTCGCTAACCATTGACGCTTGAAAGCAGACGATGTGTTTCTAGCACACAGAGTGCGAGACATGAACTACGCACGCACTGTTCTGTGCTACTGCAGCGAGGTGGCGAACTGTTAGCGAAGCAAGCGGCAGTAGCAACACTTTATATTTGTGGGGGTTCGATTTTGCTCTACGATTGTGTAAGTGCACTATAAGAATGACTTAGTTGTAACTAATGATTAAGTACAGAAAAATTAAAATATTGTCAAATAGTAACGGTATAATATTTAAAAGTACGCATTCAAGATAACGGCAGAACATGTAACGAACACATTTGAGAGACTCAAAACAGCGGTAGTCTTAATACATTATAAACAGTTGTGCAATATGTTCAAGCCATGCAAAGAAAATTCAAATGGCAAAGGTATGTTTCACATTCCTTCCCGAAAGCGACGACTTTTAGATATAAAATTAATTACTGTGGTAGTGTGATGTTCGCATTACTTCACTTACCGCGCTTAAAACGAATGTTTCTTTCGTTCCATTCGTTGCCGATCATTTCTTCATAATTCTGTGTCCGGAAGTTAATTTCCCTACTGTATAGCTGTTAATTAACATTACATATAGCTGAAACGTATTTGCAATTTGGCACCAACATAATGATACAGTATTGTGGAATTTAAGCAAACAATTGAATCACCTCCAAGAACTCTCTGCAATGACATCCGTGATTAATAATATCTTTGGTTTGCATGATAAAATCAGTGGTGTGAAAATGGTTACCCCCTGACAGCAGGAACTACGCTAGCGCCCCTAGCGGCGAGAAAACCAGTTGTAACGATAATAATTGTTTTTAATTATTTTTCTACTCTATTAATGAAATGATTATTATATTTTTGCGTTAAAAACGTTATTAAAATATCAAGAGACCTGAATGATAATGAAATAAATGTAAATACAACCTAATGTCGCTGATTTAGAGACATAATATAAACACACATTTCATATCTTGAAACAAATAGGGAGTCTTAATGATCCAGACATTCTTACATTTCACTCAGCTATCTAATACACGAATATTTTTGAAAGTGTAATTACTTTTGCTTCAAAAGTTGGTGGGTAGAAGATTCTTGCCCGTTTGTGCCTCAGATGTAGCAGCAATTGTGGAATTGGTTTCTCCTGTGTTGGTAAATAGTGTTATTGCTTTTGACGTTTTCTTGTCACACTGCTTCAGCTACAGTTACGGTGGCTTACTTGGTACCTTAAATAATGTAAGTATTGCATTCCACAGAGGTTTCCTAATGTCCACATTCACTGATCTGACTGGATGTGTTGTGAAGAATACCTCACCTTCTTTAATAGATATACGATGTCTTTCTGCAAAACGACAGGTCGTCTGCTGTTTATTAGCCATTTTTTATTCTTTAAAGAAAAGTAGTTTACAAGAGAATCGTAAATAAACTGTCCTGTAATGAAAGGTTTCATTATCGTCCACTGTCCTTAGGAAACTAAAGAAAGATACATGTTTCGTCGTTTGTTAGTGCCAATTTTTATGGCATTATATACGCTCCGTGTTGCACAAGCAGTTACAAATCGATGTAAAAAATACTACTCTTAGTCATCCGATATCGTACTGACAAGCGTAGCTTTCTGTCTGCTTGAAGCACTAGTGTCAAAATCATTCAAATGGCTCTGAGCACTAAGGGACTAGAACTTAGGACTACTTAAACCTAACTAACCTAAAGACATCACACACACCCATGCCCGAGGCAGAATTCGAACCTGCGATCGTAGCGGTCTCGCGGTTTCAAACTGTAGCGCCTACAACCGCTCGGCCACCCCGGGCGGCACACTAGTGTCGCAGTGTATAACAAAACTGTGTGTCAGACTGCGGTAAAATTGATCGCAACGGTCCTCCTATGCCTAGTCATGCAGTTGGAATAACGTATGATAATACCTCAACCATTTACTATCTATGAAATCATTTTCTGGCAGAAACACATCTGCCTCGCATTCTTCATGTTTCCTTATTCAATCAGTACGGAGAGATATGGTCTTATCAAATTATTGGCCTGGAAACACAGTCTGTGGTGGTTCGGCCGTCTGGTTTAAATATCTCTATCTGACTTCAACTCAGCGGCTTGCGCTTCTTTTTGATGGAGCTAAATTGTGATGATTAGCACAACACAAGTAACCAGACCCTGGTGAAAGAAAATCTTATACCAAACCGGAAATCGATGCCGGGACGTCGCATTCTATTCTTCAATTCACCATTATTTATTGATCTCATATGTGTACAACTACACTAGAGGAAACCAGTAGAAAGGCATGTATATGTATAGGAAAATTAACATTGTCGGCTGTTATAGCTGTGCTCAGTGTATATGCAATGTATCGACAAATGCAGTCAACTGGTATCGTCTTTGATGTCAACGGTACGTATATAACAAGACACCTGTATAACAAGACATCAACGATTCAGATGATAGAGGGTGGAACTCGATATTAAGACACTGGGCTGTGTGCGGCATTAGTGCGTGCGTAAAGCGTTTATTGCAGATAGAAAACAGACACCTTTAGTGAGAGTGAATATTGTGTACATAATCCACGATTGTGACAATGCCACACAGAAAACAATTATCACATGATGAAAAAGCAAAAATTGGTGCCCACGACGAAAGGGACTCTCTAATCGTCAAAGCACCTAGATGTTGAATCGTTCAAGTACAGTGTTTCATAATTTCGTTAGACTGGGAGAACGACATGGACAGAACGGAAAATATGTGCAAAGTAGGCATATAAAGCCTTACTTTTGCACAAAGCAAGGGCCACAAACCGTTATTCTTCAAGTTACCAATAACTGACATACGTCTATAAAATACACTATTTTGTTACATGACGAAGGCCTTACATTCAAGAAAGGAATGCAGTAAAATGCTCAAATACCCAAAGATAAACAAGATAGATTCGAGTTTGTTGGGAAACAGGTGTCATGGTCTTGAGAATGTGTTAAAGTGATTTTCACTAATGAAAAGAAGTTTAATTTGGATGCACCAGATGGGTTTTAGTATCACTGCCACGATCTGAGAATAGAGCAGCAGGTACGAATAAGCAAAACTTTTCGTGTTGGAAGTGTTATGATTTAGCAATCTTCTGCGCAAAATCAGGCATTGCTTTGCTCAATACTAGAATGAACTCTAAATATGTACACTGAAATGCTAGAGACAGAATTGATTAGAGGGTATGAGGACCTAGCTGACGTAAGTCTAATGTTTCAACACGGTAGTGGATCTATGTATGTTTCTGCAACAATCAAAAAGTCGTTTGAAGATAAAAATATCGATGTCTTGCCCTGGCCTGCACGATGTCCATATTTCACCCTCTTGAACCCCTTTTGGGAATACCTGCAAGGCGTGTTTATCGCAATGGAAGGCAATTTGACGCCTATGTGTGCTGAAAACAGCGATACAAGAAGCGTGGATGATAATTACATTGCAAATATTACAAACACTTCCAAAACCCCGAAGAGAATTTTTGAGGTATCTAGGAGGATCGGAGGTTGGACAAGGTACGAATAATGCAGTAGTGTTACCAACTGGACAGTGAGTGCATTTATACCAATTTCCGTCCAGAAAATACAAATGCCTTATTTTGTTACTTGTGTTATGAAAGATTGTCCATGTCATACTTAAATATATGTAATTCCAGCATGATCGGTCATGTCTTGGATATACCTACAGTTTTTCTAGAAAATTCAATAGATGTCTGCTTCAGACATTGTGCTATTTCCTGAGTAGCAGCTCTGCCTTTATATCGATTTCCAATACTGTATATTCTGTAATTTATCCTCCTGTGTAGTTATTTGTGGCACCAGCGTCTCTTCCCCGTCCCGTTCAAGAGTGGTGCGTGGATGGAACGGCTGTCGGTACAGCTCCGTAGCAGCTTTAATTTTTCTGATTAGCTCTTCGTGATCATTTCGCGAAACGAATATGGGAGGAAGTAATATACTGCCCGACCCTTCCCAGAAAGTACTGTCTTGAAATTTAATACTAAACATCTCCGGGATGCACAATGCCTCTCTTGCAACGTCTACCTCTGGAGTTTGTTCAGCATCTCCGTAACGCTCTAGCGCCGAGGAAACTGTCCATTGCGGAAACGCGCCGTTCTTCTTTGGATACTCCCTCTCCCTTCTATTAGTCCTACTTGCTAACGGTCCCAGACTAATGAGCAGTACTCAAGAATCAATCGAACGAGGTTTTTCGTGCACGAAGTAGAGTTCCTCAAGATTCCCCAACCGAATGTCAGTCTGGCATCTGCTTCTCCTATTATTTGATTTATGCGGTTGTTTCACTTCAGGTTGCTCCGTATGGCCGCTTCTTGTTATTTGACCGTAGTTATTCTTCCCAGTGATTTTCCGCTTATAGTGTAATGGAACAGTGATTGATTTCTTCAGCTACTTATGCGCAACCCCCTGCACGTGTTTACTTTCAGGATCAACTGCCAGTACCAGCACCAATCGTCTATCCTCTGCAGATCTTTCTGCTTTTCTCTATAGTCTTCGACGTTTCAACCTTACTGTAGACAACAGCATCGTCCGCGAATATTCTTAATGAACCGTCAACGTTATCCACTAAATCAGTGGTTCCCAACCAAGGGGTAATTACACCATGAGAGGTAAAATGAAATTTTCTGAGGGGTAAAATCTAAACGATTCAGTTCTGTTTTAGTCACAAAACAATCATTTTCAAAAGGTTATTACTATTATCACAATCTTGTAAGCTTCTAATAATAACTATATAAGTTATCAATAATTATTTTTTCTCAATTAGTAGCCTTATACGTAGGAGGTTCCAGGTTCTTCACATAGTCCATCCACTACACACATGTTGTGCTTTATCCCGTACGTCGCTGATGTTAAAAGTTTGACATATACATAACAAATGCTAAATATCTCAAGAAAACATCTTCTCCATGTTGTAGATAGTACCTACAGTAGTCCAGACTTGCTTAATTACTTACTTCGAAATGCATAAATGAATTAATTCACAGCACGACGCAGCAGTAACTACATAAGGTCTACTATAATGTTATACACATTATTATTACTATTATTATTACTAATACTGTTAGTGGCTGTGGTCAGACACAAAGCATTAGCAGCTGAAGTCTTCCAATTTCTGCCAGTTCAGCAGTAAAGCGTGCATCAATAAAGTGATTTACGAACAGCAAGTATAGTGCACACAATTTAACTTGGTTGATTTTAGGTAGGGTTGCAGTATACAGGTCAAGCAAGTGCCGCTACGGAGAATAGTGAAGCAGCGGAGTATGTTTTATAACAAGTGTCTGTCCTCCACTCTTCGTCATTCGTTTCAACACACATGCACGGGCGTCCGCGCACGTGCACACACACACACACACACACACACACACACACACACACACACACACAAACTATAAAACATTCTTATTTCACAATTTTAAAAATAGAAGTGCTCTAAGAAAATTCTTTCAAACTACAGTTCAGTTACGTGTTGAAGTTGGTGTTAATGAGGGGGAGGGAACATCAGACGGCAGGAGGGGGAGATGGAGTGACCGAAAGTACTAGCCAACGTCTAATTCCACTCATTAGTAATGGTCTAAGAAAGGCTGGGAACTACAACACTAGATCATTAAAATATATTGTAAATAGTAGCAGTCCCATAATACTCTCCTGGGTTTCTCCCGAAATAATTTTTGTCGAATTTTGTTTCGTTAAGAACGATGCGGTTCAGTTCTATTTGAAAGAAGGCTTTCAATCCGGTCATAAACTGTAACGGAATGGTCTTATTCTCACAATTATAACTCGTCATTGGGCACATATACGACTCTGTTTTTTAATTATTATTGCTCGTTGTTGTCGTAGGGTGGAGTCGCACATCGTCTGCTTTACTCCCACAGCTAAACGCACTGCAGAATATTTGTTGCCTACATGTTCCTCTAGTGTAAACTAAGTAAGTTCAGCAAATGGGTCAAATGGCTCTGAGCACTATGGGACTTAACATCTGAGATCATCAGTCCCCTAGAACGTAGAACTACTTAAACCTAAGTAACCTAAGGACATCACACACATCCACGCCCGAGGCAGGATTCGAACCTGCGACCGTAGCAGTCGTGCGGTTCCGGACTGAAGTGCCTAGAACCGCTCGGCCACCGCGGCCGGCTAAGTTCAGCAGGTGTGCGAATAAAATGAAAATAAAACCTGGATAATCAATTAATTAAGTATGATGAAAGGTTGTATCCTTTCGGATAAATGATGGTAGGCTGCAACGAACGTTTTTATTTTAACTTAGTGATGGTTTATTTAGCTGATCAGTCTCGCAAATAAGTAGGACGACGCGCCAGCTGTTTGTCAGACTTGGTCAAGTGAAGGTCACGCCCCTCTGATGTCAAAGTCCATGATGGTGACAAGCTCCGAAATACCTTAGCAAGGATGCCTCAAGCCACAACCAAAAATGGTTCAAATGGCTCTGAGCACTATGGGACTTAACTTCTGAGGTCATCAGTCCCCTAGAACTTAGAACTACTAACCTAAGGACATCACACACATCCATGCCCGAGGCAGGATTCGAACCTGCGACCATAGCGGTCCCGCGGTTCCAGACTGTAGCGCCTAGAACCGCTCGGCCACCCCGGCCGGCAAGCCACAACCACCCCATCCTTCACTTCCTCTTCCCCTCACCTGCCATCAGTTAATCAAAATCCAGGATGGTAGAACCAGCAGAATTTGCTGGTGAGAATATAAAAAAAAAAAAAAATTATGCTTGTACCTCCTCACCTCCCCCCCTCCTCCTCCCCCTCCCCCTCCCTCTTTCCAGCCAATAATAGCCTCGAATTAAACATGAAACAGCCAAACAAAATCTAAGAAAACAGAACTAGCTCTGTTGTGCTTTGTACTCTAAACCGGCCCCTGACCTCTCCAGCCAGTCACAGCGAAGTATTAATATTATGCATAAAATGGTGTTAAGTTGCATTATTTCCGTGAAAATTAAAGATATTAACGTAATTCTAGTGTAACATTACAATGATGAGTACAAACGGGGCCAAGGTTAAAGATATTCATTATTTATGTAATATTTACATAAATTTATGTTCATACACAAACACTCACACACACACACATCTCTGGTATGACAATAAAATTATGCGTAAAAATGGCGCCAAACTTCATTACTTGAAACTGAAAGATAATTATGTAACTCGATATATTAAATCAGCACAAATACTGCACACCTTCGTCATTAAATTTCGTGCACATAATATTTCCACATCTGCCACATCATCATCATCATCATCATCATCATATCTCTCTTTCTCTCTCTCTCTCTATCTCTATCTCTCTCTCACATTCACACACAAAAACACACACACACACAAGCACAATGTATTAGAACAGTTCAAGTATTTCTTCTTCGGTTAGTCGCTGCTTTTCACGCTAGTCTATCCAGTACATATCTTTTTATACCTACTTACTGCATTCAGTATCTGGCTCACTTCATTATCTAATTTTATTTACCGGTGCACATTACAGTTCAAAAATTATGGAGGAAACACCACAGAACCAGTTTTCCATGTGCGTTATCCTGTATTGTCGCAAAAGGATTTGGATTTGACGTGCAATAGTATGCCCGATATTATCGGCTTATGTGGTCAGTGGTAAGTGATGTGAAATACGAGATAACGCTATTATTCCATTTTGTAATTCCATTTTATGATTTTACTAGATCGTAAATGACAATCGTTTAACCTTATACCACGTACCAGTTACTGTTTACCATGCGCTGTTTACCGTTTATCGTTCACTAAGTACCGCTCATCGTCTGCCGATTACCGTTTACCATTCAACGTTTAACGTTCGCCATTTACCATTCAACGTTTACCGTTCGCCGTTTACCATTCACTGTTTACCGTTTACCGCTCACATTTCACTGTTTAATATTTTCCATTTACTCTTTTTACCTGTTTATCTGTTTACCGTTTCCATGTGAGTTAGTGGTATAAACTGCAACAGTTGATAATAATCGAACGTGTGTTTTAGTCATAACCGAATGATGGTAACATGACATTCCTGGATTCCATATCGTATGGTGACTTGAATTGTCTCAACATAATTCATGAATTCATATATATTCTGAAATTACTCTTCTACCTCACTTAAATTATACTTCAAAATAAGCTTAAAATTACTACTAGCTACTACCATACTTGTTTCTGGCTCAAAAAGAACGCCAGATTAATGTGGAACGTTTCTAAGAAACGAGCAAAACTTAAAACAAAAACAAATGATTAAAGCAAAAACAAGAATAGGTTCCTTACACGTAACATACTGAAGTCCAGAAGCTAGCTTTCTGCAATAAGGACAATGTTAACGTTGACTCAGTTGGTTGTCCAAGGAATAACACAATTTCACTTCTACACGTGCCCACTTAGACACTCCCGAACCGTTGTAAGCGGTGTATGCCCACTTAGCAGACGCTTTGCGTTGCCTCCGCCATAGTAGATACCATGATGACGTGGAGCTCGGGGTCACACCGGTGATCAATCGGCGACGACTTGGTTTGTGAGTGTCGAACTGTCGTTCTCGTCATCGATAGCACTACCTGCTGGTTACGATCTGAGGTGTTCTACGGGTGTCTCATCCACCTCCGTTTCATCGGCTGGTTCCGGGACTGGGCCGCTCAGATACGGCTTTACACAGTCTACGCGCACTATAATAGAGCGAAAAGGCAATTGGACTTTTAATGTGACAGGGGAGATGATTTCAAGGACTTTGTACGGTGATTTCCAATGCAATTTGAACTTTTGAACGTGTTCCTTCTTCAGCACAGGGTTACTGTAATGGACTAAGTCTCCAACGCCATACTTACGTATGACAACTCTGCTGTCGAATTGAGCGGCCTGCTGGAGAAAGGACTGATGGTTCCGAGCTTTTACATGTTTCCAGTTTGCTGGCTAAGTTCCTGACGTGTTCATTGCTGCTGCCTCTTGGTGAAGTTGCGAAGTCGAAATAGTGGTCATTCACTTGCCACATCGATTTTGTAAGGGCTGCGCTGCATGCTGGTGTGCAACATTATGTTGTAAGTGCTGAGTACGTATAGAATGTAGGTCTCCCACTAATCGTGCTTGCTGCCCACGTAGTGACTTACCATTTCCACAGGAGTTCGGTGAACTCATTCCACTCGACCACTCCCCTCTGGATGAACTGGCGTTGTCCTTAGCTTATCACTGTTCAGCAACTTGCACATTTCCTATAGTAAATTGGAAGTGAAATTGGTACCTTGATTTTTGATTATAGAAGAAGGTGAACCATATTCCAAAATCCACTTCTTAACAAATACTCGTACCACAATATTAGCACTTTGGTCAAGGATTAGTGCCTATTAATAAATATCTCTAAGAATGATTCAAAATCAAGTACACAAATTTCCATCCCACAATATCAAGTCCTATTTGTTCAAAAAGGATACCAGTTTCTGCGAGTTCTTGCGGAGGTGCTTTGGTTTTGCCCACATCATTTCGTTTATTGCTTGAGTCATAATATGAAACGCAACTGCAGTTGTCAGCTTACCGGTTCGGTCACTAATAGAGCTTTGCTATTCGTAGATTAGTTGTCTTTTTGCCACTATGTCATGACATTCTTTCAACACTTGTTCCCGTAGTACTTCAGGTAGACAATGTGATATCCTTTAACAGTAATCTTACACAGAATCAAATCAACGAATTTGAATTTAGGATCGTGTTTCCAAGACTGACTCTGCATTTCGGCCTCTTGTGCATTTATTAATGCCTCTTTCAGGTCGACTGTGAAACAAGTTCTGATCTTCCCATTTAGTCCGATCGCACTGCTGTGCAACTGCCCGGCTCTGGGGACTACCTTGAACTGATACTCACTTAACGGCAAATCCCATCTAGTTAATCTAATACCGGCGTCTTTTGGGTTTAGTAGCCATTTCAGTGCAGTATGATCTTTCGCTGCAGTGAATTCTCGGCCCACTAAAAAGCATCGATTGTAATTTATGTCAGAGACAAGTGCACGTGACTTCTTTTTTGTTGGCGAATAATTGCAATCTGCCCGGTTCAAAAGACCAGAAGCGAATGAAATTGGATGCTGTTCCCCGTTAATTTCCAGTGAAAGAACAGCCCCAACAGCGAAACTGCTAACGTTAGTTGCTAAGATGAAGCGTTTTGAGAAATCTGGATAAAACACGGGAGCTAATGTCAAATTTCGTGCCATTGCTTCCATCGCTTGTAAACTTCCGGAACTACAGTAAAAAACTGCTCTTTTTTTGAATTATTGAGTCATCGGTGATGATATGTGGGCATACCCCTGAATGCATCGCCGGTAGAAATTCGCAGTGCCTAGGAAATAGTTCTTTCACATTTGTTGGTCCCGGATAGTTCTTCACGGCTTCCATCAATTTTGAGTTAAGTCTAACTTGTTCTGCGGACACACTGTGTCCAAGTACTTTACTTCAGGTACAGCAAAATAACATTTTAACGTGGAGAAGGAAAGATTTACTCTCCACAGTCTCTCAAATACAGCTTGTAATACTTTGTCACGTTTTTCCATGTCTCGGCTGAAAATGATAACATCGTCGAGGTAACTTAGATACTGAGTGGAGTTCAGTCCTTTGAAGATGGTATCCATCAGACACTGGAACGTTACTGGTGCATTCCGAAGACCGAAAGAAAAACAGCTATACTTGTACACACACGTAGGCATAATATGTGATGTTTTAGCCCGATCGTATGGATCCGTACCTCCTGGTTAGGTCACAAACAGAGAAGATTCTGCACTAACCAAGATAATCCAGTGAGTTTACAAGGTCCGGTAATGGATAAATATGTGACAACGTTGCAGCATTCGGTTTTCGGTAATCAACACAAAATCGGTACTCCTGTTCTCCCACAGGCGATTTCTTTGCACGATGGGCGACGACCCGGGTGGATCTGACGGTTCTCTAGGTTCAACCCAGATTCCAGTTGTTCTTTAATCATCTCGACGAAAAATGCTTGTTGGCTATGCGAAATTCTGTGTGGTCATAGAGCGATGGGTACTGCTCCTCCTGCATGTATCATGGGTTGAGCAAATGAAGTTGCTGGAAGATTATGCAGCTCACCGAGAAGATCAGAGTAGCTAGGCAGCACCGGTGAAATTATTTCCGAATCCTTCGGAGATAAGTGTTTTAATTTACTAACCAGTTCTCGTTTGATTGATCAGCATGCTTCGTCAGTTGCTTCTTTCATACTGACATTCGGGGGACAATAACTTAAAAATCTGTACGTCTCTCTCCTTGGTAGGGAGTTTTATCACATTTTGTAGATCTGTGTTCCATACTGTTACCACAATAGTTCCGCATGTTAATTCTGCATCTATGTTACACATGTTAGCAATGTTTACTGGAATACGTAATTTTCTACTTGGTTTGTCCTTAATGACTCTGACAGTTCTTGCTACATACCAATGCCTCTGGTCTAGCAAGTCGTCGTTTACTGATGCTTCTGTTAACAACAGATAACTTCCCTGGCGGTACCGTACCTTCACGTCGATATACAGGCTTTTTACTGTCCCCAGGGTATGTGCTCTCTTTCAGTCAATGTATATCAACTCGGAATCGTATACTTGCGTCGCTAACCGGTTTTTGCATTACCACAGCGGCGCTGACATTCTTCTGAGTCTTACCCTTAGATTTCCCATTACAGTCATAATCATTGTGACGGAATCGGATTTCTCTTTTTGTTACATCGGTCTGAGCGTTCTTCAAAAAAATGTTCAAATGTGTGTGAAATCTTATGGTACTTGACTGCTAAGGTCATCAGTCCCTAAGCTTACACACTACTTAACCTAAATTATCCTAAGGACAAACACACACACCCATGCGAGCGTTCTTAGCTGACAAGAAATGCAGTTCTAGTATACTTTCGTAGCGTTCCTTTCTGCTCCTTATCAGTTGCATTTCGACCTCATATTCATCTTGGCGTATCACGAAGTTAATCACAACTACTCCGTAACTGTGCACCCGGATGCCATTTAACCTTTTAATGGTACAGCTCGGATGCTTCCAGATTATTATGTTGGGTTGTTTGGGGGAAGAGACCAAACAGTGAGGTCATCGGTCTCATCGTATTATGGAAGGACAGGGAAGGAAGTCGGCCTTGCCCGTTCAAAGGAACCATCCCGGCATTTGCCTGAAGCCATTTAGGGAAACCACGGAAAACCTAAATCAGGATGGCCGGATGCGGGATTGAACCGTCGTCCTCTCGAATGCGATTCCTGTGTGCTAACCACTGCGCCACCTTACTCGATTCCAGTTTATTTCCTTAACTACATGGCACCACATTAGAGAAATTTGAGCCCCTGTACCAACTAGAAAACGGACAGTTTGATCACGTTAAACTGCGTTAACAAGCAGCCCTTCGTGGAGCTCGAAGTAACTACTGTTTCTTAGGAGCGGAAGTGGTGGTGGCCCTTGCGCCTCCTCTGTCGCTTGACATAATTCTCTACAATTCCGCTCTACTTGGGCTTTCCTTCCACAAACAAAGATCGTATGTCCTTCCTGCGAGTGCTTGTAGCCTGTTGCACGTTCCTATGATAACTGGTTCCTAAGCAATCTTCGAACACACGACGATCTGGTTTGCGATCCATTTGAGGTCTCCGTAGCACTTCCACAAATCGAACTGCAGTTCTTATGACTTCTTCCAATGTCTCACAACGTGAAAATCTGACTTCACCCTGAAGCTCGTTCAAAACAGAGTTTAATGTCCTTTGTCCTCGTTCAAATAATTTTACTTCGTTGTGCGAATCGTTTTCACAGAGCTCATACGTGTTAGAATTAACGTTCATAATGCTGTCAGCAAGTGGTCAATAGATTCTCCGCCCAATGTATACTTGCGTGTTCTTCCTCTGGTACCGTTGCACCAACGTCTGCTTAAAATCGTCGCAGGTAGCAGCTTGACTGTACGTGGTATCATACATAACAAAATCGAGTACTTCATCTTGGATTCGCAATTTTCCCATGGTTACTTTATCCGAATCACGCCAGGGTTCTAAAGTTGCTGCATTTTCGAGTTTACTAATAAACACTTGAACATCCTCACCAGATTTCTCACGAAAGACTGGAACTGTAGGGATCAAATAAAAATTCTTAAGTGCCCCTGAATCCGTTGTGCTTTCACTGACTGTATTTGCTACACGTTTTGCAACTTATTTATTTATTTATTTATTTACACGTCTAGTTCCGTAGGACCAAATTGAGAAGCAAGTCTCAAAGGTCATGGAATGTGTCAGTAGCACATAAAATTACAACATAAACGTAATAACAGACAAAATAAAATGTTTATGAACCCAAAAACGTCATGCTATAAGATTAAGTAAACGCAATCAGCAATATAACATAAGAATCTACTTAATTTTTCAAGGAAATCCTCAACAGAATAGAAGTAGTGACCCACGAGGATACTCTTCAGTTTCGATTTGAAAGCGCGTGGATTACTGCTAAGATTTAGGCATTTTTGTGACAGCTTATTGAACATAGATGTAGCAGTATACTACACAGCTTTCTGCACAAGAGTTAAGGAAGTGTGATCCAAATGTAGATTGGATTTCTGCCAAGTGTTAACTGAGTGAAAGCTGCTAATTCTTCGGAATAAGCTGATATTGTTAACAGGAAACGAAAGTAAAGCATATATGCATTGAGAGGCCAATGTCAAAATATCCAAACCAGTAAGCAGAAGTCAACAAGAGGTTCGCGAACTTACACCACTTATTGCCCGAACTGCCCGTTTCTGAGCCAAAAATATCCTTTTAAGCGAAATAGACTACTTTTCGTGTCTAACGATCATTTACTTCAGATACCGTTCGAACAGAGAAAATGGCAACAATAAGTCCTTGAACAATATTCTGAACGTGGCTTTTTCAGGACAGTTTACTGTCTATATGAACACCTAGAAATTTGAACTGTCCAGTTTCACTAATCATATTCTCATTCTGTGAAATTAAAATGACGGTTTTGTTGAATTGTGTGTTAGAAACTGTAAAAACAGAGTGTTACTGTGATTTAGCGTTAGTTTATTTTCTACAAGCTATGAACTTATGAACTACACTATTTGAAACAGAGCCAATGTTGCACACAACATCCTTTACTACCAAGCTAGTAATGTCATGAGCAAACAGAAATATTTTAGAATTACCCATAACACTAGATGGCATATCATTTATATAAATAAGGAACAGGAGTGGAACCAACACTGATCCCTGGGGCACCCCTCGTTTGACTGTATCCCACTCAGACCTCACATCGCAGCCATTCTTAGCAGCTTTTGCTGTCTGTTGTTAAAGTAAGAAGTGAACCAATTGTGAGCTAGCCCTCGTATCCCGTAATGGTCCAACTTCTGAAGAAATATTTTGTGATCAACGCAATCAAACCCCTTAGTTAAATCAAGAAATATGCCTAGCTTTCGAAATCTTTTGTTTAATCCATCCAGTACCTCACAGAGAAAAGAGAATATAGCATTTTTCGTTGTTAAACGACTTCTAAAGCCGAACTGTACATTTTATAGCAAACTATGTGATATAAAATGATCAGTTATCCTTATATACACAGCCTTTTCAATAACTTTAGGAAACACTGATGGCATAGAAATAGGTCTAAAATTGTCTACATTATCCCTTTCTCACTTTTTATAAAGCGGTTTACTACTGAGTACTTTAATCGTTCAGGAAACAGGCCATTCTTAAAGGAAAAATTATAAATATGGTTAAGTACAGGGCTAAATGTGCAGCACAGTACTTAATATTCTGTTAGGCTCTCCATCATGTCCATGAGAGTCCTTAGTCATCAGTGATTTAATTATTGACTCACTCTCACCCTTGTCACTATCACAGAGGAGTATTTCAGACATCAATCTCGGCAAGCCATTTTCCAAGAGCGGTATATAATTCCCTGTAGAAAGTTTTTATTTAATTCACCAGCAACGCTCAGAAAATGATTGTTAAATACTGTACATATAGCTGACTTATCAGTAACAGAAATTTTATCGTCGACTCTGTGCTGCTGACCAGACACTTCCTTCACAACTGACTATATGGTTTTCAGTTTATCCTGTGAATTAGCTTGTCTATTTGTGTACCACAAACTTTTTGCCTTCCTAGTAACATTTTTAAGCACATTGTAATACTGTTTGTAATAGACTACTGTAGCTTGATTGTGACTACTTCCAACATCTTGATATAATTCCCTCTTTGTTCTACATGATATCTTTATCCCACTAGTCAGACACCCAGGCTCCCTTTTACTGCTAGAACCTCGTTTAGAACGTTCTAAAAAGCGACTCAAACAGCACGTGAAATGTGTTAACGAAAGCATTATATTTGTCACCTATGTTCTTGGCACCATAAACATGTTACCACTCTTGTTCCTTAACAAGGTTTAAAAAAACTCTCTGTTGCCGTTGGATTAGCTCTCCCACATAGTTTGTAATTATATGTGACATTTATTTGAGTACAAAAACCTTTCAGTGTTAGAATTTTTGCATCATGGTCTGAAAGGCCATTCACCCTTTTACTAACAGAATGCCCATCTAGTAATGAAGGAGGAATAAAAATATTGTCTATGGCTGTGCTACTGTTCCCTTGCACCCTAGTTGGAGAAAACGCATTCTCCATCAGATCGTATGACTTTAGGAGATCTAACAACATCCGTTTTCTTGCACAATCATATACAAAATTAATATTAAAGTCACCACTTATAACTACTTTCTGGTACTTCCTACAAAGTGAACCAAGAACCCTCACTAGCAGACATGCTCTGAAGTCAGAGTTAGCGGACCTATAAACAACAACAATTAGAAGTTTAGTTTCACTAAATTAAACTGCCTGCGCGTAACATTCATATATCTGTTCCGCGCAGTGCCGTGGTACGTCTGTGGACTCAAATGGAATACTGTTGTCTACGTACCTTCTGCATATGTTTTTAACTAATGTATTTCTGAGCGTAATTGTGCTATAACAGTCTGCAAACCCGTAACTTATTGCACATCAGCCATAACTGATCAACCTGATGGCGCTATTTATATAAAAATATAAAATATATAATTATGTATTAAATAATATATTAAAAATAGCCATCATTCCCGTGCGTATGCACTCCAAGCAAAGCCAGTATTTGCTGCCGTAAGAAAATGAAAAACCTACAGCTCCTTATGAACTTGTTTATTGTGTAGCTAAGGATTTCGGCGCTTCAGTGCGCCATCTTCAGGTCTTAGTTGATGCTGAAGGAGTCATTACGATCCATATATTCGCTGCATCAGTGTACCACATAAGTGGTTTACGCAAACTATCTGTAATGTCAGTGCCATTGATGGTTGGAGTGCTGACATCACAGTAAATCAGCTATGCTGGCCACTGATGCAACATATAAGAATCGTGATAACCCCTTCAGCATCAAGTAAGACCTGAAGATGGCACATTGAAGCGCCGAAACTGGTAGCTACACAATAAATAACATCATAAGGACGGCTGCAGGCGTTTATTTATTTTTTTTTTTCACTAGTGAACGTCCGTGGTCCCCAAGACCTCCAGTCAAAATGATGGGCATACAAAAAGTATCTGCTGCAGTCCTACCTTCAGCGCTGTGTCTCGTTCCGCTGCATCGCCCGAAGAGATGCACTGCGCCGGAAGAATGGTGTATTTATCTTGCCTGTTCTCCGAAGGAAGAATTATGTCTGGCTTGTGCTGGTTCCAAGTGCGGAAACGAAATACGAACATTCTCGAATAATGCCAGTCACCGTATAACACCCCAAATATCTAGAGCCCCTAATGACATCCCTTTAGTAGCAAATGATTTAAAAAAATTAGTTATTCTGACCTTGACGGGAGCTACTGGCAACGCTATTAAAAGTCTGACTAACAAAAATACTACGTAACTAACAACGTTTATTACGAGTAAAGAACTAAATGAAAGACTATCAGATGATACGAAGCATGAAACTCTAAATAAAGAATTCAAAATATATGCCTTACGAAGATTAACACCAAGACAAGATAAAGTGATCAGAGATAACATTTATCCAAGAAGAGAGTTGTAGCCGCATCGAGCTGTAAGTTCGCTGCGACTACAATGTAAAACTTCAGTGGAGATGTTAATTCGCTCTCTTGTAGAAGTTGCGATAACAGTACGCCTATTGACAGCTACTAGATTAGTTCAGACCGATCTAGAGTTTTAAAGCTTTTCCAGTATCGTCTTGCCGTAATAGTCAGAATTATGAACAGATGTAGGATAACAGTTACCGTTTAGCCAGACAGCGGAACAGTTATTACACGTGAAGGAAAAATAAGTGTTGTGATACTTAATCGATTCTGGGACTTAATCGTCGTGGTCTGTGATAGTCACAAACATTGATGTATACAGCAACATACCAACCGCCGACATAAACTCTACAAATAGCCTTGAGTAGGAAACATCTACACACGATGATGAAGAATTCACAGGTACGCCGTGTCGGAAGCTGTATTCAATGTTAGAACTGCTGTTGCAAATAGCTTCAATTTCCTGAATGACAGATAGGTGTGCTTTCCAGTGCAGTGGTTAGATAATTCAGAAGTTCAATAAACTCAGACATAACTTTAATGCTCCGTGTCGGCTACGTCATTTAATAGAACTTTACTGTATAGCTGTGCAATAATTAAAGGTGATTTAGTGACATTATTAACAGGAAACAGTAAGTTTACATCGAAATATGACGCCTTCTGTACGTTGTTAGAGAATACCTTATCTCTGGATTTACGACGTAGGAGTTGTTGAATTAGCACCGTAGCGACGCCTTAACGACGCTATAATACTTCACAAATCAGCGTCCTCGCAAGACTATAATGTTGCATCGGCTTGAACGATGGAACTTACAATTCGAGATATGATATTATCTACGTTCGAACATTCATTTGCAAACCAGGCATAAAGAACTACAGTTATCAAGTTTCGCGTAAGCTTATAAGCCCGTCGCTGACACGCGAAGGATATTTGGTTTATTGTTTCAGATAAAGAGAGTTGTTGCGGTACCGAGTGGTGCAGTCGCTGTGTGTGGCAGTAAAGAAGACTGACATCCTTCGAACACCATTGCTTCAATTATAAGCGAAGGGCCGCTTATACATTCCGGCGTGCTGCTCCATCGATACGCGGATATCTGTTAGGAGACAGAATCTGAAACTAATCAAACCAAGCGAGGAGTTTGTTTCAGCAGTTACAGATCGGAGTCGTCGCGATCGACGGACGCCG
Organism: Schistocerca piceifrons; assembly: GCF_021461385.2. Taxonomy (NCBI): domain Eukaryota; kingdom Metazoa; phylum Arthropoda; class Insecta; order Orthoptera; family Acrididae; genus Schistocerca; species Schistocerca piceifrons. Next base: position 334,629,147 of record NC_060144.1, read on the forward strand.
ACCTGTGTCCACCAGACTTGAACCACCATCCCCATCGAGCCGACACACACACACACACACACACACACACATGCACACACACACACACACACACACACACACACACACACACATACACACACACGCCACAACCGCTACACCGTCTTGGAAGACTGAGCGTTTTCTTCTCTTCCTAGCAAAGGAATTCCAGAGGATCTCAATACTGACAATATTTTATAACGTATTTTATTGGTCAGAATTGATGAAGCTGTGCGTGTCAGGTTCGTAGGGCGAGCAGGTGATAACATTCGAACACAGCAGCTTGATTTACTCAACTTTATTCAAATCATGTCTCATACGTGCTCATAAGAGGTCAGTGTCCTTGCAGTCTACTGACTGGTACGCCACCCGGAAGCCTGACGCGGAAACCCGGAAGCTGACGATAACAATAGGTACGGCCCGGCCGGTAAAAGACACACTTTTATTCCGCGTGGATAGCTGACGCGCGCGGGCGACGACCCGGCAGTGCAGACCTAGTGGGAAAGGAAATATGCTTTCCGTTCTGGAGGGTGAACGACACTTGCCAACGTCCTCATTCTCTTACACTACATTAAATTTTCTACACATATGTCCCATTCATTTTTTCTGTAAGGCCAACAGTTTGCACGCAACGTTCGAGAGTACTAAACATTGCGTGAAGATGGCATTCGCTATACCTTAGGTACTTCTGTAGGTGAACCTGTGATATTTCTGTGGCTTAGATGAGCACAAGTGTTCTACATCGCATTGCTCGTATCGACACATCGCATTGTTCGTATCGGCTCCCTCTACACCACTGTCGAAGGGTGTAAACAGTTATCGTTTACCCTCTACTGATAAACTAAGCTCATCGGAAAAGAAATTAGTCATATGCTCAAAAAAAGATATCGGTCGCTTTAGATCGCTGTAGATGATGTGGAACTGGTATCAGGCGATCACATGACCCTCACTGGTGATATTAGTTGTGCCAGTAAAATGATATGTAAACCACTTTGATCATGTTCGTCATCACAGCTGACAAATTAAGCTGTAAAAATTGCGCATCCTTTCTTTTAATGTACAGATATGTACTGAAACGTCCCCTTAGAAAAATTAAGAATGACTGTGCTGGTAAACTTCTACGTTATTTGATTTTCATACAGATGAGCAAAATTCAACATACTAAAACAGTTTTCCTTTACATATTCTGATCATCACTAAACTGACACACAATATTTTTAGCGCAACACAATCTGACTTTCAATAATCCCTACAAAGGAATGGCCCTGACTAACAATAACCTATACCTTTCATGAATCACTTACCTCACAAAAATCTTCGTTACTCGAACTACTGAAATACAGCGAGCGCCAATACTGCCAGCTAAATAAAAGATTCTAACTGCTGAAGACATTAACTACTCATAGGCATAGTTAGCAAATTAAAGATTTTGATAGAGAACAAACAATGTATTCACCTTAATAGTGTTCAAAAGACATCATATATCAATTCATGACATCCATCTTTACACATTTCCTTTTTCTGGCGGACACTCGTCCAGATCGTTCGCTTATAGTAACTTCTCAAAACCCTGGCATCTCTCTCTCCACATCCACATCTGCTGGCAGCTCACCTCCAACTGCTTCTCCTCTGCACACGGCACAGTCAGTGATTTTCATACAGAGCGCTACGTGGCGTTACCAACGTAAAAACCTAAACAGCCTACTTACAGTAGGCTCGCATTTAGTTTCTTAGCAACACACGACAACAGTTGCCAAGTTCAGTTTTTTTAATTCTTCTTTTGTATGTTCAGTGACAATACGTTGCCCGTTGTAATTACTTTTGTTCTGTAGTCGTGATCATTTCGTATAATGACTATTACTGTTTCTGTTATACACTGATCAGCCAGAACATTATGACCACCGACCTGCTATCGATATAAACCCGTCCAAGCGATAGCAGCGTCGCCTAGCGAGCAATGGTTGGTAATCAGACACACAGACGGTGCATTTAGTATCAGTGAGCGTGCTGCATATGTATAGAATGGGGAAGACGCGCGATCTGTCTGAGTTTGACCGAGGACGGATTGTGATGGCCCGAAGGCTCAGCACGAGCATTTCGGAAACTGGACGGCTTGTCGGGTGTTCAAGGAGTGCTGTGGTGAGTATTTCAACTCTTTGTGAACCAAGGTGAAACCATTTCCAGACGTCGTAGGTGGCCACCCCTCATTACAGATATCGGACGTCATAGGCTGGGTAGGCTGGCAAAACAGGACAGGCGGCGAAATGTGGTGGAACTAACATCAGACTGTAATGCTGGGTAGAGTGCAAGTGTGTCTGTATCACAGAGTGCACTGAACACCCTCAGCGGTGGCCTCCGCAGCCGACGATCCATGCATGTGCCAATGTTAACACCAACACATGCAAGTACGACTTAAATGGGTACGTGACCATCGGTACTGGACGTTGGCACAGCGGCAGAGCGTTGCTTGATCTGAGGAATCCCGATACCTTCTTCACCACGCCGAAGGGAGGAAGCGAATTGTCGTCTTCTCGGAGAGCAGCTCCTTGACACCTCTGCTGCGGCATGGAGACAAGCTGGCGACGGCTACATTATGCTCTGGGGAACATTCACATAGGCATCGACGGGTCCAGTGGAGCTCGTTATACGCACCTTGACTACCAAAGAGTGTCATACACTGCTCGCAGACCACGCACGCCCCATGATGGCGATCGTGTTTCCCGACGGCAGTGGCATTTTTCAACAAGATAATGCACCGTGTCACAAGGCCAGTGGTGTGATAAAGTGGTTCTAAGAACATAGCTGCGAGTTCCAATTGACATGCTGGCCCCTCAAGTCGCCAGCTGTGAACCTAGTCCAGCACATCTTGGACGTGATTGAACGTGGTGTTAGAGCTCATCGCCTTCCTCCCCAGGTGCCAACTCTCTCTAGCGACCTACCAAGGCATGATTGCTTCCATGCCGCTGTTATCCGTGCCAAAAGTGGTGATACCAACTGTTAGGCAGATGGTCATAATGTCCTGGCTGGTCAGTGCATGGTATGTAATTATTTCACAGTCGATCGTATAATAATTCGTATGGCTTTATCCACCCTATGACGATGCATCTTTGTGTACCCAATGGCCTTTGTTCCCTTCGACTGCAAATAATTGTAGCTAGTTTAAGAAAGCTCACTAGCTCACTAGCAACATACGACGAGAACCACAGTCTTGTTGCTTTAGCTCGTTTACATTTTAAGTGACATTTCACCTACGTTATTTATTACTTATGATCGTTTTATAAGATCTTGTTTAACTTTCCTGATGTACTTTATATAGTTAAATTTGTAAGTGCATTTTATAATTATTCATTTACTGTCAGATTTATCAAACGTCCATACAGTTTGGTGAAAGCATTGTTACCTGTTCCCTCGTTATTGTGCATAAGTGTTGTTAACATTTGTTCGCATCTATTTTTCAATTGCTTTCATTAATTTTGTGGTGATTTTTTATTCTTTACTATCATTTCTGTACTTGTACATACACTCCTGGAAATTGAAATAAGAACACCGTGAATTCATTGTCCCAGGAAGGGGAAACTTTATTGACACATTCCTGGGGTCAGGTACATCACATGATCACACTGACAGAACCACAGGCACATAGACACAGGCAACAGAGCATGCACAATGTCGGCACTAGTACAGTGTATATCCACCTTTCGCAGCAATGCAGGCTGCTATTCTCCCATGGAGACGATCGTAGAGATGCTGGATGTAGTCCTGTGGAACGGCTTGCCATGCCATTTCCACCTGGCGCCTCAGTTGGACCAGCGTTCGTGCTGGACGTGCAGACCGCGTGAGACGACGCTTCATCCAGTCCCAAACATGCTCAATGGGGGACAGATCCGGAGATCTTGCTGGCCAGGGTAGTTGACTTACACCTTCTAAAGCACGTTGGGTGGCACGGGATACATGCGGACGTGCATTGTCCTGTTGGAACAGCAAGTTCCCTTTCCGGTCTAGGAATGGTAGAACGATGGGTTCGATGACGGTTTGGATGTACCGTGCACTATTCAGTGTCCCCTCGACGATCACCAGTGGTGTACGGCCAGTGTAAGAGATCGCTCCCCACACCATGATGCCGGGTGTTGGCCCTGTGTGCCTCGGTCGTATGCAATCCAGATTGTGGCGCTCACCTGCACGGCGCCAAACACGCATACGACCATCATTGGCACCAAGGCAGAAGCGACTCTCATCGCTGAAGACGACACGTCTCCATTCGTCCCTCCATTCACGCCTGTCGCGACACCACTGGAGGCGGGCTGCACGATGTTGGGGCGTGAGCGGAAGACGGCCTAACGGTGTGCGGGACCGTAAGCCCAGCTTCATGGAGACGGTTGCGAATGGTCCTCGCCGATACCCCAGGAGCAACAGTGTCCCTAATTTGCTGGGAAGTGGCGGTGCGGTCCCCTACGGCACTGCGTAGGATCCTACGGTCTTGGCGTGCATCCGTGCGTCGCTGCGGTCCGGTCCCAGGTCGACGGGCACGTGCACCTTCCGCCGACCACTGGCGACAACATCGATGTACTGTGGAGACCTCACGCCCCACGTGTTGAGCAATTCGGCGGTACGTCCAGCCGGCCTCCCGCATGCCCACTATACGCCCTCGCTCAAAGTCCGTCAACTGCACATACGGTTCACGTCCACGCTGTCGCGGCATGCTACCAGTGTTAAAGACTACGATGGAGCTCCGTATGCCACGGTAAACCGGCTGACACTGACGGCGGCGGTGCACAAATGCTGCGCAGCTAGCGCCATTCAACGGCCAACACCGCGGTTCCTGGTGTGTCCGCTGTGCCGTGCGTGTGATCATTGCTTGTACAGCACTCTCGTAGTGTCCGGAGCAAGTATGGTGGGTCTGACACACCGGTGTCAATGTGTTCTTTTTTCCATTTCCAGGAGTGTAATAGCAGCGCGTTTAACACAGCTGGGTTTCAGTTGTCAATACACGATTGAAATAACTTTTTTAGTTATTTTAGCCTTCCACATGTTCTGTGTCAACACGATTTTTAATTATCACTTTTATTCATTGCCCACGATCAATGTGTGAAGACATTTTTTTTTCTATGTTGTACGCAGTTACTTTATAATCATTCGTTTAACCAGGCACTCACTTTCTCGTCTGTCTAACATCTGCACATCCTTTGGCATCCCTTCTTTTATTTCAAAGGAAATTCAACACATCTGTAAGAAATTCACCACATCTAGCTTTTAATTTGTTAGCAACACACGAGGAGTACCCAGTTTAGTCTTTTAATTCTTTTATCGGCTTAATGAAAACACGTTCTTTGTTGTAGCAACTTTTATTCTGTAGTCATGACCATTTTGTATGATCATAATTAGTCGTTTCGTAATGTTTCATGACTATAAAATCGACTGTATAAAAAATTGTATACCCATAACAACCTACTGGCTTGTAACCACTGCCAAGTGCGCTCTTCCATTGTCAATTATTATAACAATTATAACACAACTCGCCTCTAATTTTATTAATAACATATGACGTAAAACACCAGATTGGTTACTTTAGCTCTTTTACATGTTCGATGACAGTGCGTCTCCTGTAATTACGTTATTCATGACTTACGAGATCATAATTACCGTTCCTGGCAGATTTCATACAATTACTTTGCAACTGTATTTTATAATTATTGGCTTACCTGCTGTCGTCCGTGTCAAATGACAACGCAGTTTGGTGTAAGATTGGTAACTGTTTCCTTGCTGTTGTGCATAACTGTGTTTTTAAGCTATGGTGGCATTTCTTTTTAATTGCAGACAACCTTGTGCGTAGGGCAACCACAGCTGTGGATAGTCAACTTGGTTATTCATACACCGTTATAAGCTGTATTTAGTCCTTTATTATGAGATCGGTATCGGTTTCGTGGCACTAAAAGCCACTGTTTCAGGTGAAAATCAATATAACGGTAAATCCAGAAGGAATGACAACCCTGAGCTATACAATGGATGGTAAATTATTTTAAGATTTTAGAAATTTTTAAAAATGTTGAAAACTTTTACAGAGATTATCAAAATGTTAGTACTCAGATAACTAAAACATTAGAGCGGGAAAGCTCGGAACCTTTTTGCTCAACATTCGTTGTATGATTTGTTTGTGACCCATCCACTATATTAGAATCCGGCTGTTTTATTCAATGACATACCACCTTTTAGCGGTGTTTTGTCCTGACGGACAACGAATGTTGGGTAAAAAGGTTCCGAGCTTTTCCGCTCTAATGTTTTAGTCACATGAGCATTAACATTTTGATACGTGTAAAACTTTTTAATATTTTTTAAAAAAATTTAAGATCTTAAATAATTTACCATACCACTGTGTATCTCAGGATTGTTATTCATTTTGGATTTATTGTTACACAGATGTTCATTTGAAGATGTGGTTTTCAGTGCCACGTAACCGGTAGTCATTCAGTAATATTGGACTAAATACCGCTGTAGCGGTTTATTAATACCCAAGATCTTTTTCAATTGATTTGATTAACTGTGTAGTGGTTTTTTATTCTCTAATATCAATTCTGTGCTTGTGGTTTTGTCACTGATTGTAACAATTATGATCGCACAGCCGACTATCGCACTCGACACAGACCAGGTGCTATGCCTACGTGTTTACCTCTCTCGTGGAGCAGCCCCGTCTTGGCATGTTACTGTACGCAGCATGCTGTATCTACTCGCCATACTTTCGCCGGATTGTTGGCAATACGTTTGTGGTAATTGTTTCTGGATTTGGTCTTTAACATTACATTCGGCAACAAGACCATTTAGATCGTGACTTAAACACGACTCGGTGAGGACCTGGTACAGGTCTGTCAGTGCGAGTGGCTATGTTATTTGTTAAGATACCGTATCTTTACCCTAATTTCCTGTTTTGTTGAACTGCAGGCAATCTGTAGATGTTTTGAGAACTACCGGTCGTAGCACAAGAATGTGTAATTATGCATCTGAGGTGGTTTTCATTCATCACCAGAGGAAGTGGTACGTGTGTTCCTGTCGGTGGTACGGAAACAGTGCAGTAAGACGGATCGAAGTACAGACGTGACAGCATGGCAAATACGTGTTGTCGCCCACGGCCACAACGTGAAAGAGGTTCCTAAATTTATTGTTGCATCAAAGTGGACTAAGCATCCTGTCTACAAGGCAGCAGTGCGCCACGCGCAGCCATGTAACATCTCAACTACACTCCTGGAAATGGAAAAAAGAACACATTGACACCGGTGTGTCAGACCCACCATACTTGCTCCGGACACTGCGAGAGGGCTGTACAAGCAATGATCACACGCACGGCACAGCGGACACACCAGGAACCGCGGTGTTGGCCGTCGAATGGCGCTAGCTGCGCAGCATTTGTGCACCGCCGCCGTCAGTGTCAGCCAGTTTGCCGTGGCATACGGAGCTCCATCGCAGTCTTTAACTCTGGTAGCATGCCGCGACAGCGTGGACGTGAACCGTATGTGCAGTTGACGGACTTTGAGCGAGGGCGTATAGTGGGCATGCGGGAGGCCGGGTAGACGTACCGCCGAATTGCTCAACACGTGGGGCGTGAGGTCTCCACAGTACATCGATGTTGTCGCCAGTGGTCGGCGGAAGGTGCACGTGCCCGTCGACCTGGGACCGGACCGCAGCGACGCACGGATGCACGCCAAGACCGTAGGATCCTACGCAGTGCCGTAGGGGACCGCACCGCCACTTCCCAGCAAATTAGGGACACTGTTGCTCCTGGGGTACCGGCGAGGACCATTCGCAACCGTTTCCATGAAGCTGGGCTACGGTCCTGCACACCGTTAGGCCGTCTTCTGCTCACGCCCCAACATCGTACAGCCCGCCTCCAGTGGTGTCGCGACAGGCGTTAATGGAGGGACGAATGGAGACGTGTCGTCTTCAGCGATGAGAGTCGCTTCTGCCTTGGTGCCAATGATGGTCGTATGCGTGTTTGGCGCCGTGCAGGTGAGCGCCACAATCAGGACTGCATACGACCGAGGCACATAGGGCCAACACCCAGCATCATGGTGTGGGGAGCGATCTCCTACACTGGCCGTACACCACTGGTGATCGTCGAGGGGACACTGAATAGTGCACGGTACATCCAAACCGTCATCGAACCCATCGTTCTACCATTCCTAGACCGGCAAGGGAACTTGCTGTTCCAACAGGACAATGCACGTCCGCATGTATCCTGTGCGACCCAACGTGCTCTAGAAGGTGTAAGTCAACTACCCTGGCCAGCAAGATCTCCGGATCTGTCCCCCATTGAGCATGTTTGGGACTGGATGAAGCGTCGTCTCACGCGGTCTGCACGTCCAGCACGAACGCTGGTCCAACTGAGGCGCCAGGTGGAAATGGCATGGCAAGCCGTTCCACAGGACTACATCCAGCATCTCTACGATCGTCTCCATGGGAGAATAGCAGCCTGCATTGCTGCGAAAGGTGGATATACACTGTACTAGTGCCGACATTGTGCATGCTCTGTTGCCTGTGTCTATGTGCCTGTGGTTCTGTCAGTGTGATCATGTGATGTATCTGACCCCAGGAATGTGTCAATAAAGTTTCCCCTTCCTGGGACTATGAATTCACGGTGTTCTTATTTCAATTTCCAGGAGTGTATTTTCGGGAGGAGCATTCGCAAGGGGACTGCGCACAGTGGACATTTCGAGTCATTCACTTTGCAAAACGTCATTGTTGACAGCAATACATAAAGCAGCACGTCTTCAACTGTCCAAATAACACAGAAATTGGGCGGTAACTGACTGGAAGCGTACAATGTGATCCGACGCTTCGAGACTATCCCTCTCTTGAAATGATGTAAGAAGTCTGGTGGCATCTCGCAGCGAACTGACCCACTTAATCACCTGACCATATAAAAAGTCTCAGAGAGTTTGGAGTAGGGGTGAAACATAGCAGCCAATAACGCCACGGTTTGGTTCCTCTGTTATCGTCAATGATTTAGCTGTATGTGGCACATCTCAAAAAATTAGTGGACGCTCTAACCGGTCGGATCACGGTTTTTTCAGGACCGGAGTCGGTGCTACACGGCATTAGTGTTACGTAAAAAATGCGTGTTTGAACCATCAGCTATCTTTATTTTATACTCGCATATCTATCGGTTTAGATCTTGGACCATCTTCACGGATGCTATCCAAAGACACAAATAATTATATGTAACATACAGATTGCGTTAACTGTTCTTTACAAAGAAGTGCAAAATAACATGAATACTTACAAGGCTTAAAATGTTTTAAGCCACCATATTGCATTAGTCATTACTTAAAATGTGTAATGCATGCCATGAGTAAAAATATATGACACAGGACTTTAAAATCAAACATACGAATACTAAATGTATACAGAGCAGTATACACAGTAGTGTTATGTCTCTTGAGGAGAGGGAGCAGGAGGGCAAATCGTTTGTCCTGTGTACTTAATCAAGAAACTGTGTTTTAATACAAAACTGCATTTGCTGTGGGTTCACAGTCGAAAAAAAATTCTTTGAAAGACTTCATCATTGACTTACGTTTATTAGAGTTGCAATGTTAACATTTCAAGTTTTTTATCATTTTCAAGTGGGCAAAAGGTGCTGTAAGCACAGCAGGAGTCATCAGTAAAAGGAATGAAAAAGACATGAGCCTCTAGCGCTCGTGTCAGCCTTAGTCACTTACACCATTATTATGGCAGAAACTTTTAAACAGACACGAAATAAAAAAAAAAAAAAGGTTCAAGTGGCTCTGAGCACTATAGGACTTAACATCTGAGGTCATCAGTCCCCTAGAACTTAGAACTACTTAAACCTAACTAACCTAAGGACATCACACACATCCATGCCCGAGGCAGGATTCGAACCTGCGACCGTAGCGGTCACGCGGTTCCAGACCGAAGCGCCTAGAACCGCACGGCCACACCGGCCGGCCACGTAATAAAACTCGCTCTTACTGCACATGTGAGTAACGAACAGTATACTGGTTAAACCAGGAGAGAAAGAACTTCAGCGAATTTACGCCAACCTTAGGGAATTATCTTGCGGAACAATAACCAGTAAAGGAAAAATGCACATATTCATAAAAAAAAAACGTAACAAGAATGTGATGTAAAGTATATATGCACACAATATACAGTGCCAGTAAAAGTCATTAATGATATTAATTAGAGATATCAAAAATGTATTTCTGATGAAAAGTGATTTCTAAGAACAATGTACAATGATTTACACGTGTACCATGACTCTTTGCCTGGAGCCCGGAGTAGGGCACTACCCTAGTGGAAGGTTCTTGATAAACATAAAGGAAGTAAATATAAACTTCTCCAAAGTCGAAAGAAAATTAGAATTGTATTGTATCTTATTAAGTAATTCCTTTTTTCATAGTCGATGTTTGTGGAAAGCCTGCAGTCGTATTATTCATGATTTAAATGATGAAACACTGTACCAGTTATGTATTTGTTTATGCTTCTCAGGATGCGTTTCGAGAATTTATTCTCGATTACCAAATGCATCTATGAACATAAGTACTTTGTGTGACGTTTGCATGTGTATGTTTCTGCCTCTCTTGCAATATAATAGTCTTTTTGAGGTTATATAGGTATGAGAAAAACGGACAAAATAAGTCTTAGGATGTTTGTTACATGCTATTGTTAGAAGTATTATTTTTGTCTGTTTACTTATAGGTATTGTACCTCTTCCATAACGCAGAATACCACACATAAGCAAACCGTCAGTCACAATGTTTGGCTTTGCAGTCAAAGTATGTTATGAAGATATTATGACAGAATGATTTCACAAAGCGTTTGGATACTGTCCGAGGTGTTACATTTTCTGTAGATAACAGTATTGACGTAAACATGCAACTTTCAAATATTATTTTACTTCTAACGACTATTATTGACAGAATAGAGCATAATCGATAATTTAAAAGCAGTGTGAGTGAGGGCTTGCGTTTGTGTGGTATTCTGCGTAGTGGAGGACGCACAGCACCTGTAAGCCATGAGATGTATTCACAATTGCGAATATGGGCAGCCATCAGCTGTATAATGGAACGACAACAATGCAACTTATTGCCGGACCGGGTCTCGAGCCCAGATTTCCCGCTTATCTGAGCAGTCGCCTTACCATTAAGCTATTCGAGCACGACTCACGCCCAGACCCAAGCTGCCATATGTTGTTAACCATGTGTCTACAACCTATGTATATTCCCGTAAAGGCGAGATATTTTCTTGAAAGTCGCTTGCCCGTTGTCGACAGATAAATACGATATTGCAGTGGCTGTGTTATTCCGAATCAGAGTGCAATGTTTATTTGCAAATGCGTGCATTATAACATGCAAGCGTGGATGCATGTCCAAAGGAACATTGCATCGTAATTCGGAATAACACAGGCACTGCAATATCGTACCCGTAAGTAGACAGACACAAATATTCCTTCTAACATTTTCATATAAAAAACGTCACAAGATTATTGTATCCTATTTTTCGACTGCATTATGACCTCAGAAGTGCAAGAGAGATAGAAATACACATGCAAAAATCGCACAAAATACTTCCGTAAATATTTGCACCTGACAATGAGAATAAATTCTCGAAACGCATCGTGCTAAGCATAGAAAAATACGTAACTGGTGCAGTGTTTCATTATTTAAATCGTGTATCTTATTAGTCACTCATTCAACAAATTATCTAAAATCAAAGTTTAAATATGCCTGTTAACAGAATGACAAGTATCAACGTTAAATAAGAAAAGGCATCACCACGGACAGGATTACTGTTAAAATTACGAGAGCGTACGCTGCGAGAAGAGTAAGGCAACGTTTTATTTCCTCCCACGCACATCTCGCTAAACGACCACGGTGGTATAATGTGAGGCTGCCCGACACTCTTCTCAAATTCAAGAGATGTAATGGTGCAACTAGAAATACCCTACGCCACACACTGTAAGATGGCTTACGGAGTGTTGGTGAAGAAGAGCATTTAGTTATATTATAGATATTATTCTCTGATACTTAACAGCGAATTTATAATAATTATTTAGATTTATTGTAAGAAGTTCGTACCGTTACAAGTAATATTCCTATTTATTTATTTTAGATTTCTTATTCTTTTATATGAAGATTCGGTGGCAGTCGATGGTATGTGCACGACAGCAATTCAGATAATATCCAGCTGTTGAAAGAATGTTGTTGTTGTTGCTGCTGTTGTGATTTCGTTTCGAGGAATAGGTTGATGCTTCTTAATGCTAGTTCATCCTGAGCATATCAGTTCATCTTTGCATACCTGTTGCAACCTACATCGATTTCGACATTTTTATTGCATTCTATTGCATTCTATCCTTTGCCTTCCTCCACAACTGTTACCCCCCTCCCCCCCCCCCCCTTCTCACCACCCACACGCTTCCCACCATTACCAAATTCACGGTTACTTGATGTTTCAAGATATATCCTGTCAACTGATCCCTGTCACACCGTTGTGCCACAAAGATCCGTAATCTGGTTCAATACATCATTAAAACTTGTTCGATCAACATAACGGATCTTCAGCATACTCAGGATGTGTCGCATTTCAAAAGCTTCTATTCACTTCTCTGAGCTCTTTATTGTCCACGTAACACTTGCATGTAAGGCTACACGCCAGTCAAAAACCTTCAGAAAGGAACAAGAAAAGTAAAACCCCTGCCGCCAGTAATGGGTTACAGTCAACTAATGTTACAGCTGTCTGCGTTTCTAGTATTTAATTGTGTAGCAGTAGAATAATGTATTTAATTATATTCTGAACAAAGCATGAGCCAACTTCGAGACCAGACACCCGATCCACAATTTCAGTATTAAAAGATTACGTGATACCTCATGGCATACAGAATGGTTTGCTTTATTGAGAATCTTTACGGGACGCCATATGGCGAGCAAATAAAATAACTTTCATCTTCCTAAATAGCGTTGCACTTGTATCAGAACCCTGAAGTCCAATTCGTCATATAGCTGTTAATGATTCGATGAAGATAGTACAATACAGTAGTAATAATTACGCTTAACTACCACCACTACTGCGTAGTGCGAGCACTATCACCACAACACACTCACAATAATCGTCGCACAGTGATCAGTGTAACTCTTAAGCTGGGTGTAGTAGAAAAAGCACGCAATTCAGTACACGCTCTATGATCAAAAGTATTCGGACTCGCCTATGTAATGCGGAATCGACCACTAGATGTCACGAGGAGAGGAGCCGCCAATATAAACGGAGGCGGGAAGTACTGTGCAAGTCTTTACAGAATTCTGTACAGCGTAACTTAAATAAATAGTTAGGATATGATGCTTGCTTCTATCAGCATGACAATCCACCCTGTCATAAACCAGAAAATGTGAGGTCATGGTTTGTAGATAATAACAGTCCTGAAATGGTCTGAGCTGTCCAGAGTCCCGGCCTGAAATCAAAGGGAAGCCAATGGAATGATTAAGAATGCCGACTTCGTTTCAGACCCTAGAGTCGAACATCACTGCCTTCTCTGGTTTCGTCCTTGAGGAAGAATAAGCTGCCATTCCTCCAAGACATTCATACACATGAAACTTCCTGGCAGATTAAAACTGTATGCCGGACCGAGACTCGAACTCGGGATCTTTGCCTTTCGCGGCCAAGTGCTCTACCAACTGAGCTACCCAACCACGACTTACGACTCGTCCTCACAGCTTCAATTCTGCCAGTACCTCGTCTCCTACCTTCCAAACTTCACAGAAGCTCTTCTGCGAACCTTGCACAACTAGCACCCCTGCAAGAAAGGATGTTGCGGAGATATTGCAGAGTGTAAATCTAATTCTGGAAACATCCCCAAGGCTGTGGTTAAGCCATATCTCCGCAATATCCTTTCTTCGAGGAGTGCTAGTTAGCCGTCCTTGTGACCGAGCGGTTCTAGGAGCTTCAGTCTGGAACCGCGCAACCGCTACGGTCGCAGGTTCGAATCCTGCCTCGGGCATGGATGTGTGTGATGTCCTCAGCTTAGTTAGGTTTAAGTAGTTCTAAGTTCTAGGGGTCTGATGACCTCAGATGTTAAGTTCCATAGTGCTCAGAGCCATTTGAACCATTTTGAGTGATAATTCTGCAAGGTACGCAGAACAGCTTCTGTGAAGTTTGGAAAGTAGGAGACGAGGTACTGGCAGAATTTAAGCTCTGAGGACGCGTCGTGAGTCGTGCTTTGGTAGCTCAGTTGGTTGCCGGCACGGTAGCTCAGTGTGTTCGGTCAGAAGATTATCTGCCCTCTGTAATAAAAAAACTGAGTGAATGGATCAACAATGAACTTGAACCGGTGTCCTGGGACGTCCGCTCTGAGCAATTACAACGAACAATAACGATGAAAATGAGATTAAAAAAGTTGGTAGAGCACTTGCCTGTGAAAGGCAAAGGTCCCGGGTTCGGGGCTCGGCACACAGTTTCAATCTGCCACGAAGTTTCATATCAACGCACACTACGCTGCAGAGTGAAAATCTAATTATGGATTCATACATATCTTCAAAAATGTCCCCAATAGGGTTCAGATACAGTTGACCCAATAGTGTAAGAAAGCGACGGATTTTTTAAAGTAGCGTATCTTGTGCTACGTGAGCCTGACATATATCCGTTTAGTGACAATCATTATTACACTGCGCAGAATTAGTTTTTGTCTAGATCTTCTCTGTGTCAATCTGTACCTGGAGGCGACCGTTCTTTCATGGTGAGATCTACTGGACACGAAGAATGAAGAAATACGTATCTCTCCGCAACAAGCCAGGTTCTGTTACTTTGATAACCAAACATTTTGTTGTTTCAGGCAAAATCTTTGAGAATACAATCCTCATCTTTCAAGTTTCTTCCCAGCTAATGTCGTATTTCTCCTCAGTATGGTGTACGCGACTGACAAGGAATGCATGTCCCGGTTCTTCACTATTAATAAATAATACCTTCTTGGAGCCGGACGAGGGAACGTGGGCACATGCTGAGATCTTAAGTTCTGCATTTTGTATGTGTATGAAATGTTATCAGTCTTAACTGCTAAGGTCATCAGTCCCTAAGCTTACACACTACTTAACCTAAATTATCCTAAGGACAAACACACACACCCATGCCTGAGGGAGGACTCGAACCTCCACCGGGACCAGCCGTCTGCATTGTTGCTGGATCAACGGCAGATGGGTCGGCTACATTACTACGGACGTCTCGAATAAGGAATGCGCCAAGGTCTGAAATAATTACGTGTTAAGAGTGTTCTTCGTGGAATTCGTTCGGTCAATACATCGACCAGGAGCTTTAATTAGAAATCTGACATTGCCGTGCTTCTTAAATGCCTCACTTTACCTGCACCTACACAGCGTAATACTTCTGCCGTTTGAGGGGAACATATTACAAGATTCATTTTGTTTATTCTGATCTATTTCAAAAGCAATTCTAGGTTGTCCTTTTGCGAAAAAGTACACCAAGTAATCACTATTAAGTAGTCACTACATTTAAAGGTATACTAAGTATAATGATGCGCTATTCACGCTAGAACCTCGTTCCAAAGTAGATGGACGTACTTGAAGCAGTGTCATAATGTATGTAGCCCTCGTGAAACTTGTCTTCAAAATTAGCTCACATATCTGTATAACAGTACTATCAGTAATTATAGTAAGCCCGCCCGGTTAGCCGTGCGATCTAACACACGGCTTTCCGGATTGGGAAGGATCGCCTGGTCCCCGGCATGAATCCGCCCGGCGGACTTTTGTCGAGGTCCGGTGAGCCGGCCAGTCTGTGGATGGTTTGTAGGTGGTTTTCCATCTCCCTCGGCGAATGCTGCCTGGTTCCCCTTATTCCGCCTCAGTTACACTATGTCGGCGATTATTGCGTAAACAAGTTCTCCACGTACGCGTACACCACCATTACTCTACCACGCAAACATCTGGGATACACTCGTCTGGTGTGAGACGTTCCCTGGGGGGGGGGGGGGGGGGGGGCACCGGGGGCTGAACCACACAATAACTCTGAAAGAGTGGTTCGGTGTGAGACGGCGGAGGTGTGAAGTGGACTGCGGTAGTCGTCGTGGGGTTGTGGACCACTGTGGCTGCAGCGGGGACGGAGCCTCTCCATCGTTTCTAGGCCCCCGGTTAACATACAATACAATACAGTACAATACAACTATAGTAATGTGATAAAAGTCATGGGATACCTCCTAATATCATGTCGGACCTCATTTTGGCCGTCATAGTGCAGCGGCTCCACGTGGCATGGACTCAGCGAGTCATTGGAAGATCCCTGCAGAAATAATGAAACAGGCACACTGTATAACCGTCCATAGTTGCTAATGTGTTGCCAGTTCAGGTTTTCGTGCACAGACTGACTTCTCGGTTATGTCCCATAAATATTCAGTGGATGGCCATACCATTCGCTTAAATTTTCCAGAAATTCTTCGAACCAATCGTGGACAATTCTGGCCCGGCGACACGGTGCTTTGTCAGCCATGGAATTTCCATCGTTGTTTGGGAACGTGAACTCCATGAATGGCTGCAAATGCTCTCCAAGTAGCCAAACATAACCATTTCCAGTCAATGATCGATTCAGTTGGACTAGAAAGTCCAGTCCGTTCCATATAAAATAGCCCACGCCGGAATGGAGCCACAACCAGCTTGCATAGCGTCTTGTTGACAACTTGGGTCCATGGCTTCGTGGGGTCTGCGCCACACTCTAACCCTGCCATCAGCTCTAACCAACTGAAATCGGTACTCATCTGACCATGCCATGGTTTTCCAATCTTCTAGGTTCCAACGTATATGCTGACGAGCCCAGGACAGGCGCTGCAAGCGATGTCATGCTGTTTGCAAAGGCCGTCGCATCGGTCAACTGCTGCCATAGCACATTAACGCCAAATTTTACCGTACTGTCCCGACATATACGTTCGTTGTACGTCCCACAAGGATTTATGCTGTTATTTCACGCAGTGTTGCTTGTCTGTTAGGGCAATTCTACGCAAACGACGCTGTTCTCAGTCGTTAAGTGAAGGTCATCGGTCATTGCATTACCCGAGGTGAGAGGTGATGCCTGAAATGTGGTATTCTCGGCGCACTCTTGACACAGTGGTTCTCGGAATATTGAATTCTCTAACGATTTCCGAAATGAAATGTCCCTTGTGTTTGGCTCGAACTACCATTCCGCGTTCGAAGTCTGTTCATTCCTATTGTGCGGCCAAAAACGCGCCGAAAACCTTACCACAAGAATCACATGAGTACAAATGGCAGCTTCCCCAGTGCACTGCCCTCTTATATCTCGTATACGCAATACTGCCGCCTTCTGTCCATGTTCATATCGCTACCTCATGACTTTTGCTAACTCTGAGGAACAATAAAGTCCTCCAACATTCAGTCTCCGTGTGCTATGTATAGGGACACAGCCAATCACCTTGTCGTTTGAAACTTGTGAGGTCGTGCGGTAGCGTTCTCGCTTCCCACGCCCGGATTCCCGGGTTCGATTCCCGGCGGGGTCAGGGATTTTCTCTGCCTCGTGATGACTGGGTGTTGTGTGCTGTCCTTAGGTTAGTTAGGTTTAAGTATTTCTAAGTCCCATAGTGCTCAGAGCCATTTTTTTGAAACTTGTGATATATTACATTAATAGTGTGAAAATAGTTCCTGCTACATTTTTATAAGGAATGAAAATTTCTAATGGTTTGAACAGATAACATTACTAAATTTGTGTGTATGGATATGTATACTGAGGTGACAAAAGTCTTGAAATATCTCTCAGTATCGTGTCGAGCCTCCTTCTGGCCGGCGTAATGCACCAGCTCGACGTGACATGGACTCACCAAATCGTTGAAGACCCTTCTAGAAATACTGAGTCTTGCTGCTTCTATAGACGTCCATAAATGAGAAAGTGTTGCTGCTGTAGGAGTTTGTGCTCGAACTAATATCTCCATCATGTACCATAAATGTTCGATGGGATGCACGGAGGGCCATCTGGATGGTCCACTCATTCGCTCGAAATGTCCAGAATGTTCTCCAAACCAATCACGAAAAATTGTGGCCTGGTGACATACCGCATTGCCACCCATAAATATTCCATTGTTGTTTGGCTCCAGGTAGCTGAACGAAGCCAACTCCAGTCAATCATCGGTTCAGCTAGACCAGAGAACCCAGTCCATTCCATGTAAACACAGCTTACGCCATTATGGAGGCACCTCCTGCTTGCACAATGCCTTAACAAATTGGGTCTATGGTTTCGTGCGGTCTGCGACACACTCAAACCCTACCATCAGCTCTGACCAACAGAAATAGGGATTCATCTGCACAGGGTCCAATCTTTATGGTCATGTGCCCTGGAGAGGCAAGAGCAGTTAGCAATGGCATTCGAATCGGTTGTCTGCTGCCATAACCCGTTAACGCCTAATTTCGCCGCATTGTCGTAGTGGAGACTTTCATCTTCATACCTAATGTTCCTAGTTCCTTGGAATATTATACACTGCTTCTATCATCCCTTAATACACTATCCATCAGTGATACTGATATACTTTTTCTCCACCGACCAACATATGTTACAGTATGGTAGTGTATATTACTTCACTTACCCGTCAACATTTTCTGCTGAAGTTAAAGCGTTGCGCTATTTTTTGTCACTCATCTTGTAAACTTTGTCTCATGGTTCCGTCACACGCTATGTTTTTCAACCTGTACGAGAGTGACTTTGCCGGAATAAGTGGGTATTCGACCGTACTCAGTATAGAACATTTTTTTCATATATATCACACTTCTCTTCAGACTTGTACCTATTGCTCAAGGCAGTTCAGTATCGACGAAAAATCAGAACATACGCGGAATCAGCATTATTAAATCGCTACAAAAATGTAGAATATTAATCGCCTGACTTTCATTGCCCGTTTTCCAGACCGAATTGTCTAAAGACGAACAATTAAAAAAAAAAAGTTCAAATGTCTCTGAGCACCATGGGACTTAACATATGTGGTCATCAGTCCCCTAGAACTTAGAACTACTTAAACCTAACTAACCTAAGGACATTACACACATCCATGCCCGAGGCAGGATTCGAACCTGCGACCGTAGCGGTAGCGCGGTTCCAGACTGGACCGCCTAGAACCGCTCGGCCACTCCGGCCAGTTACGAACAATTCAGTTAAAACTTTCAGTACTTCTAGAAGTACCAACTAGACAACGCTGGGTCGTCCTTATGATACGTCCGTTACTCTTGCTTTAAAACTGACATCACTGTAACTTTGAACTGAACATCGTGCGTTTTCATAAACACTTGTGAGTTACAGGTTTCACAATATGGTTCCCTATTATTCATGTTGATACTAAATTGTATTTATTGTCGATTTATATCTCACTGCCGGGTTTATTTTTATTATATTATTAATTTGCTGAGACTTTCCCAAGGGTTCAGGTTTCTGAATTGCGAATGTTTTAAAACTGATTATACTCATGTTGTCAGCTGTTCAGGGATTCTTATTAAAAATAATCGGGAAAGAACACGTTGTTTCTGATACATACGAGACAACATCCGCCCACAACGAAGGACCCACTACGAGTCTATCGCAGTAAGAATCGTCGTCAGTTTTAAATTATAAAAGTCACTCGATGTTCTCGTACACTTAAAGCGAAGGCTTCCCTCTTACGCCAAAAATACCGTGCAAAGAAACTGAGACCAAGAGATTTATCTCATTTGGTATGTACTATTTCGTTGGTGAGAGAAGATGTCCGCTGCAGGTTGTAAGAGAAAGGGAAAAGAACTAGTTGGGACATTCATTGAGAAGGAAGTGCTTGCTAGCAGATGCTTTGGAAGGATTGGTTTGTGGGAGAAGACTGAGAGGAAGAAGGAGATACAAGATGATAGACGACATAAAGGGAAGAGGAAGTTATGAAGATTTGAAGAGGATGGCAGAAGACCGGACAGCCTGGAGAACTACCGTGTGAAAACCTACCTTTTGGCAGAACACTGATGATGATGATGATGGTATATACTATCTGATATTCGGACACCTACCTACTAGTGGACAATAATATTGGGTGTTTTCACCATTCGCCTTGATGACGGCTGGAATTATGACACATACAGTGAAGTGTCTGAATCTATGTGGAAAAATGACAGCTCATTATTCCTCAAGAGCCGAAGGATACTGGACGTTGGGTTCTGCAGGGAAGCGTCTGTTAGGACTGAGTAGAAAAACGTGGCGTATGAGGAGCTTTGTACATAATTCTTTTTAACTCAATTCACATAGTCGTTTTGTAGCTGAACAGCTGGTAGCACTTTAGAGCTCATGAGTGATTGCTTCCGCGGATTATTTACAAACATTGTCCGCAGTGTTTTAGCTGTGGTTGTTCCTTCGCGGTTCCACTTCACATTCCCGTCGCCAAAGTCTACTTGGGCAGCTTTAGAAGGGATGAAATGTCCGTGATGGACTTTTTACTCAGATGACATCAAATGACTAGACAGTGTTCGAAGCCACTCAGCTCTCCTGATCGACCCATTCTGGTGTTACTGCCTTTCTACTGAGAACACAATGCTCCCCATCTCCTTTCATGTTGACGTGTCCGCCTCTAGTGACATCTAGTGCTCAATTACGCATTACGTAGAGGTGTCCAGATACTTTGATCAGTGTACATAGACTGCTCAAATAGGTTTTGCACCGTCCTGATAACTTTAACAATGTTTTATTTGTTTATTTATTTCCGAAAAACAATTTGTGGGTACTCTAATGAACACCAAAAATTCCTAAATACAGCTTTCTGTGTAAGTGAAGTAAAAATAAGCTAGACTCCTTACCCAGGCTTTGCTGACTATTAAGGTAAAATCGTAGAATACAATAGATCCAGAATTTATTTCACCAACTTCTCCTGCGGTACCTCGTAATGAGTACCACCCTTCGATTAGTGGCATTCACCTCTCATCGAAGCGTTAGGGCTTTTACAGGTCCAGCCAGCCAGCCAGCCAGCCAGCCAGCCAGTAGCAGCAGCCACAGTCCAGCCAGCAACTTGTCCAGCCGGCCAGCAGTCGTCCAGCCAGCAGCAGCAGCTGTGGCATTCCTGCCAGCCAGCGTTCCTGCCAGCCGGCGCTCCTGCCAGCCAGCGTTCCTGCCTGCGGTCGCCTCCCGCCAGCGCCAGCGGAGTGGGGCTTTGGCCCCAGTTGGCTTTCGACCGGTCTTCGTCCGTCCCCTGTTTTCCTGTACTTTTCGTCCTGTCCTGTCTTTGTTCCTCCTTGTCATCATGTCAACCCCCACCACCACTACCACTACCACCACCACCGAAATAGTATATACTTCTCCCTCCACTGCCACCACTACCATTACATGGTGTGCCCAGTCGCCCCCTCCCTCATTCCATCCTTCCACTTCTCACTCTCCCTTCGCCCTCCTCTTTGTCACCCCCTCCCCAGCTTCTTCCTCCTGCACCTCCGCCTCTGATCCTTTCCCTTCCCTCCCTCAGCCTGTTAGTGCAGTTCCCACTAGGGTTGTGGCCCGGAGGGCCACGTTCCATGCCCTGCTCTTGCCCTCGCCTTCACCATTGCCGTCATCTACATCTTCGCTGTCGCCTTCACCATCGCCATTCCCATCTCCGGCGCCGGCTCCAGTGTCCACGCCACGACGTGCCACTTCCCGCCACCTCCCTGTTGCTCCTGTCCCGCACGCCTCCTCTCACCCTTCTGGCGCCATCAAACGCTCTAGTGGCACCACTGCCTCCTCTGCTTCCAAAAAGGCCCCGCCCCGTCTTCCTTCCCCCCCCTCAGGATGCCATGGAAGTCTCCCCACCTGGCCCTGCTCCCTCCTCCTATTCCTCCTCCTCCTCCCCCTCCTCCTACAAATACCTCCTGTTTTGTCCTGATCCTTCCCTTCTCGAGGCCCGGAACCTCTCAATCCTCCTCCGCCAACACTTTCCTAGACCCCTATCTCCCTCCTCACTCCCCGAAGAGACTCCGTTCTCATCTCCTCCCCCAGCCCCACCCTTCACACTGACATCCTTTCCCGAATCCCCATCACCAGGTTTGGCCCCAATGCCTCCCTCACCGCTGCTTCTTCCCCGTCCCCTTCCCGCCAACCCCAACCCCTGCATCTCCCGCCGACCCTCACCACTGTGATCACTCAGCTTCGTCCGACGATCACAGAGGAGGAGGTGCTGGTGGAGCTCAAGGCACACCCCTAACTGGAAATCCGAGCAATTCGCCGCATCTGTAACCTGGCCAGCCCCACTCGCCTTATGCGGGTGTTCTCGGAACACGCCCCCTCAATTGACCGTCTCCTGAAGGAGGATGCCCTCCTCTGCCACCAATGTTATAAGGTCGACCCCTCCCATTCCCCTCCTCAATCCCTCTGCTGCCAGAGGTGCCTGTGCTATAAAGCATCTGAGTGCCACAAGGCCCCTGTCTGCTCGCACTGTAAACAGGTGTATTTCCTCTGGCAGTGCCCCAACCTCCAGTCTCCTCCCTCCTGCAACACCTGTAATCTCCCACATCCCACCTACTCCCAGAAATGTAAGGCCCGACCCCCTCCCACCACTCCTGAACTCACCGTCCCTGTCCGCCCTCTGGATGCCCCCACCCCTCCTGGCAATTACCTGCGTCCCCCCCCCCCCCCACCGCTGAGCACATCATCAGGTTCCTCACCTTCGTCCTTCAAAATGTATACCCTTTCCAGCGCCGCCACACCCTCTAGCAGATATTCCTCGCCACCCATTCCATATTCCACCTCAACATGCATGCCACCTACTCCCATAACCAAGCCAATTTCATCTTCTCCCGTTTCGACACCCTCGTTTAATTCCCTTGCATGGTGTGACAGCACCGTATCTTGTTCAATAACTCCGTTCCCTTCCTGCCAACAAGAACCTCTTCCTGCACACCCTCGCAACCCACCGCATGGAAGCCTTCCTCCTCAATGAAACCTTTCTTCAGCCCCAACACACTGTCCACACCTCGCCCTACCTCCTTCACCGCTCTGAAAATCCCTTCCTGATAGCGCGTGGTGGAGTAGCCATTAGCCACAACCCCCAGATCCCTGTTCGGATCCAACCTCTCTTTCCTGACCCACAGAACACCTGATCCTTAGTCTCTTCTTCCCTGGCCTTACCATCACCTGCGCCACCATCTATGTTTGCCCCATTGCCCCTATTTCTTTTGACTTCGTCTCCCACATTGACCGTACCTTCTCCTCCTACATGATCGCCGCCGACCTCAACATCCATAGTCATTCAGCCACCCAGCTATGGCAGTGGCATCAGTTCCTCTCTTCCCTCCAAAGTGTCCTCATTCCCATTTCGCAGCACACCCGCCCTGAATCCAGCTCCACTCCTGATGTCATCCTCTCCTCCCCCAACCTCCTTGGCTGCATAGCAGTGGATGTCCTGGACCCCATTGGCAGTGACGATCTCCCTGTCCTCCTCACCGTTTCAGATGGTCGTCGTCCCCATCCCGACCCATGTACTGACCCTCCCCCAAAATATGTCCATCATTATTCCCATGCCAACTGGAATGCCTACCAGGATACCCTCTCTACCCAGGTTGATATCCACCCTCTCACCTATCACCACCCTGATGATGTTACCCATGCCACCTCCTTTCTCCAGCAGACCTTGTCTGAGGCTGTGGAGGCCCACACCCCTTCTGTGGCCATCCACTCCTACCGTCCTACTTTACCCCCACAGGCTGTCCTCCTCCATGAATCCCGCTGTCTCTACCATGCCTTCCTCCACACACGTGACCTAGACACACTATGACGCCACCAGCAACTACAACGTCACATCAGTAACTTTCTTGCGGCTAAGAAACGCCTGGACTGGCGACAGACATGCACCCATCTTAATGCTACACTTCCTATCAACTCGTCCAAGTACTGATCAGCCTTCTGCCGCCTTACCAGATCTAAGCCCCCTCCCTACTACCCTCTCCTTCATATGATCAACCCTTCCCTGACACCCTTATTAAGGCCAATCACTTTGCCTCCTACCTTTCCGATGTCTTCACCATCCCCGACAATCCCCAGTTCGATTACTCCCTCTGTCCCTCCCCTCGCCCCTGGTTTCCAGTACTTGGACAACATTGCACACACCAAACTCAATGCCCACATCACTACTCAGGATCTCATCGCTACACTCCGCACGAAACACAACACCACTCCTGGTCACGATTGTGTCATCTATCGCCACCTCCGTGAAGCTCCTGCCTCCTTCCTCTCCAGTCTGGCCAGGCTCTATAATTTGGTCCTGTCCACCGGCTACTACCCTGACCTGTGGAAAACCTCTCGCATCCTGATGTTCATCTACATCTACATTTATACTCCGCAAGCCACCCGACAGTGTGTTGCGGAGGGCACTTTATGTGCCACTGTCATTACCTCCCTTTCCTGTTCCAGTCGCGTATGGTTTGCGGGAAGAACGACTGTTTGAAAGCCTCTGTGCACGCTCTAATCTAGCTAATTTTACATTCGTGATCTCCTTGGGAGGTATAGGTAGGGGGAAGCAATATATTCGATATCTCATCCAGAAACGCACCGTCTCGAAACCTGGCGAGCAAGCTACACGCGATGCAGAGCGCCTCTCTTGCAGAGTCTGCCACTTGAATTTGTTAAACATCTCCGTAACGCTATCACAGTTACCAAATAACCCTGTGACGAAACGTGCCACTCTTCTTTGGATCTTCTCTATCTCCTTCGTCAACCCAATCTGGTACGGATCCCTCAAACGCAACAAACTGCCGTCCGCTGTCTCCTCCTACCGTCCCATCAGCCTTACCTCGGTCTTCATGAAGGTCCTGTAATCCATCCTTACCCGATGCATCCACCAGCATCTCCGCCAGCACTGCCTCCTTCCCGTTACCCAGTGTGGCTTTCAGCCATCCTTCTCTACCGATGACCTTCTCCTTCACCTCACTCATTCCTCTCCGAACAACTTAATTCCCGTGATTCCACTATCTTCCTCTCCCTTGACCTCGAACGCACCTATGACCGTGTGTGGCATTCCGGTCTCCTCTTCAAGCTCCAAACCTTCGCCCTTCCTACTAACTACGTTCGTCTGATCGGAT
The DNA here is from genome assembly GCF_021461385.2 of Schistocerca piceifrons. NCBI lineage: Eukaryota > Metazoa > Arthropoda > Insecta > Orthoptera > Acrididae > Schistocerca > Schistocerca piceifrons. The sequence continues at coordinate 334,654,208 of NC_060144.1, forward strand.
CCTTTCTTTCCCAACGTCCTTCCTACATCACTATCCATAACACACTATCCATAACACCTTCTTCCCCTCTGCCAGTGTGCTCCAAGGTTCCATCCTTCCCCCACTTCTGTACCTCTTGTATACAGCAGACATGCAGCCGCCTTCACCCCCCAGCCACCTTCTCCAGTACACCGATGACACCGCCTTCCTTGCCTTCCCAACCCCTTCTCCAGTTCCATCTTGACCGATTCACCACTTGGTGCAACCAGTGGTTGCTTAAGGTCAATCCTTCCAAAACCCAGGTGTTCATAGTAGGCAAAACCACCCCTTCCTTCCGCCTCCTCGATTTCTATGTCACCGTCTATAGCCGTCCTATCGCTGTCGCCCCCACCCTTAAGTACCTTGGCGTCACCCTTGACCGTCGCCTCTCCTGGACCCCCCACGTCCAGACAATCCAAGCCAAGGCATGCTCCCGACTCCATCTCCTCAAGCTCCTTTCTGGCCGTACACGGGGTCGGGACCCCTCTACCATCCTCCATACCTATAAATCCCTCATCCACCCTATCCTCTGCTGCGTCCATCCTGCTTGGATCTCTGCTCCCCCTAACTTTTACAAATCACTTCAGATCCTAGAACGCCATGCTTTTCGCCTCGCCTTTATCATCTGTCTTCCCTCCCCCACGCGGATCTTGTATGACCTTATACCGTTCCCCCACCTCCTCCTTTTCCTCGAATGGATACAGATCCTCTAAACCTCCTGTAAACTCGATCCTCCTCACCCGCTGGTCTCTCCCATCCTCTCCCGCCCCCGTCCGCTGCCGTGCCTGTATTTCCTCGCCCCACCTGCTCTCCATCTCTCTACTCTCCATACCCTCTCCCAAGGTGGCTTCTGCCAGCTCCCCCTCCCTGATGATGCCCTCCTCCCCTCCATCTGCCCCTCCTACCAACTTTGATCCTCCCTCCCTCTTCCTGTGTTTGTTCCTATGGGCACCCTCTCTCCCTTCTCTCCCCCTTCCCTCCCTCCTCCCTTTCTCCCCACTCCTCCCCCAGGCTTCCCCTACCCCCATACCTCCACTCCTCCTACCATCTCCTCTGCCATTGGCATCTTTGCTCTCCACTCTCCCTCCCCCACCCCCTTCTTCCCCTCTTGGCAGGTCCCCGGACTCGCACACGTTAAGTGGACATTCGCGCGCCAGAGATCACCGCCTAGTGTTTGTGTGTGGCGTCGTGTTCGTGCTCAAGTGCTCCAGTGTTTATTCGTCTGTGCTACGACGTTCGCGCGTTCCATCTATCATCTCTGTGCGTGTCCACGTGCCTGAACATTCTTATCTTGGACTCTGCGCCCGTGAACGGCTCCGTGTGTTTTAATTTTGTATGTCTACGTCTGTATATCCACCCTGTCCGTTCTCCGATTGTCTTCTTTTGTATCATTAGTTTTATCTGTGGCCGAATAGCGGCGTAATATGCCGCTGCTGGGCTACCTGTATCAGGTGTGAACTTAACAAAAAAAAAAAAAAAATTCTCAAACAGCATTTAAACCTTACAACGATTGAACATTATTGCGCGTAATCTCAATTCTAATAATACATGAACGGTCACGTCAATGACTGTAACTAGTTGTTGTGCTTCGGTAGCTCAGTTGGTAGAGCACTTGCCCGCGAAAGGCAAAGGTCCCGAGTTCGAGTCTCGGTCGGGCACACAGTTTTAATCTGCCAGGAAGTTTCATAGTTGTTGACAAGTTTAAGATAAGAATGGAATGGCGATTTAGTTATGATTATTCTCCATCATGGTTATTGAATCCAGAAATCATATGATAGGTAAGCTGTGATTGAAAAGCCTGAAGCTGACAGTGAATAAAGACAGGTATCCTACAGAGAAACAGTAACTGTTTGAGAGGTCACCGCTTCCATCTGAATCAACAAGTTATGGTGCCGGTCACACGCACCACGTTCATGCTGTAACGTAATCTTATCATGAGCTTCGCTTGGTGCGTGGGACCGAAGAAAGTCGAGTGGGCCCTCTGTCACTGCTGGTCAGGCATAGACTCCTCTGAGTCCGTCCGACTCCTAGTCTTCACGCCTGCAGTGTCATGGCCAGTACACGAATCTCTTTACTCGGAAGTTCGAGTGCAAAACGCTCAGTTTCCTTGCAGGACACTGAAGTCTACGACGCACTGTACCCCACGCCTGGGGACACCCCCTCTTTACCTAGGCTTTACATCGGCTGATCTCACTGGTCCAATCAGTTTTTCACGTACCTATTATTTCCTAATCAATCGCCTGTTTTGCTGGCAATATTGGTGAGGGGCATAATTTTGTAATGTCCAACATATTTGTTGTGTACGACTTTGAACACAGTGGTAAGGAGAGTTTGGCTACAGGGAGGTACATCAACTGTCCTTTCAGGAAAGCTGGACAGGAGCAGAAATGATTATCGCACAAGTTGACAAAACAGACAGAAGAAGATTTACTTAACTTGTCTTTCTACGAATGAACGAAGACTCATTACAAATAATGCGGTGAGGAACACAGTCCGGATCATACAATACCAAACAGGATAAGGCTCGCCTTACTAAGGATGGATGAGAATGTCGTAGTAAAGTGAGTTGAACGGCTGCCACAAGCCGTCACGGCGGCAAAGGGTGCTCGTAGTCTAGAGTCACTGGCGCAGTGGGCGCACACCATTGGGTCCGGAAGGCCATGCGCGACTGCTGTAGTAGTCTGTCATAAACTTGCGACTCCATTACCAACCTGGAGGAGTGGTATCGATACATGATACCACTGCACTCCCTCCAGTGGCGTGGAACGAGTGAAATGGGGATGGTCGAAGGTGGCGGTAATTGGTAGTTTTCTGGCGAGGCATACATGCTTCTGGGTTAGCAATTTGTTCCGGCGTAATGACAAGCGCCGGCACGATGATCAAGAACGGAAGACCAGAGAGGGCTGTGAGACGACGTCAGCCAATATGTACGCTGACGAACCGCTCTCTAGTACGACACCAAGACAGGAATGGCGTCTACACGAAGAGAATATAAGCACCGCGCCGCCTAGCCGCTGCCCGAGTTGAAGACGAGCCGTCCTACGAATGCTACTTGTGAACTGTATTGTTTTGCTTGCATTGAAATTGTACCGAAGGACGTTGGTTATTTGGATGTCGCCATTTGCTTGCGATACACCTTTGTGAATATTCAGAGTTAAGTATTGTCAATTTAACTTCTATAATAAACTCCATTAGTATAATTTGCTTGAATTGTTGTCTAGCGATCCGAGAAAATAGCTTCCAAGGCACCCTGTATTAGGCGAGTGGGCAGAGCACAAAACAAATAGCCAATACTGTTGTCGCACGGATTTTCTGGTGCGAGCGTCATGAGCTGGCGTTTACCATACTGGACGGTGAGGTTGTCGTCATGACGTATTTGCTGAGGCTACCGCTGTCCTGGCTGTGCCAGTTCGTGTAGTTTCGCGGTTCCTCCTGGAGAAGTTAGCACGATTCGGCGAAGCCTTATGATCGTACCCCGAACTGCCTTTGTCGCTTGGAATGCCTCCACCATTGGATTTTACCGAACGTCGGGTCAATGTCTTCTCGGACTTTCCGTTTGAGGAGAGAGCACGTCCTTCCTCCTTCCGTTTATGAGCGAGCGTCATTTGTAATTTCACCAGAAACTTGTCTCGATTTTCTGCAGTTTGTTTGAAGCAGCTTGTCGCTTCCTTCCGCTTGGTTTTCAGTTTCGGTTGCGCTTCGTTCCCGCGTAACTGGTGATTATTTGAAGGGGCTGCTGGCTTGTGCTGAACTCCCTCCCTTGTGAAACTAAAGAAAGGGGCTCCACTTTAAGCAGTGACAGTGACTTTGTTCTTGCAGCCAGTAGTAAACCTCCATGCTTAGATACCACAACTACTTTTTAGCGGAATAAGTGGAATATTTTATATGATACTCCAACGGTGTTTACGTGTGATAAATTATACACCAAAATTTTACAACGACGAGTCCCACACGGTTAACTGAAGTACTTAAGAAACCCTGTTGTGACCGATAAGCTAATAAAGAGCCATTCTTATAAAAAGGTTATGTACGTTTTGAGTTGTGGATACAAGTTCTGAAAGCGGCTTTTGGCTTTGTCAGGATTGTGGTGATACTTGTTTTACGTATAAATGGCCTTTTACTCTTGATTACTTCCGCGTTCATACTCGCTCTAAGTATGATATCTTTCAGAGCTGGGACAATAGCTTTAGTTTTGTTTTACCCTTTCACTTTTTAAGAGAGTGTTTGCTGTACGAGAACACCAGTCAGCTTACTCTCGCTTGTCTTGTTGTTGCCGGGGCCTGGAGCCCGAAGTCTTCGCTGGTGTCTGTTGTGCTGCCAGCAAGCTTGTGCCCCGATCTGACGACGGTTTGGTCAGTCGTAATTTATTAATATTTGATGTGTTTGATCTTCTGTAATCCTTTTAAAATTGTGAAGCATGTCTAAATTGTTTAACATCTAGTATTTTGCATTTTATAATTTTTCTTAAAATGTATAGTTAATATTTTCCTTTTTTATATATAAAATAAAACATTGATGATCATATTCTGTTACTGTTTTAGAAAACAACTTCTTGTTGATTAACAAATTTTTGGAGGAGGTACTTAATAACAAATGATGTTACCCCAGTCCTCCCTTAGGACCTGACTGTTGGTGTCCTCTAACTAGCCACACGTCCCTGGTCTAAGTTAGAATCTTTACTTTCATCACCATATTGAAAAACAAGTCTATTCTCTGTTTCCCTTAGTGCCTCTGTATCCCCTCTACTTTCCATTTTCTCTAGGTCCCCTGCCGCTTTAGACATCCCATTATCTATCCCTGTTGCTGCGCTCATGTCTCCCGCTGCATTCATCTTTCCTATGGTTTCTCCGATAGCTGCACTTTTTAACATTCACGTCTGACTTCTTGTACACATTCGTTGAGTATCTCATACCTGAATCTTATTAGCTTTTTCGTCAGTATCACAGTCTACTAATTGTGATGTTCGCTTCAGATGTTTCTATTTACTTTACATACATATTAGTACATCCTTATAAATTGTGACAATGCTGGTCAACGCAGTATTCAAATCAGTAGATGGTGCTGCCACCAAAACCCACACAAGCTTATGCATACACTGGAATACAAGCTGGAAAGGAAAGGTACACGTATCATTATTCTTGTGCATGCTGTTCTACTATGACTGAAAGAAGCTGTTCTCTGCTGTCCAGAACTTTCACAAAGCAAATCCTTGCATGTCTGTCTATCATACTATTTTTGAATTTTCTCACTACAATCGGAAGATACCACATGGGATCAAATTCTGGGTAGGATACGCCAGATGTAAGACTTGACTCTCTTGCCTACCCTTCATACATGACTGGTGTGATTGGTCTAATCAATTTTTCACGTGCTAAGATTCTCCAACCAATCGCCCATTTTGCCGCCAATATTTGACAGTGGCATAATTTTGTAATGTCTTTCATACTCTCTCCAGCGGGTCTGTAAAAACTCTGCTTCGAATCAACTTCTTCACTGCCCATCTCTGCCCCAGAAGTGTAACCCAAGACTCATGTCACAGGCCGGCTACCAACGACGGAGCACGCTTTTTCCACCAGCATGATTTCACCACTGTGGCAAAACAAAGAGGAAAAAATGCATTCTGTTCTCCCATCCTCGACAAGGAGAGCTATCAGCCAAGCACTGGAGTCACAGTCAGTAGTGGTTTTTATTTAAAGGCTTTCTAAAAACGTTATCTGCAGCCAGAGTCTGTACTTCTGCACACACAGAATATTATATCTTTGAATTCCCTCACAATACCAACGAGTTTTTGTTGTCACCTTGTGGATGCACTATACTGACCGCACACTAGTCTGGGGAAGTGGCCGCGATTGCGTTTTTATCACCACAACCGCATCCTGCCGTATTGTCCTAGGCCGGCGGCTCTTTGGCCCAGTGCCGGTCTGCCCTCTCACACAACGCCCATTACTTCTGCTTTCTCCCTGCCGTGTGTTCACTGCTCAGTTTATGAAAGGACAGCACCACCAATGTTCCATGAGAATGACCTCTGTAGTGGTTCCATGCTCCCTCATGCTCACCTGCCCTGGACGGCTCAGTGTCTTCCTCTGCAACCTCCACATTCTGAAAGCTCACAGAGACACAAAAAGCAAAGGAAGTTAGTACTGCCTCTGCAGTCATTTTCATATCCAGCCTTACGATCCTAAGCGCAATGGTCCCACTCTACACATCATTAGTGTACTATTCCGTTCCATCTCGAACTGTGGGTTAGAAGTGACTAACAGGAAAGAGTTGCCACCTCTCAAGTAAGCTAGCATTTCCTGTGCAGCATGACAGAATGCCTTGTATCGGCACCTCGGTTTAAGATAGGAAAGTTAGATTTGGTGCAACATTCCTAAGTGCACAAGTTACAGCCAGGCACGGGCCTATTGACAGTAAGTTACGCTGACTAGGGGTTTCGAAGTAGAATAGAGGCCGCAGGGTCGTCGAACTGCTGAGAAGAGTAATTGCAGTGGTTTGCATGGCGCAAGCTACAGGCAGAAGGGGGCCCACTGGAGCAACCTAGGTGTGGTGAGTATGTGATTCAGAGCGGCGCTTTAGCAAAACAGGGACACACAGCCATGTATAAATAGGTGTCGTTTTCTAACGAGATTCATTCAAGTGTGGAAGCTCTCCTGGACGCCAGGGCGTGTCACACCACCAGCTACATGCAGGAGCAGATGGGGTGCCAGTGTTCCAGTCCATAGCGGGTCACTGCTTTGACCCTCTGAGGCTGGCGTGGGTTCGGCTGCCAGCAAGCCAGTGGCGGGACACTCTTCGGCTCGCTACCACGGGCAGTCGTCTTGGCTTCCAACTCACGCCAGAGGCATCCCGAGACGAGGGCCGCAGATTCGGACACCAGATGTGGTCATCGTGATCTCAGCTACGCCAGCGAGGAAGGACGTAGCGGGACGCTAGGTGGCTCCCAGCGGAGCAGTGCTGAGTCAACAGGGAAGAAGACCATTGAGCCGGCTGACAGCGCTGTCCTGATGACCCGGTCCTACGAGGCCGACACACAGCAGAAAGTTGCACTAGGTCACTGGGGCGGTGGCCTCAGCATTGCGGGACCCTGTGACGCAGACTGAGGTGGATGGGGTACTGTGGTGGAAACAAATGAATCATTTGGAAAACTCGGATGAGTCTAAATACGGTGCCTTCTACCTCTTCCCGCTACATTTGGTCATCTTGTTACATTTGGTGGCAGAAGTTCTCACTGCAGCCTAATACCTACAGCCAGCAATAGAAAACCTGTCAGTATGTCTCGAAGGGGCATTTAAAGCTTATACCAAGTTCGCATTTGTGTCTATATCCCAAGAAGCACGGTGAGTTGCTGCATAATTGACACACACCATAGCGACATCACACAAACATTCGACTACACACGGCATCAGAAATCTGCCTCTCAATGGTCTTCTGAATGAACAACACAAGGGGAAGTCACTATATACAAATTGTGGCTTGTAGGAACCCAGAGGTAAATGCAACAGAGCTGGACGCAGCCGTTTTGGGAATGCTGTGCCGACCCAGATTGTACTCAACGATCCCCTTACGAATAATTTGGCGTCTCGGCATCGACAGTACAAACCTTGACAGGCTCTTCCTTTTTGTAATGAACTAAACTGAGTATCTACAGGGTTTGGACGGAAGTATACAAACACAATGAGAAGTGCATGCTTGAACATAAATGCTGATCATAGCCAAGCAGGCTGCGTCGTTGTATTTGCGCTCGAACGTCACCATTTGCAATGTCCTCAATATGTCGCAAATATTACAAAGTCTTCTGTGTAGCTGTCAGCGCATTATTTCGGAAATAATTCGAACATAGAAAAAATTTTGGTGCTTATATGGTGACTGCTTCTGTAACCAAAGGGAGCCAAAATGTTTGGTGTTTCAAGAGGCACAGGTTTTTCCAGATGTTGTGACTGGTTTGATGCAGTCCGCCACGAATTCCTCTCCTGTACTAACCTTTCATCTCAGAGTATCTGGATATATTTCAGTCTCTGTCTTCCGCTGCAGTTCCCATCCTCTACAGCTCCCTCTAGTATCAAAGAAGCTATTCCCTGATGTCTCAGCAGATGTCCTATCATCCACTCCCTTCTTATTGTCAGTGTTGCCCATACATTCGTTTCTAGAGCGATTCTGCGGAGGACCTCCTCATTCATTATCTTATCAGTTCGTGGCCATTCCCAGCAATAATTACTGCTGTTATCAGTGCCAAAGGAGGGCATACCGGCTATTAGGTAGGTGCTCATAATGTCTTGGTTGGCCAGTGCATACCGGCCTGTCAAAGCCAAAACAACTGTTACATACAACATAACATACAGTGCACTGAATATATAGCATGGACACTTTCTTTAAAGTCGTTTGAGAAAGATGTGTTCCCGCACTGCGGTCATTCACAACAGACAAACCACATCGCTCAGTAGGCGAATCCAGACTAAGCCGGCTGCCCCTTCGGAACAGAGCGGTGGATTCGCCCATCGCTGTTAACTAATCTAAAACGTTTTTTCGTTATTTCGTCGTCAGTGGCACATTGCAGATCCAAAAGTTCAGGGTTCAAGCCCCAGTAACTTTAGGACGTAATCTGTCATTTATCACTTCATCACAATTTGCAATTAGTTTTTAAAGTGAGAAATTATGTATTTTTGTTTGTTGTCCACGTTAAAATGCGGGTCCCCTGATAGATGGCAAGCTAAGCCACTTCACAGATGGAGGAAGGCTAGAGCATTTAACCTCTGGAGGGACGATACCTTATAAAATACTGTGCTGCACAAATCACGTTCCGAACGAGAATTGCTTAATACTTGCTGTCGTCAAGTAATCACGTATTTTAAACCACCAATTCATATACTTTTCTTTTGTAATTGCTTTTTCTCAGACCATAAATCACGTGAGCGGTATTATTTTTAATTAACGTCTGTAAAAGGACAACAATGGAATGTTAGCAACTTTCTTAATAAGAACCATAGCGTACAATAAAGGATGTTTTATTTAAATAATATAAATATATTTTTGTCATTTTTGTTTTTACTCATAGCTCAACAATGAGACACCGTTATGGTCTCCTGGTTTTGTTAAAAGGGTGGTGCAAGAAAGGCGTCATTTGTTCGAATATCTTCTCGTAGACGAGCTCCTTTGCATGGATTCCCCACATGAAATCCAGATGCGACCACTCGTCCATATCTACGCGAAATAATCCAATGGGGTTCTTCAATTCCTTATATGCTTTCTTCACATCCTGCAAAATAAAAATACAGTTATAGTGTTATTTCGTAAGACAATGATAAAGTGCGAAATGAAAATAATTAATTCTGAGTATAAAACGAAAGAGAAAATAAAGCTGTTCTGCATAAGTCTCTGTTTGTCGATCTTAATGGATTGGTGTATTGTGGAATAATAATTTTATCGACATTTAGACCTACAAGAAAATTGCCGTTCACTACTTAATATGAAACTGGTTTGCAGAGCGAAATACATTGTTTCCTTATTATCTCAGGTACACTTTTACCAATAATTCATCCCTCATGTTACTGATAACGCTTGGGAACAGCATCAGAGACGATGACTCGTAATGGAGACAGTAACACTTCAATTGCTTCATATGCGTAGCCGGATCTTTCCCAATATTGTAACACACAATTTCATAGTTTGTATATATCTTTTAGATTAGTAGCATTTTACGTGTTTTTGAGTAGAAATAAAGAGTAACAGTTTATTTATCTCTTTTCGTATTTGCGATCGTTAGTATACAGTGAGTTAACTTTGTAGTACAGATTCACGTCACCGAAAACTTCAGTGACGCCTTACCCGCTTGATTCATTCTGCCTTTACAAATAGTAAACAATCAGTATATGTGTAACTGTAGAGCGGGAGAAGACAAGCATCGCTGTTCATAATGTGTGTGTGTGTGTGTGTATCGCATTTAGATCCTACTACTCTTACGCGCTTCAACATCTATACTCCGCACGTCACCTTGAAGTGTGTGGCCGACGGTCACTATCTTGTCCCACTTTTTCTCTTCATTTCACGAATGACGTGCGGAAAATTATTACTATCGGCACTGCTCCGTACGAACTCTCCTTTCTCTAATTCTCTCGGCTCGATCATTTCGCGAGACGAATGTGGAAGTAATAAATTGCCCTCTCACATTAATGTGACCACGTGTCAAAAGCCTGCATAACCACCTGCTGCATTTCGGACCGCTGCGAGATTTGGAGGAAGAGTGTCACTGAGGTTTTGGAAGCTACAGACGCAGTTGTGGAGCCATGCCGCCCCCAGTGCCCTGGGCAGCTTCGCTAGGTTTCTCTGTTAAGGATCCATGCTACGTGCAGCACGATCGAGGTGGTCCCGTATATTCGTTGTTTTGTTTTAATTCGTGGAGTCTGGCGACCAAGGGAGCACGGAAACTCTTCCTGGTGCTCTTCAAACCACCCAGACAAGACGTCGTTCCATTAATTGGTTTACGTCTTTATGGACTCGAGGACAAAATTTGATACTAAGTTCTTGGAGACAAACAAAAATTGTGGGTTGTAGTTTTCTGGAAATTATTGATCCGTGTCAGTTGTGATGATAAAATCTATTTAATAAAATTTGGAATCATTATTTCTTTTGCCATTAATTCCATTGTAATTCATGAACTCGCTAAAATATTGTCACGTATTACCACGACAACAAGAGAAAAGAAACATTAGACTGGATCTGAATACGACGCGCAACATTTCGAAACTGTGCCCTTAGTCACTGCGCTACCAACGCACTTTGTTTTACACAGCACGAGCATCGTTATGTTGTCGCGTCAAAACTTTGATCGCCATTTTCTAGAAAGATATTGCGTGTTGACACTTAACCCAAAATAGGTGTCACTTTATTTTCATCCTTACATCACCTTGCCAAGTTCTATGGTGTCGAAGAGCGACCTTTAGCGGGTGCCCCTGCAATTTGTATCCTGCCACTCTTGCTAACCGCAGATAATGCTGCTACAGTACCTTATGATCACTGCTTTTCTACTCGACGTTAATTGCTTCGAAACGTTCAGGTGTATACTTTACTGCGATGAAACAAATTTCCGACATTTGTTCTAATGTGGCACTGAAATAACTCAATGGCGACTCATGAAAATTCGTACAAGTCGAAGATTAGAACCCTGATTTCCCGCTTTACGCGAGCGGTAGCCTTAATCGTGTTTTTTTTCACATTAGATTACAGAAAATGACTGATTTGATTACTAATGAATCTTTATACTGAAAAACTACTTTCAGAATGTTTTTGTTATGGCTGCGACGCTATCCATTTTCTCATACTAGCAATAGGAGGCGAAAAGAAGTAGTAAGTACATAATTGAATTAACAAATAAAAAACATAAAAGTTCTCCTTCCATTATAAAACAATCTCATATGTTGATCTTATATTAGCAATGTGTCTCGCCGATCCCCCGATGCTCTCATGCTGGAGTCGGGCACGTCTTCTCGTAAAACTGCAGAGACGCACCACCGACCTCTTCTATTCTTGCTCTATATCATCATATATATTAATTAAACTCTCCCCCCCCCACCCCCCAAAGTGCATGGAAGAGTGGCGTTTATGCCACAGAGGTGCCCACCTTATTACATTTTATTGCTATGTTTTAACATACAGTATAGGAAGATTATGTTACGGAAGGTTGGCGGGTAGGTAGGATCACAAAGCAGACATTCAGCATGAGAACAGCCGGAAGAACAAGAGCCGTATCGTACTGAAGCAGAGAAAGACAGTGGGGATTCATCTACTACGCTTAGCGGCAAGAAGCGCTTATTGCTTGAATATTACTATACAGCTCCAATCGTTCTGATGACGTTACTTGCACTGAGAACCTGTTAATAATAATTTCAATGTTACTCAGGACACAAAGAAATGACAATTACAAATTTTGATTAGGTAGTGCTTATTGATGGAAAGGACAGGCCAATGACAAGTGTGCCTTGCGAGGGCAGGCGTTAAACTGCTAAGAAAGCTCACTACCGGTCTACGATCAGGTTCCGAGGAGGTAACACATGAATCCGTGTATAAAATGTGATATCACGTAAGGAGGAACAGTTTGTTGAGAAATTGCTTAGAATTAGACACTTGTGCGTTATTGTGTTAATTCAAGGCCGTCTACGATCGGTTTTCGAGGCGGCAACACGCGACCCCGTGCGTGAAGTGCAACTCCTCATTAAGACGCAATTAATGGGTAAAGTTGCCTCGGAAAGCATACTTGTGCGATCTCATGTTGATCATAAAATTGTGTGAAGCATTTGGCTGGCTCTTGCAGTGTCGGGAAACAGTGATTAATTTCCGGGAACTCTGTTATGAATAGTAACGATAGAAATCTTTTTACTATTTTTGCGATTAATGAAATAAAACAAAAAGTCGTTGGCATCCTAACATTTTAAGATTCTTATTACGTTTAGCATTTAAACCTACCCACTTGTCAAGTTATTGCCAGCCGGTGTGGCCGAGCGGTTCTAGGCGCTACAGTCTGGAACCGCACGACCGTTACGGTCGCAGGTTCGAATCCTGCCTCGGGCTTGGATGTGTGTGATGTCCTTAGGTTAGTTAGGTTTAAGTAGTTCTAAGTTCTAGGGGACTGATGACCTCATATGTTAAGTCCCATAGTGCTCAGAGCCATTTGAACCATTTTGTCAAGTTATTATGCACTGCTTAGGGCACAAGCGTTAGAGCTCGCAACCGACGGAAAAGAAACCAAGCGGAATAACAGCTAAAGAACATATTTATTGGACGTGAGGTAAGCAAGTTGCCTCTGGTTGTGCTAAGGAAAGTGATCGCGGCCATTCCTTGCTAAAACCCACCATGTTTCTTAAACCCGGCTTACCTTTAAGGCGAGAAGTTTCATTTACCCATTGTGTAGTATAAGAGGGTGAAATCTGCGTTTACTGTGTGACTACATTTTACCAGTTCCCCTGATATTCGTTGCAGTACTTCCTAAAAAGTTACAGTAATAGAGTCTTTATATTGGATTTCTTGCAGAAACTTGCAAAATTCAAGTACATTCTCGCAGGCATCTAGAAAAACATAAAACATTGCATGAGGATCCAAAACATTCCACAGGGGGGTAGCCATCATATGAATAGCACGTAACTGGGATCCCATTTACTACCAGATATCATAGCGCAGGCGTCACCTCATCAAGGAAAACATGGTGCTCTGAACGCCATAACACTGGCAACACTGCTGTTGGTTGCTGTCTCTCCCCCCTCTCCCTCCATCCTCCCTTTCCCCCCTCTATGATATTACTTGGCAATCCTCGTGACAATATATCATGTGCCGGTGCAAGCCTGGTACTCGGTAGGTCCGTTTGAGCAGAGGTAGCTGAATTCGACGAAAAAGTTCAAATGTGTGTAAGCGACAGTGAGATGTGATCCGCCTCTGCCGGCGCTAGTCGAGAGGATGGTGCCAGTTCCTGTACCAGGGTACCAGGCACATTTGTCTGGTGTCGAATCCACATCTTGACATCGTACTAACGTAGATCGCTACTGTACGGTCACGCAGATGGACAAGGTCAAGGCCCCCTCACCTAATGGTGAGGGTAAAGATTTCGTAGCTGACTTTAAAAAGAAGACCTAAGCTCACAAAATTTCTTAACGTCGCAAGGAGCCGGCGCCATAATCATCGCCGGCATCGGCAGCACTTGAGCCAAGTTTGGGATATGTGACGCCACAGACGTGCCTGTTGTGTCATGGTTAAAGCTCTTCACGTGTTACCTCGAAATCGTTCTAACTATTTGTAGGAGACGTTTGTAGTTGAGCGCTGCTGTGCGTCTTTAGTGAATATTGTCCCAGAACATGTCATCTTGTTCATCATCCTTAACGATGCCACGCAGCCGATAGGGAGCCCTCTGCCAATGTTCATTGCCCCCGTCTTCGCCATGTTCATGCAACTTTCTATAGCCGTCCCATAGTGAGCGATCCAATTCAGTGCCACTCGTACCTCGTCACTTTACCGTGCCACGAACACGAGGTCATTCGCATACTATTTACATATAAATGTGTGGCCCCTCATCGTCGGTCCTGAAGGCCACAGTGTAACGGCTCGAGAGCTGTGGAATAAAGTAACGTAGACAGCGGTCGTACACTGTTGTCCCTACCGATCGAGGTTTGGTGAAGCAGAATGCATTTGAGAGGCACTGCAGGTATCCTGGCGTAAATCTTGAAGTCGCAGTTAGGAAGCGTCAACGGCCATAGTCCTTTATCCCTTTTCCTCCAGAAAGTTAGGAGATGGCGATAATCATACCATCCCTAAGGGCAGAAGGTATAGCGATGGGAATAATCGTACCTACCACAAAGGCAGGTAGGCGGGGCACATAGGGGGACATCGATTCGCAGTACATAGCAGTCCATCGAGGAGCCATGAGATCCTTAGATGTCCGATAAAACTCGAACGGAAATCCAATATATCAGATATCCCAGGTAGTGTCCAGGGAACTTCGCGGAAGGCTGCCACATCGTGTTCCATTTCTTCCTAGAGGTGACTGTAATGTTTCACAAAAGAATTGGCAAATCGTTTTGCGATATCAGACAGCTAGCATACGGCATGTCGACGGCGACAGCTCCTATTACAGCTCTCAGATTTCGTTGTTTCTTTCCTATTACGTGATGCATAGACGGCGGTTTCCCTGAAACCGATCAAAAGCTTCCTCTCGGACTACTGCTCCCTGTATGTTGCGTCGCACTAGGAAAGTTATCTAGCCCCCCTTCCGGTTAACTGCAACTTGCCAATCTTGTGAAGGAACTTGGACAGACAGCTCCCATAGCATCATAAAATAAATTACCATCGTACTACGTCTCCACTCCGACTATTCCCATCCATTTGCGGAAAATGCCCAGTTCAAAGCAGGCTTGACACAATCCAGGCTCTATCGAAGAGCCGGAGGATACGCCAGGAGACGTTGTTCACATGTATTCCATGTGTTTCCTATTAAAATTCAGCGCTCCGCGTCTCGGAGGTGTGTTGTATTCCTCTTCCACGTGCCTCGAGTCCCCTACACCTGCTGTCGTCGGAGCGGGGCCGTACATATATGCGCTGTATGATCGGAGAAGACCACAGACCACAATTCTGCATCATGGATAACATTTGTGAGACTGCGTGTGATACAATGTCGATCGATACGACTTGTAACATACACTCCTGGAAATGGAAAAAAGAACACATTGACACCGGTGTGTCAGACCCACCATACTTGCTCCGGACACTGCGAGAGGGCTGTACAAACAATGATCACACGCACGGCACAGCGGACACACCAGGAACCGCGGTGTTGGCCGTCGAATGGCGCTAGCTGCGCAGCATTTGTGCACCGCCGCCGTCAGTGTCAGCCAGTTTGCCGTGGCATACGGAGCTCCATCGCAGTCTTTAACACTGGTAGCATGCCGCGACAGCGTGGACGTGAACCGTATGTGCAGTTGACGGACTTTGAGCGAGGGCGTATAGTGGGCATGCGGGAGGCCGGGTGGACGTACCGCCGAATTGCTCAACACGTGGGGCGTGAGGTCTCCACAGTACATCGATGTTGTCGCCAGTGGTCGGCGGAAGGTGCACGTGCCCGTCGACCTGGGACCGGACCGCAGCGACGCACGGATGCACGCCAAGACCGTAGGATCCTACGCAGTGCCGTAGGGGACCACACCGTCACTTCCCAGCAAATTAGGGACACTGTTGCTCCTGGGGTATCGGCGAGGACCATTCGCAACCGCCTCCATGAAGCTGGGCTACGGTCCCGCACACCGTTAGGCCGTCTTCCGCTCACGCCCCAACATCGTGCAGCCCGCCTCCAGTGGTGTCGCGACAGGCGTGAATGGAGGGACGAATGGAGACGTGTCGTCTTCAGCGATGAGAGTCGCTTCTGCCTTGGTGCCAATGATGGTCGTATGCGTGTTTGGCGCCGTGCAGGTGAGCGCCACAATCAGGACTGCATACGACCGAGGCACACAGGGCCAACACCCGGCATCATGGTGTGGGGAGCGATCTCCTACACTGGCCGCACACCACTGGTGATCGTCGAGGGGACACTGAATAGTGCACGGTACATCCAAACCGTCATCGAACCCATCGTTCTACCATTCCTAGACCGGCAAGGGAACTTGCTGTTCCAACAGGACAATGCACGTCCGCACGTATCCCGTGCCACCCAACGTGCTCTAGAAGGTGTAAGTCAACTACCCTGGCCAGCAAGATCTCCGGATCTGTCCCCCATTGAGCATGTTTGGGACTGGATGAAGCGTCGTCTCACGCGGTCTGCACGTCCAGCACGAACGCTGGTCCAACTGAGGCGCCAGGTGGAAATGGCATGGCAAGCCGTTCCACAGGACTACATCCAGCATCTCTACGATCGTCTCCATGGGAGAATAGCAGCCTGCATTGCTGCGAAAGGTGGATATACACTGTACTAGTGCCGACATTGTGCATGCTCTGTTGCCTGTGTCTATGTGCCTGTGGTTCTGTCAGTGTGATCATGTGATGTATCTGACCCCAGGAATGTGTCAATAAAGTTTCCCCTTCCTGGGACAATGAATTCACGGTGTTCTTATTTCAATTTCCTGGAGTGTATGTATATCCGCGACGGTCGCCATGCACACATTCCCAAGATCAATCAAATTCATAGCCCGCACCACCATCACCACCAGCTCCTGGCATGAGGTATAGCTTAGCCGCCGACCTTCGGTGCGAGCACGCAGCTGGAATCGCCTACAAATAGAAAATGGTCATCTCTACCCAAGACGGGGAAATCTGCTCCGCATGAAGTCTGGAACGGTCCCGCCGCCTCTCTGTTCCAGACGGAGCATTATTGATAATTCCGAAGTACAGTCACTGTCAACGTGAGTCATCTTGCTGAAAGAAGATACACCACATTCTCATCCTCATTCTCATCCTCCTATTAGGGATGGGGAAAACAGACCAGTTAAAATCGATACCGGTATTTTGTTTCTGAATAACTGGCGTTTTTCGGTTTGATCTCGTTTATAACAGGTCGTCTTCATTTTTTCTAATAACCTACTAAGAAAACGAAATATCGATTAACTGTAGCAACAGTGCTAAAATTTTTCGTTTTTAAATAAATATTTTTTAAAAAATTAATAATTTTTATTCGTAAGTTTCGTTGGTTTCAGATATTGCGTTAACACAGAAAACGGGAAAAGCCGTCAGCGCTATTTTAATAACAATTTTGAAGTGCGATACACTTGCAGATAGACGACGCGCTAAACGGAAGGGACTGCTCACTAAATTCCGAAATCCGTTCTTTGCCGAGGATGTAGAGCATATATTATTACCACCAACTTTCAAATCGCGCAATGATCACCATTCAAAGGTAAGGGAAATTAGAGATCGTACTGAGGCGTTCAGACAGTCGTTTTTCCCTCGTGCGATCCGCGAGTAGAACAGAAGGGGGGGGAGGGGGGGAATATGACTTTGGCGCGAATTGTGCCCTCAACCACACACCTCTTGGTGGCTAGCGGAGTATATATGTAGATGTATGTAGATATAGAGTGCGCAATAAACAGGTGACATAAAAATTGTAACAGAATTGCTGAAACAAATCTGTCCCTTTTGTCACGTGTCGTGGCTTAAGTTATGCATCTACGTACAGTATGCAAAACTTACCTCCATCTGGTCTATATGGTACTTTTTCTCTGTCGCTACCGACATTCGTTGTATTGCAGAATAGCACCAAACCTAGTGACGTAGCAACCAAGTACAGTGCTTCATTTGCTTTAAGAGTTTAAAGATTTGTCTGCCATTTCTATCATAAGTATTGTTTCTCATATCAACCTCACTTTTTCTCGACACATATTAATCTTTCAGGGAAGAATGAAACATAGCTGGAAAGGTTTCGTATCCGTTTTGTGACATTCCGTATCGATTTTGCGCAAAAACTTACTGTTTTAGGAAAGTTTTAACGTAAAAGAGACTTAAATACCTCAGGCAAAAGGGCATCATGGATGCCGAAGTTCATAACAGTATTTTACGAAGATGGCTTATCAAAACGAATGAAAGGTTCCATTTTCATATCATCTCATTACAATTACTGTTTTATTTGTTTTAAGCTATTTATTAACTGGATAATCTATATAGAGCATTGCGATGATAATAACCGTTACCACTGTGATAGTCTGTTATCTCTGCCGTCGTACAACCTGACTTTTCTAAATGAATCTACATATTTCTCACTGTCGCCTTGAATTACGAGTTACCTATTGCCTCTAGACTTAACGTACTTACACAAAGTACGAAGTGCAATCAAGATTTCTAAATTCAGTTAGAGGTTATTGCGACATTAGTGATGTTCCAGGTAACAAGCAAACACTATGTTCTACGAGGGTAATCCCAAAAGTAAGATCTTCTATTTGTTATAAGTACATAGACCAGTTTATTTCTACAATGGTTTACGTCAGCTTACAGCTTGAACATTTAGATATTTTTCGACATAATCATCATTTTAGTCAATGCATTTTTGTAGACTTTGTGGCAGTTTCTGTATGCCCATGTCATACCAGCTCGCCGCCATACTGTTCAGAAAGTTATGAACCTCTTCTTTCACCTCGTCGTCAGAGCTGAATCGTTTTCCGGCCAAATGTTCTTTTAACCTAGGGAACAGGTAACAGTCACTGGGCGCCAAGTCAGGACTATAGGGTGGGTGCGTGATTAAGTTCCACTGAAACTGTTGCAGGAGGGCAATGGTTTGCCGAGCGATGTGTGGGCGAGCGTCGTCATGGAGAATGTGTACGCCCTTGCTCAGCACTCCTCTTCTCCGGTTCTGAATTGCCCGTTTGAGTTTTTTCACAGTCCCACAGTACCTGGCAGCTTTAATTGTGGTGCCAGCGATTCAGCTCCGACGACGGGGTGAAAAAAGAGGTTCATAACTTTCTGAACAGCATGGCGGCGACCTGGTATGACATGGGCATACAAAAACTGCCACAGCGTCTACAAAAATGCATCGATAGAAATGATGATTATGTCGAAAAATGGCTAAATGTTCAAGCTGTAAACTGATGTAAACTATTGTAGAAATAAACAGGTCTATGTACTTATAAAAAAATAGGAGACCTTACTTTTGGGATTACCCTCGTAACTTATACATTTCGCATTTATTTACATCCCTGTATTTTATATTCTTATTTCTCATTAAAGTTCTCTTCAACAACAGGTAAATGTAAATATGACTATCGAAAGTTAGAAATTACAAGCAATAATGCATGGATATGTGTATACAAGGCTGTATCATAAATTCATGATTATTATTTCATGTTATTCGGTTGATTTTTAAAAATGTTTTCTCTTCAGTTCCACGACTACTCTTATCCCAACGACTTCACTTATTCCAAATAGTGAGCTTATTAAAAAATATAAAAGTCCTACACTTTGGCAAGGGTCCCCTGGTGAATTAATAAAAGAGGAAGGAAACTATGCGAACACTAATAAATTAAAAACTTAACAATTCAGTCTACGTAAACGATAAAAATCGAATGTAGCTGATTTGCTGCTTATGTTCACATAATGTTCCTTTATCTGCTTGTAGCCCTTGAAAGAGGACAAATTAATACGAAAAACTGAGTTTTTCAACCTCAGTTCTGATCAATGGTAATGCTCAAATAGTGGTATGGTATCTGATTTTTGAGCACAGTTTAAAAAAATTAAAACCCGTAGGAGAATACTGGTAATTTTTTGTAGAATTCGACCGCTTATCACTTTTCGAGAAAAGCTGTGAACGGATTAAGTTTTCTTTTTAGTTTCGCCTATTTAATTTAATATTTTGCTTCTTTGTGGAATCTTGAAACCGAAAGAGTCAATTTTTTTTTAATTGTGAGGTGGAAAGTGTGGTGTCACCGCCAGACACCACACTTGCTAGGTGGTAGCCTTTTAAATCGGCCGCGGTCCGTAGTATACGTCGGTAGTATACGTCGGACCCGCGTGTCGCCACTATCAGTGATTGCAGACCGAGCGCCGCCACACGGCAGGTCTAGAGAGACTTCCTAGCACTCGCCCCAGTTGTACAGCCGACTATGCTAGCGATGGTTCACTGACAAATTACGCTCTCATTTGCCGAGACGATAGTTAGCATAGCCTTCAGCTACGTCATTTGCTACGACCTAGCAAGGCGCCATTATCATTTGCTATTTATCTTGTGATGCATGTACCATCGGACCGATGTTTACCAATTATGGATTAAAGTTAAGTATTCCAGAAGCTACGTATTTCTTTTACTAGACTCAACTCCTTTAACTATTCCAGACCTCACGCCAGCCTGCGTGAGCTTAAACGCGTGCCTTTCGGCTATCTCATAGTGGCTTGGCTGTCTTGCCAAGTCACAACAGAAAGTGCCTTCTCTTGAGAGTCAATGTGGTCATTGTCCTTGCCGTGTACATCGCTGTCTGCCGTTGAGCGCATCAGGCAGGTGTCCCACCGTGCCAGGCGTCGTTCCTTGCGATGTCTCCGCGATATTTGTTTGCGCGTCTGCGCCTCCATATCCTAATGAGGATTATGTGATGGTTAGCTGGCGTTCATTATGTCATTTCCATTTTCTTTTACAAATTATTGTTTACATAACGTTGCTCAAATCAGGTTAGGTACTACCATCTTCATACTCAACAATTTCGGATATGTCATAGACTCCAAAATCCACTACATCGGAAGTCATGTTTCCAAATTTGTATTCTTCGCATCGTTAATGTGCTTTCAGTTTCTAGCAGTTCGATGAGGAGTTTCACTTGCACCATCTCCTTCAGTTGTCCATATGACAGGCTTATCTATTGCTGTGCAATTAAGTAGTTAAAACGTGAATATTTGTCTACGGTTTTGACATGCACATTTAATAAATTTATAAGCTGTTCCTTCTCTGTTTTTCTCCTTCGACACTTATTTTATTCTTTACAGCGTTAAGACGGGAGACGTTGTATCGTATTTGTAGTTCCAGCTGAGTGAAGTCCGTAATTGGCGCTCGGGACGTCTCATCGCAAATTTTCGCTCGAGTAATCTTCAGTAGTGGAGTACCATATGAGTCCTCTTTGTGAGTAATGATGCATAAATTCAGTATCTTTCTTTGGAGTCAACAGACTTCACTGCGCATAAATCGCCTTAAAGCGTAACTGTAGTACAGTAGTACACATCGAAACATACATAGACACCTGCTGCCTACCATCTGCTAAACACCATACACTGATGAGCCAAATCATAATGACCACCTGCTTAATAGGTTATTGGTCCGTCTTTGAAACGAAGTACATCACTGATTCTACATATCAGGGATCCAACAGTTTGTTGCTAGGTTTGCGGAGGTACGTGGCATTAAACGTGTCCGCACAGGTCAAGTAATTCGCGTAAATAACTCTGATTTGCGAGCACGATGATAACGTACGCTAACGACCCAGATGCTTTACATACAATATACATCAGGCGAATTTGGTGACCGAGACATAGTCTGAGTTCACTATAATGCTCCTCAAACCACTGTACACGGTTATGGCTCCGAAGCATGGACAATTACACTCGTGAAAGACGACATCACCGTCAGGGAAGATATTAAGTATCAAGGGATGCAGGTGGTTCGCAGTTGTCAGAATGTCTTCAGTTACCACCACAGGTCCCATGCAAGCGCAGTAATATGTCTCCATAGCATACTACCGCTTCCACCAGCCTACGTCCGTCGCGCGCTGCACGTTTCGAGCCGCCGTTCACCTCACTGGCGTTTGTGGAGACGACCATTGACCTAGCGTAGCAAAAATGCAATTCACTCTCTGGGCCGACAGGTTTGCATTGATCGACGGTCGAATCCCCAAAGTCCTGTACTTACTACAGTCGTAACTAACGATGCCGTTGGGTCAACATGTGAACACGTAGGGGTGGTCTGCTGCGGAGCTCCATGTTAAACAATGTACGATGATCGGTGTGCTCCGAAACACTTGTTCGTGCAGTAGTCTTGTGGTCTTTCGGCAGAGATGTCATAGATCACCTCTGTATTACTTTGCAGAGCAGACAAGACTTCGAACCTCACGTTCTGTGAAGAGTCATGAACGTCCAGCCATTAGCGCCTAGTGCTACTTTCACCAGGACTTTGGGGATTCGACCGTCGATCAATGCAAACCTGTCGGCCCAGAGAGTGAATTGCATTTTTGCTACGCTAGGTCAATGGTCGTCTCCACAAACGCCAGTGAGGTGAACGGCGGGTCGAAACGTGCAGTGCGCGACGGACGTAGGCTGGTGGAAGCAGTAGTATGCTATGGAGACATATTACTGCGCTTGCTCTCTCCTAGATGCTCACAACAGTAGCACGTGAACATTCTACCAGCTTCGCCATTTTCAAGATACTCGTTCACAGGCTCTGTGTAATAATAATCTGCCCTTTGTCAAAGTCGCTTATCCCAATGGGTTTCCCCATTTGCAGCCGATATCTTCGTTAGGGTGATCCCCCGCCCGTGTCTGCTCCGCTTACATACTTTTGTTACCGCGGTACATTCTCGCAACGCCACCAGGCGGCATCTATCATCACGATGGGCAGTGGTCATGTTTTGGTTGATCTGTGTAAGAGATTATCACGAAACACAGGACGGAATTAGCTAGTATGCTCGCAAATGCAGATGCGCGCTTGTGCAAAGTTGAACACAAAAGTGTATCGTGTGGAGGCAGATATACCGAGGACAAAAACGCTCGTTATCTGAATCTCGAGGGTGCCTTCAGTTGTGGATATCAGTGTAGGATTCGCTTTAAAATGACAAATCTTATCTGCTAAAAGATGGAACTCACCTGTTCGCGGGCCAGACAGTCGTTGTTTCCGTAGTACAAGGCGACAGGCGCAGTGGCGGCGGACAGCCGGTAGTCCGGAGGGACGCGGCTGCCGTAGCGCTCGCGGTTCGCCGTTGGCCCGAAGTCGAACTGCCGGAAGTGGCCTGCAACACCAACGCCACGCGTCGCATTCCGTCGTATTTGTACTCACGGTCTGAGGTGTGGGGTTGCCCTGTTATTCTGTTATTCTGCGCAACGGATTAATCTGAAATGTACCCTTTACCCTGTGACTCCTGCAAGATGCAATTTCCACCCCCAAACTACTACAGAAGTTAGACAGACGCTCCTAACGTTCTAAAGAGAAATGCCTGAAAAACTTTCAGCAATAAATATCTTCTGGAGTCGTCCGCTGTAAGGAAATGACACAAAAATTTACAAAATTTCTTACGTAACTAGTGGGATACTTGGGTACTGGAGTAGTGCTAGTTAGTGTAAGAAAAACATGAAACTAACAAAAGTTATTATTTATTTTGCAAAAATTCTGAGAAATCACAATGGCACTTTTAGTTATGAACTGAACAAGTTATATCCTGGTTCTTTTCGGAATGTGAAGTTACCTCTCAAGGATAGGATTCGCTAATGAAATTTCTATACAAAGTTTAAGATGGTTGTTGACTTGGCAGAATGGCTGAGAGGCGCACCTGCTCAACATGAATAATTATCCTTTAGAATGTTGCTAGGTATGGTCGAGGCTGTCGCGTATGAAATGCAGTGAAGTGTACTGTTGTGGAGGAAAAATGGGGCTCACAATAGCTGTAGCGCACAATACCGTAAGCTGTGATGACTGCTGTCTGCGCCGCTCGCTGCTGACAAATAAGATAACTCTCGTTCTATCTGGATTGACCTTCGCCAATCAAACTCTCCCTATGCCTTGACATGATTCCTATTCGCCCCTAGTCTAACTATTGTCATGGTACACCAGTCAGATAACCAGTCCACCGCGATGCCACTCAAAATTCGCTCGCAGGCATTTAACTATAACTCTGTCCGTTCACACCGCACAATAAGTGTGTCGGCCAACACAGTGAGCCGGCCGGAGTGGCCGTGCGGTTCTAGGCGCTACAGTCTGGAACCGAGCGACCGCTACAGTCGCAGGTTCGAATCCTGCCTCGGGCATGGACGTGTGTGATGTTCTTAGGTTAGTTAGGTTTGAGTAGTTCTAAGTTCTATGCAACTGATGACCTCAGAAGTTAAGTCGCATAGTGCTCAGAGCCATTTGAACCAACACAGTGAACAACGCTTAATCGCAAGGACTCAATATAGAGTAGCGCTTCGATTTGCTCTCGACAGAGGTGCTCTCCCAGTGAAGTACTGAGGAGGGACTTGTTCCTCGCTCCAAGAGCGACAATGGAACGTCGCCTCTCCACGCCAGACGTTAAGAGTCGTGTGAAGTTAGCACCCCTTTTTCGAGAAATATACATTTTTTTCACAGTTCTTGATAGATGTAGCATAGTTCTAGAGTTCTTTGTACAAAATTTCAATAGTTCTGCAGAATTTAGCGACCAAAACAACAATACTCGAAAAAATTTTCATATCGAAAATGTTCTTTGGCAGTTTCCGCAAAATGTAAATAAGTACAAGAGTTCTGAGCACAGTTCTGAACAGAGCTCCAAGAGTTCTTTCGAAAATCCCAGTAACATTTTTTTGTGCAGCTAATAGTTTACGAGATAATTGCATTTTAATGAGAAAATCTTTTAACTTACTGTGAAGTTGGCACCCTTTTTTTCAGAAATATATATTTTTTTCAGAGTTCTTGATAGATATGGCATAGTTCTAGAGTTCTTTGTACAAAATTTCAATAGTTCTGCAGAATTTAGCGAAGAAAACAACAATATTCGAAAAATTTTTCTATCGAAAATATTTTTTGTCAATTTTCGCAAAAATTAAACTTGTACAACAGTTCTGAGGACAGTTCTGAACAGAACCCCAAGAGCTCTATCGAAAATCCCAACAACATTTTTCTATGGCGATAATGGTTTGAGATAAATTGATTTAATATGGGACACACTTTCTTTACGGAAAATATAAATATATTCGTACAACAGTTCTGATGACAGTTCTGGACACCACTTGAAGAGTTCTATCGAAAATCCTAGTGAAATTTTTTTGTGCAGGTAATAGTTTAAGAGGTAATTGCAACTTAATTAAGAATTCCATAAGAGCTCCTGCTGTGAAGTTGGCACCCTTTTTTTTCACAAATGTATACTTTTTTCAGATTTCTTGATAGATATGCCATAGTTCTAGAGTTCTTTGTACAAAATTTCAATAGTTCTGCAGAATTTAGCGACGAAAACAATATTCGAAAAAATTTTCGTATCGAAAACATTCTTCGTCAATCTTCGCAAATTCTAAATAAATACAACAGTTCTGAGCACAGGTCTGAACAGAACTCCAAGAGTTCTATCGAAAACCCAAGTAACATTTTTTTGTGCAGCTAATAGTTTACGAGATAATTGCAATTTAAGGAGAAATTCTTTTCACTTACTGTGAAGTTGGCACCCTTTTTTTCACAAATGTATACTTTTTTCAGATTTCTTGGTGGGTATGCCATAGTTCCAGAGTTCTTTGTACAAAATTTCAATAGTTCTGCAGAATTTGGCGAGGATAACAATATTCGAAAAAATTTTCGTATCGAAAACATACTTCGTCAATTTTCGCAAATTGTAAATAAGTACAACAGTTCTGATCACAGTTCTGAACAGAACTCCAAGAGTTCTATCGAAAACCCAAGTAACATTTTTTTGTGCAGCTTATAGTTTACGAGATAATTGCAATTTAAGAAGAAAATCTTTTCACTTACTGTGAAGTTGGCACCCTTTTTTTCAGAAATGTATATTTCTTTCTCAGTTCTTGACAGGTATGCCATAGTTCTAGAGTTGTTTGTACAAAATTTGAATAGTTCTGCAGAGTGTAACGAAGAAAACAACAATACTCGAAAAAAATTTCGTATAGCAAACATTGGTTATTAATTTTCGCAAAAAGTAAATTCGGACAACAGTTCTGAGGGCAGTTCTGAAGAGAACCCCAATAGTTCTATCGAATATCCTAATTACAATTTTTTGTGCAGCTAACACGTTACGAGATAATTGCAATTTAAGGAGGGAACCTCTTCACTTACTGTAAAGTTGGAATCCTTTTCTTCAGAAATATATATTTTTTCAGAGTTCTTGATAGAAATGTCATAGTTCTAGAGTTGTTTGTACAAAATTTGAATAGTCCTGCAGAATTTAGCGAAAAAAAAACAATACTCCAAAAATTTTTCGTATCGAATACATTCTTTGTCAATTTTCGCAAAAAGTAAATTCGTACAACAGTTCTGAACAGAACACCAAGAGCTCTATCGAAAATCCTAATAATATCTTTTTGTGGCGATGATAGTTTATACGGTAACTGCTTTGATGTTAGACCCACTTTCTCCACAGAAAAAGTAAATTCGTTCAACAGTTTTGATGAACAGTTCTGGTTAACACCTCAAGACTTCTATCGATAATCATAACAACATTTTTTGTGGTTATAATAGTTTGTATGGTAATTGATTAATTGTGGGGCACACTTACTCAAAAAAAAAATTATGTCTGTCTTATGCTCTGATGCCAGCTCTGGGTAGCATTGTAAGAGTTCTATCGAAAATACTAGTAACATATTCTGTGCAGGTAATTGTTTACGTAGTAACTGCCTTTATTAAGGAATGCTTATGAGCATTTCCCGTGAAGTTTGAACCCCTTTTACGATAAATATAAATTTTTTTCACAGTTCTTGATATATATGCAATACTTCTAGATTTCCCTGCTCAAAACACGAATGTTCTACAGAATTTCGGGAAGAAAACAATAACTCGGCAAAATTTTGGTATGGTAAAAAATTATTTGTCAGTTTGGAAAAAATAAATTTGTATAACAGTTCTGTTGGCAGTTCTGGATAGCACCGGAAGAGTTGCATTGAAAATGATAAGAACATTTTTGTGGCGATAATAGTTTATACAATATTTGTTTTAATCTGATACTCACTTTATCTAATATAGCAAAATTCGTAGAATAGTTCTGATGACAGTTCTGAATATCACCCACAGAGTTCTACCAAAAACTATAATAACATTATTTGTGACGATGACATTATATGAGATAATTAATGTGGGACTCACTTTTGTCATGTAACAGTAATAAATTCGTACAAAAGATCTGATGGCATTTCTTAATACGACCCTAAGAGTTCTACCGACAACTGTAATAACATTTTTTGTGGGGATAACAGTTAATGAGATAATAGCATTTTCGAGAGACCCACTTGGTCTACATTATAATAAATTGGCACAACCCTTTTGCTGACAGTTCTGGATAGCACCGAAAGAGTTCTTTTAAAAACCCTCATAACATTTTTATGGTGCCAGTAGATTATGAAATAGATTGTGTGTTCACTCTGCAGTGGGTGTGCGCCGATGTGAAACTTACTGGCAGATAAAAACTGTGTGCCGGACCGGGTCTCTAACCCCAGGCTGTGACGAAAGAATATCGTCACAGTATCCTTTCGTCCAAGAGTGCTTCTGCAATTTTCGTAGGACAACTTCTACGAAATTGGGAACGCAGGAGATGAGGTATTGCTGGAAGTACAGCTATGAGGACGATCGTAAATTCTCACTTTTATTTTGGAAAACCGAAAATCGAAAACCCGGATGTATATTCTACTAAATACAAAAAGTCTAAATGTTCAACACTATACAAATGCCAGTACGCCTTCTTAAGACTGACTGTAGCAACTGTAGGTGGAAGCGTGGGATGTGCACGCTTAGATGATTCAAGGAGAGAAGGCTCGTCAGTGCAAAACAAACAGATGGCTGAGAGAGCAGATACATTCACACGCGCCACTAACCAGATGGTGTCACACCTGTCGAGAATCGCACCAGAGGTACAATGAGCTGTGGTGGAGTGCTGTTGGCGTGGTTACTATGCAACTTACTTGATGGGCATCAATACACAATTATATTAATGTACAATACTTGAGAAACAATGTCATTCACACACTCCGAGTTCCTTATCACTCAGTACTAGACTAAATTACCGGCCTAGTGATAAGCAGCCTATGTACCTCACCGACTACACATCTTCGTGTTATAAGAAAAAAAGAGAAAAATACCAAGGGACACAAAATATGAATCCGGATAAACCGGAAATCCGGATTACTGAGGACCAAATAAACGAGGTTCTTATTTACAAATTTCGAACTTATTATTAACTTTAATACTGTATCCCCTCAACATTATAACACCTCTATCAGTCATGTATTGAATTAGGATTTAAACATACTACTTAGTTCGTTTGTACGATATATTCAGTAAATATACTTACATTTCTATACATTGTAAAGACTTTTAACTCTCGCTGTAGTGTAACTCATCAAACTTCCACACTTCCTTTCTAACTAGAACAAATGTTTGCAACAATATTAACGACAGCAATTTCAAATTTATTCGTTACACACAGCACATGTTTTTATGTATCCTAGCGGCTGGTGATGTTGCCACATAACTTTCATCCATGAGGGTCCTGGGCATATTTTTAGCTGTTAGTGGGTCCTGGATATCATGAGAGCTCAAAACAATTACTGTTTTACGTAATAAAATTCATCTGGTTCTTCCTGATTCTAAAAATATACACTTCATGTGTGCCTTTCAATGTTGTATGATTCAGTATCGACGCTAATGCTCTTTTGATGAGATATGAGCCGATTGCTCGTTTTTATCCACTGTGCCCTTTCGAATTTCATTTCAGCGATTAATTTATTTGTTTATCAACGTAGTAAGTAGTACAAAGCTAATCCAGAATGTAAACTGCACTTAAATTCTGTTTGAACTGTTTAATACTCAGTGTCCGCTGTCTGAACGTCAAATTTCAGATTAATACACTGCGCCTGGTTGCGTTATTTTATAGGAATTTTATTATTGTAAGTGGGAAGTACTAGATAATGTTGAAGAAATCCAAAGCATATTGTTCGAAGAGCATAATATTATTCGAAATTTACCTGTACCAATAGGTGCAGCCAAAGCAGCATTTGTGATGCTGTAATTACCTCATAGATAACGATATTTGTCTATTGTAGTTTTGTATTCCAATCAGAATTTTGAGAGCATCAAAGCCTCATTTCAGCGTGAGAGAGGGGTAAAATCAATAGATGACATTGAATTGAAAGCCTTCATCAGTCTCTTGTTTTTAATTGTTGTTAACAAAAGTAACAGATAAAGCCTGGAAGATCTGTGTGGAACTGATGGTGATGGCATTGAAAAATTTCACCTTCCAAATGAACATAAAACGTTTCAAATTTATTCTGGAGAGCCTTAGATTTAACAGTCGCGCTATTCGTGATGAAAGGAGACAATTAGACAAGCTAATAGCTATTCGGGAAATATTTACTGCGTTTGTAGGCAACTACCACAAATCTTACACCCTTGGAGAAAATGTTACAGTAGACAAGAAGCTGGAAGGATTCTGTGGAAGGTACAGTTTTTGCCAATATGTATCAATCAAAACAAACGAGTATGGATTCTTAAGTGTGGATTCTTAAGTATTTTACCTGTACAATTTGGAAATATACGCTGTGTTGCAACCAGAAGGATTTACCAACTGAGCAATAAACATTTTGATGTTGTTCTGTGACTGTGTAAACCTATATATCAGTCAGGTCGAAATGTGAAAGCGGACAACTGGTTTACTAGTACTGGAATGATAATAGAGCTATGAAGGGAGAATTTTTCTTTTGTTGGCATGATGAAGAAAGACAAGCGTGGAGATTTCTCTAGAAATTGCTATCAGCCTTTTTTGGCTTCCACAAGACTGAACCCTAGTTTCCTCCGTACCTAAAAAGGGGAAGTGAGTGATCCAGGCATCACGTTTGCATGAAGATAATTCGATAGATGCTGACATTGTAGATAAACGGAAGCCATCCACCGTAAATTTTAAAATAGCGTTAAGTGTGGTATTTTCACAGCGGATAAGCCGAATGCTTTGTACAACGCTGCAAGAAATGTGCGCCGCTGGTCAATGGTTGTATTTTTGTAATGATCAGTACAGTTGGAATCTATGCACAAGTGATTTATTGTGGCAACAGTAAGAACTGTATCAGAAGGAAAGGGTTCCTGAATCAGCTTTGTTATACAATGTTGTTTTCTTCGCTAAATTCTGCATAACTATTGAAATTTTGTACAGAGAACTCTAGAACTATGACTTATCTATCAAGAACACTGAAAAATATATATATTTCTGAAAAAAAGGGTGCCAGCTGGACAGTAGGAGCTCTTATGGGGTTCTTAATTAAGTTCCAATTACCTCTTAAACTATTACCTGCACTAAAAAATTATACTAGGAATTTCGATAGAACTCTTCACGTGGTGTCCAGAACTGTCATCAGAACTGTTGTACGAATATATTTATATTTTCTGTAGAGAAAGTGTGTCCCACATTAAATCAATTTATCACAAACTATTATCGCCATAGAAAAATATTATTACGATTTTCGATAGAGCTCTTGGGGCTCTGTTCGGAACTGTCCTCAGAACTGTTGTACAAGTTTAATTTTTGCGAAAATTGACAAAAAATGTTTTCGATAGAAAATTTTTTCGAGTATTGTTGTTTTCTTCGCTAATTTCTGCAGAACTATTGAAATTTTGTACAAAGAACTCTAGAACTATGGCATACCTGTCAAGAACTGTGAAAGAAATATACATTTCTGAAAAAAAGGGTGCCAACTTCACAGTAAGTGAAAAGATTTTCTCCTTAAATTGCAATTATCTCGTAAACTATTAGCTGCACAAAAAAATGTTACTTGGGTTTTCGATAGAACTCTTGGAGTTCTGTTCAGACCTGTGCTCAGAACTGTTGTACTTATTTACAATTTGCGAAGACTGACGAAGAATGTTTTCGATACGAAAATTTTTTCGAATATTGTTTTCGTCGGTAAATTCTGCAGAACTATTGAAATTTTGTACAAAGAACTCTAGAACTATGGCATATCTATCAAGAAATCTGAAAAAAGTATACATTTGTGAAAAAAAGGGTGCCAACTTCACAGTAAGTGAAAAGATTTTCTCCTTAAATTGCAATTATCTCGTAAACTATTAGCTGCACAAAAAAATGTTACTTGGGTTTTCGATAGAACTCTAGGAGTTCTGTTCAGAACTGTGCTCAGAACTGTTGTACTTATTTACAATTTGCGAAAATTGACGAAGAATGTTTTCGATACGAAAATTTTTTCGAATATTGTTTTCGTCGCTAAATTCTGCAGAACTATTGAAATTTTGTACAAAGAACTCTAGAACTATGGCATATCTATCAAGAAATCTGAAAAAAGTATACATTTGTGAAAACAAGGGTGCCAACTTCACAGTAAGTGAAAAGATTTTCTCCTTAAATTGCAATTATCTCGTAAACTATAAGCTGCACAAAAAAATGTTACTTGGGTTTTCGATAGAACTCTTGGAGTTCTGTTCAGACCTGTGCTCAGAACTGTTGTACTTATTTACAATTTGCGAAGATTGACGAAGAATGTTTTCGATACGAAAATTTTTTCGAATATTGTTTTCGTCGGTAAATTCTGCAGAACTATTGAAATTTTGTACAAAGAACTCTAGAACTATGGCATATCTATCAAGAAATCTGAAAAAAGTATACATTTGTGAAAAAAAGGGTGCCAACTTCACAGTAAGTGAAAAGATTTTCTCCTTAA
The DNA here is from genome assembly GCF_021461385.2 of Schistocerca piceifrons. Classification (NCBI taxonomy): domain Eukaryota; kingdom Metazoa; phylum Arthropoda; class Insecta; order Orthoptera; family Acrididae; genus Schistocerca; species Schistocerca piceifrons. The sequence continues at coordinate 334,685,762 of NC_060144.1, forward strand.
ATTGCAATTATCTCGTAAACTATTAGCTGCACAAAAAAATGTTACTTGGGTTTTCGATAGAACTCTAGGAGTTCTGTTCAGAACTGTGCTCAGAACTGTTGTACTTATTTACAATTTGCGAAAATTGACGAAGAATGTTTTCGATACGAAAATTTTTTCGAATATTGTTTTCGTCGGTAAATTCTGCAGAACTATTGAAATTTTGTACAAAGAACTCTAGAACTATGGCATATCTATCAAGAAATCTGAAAAAAGTATACCTTTGTGAAAAAAAGGGTGCCAACTTCACAGTAAGTGAAAAGATTTTCTCTTAAATTGCAATTATCTCGTAAACTATTAGCTGCACAAAAAAATGTTACTTGGATTTTCGAAAGAACTCTTGGAGCTCTGTTCAGAACTGTGCTCAGAACTCTTGTACTTATTTACATTTTGCGGAAATTGTCAGAGAATGTTTTCGATACGAAAATTTTTTCGAGTATTGTTGTTTTCTTCGTTACATTTTGCAGAACTATTGAAATTTTGTACAAAGAACTCTAGAACTATGGCACATCTAACAAGAACTGTGAAAAAAATGTATATTTCTCGAAAAAGGGGTGCTAACTTCACACGACTGACGTTAAGGGGTATATCTTTTGATGTCTTCCATTATTCCTTCAGCTCAAGGCGTCAGAAATATCGTCTGCCAATCAGCATTGCTCTTCTAAAACGGGAGAATGACGTTTCGTTTAAGGCGACCAATCCGGAAACTTGTAGCTTTGGCGTTTGGCGTTTGCTGTCTCCCTGTGAAAATCTCTGAAACTGCGTGCTATGTGTAAGGAATGTGTAGGCTGGCCGCTAGCACACAATGTAGCGGAATTTGATTTTAAGCCAAACACGGGGTTGTTCCCCCCTTTCACTCGTGCCCACGCTGTCCGCTACATGGGGAGTCAGCGGCCGACATAGGCTGGGTCGTCCTCTGAAGGGACCGGCGTCCCGTTGTGCGGTTACTATCCCGAACTAAAAGCTTCTGTGACCGTCCTGTCTGGAATGTATGTGTGTACGCCAGCCTTGAGTATTTCAACCACAGTGCACTTATTTCTTAACTGCATATCGTTTACATGAATTCATACAACATTGACTTTATCTTATCGAGTTTGGGTTCGAATGAAGCGTCTTGATGCGCAGAATATGATTGTGAAGGCGGAATACGTAAGCAATGAAGATCAGGAGACCATGATGTCTTACAACGGCTGATGCCAAGTTGCTACCAAAATTAACACGGTAGTTACCAAGCCTTCCACCAACGTGTGCAGGCGTGATCATGGGGAAAGGGCGGGACGTGGGGGATGGAAGATGCGGAGAAAGCTACATGGACACATGTGTGAATAAAACCGCATAGTGTCCCTCTAAGACCACCCAGTTCGGCCTCGGTGCACCTGCGCACCTTTGCTGATCACTTTAAAAATGTATCTGTACAGAAACAGCCAGTCACCGATTACTTGACGCCGGTGTGAGAGGCAATCACTTCGACACCCCTGAGATGAGTGGCGCTGTCTCTCTGAACTGCGCGCCTGCTGACCGCATGTGAAATGCAAGGTGTGTCGAAAGCGATGCCTGTCACACCGGCGCCTGGTACTCAGTAACTGATTGTCTCTGTAATTATATCCTGGGTGATCGGAAAATCCCATTACAAACTTATAGGACTTGCAGAAGGGAGTGAGTACATAATATACTGAGTAGGACCCCATGTCCAGAAACGTACCGTTTCTGCGCTACAGCCTTTTGAAAACTTGTTTGCTAGGTAGGTTTGCAACAGGGTAGTCATTGGGGGGGGGGGGGGGGGGGTGGCTGCTTACGTCGTATTCGCCAATGTCACTTGACGTCCATCCTTCCTCTCTCACCTGGTTTGAGCCTCAATGACGTGTCTGAGTGTTAGTCTGAGTGTTAGAGCAACATGGTTGAGTACATCTTTGCAGAATGTACCGACATGACCCTTCTGACTACGGGAGCTCGCGACAATTGAAGAGTTGCTCTACGCTGAGCGAGAAATTGGCGATAAATACAAGCTAAATGTCTGTGCCGTAGAGTACTCTGCTTGGAATCGAGCTGCGAAGCCGTCCGTACCTGACGACTCACTTGTTTTCAACTCTCTCAGTTGCTTCTCTGTGCCAGATATGCCAATTACTATGTTCTCCAGAAGGAAGTCTGTGCGACGGTCAAACGACGGTATGTTTGTGCCATCCTCTTGCGTGAATGATTTCATAAACGCTATATTTAAAACTTCAATTTTCCTTTTGCTGTCTTCTATTGCCACACCAGACTAGCTGAAGAGGGGCTGAGCAGAATCCTTCGATCCACTTGGCGATTTTACATAGGACCACAATTTGCTCGTGTGCTCGGCAAGACCTTTTGCTAAGGGATGACGTGGAAGTTGTTGTATGCTTCCTATTTCGATCTTTTTACAGATACAAGAATTTCTATCAGCTTTTGCTTGTCGTCAATTGCGCGTTCTTTCTTTAACCGAAAGTGCAACCGTCCCTGCTTCATCTGCATTTTCAGCATTCTGTCACTAAACCAGGGTGAGTCTTTTCCATTCTTAATCTACTTATTCGGCATATACTTCTCCAGAGTGTGATTTACAGTCCGTTCGAACTTAGTGTGATTTATAACCCGTTTAAACTAGACCGATAATTCGCCTACGTTCGTCATATTGAAACTAAATGATGTACATTCATTGTGTAAGTGGGATACCAACAATTGCCTATCTAATCTTTCTAGCAAAAATAGTTTCCTAGCTTTCTAGGTGGATTTATAAACTTCAGTAACCACCGTCACTTTGATGACATTATGATTACTAATCCCTGTCTGACACTGTCGATAAGATCAGGCCTGTTTGCATCTGCTAAGTCCAAAATATTTAATTTGCATGCAGGCTGTCGAACTAGCTGTTCAAGACAGTTTTTGAAAAACGTGTTCAGAACTACTACACAGCCGCCCGGAATTAGCCGAGCGGTCTAAGGCGCTGCAGTCGTGGACTGTGCGGCTGGTCCCGGCGGAGGTTCGCGTCCTCCCTCGGGCATGGGTGTGTGCGTTCGTCCTTAGGATAATTTAGGTTAAGTAGTATGTAAGCCTAGGGACTGATGACCTTAGCAGTTAAGTCCCATAATATTTCACACACATTTGAGCATTTATTTAACTACTACACAAGACTGTCCATTACATACAATGAAGCCATAGACGTCCCAGTCTATACTTTGTATGTAAAGGCGCCTCCAACTAATTCTGTATGATCTGGGTATTTCCGTGCAACTGAGCGTAGACTTTATATGAAGTATTTTAAAACTGTCACCATGGAATCGGATGGCCAGTAAAAAAAAAACCCTAATTAATTTTGAGTTCATAAAGATTTGTTACATGCGTCCTTAGTCCGACTCAATTTCAACCTCAACATACACAATATTTTTGTCGATAGCGATCAACACTCTGCTCTCCTATGGCATCTAATCAGTTTTTTCTATATCAATCCATACTTCGCTTAATATTTCTGAGCTTTCTTTTGGGTTTCACCCATCTCTCGGATCCGAGAGTAATTTGAGCTTGAACTCCCCTGGTGGGCAGTCAATTCAGTCAACACTTTATTATAAATATAATAGTTTCCTATTAAGATTTTGACTTTCAACGTGTTTTTTCTTTGACCACTGTCTGATTTCAGTCTCTGTGTATCAGATATCGAGAGTTCATCAGAGGACCTCATATTACAACCGAACATAAAAAACGCACATGTGCAATTCATAAGAACTCTGATAGCCCCCAGAAGACACTGAGCGCACACTGGACTTCTTTTCAGTCCTGTTCGGCGCTCCATGATACGCCAAACATTAGAGTTCCCGATAACTAGTAAACTCCTGTACCCATGTCCCAGCTGAGACCCTGCTAAAGGAGTGACCACCTGTTCACTCACAGGGTGAATGGGCGATGACCAGATGGCCCGACTCCACGTTGACTCTCCCCCTAAAGCGACGCATCTACATCTACAGGGATACTCTGCAAATCACACTTAAGTGCCTGGCAGAGGGTTCATTGAACCACCTTCATGATGTTGTTGTTGTTGTGGTCCTGAGACTGGTTTGATGCAGCTCTCCATATTACTCTATCCTGGGCAAGGTTCTTCATCTCCCAGTACCTACTGCAACCTACATCCTTTTGAATCTGCTTAGTGTATTCATCTCTTGGCCTCCCTCTACGATTTTTACCCTCCACGCTGCCCTCCAATACTAAATTGGCGATCCCTTGATGCCTCAGAACATGTCATACCAACCGATCCCTTCTTCTAGTCAAGTTGTGCCACAAACTTCTCTTCTCCCCAATTCTATTCAATACCTCCTCATTAGTTATGTGATCTACCCATCTAATCTTCAGCATTCTTCTGTAGCACCACATTTCGAAAGCTTCTATACTCTTCTTGTCCAAACTATTTATCATCAATATTTCACTTCCATACATGGCTACACTCCATACAAATACTTTCAGAAACGACTTCCTGACACTTAAATCAATATTCGTTGTTAACAAATTTCTCTTCTTCAGAAACGCTGTATCATTTCCTTGACTCTAACCCCTATTTCATGATAGTAAAACTCGTGCTGCTCTTAGCTGAACTTTCTTGATGTACGCCGTTAATCCTACCCGGTAAGGGTCCCAGACTGCGCAACAGTGCTCCAAAAGACCACGGACAAGCGTAATGCAGGCAATCTCTTTAACAGATATATCACATTTTCTAAGTGTTCTGCGAATAAAACCTAGTCTTTAGTTTGCCTTCCCCACAACATTTTCTATATGTTCTTTCCCATTTCAAATGATTCGTAAGTGTAGTTCCTAGATGTACAATTGAATTTATGCCCTTTAGATTAGACTGATCTATCGTGTAATCGAAGTTTAACAGATTCCTTTTGACACTCCTGTGGATGTCCTCACACTTTTCAATATTTAGGGTCAATTGCAATTTTCGCACTATTCAGATATCTTTTCTAAATAATTTTGCAATTTCTTTTGATCTTCTTTTTTTGATGAGTTTACTAAGCGATAAAAGACAGAATCATCTGCGAACAATTTAAGAAGGCTGCTTAGATTGTCTCCTAGTAGTTTATATAGATAAGGAACAGCAGAGGGCCTATAACAGTACCTTGGGGAACGCCAGAAATCATTACTGTTTTACTCGATGACTTTCCGTCAGTTACTACGAACTGTGACCTCCGACAGGAAATCACGTATCCAGTCACATAACTGGTGTCCAGTCACATAACTGAGACGATATTCGATAAGCACGCAATTTATCTACAAGCCGCTTGTGTGGTACAGTGTCAAAAGCCTTCTGGAAACCTTTAAATACGGAATCAATTTGGAGTCGCTTGTCAATAGCACTAAATTCTTCGTGTGTGTTGAGAGCTAGTTGTGTTTCACAAGAACGATGTTTTCTAAATCCGTATTGACTGTGTGTCAATAGACCGTTGTATTCGAGGTAATTCATAATGTTCGAATATAATACACGTTCAAGAATTCTGCTACATATCGACGTTAATGATATCGGCCTGTAATTTAGTGGATAACTCCTACTACCTTTTTGAATATTGGTGTGAAATGTGCAACTTTTCAGTCTTTGGATACGGATCTTCCGTCGAGCGAGCGGTTGTATGTGACTCTTAAGTATGGAGTTATTGGATCAGCATACTCTGAAAGGAATCTCATTGGTGCACTGTGTGGACCAGAAGACTCGCCACTATTGAGTGGTTTAATTTGGTACACTACTCCGTGGATTCTACTTCTAAGGTACTGATTTTGGCAGCTGATGTTGATTCGAATTCTTGAATATTTACTTCGTCTTCTTCGGTGAAGGAATTTCGAAATCCTGTGTTTAATGACTCTGCTTTCGCAATACTGTCGTCGAAAGTATTTCCATCGCTATCGCGCAGAGAAGGCATTGACTTTGTCTTGCCGCTAATATACTTTACAAACGACCAGAATCTCTCTGTATTTTCTGCCAGGTTTCGAGATAAAGTTTCATCGTCGAAACTGTTATAACCATGCCGCATTGATGTCCGCCCTAAATTTCAAGCTTCTGCAAAGAGATCTACAATATTAGAGATTTTGCGTTCGTTTAAATTTGGCATGCTTTTTTCGTTGCCTGTTTTGTGTACCAAAAGGGATCAGCTCCGTAGTTTGTTAATTTATCTGGTATAAATCTCTCAATTACTGTCGTCACTATTTCTTTTAATACAAGCCACATCTGGTCTATACTTACGTTGTTAACTTGGTAGGAGTGAAGTTTGTCTCTCAGGAAGGCGGCAAGTGAATTTTTATTCTCTCAGGAAGGCGTCAAGTGAATTTTTTTCTCTGCTTTTTTGAATAGGTATATTTCTCGTTTATTTTTGGAGGATTTGAGGGTTACAATATTCAATCTCGCTGGGACAACCCTATGTTCACTAATCCCTGTACCTGTTTTCTTGCTCGCTATTAGCTCAGATTATTTGTTGCTAAGAGATCAAATGTGTTTTCACAACTGTTTACTATTCGTGAGGGCTCATGAAGTAACTACTCGAAATAATGTTTATAAAATGCGTTTAGCACAATTTCAGATGATGTTTTATGCGTACTTTCGTATTTAGACACGTATTTTGACTAACATATGGAGGGTAAACTGAAGTACCACCAACTAGAATTGTATGAGTCGGATATGGGTTTGAAATTAATTTCATTTTCTTTGAATTTCTGAGCACCTGTATCACCTGAGTCGGGAGGTCGGTAAAAGGATCCGATTACAACACCACTGGCCATTAAAACTGCTACCCCACGAAGATGACGTGCTACAGACGCGAAATTTAACCGACAGGAAGAAGTTGCTGTGATATGCAAATAATTAGCTTTTCAGAGCATTCACACAAGGTTGGCGCCGGTGGCGACACATACAACGTGCTGACATGAGGAAATTTTCCAACCGATTTCTCATACACAAACAGCAGTTGACCGGCGTTGCCTGGTGAAACGTTGTTGTGATGCCTCGTGTAAGGAGGAGAAATGCATACCATCACGTTTCCGACTTTGAAAAGGTCGGATTGTAGCCTATCGCGATAGCGGTTTATCGTATCGCGCAATTACTGCTCGCGTTGGTCGAGATCCAATGACTGTTAGCAGAATATGAAATCGGTGGGTTCAGGAGGGTAATACGGAACGCCGTGCTGTATCCCAACGGCCTCGTATCACTAGCAGTCGAGAAGACAGGCATCTTATCCGCATGGCTGTAACGGATCGGTCAGCCACGTCTCGATCCCTGTGTCAACAGATGGGGACGTTTGCAAGACAAAAACCAACTGCACGAACAGTTCGACGACGTTTGCAGCAGCATGGACTATCAGCTCGAAGACCATGGCTGCGGTTACCCTTGACGCCGAATCACAGACAGGAGCGCCTGCGATCGTGTACTCAACGACGAACCTGGGTGCACGAATGGCAAAACGTCATTTTTTTAGATGAATCCAGGTTCTGTTTACAGCATCATGATGGTCGCATCCGTGTTTGGCGACATGACGGTGAACGCACATTGGAAGCGTGTATCGTCATCGCCATATTGGCATATCACCCGGTGCGATGGTATGGGGTGCCATTCGTTACACGTCTCGGTCACCTCTTGTTCGCACTGACGGCACTTTGAACCGTGGACGTTACATTTCAGATGTGTTACGACCCGTGGCTCCACCCTTCATTCGATCCCTGCGAAACCCTACATTCCAGCAGGATAATGTACGACCGCATGTTGCAGATCCTGTACGGGCCTTTCTGGATACAGAAAATGTTCGACTGCTGCCCTGGCCAGCATATTCTCCAGATCTCTCACCAATTGAAAACGTCTGGTCAATAGTGGCCGAGCAACTGGTTCGTCACAATACGCCAGTCACTACTCTTGTAGTGGTATCGTGTTGAAGCTGCATGGGCAGCTGTACCTGTACACGCCATCCAAGCTCTGTTTGACTCAATGCCTAGGCGTATCAAGCCGTTATTACGGCCAGAGGTGGTTGTTCTGGGTACTGATTTCTCAGGATCTATGCACCCAAATTGCATGAAAATGTAATCACATGTCAGTTCTAGTACAATATATTTGTAGAAGAATACCCGTTTCTCATCTGCATTTTTTTCTTGGTGTAGCAATTTTAATGGCCAGTAGTGTATTATATTCCGATTGCCAAGAATGACCTCTGCCCATACTAGCTCACACTAACTGCCTGCTTCAGTTTCGCTACAAGATAAACTACTTCTAACAGCAGCAACCACGCTAGCGCCAACTTTGTTTATCCTATCCTTCCTGAACACCGTTGGGTTATTTGCAAAATTCTCGCTGAACTTACCTCCGGCTTTAGCCAGCTGTCTGTGCCTGTAACGGTTTGAACGTCAACGCCTTCTATTAGAGCTTGGAGCTCTGGTACTTTCCCAACACAGCTACGACAGTTTACAACTGTTGTACCGATGGATCCTGTGTATACATTCTTCCTGTGTTCGACCTGCATCCTGTGAGACTGAAGCCCTTCTTGTGTTTCCCCGAGACACTCTAACCTAAATAACCGCCCAGTCCACGCCCTTCGTACCCGTGTAGCTGCCTCCTGCGTGACGTGGACTTCTGACTTATTCAGCAGAGCCCGAAACCCAACCACCGTACGGCGCAAGTCGAGGAGTCTGCAGCCTACAAGGACGCAGAACCGTCTGAGCCTCTGATTCAGACCCTTCACCCAGCTCTGTACCAGAGGCCCGTAATCGGTCCTATCGACTATGCTGGAAATGGTGAACTCTGCTTTCATTTCACAAGCAAGACTGGCAGCCTTTATAACTTCTGTTACCCGCTCGAAACCAGAAAGAATCTCTTTCGATAAAAAGCGACACACATCATTGGTACCGACGTGAGCCATCACCTGCAGTTTTTTTTGAAAAATGGTTCAAATGGCTCTAAGCACTATGGGACTTACCATTTGAGGTCATTAGTCCCCCTAGACTTAGAACTACTTAAACCTAACTATCCTAAGAACATCACACGCATCCATGCCCGAGACAGGATTCGAACCTGCACCATAGCAGCACCGCGGTTCCGGACTGAAGCGCCTAGAACCGTTCGGCCAGTTTTTTTTCCACCTTGTGCTCGTCATGATATTCGGAATGACCCGTTCCACGTCTGGAATGACTCCACCCAGTGTGCACATGGAGTGTACATTGGCTGTCTCCCCTTCTTGGCATCCATGGCCTTAGGGGCGTCATTACGCGCCTAACGTTGGAGCTCCCAACTATCAACTATCCCGCCCTCTGTGATTGCCCGGATTTTGCAGGCTGAGAGGTTTCCTCTGAAACAGGACAACCGACTGCACCTGCCTGAGGGACAGTGTCAGCTACAGACAGCACCTGGAACCTGTTTGTCAGACTAACGGGGGAGGCCTTACGTGCGGCCCGCTGGGAAGTCTTCCGCCGCCTGCCAAGCAAATATATTACAACTTTCCACCCACCACGCAGTGAGAGCAGTTCCCCCATGTTTGGTACACTGCAAGGTGCCCCTGCAGCAAAGCCAATGCACGAAACAAAACCTGAGATGTCCCATACAATGCACCAGACTCTCCACCACCATTACACTCTGAGGTAGAGGCCTCGAGACGGCTGACTACAGCCAAAAGCGTCTTCAGATGTTCATGAGCTGGAGCCAGCTCTTCCTGCATCTGCATCCACCAGGCATAAATCCTATGTTAGAACTAATAACATAAGAATTAACTAAAAAAGCACGCAGACAGAGCCAAAATTTAACCGAGTCTCTCCTGGTGTCTCCGTGACGGAGGCCGGTGCCTTTCTGAGCTGTGCAGCTGGCCAATCAAAACATGAGAGCGGGAACTGCGTTACAGATTGCGTGAATCTACACTCTACAGTAACTAAAACGCGAGATTACATCTCTTCACTACAAAACCAGGCAAATAATTTAAGAATTAAATTACGAAAGCACACAGAAAAAGCTAAATATGTGACTTTCTACCCTCCTAATGTGGCACCAATGGCAGTTAGATCCTGTTTTAAGTAAATGTTCAGTCCCCCATTAACGTAGGCAATATGTCCTTTTTATATGCTCAAATTATCATCAGATGCACGCAAAACATTAAATTTCGATTCGGGGAAGGAACAAAATGATTTCAAAAGTAGTTGTAATACTATTCGTAATTCATAAACGAAAACTTGTAACTGTCATAAGTTATGAAAAAGCTTTTCCCTGACTTGGTTTGAGTTAAATCTGTGCTGACGGCACTGAGAACTAATTCAGCCTAAGTTAATATACTGAAGAATATATATGCCGCAGAACTAGGAACCAATTAAATTTAGGTCATGGGTTAGTATCTTTTTATCACTGACTTATTCTGAATCATTTACTGAATAGTGAAGCATTGACACGACTGCTCGAAAAGCATGAGCATTGGTACTGGTCCAGGGAGTGCGAGCAAGCTTTTGAACAGATCAAGCAAGCTCTTTGCAATGCAAAGTTATTATACCATCCAGACATGAGTTAGGATTTTCCCTCTCAACAGCTGCATCAAATATTTTTCTAGCATTGTATCTGTTTCACATACGTCCAATCAATAGTAAATAAACCATTCGTACAATCGGTTTCAAAAGAAGTATTCTAACTAGTTGTGGCAGATCGTACTTCACCAACGAGTTAGAAGCTTTTGCTGTAATGATAGCTTTCAAAAGATTTCACTGTAACATATACAGCCATCATACAAATGTGTATGTGACCACCAAGCCCACAGTTTTTTATTACATTGCATATTATTGCATGCAAGCCTATCAAGGTTGTTGCTAGATGCAAAAGAGTACAGTTTTAACACAATACATGTCAGGGGCCAACATAATGTAGTGGCAAAAAAAATGTTCAAATGTGTGTGAAATCTTATGGGACTTAAGTGCTAAGATCATCAGTCCCTAAGCTTACACACTACTAAACCTAAATTCTCTTAAGGACAAACACACACACACACCTATGCCCGAGGGAGGACTCGAACCTCCGCCGGAACCAGCCGCACAGTCCATGACTGCAGCGCCCTAGACCGTTCGGCTAATCCCGCGCGGCCTGTAGTGGCAGATGCCCCACCTAGGCTGCGTGAAGAACTAGGAGACATGATCGTGAATGTGATAGTCAACTATATTTATTGACGGATGAGTCAAATACGAATTGCTTCTTGGATCTACGCAAAACTATGGCACAGATGCTGGCTGAAAGTGGAACAGCATTTACTAAATGATCCATCTGAGAAGTTAAGCACTCATTATAAGATCCGCACTGGCGTGTTATTCAACAAGAGACATCCTGAGTTCAAGGCCTAGTGTGTTTGCATACCTGCTGAGGCAGCAAATAAATTCATATGGCATGCTCATTGTGCCTGGGGTCATTTTGGAGAGATCATGTGTGCAAAACAGATTAAAATTAATGACTAAAGATAGATGATGCAGTAATTATTTACAATTCATCTGCTTTGCCAGAAGACAAGACCTCCATATACATGTAGGAAGTGTGAACTGCATCGTATCCTATCTACAAAAGAGTTACACATAGTGACTTCTAGCATCTGTGGATCCCTATCAGACGCAAAACAGGATCGAGGTATTGGTACTGTTATGACTTTTTTCTATATATATTACACTGTATGAAACACGTACTGTTGTAAGTGAGCCTATCATGAGAAGGAATTCTTTCAGATAATGGCATTACTTTCACGGGTGATAAATGGAAAGATTTTCTGCCAGAAACTTACATTAAGCATACATTAATATCTAACTACCAACTTGAAGCTACTCCTGCAGAGCGTGTTTTTAGGGACCTAAATAAGTATATGATACCCTACTGCAATCACAAACACAATACATTTTACCAGTGTTTAGGAACATTTGAGGAAGGAATGGATGATTTTCCCCATACTTCCTCGGACTGAACTCCTAGGGAACTTATGCTAAACTAACCTGAATCTAATGAATGGCGTTCACCCATTCAAAGCTTCCGTGTGATGAATCAGTGTAGCAGGAAGAAATGAGGCTAGCTGTTATTACACTTACTGATAAAGCAATACAATGTAAACAATATTGTGACAGCAAGCAAAGACTGACATACTGATATCAGCTGGGTGACAAAGTACTCATATGATAGTTGTTGACAACACATGCATCTACGTCTGTGGAGAAGGCTAGCACCGACTCTCACCTCCATTTCGGATCTCCTGGGCGTAGTGGTCGAGCTGCCTGACAGACGCTCCTGCCGGTGAGTGCGCCAGGTAGACGGGCAGCATTGTCTGGAAAGAGACAACAACAAAATATTCCCTTACTCCAAATATGCATTTTCTCGTCATAGTTTAATACTGTACCAGTAGCTCGTTATCGGTCACTCATTCTGCTTTCTCATGAGGTATTTCGAGTGTAAAACGGGTAAAACTTCAGCAGCAGATTATATCCGAACAGGTCATGAAGCCCCAACGGTACCGACCGGCTGCCGTGTCATCCTCAGCCCATAGGCGTCACTGGATGCGGATATGGAGGGGCATGTGGTCAGCACACCGCCATCCCGGTCATATATACTGAAATGTAGACAATATGTATACATGGTGCGTCAGCTGCCCATACTGAGTTCTGTTTATGCAACTCAGTGTTACATTTTGCCTTCAAAAATCAAGCGCGAGATTTTCATATTCTCTCGCTTGCTCTATGAGCAGGATCTTTTTGTAGGAAATTTAATTTAGTTAAAGTTTTGAACATGGCTGCATGGTCAGCAAATGTTTACAAAGTGAAATTAACGGCAATATCAGCCCTCGGTAGCAAAAAAGGAGTCTTCTGACCCAGGTTTCGGCACTGCTATGAGTGCCTTCATCAAAAATAAAACTCTCAAATTGTCCTATAACATAATTACAAAATTACATAAAATAAATAATTTTATTAATTGTAAGTACTAGCTAGTAGTGCAAAAAAGAAACAATACTTACATGTCACGTATTAAACTAAAAATCAAGCAATAAAGCTTTAGTCAAAAAATTTATAAAATGGAATACATAAAAAGGCAAGCCACTATGGGCTGCTCACAAGCGTCGAGCTACGGTAGTGTCAGAGTGAGGCGTTCGCGTTAGCAATTGCGGGCAGGTGAACATTACACCAAGAGTGCCATCTAGTAGCCACAAATACCATCACACTAGTTAACATTCAAAATGTAGACAGACAAATGTTACGATGAACATTATTTTGTACACGCAGTGGAAGACAATAATTTTATCTGACAGCAGCAGACACGGTAACAAAATGTCTACATGAGACCTTATAAATACAGTTTAAAGACTGTAAGCGCCATTTTAGAAATACCAGGGGAGCTGAATAACTCAGCGACCAGAAAAGAATGTCATAACATGAAATGTAGTTAATATAATTTTTTTAAAGAACAGAAAAACTATGAGTCGACTTAGATAGAAAAAATATTTCGCTAACTGCACGAGAGAACACGAAATCAAATATCAAGTAACGGCTTTATACCATTGAAGAAGCCTTTATTACGTTATTTCGGGGTTGCTGTATCTTAACTGGGGATGGTTTAGAGTTACGGGACGTAGAGAAATAGCCGGGAGGAGGCATCGTCAAAGGCGTTCTGAATGGGGTACCTCTTAAATCTCTACGCTCCCTCCAGATCAAATAACAGAGCTGCAAGGGCAAAGTTTTTTACTGAAGATGTCCCGTATTATCTGAGGTAGGCGAAAGGTGAGATCATCATCGCAGGAGATTTTAATTCCGTCCTCAGCTGCCACAATATGGACTCCAGTGGTCATAATAAACCGCTTAAGCAATCATTCTTCAAAATCTGTATGTTTCTTAGTATTAACAAATATTCTTATAATAAAATAGCACACTGGTGTTATAAATAAATCTGTTCGTATTCTGGAGGCTATATTGTGGCAGCAGTCTTCGCTACTGCCGTCGAGTGAAACTGAAGCACGAAGATCGACTTGCAAGCCACCGGACATTCGCTGCCTCTTCTTCGTTCCGTCCTCTGCCACGGTTTCTGTGGTGGGCCTCGCTGTAGTGCAACTGTAGATTCTGGCAAGCCATTACTATGGTAACCAAATGCAGTTCTCTCTGCTGCAGAAAGTACATAGAAATACCCACAGGGGCAGTCCGCACACGATAGGGATTACAGCATGCCTGTCATTTTGTTTCTTTTACTTAAATCAATTATGATAGGATAAGACACGTAAAATGTATAAATACGTAATTTGTGTATTTATTGCTGTATCTATTTTTCTTATAAATTCGTCTAAATCAATTAATGTTGTATATCGCACGCATGACTGTTCATCAATGATGTAACGCTGTAGGCGATGGCCGGAGCTTACATTATATAATCCCGTCCAAAGCTGCCTAATTCAGCAGTGATAACCATACTTCTAAGGATCTCTCTCCAACTGCCGCCACCGGCAGTCGTAATGTGTACAGCAATTTTTAATTATTTTAGCTCATATTCTAGACGTTGTTTGGGCGTATTTTCATTCCTCTGTACTGAATACGTATTGTTACTGTATTGCAACGGTAAAAACGCTGACGATGGTATGAGGAAGGGGCCGAAACCGGATTCTAACAAATTAAAACTCTGAAAAAACGATCTAGACTGTTTTTATTTGATTTACAGCATTTTGTACTGATCGCTGTACCCCAATTACAGGATGCTTTCTAAAATTTTACATTATTGTACAGCACCGGGTGCGCTGGTGTAGCGCCTCTGGCTGGGAAAATGTTACGATTGAACAAAAAGGGGGGGGGGGGGGAGGGGGGCTGGTGTAGCGCCTGTAGGTGGATCAATGATATCGAAGAGTTTCTGAAGCAGGACCACTGGATAGATCTCTCAGAGCGAGACGAAGTATTAAAGAACTAATAACGAGTGAAAAGAATAACAGGTAACTGAAATTCGGCTACATTTCCCTGTCATGACGTTAGACGCGACCAAAGCCAAGCTACCATAGGTTTCCTACTGTTGTAAATAAACTTCTCCGAATTGTTGATATGTAAGGAGATGGAGCAAAAGGACAGTACGCATACTTCCGAGTTCACACAGACCAGTATCGCCAAGGAATATAGCAGTGAACGTAGCCGGCCGGTGTGGCCGTGCGGTTCTAGGCGCTACAGTCTGGAGCCGAGCGACCGCTGCGGTCGCAGGTTCGAATCCTGCTTCGGGCATGGCTGTGTGTGACGCCCTTAGGTTAGTTAGGTTTAAGTAGTTCTAAGTTCTAGCCGACTGATGACCTCAGAAGTTAAGTCGCATAGTGCTCAGAGCCATTTGAACCATTTTTGAAGCAGTGAACGACCCATTCTGATCATAGGTCAGTTTTGTTCCACATAGATGAAGACAAAGCTTGATCCATAGAACATGTATTTTTCTTGTAAGTTGTTGGCGAAAAATAGTGAGTTACTGGTATAAACTGTTAGAAGCTGATGTAGAGAGGATTAGATAAGAGCAGACCAGATCGTAGTCGTAGAATGTCATGCTGATATCCGTTCCCTTCCAAGTAGTGGAACCAAAAGCTGCTACCCAAAAAGAACTAATCTGATGAAGGACAAAGTATCCCACTAACAAAGACCTTTCCGTAGAACCAAATGGTAGTGAAGTCGGACAGAAAAGGCAAATGTTGCAAAGAAAAAAGTGACCTCGTTAGTGATGGTTCATATGGTCAAATGTGTGTAAAATCTTATGGGACTTCACTGCTAAGATCATCAGTCCCTACGCTTACACACTACTTAACCTAAATTATCCTAATGACAAACACACACACACCCATGCCCGAGGGAGGACTCGAACCTCCGCCGGGACCAGCCGTACAGTCCATGACTGCAGCGCTGTAGACCGCATGGTTAATCCCGCGCGGCGTTAGTGGTAGTAGAAATGTGAAGTGTATATGATTCTAAATAAATTAGTGATTGTGTTTGAGCAAAATTCGAGGGCGAATTTTTCCGTAGAAACGAGGAAATTGTAAACGGTAAGAGTAAAGATATAACGTGACTTAGACGCAGCGATAGAGCGCCAGGATGAATCAGGCCACAGATAAAGGCGGTCAGTGGTCGCCAGAGGAGTGTTCCTTACATTATGCATAATACACAGAGAGAAAAACGTGGTGGAGGTTTAATTTATAATATTTATAGATTTCTGCGACATACTGCTGTATTTGAAACTGACAATGTCACAAGTATTTGTGCTTTGCTGAATTCTTTAATTTTGCTTATTAATCTGCATTTACATGTGACATTTGTCAGAGATTATTTCCTCAATTTCTTATTAATCTAATTTCTCTCAGTAAGCCATGTGTCGTATAAATGGTTATGTTATAAGTGGCGACCGTGGAAGAACATTGTAAGTTACCATATTTAAATTGAGATATAAGAGCTTTAAGAACTCTTTTGTAATTATAAATCTGTATATTTTTCGTATTTAATGTGCTTTTAATGTACATTAATGTACATTTAATGTAAATTACCTGTAGCAGATTTTTTTAATACGCCTTTTCATTTACCTTTCTTTACTTCAGAAGTTACGTTATCTTATGCATGCGTACAGGGAACTCCCCTCTTACGGTATCCTCAACAGAGTCTCGTGGTGTGACAGCAGAACATGTATGCTGCCATGGGGAGTCGAATTTGTCTGTAACGAAGTCACGCCAGAAGTGCGGGTGAAAGATGACTATAGAAGGCCACACGCCCGGCCTGTGACACATGGTCTGCAGCAAGGCGTCAAAACTGGCCTACTCTCTGTCGTTTCCCAGAAATCATTCTGTGGAGAATTACGTCACATCGACTTCTGAAAAAGAATATAACGCTACCATGCGATCTGAGAAAGAAACTGCAGTGTGCTGGGGAACATTATAACAATGCTGAAATGAGTTTCTGGCTGAGCTGATAGCTACCTAGAACCACCAAACAGTGAGACCAATTCTAAATTATTACTCCAGCGTTTGGAGTTCTTATCAAGTTGGCATGACAGACATCGAACAAATTCAAAAATGGGCTGTTGTTATTGCAATAAGCTATACCACACATTACGCAAGGGTAGCATAGAGGCCCAGCGAATTCAAATGTGAATGTATGAAAGAAAGGCGCAATGCTAAATTCAGCAACCCACCTCGTTGATTTCCTTTCCGTTGTAACCAGCGACGAGGATGATGGCGTTGTTGCACACATTTTGCGCCAAAGAGCGGTCGCTACAGACAATGTCGGTTGCCCTCTTCGTAATCTCATTGGTGGGCTCGAATTCGTCTACTCCTACCATCTCCAACAAGACCTGAAGATAATTGAATACGAATTTTAAGTATCTGGGTGATATGAAATAAAGTGATAATGATGAGACAAAAAGGCCACACAGTGTGGGAATGAACGTTAACATGGCACTGCGGCTTGCGGTTTCTACAGGTGATGTACTCACAGGATAACTAGAGGCAAGAATCCCTGCTGGGAAAAGATAAAGGTAATAACCGTTGAGTCATTTACTTACATATCGCAACAACATAAGGGCTCTGGCATGTGAACCAAGCAACAATAAATAATTACATATCGACGCCATAAAAAACAGCAGTAAAAATCTGACATAAATCAACTTTCAAAGACAACACAGCAGAAAATTGGAGAAAGAGAATAGGACAAAATTAATTTGAAGCAGTTCATATTTTAGATATCCGTGCGAAAAAAATTCACAAACACACTGATGTGCCGAAACAATGTGAGCACCGGCCATCTAAGTAGGGGACTGATGACCTCAGATGTTAAGTCCCATCGTGCTTAGACCCATTTGAAGCACCGCCCATTGTACTCCGCCCGATTACACTGCGGGCACGTGACGCACTAAGGAAAGTACACAGTCTACTCACATTACTGTGACCACCGCCTATGTTCGAATTCAACGTGCGATAACCACACATAAAGGGCAGGTGGCAGCACTAGCTGTGGGAGGTATACAAAGCTTGTCCAAGGGACGAGGAAAACAGCGCAGTCGTTATCGTAATGAGGAAACGGAGTGATTTATCTGAAGTCACAAAGTTTGTGAACCGTTCGCATGCAACCGTGGTTAAAGTACGTCGTGCAGAGCAAAATGGCTCTATTCACAACCGGTGCCCGAGACAACTGTGGTACACCATGGGACCCAATGACAGAGGTGGACGACAGCTGTGGAGACGTGAACGGGAGTACAGACGTCCAACTGTTTCGAATGAAAAACAGCTCACAGTTGCACTAACTATGTTTACACTAGATTTAATGTAAACATAATTAGTGCAACTTTGGGCTGTTTTTCATTCTAAACAATTACGTAAAGGTTGCTGATGTTGCTGCCAGCCGGCCGGAGTGGCCGAGTGGTTCTAGGCGCTACAGTCTGGAACCACGCGACCACTACGGTCGCAGGTTCAAATCCTGCCTCGGGCATAGATGTGTGTGATGTCCTTAGGTTAGTTAGGTTTAAGTAGTTCTAAGTTCTAGGGGACTGATGACCTCAGAAGTCTCATAGTGCTCAGAGCCATTTGTTGCTGCCACGATGAAAATAATGAGACGTCCAACTGCTGAGCAACTGACCGCCCCCATGAACCGAGAGCCTACCACAGTGTCTCCGCAACGACCATTAGGGAACGTTGTTGCGTTTGGACCTCTGCGGCAGACGCCTGGTTCATGCAACCATGCTGACTGCTTGGGTGCGACGAAGGCTGGGATTTTCACGCCAATACTGAACTGAGAGGCGACAGGTGGCATTTTCAGGTGTACTATCTTTTGTGCCCCATCGGACAGATGGCCATTGGCCTGTAAGGTGTGTAACATTTCAAAGCAAACACACTGCAACAATCATTGGGAGGGACCAGGCCAGAGGTCAGAGCGTCATGGCATTCTCTGTGTGATCCCTAGATCAATACAAGTATATATCTATCCTTACGAACTACATTCAAGGTTTTGACAGGTGACCACATAGTGCGACTGGAGAGTCTAAATAAAGCTACTGGATTGTTTGATTTGGCCACTTACTTATTTATCATACTCTTCGTGAGTACGAGGAAGCAGCCTACCCGGTTAGCCATGCGGTCTAACGCATTGCTTTCTGGGCGGGAAGGCGTGCCGGTCCTCGGCGCGAATCCGCCCTGCGGATGAGTGTCGAGTTCAGGTGTTGGTGGTTTTTTAGACGGTTACCCACCTCCCTCGGCGAATGTGGGCTGGTTCCCCTTATTCCGCCTCAGTTACACAATTCGGCAATTGCTGCCCAAACACTTTCTTCACTCGTCTGGTGTGAGACGTTCCTGTGGGGGGCCACTGGGGTCGGAACCGCACAATAACCCTGGGTTCGGTCTGGGGCGGCCGTGGGGTGAGTGGATTGCTGTAGCCTGTTGTCGGGTTGAGGGCTACAGCGGGGACGAAGCCTCTCCTTCATTTCTCGATCCCCAGTTCCATACCTTTCAATACAAGATGAAGCAACTGACAATGTAAAATGGTAAAGTTTCCAGAATTTAAAAGTTAAACACAAAAAAATGGCTCTGAGCACTATGGGACTTAACATCTGAGGTCATCAGTCCCCTAGAACTTAGAACTACTTAAACCTAACTAACCTAAGGACGTCGCACACATCCATGCCCGAGGCAGGATTCGAACCTGCGACCGTAGCGATAGCGTGGTTCCAGACTGAAGCGTCTAGAACCACTCGGCCACTCCGGCCGGGGCAGCCGGTTTACCAGTTACTGGAAAGCAGTGCGTGAGTGGCAGTGGATGCTGGACATGTTGCCCAACTACTGCTTAGTGTCCGCATGATTTCGGTGGCGGTGGAAGCCAGCAAATGCAGCGATATCTGTGCACATTCCGTTACTGCGTGTTCTTTAAACAGCAGTGTCAGTTTAATGACGTCACGCTCACATGGCATATTTTTCTCTTCCGAGAGCGCACTATTCTTCTTCTTTCTCGGATAATGCAGCCAACTGTAGCCTTATAGAGCATCAGTGTGAAACAAAGAGTTATCCTCATGAAAGCAGTGCCGTTACAGCTTATTTTCTGATGTACAGTATTTGCACAATAGTGCAGAATTCTATGACGAATCCTGAATTGAACCTTACCCACAGAAATACGTCTGGATGCTCACCGTCAACGGTCCTTCAAATTCTGAAAACAGCTTCAGTAATGGACTGGTGATGTGGCGCATGTAGGCCACCGGTGCCATGAGGAATGCAGCCCTGATCTTTTTGTTGTACTCAGGCTTCTCGGACGCCATGACGAAGAACATGGTGGTGCCCATGGAATGGCCCATGTAGAAGAGGTCTCGATGTCCTGTTGTGTATAAGATGTGATCGATCACAGCTGGGATGTCGTACACCCCCTGCTCGTGCCAGCTGTAACCGATCAGAGCAGAGCACATTCCTATCGGCCCGTTACAGTTACTATCTACGATTTAATACCTCTAAACAACAAGCAATTAACAACTTGCAGAACATCTGGCAAAGCAAAGTGCAATAAAATGTGCTTCATTTGTATGTAACAAAATGCCAGCAATTTGGTGTCTATATAATATTCATTTTCCGCAAAGGATGATCTAATAAGAAGTGAGTAGTAACAGATTACATCATCATAATTATTAAGCGAATCACGTAGGACAGACCTCAAAATCCAAACCGAAAGTTCACACCATGCAACTGCCGGTATTACTTCCCTTATGGTAACAATATTTATGGTCAGTTTTATGCCGATCAAAAAAAGTAGCCAAAAAGTGCGCTGCTTCAAAGTCTGTCAACCCCTGGACTAAAAAAATGCTGACTAACCCCTAAATGACATAACTAATATTAGGTCTCTGCTGACATTCGATCTCAGGCCCTTAAGACTGAGAATCGCTCGGGCCTGGGATGAGACTGCTGTGAACACGGCTCTGTTGAGATTTAAGTCTCTTTAGGTATCTCACCACAAGCTTCAGGCTCGGGCGGACTGTAATGCATCGAAGGCAGCGTTTTTGAAATCTCTTCCGCCACGTGCAACCCTATCGGAGGCAAGGAACACGCTGTTGCGAGGTGGAAACAGTACTGTGAAAAGTTGCATTCTCGAGTTAACAAGTGTACTAGACATCAAGCAGTTGACAAGCTTACACTGGAGCATGCAATCTTACGCAGAGAAATATAGAACGAAATACAACTACAGTATAAAGCCCTTGGTCTAGACAGTATATCTGGTGAGATGGTAAAGCAGATAGGTCAGGAAGGTGTTGATGTGCTGTATTCAGTGTGTACTAGAATATTTTAAACTGGGGAGTGGCCGAAAGACTGGTCGAAGTCTCTCTTCATCCCCATGCGCAAGAAAGGGTCAATCAGAAACTTCTCCAACTACCTAACCATTGCTCTCATACATAACGCAAGTAAAATTTGCTCTACATCTTGAACCAGCGTTTGAAGCCAGATATTCAGCTTCACATACCCACAAAACAAGCAGGTTTTGCCGAAGGAAAATAAACACGAGAATAGGTTCTCAATAAATAAATCTGTCTTCATCTACTTGCTTGACTATAGGATAGGTTTTGACTGTTGTCTGGAAGAAGTTGTGGCAGGTGCTTGCAGACTTTGGTGTTCCACCACACTTGACAGCATTGATCAGAAGTCTATTCCATAACCACCTTCGCAGCTGTGAAGACAAGCGCTGATACGTCTGATTTCTTCAGTATATCAAAAGGTGTCAGATAGGGTTGTGTTCTACATCCCCAACTGTCAACATCTATGCAGAACATGTCATTAGCAACGGTCTTGACGGTTGGACTAAAAGCGTCTCCATTGGTGATAGAGCTATTAAAATCCTTCGATTTGCTTATGACACCGTGATTTTAGCTATCAGAGAAGAGGAACTAGCTGAGGTATTAACAAAGGTAAAAGACCTTAGCCTATCATATGGACTGAACCTCAATCTCAGCAAGTCCAAACTCATGATAACTGATTGAGAAGTACAGGTTCAGTTCACAGGTCGAGAAAAGGAAGTGGAAGGAGTGCATTCTTTCTTCTATCTTGTGGCACGGGGAGCTGTGAAGATGAGATAAGACGGATCATGACAGGGCTTGTGGCTATGAAGAAGTTCACGAAGATCTGGCAGAACATAGAAATAACGAACACCACAAAGTTCCAGTTTGTTGAAACACTCGTGTTTTTCGTCTTCTTTCATGGGTATGAGACATTGGCCCTTAAAGACGGAGATAAATGACGCATCAATGCGTTTGAGCTTTCGTGGTGGCGTAGGATGCTGCTCATAAAATGGACGGAAAAAAGAACAAGTATGTCCGTTATTGAATAACTAAGTATCTCCAAGCGCCTCTCTTCTAGTGTCAACCAACACATTCTTCACTTCTTTGGCCGTATAACAGATGGAAAAAATCTGGATAAAATACTCATAGAAGAGAGAACGAGGGCAGGAGACTAACGGAAATAGGAGGGAACACATGGACTGATCAAATCAAGAAGATCTCTGGATTACCTCTTCAGTAGGCTGTAAGAGACACAGGTAAGCATCCAGGATGGAGGCGCTTGTTGCATAGCGTCACGACGCTCAGCAGTGAGCACAACTATTTTTGATGATGACCGCGATGTGCAAGATGCTGGAACTTCGGTATTCTATCGCGATCGGATGAATATTTAACCTAAGGACGTCACACACATCCATGCCCGAGGCAGGATTCGAACCTGCGACCGTAGCTATCGCGCAGTTCCAGACTGTAGTGCCTGGAAACGCTCGGCCACCCCGGCCGGCAACTACAGAGTAACAGAGCAAATAGATAAATCGTGCGCTGTAATGGAAATAAGAAAATTAAAACATAGTCGTAGTAGACATTACAGAAATCACCGATTTGCCTTAAAAATAAAAAAAATAAACATGTCACTGAAATTTATGTTGTTGCACCTAAATTCTCGCATTCTGATGAAAAGGTAACATGAACTCTATAAAGAGTTGCAGAAACTAATGAACGGCAGTGAGATGGAAATCGAAGGTGTAAGGAAGAATTAAAATGCAAACTAAATAACGACTCTACTGCGAAAATCAATGTGTACGATGGCAGAAATGACATAGCTAATATGTTTGTCCTTAAAATATTGTTCCAGAAGAATGCAAATAGAAAATGAACTTCGTGGGTTCCAGAGTAACTAAAAGTGAAACTGACTTATTTATGAAACAGTTACGACATAATATAGTATGTGCCAGTCCTAAACCATTTGCGAGTAGAAAGTGATTATGAACTCATGAGATAGAAAGAAAAAATATCTACAAAGCTAGAAAGAAATATATCTCATTGTCCAAAAATTTAGCATGTTAGAAAAATGAGAATTGTACACTAAATCTGGCAAATATGTCTCCATCCTTTCATGGAATGTATTTCAGATACTCGTTACTGGGCCTATCTAGAAAGTTTTAAGCGCCTTATGTTGGCAACCAGTATTCAGTACAGTTAAGAGAGTCTGTACTGATGAATACATTGATCTCGTAAGCTATAAGCCTATTATGGTCAGGTATCTAGTGTGCTATAGCCTTTAAAATAATAACAATGACATCTATGTCAAGACCAGAGCTTCATCAGTGTCAGTGAGAAATCAGCACACGTTAGTTGTTCTGCTTATATTAGTATTTGCTGAATTAAAGACTACTTTATTGTTGGAGAATACCATAAAATGGTATACCATAATACCATAAAATGGAACAGTTCATCATCTGAGTAGGTAGCGATGTCAAGAAAGCGAAGGCTATCGGTGTGACACTGACGTGCAGCATTGGTTACTAAGTGTGATGTTAGTATGATACATTGGAAATATACAGGATGATGCACCTTTTCTGTTCATCTCAGATACTTCCCAAATCGTTTAATATATCGTGATTCTGCGTACACCCAAATTAGTTGTGGAAATGTCCTCGATAAAAATTTAGACTCTTGTCATAGCGATATTAATTACAGACATATCAATATCAACTTCACTTTATCAAACAGAAATATAGTTATTTCTGCTACTGATATCCCAGTTCTAAAGGAGATTAATTCAATATTATTAAACTCTTAAAAACCTGATTACTAGATTTGTTGTTGTTGTTATGGTCTTCAGTCCTGAGACTGGTTTGATGCAGCTCTCCACGCTACTCTATCCTGTGCAAGCTTCTTCATCTCTCAGTACCTACTGCAACCTACATCCTTCTGAATCTATTTAGTGTATTCATCTCTTGGTCTCCCTCTACGATTTTTACCCTCCACGCTGCCCTCCAATACTAAATTGGTGATCCCTTGATGCCTCAGAACATACCAACCGATCCCTTCTTCTAGTCAAGTTGTGCCACAAACTTCTCTTCTCCCCAATCCTATTCAATACCTCCTCATTAGTTATATGATCTACCCATCTAATCTTCAGCATTCTTCTGTAGCACCACATTTCGAAAGCTTCTAATCTCTTCTTGTCCAAACTAGTTATCGTCCATGTTTCACGTCCATACACGGCTACGCTCCATACAAATACTTTCAGAAACGACTTCCTGACACAAATCTATACTCGATGTTAACAAATTTCTCTTCTTCAGAAACGCTTTCCTTGTCATTGCCAGTCTACATTTGATATCCTCTCTACTTCGACCATCATCAGTTATTTTGCTCCCCAAATAGCAAAACTCCTTTACTACTTTAAGTGTCACATTTCCTAATCTAATTCCCTCAGCACCACCTGACTTAATTCGACTACATTCCATTATCCTCGTTTAGCTTTTGTTGATATTCATCTTATACCCTCCTTTCATGATTTGTAGCATTTAAAATAATTATAACTTGGAAATTATCTGTTTTGAACATGAAACATATTGCTGTCTTATGCAGAAGTGGGTGTTGTTCTACTGAATTACCGCATTGATGAGGCACTCCAGATTAACACTGCTGACAGAGTCCGCTTACAAAAGCGGAATAGTGGAGGAACGCCTAATTTAAAAGTGATATTAGTCACTCTTGGCTACTTGTGGTTGGACTGACACACCAAATGGAAGGCAAAGGACTTGACATCTTGGGATGATTCACCAGTTAACTGCAGTAACAGTTCTGCTATTGTTTCTGCCAGAGCGTTCAAAAACCGTTGTGCGTCATACGTTTGAGTTACCGTTGTAAAACAGAAAATTGAGGTATAACACAGTCTCACCAGCTGCGACATAGTCGCTTATATGAACAGTGATCCAATACTGTCAAATGTTTTTTATTCCAGTCTATGATCACAATAGCAGTTCTTTTGACGATGACCAGTTTCAGTCCGTAATGACCTTATCACTTTAGGACATGGTATAGAAAAGATCTGAGGATGGTCATTACGGACTGAAACCGGTCATCGTCAAAAGAATTGATATTGTGATCATAGAGTGGAGTAAAAAAACATTTGTATAACACAGTGTCATTAGTTTAATGTCCTGATACACACCACTTACATTGCAAAATTACGTCAGCGACAGCAAAACCAATGAAATCATAAAAGAATATGCTTTATAAATATTTCCTTAAAATTCAGTTTATGTAATCAAATTTTCGAAATTCGCACTGCGACGCACGTTTGCAGTCTTTGACGTACGGACTTTGGACAGACTGAAGAGATATTACTGCATTAGCAGCAACAATGAGAGGTTTTAAATGCTTGTGGGTCGATGGAACTTGTGCATAGATTTCATCTCTGAGTTTACCCCAGATATGGAAGTAAAGTACTGTCAGATCAAGCTAACGTGCTGGCTAACTGATAACCCCTTCATCTCCTGTCCAGCGACGAACTGCATAGCGTTTTCATAACCACACTCGAATAGCGAGCAGTCCAGCCATACATCTACGAATTTAAAGTGATACTTCTCCCAGAACAGCCGGTAGCACATCGGTAAGAAATTGTGTGTATCATTTAGCCGTTAAGGTTTCTTCAGTGAAGTGAGGACAGCTCCCCGCACCAAACGCTTACACTCACGGCCTCTGACATTCAACTTACATTAGCCAGTACGGACTCGCAGTGGTTTAAAAATGTATATTTCTTACATTTATATTTCCATGATTTGTAAAGGTAGTTTCCTCGATAAAGAGAATTCTCTGAAGAAAGTACTTATTTTTAATATCTCTGGTGATGGTCGATAGCGATGGTGGCTCAGAGGTGCTAGAGTTTACCAGGAGTGTGCGCGGCACATCACATGGCCTGAGCCACTTGCAGCAGCCTGCAAGGCAAGCAATTATGATTCAAAACATAAAGGAGTTACAGACTTTGGCTGCGAGTGGGCATTGATTTATATCACTGGGAAAAGTTGCCGGACCGAGATTCGAACCCGGATTTCTTACTCACTGGGCAAATGTTCTGACCACTAAGCCATCCAGACACAGTGGCCATGGCAACTGCACGGACTACGGTAGCACGCCTCCCGTCAGACGCAAATTCTCAACTTATCCCCATACTACTGATGTAATGTCCCTTGCCCATTATCCTCGTTACTCGCGGCATTTCGTCGATTCCCGTAAGAGTTACAGCCTGGTGTGCATCTGCACTAAAGAGATCCCTGGCCGTCTTTGCCTTATATATATATATATATATATACACTCCTGGAAATGGAAAAAAGAACACATTGACACCGGTGTGTCAGACCCACCATACTTGCTCTGGACACTGCGAGAGGGCTGTACAAGCAATGATCACACGCACGGCACAGCGGACACACCAGGAACCGCGGTGTTGGCCGTCGAATGGCGCTAGCTGCGCAGCATTTGTGCACCGCCGCCGTCAGTGTCAGCCAGTTTGCCGTGGCATACGGAGCTCCATCGCAGTCTTTGACACTGGTAGCATGCCGCGACAGCGTGGACGTGAACCGTATGCGCAGTTGACGGACTTTGAGCGAGGGCGTATAGTGGGCATGCGGGAGGCCGGGTGGACGTACCGCCGAATTGCTCAACACGTGGGGCGTGAGGTCTCCACAGTACATCGATGTTGTCGCCAGTGGTCGGCGGAAGGTGCACGTGCCCGTCGACCTGGGACCGGACCGCAGCGACGCACGGATGCACGCCAAGACCGTAGGATCCTACGCAGTGCCGTAGGGGACCGCACCGCCACTTCCCAGCAAATTAGGGACACTGTTGCTCCTGGGGTATCGGCGAGGACCATTCGCAACTGTCTCCATGAAGCTGGGCTACGGTCCCGCACACCGTTAGGCCGTCTTCCGCTCACGCCCCAACATCGTGCAGCCCGCCTCCAGTGGTGTCGCGACAGGCGTGAATGGAGGGACGAATGGAGACGTGTCGTCTTCAGCGATGAGAGTCGCTTCTGCCTTGGTGCCAATGATGGTCGTATGCGTGTTTGGCGCCGTGCAGGTAAGCGCCACAATCAGGACTGCATACGACCGAGGCACACAGGGCCAACACCCGGCATCATGGTGTGGGGAGCGATCTCCTACACTGGCCGTACACCACTGGTGATCGTCGAGGGGACACTGAATAGTGCACGGTACATCCAAACCGTCATCGAACCCATCGTTCTACCATTCCTAGACCGGCAAGGGAACTTGCTGTTCCAACAGGACAATGCACGTCCGCATGTATCCCGTGCCACCCAACGTGCTCTAGAAGGTGTAAGTCAACTACCCTGGCCAGCAAGATCTCCGGATCTGTCCCCCATTGAGCATGTTTGGGACTGGATGAAGCGTCGTCTCACGCGGTCTGCACGTCCAGCACGAACGCTGGTCCAACTGAGGCGCCAGGTGGAAATGGCATGGCAAGCCGTTCCACAGGACTACATCCAGCATCTCTACGATCGTCTCCATGGGAGAATAGCAGCCTGCATTGCTGCGAAAGGTGGATATACACTGTACTAGTGCCGACATTGTGCATGCTCTGTTGCCTGTGTCTATGTGCCTGTGGTTCTGTCAGTGTGATCATGTGATGTATCTGACCCCAGGAATGTGTCAATAAAGTTTCCTCATCCTGGGACAATGAATTCACGGTGTTCTTATTTCAATTTTCAGGAGTGTATATATAGCGATCCACCTGGCGCCTCGTGCGGCGGCTAAGTCCCGTTGAAGGTCACCCTGCTTCTAGAGCGTTATGCAATATAAACACACAGCCATACATGAATACCCATCCACCTCCCCAGGGGTCAGAACCCCTGCAACCCACAGATAGATTATGATTAAGATAGATTGAACCCACAGATAGATTACAATTAATTTATAGATCTAAAAGATAATAATTTTTAAATTAGAATAGAGGTATACTATTTTTAAAAAAAATCTCACGGGATAGATAACGATGGTTCGCAACTTTAAACTGAACAATAAAATAAAAAATAAGACATACACCACCCAAAAATGACCAATAGATAATCAAAGAGTACCCCAGAAAGCATCCCAGAGTGCCCCAGAGAGCATCCCAGAGTGCCACAGAAAGCATCCCAGAGTGCGCCAGAGAGCTAAAACACCAAGAAGAATCGCTTCTCGGCTTTTGGCAAGATCAATGTGTAGCAGTATGTAATAGATAAGATAGATGGAAATTAAGCGTTTCCGGACACATGTCCACATAACATCTTTTCTTTATTTGTGTGTGAGGAATGTTTCCTGAAAGTTTGGCCATGCCTTTTTTAACAACCTAATAATCCCTCCACAGCACATCTAATTTCTCTTGTTAGTCAAATACATTTATTTTTTCACACTGAATAGCACTCGACGCACAACAGAATGAGAGCTGCAGTTCCTCTGTGTCCCTAAAAAGGTTCAAAAATGGTTCAAATGGCTCTGAGCACTATGGGACTTAACATCTACGGTCATCAGTCCCCTAGAACTTAGAACTACTTAAACCTAACTAACCTAAGGACATCACACAACACCCAGTCATCACGAGGCAGAGAAGCCCTAACAAGGTATTGTGGCTGTGTATAATTCAGTTTCCTCGTTATCTGACGTCAATTTTTTCCTTATTGGACTTTAAAATCACGAATTCTCGCACAGGGCAGGAATTGGTATCATGTAGAAACAGATAAATTTTAAGTTTTAGATATTGTGTATATTCCAGGATTTTAAAGATCGAACGTCGCTGAATTCGCATCCCTTACAGCTACGACGTTAGCAGCAGAAAGTGCCATCGTTCTATTTGAAAAAGGGATGGTGATACCGACATCTCTTAATTAACATAGCTATAAATAGACTTCACATTGAACAGCGTAACTAGATGACCCTGTATTATCCACTCACGGTAAGGGACACATGGGACGTACGGAAAACACAGACAAAAAGAAGGGTCCGGATGATAGGACGTATGTTAAGACATGAGGGAATAATTTCCATGGTAATAGAGGGAGCTGTAGAGGGTAAAACCTGTAGATGAAGACAGGGATTGGAATACATAGAAGATGTAATTGATGTAGCAGGGTGCAAGAACGCTCTGAGACGAAGACGTTGGCACGGAGAGGAAATAGTGGCAGAACGAACCAAACCAGTCGAAATACATGGAAAGTGAAAGAAGAAGGCGGGCGCACCGTTTGTGAAGTCGCAAATGCATTGAGTTTTTCATGTACCGCCCTGTCAACGGGATACCAGAGTAGTCTACTTGTGTTGGGCGAAAACTACTGTTACCAGAGTCACTCTTCGCCGTCGACTGCTGCGAACTGCAAAAGCACGTAGACAGGACACAGCGCATCGTTAAATGAGTGTTGGGCATCTACAGCCAGTGAGCTACCGTACCACCCAGAATCGCCCCCTACTTACGGAGAAAAAAAGCCGCCACTCCGCAGGTTCATATCTAATAGCCGCGTGTCACAAAAGACAGATGTTAGAATAACACTAAATTCAGAAGAAAAACTTCAAAAACCCAAGATCACTAGTGAAGCGTTTATTTCTATGACCGGTTTTGATAAGACTATGCTGCCAATTTCGGGTCTTATGCTCTAAAAATCCACATAACCTCCTCCACCTGTGCTATGTTTCGTCTTACATCATGAATATGCAAGTGAAGATCATGGAAATCCCTGGATACCCGCATGTCAGATTTAAAGTAAACAATATGTACAAAATATAGGATATTGTTCCGAATGCAAGTGTTCATGCAATTACAGACTCAACGTATACTTACAGAAACCAGTTATCAATATAAATGCTTTATTTGCGACTTGGCTTTTTGAAGTTTTCCTTCTGAGTTTATTACACTGCAGATCGCCCCATTCTGGTACAATCTCATCTTGCATTGATGCATGCCTGTATTCGCCGTGGCATACTATCCACAAGGTCATCAAGGCACTGTTGGTCCAGATTGTCCCACCCCTCAACGGAGATTCGGCGTAGATCCCACAGAATGGTTGGTGTGTCACGACGTCCATAAACAGCCCTTTTCAATGTATGTCAGGCATGCTCGATAGGGTTCATGTCTGGAGAACATGGCCACCTTATTCGAGCGACGTCGTTATCCTGAAGGAAGTCATTCACAAGATGTGCACGATGGGGACGCAAATTGTGGTCTATGAAGACCAATGCCTCGTCAATATGCTGCCAATACGGTTGCACTATAGGTCGGAGGATGGCATTCACGTAACGTACAGCCGTTACAGCGCCTTCCATGACCACAGCGGCGCACATCGGCCCCACATATTGCCATCCCAAAACAGCAGGGAACCTCCACCTTGCTGTACTCGCTGGGCAGTGTGTCTAAGGTGTTCAGCCTGACCGGGTTGCCTCCAAACACGTCTCCGACGATTGTCTGGTTGAAGGCATATGCGACACTCGTCGGCGAAGAGAACGTCATGCCAATCCCGAGCGGTCCATTCGGTATGTTGTTGGGCCCATCTGCACCGCACTGCATGGTGTCGTGGTTGCAAAGATGGACCTCGCTATGGACGCCGGGAGAGAAGAAATACAAAATGCAACCTACTGCACACAGTTTGAGCCGTAACACGACGTTCTGCGGCTGCACGAAAAGCATTATTCAACATAGTGGCGTTGCTGTCAGGGTTCCTCCGAGCCATAATGCTTAGGTAGTGGTCATCCACTGCAGTAGTAGCCCTTGTGCGGCCTGAGCGAGGCATGTCATCGGCAGTTCCTGTCTCTCTGTATCTCCTCCACTTCCGAACAACATCGCTTTGCCTGGACACTTCCCTTGTTGAGAGCCCTCCCTGGTACAAAGTAACAATGTGGGCGCACTTGAACCGCGTTATTGACCGTCTAGGCATGGTTGGACTTGACAACACGAGCCGTGTACCTCCTTCCTGGTGGAATGACTGGAACTGATGGGCTGTCGGAGCCCCTCCGTCTTATAGGCGGGTTTAATGTCATCTTTGAACAGTCAAAGGGACTGTGACTGTGATATAATACCCACAGTCAACATCTCTCTTCAGGGACTCTGGGAAGTGGGGTGACGCAAAACCTTTTTTGATGTGTGTATTGCATTGATTTCCACCTCCGTAGGAGCAAATAGCCATCACAATAAAAATAAAAGAAATCAGAGTTCACCTGTAAAGATTTAGATGTTTATTTTTCCCACGTCCTGTACGAGAGTGGAATACTCATTCTCTGCCAGGCATTTTAGAGTGCAGTTTAGTCATGTAGATGCAGACGATACAAGTACAACGAAAATCCTGCGACGTTCTGGATTCTGTTCCTAGACTGGCACACGGTTTTGAAATAGCACGTTGTTTCAAAACAGAGCACACTCCGCTATACAAGATACTGCATCACCTCACCACTTCTGAATTGTTTCAAACCGTTTGAGAGGATTACCTCATGACTTGGATGGCATCCCAGGTCAACTGATCTCAGTCTTATTGAACACATCTGGTTCATCATCGAGAAAGAGTGCATTTCCAGCAAACAAGGAGTTGCGGGTGGTGATTGAGCAGTCATCAATGACGACAGTTCCCTAAAACGTTCGGTGTTTCACGGCGTGCTATGATGCCATAAGGAAAGGGGGGGGGGGGGGGGTCACCGTCTTGTTAGGCAGAAGTCAGTAACTCAATCAGTTATGATTAGATTTTTCTTAGTATCTATCCCAATGGCTATGCACCACACTTACCTGAATTTCCAGAATTTGGAATGTTTGGTGTTCAGACGGACGTGGTGCCTAGAGTAGACGTTACCGCGGCCGTTCCCCAGCCAGACATCGAAACCGGTGTCAGCCAAGAGGTACGCTAATGAAAAAAAGAGAGAGAGGTTAATACTTTCGAGGCCGTCATGCAAGCAACCAGGTTTTAATAAAATCTTCCCACGCTCCAGCCTAGTCGAGTGGTGCAAATCTACAAACTTTGATGAAATCTTCTCGGGCGTCGATCCGGGTATCTGCGTCGAAAACCGCGACGTTTCGATGAGTGTCGATCCCATCATCTTCTGGCGAAGTGTCCACTCATCGAAACGTCGCGGATTTTCGACGCAGATACCCGGATGGAAGCCCGAGAATATTTCATCAGTAGTATACATCAGTAGTTTGGCCTAGTTTTGGCTTCTCCGTAGACAACGGACGTACCCTCTCGGAATTTTAATAGCAGATCGCATCATGCTGCTTAATATTTCGCATGCAGTACCATCTCTGGAACTGGATGAACATCTTACTGTCATTATGACGCTCACTAAACTGACTCTTCGCAAAACGTGGTGCTGTTCTTTGGCTCTTTTCCAGTCCCTGTAACATCGCTGTCTAAGACTGCCGAGCGATATTAAATTATTAGTCGAACGACCGTTGTGAAAGTTACCAATTTCGTGGGTGGACTGTGCTTCCTGAAGAGTTTTCCAATGACTCTCACTCTGGTATCTGCCTTTCCTGATTGTTTTTGCATGGTTGTTCCGCTTTAATCCACATACCCCCAGATTTTCTGTGGGCGTAACTGTTTCCAGTGATTGCTGGACAATCGTGTCATCATCTCTACGCGAGGAAGTCCTGACTGGCGACGCTTATACACGTGTCCAGTGGACACTGGTGGCTAGCAGCGTGCCGGAGTGCTGAAGTGCCGAAGTGCCGGCTACAAACTATGGAGAGGATGGCGTAGCCGACGTTTCACGAAAACAACCTCCACCCCCCCACC
The DNA here is from genome assembly GCF_021461385.2 of Schistocerca piceifrons. Classification (NCBI taxonomy): domain Eukaryota; kingdom Metazoa; phylum Arthropoda; class Insecta; order Orthoptera; family Acrididae; genus Schistocerca; species Schistocerca piceifrons. The sequence continues at coordinate 334,718,818 of NC_060144.1, forward strand.
TCCACCCCCCAAAATGGTACAAACGGCACTCGTGTCGCAGCATGAACGGAGGAAGGAAAACTAAATAGTCAATAACACATTGGTGTGCAAAATTTAAGGATAGAAGTACTACAGTGTAGTACAGATTGTAGTGGACAGAAATACGTAACGAGACGAACAGAAACGATGCTTTTATTCGAAGACAATAATTATACCGCTATTTATGGACATTAAAAATGGTAGGACATAGTGCTTAATAGCGTTGAGTGACCACCGTGGATGGTAATGCATGTCCTGTAACGTACCAAGTTGCCAAGGAGTTCTTCTTGTGGTACGGGGCTGCATTCCTCCACAAACGAGTTTGATAACTGCTGGACGTACCCTCATATGGGAAGAGTTGGCAACACATAATGCACACAGGAACACTGTCGAACACGAGCATTTTGATGGTCCAGGTGTTATGCTGCAGGGGTGCATAATGCTGCATGGCCTTGCTGGCCTCCAAACCTTTAAACACGGTACCATCTCCAGTCAACGTTATTGTGACGCTCCTTCCCCATGCGCCTCTTTTCAGAGGTGCATTCTACCATAACTTTATTTTTGTGGGTGACAATCCTCGACCGCTTCGAACAGCGCAGGTAGATGAGTTCTTGGAACTACAGAATTTCGACAACGGGACTGGCCTTTTCCTTTCCCCTACCTAAATTCCATTGAGCACGAGCTAGGTGCGTTGGGCAGACGTGTTGTAGCAGTCCACATGTACCAGTGACCGTCCAGCAGTTCTCAACCGCGCTGGTGGTGCAAAAGAACCCCCAGCAACTTCTTATCGACCTTATCACCAACATGTAGGCATGGTGCATAGCATACGTGCCGTCCGTGACGATCACACACCCTGTTAAGAACCATGTCCCGTCTTTTATAATATCCAGTGGACACCATTACAAAATGCGATGATTTCAGTGTAATTATTTTCTTCGAATGAAAAGTGTCATTTCTTTTAGTTATCTCCTGTGCTGTACTGTACTGTAGAAGTTATTTCTATGTCTGGTCCAAGTTTCACCGAGCTTTGTTCCTTGGCAGTGACACGTCATGCAGAAGTTACTTTAGCCCTTAACGTTTGCACACGATTGTATAGGCTCCATAACAACTGAAAATTTGTGTAACTGCGTGTGACTAAATTAAATATATTCTACAGACCTTGTTTCAGCTAGCATTTCTTTGTTTTGATAAGAACAAGTTACGATGCTTACTTGTCACTATTTTATTTCGTACCTACACTGCTCGTAGAGGCAAAGCAACTGTAAATCGTAGTTCTTTATGCTTACTGTCATATGACTTATTTTATTCAATATTTGTGTGGACGATTTTGGCTTACCAGACTGACATTTCACTCTGGAGTTCACGCTGATTTGAAATTTCCTATGAGATTAAATCTATGTGCAGGACCAGGACTAGAATCTGGGAACTTGGTCATTCGCGGGGAAGTGTTCCATTGACTGAATTATACAAGCACTAACAGCTTTCATTCCGTCAGCATTTTTTCCCCGTATCCTCCTAACTTCACAGAAGGTTCGATTCCCGGGCAGACGGCAGTTTTAATCAGCGAGAAAGGGTTTAATCAGGGCATGCTTCACTGCAGAGTGAAATTTCATTCTGGTGACAGTTCCCTAGGATGCAGATAAGGCATTTGTCTCCAGTATTCTCTCTTCTCTCCACGCGAAGATACCTATGACAAATTCTGTGTGAAGTTTGGAAGGTTGAAGAAGAGGTACTGGCGGAAATAAAGCTGTGACGGTGAGTCGTGAGTCGTGTTTCGCTAGCCAAGTCGGTAGAGTACTTCACAGCGAATAGTGAAGTTCCCATGTTCGCGTCCCAGTCGGCCAGATTTAATATGGCACGAAGTTCCAGATTCTGGTTTTGCCCTTAGATACTGGTGTCGGTTCACTTCACTTGCAATCGTTACATTCTTTCTCTATGGCATTTTCGGCCATCGACATAGAAACGATCTTGATTTCAGTGTGCTACATGGTTCAGAGCAGTGACACAAAAGTAAGTAAACAGTTCGCTGCAGGATATTTCAAGTTCCAGGAACCCCCTGGGCAGAATCACAGAGTTGATGATTTTATGCGAAATTTTAAAATACACACATCAAAAAAAGTTTTGCATCACCCCAGTTCCCAGAACTCCTAAAGATAGACGTTGACTGTGGATATTGTATCACCGACACATTCGCTTTGACTCTTCAGAGATGTCAGTAAACGAGTCCAAAGATGTAAGCAACCATACATGAGCAGCGCCTATTAGACGGACGGGGTCCGAGAGCTGATCAGTTCCAGTCATTCTACCAGGAAGGAGATACACAGCTCTTGCTGTCTGTAGTTCAACCATGCCTAGACAGTCAGTACCGCGGTTGGACAGCTTCCGCGTTGTTACTTTGTGCCAGGAAGGGCTCTCAACAAGGGAAGTGTCCTGGCGTCTCAGAATGAACCAAAGCGATGTTGTTCGGACATCGAGGAGATATAGAGAGACAGGAACAGTCGATGACATGCCTTGCTCAGGCCGCCCAGGGGCTGCTACTGAAGTGGATGACTGCTGCCTACGGATTGTGGCTCGAAGGAACCATGACAGCAACGCCACCATGTTGAACAATGCTCTTCGTGCAGCCACAGGACGACGTGTTACGACTCAAATTGTGCGCAATAGGTTCCATGATGCGCAACTCCATTCCCGACGTACATGGCGAGGTCCATCTTTGCAACCACGATACCACGCAGTGCGGTACAGATGGGCCCAACAACATGCCGAATGGACCGCTCAGGGTTGGCATCACGTTCTCTTCACCGATGAGTGTCACATATGCCTTCAACCAGACAACCGTCGGAGACGTGTTTGGAGCCAACCCGGTAGTGCCGAACGCCTTGGACACACTGTCCAGCGAGTGTAGCAAGATGGAGGTTCCCTGCTGTTTTGGAGTCTCATTTTGTGGGGCCGACGTGCGTAGCTGTGGTCATGGAAGGCGCCGTAACAGCTGTATGATATGTGAATGCCATCCTCCGACCGCTAGTGCAACCATATCGCCAGCATATTGGCGAGGCATTTGTCTTCATGGACGACAATTCGCGCCCTCATCGTGCACATCTTGTGAATGACTTCTTCAGGACAACAACATCGCTCGACTAGAGTGGCCAGCATACTCTGTACACATGAACCCTATCGAACATGCCTGGGACAGATTGAAAAGGGCTGTTTATGGACGACGTGACTCACCAACCACTCTTAGGGTTCTACGACGAATCGCCTTTGAGGAGTGGAGCAATCTGGACCAACAATGCCTTGATGAACTCGTGGATGGGCTGGACCAACACCTCTGAAGGTCTCGCTGTATGGTAGTATAACATGCAATGTGTGGTTTCCATGAGCAATAGAAAGGGCGGAAGTGATGTTTATGTTGATCTCTATTCCAATTTTCTGTACAGGTTCCGTAACTCTCGGAACCGAGGTGATGCAAAACTTTTTTTTTATATGTGTAGATACCTGGGTAGTCGAGTTGGATGGACAGCGCAACCTGTTGTCAGGTGCTGTAGGCGTAACGGATCCCCTGATGCTTTCCAGGTATGCAGAAATCCAAGCTGACGTGTTTTGACCACTGTGTTTCAGTACACGTGTGTTTCCTTTGCGGCCGACTGAGATACTTTAACGGTAGCGGGGCAGATAGGGGCAACAGACAGGAAGGGGGATTTGTACGCTTCTACTCCAGACCCGGTCCTACCTGTCCTATTGCGTAAGCGCAGTGCTGAGAGAAGCGGCGCGTCACCTGCGCAGTGGCGAGTGCTCACCGAGCGCCTTGGCGGGCCCGCTGACGACCCAGTCGTCGGAGCTGGAGAGCAGGCCGTGCTGCACCAGCACTGGCGGCATGTCGACAGGACGGTGGCGCGGCGGTATCCGGAACAGGCGCAGCACGTAGCCGTCCTCCGTGACGGCGTAGTGCTCCTCCACCCGGTAGCCGTGCTGCTGCAGCATCTGCGCCTGCCACACCAGACAGCGAGGCAGCGGGTTACAACTCACAGTAGGCTAGTGATTTTGGACGCTCATAAGTGGATCCAACAGTTCCCCACTGTCGGTTAGTGAACAAAGAATAAGCTTACCCAGTGTCGTCCCAGGACTTTCTTGCAGGTAGAACTCAAATGGTTCTTTAATGGACGAAATGTCAATCCTAGGAATAAATTACGATGGTTCGAATCCCTCGGTTCCGACATAAATTTTCCGAAGCTGTAAGTAGGATGTTTGGGTTTTTACGTTGGTAACGCCACGTAGCGCTCTGTATGAAAATCACTGACTGTATTGCGTGCAGTCTGTGGCTGGTTGGACTCATTGTTGGAATATTCGAATATTCGCTTGTACTGTTGGGCAGTTGGATGTGAACAGCGCGTAGCGTTGGACAGTTGGAGGTGAGCCGCCAGCAGTGGTGGATGTGGAGAGAGAGATGCCAGAGTTTTGAGAGGTTACTATAAGCGGACGATTTGGACGTGTGTCCACCAGAAAAAGGAAATTTGTAAAGATGAAGGTCATGAATTGATATATATATATATATATATATATATATATATATATGTGTGTGTGTGTGTGTGTGTGTGAGATCACTTTTCAACACTATGAAGGTAAATACATAGCTTGTTTTCTATCAAAATCTTTCATCTGCTAACTATGCCTATCAGTAGTTAGTGCCTTCAGTAGTTAGAATCTTTTATTTAGCTGGCAGTATTGGCGATCGCTGTATTGCAGTAGTTCGAGTAACGAAGATTTTTGTGAGCTAAGTGATTAATGAAAGGTATAGGTTATTGTTAGTTAGGGCCATTCTTTTGCAGGGATTATTGAAAGTCAGATTGCGTTGCGCTAAAAATATTGTGTGGCAGTTTAGTGATGATCAGAATAAGTAAAGAGAAAACTGAGTACGTTCAGTTTTACTCAGCTGTCTCTGTATCAAATAACGTAGAAGTTTACCAGCACAGTAGTGCAGTCTGTGATTTTCATATAGAGTGCGACGTGGAGTTACCAACATAAAAACCTAAACAGCCTATTTACAAAGGTTTTCCCTGGGTGTAAGGCGAATGCCAGAACTAGTGAGTTCCACCCATTTATTATCAATTGAGTATCATCCATTTGCCCATCAGCTTGTCTGATAACTGGATGAATAGAAACGCTACCTTTTAATGGGCTGGATCTACAACAGTTTGCTCCACTCCTTCGAATGCAGAGCGTAAGGACTATTTTAGAAAATAAGTTGTAACGGTGACGACAACACCCAACACTCTGCTCCGTTCAGTAACACATACACACTCATACAACACAAATACACATCTTACACATACACAACATTTTAATTTTTGGCTGGGACAACGTTGTCATCGAAGGACGTTGTCTCAGAAATAATTTGATTCCAATCACCCGGTTCCGACTAAGGTTTTCGGAAGTTTTGCCTTGTTTGTACGGTGTGTGCCGGAACTGGTAAGCCCCTCCAATCTGTTTCCAAATGGGATCCCCCGTTTGCAACCCCCCCCCCCCCCCACTTCTGCCAGCTTGTCTGATAATTGGCTGAATAGAACCACGATTCTTCAATGAGCCGGATTTCGAACAGCTCACTCCAGTCCTAGCAGTGGAGAACGAAAAGAATAAAAAGAAGAATAAAAGGAGATGCAAAGGTAGTTTCAGATGCACCCGAGGAGGTACGTATTAAATGGACGGCAGTACTTACATACGGAGCACAGAGCGATTTCCGTTGTTTAGCGTTGCAGAGAGTGTGGATATGGGGGAAGGAATACATATGAAGAGTGAAAATCTCAAACAATCCAAGTGCCACTACTTCAAAAAAGGCATTTACAGTCCTATGGTATTCTCGGTACTCTACTGAATGCCCTAGACTTGCTCCAATTGCTAAATCTTAGACAAATGTATCAAACACACACTGCTGGATGACTCATGGTCTTTATGCCAAGCAGTGCTTCCCTCTAGAGATCCAAATGCCCTGCGTCAAAATATTTGGCTTCGGAAACTAGCAAAAACATTTGGAGAAGTACACAGACAAAACAATGTGTGCCTGTAAAATGTTAGGAAAAGCCAAAAAAATGGTTCAAATGGCTCTGAGCACTATGGGACTTAACATCTGTGGTCATCAGTCCCCTAGAACTTAGAACTACTTAAACCTAACTAACCTAAGGACATCACACACATCCATGCCTGAGGCAGGATTCGAATCTGCGACGGTAGCGGTCACGCGGACCATAGGAAAAGCCATTTCTTGCTCAACAGCACAAGGGTTCTACAGTATACTTTGCAGCATCTGATTCCAAGACTGGAATTGTGCAACAAACATAACTCAATACTAAAAGAATGTTTTTCTTGAATTTAATTTTGTTATTCTCCTGTAAAAAATTTATAAATATAATCAGCATAGCATCGTCATATAGATCTAAAGTAAGGTGTAGAATAGGCCTCATCGACCACACAGACATTATTGCAACTGGCTAATGAAGTACAGTAGCTAACAGAAATCTGTTTCCCTGCATCATCATCCCTAGATGTCGCTACTGTCAACTTAGATTCCTCGCGTATTTATATCTAGCCTTATTTATGTCGAGAGCAGTAGGCATTTGCCTTACATCCATACATTAATCGCACTAATCCCGTAACTGATTATGTCCTACCTACTCATTGAATGTATAACCAGACTATATAATTTTGTTTATTGACTGTTAATATGTTGTTTAAAAGTTTCCTGTGGAAGATACATCACGTTGCATGTAAAGCCCTCTAGTGGTTAAAGTTCTTAAGATCGGTGAACTCCTAAATAACATCCTAGCGGTCGACACAACAGAGGGCACTGATCATTGATCTGTCCTTTTTTCAGCTGTCATATAGACATTTTATCTTTCATAGGCAATTTATAGGTTGCTACAGGCAATGTAATACGTATATTAATTGTTGACCGTAAATTCACCATAAAAATGATCGGTCCTATTCTATTCATACATTTCTTTTAATAATTTTATACGGGTAGCTGTATTCGTCTTTTAATGTATCACAATTTAGTTTCTATGATAGTTATCAATTTTAGAAGTCTGCTACATATATTTTACATAATGTGTTTTTATCAGATTATGTTTTTTACGTAAATGATGACTACATCTAAGCTGACAGTAGCGACATCTAGGGATGATGTAGGGAAACAGATTTTTGGTAGCTACTGTACTTCAGTAGCCAGTTGCAATAATGACTGCGTGGACGATGCGGCCTAGTCTACACCTTATTTTAGATCTTTCTGACGATGCTATGCTGATTATATTTATATGTTTTGACGATACCATTATGGCCTAATCACTTTAGGACAAGGTGTAAAAAAGGTACGTTTTACCATATTTTCTGTACATCTCCCTGGTTGTATGATAGTGTATTGTGATGCGTATTGCTGTATTATGTTGAAAGACACACTGCTCAATAGGTGTATATATTTGTATACTATAGATCTGAGGATGGTCATTACGTACTGAAACCGGTCATCGTCTAAAGAATTCATCTTTTGATCAAAGACCATGTCGCAGTTGGTGTAAATATTCTGTGATGAACATCTCTTCAGAGGTTGATAAATATCAGACCAACAAAATTTTCTCGTACTTCCGCCACCTCGAGTGATTACATATCCACCAGCTTCTCGACCATCGTCGATTGGTGACTGTCGCACGATTCCTGCCTTTTCCCTTATATAGACGTGCTACGGCCTGTGACGTCACTGGTGCTCACTCCAGGGCGGTATAAGGTAATGTTTTCGTTGCGCGACCCCTCCAACCTCTAGATGGACGAGTCTCATGCTATGCTTAGCTGCAACCCGCCGTCTTTAACGAAAATATTATCAAATATCTTTCACTCTATCGTCTCGTTTCTTTCGCTTTCCCAGAAACCATTTGTCCATTTAATGAAAGATATTTCATCTAACGCAATTCGGTGACTGTTTCCTGGAGCGTGTTCTGCTACCGTTGATTTCTATGGATACTTAAGGAAGAGACACAAACAGACACAAAATCAAAAAGGCCGGGTTCTGCGTGTACTCCTCGGACGGACTTCTGCTTACGTCCCTTCTGCGAAACAGCTTAAGAAATTTGCCGTTTGCTGTAGTCGTTTTCCCTGAATACTTGTTGCAAGTCGCTCAGATCTTGTAGCAGTTCTCGACGTACCTAACACCTTCCGCTCGATGTACGAAGGGCTTCGGATTAGACCGTTTCTGTAATCAGTGGTAGCAGCTGTTAACGGAAAAAGTGGTTCAAATGGCTCTGAGCACTATGGGACTCAACCTCTGAGATCATCAGTCCCCTAGAACGTAGAACTACTTAAACCTAACGAACCTAAGGACATCACACACATCCATGCCCGAGGCAGGATTCGAGCCTGCGACCGTAGTAGTCACGCGGTTCCGGACTGAAGTGCCTAGAACCGCACGGCCACCGAGGCCGGCGCTGGTAGCGGACTGTTGCTTCATCATGTAACACCATTTCCGACAGCGTAACACATCTAGTGGGTAACATCGTAAGCTTTGTGAGACTGTTCTCCGACAATGGTGGTGTCTATAGGAAAGTTGAAACGCCAGAAGACTATGGCGCAATTCACAGGAGCAAGTTTCGGTTCAGGAACTGGAAATTCACTCTGAACATAAATAAATGGAACGTGTTGTGAATAATTAGATGAAGAGATCCATTACTGTTCCATTACACTATTCGCGATGAATCATTGGGAAAAATAATAAACGTAAAGCGGTTAGGAGCAACGGCAAGGAGTAGCCTACAGAAGAATTATCGTATAAAATTAGATGTAGCAAAGCCAGATGCCTAGCAGAGATTCATTGGAGGAATGTAATTCATGCTCGGAAGACGTGGTTTACAAAACACTACTTCGACCGCTTCTTGGGATGTTTATCAATTTAGGACCTACTAGATTGGTTTAACAGAAAATATACACATCGTGTTTCTTCGTGGGATCGTTCAGCAAGTGAGAGAGTGCTAAGGAGATGCTCAACAAACTGCAGGAACAGGCGCTGCAAGACAGGAATTGTGCATCAGGGAGCAGTTTACTGCTGAAATCCTGATAAAGTACTGTCTTAGAAGAGTCGGCTGCATCTTTCTTCCGTCCTCAAACGTCTCACGAAATGACATCGAAAAAATCAGGGAAATCAGAGGTAATATGGGGGTGAATAAGCATGTTACAAACTGGCACACTCTGACTACAATTTATACAAAACTAAGACACCACCAAAAAGTTACGTACTGTTTCTAGTAGTGGTTTAAGCACAGTCTGAGTAGATACATTGATGTACATACACAAATTTTTCTTTCTAAATCACATTTGTAAACACAATTCAAACAAGTCAAATTGTATCCAAATGTAAACAGGGTACATTTCTACACATGCACACCTGTTTTTTTATAATGACACAAAATTGTTACATTATTATTTATACCTAGAAGTAATTTGTAAAACAATTATTTGTGCAGTTATCAAATGTGACCTTACGTTAAAAAGCCGTTACATCATTAAATATATGTTTCTTTAGGAGAAATCAAACTTTTAAAATCGCTGAAAAACTGTCGCTATTAAATTCTGTTTGCCCATTTAACATGATTTCTGAAAATTTTGCCTTGTATGACATTATTTGTAATTGTTATAGCAGATCAATGTTTCTACTGGCCTAACTGTACTCGACACAGAAAATAATTATAGGAAACAGTCTCCTAGAACAATCAGAAATAACAATTTTAATTTATTCAAATGTGGGTTCCAGGTGAAATATTCCTACACATAGAAGAAAAGGTGGAAAGCTCCTTGAGTTAGAAATTTCAGAAATTAAGAAACTACTTAATAAAGATGAAAGAGGTTTGGTTCAAATTAAACCCGTTTCAGAAAATGAGCGGCTGGATTATTTCCAAAACATATGGCAGATAATGAGAAAAATATAAGAACTGCAGTTACTGACGAGTATGTTGATTTTATAACAATGGAAGAACTAAGACTGGGTTAAAAAACATCTAAAAACAAAAAATGCCCAGGCGAATACAACCTCAATGTGGAATTATTTAAATATGCTGGGAAATCGTTACTCATAAAACTACTGAATTTTGTAAATGCTTGTTGGAAATATAGCAACGTACCAGGGGACTGGCAAACAGCGGTTGTTATCCCATTATTTAATAAAGGGGATAGCAGAAAATGTGAGCTGCCGAGATATTAATCTTCTGTATTCTGAATGCAAAATACAGGGTTAGTATAATTAAAGTTAAACTTTCAAACCGCTCTCGAAGTAACACCACTGATCGGAATGACGTCAAATTGCAACGGAATATTATCGGGGGAGGGGGAAACGTATTGCAGAAGAAGAATAAATAGTTATAAAATGGAGCAATAGACGGCGCTGTAAGCATCATTATTTAATAGTGCTCGGCTACTAATGACAAATGAATCATACAACAATGCCTAAGGTGTGCGTTTGACATTAAACAAAGTGCACTACTCAGTGTGCATGGATGTACAGGTGTGATACTGTTAGTTAGCGTAAGCCCATCCACCGTGGCAAGGTCATATCACATCGGATGGGAAATATCGGTTTTTAATTGTCCTGAGGCCAAAACCGTTTAAAAAGCATCACTCACATCGGTTTTTAATCATTCTGAGACGAAAAACCGCGTAAAAAGCATCAGTCACATAGGTTTTAATTGTCCTGAGGCCAAAAAGCGCACAAAAAGCGTCAATCAAAATCAAATCAGATAATTAACTTCCGTGTGACTGGCGCAAAACATGTTCAACATGCTGTCCATCGTTTCCTGCAACAACTTCAAATCGAAAAACACCATGTTCCCAACTGATCGAAGTGTTTCCGGGGTCGCATTCAGAATGTGCTGCGCGTGCCTTTAATGCAGCTAAGTTTGCAGTCGGAACACTGAACACATTTTTCAGATAGCCCCACAGCCAGGAGTCACACTGATTAAGATCAGGTGATCGAGACGGCCAGCTGTAGCGAAATGGCGGCTGATAATTCTAGAATTTTCGAAAAGACTCTTCAGCAGTTCCTTAACTCGATTTACAATGTGCGGAGGTGCATCATCTTGCATAAAAATGATCCCATCCACACATCCACGCTGTTGGAGAGCTGGAATGACGTGGTTGCGCAAAAGACACTCATAGCGTGTACCAGTGACGGTACAGGGAACAGGACCGGAAACACCTGTCTCTTCGAAAACATATGAGTAAAGGGATAACCTTCATGCCACCCCACTCTCCATTGTTGCCAAATTTATTCAAGATGGCGGCGGTGACGTCATCCAAGATGGCGGCATGTAGACTTGGCAACAGCGCATGACGTCATCCAAGATGGCGGCTTTTGGCGGGTGCTGTGGCCACTGCTTCCCCTGACATCGAATCAATTCATTTTAACCCTCTGCCAGGTTGCACATCAACACAGTTCGTCTTTTTGAATTTCCGATTCATTTTCTCCAGACCCACGGCCGCCATCGGACCAACGCCTTTTTTTTTACTCTTCAGTGTCTGGAACTTCTGCAGAGCGACGTGTGCACAGTCATCATTTTTGTAATACAGCTTTACTAGCAGAGCGCGATCCTGCATTGAGATAGTCATGGCGAACATCGCAGATGCGAAAGAAGGAAAAGCCATGTAACCGGAGTGTTTATATCAACTACAATGGGTCGTTCACATGACAGGTGCTTTCATTTACGTATTCTACACATACAGCGCCATCTTTTGATCAATTTTCACACTATTTTTTTCTTCTGCCATACGTTTTCCTCCTTCTCTGATAACATTCCTTTGCAGTTTCATGTCATTCTGACTAGTAGTGTTATTTATACAGCGTTTTGAAAGTTTAACTGTAATTACAATCACACTGTATTTACAAAACTAGTTACAAAAGCCTAAAGATATTTTTGGAAACATTTCTTACTGAAGAACAGAATGGGTTTTGGCTGAGAAGATGTTGCTTCTCCAGTCCACCAAATTATTGAAAAACTCAAACAATACAATAATAGCACACATATTGCCATTATTGACCACAAGAAGATTTTTGGTAAAGTTAACAGAGTTAAATTATGGGAAGCTTTAGAAGTATAGTTCAAAGTAAGGGCATACACAAGAAAATCAAAGTACGAAAAGGAAGTCTGCTTCCGAGAAACATCTGTCAAGGAATGAGACGAGGGTGTCCTTTATCACCCATATTATTTTATAGATATATATATATATATATATATATATATATATATATATATATAAATGCCCTCATAAAGACATCGTGTAATAAAGTATTACACCATTATAAGCTTAATAACAAAGTTATGAATACACTCCTGTATGCAGATGTTTAAATAATTTTAGTGGACTCACAAGATAAACTGCAGAGAGCAATTTGATCCTTGCACAAGGTAGGAAATGATTGTAATGTGACAATATCTAAAGGCAAAACTAAAATAATGGCATTCCATTTCAAGGAGCACTTAGGGCCAAAAATAATAATTAATGATAAATAACTGAAACAAATATATGGTTTTAAATACAGTACAATGTTCGGTGAGGCTTCATATATTACACAAAAAGATCAAGAACACAAACTGCAAAAATTAGAGCAGCTAGTAGGTACTATGAATCGCACTCTCCGCAGAAAAGTTAAAAAACACACAGTACTAAAATTTTATGATGTGACTGCGGGGCCTGTTCTGGTGTATGAATCAGAGACTTGGCCTCTAACCGCCAGTCAAAGTAGGAGGATTGAGGCACAGAGAAGAGACTCTTAGGACCTCTAGCTGGTTACAGACTCACAGAGCGAATAAAAAAAAGTGAAATAAGGAATGAACTGGGTGTCAAAAGAATACCACAGAAAATACAGGAGCACAGAAAGAAATGGAATGAACACATTCACAAAGATGTCAGAAGAACGAATATCTAATTAATACACAAATATACACCAGAAGGGAAAAGGCATTTTGGGCGTCCTAAGAAGTGGTGGAAACATTAGCTGCATTCTGCTTGAAACTCCAATGCCTAAACTAAAACTGGATATGATGATGACGAACAAACAGATGAGTGTATCCTCACATTCATTACTGAATGAACAAACTCAGTTCAATTATTCGCTCATTTAGACAATTTTCCAACCCCTACATGCAAGAATAACCTTAATGCCTTCAACCACATAACACAAAATTCCATTCTTGTTGATAGATCTACACTCCTGGAAATTGAAATAAGAACACCGTGAATTCATTGTCCCAGGAAGGGGAAACTTTATTGACACGTTCCTGGGGTCAGATACATCACATGATCACACTGACAGAACCACAGGCACATAGACACAGGCAACAGAGCGTGCACAATGTCGGCACTAGTACAGTGTATATCCACCTTTCGCAGCAATGCAGGCTGCTATTCTCCCATGGAAACGATCGTAGAGATGCTGGATGTAGTCCTGTGGAACGGCTTGCCATACCATTTCCACCTGGCGCCTCAGTTGGATCAGCGTTCGTGCTGGACGTGCAGACCGCGTGAGACGACGCTTCATCCAGTCCCAAACATGCTCAATGGGGGACAGATCCGGAGATCTTGCTGGCCAGGGTAGTTGACTTACACCTTCTAGAGCACGTTGGGTGGCACGGGATACATGCGGACGTGCATTGTCCTGTTGGAACAGCAAGTTCCCTTGCTGGTCTAGGAATGGTAGAACGATGGGTTCGATGACGGTTTGGATGTACCGTGCATTATTCAGTGTCCCCTCGACGATCACCAGTGGTGTACGGCCAGTGTAAGAGATCGCTCCCCACACCATGATGCCGGGTGTTGGCCCTGTGTGCCTCGGTCGTATGCAGTCCTGATTGTGGCGCTCACCTGCACGGCGCCAAACACGCATACGACCATCATTGGCACCAAGGCAGAAGCGACTCTCATCGCTGAAGACGACACGTCTCCATTCGTCCCTCCATTCACGCCTGTCGCGACACCACTGGAGGCGGGCTGCACGATGTTGGGGCGTGAGCGGAAGACGGCCTAACGGTGTGCGGGACCGTAGCCCAGCTTCATGGAGACGGTTGCGAATGGTCCTCGCCGATACCCCAGGAGCAACAGTGTCCCTAATCTGCTGGGAAGTGGCGGTGCGGTCCCCTACGGCACTGCGTAGGATCCTACGGTCTTGGCGTGCATCCGTGCGTCGCTGCGGTCCGGTCCCAGGTCGACGGGCACGTGCACCTTCCGCCGACCACTGGCGACAACATCGATGTACTGTGGAGACCTCACGCCCCACGTGTTGAGCAATTCGGCGGTACGTCCACCCGGCCTCCCGCATGCCCACTATACGCCCTCGCTCAAAGTCCGTCAACTGCACATACGGTTCACATCCACGCTGTCGCGGCATGCTACCAGTGTTAAGACTGCGATGGAGCTCCGTATGCCACGGCAAACTGGCTGACACTGACGGCGGCGGTGCACAAATGCTGCGCAGCTAGCGCCATTCGACGGCCAACACCGCGGTTGCTGGTGTGTCCGCTGTGCCGTGAGTGTGATCATTGCTTGTACAGCCCTCTCGCAGTGTCCGGAGCAAGTATGGTGGGTCTGACACACCGGTGTCAATGTGTTCTTTTTTCCATTTCCAGGAGTGTATATTTAGTCGTAGTTACTGTAAATACCATTCTAATGAAATCTGTATATTCTAAAGTAATTTTCTCAAAATTATCAACAGAGATAACTTTTACAGTTTAAGTTAAGACTCAACAGAATTAAAAGCTGACATGTTTAGCTTTGCTTGGTTCTCATCTTGGAGATCAATTATGTGTTGGAAAACAGGCTTCTAACCTGAATCAAGTTTGTGAAACAAAGCTAAAGAAGTGTTTGGTGTAGTTAATACAATTAGAAATAATATTACACTAAGGAAATTCTCCATAAACTTGTTAAATGAAAAAACGATGTTTAACTTTTACAAATGACATCTTTGTATAGCTAATAATATAACAATTTTATATCATCTTAGAAAAAACACCTGTGTACATACAGAATTGTAGCATCGTTGCATTTGGATTGTGTTTAGAAATGTGCTTTAGGACGAAAACTTTGTATATGTACTTTTACGTCTGTTCATACTTTGCTTGAAAACCATATAACTACTATCAAAAACGGTGATTATTTTTTGTTGTTGTCTTATTTTTATAAAATTTCACAGTGCGTCACTTTGTAATATACCTACGTACTCTTAACACGATCAGCGGTAATCTAATTTCGAAAAATGATGCAGAGCAATGAAGCACCCGAAAATGAGTAGTCACGGCTCTAAATGTACCACGCATTGAAATAAAAAATCACGATTTGTTACTGAAGGTGGTTTGTTATTTTACGGAAGAAATACGTTCACAGAAGCACCACTGACAGCAATGGATAAAATTAAGAAATATTCACTTTCCTTTTAAGCAATAAAAAGTCAAGTAGACGATTGGTACTCCTCACTTCTTACAGTGTTTTCTTTTTTATATTCGTCTTGCTCTAAGCCACAGAATTCCTATTTTTTTCTTTTCATTGCTTCCATGCGGCGAATAGAACCAGTATTCTCAGGGCTTTTTTCCGGTAATAATGACTACTAATTACGAGCATTTCGAGAAAGTTCGTCATTTCTATCAATATTATTTTTTTCCAAGATGTCTCCACCAAGTCTAAGAAATTGTAGTCATTCTCGTACTTCTTTTTAATCTTGTTTGTTTTTCCCATATCTCTACCCTAGGGACAGACAATGAAACGTTGTAACCAGAAAAAAGCTTCTTGCATGTGGTAACATGCTTCGGAATTTGAGTCAGTGGGCTAGCAAAAGGACTGTACTCCACCTGGCGGTGCTCTTTGTCCAAGCGAGTTCTTGCATTTCGCTGCTTAACTTCGATCTCTTTTCTTTTTTCTTGTAGTGCGCTGTCGACCATTCGGAACTCAGATCTATGTGCATGGGAGTCGCGTGACACACACCATACAGTACGATAGTGTTGCATGTGTTGCATCATCAGGCCAAAAGCCTTATGCTATCTTGTTGGAAGGTACCATCACAAAGACCTCGAAGACATGGCACATCCACCAGCGTAAATACTTTAGAAATGTAATGGCTGCTGCACGAATTACTGGCTAAGTGCACATACTCAGCTGAGCCAAAACATTATAATCGCGTCCTTAAATTAGTTAATTACATTTTCTCAACATTATAATCTCTTCCTTAAATTAGTTAATTACAAGTTTTTGATGATTATTTTACCGAAATAATCTGGAACCAGTCAGCTTACAAGATATGTGTGCATGATTAGTGCTAACATTAATTAACACAATCATTTTATTCCTACTCATACAACTAAACTTTAAAAAAAAAAACTTCTTTTGGCTATCTATTCTTAAGGCACATGTGCGCTGCCCACATATCATCAAGTAACTTGGAGACAGCCTGCCTTGTAAAGCAGGATAGGCGGCAAGATGTGTCCGAGTGATGATACAGTACAATGCTTTGCACGTACAAGTGATCAGCCACCATTGAGTCAATGTGAGAATAGGGGGCATCTGCTGTGGAGACTGATTTCAACCTGAAGCGCTGCTCTGTGTGCTGCTAATCATTTGTCCTCTATCATCGTATCTGCCACACCTTGCAGCCTGTCCTTCTTTACACGGCAGCTATCTCCATGTTCCGTGATAGATGTGGGCAGCAATGTGTGCCTTTGTTGTTAAGAAATACTACACAATGTTCCTTCGAACATCCATGCATGTCGAAGGTACAGGTGCTGCAGCAACTAGAGCCGTAATGAAACAACCATCAGCTGTATAATGAAACGACGACATGGAAAATTTGTTACTGACCGGAACTCGAACCCAGATCTCTTTCTTTTACAAAAGTGGCTACCTGTTCCTTCCATTACAGGAATTACATAGTGTATACGAGTGCAGGTTCTGACGCATGAACTACGACATATTGAAGGTTTGATCTGGTCGTGAGTCCTACGCGAATAGCCAAAGGAATTAAGGCGCTTGCTGGCGTAAAGCGGGAAATCCGGGTTCGACTCCTGGTATGACACAAATTTTCATTGTCGTCACTCCATTACATAGCTGATGGTTATCTGTATTCGCAATTGCGAATACATTTCTTGAAAGTTCATGCTGGTGGGTTTCCCTATTTTCTGCCCTTATCGTATCTAGAATAGTTCCCCATTCGTCTCTGGTTCTCTTATATACTTTGCTTTCCACATCAGGTACCTGCTTCGCCAAAAGGAGGCATTCCATTTCGCGTTGGGTAACGGTTGTAGTGTTTTGGCCCGTTAGTGTAGCCGATTATGCTGCGTACTCAGTGGCGCACCATACATGAGCGACAGGTGAAGGCTCTTATGACGATGGCGAATACAATCTGGCAAAGTTCGTTCTTCCCTGGAGCTTCCACACTTGAAAACATCGATCATGGTGCTTTGTGTAGAACATAGCCTCGTCTGAATACGTTAAGTGGTTCCATTCCAAAGTTCACTCTTGTTGCTGGGCCCTCACTGTACATGTGATGATGATGATGATGATGATGATGATGTTTGATTTGTGGGCCGCTCAACTGCACAGTCATCAGCGCTCGTACAAGGTTCCAATTTTTACAAAGTCCAATTTTTTACATAGTCCAATCTAGCCACTGTCAAGAATGATGATGACGAGATGATGAGGACAACACAAACACCTAGTCCCAGAGCAGAGAAAATCCCCACCCCAGCCGGAATCGAACCCGGGACCCCGAGATCCAGAGGCAGCAACGCTACCCACTAGACCACCAGCTGCTGACCACTGTACATGTGCCGCTCTCTACTGTCACGTCAAGGGCAATCGAAAAAGTGGTCGTCGGGTTGGTAATCCATGGAGTTCCGAACATCTGGATCAACAAATTCTGTTGCACTGTACGTACGGATATCTGTCTTCTTGCAAACAAGCCCATTTCCTTGCTCAAGTAAGGTTCGTTACGTGGCTGATTCTGCACAGCCAAGCGAACAATGTGTCTGTCCTTTAGGGCGCTAGTCATGCTGTGCTGCTAAGAAAAATTGGAAATTTGTGGTAAGGACTATGGGACCAAACTGCTAAGGTCATCGGTCCCTAGGCTTACGCACTACTTAATCTAACTTAATCTAAGGACAACACATCCACCCATGCCTGAGGGAGGACTCAAACCTCAGCCGGCCGCGGTGGTCTCGCGGTTCTAGGCGCGCAGTCCGGAACCGCGCGACTGCTACGGTCGCAGGTTCGAATCCTGCCTCGGGCATGGATGTGTGTGATGTCCTTAGGTTAGTTAGGTTTAAGTAGTTCTAAGTTCTAGGGGACTGATGACCACAGCTGTTAAGTCCCATAGTGCTCAGAGCCATTTGAACCATTTTTGACTCAAACCTCAGACGAAAGGAACCACAGGCGTAGTGACAGGACGCCCTAGACCGTTCGGCTACCCCGCGCGGCTGCTGCTAAGAACCTGCATGGCGTTGATTATGGCTTTTCTGAATCAACCCATACTCGCATGACAGTCATGAAATACCGACCAACCAGCATGTCTCGATAGGCTGTCGAATTCCAAAACGCGCCAGCAGACGTTATTACAATTAATAAAATTTTCCGGGCTAATATGCCGTGGTCGAATGGATTTCACCTTAAAACCCGACGTTTCGCCTCCCTCTGCGGAGGACATTTTCAAGAGAGATGGTAGCTTTTTTTGAGTGTTCGATTCACACATTGGCTAGCGAGCCATTTCCGGCCGTAAAAGTTTACATTTTACAAGCAGACGTTATACCTTCTAACACAAAACCTAGCACGAACGTCTCCTAAACAAACAATATTCGTACTCTAGTTGTGAAAGAGAAAGACATTGTGTAATCTTTCGTCATATACCGAAAATGGATGGCGTGGCACACAGCTACAATGTGCAGTAGTGCTGAAGTGCTGATCATTCACATATGGGTACCTAGTATTCTACATGTCTATTTGACATGTTACATGTCTCCCTCGTGTTACAATTTTAAATGCCATCAGTGTATCTATGAAACATTCATAGTACCCGAAAAGTAATGAATCAATATCTCAAACTATAGTACAAAAACACATGTATATAACCTATAATCTCTCATGAAAAATTAAAAGTTTGTTTTCTAGTGTAATGAAGAGAATTAAACGCAAAAATTGAGCCGCATGAAAGAGTTACAGTCACCCATTACTAAAACATGTTTCAATCATGTTGTAATTAACTGATGGCAGCTGAGTTTTGTAAATTTTGTATCAAGTGGTTTATTAAGAACAGTATATTCATTCCGCACGTTTGCAGAGTATAATACACGAGTGAAAATGCATTAGGTTACCACAGATGGTGAGAATATGTAGGATAGCACTGGTAATTTTGAGTAGAATGAGACGTCCATAATCATTAAATTATATCTTAAGGCCGGAAGCAGCATGCCAACCTGTTAATAGGTACACACACTTGATACGAGGTTTGACTTATATTGTAACATATCTCTCTTCATAACTCTAGTTAAATAGAGAAAAGGAGGAGTTTTTATAAAATTATATGATGTTACTATTCAGAAAAGATATATCTCAGCCTACCTCGACATGCTTTTGTTTCTACACATTTGCCTCATTTCACTTCTCCTCAAACAAACTAGTCACTGGATCATACAATTCTAACCAAGGTTTTTGGGACTTTTCCTTGGTTATGAAGCAAATGCTAGATTTGATGCCCCTCCCACTGATTTATAAAATGAAAAGTTGTGGAATAGTTGCTATTACTAAAAAAAGGTCCATGTCTGCATGACCTCATGTGACAGGCGATGATACAGGAGCCAGTATTCATCATGTAGTCCTCTGGACGTCTACTACAGCTGTAGAAATTTTTAACATCAGGTAGACAGAGCAGAGAACTGAAAATCGCAGTGATGATAGTCCCTTGTGGTGGCCGTAGTAGAAGTAAGATAAGAAAATTGATCGAAACAGTGCAGTTGATGGCAGTTTAGTAAAAGACTGATATATGCAGTCTAGTTTTTAAGTATATAATCTCCCATGTATAAATCAGCAGTGACTGCTTTCATCAAAAGGAGGAGACCCATAAATAGAACAGCAAAGGAAAAAACAAGTACGCTATGGAAACAACTGTTGACAGAATATAGTAAGGAAAAAAGCATCATGTGTGACAATCTCTTAGTGTGTATTTGACATGGTCTCATGCGTTTCAATGGCCAGTAAAATATTGTATTCTGGTTTGCTGTTTCATTTCACACCGTGACATGGATTTCACCAATTTAGAATGTGATGTCATGATGGTATTACAATAAAAGGTTTGTGGATGTGATGTTATGGAAAAAGTTCTGACTTGCACACATGGTATCACAAATCTGATAATCCGCTTCGCTTGTTGGAACAAGTCTTGACTTGCAGGCTTTGATATGTCTCAATTTGCTGACCAATTGATTTTGCTTGTTGGAAATGGCCCAACTTGCTGAACAAGTGTCAACTTGCTTAGTCAGTTATGCGTGGGGCAATGTGTTACAATTTTGTATAAAATGGTGATATATGGGGCAATTTTGTTGTGACACATCTATGTACTGGGGCAATATTTTACAATTTCATCTGGTAATAGCGATGTATAGGGCAATTTGCTACAATTTGCTGTGACATATATGAGAACCATTTTTACAACTTTTTTTGTAGATATCGATGTATAGGGTACTTGGTTACAACTTTTGCTGTAATGTAGAGATGCATGGAGCAGTTTGTTCGAATACTGCTATAACATGATGATGTACAGGGCAGTTTGTTAAAATTTCGTTTGAGGCATGGCGAAAGATGTGAGATCATAAGTAGACCTTCTGACATCTGGTCATGTGCATTGACACAACTCCGAGCACATCATATTTCACTGAGTTTGATGAGGTAATGACAATCACTATGTCAACTGAGAAACAATCCCCACCTAGAAACTGACCATTATTGCTCCAGAATAGTATCAACCATATGTTCAAGATAAAGTCACCCATTGCACACACACACACACACACAAACACACACACACACACACACACACACACACACACACACACACACACACACACACACACTGTAAGCATCTGGTCTTTTATGCTGTTTAAAAAACAAAAGTTGACATCCCCTCAACAGCTGACACCTCTACACTAGCTGAAACTGACAACAGCTGACATCTTCACAGCTGACACCCAAACAGCCTACACCCACTGTACATACACACTGTCTTGCCACTTGAGATACATTAAATGACATCCATTGAGAGATTATGGTGCATATACTACCTCCAAGTGATTGGATGTATGATGGTCCCCATCATTGTCCCAGATCTTACATGGGCTAATGGCAGTCATCCTTTAAATTGGCCATCATTTCCCTACACAATACAAATGGGGTAGGGGGAGGGGGGAACCTGCCAACTGACCATAATTATCCAGTTGCATTCAGGGAAATATCAGTCACCACCTTGGTAAATGACCACAATCGCTCCCCCTTCCCAGTGTCAGTTGGGGTAATAGTAGTCACATCATCATTACCCATCATTGTCTCAAATGCTTCAGCTGTAATGGTAGGCAATGCATGTCAACCAATCTGGTCTAGGTTTAGCATCTTTGATTAGAAATCAAAGCATTCTTGGTCCCAGGTTCGAACCGCACCACTGCTTAAATTCTGAATAAAAATCTTCAGCAATGTTGGCTGAAGATTTCTGGCATAAGATGTTACCCTCATTCTGCCAATGGCCTTGTCAAAGAGGGTGGAGAATCAAGCAGAGGTTCAGGGCACTCTCTTGCTTTTGGTAGGAGAGGGGAGTTGGAAAATTGACTCTATAAGGCGAAAGAATCAGCAGTGATCAACAGCACAAAGATGTAGGAGGCAATGGAAACCACTGTGTTAAAGACACATAATGTGTATCCACAGGACCCGTGGCCTGTAATTGATCAAGTGTCATGATGATCTCGCCAATAGCAAATGAACTAGTCCCCACATTCGAATCTCCTGAAGCAGGCCGTCAAGGAGGATGTGACAATGAGAAACAGATTGAATAAGCAATGAAAGGATAACGTTCTATGAGTCGTGGCGTGGAATGTCAAGTTTGAACGTGGTAGAAGAGCCAGGAAATCTGAAAAGGAAAATCTAGGTATAGTGGAAGTCGGTGAAGCAAATGGAAAAGAGACGATGATTTCTGTGCAGACGAGTATAGAGTAATATCAACGGTAACAGAAAGTGTTATAATTGGAGCAGGATACGTTATGAATAGGAAGGTAGGGCAGAGAGTGAGTTACTGTGAACAGTTCTGTGATAGGGTTGTTCTCATCATAACCGATAGCAAACGAACACCAATAACAATAGTTCAGGTACATCTGCCGACGTCGCAAGCAGCACTTGAAGAGGTAGAGAAAGTTTATGAAGATATTGAATGAGAAATTCAATACAGCGAGATGAATATCTAAGAGTCTTGGGGGGATTGCAATAAGGCTGTAGGGGAAGGTGTAGAAGAAAGAGTTATGAGAGAATATGGGATTTTTAGTAGGAATGAGAAAAGAGAAAGAGTATCTGGCATCTGCAATAAATTTCAGATGGTAACAGAGAATACTCTGCTCAAGAATCACAAGAGGAGATGGTATACATGGAAAATGCTTGCAGATACGGCAAGATTTTAGTCGATGACATGATCAGGCAGAGATTTCGTAATCAGATACTGGATTTTAATGCGTACTGTGGAGCAGATATAGACTCAGATCACAATTCATTAGTTGTGAAGAGCACGCTGAATATAAGAAACTAGTCAGGAAAAGAAATGGGATACGAAAGTACTAGGAAATGAAGAGATACACTCGAAGTGCTCTGAGGGTATAGGTATTGCGATAATGAATAGCACAGTAGGCAGTTCAGTTGAAGAGGAATGGAAGTCTCCCAAAAAGGGCAATCACAGAAGTTGGAGAGAAAAACATAGGTACGAAGAAGGTAACTGCGAAGAAACAACAGGCAACAGAAGAAATACTTCAGCTGATCGATCAAAGAACAAAGTACAAAAATGTTCAGCGAAATTCAGGTATACAGAAATACAAGTCACTTAGGAATAAAGTGAACAGGAAGTGCATGGAAGTTAAAGCGAATTGGATGCATGCAATATGTGAAGAAATTGAAAACTATATAATTGTAGGAAGGACTGACTCAACATACAGAAAAACCAAAACAACTTTCGGTGAACTTAAAAGCAAGGCCAGTAACATTAAGAGCGCTATGAGAATTCCACTGTTAAGTGCAGAAGAGGGAGCGAATACGTGGAAAGAGTACATTGAAGTCTCTAGGAGGGGGAGGCCTTTCTGGTGAACTGACAGAAGAAGAAACAGGTGTCGACAAAAAAGATATAGTGGATACAGTATTAGAGTCAGAATTTAAAAGAATTTTGGAGAACTTAAGATCAAATTAAGCAGAAGAAATAGATAACATTCCATCAGAATTTCTAAAATCATTGGCGGAAGTGGCAACGAAATGGCTACTCACAAGATCGTGTAGAATGTATGAGAGCGACGACATACGATCAGTCTTTCAGAAAAACATCATCCTCACAATTCCGAAGATAGCAAGAGATGGTAAGTGCGAGAATTATCACACAATCAGCTCGTGCGTCCAAGTTGCTGACAAGAATGATATACAGAAGAATGGAAAACTGACAGTCTGTTAGATGACGACCAATTTGGCTTTAGGATAGGTAAAGGCACAGAGTAGGCAGTTTCGATGTTGCGTTTGATAATGAAAGCAAGGATGAGGGAAAATCAAGAGACGTTCAAAGGATTTGTCAACCTGAAAAAATCGTTCGGCAGTGTAAAATGGCGCAAAATAATCTAAATCCTGAGGAAAATAGGGGTAACCTTCAGGGAAAGATCAGTAATATACAATACGTACAAGAACCAAGAGGGAGCAGTAAGAATGGAAGATCAAGAACGAAGTGCATGGATTAAAAACGGTGCAAAACAGAGACATAGTTCTTCGCCGCTGCTGTTCAATCTTTATATACTGAAGAAGCAATCATCATCACAAATTAAAGGCTATGCCTTGTCGATTTAGCCTAGTCCCTCTCTCAATTGTCATCCTCTTCAATTCTTCATACGATTTTATCCCCATATCTTCTTTGATGTTTTTAAAGTACGTTGCTCTTGGCTTGCCACTTGGTTTTTTACCTAAAACATTTCCTTAAAATACATTCTTTAGGAACTGGTTGTGTCTGATTATGTGCCCTATAATTTTTTTTATTTTCTTCTTCCTGTATAATATAGCAGCGTTCTGTTCTCATTCACTTCTCTTAAGACCTGTTCTTTACTTTTTCTATCTTCTCAGCATTTTTTCGTCATTCTTCTCCATATCCACATTTCCATTGCTTCCAGTCTCTTTTTCTCTGCCGTTCCCAGGGTCCACGCTTCACATCCGTATGTTAAGACACTCCATACAAAAGTTTTGGCAAACTTTTTCCTACTTTCTAGGCTTATGTGATTGTCTGTTAGTAAATTCCTTTTATTTTGGAAAGCTTGCTTTGCCAAGGCTATTCTTCTCTTTATATCTGTGACACATTTATTGTCGTCAGTGATTGTGCTCCCCAAATAACAGAAGTTCTCAACGTGCTCTAGAACATCATCTTCTGGTTTAATATTAAGTTTACCATTTTCTTTTGTCTTCCCTACTACCATAGAATAAGCAATGACGGGAATAAAAGAAATGTTCGAGAGTGGTAAAAATGCAATATTAAAGGATGTCAATGTTAAGATTCACCGATGTCATTGCTATTCTCAATGAAAGGGAAAAAGAATTCCGTAATTCTTCTTCCCTTTCATTGAGAATAGCAATGACATCAGCTGACTGGAATGAACAGTTTAATGACTACAGAACTTGGACTGAGAGTAAATCGAAGAAAGTAATGAGAAGTTGCAGAAATGAGAAAAGAGAGAAGCTAACATCGTGTTTGGTGATAATGAAGTAGACGAGATAAGAAATTATGCCACCTATGCTGCAAAATAACCTGTGATGGATGGAGAAAGGAGGACATAAAAAGCAGAGTAGCCCTGGCAAAAAGGACATTCGTGGCCGAGAGAAGTCTACTATTATCAAACACAGGTCTTAATTGGGGAAGTAATTTCTGAGAATGTACGTTTGGAGCACAGCATTGTATGGAAATGAGACATGGGCTTTGGAAAATCGGGAACAAAAGAGAACAGAGGCATCTGAGACGTTGTGCAACAGAATGATGTTGAAAAGTAGGTGGACTGATAAGGTATGGAATGAGGAGCTTCTTTGCAGTGTCGGCGAGGAAAGGAATAAATGGAAAACACTGACTGGAAGAAGGATGAGTGTAATAGGACGTCGGATAAGACAGGGAATAACTTCCGTGGTACTAGAGGGAGCTGTAGAGGGCAAAAATTGTACAGGAAGATAGAGATTGGGATATATCCAGCAAATAATTGAGGACGTAGGTTGGAACTGCTATTCTGAGATACTCAGAAGATTGATGATTCAAAAAAGAAAAACATTCTGACTAGTTCTCACTAGTTAAATCTTGTTCTGATTAGTTCTAATTAATTCTAATTAGTTCTTACTTGTTGCAACAATTACCTTCATCAGGGTAATGGTAATCACCCTGTGAACTGACCATCATAGCCGCAGTTAGTTACAATTGCGTATAATAACGTTGATGTATGAGCGGCTAATTTGTTACAATTTTGCTGTAATCAGGTTTAGCAGGTTTCTACAGATTTTAGCCGGATTTTGACAAATTATCTGTCCACTGTTGGCCCAGTTTGTTGAAACATGGTGATGCATGCAGCAATTTGCTATAATTTTGCTCTAAAATGACGATATATGGAGTGAAGTACTACATAGTCTTCACTGTGCTATAGCAGAAGGTGACAAAGGTTTTGTATGAGAAGGTAAATATTTAATAGCCTAGCGTGGGAGTCACTACTATGTTTGGGTGCCTTTGGAAAGTAGTTGGAAAGCATAGGAAACTCGTTTTTTCCTACACAAATGTGTCCAACTTCTGATCATTGAAGCGTTATGTAATCCCTACTGTGGGACATCATGATTTACCGTTATCAGTAGAAGGTGACAACATTTTTTACTGCAAGAGAAAATGAATACCCCGGCAATGGGGTCACCATAATGTTTGGCTGACGTTGATATCCGCTTCAGCTAAACTAAAGAGAGTTTGTGAGAAATTTAGGTGAGACGATAACATTGTTCAGTTTGGCACAAAGATAAAACTGAGCTCATCGATGAGTAAACTTTATGCTGTAAATTAAATTTGCACATTGTTATACAACGAATTTTATGTGTTTTGAAAAATTTAATGAATGGTACTAAGATTAAAGTCAACTCATTGACTAACCTGTAAGTTATATCTGTAGTGCAACTACGTGGGTCATAATTACATTGATAAGGATTACAGATAAATTAGGTGCGGAAATATTTAATTTGATGGTTCATTGTGCGATGGAAAGTGTGGTACGGTTATCGAACTTAAGTCATCAAAAAGAGCTGCCTACCCTGTAAGTTTTATCAGTAATGTCAATATGCGAATTATTTCTATTTTTCTTTAATGTTACTGACCAATGCAACTACGACAGTAGTGCAACATGCATTTTGTCCTTGGAATCTTACATTTTTTTGAGAAATGATGTAATTTTATTTTGGTGCAAAGTTCTGATAATCTTTAATTGTTTGATAAATAATTTTATTTTGGTGCAAACGCTGTATTTTCAAGATATCGAACTTTCATCTCTCTGTGTGGAACCTTGTCCCTCTTTAGCAGCCGGCCGGGGTGCCCGAGCGGTTCTAGACGGTCTAAATCAGAGGCTGAGACGGTTCTGCGACCGTGTGGGCTGCAGATTCCTCGACTTGCGCCATAGGGTGGTGGGGTTTCGGGTTCCGCTGGATAGGTCAGGAGTCCACTACACGCAGGAAGCGGCTACACGGGTAGCAGGGGTTGTGTGGCGAGGACTGGGCGGTTTTTTAGGTTAGATGGCCTCGGGCAAGTACAGAAAGGGCAACTGCTTCAAAGGGTGTGGGGCAAAGTCAGGACATGCGGGGACCAAGCACCAATCGGTATTGTAATTGTAAACTGTCGAAGCTGCATTGGTAAAGTACCGGAAGTTCGAGCGCTGGCAGAAAGCACCGAAGCTGAAATCGTTATAGATACAGAAAGGTGGCTGAAGCCAGAGATAAATTCTGCCGAAATTTTTACAACGGTACAGACGGTGTTTAGAAAGGAAAGATTGCATGCAACCGGTGGTGGCGTGTTCGTCGCTGTTAGTAGTAGTTTATCCTGTAGTGAAGTAGAAGTGGATAGTTACTGTGAATTATTATGGGTGGAGGTTACACTCAACAACCGGGCTAGGTTAATAATTGGCTCCTTTTACCGACCTCCCGACTCAGCAGCATTAGTGGCAGAACAACTGAGAGAAAATTTGGAATACATTTCACATAAATTTTCTCAGCATGTTATAGTCTTAGGTGGAGATTTCAATTTACCAGATATAGACTGAGACACTCAGATGTTTAGGACGGGTGGAAGGGACAGAGCATCGAGTGACATTATACTGAGTGCACTATCCAAAAACTACCTCGAGCAATTAAACAGAGACCCGACTCGTGGAGATAACATCCTGGACCTACTGATAACAAACAGACCCGAACTTTTCGACTCTGTATGTGCAGAACAGGGAATCAGTGATCATAAGGCCGTTGAAGCATCCCTGAATATGGAAGTTAATAGGAATATAAAAAAAGGGAGGAAGGTTTATCTGTTTAGCATGAGTAATAGAAGGCAGATTTCAGACTACCTAACAGATCAAAAAGAAAATTTCTGTTCCGACACTGACAATGTTGAGTGTTTATGGAAAAAGTTCAAGGCAATCGTAAAATGCGCTTTAGACAGGTACGTGCCGAGTAAAACTGTGAGGGACGGGAAAAACCCACCGTGGTTCAACAACAAAGTTAGGAAACTACTGCGAAAGCAAAGAGAGCTTCACTGCAAGTTTAAACGCAGCCAAAACCTCTCAGACAAACAGAAGCTAAACGATGTCAAAGTTAGCGTAAGGAGGGCTATGCGTGAAGCGTTCAGTAAATTCTAAAGTAAAATTCTATGTACCGACAGCATATCCAGACACTCCGGCATGATGATGGCATTGAAACAGAGGATGACACGCGTAAAGCTGAAATACTAAACACCTTTTTCCAAAGCTGTTTCACAGAGGAAGACCGCACTGCAGTTCCTTCTCTAAATCCTCGCACAAACGAAAAAATGGCTGACATCGAAATAAGTGTCCAAGGAATAGAAATGCAACTGGAATCACTCAACAGAGGAAAGTCCACTGGGCCTGACGGGATACCAATTCGATTCTACACAGAGTACGCGAAATAACTTGCCCCCCTTCTAACAGCAGTGTACCGCAAGTCTCTAGAGGAACGGAAGGTTCCAAATAATTGGAAAAGAGCACAGGTAGTCCCAGTCTTCAAGAAGGGTCGTCGAGCAGATGCGTATAACTATAGACCTATATCTCTGACGTCGATCTCTTGTAGAATTTTAGAACATGTTTTTTGCTCGAGTATCATGTCGTTTTTGGAAACCCAGAATCTACTATGTAGGAATCAACATGGATTCCGGAAACAGCGATCGTGTGAGACCCAACTCGTTTTATTTGTTCATTGTTGTTGTTGTTGTGGTCTTCAGTCCTGAGACTGGTTTGATGCAGCTCTCCATGCTACTCTATCCTGTGCAAGCTTTCTCATCTCCCAGTACCTACTGCAACCTACATCCTTCTGAATCTGCTTAGTGTATTCATCTCTTGGTCTCCCTCTACGATTTTTACCCTCCACGCTGCCCTCCAATACTAAATTGGTGATCCCTTGATGCCTCAGAACATGTCCTACCAACCAATCCCTTCTTCTGGTCAAGTTGTGCCACAAACTTCTCTTCTCCCCAATCCTATTCAATACTTCCTCATTAGTTATGTGATCTACCCATCTAATCTTCAGCATTCTTCTGTAGCACCACATTTCGAAAGCTTCTATTCTCTTCTTGTCCAAACTATTTATCGTCCATGTTTCACTTCCATACATGGCTACACTCCATACGAATACTTTCAGAAATGGCTTCCTGACACTTAAATCAATACTGGATGTTAACAAATTTCTCTTCTTCAGAAACGCTTTCCTTGCCATTGCCAGCCTACATTTTATATCCTCTCTACTTCGACCATCATCAGTTATTTTGCTCCCCAAATAGCAAAACTCCTTTACTACTTTAAGTGCCTCATTTCCTAATCTAATTCCCTCAGCATCACCCGACTTAATGAGACTACATTCCATTATCCTTGTTTTGCTTTTGTTGATGTTCATCTTATATCTTCCTTTCAAGACACTGTCCATTCCATTCAACTGCTCTTCCAAGTCCTTTGCTGTCTCTGACAGAATTACAATGTCATCGGCGAACCTCAAAGTTTTTATTTCTTCTCCATGAATTTTAAAACCTACTCCGAATTTTTCTTTTGTTTCCTTTACTGCTTGCTCAATATACAGTTTGAACAACATCGGGGAGAGGCTACAACCCTGTCTTACTCCCTTCCCAACCACTGCTTCCCTTTCATGTCCCTCGACTCTTATAACTGCCATCTGGTTTCTGTACAAATTGTAAATAGCCTTTCGCTCCCTGTATTTTACCCCTGCCACCTTCAGAATTTGAAAGAGAGTATTCCAGTCAACATTGTCAAAAGCTTTCTCTAAGTCTACAAATGCTAGAAACGTAGGTTTGCCTTCCCTTAATCTTTCTTCTAAGATAAGTCGTAAGGTCAGTATTGCCTCACGTGTTCCAGTGTTTCTACGGAATCCAAACTGATCTTCCCCGAGGTTGGCTTCTACTAGTTTTTCCATTCGTCTGTAAAGAATTCGTGTTAGTATTTTGCAGCTGTGACTTATTAAGCTGATAGTTCGGTAATTTTCACATCTGTCAACACCTGCTTTCTTTGGGATTGGAATTATTATATTCTTCTTGAAGTCTGAGGGTATTTCGCCTGTTTCATACATCTTGCTCACCAGATGGTAGAGTTTTGTCAGGACTGGCTCTCCCACGGCCGTCAGTAGTTCCAGTGGAACATTGTCTACTCCGGGGGCCTTGTTTCGACTCAGGTCTTTCAGTGCTCTGTCAAACTCTTCACGCAGTATCAAATCTCCCATTTCATCTTCATCTACATCCTCTTCCATTTCCATAATATTGTCCTCAAGTACATTGCCCTTGTATAGACCCTCTATATACTCCTTCCACCTTTCTGCTTTCCCTTCTTTGCTTAGAACTGGGTTTCCATCTAAGCTCTTGATATTCATACAAGTCGTTCTCTTATCTCCAAAGGTCTCTTTAATTTTCCTGTAGGCGGTATCTATCTTACCCCTAGTGAGATAGGCCTCTACATCCTTACATTTGTCTCTAGCCATCCCTGCTTAGCCATTTTGCACTTCCTGTCGATCTCATTTTTGAGACGTTTGTATTCCTTTTTTCCTGTTTCACTTACTGCATTTTTATATTTTCTCCTTTCATCAATTAAATTCAATATTTCTTCTGTTACCCAAGGATTTCTACTAGCCCTCGTCTTTTTACCTACTTGATCCTCTGCTGCCTTCACTACTTCATCCCTCAAAGCTACCCATTCTTCTTCTACTGTATTTATTTCCCCCATTCCTGTCAATTGCTCCCTTATGCTCTCCCTGAATCTCTGTACAACCTCTGGTTCTTTTAGTTTATCCAGGTCCCATTTGTTCATGAGACACAGAAAATATTAGATACAGGCTCCCAGGTAGATGCTATTTTCCTTGAGTTCCGGAAGGCGTTCGATACAGTTCCGCACTGTCGCCTGATAAACAAAGTAAGAGCCTACGGAATATCAGACTAGCTGTGTGGCTGGATTGAAGAGATTTTAGCAAACAGGACACAGTATGTTGTTATCAATGGAGAGACGCCTACAGACGTTAAAGTAACCTCTGGCGTGCCACAGGGGCGTGTTATGGGACTATTGCTTTTCACAATATACGAGGGTTATTTCAAAAGTAAGGTCCGATCGGTCGCGAAATGGAAACGACTATGAAAATCCGATAAAGCTTTGCACAGATGTGTTGGGTAGTGTCTCTAGTATAACCCCAGTTAGCATCACGTCGCTCTTCTCATTTCTGAGCTCGCAGTGAGTGCGTAAAGATGTCTAGAAAATAGTGTCTGCCGCCAAGTACGAGGGCCTGGTGAGAAATTTCGCCTGAAGCTATGCAGCCAACATTACATAACTGTCGTGCTGTTTCGTCTTCACGACAATTCTCAGCCGCATTCTACAGGGGCAATGAAGTTGCTCCTGCATCGTTTTCAAATGGAAATGTGAGATTACCCACAATACAGTCCGCAATTGTCTCCCCCTGAGTTTCATCTCTGGTCACATGAACCGCTGTCTTTGAAGACAACATTTTGACACAGACAACGAGGTGTAGGCCAGCGTGGAGAATTGGCGGAAAGCACTGGCGGCTGCCTTCTATGATGAGGCTATTGAAAAGTTGGTACAACGCTATGACAAAAGTCTAAGTCAGAACGGCGACTACGTAGAGAAGTAGCTGAAAGGTGTAGCTAATTGTTACAAGTAAAACATTTCTGATGTTCACTGTGGTTTCAATTTGGCAATCAATCGGACCTTACTTTTGGAATAACCCTCGTATATAAATGACCTAGTAGATAGTGTCGGAAGTTCCATGCGGCTTTTCGCGGATGATACTGTGGTATACAGAGGAGTTGCAGCATTAGAAAATTGTAGCGAAATGCAGGAAGATCTGCAGCGGATAGGCACTTGGTGCAGGGAGTGGCAACTGACCCTTAACACAGACAAATGTAATGTATTGCGAATACATAGAAAGAAGGATCATTTATTGTATGATTATATATAGCGGAACAAACACTGGTAGCAGTTACTTCTGTAAAATATCTGGGAGTATGCGTGCGGAACGATTCGAAGTGGAAAGATCATATAAAATTAATTGTTGGTAAGGCGGGTACCACGTTGAGATTCATTCGGAGAGTCCTTAGAAAATGTAGTCCATCAACAAAGGAGGTGGCTTACAAAACACTCGTTCGACCTATACTTGAGTATTGCTCATCATTGTGGGATCCGTACCAGATCGAGTTGACGGAGGAGATAGAGAAGATCCAAAGAAGGGCGGCGCGTTTCGTCACAGGGTTATTTCGTAACCGGCATAGCGTTACGGAGATGTTTAGCAAACTCAAGTGGCAGACTCTGCAAGAGAGGCGCTCTGCATCGCGGTGTAGCTTGCTCGCCAGGTTTCTGGATGAGGTATCGAATATATTGCTTCCCCCTACTTACACCTCCCGAGGAGATCACGAATGTAAAATTAGAGAGATTAGAGCGCGCACGGAGGCTTCCAGATAGTCGTTCTTCCCGCGAACCATAAGCGGCTGGAACGTAAAGTGCCCTCCGCCACACACCGTTGGGTGGCTTGCGGAGTATAAATGTTGATGTAGATGTAGATGATCAGTCTGGAACCGCGTGACGGCTACGGTCGCAGGTTCGAATCCTGCCTCGGGCATGGATGTGTGTGATGTCCTTAGGTTAGTTAGGTTTAAGTAGTTCTAAGTTCTGGAGGACTGATGCCCTAAGCAGTTAAGTCTCATAGTGCTCAGAGCCATGTGTGAACCCTCTTTAGCTTATGGCCGTATTTACATTCATATTCCATGCATTATGATGTATTTGATTTGAAGGTTCACTCTGCTTTACACAAAGATAAAAATTAAATGTCAACTGGTTGTAACAATTAATACTTGGACATTGCATTGTTACACTTAATCTGAGTGTCTACAGTCACGTCTTAGGCATCAATTTTGACGCACCATTGGACGTGGGAATACTACTGACAACCACTAAAATGATATAAAAATGAAGTTTACATATCTCTGCAGAAATCTGACATGTTGAATTAACACTGTGACACTTGACAAGCACATTTGTTTTGTGGAAAAATTTAGATGTGAAAATATTTAAGTGATGTGATTGATTGATTCGTTTTAATGGCCGCTACTATTTCAAGAAATGTGGTGTAGCTTCTTGGATTGTGAATAATGTCATGTCGCAAATTTAAACAGGGGATCAGAGTCGGCAGAGCCTTACTACTATCTTCATTCCTCAATTTCCATATATGTCAGTTAAATGTTCGTAAACTGCGATAGGGAGAACTTTTTTCTTTCAGGAACCGTATTACACTATAAGCCTCACAATTGACGAAATCGTTAATTTTGTCACAAATTTTTAAATCACTCAAATGAACAGTCAACAGCAGTTCCTAATCGCTTTTAAAGTCATGGAAATATAAAGTGCTTCAAAAATAATATGGCTGATACTACCAACTGAGGAATTAAATTTGCCAGATTTTTTTTCTGTTATCACAGATACCATCATAGTGTGTACTCTGCAAGAAAAGTACCACAACTGCACCTAGAACATTCACCAGAATTACACAAAACATTATGTGGAGAAACTTTCCTCACGCAATTGTCATTGCGTGCAGAAAGTCTTCTTATTATGTATACAGGGAACTTGTTTTAAATTGAGGTAACTAAATATCACGAAAACGACGCATGGTACAAAAAAAATTGTTGTACGTGAAAAGATAATATTAGTAACGGCGACATATGACTGTGCCACAATTGGCCACCTCCTAACAACCCCCCATCGTGACCTGTATTTTCAGGTTCATTGCATTGCATGGAAACACGCCGAAATCAGTTACTCTGACGACGGGGTTTGAGAGCGGTCACCGAAATGAAGCATTCCAATGGTTTGACGGCTCACCAAAATCAACCCTGTAGAGAACAGAAAACTATGTTACCATATAAGTAGCTTATTTACCAGAAACGTCAATGTCTAGCCACATTGTCTTGTACCGTACAACCACAACTGCAACACTCAAATAACGTCTGAACATCAATATCAATCGTTAGAACACAGAGGTTTACATTTACATCATAAATGAAATGTAGAATCAAATGCGTGTATTCTTAATTGCAAAAACAGGCACACTTGACATCTGTTGATTACAGCACCATCTACTAGGAATGATAAACAATAGTTTGGTAAGTCGTGCGGATCTTTTGGCGTAGGATCCGAATATCCAATAAAAATAGGAAGGGGGTTTCCCATATGAAAATACAAAGTTGATCCCAACTACTCAGGACTGGTGGTTAAGAATTGGTCAGTTGCACCACAGACAATATCCCCTTAACTAACATTAATTTCTCACCTAGAAAAAGAGACTAAGAAGTAAACGGTATGAATATTAGCGATCTGCAGACCATACAGTTGTCGAGCTTAATTACTATTACTATATGGGACTTGTATGAAGCTCAGCTGTTGTAAAGAAGAGAATGTTCCAACGGCGACATTGGCTCTGGCGCTGGAACTCACAGTGTCCAGGCGCTCTGCTTCCTTGGCCGGCTGGTGGTTCTTCTCCACCGCCTCCGGGTGTTTCTTCTCCGCTGCCTGCGGATGCTTCTTCCCCACTGTGTTCACAATCGATGTCAGCGACAACAGTCCCATCAATAAGACCGCTTCGAACAATTGCCACCTCATATCCACAATCTGTCGGAAGGTCTTCCTGTGGCGTACTGCCGATCCTGAAAGGTTCGAAAAACAGGTTTAGGTCACAGAGAGCTAGTTCTGTAGTGTATTTTGTAGGTGTTTACTTGTTTTAACAAAATGACCTACATAGAACATTAGTTACAAGACCAAGGGAAGAAGAGAGATTAGAGTTTAATGCCCCGTCGACAATGAGACCATTGCAGATGCTCAGCAAGCTGTGATTGGAGAAGACTATCTATCGTACGCTTTCAAAGTAATCAGCCGAGCGTTGACCTCAAGCGAATTATCTGCATTTGAACTGTCGTCTTCCACAACGTGAGTCCAGTGTCCTATACTGCGCTACCGCCCTCGGTGGCAACAACACAGGATTCACTCAGCGTATTCACAGTCGCTGCTTCAAAGTAAACATTGTGACCTGTTTACATCGATAACGATGCAGTATGCAGAAATTCTTAAATAAGTCCTTCGCGTTCCCTATGCGCAGCATATCAAGTGTTTATTGCATATAGTCTTGGGTGCAAGGACGCCCATACTCAGGGACAAAGGGGCGCCGCATCTCAACTCGCAAGGAAAGGAAAAAAAAGTATATTGTAGTCATACGTTTATCTTTCAAGAAAATTATTTAAAAGTCAATGTTACGGAGGTTTTTAACAGAGTCGGAAGTGGAACTTTTTTTTTATGGCTACTTACAAGTCGCCATTTGTTTTCCAAAATATTAAAATACCCTGTACCCACAGGTTAAGCTCCCCCGACCCCCACCCCCGCTCCCGCCCCTGCCGCAGCCCCTACAATCAATCTATTGTATGGGCGCCCTTGCTTTTGTGTCTATGTTTCCACGAATTTTTATAGAACGGAAGGAAAGAGGAGGCTGGAACTCGGTAGGAGTGTGCATCGTAATCTCTAATGACACCAAGGGTTCAGCGTCTCTGCCCGATGGACAGACCAACATCTAGGTGATGTAATAACATAATACAACCCTATGATTTTATTTCTTAGCTGCTTGTTGCACCAGATAGTTTGAAACTGACTGCTGCGACGAACTAAAGCACACTTAAGTGGTAATAACATCTGTTTTTACTCTTCAATAACATGCTCACAGCTACGTAAACATTGTACTAAAGTAAAAGAATCATATCAGCAGGATACTGTGACATTAAATACATGTTGCATGGTCCATTTGTCCAAAAAAAAATTTTTCGCAAATTGTTCTGAAAGGAAGAATATGGGATTTCTTTATAAAATACTTTTCAGTTTATAGATTTAGATGTGATATCAGGTGGCATTATTGAGGCAGGTACTTGTGTTTGGTCTATATGTGACGTATTAGTCCGTAATCATTACGTAATAAAAAACGGCGATAGTGTATAAATGGTGATCAAGACGGATAATTATACTGGTATGTGTTTGGGATAACCAATAAACATGTTTCCTTATAGATAACAATTACTAACCAATCGTCGATTCCAAGGTAACAATATCACTATAGATTTTTGTTGGTGTAGCCATCTTCAGTTACTGAGATTTATATCTCTAAACAATTTTCCACATTATCATTCTGCTACAATTTTTGCTAATTTGCAAAAAAAAATGTTCAAGTGTGTGTGAAATCTTATGGGACTTAACTGCTAAGGTCATCAGTCCCTAAGCTTACACACTTCTTAACATAAATTATCCTAAGGACAAACACACACACCCATTCCCGAGGAGGGAGGACTCGAATCTCCGCCGGGACCAGCCGCACAGTCCATGATTGCAGCGCCTTAGACCCCTTGGCGCTAATTTGCATCTCCATTTGTCTGATAACTGTTCTAGCCAATGATCCAAACTGTCGAAGCAAGCACCAGTTACAGGTTGAGGTGCTTTTGCTACTCCCTTTTCTTCTTCGATGTCTTCTTCTTCTTCTTCTTCTTCTGATGTACTGGAAAGTACGATGGTTGACCTCTGTTTACTGTACCGTCATTTAATCTTTCCAAAAAATATGCAGCAATTTAGCATTCAAAATTAAGCAGTGGCTGATACGAAAGGATTGTCTATACAGTGCCGTTTGCCCAAGAGCTGTACATTGCTCATTGCATATTGATCAAATGAAACATTTTTCTGATAGAGAAGCGATGACCATTGCTATTTTTTTTATGGAGCTTCACCAGCATATCAGACAGATTAACGCCTCGTGTCTATGTATTGTACTGTTGTACTATTGTAAGCCAATCAATTTTCAGTTTAAAATCAAAAGTTCAAAATATCATCTTCCTAACAAGGATAACATCTAATCGATAATACATTTGTCGCTATATACTGTGAAGCCTATGTGGATTTACCTACACAAGCGTATTAGAAAAGAGTTTCTTGTCTTCTGGAGTTGTTTTCGGCTAGGGAGTCACATTCGCAAAATCTTTTACACAACCCAGTAAAAAGAAATCCATGGATTTGAGATCCAGGTATCTTAGTGTGCAAGCACAGAACACATTGTTGTCATGTCTAGTTCAACCGGTCAACAACTTGGAAGCAATTTACAAATGTGTGATCCTCTATACTCCAGAGTGGCGGAACTCAATCTTGCTGAAACATTTTCTGCATGGAATCTGAATCTCTGTCAAGCCGTGGATCAACCACTTCTCAAGCAAGTCCATGCAAATGTTTGTTAAAACACGTGGCCAGCCAGTAGTTTGTCCATGGCAAAAAAGTATATTTCTTCAAACTGCCGATGCCATCTGCGAATGCTGTTGGCATTTGGAGATGCTTCATTGTGTGGCTACAGGGAAGAAGGACTTTATTTCAGCATTTCTGTAAATCGCATCTTCACTACAGTGTGATAACAGAACGACGATTGTTATATTCTAATAGAACGCCTTCTGTGCGGACCCACCATATTCAAATATGACGCGAGCCTTTTCACTTATGCATCACCATGCATGCAGCGGCTTCCGATCCACTGCGCTTGTGCAACGATCGAAATTTTGAACTGTTTTATATATTCTCTGTAATGTTTGTTATGTATCGCTATTCATTGTGCGGCAACAAACGTGAGAGTAGAAGGTGGCTGGTGATATTGAGGGTATAAATTTCTGAAACGTTTAAATAAAATTTGTTAAACAGTATAATAACTGAAAGCGGATACACGAAAAGAAACAAACAAGGAAACAGCGCTCAGTTTATCGAATGACATTAGAGCTCTAATACAACAATATAGTACTCCATGATGTATTTGCTAGACTGTAAATAATCAAGTTTTCCATAAATGGTCACGCCGCGCGGAGTGGCCGCGCGGTTAGAGGCGCCATATCACGGTTCCAGCCCTCCCTCGGGCATGGGAATGTGTGTTGTCCTTAGCGTAAGTTTGTTTAAGTAGTGTGTAAGTCTAGGGGCTGATACCCCAGCAGTTTGGTCCCATAGGAATTCACACACATAAACGGACACGAATAAATATAACAAAATAACAAAACATTAACCTAAGATAATATCACAAAGTATTGACCCTTCGGAGAACAAAAACCTTACAACAGAGTGGCTCGAATTGATACACCGAAATACAAGGAACGTTCGATAAGTAATGCAACAACTTTGTTCTGAAAGAAGGTTAGATTTATTCATGATTCCAATACACTATATTAGTCCCCACTCTATTGGCTACAAAACCATATTTTTCAACACAATCTCCGTGCAATGCGACAGCCTTATGCCACCTTACTGGGAGTACCTATATGCCCGCATGGTACCACTCTACTGGTCGACGTCGGATCGAACATCTTGCTGCACCATTAAACTCCCCCTCACCCGCGTACTGCCTCCCGCTGAGTGCATCATTCATTGGACCAAATAGATGGAAAGCCGAAGGTGCGAGATCCGAACTGTAGGGTGGATGAAGAAGAACAGTGCAATGAAGTTTTGTTAGCTCCACTCGGGCCCAGAGAGTTGTGTGAGGCCTTGGAGAAGTTCTTTTGCGTTTTTGTGGCGACGAAACTGCAAGAGTCAGAGCTGTGTGCGGCCTGCAGGCACGCGGTATATCGGTTATGTTTGCGCGACCTTGCCATGATGATAGGCGCGTCGCACAAGGACTCACTATGCTTTGTTCACCGCCAGCTCTCTGTAGACATTCTGCAAGCGCCTGTGAATATCTGCGATGCTCTGGTTTTCTGCCTAAAGAAACTCACAGCAGTCTGCTTGGAACATACCTCGGTTACAGACGCCATTTTGAAGACAATGTATAGAGCCGCCACTTCTCGGAACTTCATGAAACTACAGAGGCTGAAGCGTGAATATTCCACTATGTCCCACAACAACTTCCGTATTTATTCCAACTGAAGCTGGACGAGAAAAAAAAAATGTTGCATCACTTATCGGACGCCACTCGTAACTACGCACTCATCAGTAGGAGAACGCAATGATACGCAATAAAAGATCTCATTCCAGTACCTAGTCATAAAATACATCCAACGAAGTACGACATTACAACCTAACACTAGACTGGCACCCAAGTAGACAGACAGAATCAACAGTACGACCAATCCAAGGTGGCTATAATTAAACTTCCGCAACTTGAGCCAGAACGAATGCTTTCACGACCGGATGATATAGCTTCTGGTAAACCTTTCGGGATGTGATGTCGTGGTCCAAGATACTCTTCTGTTCCTGACGTTTTGTCTAGGACTGCACTGGACATCCTCACAGGCGCTCCTCCGCTGAGTCTTGACCGGTCGGACGCCGGAGAGTGACATAAATATTGTAGGAAAGGGGGCGTGGTCAAAGTATCACGTCAGAGATAAAACTTAATTATTGATTGTCTTCTTGTCAAAGATAAAACCGTCTAGCGATTCTGCAGAGCTACTGCCCATATGTCGCTAAGTTTCATTGCCTCCTCTTTCCTATTAAAATTGTCCTGATGTTTATAAATTTCAATGGGTTCTCTACAAAGTCGTGGATAATAATTTGACGTTGTAGATAAAATTTCTGCTTCAGAAAACTCCACTTCCTGGTTTCCTGACTGAAGCGCATGCTCTGCTACAGCTGATTTCTCTATTTTTCTTAGTCGGTAAAGACTTTTGTGCTCTTTTAGCCGGGTGTTACGTTACTCTTGGTAGTTCCAATATAAGCTTCCAGAACGTACACGGAATTTTGTATACACCACCTGTCGAAAGAGGAGGGCGTTTATAGTTCACAGATCGCAGTCCTTGACTTATTTTCTTTATTGGTCTAAACATCGGTCTGATGTCCCATGATTCTGTAAAATCTTACCGGCGTGCCCTGCCAGACCCGTCTCCGAACCAGAAGTTCTGCCCACCGCTGCCAATGGCGGCTCAGG